>NC_064823.1:17670923-18920923 GCF_024166365.1 Elephas maximus indicus
TGCTATGCTGGCCTTCGAAGCATTCAGTTTATTCAGGAAACCGCTTTTGGTTTAGTCCAGTTGTGCTGTCCTTGCCTGTATTGTGTGTTTTCTTTCCCTTCACCTAAAGTAGTTCTTATCTACTATCTAGTGAATACCTCTCTCCCTCCCTCTCCCCTCTCGTAACCATCAAAGAATATTTTCTTCTCCATTTAAACTGTTCCTAGAGTTCTTATATTAGTGGTCTTATACAATATTTGTTCTTTTGCAACTGACTAATTTCACGCAGAATAATGCCATCCAGATTCCTCTATGTTATGAAATGTTTCAGAAATTCATCGCTGTTCTTTATCGATGTGTAGTATTCCATTACGTGAATATATCATACTTTATCCATTCGTCTGATGATGGGCACTTTGGTTGCTTCCATCTTTTTGCTATTGTAAACAGTGTTGCAATGCACATGGGTGTACATATATCTGTTCGTGTAAAGGGTCTTATTTCTACAGTATATATTCCGAGAAGTGAGACTGCTGGATCGTATGGCAGTTCTATTTCTAGCTTTTTAAGGAAGCACCAAATCCATTTCCAAAGTGGTTGTACCATTTTACATTCCCACCAGTGCAGAAGTGTTCCAGTCTCTCCACAACCTCTCTAACATATATTATTTTGTGTTTTTTGGATTAATGCCAGCCTTGCTGGAGTGAGATGGAATCTCACTGTAGTTTTGATTTGGCATTCTCTAATGTTTAATGATTGTGAGCATTTCCTCATGTATCTGTTAGCTACCTAAATGTCTTCTTTAGTGAAGTGTCTGTTCATATCTTTTGTCCATTTTTGAACTGGGTTTTTTGTCTTTTTGTAGTTGAGTTTTCGCAATTTGGATTAGAATTGCATTAAATCTATAGATCGCTTTTGGTAGAACAGACATTTTTACAATGTTAAGTCTTCTTATCCATGAGAAAGGTGTGTTTTTCCACTTATGTAGGTCTCTTTTGGTTTCTTGCAGAAGTGTTTTCTAGTTTTCTTTGTATAAGTCTTTACATCTCTGGTAAGATTTATTCCTAAGTATTTTATCTTCTTGGGGGCTACTGTAAATGGCATTGATTTGGTGATTTCCTCTTCAATGTTCTTTTTGTTGGTGTAGAGGAATCCAACTGATTTTTGTATGTTTATCTTGTATCCTGATACTCTGTTGAACTCTTCTATTAGTTTCAGTACTTTTCTTGAGGATCTGGATTCTTTAAATGCCTGGTCTCCCCCTCTACTTGTCTCATTTCTCCTGGCCCGACATTACCAGATGGTCTGTTTTTTCTTCACACATGCCCAGTCTTCTCAAATTTTTACAATTTTCTTAAGTAAGAAGGACAGGAATGATCCACATTGAGGTTCAAGGAAGCTAGTTTTTGGTCCATATTCACACCAGCAGTGGAATCTGTACCTACGTTGTTTGTCTCCTAATCCGAAATAAGCCCTAGCTTTGGCAGACAAGTTCTCAACCTGGTGTTCTTCTCTAGTATGAAGGATCAGCTTCAGGGGAATGAGAGAAGATAAAATAGCAGGTTAGGTGACTCTCCTCTTGACAAGTAACTATGACGCCATTTTCTCTGTTTGCCAGGTAATGATGTGGTATCTACAACCAAAGTTCCTCACCCCATCACAGCAAATACAGACAAGGGCCTGTGTCCATTTGCCAAAGGAATGCTGGCAGGAGACATGAAGTAGTCAGCAAAGTTAGAATGAATGGCAGCTATCAGGTCTCCCAAAGCTTCAGGGACCCATTAATTTGAGAGCGTCGTCTGGGTCAAGGCAGAAGAGAAACCCCACCTTGAGTGTACCATCTCAACATCGACTATCCAGCAACCAGAAATGTCCACCGGACCTCCAGTGAGGAGTATAAATTCACCTGATAGTACTCCATGTAGTAGTAGGCATAGCTGACATATTGCACAACGGCAAATACCATAAGCCTAAGGATGGTGTTTTCAATTGCCTCATACACACGTGAAAGCTGGACAATGAATAAGGAAGACCAAAGAAGAAATGGCAATTTGAGTTATGGTGTTGCCGAAGAATGCTGAATATACTATGGATTGCCAAAAGAATGAACAAATCTGTCTTGGAAGAAGTATAGCCAGAATGCTCCTTAAAAGCAAGGATGACAAAACTACGTCTCACATACTCTGGACATGTTACCAGGAAGACTAGTCCCTGGTGAAGGACATCATGTTTGGTAAAGCGGAGGGTCAGCAAAAAACAGGAAGGCCCTCCACGAGATGGATTAACACAGTGGCTACAATAATGGGCTCAAGCATAAGAACGATTTGTGAGGATGGCGCAGGACTGAGCAGTGTTTTGTTCTGTTGTACACAGGGTCACTAAGGACAGATGAGATTAAATGAAGATCTTTTGCTCTTATCCCATAACCGCGTTAAACTTTTTGCCTTTCACTGGAACAGGTTTGAATGACAGTATAAGGAAGGATTCTACTTTCATTTCTTTCCCCCCACACACAATTTTTCCAGCACCATTTTATTAAAAACTAGGTCTTCTCCTCATTGATCAGCAATCCCACCTGTCATTGCTCAAGTGTGCATATGTACAAGCAACTGTTTTTGGACTTTCTATTCCATTCTTCTGGTCTGTCTTACACCTTTAATCTGTTGCCCTGTCTTTTATTAATTGTGTTTTGAGTTTCTTGCACCTTACACTTCCATGTAAGCTTTACAATCAGATTGTCAAGTTCCTTTAAAAAAACAAAAATTAAACCTGGAATTTTTATTGTGACTCAATCAATTTGGGTAGAATTAACCATCTTTACCACATTGAGTCCTTCAAAACATTAATTTTGGTACCACTCTCCCTCTCTCCCTGTGTTGAAGCCCTGGTAGCCCAGTGATTAAGCATTCAGCTGCTAGCCAAAAGGTCAGCAATTCAAATCCACCAGCCTCTTCTTCAAAACCCTATGGGGCAGTTCTACTCTGTCCTATAAGGTTGCTATGAGTCAGAATCAAGTCGACAGCAATGGATTTGGTTTTGGTCTCCCTATTTATGTCTTCACTACCATATATCAAATAAGTTTTTAAATATCTTCCCTTAAATGTTTGGCACATTCTCCTAGTAGAACGACCTTCTAGAAGATGTCCTTACTCTAATCCCTATAATGTGTGAATGTTGCCTTAGTTGGCAAAAATGACTTTGTATCTGTAACTAAGCTTACTTCGACAGCAATGGGTTGTCAGTGATGTTAATTTAGGGAGACTATCCAGAAAACTTTCTCCAACTGCAGGCAAACCAAATGAGGCAGAAGAAAAAGTCAGAAAGATTCAAAGCTTACAGACCCGGTGAGCTGTTGCTGGTTTGAGGATGGAGTGCAATGTAACAAAGAACACAGTGGCCATGAGGAGCTGAGAGAGGCTCTTGCCTGACAACTAGGACAGAAACGGGGACATCAGCCCTACAGCTACAAGGAATTAAATTCTGCTAAGAATCCAAATGAGCTTGGAGGTAGATTGTCCCACAGAAACTTCAGTTAAGGGCCTAAGCCGGCCAATACTTTGATTTAGGTCTTGTGAAATCAAATCAGAGAAATTGGCCTCACCCACCCAGAATTCTGACCTACTGAATTATGAGATAATAAATTTTGTTGCTTTAAACTGCCAATAGCCACCTGTTCCTAGGTTCTTCATGATTGTTTTATGCTAAATTTTGAATTTTAAAAGTTACTACTTCCAATTGCTGGTATGTAGAAACTGGATTTTTTTAAAATGATCTCAAAAACTTATTAAACTCATTAACTTTAATCACACACCTGTAAGATTCTTTCAGGTTTTTATTTACGCGATCCTAAATTTTTATTTCTTCCTTTCCAGTCACCTGTTTTTCCTTGCCTTACTAATCCAATAGATGACATCCAACAGATTTGATAGGTTTGATAGTGAGCATCTTTGTTTTTTTTATTTCTGATCCCAAGAGATTAGCTTCAACATGTCACCATTCAGAGTGATCTAAGTTACCGTATTTCTTCACAACTAATGTACCAACATAAAATAACACAACCACACATATAACACATGGAAATGATGAAATTAAGTAAACAGTTCTGGCATAGCACACCCATGCATATACTGTGCATGTCCTGTGACTTTCCAAAAGTCAATTTTGGCCTTTTTCACACGTCCCTCCCATATTACAAGTAAATCATATCATTCTGTTCATTTTCTTTATAATCTCCTGCTCATGTCTAATATGAAATCAAAACCTACCTTAAGTGAAGTTTCCATGGGATCAGAAATAGAAATTGAAGTCACCAACATGTTAAAAAAAAAAAAAAAATTGGCATGGCGTGCTTACAAAAATAATGCACGTAGGGTTTGAGTGGTTGGTAAAAAACATACAACTTGGGTGTTGTTTGCGTAAAAATACAGTAGTTTCTTTTGGAGATTTTGCAGAAACCCTTCATAAGGCTAAAGAAATTGTCTCCTCTTCTATGCTGCTAAAAAATTTCCCATGTAGGCATCTTCACTTTTATTAAATGAATTTTTTGCATTTATTGAAGTGATCACAATCTTTCTTTAATCTGTTAATGTGGACTGCATTGACTAATTTTTCTAATGTAAAATCAACTTGCATTACTGGGAAGAATCTAACATGGTCATGCTTTTTTTTTTTTTTTTTTTAATTGCTGGACTAGGTTTGCTAACCGTTTATTTAGAATTTTTATGCTTAGATTGAGTCAGACTGGCCTGTAATTTCTCATTTATGTTCTGGTAAGTGCATGATGTGCCTCAAAGTTTATCCCTTGAAACTTGCGTTACGATCTAGTGTATGGTTAACTTTTGTATTATTGAAATGCTCAAAATGAACAAGTGCTCTGCAGCTGTTAAGCACAGTGTTCTATACATGCCCTTTTGTTCAGTGTAATCATGTTTTCCAAATACTCCATTTCCTCTTTTCAATCTTTATGTCCCTTATTTACTTGATGGGGTAAGTTAAATCACTCATTATGATTCTGGATTTGTCCTATCAATTTTTGCTTCATACATTTGAGGTTTTGACATTAAATACATTAAATTTAAAAGTTACATCTTCCAGGAGGCAGGGCCTTCCTGTGGTCCCTCTTACAACAAAGACCCGAAAAAACAAGTGGATCGATTACATATGACAATCTAGAAGCCCTGAACATTAAAGACAAAGTTGAGGAACTGGACTGAGCAGCAGGGGGAGGAAGAGAGGATTCAAAAGCAGGGAGGAGTTGCCAGACCTGACCTGGCCAGCACTGGCACCATGCAGGCTGGATCAGCTAGCACACGAGGGATGAAGCAAGCAGTAGCACTCAGGACACGTTTTTCATATCAGAAGAGACCGAGCAGCAGAGAGTCTGCTCAAGACTCTAGAATCAGCAAGAAACAATGCTCAATCAGCAAAAGATAAGTACAAGCATCTAACCTACTGCACAGTTCAAACCGCCCTCCTTTGGGAAGTACCTCTTTCCCATTAACTGCCCCCTCCCTACTCCGCACCGGTCCGGGTTCAGTGATTACTGCCCCTCCTTGGGCCAGAAGTAGGACCCGTAGAGCGTCCTGAGCCATTCCCCTAGATTTGGAGAGGGAAAAAATTAACCAACAGGAGAAAATAATCTGCCAGCTCCCCTAAGCTGGGAACTCAGGGCAGGCACAGCTCCTTTGCCTAGGTGCAGGCATAAAGGCTCCATGGACTTCGAATGCCTTTCAGTCCTGTATAGACCTGCATGGCCCCATTTCAACAGTGTAGGGCCTCATTAGCACAGTACAACAGTGTATATACCTGAAGCCTATTGTCAGCTGTATAAGCTATAAGGGGGAGTGGCAGATTCATGATATTTGACACTGCCCTGCCCATTAAGCAGGGTTCTTACCTACCCACATCAGAAGCTTAAGGACAGGTGGCTCCACTCACTCCACCAAGCCACCTGTGACAGGAGTCCAAAAGTAAGTGGTGACTCCCAGTCCTTACAGTCAACAGCACTGACTGTCCACAGTCCGGCTGCAAAACCCACCTACCTACATGCTCTAGGGAACAAGGACACACGTTCTACCCAGATACTCAGGGCCAGCAGTCAGCCCCCTGCCCTGATCAGCACATGATCCCCTACCACAGCCAGATACCTGTGCCTACTCCAATCACCTCTGCCTGTTTAGGTCAGAGCCTGCACCACACACTTGGTGACTCACTACCTGGACACCTGAACTGAATCCACATAAGAAAAGTAAACGGACTCCTGATCTCACATACCTGGTAACAGCTCTAGCTACCTGGAGACAGGACATGAAGAGCTTCAAAGACACCAATAACCAAACTAGCTCACAAGACCAGCCTATTTGGGCATATCAAAACAAAACAAGAACCTAGAACATAGTAAGCAAACATAAAAATAAATAAATATAATAACTTATTGATAGTTCGAAGATAACAGTCAATATCAAATCACTTAAAGAGGCAGATGCCACCAAAACAAAGAATCAGGAAACCTTCTGGAAGAAGAAAATTTCCTGGAATTACCAGAGGTAAAAGTCAAAAGATTAACATACAGAACTCTTCAAGGGATGAGGAGGGAGATCAGGCAAAACACATAACGAGCCAAGAAACACAGAGACAAAGCAATAGAGGAGCTTAAGAAGGTTATACAAGAGTATAATGACAAATTTAGCAGGCTGCAAGAATCCATAGAGAGACAGCAAACAGAAATCCAGAAGATTAACAATAAAATTTCAGAATTAGACAACTCAATAGAAAGTCACAGGAGCAGAATTGAGGTAATGGAAATCAAAATTAGTGAGATTGAAGATAAAATATTTGACACCAGCTTACTTGAGGAAAAATCACATAAAAGAGTTTAAAAAAAAAAAATGAAACCCTAAGAATTTTGTGGGACTCTATCAAGAGGAATAAACTACTAGTAATTGGAGTACCAGAACAGGGGGGATAACAGAAAATACAGAGAGAATTCTTGAAGATTCATTGGCAGAAAACATCCCTGATATCACTAAAGAGATATGAGATATGAGAACATATCTATCCAAGATGCTCATCGAACCCCACACAAGGTAAGATTCCAAAAGAAAGTCACCAAGACATATAATCAAACTTGCCAAAATCGAAGATAAATAATTTTAAGAGCATCAAGGGATAAACAAAGTCATCTACAAAGGACAGTAAAAAAGACCAAGCTCAGACTACTCAGCAGAAACCATGCAGGCAAGAAGGCAATGGGATGACATACATAAAACCTTGAAGGAAAAAAATTGCCAGCCAAGAATTATATATTTAGCAAAACTGCCTCTCAAATACGATGGTAAAATTAGGATATTTCCAGATAAAACAGAAGTTTAGGGAATTTCTAAAAACCATACCAAAATTACAAGAAATACTAAACGGAGTCCTCTGGGTAGAAAATCAATAAAAGTTACATCTTCCTGATAAATTTCACCTCTTGTCATTACAACAAGACACTCCTTAAGCACTAGTAATGCTTAATGTCTTCAAGTCTACTTTCTAAGTCTATTCTGGCTGACATTATTATACCTACAAAAGCTTTCCTTTGGTGATTTTTTTTTTTAATTTTGTAGTTAGCTGGGTTTTTTAGTAACAGCTTTAAAAAAAAAAGAATATATATGAAGATTTAATTCACATATCACACAATTCACGTACTTAAAGTATACAATGCACTGATTTTTACTACATTCACCGTTGTGCAAACATCATCATAATCTACTTTAAAACATTTCCATATCCCCAAAAAGAAACCCAGCACTCATTAGTAATCACACCCCATTTCCTCCCAACACTCCCATCCTTAAGAAATCACCAATCTACTTTCTGTCTCTATAATTTTCTTATTATGGACATTTCATATAAATGCAATCATACAATATGTTGTCCTTTGTGACTGGCTTCTTTCACTTAGCTTGTTTTCAAAGCTTAACCATGTTGTAGCATGTGTCAGTACTTCATATCTTTTTATTGCTGAATAATATTCTATTGTATGGATGTACTAGAAACCCTGATGACAGAGTGGTTAAGACCTACAGCTGCTAACCAAAAGGTTGGCAGTTCGAATCCACCAAGCACTCCTTGGAAACCCTATGGGGCAGTTCTACTCTGTCCTATAGGGCTGCTACGAGTCAAAATTGACTTGACAGCAACAGGTTTGGATGGATATACTGCATTTTATTTATCCACTTAATCAATTGATAAACATTTGAGTTTGTCCCATTTTTATAATGCCGCGAAGAACATCCATGTACAAGTTTTCATGTGAATGTGTTTTCATCTCTCTTGGTTATATACCTAGATATGGAATTGCTAGGTCATATTCAGTGTTTAACCTTTTGAGGAATTACCAATTTTCCAAAGCAGCTGCGCTACTTTACATTCTTACCAGTAGTGTATTAAAAAAAAAAAAAATTTTTTTTTTTTAGTGTATTAGGGTTTCAATTTTTCCATATCCTAGTCAGCATTTGTTATTTTCCTTTTTTTGATAATATCTATCCTAGTGGACGAGAAATGGCATATCACTGTGGTTTTGATTTGCATTTCCCTGGTGGCTAATTATATTAAGCATCTTTTCACTGCTACTAGCTATTTGTATATCTTTTGGGAAGAAACATCTATTCAGATTCTTTGACCATTTTTTAAATAGGGTTGTGTTTTTATTATTGAGTTGTAAGAGTTCCTTATATAGACTAGAAACAAGTCTCTTGTCAGATAAATGATTTGCAAATATTTCCTCCCAATCTGTGGGTTGTCTTTTTGGTGTCTAATTTACCTACTTTTCCTTTTGCTGGTTATGTTTTTTGATATAAGAAATGATTGCTTAATCTGAGGTCATGAAGATTTACTTCTATGTTTTCTTCCATGAGTTTTAGTTTTAGGCTCTTACATTTGAGTCTTTGATCCTTTTGAGTTAATTTTTTATATGATGTGAGGCAGGGATCCAACTCCATTCTTTTGCATGTGGATATTCTGTTGTCCCAGCACCGTTTGTTGAAAAGACTGTTCTTTCCCCACTGAATGGTCTTGGCATCTTCATCAAAAATCTGTTGATCATACATTATTTTACATTGTATGTTATTTCTGGACTCACAATATTATTCCATTGATATGTTATTTCTAGACTCACAATATTATTCCATTGATCTATGTGTGAATCCTTATGCTAGTACCACACTGTCATGATCAGTGTAGCTTTGTAGTAAGTTTTGAAATTGGGAAGTGAATTAGTCAGCTAGTGCTGCTAGAACATAAATACCAAAAGCAGATGGCTTTAACAAAGAGAAATTTATTTTCTCACAGTCTAGTAGTCTAGAAGTCCAAATTCAGGATGTCAGCTCCAGCGGAAGGCTTTCTCTCTCTGACAACTCTGGAGGAAGGTCCGTCTCATCAATCTTCTCCTGGACTAGGAGCTTCTCTGTGCAGGAACCCCAGGTCCAAAGGATGCACTCTGCTCCCAGTGCTTCTTTCTTGGTGGTATGAGGTCCCCAACTCTCTGCTTGCTTCCCTTTCCTTTTGTTTCTTATGAGATAAAAGGTGGTACAGTCCATATCCCAGGGAAACTCCCTTTACATTGGATCAGGGATGTAGCCTGAGCAAGGGTGTTATAGCCCACCCTAATGCTCTTTAACCACAAGAAGAGATTATGATTTATAACACAAAGAAAAATCACAAATTGGAGGACAATCACACAATACTGGGAATCATGGCCTAACCAAGTTGACACATATTTTGGGGGAACAAAATTCAATCGATGACAGGAAGTGTAATCCTTCAACTATCTTCTTCATTTTCGATACTTTTAAATATTGCTGGGTACCATAAATTTCAAATGAATTTTAGATCGACTTGACAATTTCTGCAAAGAAGTTAGCTGGAATTTTGATTGGAGTTACATTGGATCTACAGATTTGAGTTACTAGTTTATGGTATATATTTTTCTCTTCCTTCCTTTTTGCTTCCTTGTCTTTTGGATGTGTCTCTCGTAAATTACTGATTACACTTATATCCAGTCTGACAATTTTTGTTCATTTTACCCACTTAAGTATTTGGGTTTATTCTACCACCTTATGTTTGTTCTTCTTTCACTTCTTTCTTGCCTTTTCCCACTCAACATTTCCCTTTCTCAAGATTATGCACTCTAATTCTATTTTTTAAGTAGCTAATCTTCAAATTTCTATCTGAAAACTTAAAAACATCAATACCCACTTTCCAGTCAGCAAAATTACCTTTAAATACAGATTTATTTATTGCTCCCTTCCAGTTAAAGGAGTCCTTGGATAGCACAAACAGTTAAGCACTCAGCTACTAACTGAAACACTGGTCACTCAACTCCCCCCAGGGGCACCTCAGAGGAAAGGCCTGGTAATCTACTCCCGAGAGTTCACAGCCATTGAAAACCCTATGGAATACAGTTCTACTCTTCCACAGATGGGGTCACCGTGAGTCAGAACCAACTCGATGGCGACTTGTTTGGTTTTTGATCTCTCCGAGTGTGTGTTAATGCTATATTTTAATTTAATATATTTATATCCTTTAACCCTGTTAAGACAATTTTTTATACCAAAAACAAAAAAACTCACTTCCGTCAAGTTGATTGTGACTCACCGTGATCCTACAGGACAGAGCAGAACTGCCCCATAGGGCTTCCAAGGCTGCAAATCTTTATGGAAGCAGACTGACACATCTGTCTCCCATGGAGCAGCCGGTGGCTTCAAACCTTGACCTTTTAATTAACAGTCAAGTGCTTTAACTACTGCGCCATATTTATTTAGATTTATCTACGTATTTATCCTTATATTGCTCTGCAGTTCTTTCTACATCTCTTTAATCTGGAATCACTTTTATTCTACCTTTGGAATTTTCTTTAATGAGGCTTTGCTGATGGTGATTTCTGCTATTATATTTCACCCTCCTACTTGAAAGATATTTGGCAAGGCATACAATTATACGTTGATACTTATTTTCTCTTGGCACGTTAAAGTTATCATTCTATTGTCTAAATGTCGTATCATTGTATTACTGTTGGAAAGTCATCTGTCAGTTAGCTATTTAGCTTCTCTCCTTTGTCTGCTGTTTTTCCTAGTCTTTTTCTCTGGCTGTTCTCCTCTAGTATCATTCCTTAGTTCTGAAAAAGTCTTAGTTATTGTCTTTCAAAATATTGACTCTGCCCTATTCTTTCTCTCTCATTTCCTTCTGGGAACTCTGACTAAATGTATTGTATAATCTTCTCACTCTAGCACTCTATATTCCAAGTTTCTTGCTTGCTTGCTTTTTAAACCCTTTTTCCCCCAGGGAAAAAAAAGCTTTATAATGCAATTTTTTACGTAATATACAATTTGATTCAAAATTTACCAAACAGAATACTACGCACCGATAAAGAACAGCGACGAATCTGTGAAACATTTCATAACATGGAGGAACCTGGAAGGCATTATGCTGAGTGAAATCAGTCAGATGCAAAAGGACAAATATTGCATAAGACCACTATTATAAGATCTTGAAAAATAGTACAAACTGAGAAGAACACATTCTTTTGTGGTTACGAGGCGGGGCAAGGGAGGGTGGGAGAGGGTTATATACTGATTAGATAGTAGGTAAGAACTACTTTAGGTGAAGGCAAGGACAATATTCAATACAGGGAAGCTCAGCTCAACTGGACTGGACTAAAACCAAACAAGTTTCCGGGATAAACTGAATGCTTCGAAGGTCAGTGGAGCAAGGGCGGGGGTTTGGGGACTATGGCTTAAGGGGACTTCTAAGTCAATTGGCAAAATAAATTCTACTAAGAAAACATTCTGTATCCCACTTTGAAGTGTGGCGTCTGGGGTCTTAAATGCTAACAAGTGGCCATCTAAGATGCATCAATTGGTCTCAACCCATGTGGATCAAAGAATGAAGAACACCAAGGTCACACGATAACTATGAGCCCAAGAGACAGAAAGGGCCACATGAACTAGAGACTAACATCATCCTGAGACCAGAAGAACTAGATGGTGCCCAGCCACAACCAATGACTGCCCTGACAGGGAGCACAACAGAGAACCCCTGAGGGAGCAGAAGAACAGAGGGATGCAGACCCCAAGTTCTCATAAAAAGACCAAACTTAATGATCTGACTGAGACTAGAAGAATCCCAGCGGTCATGGTCCCCAAACCTTCTGTTGGCCCAGGACAGGAACCATTCCCAAAGACAACTCATCAGACATGGAAGGGACTGGACAATGGGTTGGAGAGAGATGCTGATGAAGAGTGAGCTACTTGTATCAGGTGGACACTTGAGACTGTGTTGGCATCTCCTGTCTGGAGGGGAGATGGGAGTGTAGAGAGGGTTAGAAACTGGAAAAACGGCCACGAAAGGAGAGACTGGAAGGAGTGAGCCAGCTGACTCACTAGGGGGAGAGTAAATGGGAGTATGTAGTAAGGTGTATATAAGTTTATATGTGACAGGCTGACTTGATTTGTAAACTTTCACTTAAAGCACAATAAAAATTATTTAAAAAAAAAAAAACGAAACCAAAAATTCTTTCAAAAAAAAAAAAATTTACCAAACGATAAGAAAGACTGTGCAGTGCAGTAAATTACTATTATATGGCCCTTCTAGCTATGGTCTCCTACTTCCACAACATGATTGCATAGACTACACAAATAGGGTGCTTGTGGCCCACCAAGGGGATTGGATAGCACAATGCAATCCAATCCAATCTAATGCAAATAAGGTACATGGAACCCTTGTATGGAATTGGTCAGTTCTGCCACTCACTAGGCTTAAAGGGAGCCAATTCCAGAGGTTGCAGGGGGAGGGGGAACCTCACTACCACCAAGAAGAAGAGTTGGTAGTGAATCATATATGTAACACTGAAGACAGCATTAGAAGACAGTGTCAAGGAACTGGCAGGCTAGGCTCACCAACACATGGAATGAGAGCTGAGTGCCTTCGGGAGGGAGACCTCCTGGAGGAGAGAGATACCTCTGGGCACTTATCAGGGGAACTAAAGAGCTCTGTCCACTTGCCTGAGCAGGGCAGAGGCCAGGCCAAGAGCCAAGGACCAAAGGCCAAGGGCCAAGTACAAAAGAGCCAACAGCGAGGGCCAAGGGCTGAGGGCAAAGTGTTGAGAGAGAGGCCTGCCTATGGGCACAGGTGAGAAGAATCATGAGTCGTTCCTGTTACTTCCAAGTTGATCCTGATTCTGAATTGTAACCTGTGACTTCCCTAATAAAGTCTATAATCGTGAGTATGGTCTATGAGTTCTGTGTGGCCATTGCAATGAATTATCAAACCCAGCAGAGAAGTAGAGTGTCATGAGAGGGACAGTTGGTGTCAGAATTGGTAAAAGGTGAAAAGTAGAGGTATGTCTGACCTCTACCTCACAGAAGTCGGCTTTGAACTGATGCTGATGGCAATTCTCTCTCCTCCCCTTGAAGTCAGACAAAGTCTAACGTTGTGCCATTTTTACAGACTGTCTAAAAGAAAATCATCCTGGAGCAAGGAAGAACGAAGAAAACTAAAGACACAAGGGAAAGATTAGTCCAAAGGACTAACGGAACACAACTACCATGGCCTCCACCAGACTGAGTCCAGTACAACTAGATGATACCCAGCTACCACCACTGACTGGTCTGACAGGGATCACAATTGAGAGTCCTGGACAAAGCTGGAGAAAAATATAGAACAAAATTCTAACTCACAAAAGACTTACTGGCCTGACAGAGACTAGAGAAACCCTGAGAGTATGGCCCCCAGACATCCTTTCACCTCAGTAATGAGGTCACTCCTAAGGTTCAACCTTCAGCTGAAAATTGGACAGGCCCATAAAACAAAACAAGATTAAAGGGGCATACCAGCCCAGGGGCAGGGACTAGAAGGCTGGAGGGGAGAGAAAAGCATGAGAATCAACAAATTATGCACTGCAACACTGTATGTAGTACATATTACTAACGATAAGATGTACAAAAAAAAAAAACAGTCATAACTACAGTTCATCGTAACACGAACGTGTTGTAAGTCAGGGGCTACCTGTAGTTACTTCAAATTCTGTTTAATAATTACTCAGGGTGTGGGTACAAGTGCATGATGACAACTTCTGGGCCATTTTTTTTCTCCCTATTTTGCTCAGCATCCCCAAGAAAATATTTTAATTCTGGGGGGGAGTGGGTGGGAAAGCAAACTAAGTTCTCCTTCACTAAGGGTGTATTCCTTTAGGTATCAATTTAATGGGAAAAGTGTTTTCCGCTTTTGACTAGTCCCTGGGCTTATGTCTTTACTGCTATTTTGGGGTAGCTTTTGCAATTTAAGCGCTTCAAACTCTCCAAATTTCCCAAATGTCTTAGGGTAAACTGGTTTTAATATTCCACTTCTCTATGTTCTTACCATTCTTAGGTTTTATTCCGATAACTCCATACATTTCAGATCTTCAAGCCTTTAAATAGATGCTTTCTCATCTATTAATCAGCCATATTAGTTTTCAGCAGTGAAGACATGCCAGACACTGAAAGTTACTTACTTTGGTCCACTTCAACATAACTCCTGGATTCACTAAAACTCCTTTTGCAGAGGGCAGAAAAGATCACCAAACTGCCATACCAATTTGGCATACTTTTTATTCCTATCAACTCAACATCTCCACAGCTTCTGACACGCTTGGTAATTCCCTCCCTCTTAGAGTCAGATTTTAGATTCCACAACACTACACTTTCCTATACAACCCCTAAGTGGTCATTCCTCAGGACTCAGATCTGGGTCTTCTCATTTCTACATTTATCCACCACCAGTTCACCTTAAGCTAGCAATGTCCTATCTCCTAGACTACTTTGATAGCCTACTAATTACATTTCTTCTGCCCGCTCTTGTCCCCATCCAATCCATTCTCCCTTACAGCAACCAGTGATCTGTTAAAAACGAAAATTAGACCATGTCACTTTGTCTGTGTAAAACTCTTTAAGTACTGCATTTCAACTTTAGATAAATTCCAAACTGTTTAACATGGCCCACGAAATCTTATATGATCTGACTCCTGCCTAATTACCGTAATTTTCTTTTTATACAATGCTATAGGCAAATTGAGCTTTCTTCAGTACCTCAAATATTCCAAATGCTTTCTGACCTCAGATTCTTGACACTTGCTATTCCCTCATTCCGGAATATTATTTCACTACTTTTTGCATGGTTAACTCCTGCTCTTACTTCAGATCTCAACAAAATTGTTACTTTCTCAGAGGCCTTCCCTGACCACCCAAGCTAACAGTATCTTCTTCTTTTCCTTTAGAACATTTATCATAATTTGTGATTAAATACTTATCGTGGGTTTTTTAATGTCTCTTAAGTACCAGGAATGTAGAGACCTTTTTTGTTATCTTCCCACTCTATGTCCAAGAACTAATACAGTGTCTGGCATAAAGTAGAAATTCAATAAACATGTTAAATGATTGATTTCTCTCACTTTAAGCAGACCTACGGGAAAAGTATAATTCTAATCAGAAATTACATGCTGAACATAGAATTAAAACCAAAGGAGTTCATTTAGATGAAGGGAATATTCCTAGAGATTAGGCTGAAATAAGACATATGTACCAATTGACTCATAACGCTTAAATCCATAGAGCCAAGAATGACTTTCCCCTGATTATTATTTAACAATAAGGTTAGCACCTGCCTCAACTCAATATGTGGCTGTTAATTATCTCTATCTACATTTAAGTTAATAAGCACCTACAAGCAGCTTATGTTTCTCAAGTTGAATTGGAAATTTATTATTTGGATCTCTGAGGATATTTTCCCACAGAAACTGGATTATACACAGTGGTTAGTTCCTGTTATTTAGTTCATAATGTTTAACCCATAATTCTTTTACGCATTTTAACAAGTATGACTTGAGCACTACATCATGCCAGGAGCTGTTCTAGCAATGGGGATACAAGAGTAAACAAAAGACAAAAATCGCTATCCTGATGGATCTTACATCCATGTGATCAAACAGAAAAGCAAAATGTCTAGAACGGTAGATGGTGGCATCTGCTATACTGACGCGCAAAGCACAGTAAACAGAAAGGAAATGGGGTGAGTGCAATTTTAGCCCATTAGACTTTATTTTTACTCATACTATTCCAAAAAGGAGTTAAGGTAGATATTACTTACACGCCTAAGTATCACAAATAAAATAATACTAGAGAAGACTCAGATGAGAAACATTATGAAAACAGATTTCCTTCTCCAAGCAGTAGGACAAGCAGAGAACTGCTCAGGCTTTAAGTCACTGACGAGCTATCATAGACTAGGGCAGAGTCTCCAAAAACATGGTAACTAGAGAACCTAAAAGGCCGAAGGCAGTGATGGAAATCCCAGGAAGAACTGAGAAGCCAAGAAGGAAAGGACACTTCTTACTGATGATATGAGCCTTCATGGACAAGCAGTTCCCTCTATTCAACCACTAGTTGGCCTCAAACTACACAACCATTGCACGACTAACTATTGTACAACTAACCATTTCTAAGCTCTCTTTCCTATTTGATGTTACAGTTATATAATTTTTCCCTTACAATTCTATCCCAAAAACAAATTCTAACTTTGGGGGGTTTACGGATAAATTCTTAATAATATGAGGAAATGTTAGGATGCGATCCCTTCTTATCCCTACTTGCACCATTATAATTTATACCAAAGGAATGCAGTAGACCACTCGGGCTCTCTCTTATATTTATCTTAATAACTGGATACGGGCCAGGATCTGGAGTGAAAAGAAGATAAAAAAGTGAAATGAGGTTTCAAACAGCATCCCTAGCACCATCGTAATTATCAGAGAAGGAAGAACAACTAGCCACTTCGATCTTTTATACTTTGTCCAAAACCAGTTCCACTACCACAGACAGGGGTAGGAAGGATGAAAGGAGGCCAAAAAAAAAAAAAAAAAACTCCCCTCTAAAGCCACCAGTTCATATAGCAGGGGTGATTATAGCCAGGTAAGGAGTGAGCATATAAAATAAGTCTGTCTATAATAACTTCAATTCTTATTCCAGTTTTATGAGAAAGGGCCTTCCTATTTTGACAAGTTTACAAAATTTCACCTAAAAAGAGTAAGGGTTTAGTCAGTGAGTGCTAATTCCCTTTGTAATTTAAGTATTCATTACACTATTACCTCTTAGGGTGTGACTATTAGATACATAACAGGGAATTTTTCAAAATGTCATAAAGTCTCAAGTTTAGGAAAATAAAAACAGCAATATATGCTCAAAACAGCACAATAGCAGACATATTTTGGCCAGAAACAATTACCTTTATGGCTGTGTGTTTGTTTTCATCCTCTTCCATCCATAAATCCTGTTCATAATAATATAAGCCATCATTGATAACTTTAGCAAGTTCAGATGTAATTTTTGCTCGAGACATATAGTTGCCTGTTCGATCTCCTCCAGGATGTTTTCTCATGTAAGGTGGTGTCTGAGTTACAATCAAAATTTTGTTTAAATCCTGGTCATTAATTTCATAATCTGAATCATTGTCAGACCAATCAGTAAATGTGTTTTTTCGACCTTCTATTTGTTCTATCTCTTCATCAAATAAAAAACTAAGTTCTTCTTGTTCTTGCTCTTCTGAAGGGTGTAGTTGATTTGATGCCTCATCAGGTACAGACATTGATTCCTGAAGGAATAAATTGGTATTTTACATAAAAACTCTTCTATCACTTTTAAAACAAATCTCATAAGTGTTACAAGTAACAACAAGCTTATGTAAGCTCGATGACTAGTTTAGCAGTCAAAATTTAAAAGACTATCAAGCCAGTATTGCTCAGCCCCAAAAAGGTGATTGCTAAAGACCAAGTTTTATTTTAAGCATGAAAAATACAAAGTTGAGTAAAAGAGGGATTAAATTAAGACTCTTTTAAAGTTGGAAGTGTCCTTAAATCAGCCATTACATCAAACTTACTCATTTTACAGGTGAGAAACTGAGGCCTAGAGATGTGACGTTATTGGCCTATAGTTACAGAATTAGTACTAGAACCAAGGTCTTCTGACTTTCAGATTCAACGACCTTCCCTAGGCTGAACCTTTTCACCTCACAGTTATATTAATGCCATAGTTTACCAGCTAACCGCTTTTCCCCGAGCCCATCCCCCATTCTACTTGGCCCAGATTTTTTGTGAAACTTACCTTAACACTGCCTCTTGAAGAACTTAAAATAGCTTCCTATTGGCTGGCATAACAAGTCCAAACTTTAGATCCTAAAATCCTCTAAAATCTAACCTAGTCTAGATTTCTCAAACTCCCAACACAAGGAAAAAAAAGTATCCTTTATGTGACCTTCACATGCTTTGCTCCATCCTATCTTAATCCTTCAGTTCATGCTAACTCCCCTATTTCTAGAATAATTCCTCTCTTTCAGAATTCCTATTTATGTAGATCTATATTCTATCAGTCAATCTGGGTGCACACTCTGAGCTGGGCACGGTTCTAGGTAGGAGTATGCAACAATAAATAAAACAAAAGGCTCTGCCTAGATGGAGGTAACATTCTAGTACATGGGAGTGCTATCCATGATGTTTTTACTAAAAGAAAGTTGTAAAAACATTGTGTGAATATATTTATTTAAAAAACTATACACACTGTAATTCACATTTACAGGAACATGACAAAAAATCTGAGGGAATAAACACCAAACTGTTAATAATGGTAAACCCTGGACAGAGCCTTTCAGTTTTTACTTTATCTATTTAATTTTCTTTTTCAAGCATATACTTTTTTTTTTTTTTTTTGGTAATTTGTGAGAAAAAGACAATTAATTCTGGGTTAAAGATGGCTGAATGTAAATAGGTTTTTGCCTCCATACAATAGTGATATAGAGTAATAAATTCATGTCAATACTGAAAACAGGAAATTATTACTACCAGAAGATCAGAAATTATGATAACTTTCTGAAAAGCAGAAAACAAATGGGATTGTACTGATGGATAAACCAAGCTTAAAAAAAAAAAAAGCCCATTGCCATCCAGTCAACTCCGACTCATAGCGACCCTGTAAGACAGAGTAGAACTGCCCCATAAAGTATCCAAGGAGCACCTGGTAGGTTTGAGCTGTGGACCTTTTGGTTAGCAGCCCTAGCTCTTAACCACTAAGCCATCAAGGTTTCCGACGGATAAACCAGAGGAAAGGAAACAGCAATCTAGAACCCATTTAAAGGAAGGAAACTATTCAGTATCCTTAGATATTCTTGTTTTGGAGAAAGTTGCTTTGTTTTCAAAATGTATCCTTCGCGGGGGGGGGGGAGCTCTTTTGGTGAGATCTGGTATGCTATGTTTAACCACCATTGTTAATTAAGAAGTTATGTTTGATCAGCGTTTCTCAATATCTGTTCTACTGACATTTTGTATCAAGTAATTCTTTACTTACTAGACTGCAATAGTACTCTTACGATTGTAACAATAAAAAATGTCTCCAGACATTGCCAAATGTTCCCTGAGGAGGCAAGATCTCAAAACCTCCCCACCTCTGGTAGAGAACTACTATCTTAAATATTTCATGCTTCCTTTATGCTTTGACCTCAGTGATAAAAGAGCTCTGTTCATAATAACCTTCAATACGATAGCCTTCTTCATCCTTTCAACAACTAGGCCCAAATATTTTTATTTACCTTTTCCTTATGCTAAATTTCAATATTTGAATTACCTGAATGGTGTTTTCTCCAAGTTTTTAATTAGATTTTCTGTGGTGAGAATGCCATTAAAATTATTTTGAAATAATTGTACATTCACATTAAGTTCTAACAAATAAAAGGGGACCATGGTCTTGGGGGACATCTAGGTCAACTGGCACAACATAGTTGATAAAGATAACGTTCTACATCCTACTTCAGTGAGTAGTGTCTGCGGTCTTAAAAGTTTGCAAGCAGCCATCTAAGATATATCCACGGGTCTTATCACATCTGGAGCAAAGGAAAATGAAGGAAACCAAAGACACGAGGAAGTATTAGTCCAAAGGACTAACAGGCCACACAAACCACAGCCTCCATAAGCCTGAGCCCAGAATAACTAGATGATGCCTGGCTATCACTACCAACTGCTCTGGTATGGATCAAAATAGAGAGTCCTGGATAGAGCAGTAGAAAAATGTAGAACAAAATTCAAATTTACAAAAAAGATCAGACTTATTGGTCTGACAGAGAGTGGAGGAACCCCTGAGACTATGGCCCCTGGACACTCTGATGCAAGGCTATTTAACTTCAAAGTCTGCACTATTTCCACCACCCATGAGTCTTCAAACTTTTTTGCTTGAAAAAATAAGTTTAAATTATTTTAGATTTTGATAAATTATGTATCCCTCACAAATCTATAAGCCGACATCTAAAATTTTTCATCTTAGGTTTAAATAGCTGCCAAGGGCATAATTTCCAGCATATATTGGCATTTTTTAATAAAATTATAAATAAAGAACAATAAAACCTAGCAACGGGTCTTGTTTGGTTACCCAGTTTCCCTCAGTGGTACCCATCTTGCAAAACAGTATGTCACAAACAGAATATTGACACTGATACAATCCACAAGTCTTACTCAGATTTCTCCATTTTTATTTATACTCAATTGTGTGTACATGTGTTTAGATTAATGCAGTTTACATCGTATATGGAGGTTTTTGTATCCAACACCACCACAGTGAAAATACAGAGCAGTTTCACCACCATAAGGATCCCACCTATTATCCCTTTCATAACCACATGCCCTTTTATAATCTTCTTACATCTTCATTCAGCCCACACAGAAACCAATTCTTTTTTTTTTTCTATAGCATATTAGGAAACCCTGGTGGCACAGTGGTTAAGAGTTCAGCTGCTAACCAAAAGGTCGACAGTTCGAATCCACCAGGCGCTCCTTGGAAACCCTATGGGACAGTTCTACTCTGTCCTATAGGGTCACTATGAGACAAAATCGACTCCATGGCAAAGGTTTGGGTTTTTTTGGTTTTTATTGCATACTAAATCACCAGAATGTATATAAACCGAACATGCGCCCTCAAGAATTATTACAACTACTTGACAAGGTTATAACTTCAAGATTTACAAACATTTTCTAAATGATTTTTATAAAAACAAATATTAAACAAAGGTTAACAGCTGAGTGCATTAACCCTTTGCTCCACCCAGGGACTCCAAATTTAGTCACAAAAAGGCTAAGTCAAAATATTTTTAAGATATGTTCAGAAATAAAATATAAACCTTAAAAACTAATAAAAATGAAATGATACTTGTGAAGAGAGTGCTCCTTAGCT
This sequence comes from Elephas maximus indicus, assembly GCF_024166365.1. Taxonomy (NCBI): domain Eukaryota; kingdom Metazoa; phylum Chordata; class Mammalia; order Proboscidea; family Elephantidae; genus Elephas; species Elephas maximus. The sequence goes on from NC_064823.1 coordinate 17,692,184, forward strand.
CAAATAGATACATGAGACTAAATGGGCAGCTCCTGTCCAGAGGCGAGATGGGAAGGCAGAAACAGACAGGAGCTGGTTGAATGGGCGTGCGAAATTTGGGGTGGAAAGGAGAAGTGTGCTATCACATTATAGGGAGAGCAACTAGGGTCACATAACAACGTGTGTATAGATTTTTGTAGGAGACACTAACTTGAACGGTAAACTTTCACTTAAAGCACAATAACAATAAACTGATAAAATGTAACCTACTACTAGAGAATAAACCTTAAGTTCTTACCGTAGAATAAGGATTCCAGTTTTCACAATTGTCTCAAATTTTACATATGCACCTTATAAATAAAAAATACACTGACTTTACCCTGCACCCAGAGTACAGCACAATTTACCAGGTCTATAGCAACTTTTTTTCTTTTTTATAGCAACTTACCTTCAATTTCACTGGTGAAGGACGATGTCTCTTTTTAACTTCTATCCAAGTCTCTGAGTCCAAGTCAGGCAAACTGGTAGACAAACCTCTAGACATTGCTTGAAGATTACTTGTTTCAGTATTTTTCTTTGGACCCAGTGGACTTCCAATTCTCGGAGAGTTTGGAGCAGACTCTAAAAATTTAAATTGGTTCTACAGTTAGAACACTGATTTTTCTTATAAAATACATTTCATTCTTAACTTGGCTCAATAATTTTTTTCTCATAAAAGCAGGACAAATCAATATATGTCAATTATAACCTTTCCAGTGATTTTCAAATCTGAAGAGCTTACAAGATTTATCTGTAGGTGAAGCCAATGAGTAAAAGAAATATCACCAACCCTCATGCAGATCACATTCACTTCAACGTCTCAAGAACATCAAAATGGGTCAGATATTAATTATGACAGCACATCTATTTTGGAGTAAATTCTCTTTGAAGTCTTGGATTAAAGTTTATGGATTATAATGAAATTATGGAATCTCAAATGCCATTAACTCAAGGCTACATACAAGGTATTAGGCTTTCATTCAAGGTAAAATTAGTCCCTAAGATATAAACTGAGGTAGCATTACTCCCACTTCTCACATTTTCTTTGCTTAACAAAGTTTCACATAAATGCAATAAATGTACTGTGTCCACTTCCTATCTTGCCTCACAGTGCAAACTGTGAGGAACAGAATGTCACATCATTAAAGAGCACAGCCTTGTCAACATTTATAAACTGTGCTGGAATTTAAAAGGCCTCTCTCCATGCCATCATTTCTGTCGGTTTGTTTTCTTTTAATTAACATCTTTATATATTGTGGAAACCTTGGTAGTGTAGTAGTTATGAGCTACAGCTGCTTACCAAAAGGTCAGCAGTTCAAATCCACCAGGCGCTCCTTGAAAACCCTATGGGGCAGCCCAACTCTGTCTTATAGGGTCGCTATGAGTCAGAATCAACTGGATGGCAATGGATTTTTTGGTTCGGGTTATATATTATATAAATAGAACCAGAATAGTTTTCTTCATAAATGTTTTTTCAAAAGGCAAAGAATATTTTGCCCTGAAGTGTTTCAAATTTTACATTCATCTTGAAGCCTGAACACGCAATATGGACTTACTTCAGACAACAGTGCATTAAAAACAAATTTATACTATGAGATTCTAAACACTATTTTCTCCACAAAGTTTATTCCCTGAAAATACTGCAAAGACAAATGTCACATGCAGAAAGCTAAAATAAATTAGCACCAGCAGACCTTTCATTTACTAAATGAAAATCCAAAGACACATGCAGGAATTTGGGCTTAACTACAAGATTTTACTTTTATTACTTAAAAAAAAAAAACCCAGTGCCTGCACACTAGAATAAGATGGATCTTCCCCATGGACTCAGAATCAGTTTCAGGACTCAACAGATTTGGGTCCAAAAATTTACTGTATCACTTCAAAAGGGTATATTGTTTCATAATAAAGTTCTAGAAGTATGCTGCCTGACAACAGCCATACGTGGCTAGCGAGCCATTGAAATGCAGCCAGTCAGAAAATTGCTGGAAGTGTAAAACACACACCCAACTACAACTTGGTATGAGAAAAAAAATGTAACTTATGTCAAATTTTATGATTATTGTTTTATTACATTGTAATGACACTTGGTTATACTGAGTTAAAAATATTACTAAAATAAACTTCAGGTTTTATATTTTATAAGGCTACCAGAATTTATTCAATTATATGTTTCTCACATTATATTTCTAGTGGACATTGCTGCTCTAGAACTTGCTTAACACGCATTACTATTTAGTCCACAAAAGTAGTCTAATTGAAATACTGGGTTTAGACTGTCAGTGTTAAATTCACAGGAATGAGAAAAACATTAACCCAGAGAACCCTATTTCTAATACTATGTTCATATAGAGAATTAAGGTTTAAGAGTTGATTAAGGCCCACCACCACAGTAACAGGGTTTGGAGATTGACTCAGGTACCTCTAATTATTGAGAATTAACTAAATCTCTATATATAACCAGTTGCCATTGAGTTAAATCAGAGTAATGGCGACCCCACATGTTAAAGTAGAACTGTGCTCCATAGGGCTTCAGTGGCTGACTTCCTGTAAGTAGCTCACGAGGCCTTTCTCCTGAGACATTTCTGGGTTAGCAGCCGAGGGCCTAATTCTTAGCGCTTACCCAGGAACTCCAAATGACTATGTATAGCTCCTGCAGAAATCTTAGAACATCTGCCACATTAAATTTCTATATTAAAAAGTGTAGCTACTGATTTCCCTACTAGAAATTTAACCTTTCAACACCCATTTAACAGTTTATTATGTAATCATCCCTACATGCTTTTTAAGCTTTGAGTTATGTTTTTACCATGACGTCATTTTATAATAATCAAAACACATGTGAGAAGTCCATTAACATTAGATAGACAAAGAAAGGAAAATTTAGAAGTTTTAGAAGATTTTTAAAGAATGTTTACCTTATAATATGTAAGCCAATGCATGCTGCTCTGGGTGGTTTTCTGTATCTGTGTTTTCAATTATAATGAATATTTTTAAGGGTAATGGTAAACCCTGAACCTTTTGTGGCCAAATGAGATTGGGTATGATGACTTCAATTATGGCATTAAACTTATTTACAGACAAAAAAATTACTTAGACACATACTTTAACACTTCTTACAATTTGTAAAAACTGAAAATTTTTATCTTCACTGGTTTCATTCATTGAAAATTGTGATTTGGCTCTCCAAAGAAAAATCGCCATATATGTCCCATTGTATCTATTTGGTATGACTTTTTTTTTTAATCCACCTTGAGGGAATCAGAGCTCTGGGTAATGACACAGGTTTCTTTAAAAGGATTATATACTTTATGTGCGGTATTTTCAAGAATACTTCTGAATATCAAGTTTTCAAAGGAAGTCCCTGGAATCCTCTCAAACATTAAAAAGAAAAAAACCATAAGATTGTCAGGTACCTGATTCTCAATTTTTGTGAATGAAATCATTTAAGGGTTGATATTGCAATATATATCCAAAGCACTACAAAATCTCAATCTTAAAAGTAACATCTTACTATTCACCCTCATCAATTTTGGGGGGAACATTAAGGTTCTCTGCTCAGTACAAAGGCCAACTTTGTACTCATATTAGACTCATATTAAACAATTCAACCTCTGTACAGGAAAAAAACAGAAACTTTTAATTCTTTGATAAAGAGAACCAAAAATAGTACAATACTTTATCATAAAAATCCCTCAAAAAGAATTTGTTTTTTAAAATTTAGAGGTCTTCTAATTTAAGATGAAAAAGATAAAAGTTTCACTACTTTTCTCCACCCACAAGTACACATAAAGACAGTCTAGGCATCCTGTCCCTTATTTCCATTCCAAATTTTTGGTGACACAGTACTCTCCACTGAATTTAGTAAACTAGTGTTCCTTATCAGAGGGGAACTGCTATGGTCAGAAATTTGGGGACTCTTGGGGAAAGACTGTGTTTATATTTTTATTCCTATAGTCTAATCAGAATTAGAATAATTCCAAAAACATTTCATCTTTCCGTATTTCCTCATTATCCTTTCAGTTTCTAATGCATAATCCAAAGAACCTGAAATTAATGATGACTTAATAAACATTGACTTATTTCAGGCAATATGTATGTGCATGCATCTGACTGTATATAAAAAACAAAAAATGCACAAGACATCATGATTTTATTCTTGTAATTTTATTAATAATGCATAAATGGTTAATGGACAGGCAACACCAACTTGACTGACCCAACTTAGCTACCTTGTAGAAAAGGAATTTTCCAATTTATCTAATTTATCCAATGCCTGTTCATAAGCAGGTTAAAAATGTCATCTTGGGCCCCAACTTTACACAATAAATAAATCTAACTTGTACGATCAGCCATTATATATATATATTTTTAAATGAAACAATGTTACTTTTCTTCACTTTAAAAATGTGTGCATGAGTTGCTTGCTGGGATTAGAAGCAGAGAGGATTTACAAAGAAAAACGAGATTAAAAAAGTCTTTGAAACTGTAATCATCAATGCTTTATTGATGGTCATATCTCTATACTGATATATCAAAAATACATTTGGAAGAGCAACGAAAAATACACCCTTGTTCATTTCTTAAATTCCTTATCCCTTTAGGTCCACACTAATAAATCTTATAGTCCATCTGATAGCATGACAACATGTGCGTTATGCAATGTACACTATATTGAAGGGCAAATCAAACAGCAAAGGACCTAAAAATCTGGGAAACACCATTGAAGTCTATTTCTGTGTTACTGATGTACACAACTTTGGAAGCCAAAGACAGAATCTTCTTTCCCACCGTGAATAAAAGTAGCCCATGCAGCCCAGGCCAGTTACACACAAACGGGCAGCTCCTATAAAAACAACAGCAGTCCTCTGGTCTGTCTCTCATCATCAACAAACGTTGTTATATCTCCACTGTAGTGCTGGCCCAACTTCCTTCACAAAGAGTTGGAGCAGACATTCTTGAACAGAAGACAGTTCTGGTCACTTTCATTTCTGCAGCACAAGTTGTTCCAATATTTATATTGACATTTCAGTGATTCACCTATTCCACTGCATATTCCGATCAAAGGACATCCAAGAGCATCAGCAGATCATCACCCTGACTGAAAAAAGTTTAAGCACACATATTTTTTCCCAGCAGGGAATGTCTTAAAAATGATCCAGGAAAAAAAATCTTAACATTAAAGCAGTTTCTGGAAGTTCTAAACAACTATTTTTTTAATCCATAATTATAATAATTTCATAACAGAACCCCAAATATGCTTTAGAATATAGGTAGAAATACATGAGTAACAAAATTAAAGGAAGCCTACCCTATTCTGAAGCATAATGCTAAATCTTACAAGGTGAAAATTGGCATAATATATCTAATTATTTAGTAAAATTAAAGGAAATTGGTAGAAAATCCATACCTTAAAAAGTACACAATTAATTTAAGAATAAATAGAACAGAGCTTCATCTATAATTCATAGATCCCTATTTAACTTATAGCTCTGTATAGGAGGCAATATGAATAGAATTTAGAGCATCAAAGCCATTTAGCTATCTTTATTCTTCCTAATGAATCCAAGTAAACTAAAAAAATAGAATAGGTAAACTGGACCAAATAGCATTGCCAAAAGTTACGTTGTCTGCTCTAGAAGAAAAACTGTTACCTGTATGTGAGCCAAAGGCTTGGCCTGGTACAAACTCTGGGCAATCAATTAGTTGGGAGAAGTCTGTTTGTGGCATACTACGTGGAGGAGGGCCAGGAATTGGCCATTTTTCCGGTTCTATCTTTTTTCTCATCTTCTCATCCACAATTTCCACTTCTGTGCTATCTTTCAATGCCTGGCAAATAGGAATTTTGAACTATTAAAAACTTAAAATCTCCCATTGCTAATGTTCCACACGTCTAACAAACTTAAAAAAAAAAAAGAAATCTGAAGACAACTGGCAAAGATTGTATTGCAGGTTATGCTTCTAAAAATACCCAAAAAAGTACTGTAGCAACTTAAAAATAAAACACTAACAGAACAATTTTAAAATCATTTGCCCCTGTAAAGTGTAAATATCATAATTTAACACCAGGCTATCGAAGCAGATAATTTGGTTTTCACAATTACAGTAGTCATTTAAGGATTATTGTATCCACAAGAAGCAAAATACTTTCACTCAAGTTTACTGTCATTTTTATTCTTTGTTTTGATATTCCATTGTCTCTTTCCTTAAAATAATACCACTAAATAAAATTTAGGCATTTTATTATTGTAGTAACTATTTATCGGATGAGAACTACACACACACACACACACACACACACACACACATCATTCCTCTCAACAACTATAAGACAGGTATTGGCTCTAATTCATCAATGAAGATACTGAGGCTCAAAAAATTAATTTGACAAAGATCACAGACCTAATATGAGGCAGCATCTGGACTCAAATCGTGATCTGTCCACTAAACTCTTAGCCATTAAGCTATAAAGTTAAATTAAGTTAGACAATAATTTAAGAATAAAATAATACTATACTAGAATATTTTTCATAATAAAAATTAAAGCCTTATTTATCTGAATTCTAATGGAAATTCAAGTATACTCACCTTTTAAGAATTAAATAAGAATGCATAATATAAAAACCCTTAATTTACCATTATTAACTTATAATTAAAACTCACTATTTTAATTCAAGAACATGTTACATGTATTACTTTAAGAACCTTACATTTGTTATGCCCTTAATATTAGTATAGTACTTAATTCTCAATTTAAATTCTCTATAATTAGACATTACTTTGATATTAGGATTAAAAGTTATGCAAAAACAAACTCCATTTCATAGGAATCAGGATTTTCACTGAAAGAGGAGTCTGAAATAGAATAAAGGAATCCAACAATATGCTATTCTTCCTTATCTTCCTTCATTCTATCTGTTGTTGGATTTGAAATGGTATCTACATTTTTCTCCTAGTATGTATTTTCTATTTTTGTCCACTGAAGGACCTGTAAGCAATGATACCCCAGTAGCTAAGAATATATCCAGCATCCAGATCTTGGTATCTAACATTTCCCACTAAAAACAAGAGAGCTCCTTGCAGAAAGGGTACGTTTCAGGTCTAAGGCAGTACAAGGTGAAGTTAGAACATCTTGTGACAGGAAACAGAGGAAAAAATCAAAATACAGGCAACAACTAGAAGAGGCTCCACCTACCAAATGAAGATTTAAGCATCAAACACAATGATGGTAAAGAATTATAGTCACAATGAATTTAAAAGGGGGAGGAAAAAACTGGGGGAAGGGAAAACACAAATCCAGATTATGGACTATTTTTAAAGAAGCTGGCTTGTACTCTTCAAAAACATCAGTGAAAAAGCGAAGCGAAACCAAACACCTCACAGGATTGGTTTACTGGGTTTAGAGGCTTGGGACCAGAGTCTTGTGGGACAACTTGGTCAACTGGCATAACAGTGCATAAAGATAATGTTCTACATCCTAGTTTAGTGAGTAGTGTCTGAGGTCTTAAAAGCTTGTGAGCAACCATCTAAGATACAACTGTTCGTCTCTACTTGTCTGGAACAAGTGAATGAAGGAAACCAAAGACTCAAAGAAGAAACTAGTCCACAGGACTAAGAGGCCACATGAACCACAGCCTCATCTAGCCTGAGACCAGAAGAACCAGACGGTACCTAGCTACTACTATCAACTGTTCGGACCAGGAACACAACAGAAGTTCCCACATAGAGAGAGAAAAACGTAGACGAAGACTCAAATTCCTAAAAAAAAAGCCAGACTTACTGGACCAATAGAGACTAGAGGAACCCCCAAGGCTATCGCCCTAAGATATCCTTTGAGACAAATATTGTATGAGACCACTATTGTATGAACTCAAGAAATGGTTTAAACACAGAAGAAAACATTCTTTGATGGTTACAAGGGTGGGGAGGGAGAGAAAGGGGAATTCACTAACTAGATGTGGTGGTGAGTAGACAAGAATTACCCTGGGTGAAGGGCAGGACGACACACAATACAGGGGAAGTCAGCAAAACCGGACTAAACCAAAAGCTAAGAAGTTTCCTGAATACAACCAAACACTTGGAGGAATAGAGTAGTAGGGGCGGGGGTCTGGGGACCCATGGTTTCGGGGAATATCTAGGTCAACTGGCATAACAAAGTTTATTAGGAAAATGTTCTGTATTGCATTTTGGTGAGTGGCACCTGGGGTCTTGAAAGCTAGCCAGTGGCCATCTAGGACATATCAATTGGTCCCAATCCACCTGGAGCAAAGGAGAAAGAAGAAGACCAAGGACACAAGGAAAATATTAGCCCAAGAGACAGAAAGGTCCACGTAAACCAGAGACTTCATCAGCCTGAGACCAGGGGAACTAGATGATGGTTGGCTACCGCCAGTGACCACCCTGACAGGAAACCCAGCTGGGGGTGCCTGACAGAGCAGAAGACTTAGGTGGTTTGACTGAGACTGGAGGGACCCCAGAAGACATGGCCCTTAGCCCAGAGCTGAAACTATTCCTGAGGCCAACTCTTGGGACAGAGATTGGACTACAGGATACACAGTATGCTCATGAGGTGACTGCTTCTTGGGCCAAGTAAATTCATGGGAGTAAATGGGCAGCTCCTGTCCAGAGGTGAGATGGGGGGTGGGGGGGACAGGGGCTGGTTGAATGGGCCCAGAAAATCCAGGGTGGAAAGGGGAGCATACTGTTACATTACGGGGAGAGCAACTAAGGTCACATAACAATGTATATATAAATTTCTGTATGAGAAACTAACTTGAACTGTGGACTTTCACTTAAAGGACAATTAAAAAAAAAAAAAGATATCCTTTGAACTTGGAACTGAAGCCACTCCCAGTGGTCATCTCTCAGTCAAATAATAGATTGGCTTACAAATAAACAATATCACTTGTGAGTAATGTGATCCCTTAAACAATCAAGTATATGAGACCAAATGATCAACATTTACCCAAATGCAAAGAAGAGAAGGCAAGGAGGAGCAGGGAAGCTAGATCAATGGAAACAGATCAAACAGAATGGCAGTAACGAGAAAGCTGACACATTATGAGAATTATAACCATTTTTAAGGAACAATTTGTATAAAAATTGTCAAGTGGAAACCTAATTTGCTGGGTAAACATCCACCTAACACACGTAATTTTTTTTAAAAAGAGAAGAGGAGTGAGCTGCGAGGGTTATTGTTCTAAAGGCAATTCAAGAAAAATCCTGGATATTTAAAAAAAAAAAAAAAAAACCCATCACTTCACAGGTTACTATGTCCCACTGATTCCATACCTAAGTCAGAGGAACTATCAACAAGAGAAAAGATAAATTGCAGTATATCCATACAATGGGATGCTACTCATCAAAAGAGGAAGGAACTACTGATTCATAGAACAACATGAATGAGCCTCAAAAACAAAGGGTCACAGACAATTACATTTACACGAAAGCCAAGAACAGACTATACTAATCAATGGTTACAGAAATTAGAAAAGTAAGTAAGGAGGGTGTGTGGAATTGTCGAGAAAAGGCCACAAAAAAGTATCTAGTGTAATGTAAATGTTCTACATCTTATTTGGAACAGGCTTATACAATTTTCAAAACTCAAACTGAATACCCTAAGATCTCTATATTTTACTGCATGTTGTTTATACCTGAATTAAAAATAAACTCTGAAACTTTCCTATAGGTAAGAAGTTGTAGGAAAAAACTGCCAACTAAGCAAGTCAAACTCTCAATGGTGGTGGTTTTAATAGGTTCAATATTTTGCAAAAACATTTCATCAGTATCTAATACTTTGGACATGTTATCAGGAGGGACCAGTCCCTGGAGAAAGACATTTATGCTTGGTTAAAGTAGAGGGTCAGCAAAAAAGAGGAAGACCCTCACCGAGACAGACTGACACAGTGGCTGCAACGATGGGATCAAGGTGAAGGTGGTGCGAGACCATGCACCGTTTCACTCTGTTACACATAGGGTTGCTATGCGTCAGAACAGACTCAAGAGCTGGTTTTCAGAGGCTGAGGCAGGGTGGAGGCAGAGGAGGAGTGACCATAAAGAGGCACAAGGATATGAGTTTGTCAAAACTCATACAACTAGACAATAAAAAGGTAAATTTTACTGTATATAAATAATACTTCAAAAAAAACTGACTTTAAAAAGTTAAAATTGTGGGGCTGAAAAATAAGGAAATGAAAATGTTCACAACTTTGAAAAGATCACATTATACAACAAAAAACTACAGTGCTGAATATTACATTCTGCAAAAAATAAACTGCCCAAATAAACCCTAGAACAGAAGTGAACCATATACTTACTTCTGAATACCAAGACAAAAAAAAAATCTCCGCTGTCATCTACTCAATTGACTCGTAGCGACCCTACAGGACAAAGTGAACTTCCTCATAGGGTTTCCAAGGAGTGGCTGGTAGATTCGAACTACCAATTTTTCGGTTAGCAGCTGAGTTCTTAACCACTGCACCACCAGGGCTCCTACTTTTGAATCCAACCAAAAAAACCAAACTCACTGCCGTCAAATCAATTCTGACTCATGGCGACCCTATATACGAAAGAGTAGAACTGTCCCATAGGGTTTCCAAGAAGTGCCTAGTGGATTCGAACTGCCAACCTTTTGGTTAGCAGCCGAACCCTTAACCACTACGCTACCAGAGTTTCCTACTTTTGAATAGCAGATGATTTTTCATACATAGCATAAAGCTTTTTGAAATGATTAATTTCAGACTCCATTGTTTTCTGAAAATGCCCAAGCCTAGAAAATTAGAATTCATCTGATATTATATCCATGTAAAATGATATAACCTGTGGATTTAAGTTGCATTAAACTAAAAAATGGCTAGTAAAAAAAAAAAAAAAACCCAGAGATTATTACTTACCTATGCCTCAATTAGTAGTCTGCTACAAAAATCAAAATAAACATTTCAGTAATAATTTGTTTACCCATAATATATATTGTGACATGTTTAGTCAAATAAGTATCATTGTCATTTGTTCAACAACATATCCTCTCACTTAATGACTTACTTTTCCCCATTCACCATTATCTTTATTTTTACAATGAGCCTCCGCCCATTTTTTTGAGGAGAGGGTGCAGAGGTAGTGGAAGTAATATCAAATCGGACATTACCGCTTATTCTGCTAACAATTCCAAGCTCCCTGTTACAAAAGCTCCTGTCCCATCAGGAATTCTTGCATGGCCTCCTCCCTTCTTACAAAAAAAATTCCCTTCTCTTCCTTTGTGTGATTACCTGCTATAAGAGACTTGTCAATAATATAGGGCTAGGGAACAGAGAAAACCAAAAATGTTGGAAGCAGAAGAGATTTAATCAAAGCAGTTAAGACCACAACCGCAAAGAGTGCTTTAAATTAGCCTGCCACAGCACATGAAAAATCCCCAAAATTTTAATAAATGAGAATATATGCTATTTTATAGGAACCTGAAGAAGACTAAAGGGCCAATAATACCCAAGAAGATTTAAGTTTGAAGGATCAGATTTAAAATAGATGAAAATCTCATTAGCAATTCTTTGAGGGCTTTTCCAAAGTTAGACATTTATTTGAGTTTTACAAAATGGATAAAACCATGAGATGCACCCTAAGCCCTGGGCAACTACAGTTGGTTATTAAATGTATAATTACCTCTAAAATGAGATTAAGATTTGTCGTGAGAGCCTGAACACGGTGGAAACCAGCAATCAAGGAAATAGGCAAAAAACCCTGTTCATCCATCTTTCTTCTAAGAAAGAAGTCCCGCTCCAAATTTTCTATACTGAAGTAATATTCACTGAAGAGAGAAATAAGAAAGTAAATATAAGTTTCATCCATTTATCCAAAAAGAAAATGCTGATTGCTTACAACATCATCTGCTATAAAACTATCTTAATTTGGTTAATAATGTCATACAGATTTCACATAACGCAATGTACATAGAAGAGGTGACAGCAAAAAAAAAAAAAAAAAAAAACCCTACCAAATTAATAATTTCTCTTATACAAGACTGGAAAGTATATTGATTATCTTCTCAAAACACTAACTTTAACTTTGTTAGATTGGCTTTACTTAAGTATCACGAATCAACTAGCTAATTTTACTTTAAAATAGTTCAATAATCAATTATCTAAATGAGCCGATTAGGGGAAATTTCACTACAAAATAAATTCTACTTGCTTCATTTAAACACTAAATAACAAAGCTCAATACATGTCCACAAAATGACTTCCAACTTCTTCTAATCACTGATAAGCAAAGTATATTGGAAATACAATTTGTCAAGTCCACATTATTCATACAGCAAAGAACAGTTTTCTAAATTGACAGAGTACCGACACTGTTATACTTCTTAACCCTAGTAATCAACACAATGTGTACAAACACTTCGTGAACACATGGGCACATGCACGTACATATATTTGAATGATTCAAATTCCCCCCATTTTTTATTGAAGGACAGAACTATAGTAAATACTAAGAGTGAAGAGAAGATAGCTAAACAGACTATCATTAACACCACCATGAGTGTTACAGAGGGAAAAAATACAGAAAAACCTTAGACACTTTATCTAGTCTGGGAAAGTACAGACTCACTCAACCTTTCCCAAGAGAAATGCAAATGGACAAATTGTATGATCAATAACTACAAATTCCAAAATATACAAAGATAATATGAATACATTTAACAATAATCTTTGAGAAATACTTGCTTAAATTATGCTCCATGTTAAAAAAAAAAAAAAGAAAATTCTAAAGCTACAGGTCAAGATAAATAGGGAAGAAAGTAGAAAACAAAAAAATTACAAAAGAAATGCATGACATCATTGATGATAAGGCACAGTTTAATACTACTACACTGTTTCCTTATCATAGAACACACAGTTTTTGAAGATGGGCAAGTTATGAGAAAGCACACCAGCTGATATTTGGGGGTATAAAACTCGGTGACTAAAGATGCCTGCCCACCATATATTTAAGATAAGTTCTAACTCTGAAGAAACATGGCAACAGAAAACTGGTTTTGAGTTATCTGTCACTGGAGGGAAAGAAATGTAAATTCATAACCCTTAAAATACAAAAGTTGTTTCTCTGTAGTTTGATATTTATCCTCATTCAACTATCAAATGTTCTTTTTCAATAGAATTTTAACCACCAATTGTAAACCATTTACTCCTCCTGAAACACTGAAGAAAAAAAATCTGTATCTTGAAGAAATGAACTTTCTGACTTTTGTTACACCTCAAAAGCCCTTTTCACAGTGCCTGGCATGTGGTAGACGCGTAATAACCAACCCAACCCAACCCAACCCACCAACCCACCCACCCACCAACCAAGCAACCAACCATTTGCTGTCAAGTCAATTACTATTTATGGCGACCCCATGTGTATCAGGGTAGAACTGCACTCCATAGGGTTTTCATGGCTGTGATCTTTTGAGAGCAGATAGCCAGGTCTTTCTTTCAAGGCACCTCTGGTTGGGTTCGAACCGCCAACCTTTGGGTTAGTAGCCCAGAGCTTAGCCATTTATTTGCACCACTTGGACTCCAGGTATATAATACACGTGTTATTCTAAACTTTCAGACATTGAGACACTTGACTTAGTCCCAAGTTAAAACTGTTTTTAGACGCAAACTCTGAAAATAAGCTGCCCTTTTAATACTTTCTGAAAACCAAACTATCTAGATAAATTCATAAATTGCCCTGTTACCTATCACATATACAGCATATTTTAACAACTTCTAATGGGATGCAAACATATTAATCCCTACACCTGAATGCCAAGGATTCTCCAGCTAGAAATAAGCAAGATTTAAAATTTTTAATATTCTGAGATCAAAAATAACAATACTAATATAAATTTTCCCTTAAAATGATAACTTATTCAGACTAGTTTTTTTTTAAGTGTAAGCCACTTTAAAATACATTTAGCATCACTTTTCCACAAATGTAAAGTGACTTGTCAAAGAGAAAAATCTAAACCCTAATTAATGAGCCTATCCATATATGAGAAGCCTCAATACACCAAGTCAGAAGCACAACTCCTCAAAGCCAGATCTCCACTAAAGAATAATAACATTAAGGAGCCAACCTAAAACTGGTATTCTACTAACATTTGCCAAAAACCCTACTGCTAAGGCAATAACAACAAAAAAGTAGTCATGACCAATGCTGTGTCTGACAGTGTCGTAGGGGACATTATCATGTCCTACCTTAGAAGCTTTGGGTTCTACACTGCATAGTCAGAAATTTTGTCAACACTGAAGTAGCTCTGCTCCTCCCTCACTTGTATGAGCACACCGGAAGCCGATTATTCTGACATTGAGTCGCATGTCCACTGTCAGGTCTCAGAAGGGACCTGGCAGCAAGAGTTACAAAAAAGACAGGAATAGTGGTTTCAAGTTGATAGCCACATGCCAGGCACTTTCTGCCCACAAAAAGGCCCTTTTCTTCAGTGTTTGCGTCAACTGTAACAAAAGAAGCAAGAACAAAATAAACAAGTTGCTTCCTATTGTAAGCCAATTAAATCCACCATGAAGGCATCCCAGGAAAGTGCCTGGCTGATGCTGAAGAATTAATTTTCTGGTAGACAACAGACAGATGTTTAAAAAATGTTTTTGTCTTTTTAAAAACTGCCTAATTATTTTTCCTGCACCTTGAAAACATATAAAAAGGAAAATTCAAGTTTCGGCAAATAATTATGCAAATCACTTTGGGAACGTATTTCTCACCGCTATATAAACATGCAAAACATCCTCATCAATATTAAAATGCAGAGGGATTTTTAAAAAGCCAACAGAACACACTAATACTCTCCTGACTTCAACTTCAGTAGCCAGAAAGCAACTACTACAAGAACTAGAGTAAGAAACCTGAATTAAAAAATATTGAGTAGTCCCCCGTTTAATGTGTGTCACAAAGAAAGAGAACTTAAAAAATAAAAATGAACTTAAAATTCGAAAGTCAATTGCTAAGAAGAAAGTCAAGAGATATCTACCATCATTTTTTTCATTTATGTTCACATGCAAATTTTAATAGAAACACCTACCGCAAGTAAGCCATTTTCAAATACATATACAGAAGTTTTACATTCTTATATTTAATTGCTCATATTATGCCATGACATTTTAACAAATGTCCTCGAAGCAGAGAAATACATAAGCAGTAGACTTATTAAAGAACATGAACTAAATAAAAACCTTTTTGTAAAATACCTATTTTACTAGAATATTTCCTAGAAAAAAATATAGTGCAAAATACTATAAGCATTCTCCAACTTTTACTAATAAACAGCTTAGAAAACATGTTATAAGGTTTTTACTAATCACTGACATTAAGGATTGATACTGCAACACAACCTACTATCTCACCTGCTTATGTCTGATATCAACTTACATTTGGCGCTTAATATACTCTTTAAGCAATGTTTCTTCAACAGGATACACCTGTACGCCTGTACCATCATCATAGTAATACATCATACTGGTATTAAGTTCTGTTTGAAATGGTTGATCTGTCCTCTCACCATGTTCTCGATAACCATATGAATAATCAAAGTTCACTTGATGTGAATAAAGAAAAAAAAAAGGTGATCACATATTAAAACAAAAAAAAGGAAGGAACAGTTACTACAGATAAAGAAAAATCCAAAGTGATATAATTCAAGGGGTAACATATATAAAACCATCTTTATTATCAGAGAAAAAATATCATTTAAAAAAATTATTGGGGATGGTGAGAAAAACTAATAAAGGGCATGCACACTCTTTTCAAAATTCATCTAACTGAACAAAACAAAGAAATCATGCCATACATCGAGGATTTCCTCGGCCTCGTCCTCTTCCCCGGCCTCGTCCTCTTCCCCGGCCTCGAAAGGAACCTCGGATATTACCACCCTCACTTCTCACGCTGGAAACTTCATCTTGATCATCTCTCTTTTCTCTATCTCGTCGCCAACCTTTTTAAAATAAAAAATATTTTATGCATTTTAATTTTCAATTATAAATAACACGATTGTCTTTATGAAAACATGGTAACCCTCCTCTATGGTATAACTAGTTGATAGACACAAGGCGTTCTTCAGATATATATAAACTTTTTTTAAGAGACCCCATAGGAATTTGTCAAAATATTTCTGGCATAAATGAGGGCCCATAAAAAGTCTTGACACATAAAGACATTCTCATGGGTAAAATAACCTACTAGAAAAACAAAGAGGTCCTTTACTAAGATTGTACTTTTGAAGATTCAAGAATATAAGTTCTAAGACTAGAGCTTTCACTACATGAAACACCTAGAAATTTACTTATTTTCACAAAATGTTTAAGGAAAGAATGTTTCTATTTGAGAAGTTCCTTTTAAAGAAAGAAAAAAAAGACAAAACAAACTAGAAGATGTCTGTAGTACAATATAGGAATTATATCTAGAATTCATATTTCTCTCCCATGGACACACACACATGCACACACACACAAAGCAACTCAATGGAAAAAATGTATAAAAAACAGTGCAAATGGCCGATAAATATAGAAAACAGTGTTTAGTTTTTTGACCACGAGAAACAGAAATTGAAACAAAGAGTATTTCACTTGTCCCAGTTGGGCAAACATTTTAAGGCCTGATAATGTCAAATTTATACACTGCTAATGAAAGTCCGCCAGGCGCTCCTAGGAAGCCCTATGGGGTCGCTATGAAATGAGTCCTGGTGGCACTGAGGTAAGTGCTTGTTTGCTAACTGGAAGGTCCACCAGAAGGTCAGCAGTTCAAACCCACCAGCCGCTCCGCAAAAGATGTGGCAGCCTGCTTTGTGAAAGATTACAGCCTTGGAAACCCTATGGCACAGTTCTGCTCTGTCTTATAGGGTCATTACAAGTTGGAATGGACTCTATAGCAATCAGTTTGGTTTGGTTTTTTTTCAATGAAAGGGAAAACAGGTACGTTCACTTTGAAAAGCAATTTGGCCCTAGATACTCTATTTGCTCAGTAATGAAGTCACTCCTGAGGTTCACCCTTCAGCCAAAGATTATAGACAGGCCCATATAACAAGATGAGACTAAATGGGCACAGCAGCCCAGGGGCAAGGACGAGAAGGCAGGAGGGGACAGGAAAGCTGGTAACGGGGAACCCAAGGTCGAGAAGGGGAGAGTGTTGACATGCCGTGGGGTTGGCAATCAACGTCACAAAACGTTTATTAATTGTTTAATGAGAAACTAGTTTGCTCTGTAAACCATCATCTAAAGTACAATAAAAAAAATGCAAATTGGAATCATCTAATAAATTTGAATGTACACATATCCCAGATATCAGGGTTTCTCATACTTGGTACTGTTGACATTTTGGGCCAGTTCTGGAGGGTTGTCCAATGTATTTTAGGATGTTTAGCAACATCCATGGCCTCTACAGACCAGATGCCAGTAGCCCGCTCCCTACTTTGAATCTTATACTCCTACTCCTGCGTATCTCCATACAATGCCTACTCCTGAGTATCTCCATACAATGCCTGCTCCTGTGTATCTCCATACGATGCCAAATGACCCCTGGTGGACAAAAATCTCTCCCCACTGAGAATTACTACATTGGACCTGCAATTCTATCCTCAGTGTATATCCTAAAACACTCTTTTTCATATAATTCTGCCTCAAGCCACCGCAAGCCTTATATCACACACCCAAGTAAGACCAAAACCCAAACCAAAACCAGTGCCGTCGAGTCGATTCCAACTCATAGTGACCCTATAGGACAGAGTAGAACTGCCCCGTAGAGTTTCCAAGGAGCGCCTGGCGGATTCGAACTGCCAGTCCTTTGGTTAGCAGCCACAGCACTTAACCACTACACCATCAGGGTTTCCACACCCAAGTAGACACATAAAAATTTATAGGTAATTTAAACACAAGTATCACGAAACAATTATTAACTGTGAAGCACTCTGTCATACAGGGTTGCTGAGTCAGAATCAACTCGACAGCAATGGGATTGGTTGGTTTTTGAAGCACTCTGGTCTTTTTTTATCCCCCTTTCTCTTTTTTTAAAAAACATGACCCAGTACACTGGTTTTATAACCCACTCACAGGCTGCAATCTTTGGTCTGAAAAAAGTATCCTAGAGAATTTCTTATCTGTCTTGTAAGAAGTACAGCCAGAATGCTCAGATGACGAGACTACATCTCACATACTTTGAACACGTTATCAGGAGGAACCAGGCCCTGGAGAAGGATATCATGTTTGGTAAAGTAGAGGGTCAGCAAAAAAGAGGAAGACCCCCAATGAAATGGATTGACACAGTAGCTGCAACAACGGGCTCAAGCATAATGATAACTGTGAGGACAGCACAGGACTGGGCAGTGTTTCATTCTGTTGTACACAGGCTCACTATAAGTCGGAACCGACTCGACGGCACCTAACAGCAGCAACTAGAAAACATGCACCAAAATGTTCACGGTAACAATCTAATTGGAAAAAAACTGGAAACAATCCAAATGTTCACCAATAGAACAGACTGTACAAAACAGTAAAATATTCTTTAACCCGTTGCCTTCAACTTAATTCCAACTCATAGCAATCCCATAGGATACAAGAGAACTGCCCTATAGGGTTTCTGAGGAGTGGCTGGTGGATTCAAACTGCCAACCTTTTAGTTAGTAGTCACACTCTTTACCGCTACCACCACCAGGGCTCCAAAGATACTCTTTAGCAGAGGGAAAAAATGAATTACAGCAACACAACTAACATGGATAAAATCTAAGAAAATAAGACGGAGTGAAAAATTAGTGCTGAGGAATATATAAATGGAGTCGTATTACATGACAATTTCAAAAAGCATGTTAAAAAAAAAACACTGAAGCTTAGTTTTTTCTGAGAAGGAAAGCAATGGGATGAAATTGTGGAAGGCACACATGGAAGTTCAAAGGTAATGGCAGCATGCGCTTCTTAAACTGAGTGGTAAGGTCCAAGATGATGTGTTCATTATATTGCTGTTCCTTATAACCGTAGATATATAATTTTTTTATACACATATAGAAAAGAAAAAAATTGAAATTGAATAGTTGTTACTTTTACAATAAAATATTAACATATTTGAGAAACAATGGTACAAAAGGTAAATAATGTGTTACGTTGCTAAAGACAAATTTTATCATTTTAAATTCATATTTCACAGATAATTGAGAAAACTGTAATTATTGACTGGACTTCAGATGGAATTAGGGCATTTCTTAGATAATATATTTTCTTAAGGTAGGAATGCAGAAGTCTCATGATATTTGCAAGTTTCGAATGATTTAGCAGATAGAAGAATGGATGAGTTAAATATAGAAAAATTACTAAATTTAGATGGTCACTACACAGGTACTCACTGTACAATTCTTTCAACTTTTTGTATGCTTAAAGTTTTTCCTAATAAAATTAGAAATTTTTAAATGGTAGCATTATGTTTATAAAAATTTCTGAATCTTTCTCATCCATGCATAGGACAACAAGCCTTAAAAATTACCAGACTTAAAAGATTTCAATAGGAAAGTATAAAAGCAAATGTTTATCTTATTGTTTACACATATCCTTTAATCCTCTACTTTCTGAAATCTGAGAAAACTCTTTTGAAATAATGCATCTAGGAATGACTGTTTAATGAAAGCAAAACCATTAAGTGAAAGATTGATGGGACTCAATACAATGAATAACACCACCAAGCCAGCTGAACTTTAACACAATTGAAAGAGAAATAACCATTTTCTCCTTCCTGCTGTGATATATTAGAGAATACACACAAAAAAATGAACCTGAGCGTAATCAAAACTCTACCTCTTATTACCAGTTACACAGAAAGGGAGATATTAAATAACACCACGACGAAGCAATAAGCCAAATCCAAAATATGGGAAATCCCATGTGACCCAACCATTAGCAAAAGGAAAAGGTAGGGGGAAAGGAAACTATAGGTTAAAATGAAGTTTAAAACAACAAGGAGTTACCACTATTCACTAGAAAAGCTGAGACTAATACCCAACTGTTGGCAAAGATATGTGGCAAATGAAACAATAAACATTGCTGGTGAGAATGTAATGTGATACAACCAATTTGGAAAAGTTTGACAGTTTCTTATAAAGTTGACTATAAATTTACCATATTAATTCACATCATTACTCTTAATAATCCACACCACAGTAATCTACTTCCAGGTGTTTACCTGAGAAGTATATGCCCACGCAAATATTCACTATCTGTAATAGCCAAAAATGGGAGATAAGCCTAATATCCATCAACAAGTAAAATGGATAAGAGGTATGCATACTGATACAAGAAGAAGCCCTGGTGGCAAAGTGGTTAAAGCACCCGGCTGCTAAACACAAGGTGGGCAATTCGAACCCACCAGCCACCCCATGAGAAACGTGTGGCAGTCGGCTTCCCCAACGATTACAGCCTGGGAAACCCTATGGGGCAGTTCTGTTCTGTCCTACAGGGTTGCTACGAGTCAGAATCAACTCAGTGGCACAGAACAACATGTTCATTCAACAGGAAAGAAACTACTGATACATGGTACAGTATGGATAAATCTGAAAAACATGCTGAGCAAAAAGACACACGAGTATATTTTGTATATTGTATATTTCTATTACGTGAAATTCTAGAAAAGTCAAATCTAACCTTTGGTGACAGAAAGCAGATTAGTGGTTGGGCGTGAAGACAGCAATGTGACTGCATTTTAATACATGTAAATTATATCTCAGTAGATTTTTTTTTAAAGGACTCAGAAACCACCCAATAGAGTCTCCCACTAGCCAAATCTGGGACAATTTGAGCAGCAAACTAATCACCAATTATAACCAACCAAATAAATCGAGAATTTATGAGCTCACAATTATAATAAAGGAAGTTGTTCCTTACAAAACACCAACAAATACATGAGAAGGAATGATGCAGTTAGAAAGGTCAGCATTTGCAGCAGCCATCATAGTAGTTAGTAAATGAATCAAGCAAGAATCATCTATGAAAGCTAAAACGTGAAAATTTTTCATAGTCTTAAAATCTCTGCTCACAAATTAATAATTACGAGGAAAAGACTGCCTTTACAATAAACCTGAAGTACCACCTTAACCAAGTAATCCTAGTTAATTATCACCACTAATAGGAAAGACCAAGATCACATGTATTACCATGTAATACACTTAGGAGAAAACCGGAGAACTTCTGTAGTATGCTTCCAAAAATTCTTGACCCAAATCTATTCTTGGGGAAACATCAGAAAACCCAAAGTGAGGAATATCCACCACTTAACTGTCCTGTACTCTTCAAAACGTCAATGTCATGGAAGACAAAGGCAGAACTGTTCCAGATGTTTTTTAAACTAAAGAGAAAAAACAACTAAAAGCAACTTGTGATCCCAGACTGAATCCTGGAAAAAGGGGACAAAAAAAAAAAACTATAAAGGATCTCATTAGGAAAATCTGACTGTGGGTAGTCGCACTGTATTAATGTTAAGTCTCCTATGTTGTTAACTGCTATGGTTACTGAGCTTACAAAATACTACTCTGAAGGTATTTGCAACTTACTCTCAAAATGGTTAATGCTGTATGTGGTCATTAAAAAAATAATAAGCATTAATGTACCTGCTGTCAGTATAAGTTGTGTACCAGTAAAAAGTTGAACTGTCAAAAGGTACACAATAGATACATTTATCACAACAACAAAAAATAAGAGTAGCTGCTGAGGCTGCTTATATACAACCAAACACCTCATGAGATTTGGTTCCTTGGTTTGAAAGTTTGGGGTCATGGTTTCATAGGACATTGCAGTTAATTGGCCTGTTAACGAGTTTAGTGCTTCTGTTCTACCTCCCAGTTCATTGTGTACCACCTGGGGTCTTAACAGCTTGCAAGCGGCCATCTAAGGCCCAACAATTGGTCTTGATTCACCAGGAGCAACAGAGGAAGGAGTCAGGAATAAGAAAAGAAAATGGAATAAGTGAGTAATTGCCTCCGTGAACAACTGCCTCCTTTGCCATGAGACCAGAAAACTGGATAGTGCACAGCTACCATTACTGAACATTTTGATCAAAGATTCTACACAAGAATTCCAATCAAAAGGGGGCACTGTAGAACAGAATGTCAAATTCTCATGGACTCCAGACTTCCTGGAGCCATGAAGTTTGGCTGAAGCCCTAAAACTGTTGCCCTGAGATAACCTTTAAACCTTAAAGCAAAAATATCTCCTGAAATTTTCTTAAAAACCAAACAATGGTTTAGTTTAACTAGTAAAAAATGTCTCCCTTGAACACTGTGCTCTTTTAAGATCTATCTAAATGGGATCAAATCGACCACAGCAACTCAAAAGATCACGTATGTACCTTGGAGGGCCATCAGTTTGTTAACAGGGGAAGAACAACTCAGAAAAGGAGGGCAAGAATGTTGCACAACTCAAAGAATGTAATCACTGTCACTGAATTGTACATGTAGAAACTTGATTTGTTTTTGCTGTGTATATTCTCAACTACAGCAAGAATAAAATAAATTATTTAAAAAAAATAATAGTAAGCTTTAAGACTAAGTTTTTTAGTCATTTTCCTTAAAATATAACTTACTTCGTGTATCATTTCGCCTATTGTTATGTGCCGTTTTATTTGCTTCAAGTTGACATCTTGAGCTGTTCCGGGATCCTGGTCTTTCTTGACAATCTGGTCTTACATCATCTAAGTGGAGTGGTACCCACTTGTGCTTATTAGCTTGAAGAAAACAAAATAAAATCTTTTAAAGATAACGTACATTTTTCATTAAAGTTTTGCAATTTTGAAAGCACTCTAAATTTTAATTTTAAAAAGTTTTAAATAAAAAAAAAAAGGGAAAGGCTGTTAATTTGCCCTTAAACAAGTTATTTATACAGTACCAAGAGACTCTTTCTTCTGCTCACAGAACTCCTTAATACACTTGCTTGTGCAAATAATGTTTTAAAAAATAAAGTGATAAGTCAGTGATGGAGGTATCACTGGATTTCTTTTGCGTAAATGAAATGTTCACTCTTCTATGTTTAATTCTGATGGATAAGCTATTGAAAAATAATATGTACATGTACTACTTCTTTGTAATATTTGATTTTTTGGCTAAAGAAGGCGCACTGGAAAGACAGGTTTACGGCTCAAATTTTTTAGTTTCAGATCACTGTTTAAAATACTCATTTATATAGTATCATTACTAAGGAATGAGGTTTCTCAAAAATGTTAAATGGGTAAGTTTAAGTATAAAATTTGCTTAACTGCATTTGACAGCATTTTTTATAGCTATTACACATTTTCCTAATTTCTTAATACAAAAGACAAAAACAATTTAACTTTTCTTGATGACTAAATGACCATATTCAAGGAAGTGATCAATGTATGATATGTTATTATTTGCATTATTAAAGAAGGTGCTTGGCAACTAGTCCACCATTAAATGTCCTCTCCCATGCCGTATTACTTCAATGCTTCCGTGGTTTTCCATGGCACTTAAAACCCAAATTCCGAGTTACCGAGGCCCTGCATAACGTCGATCTTGCCTATCTATCCAACCCCATCTCCTGCCACTCTCCCCAAAGCGCACCATGCTGCAGCCACTGACCTGACCGTTTAAGGCTCTTTTCTGCTTAGAGGCCTGTCTTAGTCACCTAGTGCTGCTGTAACAGAAATACCACAAGTGGGTGGCTTTAACAAACAGAAATTTATTCTCCCACAGTTTAGGAGGCCAGAAGTCCAAATCCAGGGTAAGGCTTTCTCTCTCTGTCGGCTCTGGGGGAAGGTCCATGTCATCAATCTTCCCCTCGACTAGGAGCTTTCCAGTGCAGGAACCAGGGGTCCGAAGGACATGTGCTCCTGGCTCTTCTTGCTTGGTGGTAATGAGGGCCCCCTGTCTCTCTGCTCACTTCTCTCTTTTATAGCTCAAAAGAGATTAACTCAATACACAACCTAATCTTGTAGATTGAGTCCTGCCTCATTAATATAACAGCCTCTAATCCTGCCTCATTAACATCATAGAGGTAGGATTTACAACACATAGGAAAATCACATTAAGATGACAAAATGGTGGACAATCACACAATCCTGGGAATCATGGCCTAGCCAAGTTGACACACATTTTTGGTGGACACAATTCAATCCATAACAATGCCCTTGAACACACTGTTGCCTTGGCTCAGAACACTGGATGAAAATATTCTTTTATAAAACAGACAATTCATAATCTATCCCTAGACACATGAAAGATCAGGAGAAAAGGAAGTAAAGATGATTGATATATATATATATAATTTTTTTTTACTGCAAAGTGTTATTTTAAGGGGGGAATGCTATAAGAAAAACCGTAAAGACCAAAATTGTTTTCATTTTTCACTTAGAAAATGATTTAATTTTCCCAGAACTCCCTGAAAAACGGAAAGCAGTTCCAATGCAGATTTAAAACAATAGTTATCACACAACTTTCCAAAACTATATTTACAACATTCCTATAAGTAGAACTTCAGTCCATTTTTTTATATATTCTAAGTCAAATGCAAAAAGGAAAGCCTAGTAGTTTAGAAATATTAACAAAAGCAAATCAGTTACCATTACAAATGTCTTATCACCAAAAAATCCAAAATACACACTGGTGACTACCAAGAAGCTAATGACTAAATACTATTCTTCGTGACTACAATTTTCTTCAAAAAGTTAAAAACAAAATGACAAACTGACCTCTCTTTCGTTGATTACTTGACTGAGCTTCATCTTCACTGACATTTTCACTGGGACCATCTAATTTTGTTTCTCGGTTTTCTTTGCTCTCACTGTTGCTTCTCTTTTCAATCTTCTCTTCTTTTTCTTTTCTATTTTGTGGCTTCTTGTTTCCTTGGTTAATGACACTCTGACACTGCAAAAAAGGTCTTCTGAATGAAATTATTTTCATTAACATTTTCACTAACATATCTAAAAATTTGTGATAATATATCTTTCCTATATATTGTATAATAAATAACAAAATAGCCTTTATCCAAATAAGCTGCTTTTCAAAAGACGCCATTAAGAAAAAAAAAAGTCAAGGCACAGGATGGGAAAAAATATCTGCAAAGTAGCTGATAAAACAACACATAATGGACTCTCAAAACTCAGTAATAAGGAAACAGCTCAATTTTTTTAAAATCAAGAGTAGAACAAACACTTCAAAGAAGCTACTGATGTTAAATAAGCATATGAAAAGATGCTGTACATCATTAGTCAGAGAGTTACGAATAACTACCACTGCACACCTATTAAAACAGCTAAACTTAAAAAGACTGAACATACCAAGTGTTAGTGAGGATGGAGAGCAAATGAATTCTCATCCGCTGCTGATGGAAATGTAAAGTGTAGCAGTTTCTTAAAAGCTAAATAAATACCTACCATATGATTCAGTCATTCTACTCCAAGGTGCTTACTCAAGAAAATAATGAATATATGAAGGCATATATCCACTGAAAAATGTGTACCCAAATGTTTACAGCAGCTTTATTTGTAACAGCAAAAACTGCAAACAATCTAAGTGTTCATCAACAATAGCGGAATAGATAAGCCGCTTTCCATTCATACAACGCAATATTCCTCAGCACTATGAAGGAAAGAACTACTGAAACACACATGAATAAATCTCAAATAACTATGCTGCGTAAATGCCAGAATGGAAAAAAAAAATTATATATACACATATACACAAATACATGTATATACACAAAAAGGACTGTGAGGAAACTGTTGGGACTAATGAATAAGTCCATTGCTTGGATTGTGGTGATAGTATCACAGATGCATACAGGTGAAAATTTATCAAACTGTACACTTTACATGTGGCTGTTTGCTGTATGTCATTAATACTCAATTAACCCTGGTGGCGTAGTGGTTAAATGCTACGGCTGCTAACCAAATGGTCAGCAGTTCAAATCCGCCAGGTGCTGCTTGGAAACTCTATCGGGCAGTTCTACTCTGTCCTATAGGGTCACTATGAGTCGGAATCGACTCGACAGCACTGGGTTTGGTTTTTGGTTTGTTAAACTGTTTAAATAGATATATTTACAACTACACACCAATTAATACTGCACCATTACAAATATCAAAGTGTATGGTGTCAAATAAAGACATGTAATCAGATAATCACGTATGCTATTCCTCTTAAAAGTTCCTTGATGGAATATTTTAGAGCCAACTTTCAGGGTTTCTTTTATAGGTATAGTTAAGTAAAACCGAAAGTCTATTCATTGTACACTTCTTGATATGAAATATGTATGTATATATACATATACATTTAGCACTTCAACACCTATTGAAAATATTGTAAATCAAAGAATATAAAATGAGCTTCATTTAGGCACATTACATTAAATCACATTACTTGTAGGCATTACGTGAAAATACAAGGAAGGTACACCAAACTCGAGGTTACCTCCTGAGAATACAACCAGAAGGGGGAAATGTGATGAATGAGATCAGGGATCCGGAAAATAGGTAAAACTATAAAAGGCATAGCTGCCAAGCTTACAGCACCTCTTTATCAATGTGTAATTTTATAAAATTACAAAATTTCAATTTATAATTCATAACATAAAATCATTATTACAGAAATAACAGGTAAACCTTACAATAAATGAAGCTTGAGACATTTACTAATACCCACTTTTGGCAATGTCAAATGATGATGCAAATTAACAAAAAAGTAATCTTTTCAATGAGTCTAGTCTTTAAATCTACCCAAAAAGTTACAATTTTCTAGATTTTAAGTAAAAATAAATTCTGCGTGATGAAATAAGAATATTCTCCTTTTATTAAAAAAAGCCTAAATCCCAAGAGAGAGGGCCACATAAACCAGAGACTACATCAGCCTGAGACCAGAAGAACTAGATGGTGCCTGGCCACAACCGATGACTGCCCCGACAGGGAACACGACAGATAACCCCTGAGGGAGCAGGAAAGCAGTGGGATGCAGAGCTCAAATTCTCATAAAAAGACCAGAATTAATGGTCTGACTGAGACTAGAAGGATCCCAGAGGTCACGGTCCCCAGACCTTCTGTTAGCCCAAGACAAGAACCATTCCCAAAGCCAAGTCTTCAGACAGGGATTGGACTGGACTATGGGATAGAAAATGATACTGGTGAAGAATGAGTATCTTGGATCAAGTAGACACATGAGACTATGTGGGCATCTCCTGTGTGGAGAGGAGATGAGAGGGCAGAGGGGGTCAGAAGCTGGCCAAATGGAAATGAAAACAGGAAGTGGAGGGGAGGAGTATGCTGTCTCATTACAGGGAGAGCAATTAGGAGTATATAGCAGGGTGTATATAAGTTTTTGTATGAGAGATTGACTTGGTTTGTAAACTTTTACTTAAAGCACAATAAAAATTTTTAAAAAGCCTTAAAATAATACTCACTCCAGTATTCACTAATTCACTCGGTGTTGGCCAATTTGCCATGTCGCTGAAATCACTAGCCTAAGAAATAATAAGTGTGATGTTTACAGGTTAGCTTTCAAAATTATAAATAGAAAAAATACTTTCTAAAGGTGAACATAATTTTCTTAAAAAGGCTGCATTCAGTTATACGTAGGCATTTGCCAAAATAATCCAAAAGCCTCTCGGAACAACAGAACACTTTGAGATAAAAAAGCTTAGGCTTATGATAAAACTTCTAGCACAATTTAATTAACTAAAATGAGGTACACGTGACAACAAATGGTTTTGGATAAAAATTACAATTCTCTAGTATACTAACAAACTAACATCAGTGACACAATTGGAAGAAAAATACACTTAACACAAATCTCAGAGGAGTCCCTAACAATTTTTCAAAGTCAAAGTCAATATAGTTAAGAACTATTTCTTATAAAGGACATACCTTACTGGTTTTCTTTGTCTTGAGTTTTCCTGCTTTTATAATTTTGGGAGAACTGAGCTCTACAGAAAATACAC
Organism: Elephas maximus indicus; assembly: GCF_024166365.1. NCBI lineage: Eukaryota > Metazoa > Chordata > Mammalia > Proboscidea > Elephantidae > Elephas > Elephas maximus. Next base: position 17,720,134 of record NC_064823.1, read on the forward strand.
AGAATTGTTTATATAACCACCTCATTCAATATATTTAACAAAATAACATTGTACCAATTTCACTAAGTCAGCATAGTCATCGCTCCCAACAAAATCCAAAGTTTTGAGACTCAAATTCCTAACAAGAAATCAACTACATTTAACATGTTGATTCAAATTGGTCTTCAGTGTCCAAATCAAGATGTGAGAAATATATTAACAGTTTACTTACACTGAATTGACAGACCAATCTATTCATTAGCAGAACAATTACATGATAAAATTAGAAATAAAACAGCTTTTAATACAAAGTTATGAACTCAAGTAATGTCCAATGGGATACATTTTTCTATACAATTAATACATTCACCAAGAAGCAGCCAGAAAATAGGTCAGAAGACTTCAAACCATTTGTCCTAGAGAACAACAGGTTTGGCAACTGTAATAGGTTGTACCTAGATTCGAGCCATAAAGTGGAGTAACTGGCCACTGTAAAAGTTTGTTCAAGAGTATCATAGGATCACTACCTGCCACTATCTTGAATAAGAGCACACTTGAAAATAAAAACCAATACACTGCTCCCAAATGAAAAAGTTTTTACATTGCCTTTTAGTTTGGTTCATTATCTAGCAAGACGGTCAGACAACATGATCATCTAGCTAAACATGACCTAACGTAAATATTAAATAACAGAATAAACTTGAGATCTGCATCTACGGACAGCACAGTAATCAAGCAAAACACGAATCTCATAAATCATGGCCATAACCAATTTACAGAATAAAGTAATCTTTGAGTTAAAATCCAGGAGCAGGTTTAAATGCAATACAGAGTTCTTATCAAAGGAAGAGACATGAAATATGAGAATGTGATCAGGAATGGGCACACAGAGATCTTGAACACTACTATAGTATTCTATTTCTAAAGCAGAATACTGAGTCCACAGGTATTTGTTTTGTCATTATGCTTTTAGGTAGACATGTGTGTGTTTATGTGCATATGGATAAAATACTTCATTAAAAAAAACTAAATGCAGTAGAAAAAAATATATAAGCCAAGTAGGACAAAAAAACTGAAGTCCATGGGGGAGAAAAAGGTCTAAATTACTAATAAAGAACAATATTTGCCTAGACATTATCTACTATTAAGATATACTCTGTAGATACTATATATATTTATGAAAGTTATACAGTATAGAACATTTGTGGGACTTCTCCCTCAACAAAGTGGAATACATACTCCAATATACTGCTGGCTCAGTAGGCAAGTACATTTAATGCCTGGAAATTATAAAATGCAGTTTTACACAAACTGTTTGATGTAACAGAAACTAAGGGATAGGCAATACAAGCAAGTTTTATTTAGCTTTATTACAAATCATGAGACATTTATAACAGGTCAGGAACTAAATATTTAAAAAACTATTCTGACTACATAAAAACTTTTTAATAAAAAATTTTTAACTTCAATACTAAATGACAAAATGAAGTTTAACAGAAAAGCTGGAGAAAAAGTATTTGCAATGTGACTGTTAATAACCTTTTTATTAAAAAAATCAAAACGGCTCCGTTCTACCTAGACATTGAGAGTAACCTCCAGCTAAAACTGAGTAGAGCTTGGGGAGGAAGAACCTTGAACTTTATTTAGTTCTTCAGACTTAAAAAGGAAGAGATTTTGATTTTGGACTTTAATACTCTTGGTCTTTAACTCAAAAAGAGTTTTGTCTAAATTTTCTTCTCAACATTTTTTAATGTTTCAGCTTTAATTCCTCCCCAGGATATATAATGGGAAAAGTTTACATTTAACTTTGGAGCATCTATGATATTGTCATTTTATTAATAGGCTCTTTACGCATACATTGTAATTGGAATGTTTATATGAATTTTTATCTTTTTATAATTTAATTTCATCACAGAATATGTGACAAACTATGTTGGACAATATGACTAAATAATATAGGATACAAAATGTATTATGAAGTAATTTCTTGCCATTGATTACTAAGTGGCCCTAAGAATTTGCTCACTTTTCCATGAGGAAGATTTTCCTCAAAAATCTTGTTCTTTTGTATCAATTCCTCCCCACAGAAAAAGAATAAGTTTCCTGATTAATGAGTTTTAAAAAAAAGAAAGGAACTGCAAAGCCACCATCCTTTCCCCCTTTTTCTTTGGGAGTCGCTGCTGTTGTTGGTATTAGGTGCCACTGAGTCAATTTCGACTCAGAGCAACCCTATATGATGGAGCAGAAATGCACCATAGCGCCTTCTAGCCTGTGAGCTTTACAGGAGCAGATTGCCAGGTCTTTCTCTCACAGAGCAGCTGGCTGGGTTTGAACCAGCAACCTTTTGGTTAGCAGCTGAGTGCTTAACCGTTGCACGACCAGGCCCCCTCCTTCCCAAGGAGTGAGCTAAGTGCTCACAAAAAGCAAGCATTCTGGTCTGTTTCTTCATGCTGTCAACTTCACAGAGGCAGAACCCCTACAGGAGTAGCAGGGGGATGTACAGCTGTGCGACACCAAACTGGGTGGACAAGTTTTTCTAATTCCAAGTTCAATGTAACGAAGTCCTTTGTGTTGCTCACTTAGGCCACCTCACCAACCCAGTCTTTTTTCAGTTATAAGGATGATACTGAGCTTTAAAAATAAATAAATAAATAAATCTGGGTAAAGGATGACCAAATGATTCAAAAAAGAAACACAAATGACCAAACATGAAAAGGCACTCAGTCGCACCAATACACAAATATAAACTAAAACAAACAGTTTTCACCTATCAAGTTGGCAAAAAAGAGAAAGCTCAGTGTTGGGATCAGCCTGTAATGAAATGGAAACTTCTCTCATGGTGTTCGTAAAAGTACAAAGAGTGGTGTAATCTTTCAAGGAACTAATCTGTCATTTAAAATATATATATCCGTTGATAGAGCAATTCCACTTCTGGGAAATTATCTGGGAGTCAAGACAAGGTACAAAGATGTGCCTCTAAGACATTCACTGCATCTTTGTTTATAACTGTATTTAAATAAACAACTTCCATATTCATTAATATGGAATAGTTAAATTATGGTACATCTACACAAAAAGAATAATTTAAACCTTTTAGAAGTAAATCTGTATGTATTAACATGGAAAAGAAGTCTATCAGGTTTTAAATATATTACACATATAGAGAACAGGTAAAACAAGCCTAAGGAAGGGAATTTGTCATTTTCTCATGTTTCAACAAATATGGAAATTGCCCTGTATGTCATTAGAGAAAAACTAAAACTGAAAAGGCAAGTCAAACTAGAGGAAAAAATATACACACACATACAAACACACATTTACAGATTATACATATACACAGGCACAAATAAATGAAACCTAAGAAACAAACTTCAGCTACGAGAGGCTCCAAGTGCGTATAAATACACACCAGCAAGTGTGTGATCTCAGTATCTCCACTTTTCAAATATCGGTAGTGAGGCATTATCACTATATACTAGCATAATTTTTTCAGAAATATACCAATACATTTAAAATGTTATTCCTTAACCCTGGGAATCTGTAATAAGGAAATCATTCTAAATAGAAAAGAAAAATAATTCACTTTGAGAACAAAAACTACAAGACAATAAATAGGGCTATAAAAATATAGCAAAGTTTTAATTGATAAAACACACTGATACAGGCAGTCCCTGACTTATGACTTTGAGTTACAAACAACTGCGCTTACTATGGTCCTTTTTTTGGTAAATCTTACTGTTAGTAATATGTATCACATGCAATGTTGCAGCATACAGTTTGCTGATGTTATCATTCTCATGCCAATCCCCAAAGACAAAAATCAGATTTATAAAGATACTGATAATAAAAGGCAATAACAACAAAAACTTAAAAAAAAAAAAAGGTATTCCACTTAGAACAGTGTCACTGGAACAGAAGCCCATGGTGAATCAGGAACTATCTGTATCATTATATCACATTATTTTATTCAAGGAAAAATGTAGAAAAATGCCATTTTACTATAGCGTTTTAAAAAAATATAAAAACTACTTAATTCTCAAATTGGAGTACCAATTTATACAGTCACTTTAGAGAGCTACTTGACAACTAAATACCCTGGGACCTAACAATTCCACTTCTCAGAACCTGCCTTAGTCATCTATTGCTGCTGTAACAGAAATACCACAAGTGGATGGCTTTAACAAACAGAAATTTATTTTCTCACAATTTAGGAGACTACAAGTCCAAAAATACAAGGCACTGCTTTAGGGAAGGCTTTCTCTCTCTGTCAGCTCTGAAGGAAGGACCTTGTCTCTTCTGAGCTTCTGCTCCTGGGCAATCTTCATGTGCCTTAGCATGTGTCTCCCCCAGTCCCTTTCTGCTTCATTGTTTTATCTCTTTAATATCTCAAAAGAGCTTGACTCAAGACATATCCTACACCAGTCTGCCTATTAACGTAACAAAGACAATCCATTCCCAAATGGGATTACAGCTATAGGCATACAGATTAGGATTTACAACACATATTTTCGGGGAACATGATTCAATCCATAAATCCCACTCTTCGGCGCCCCAAAATTCATGTCCTGGCCACATGCAAAACACATTCACCCCTTCACATCATCTCAAAAGTATTAAATCAACTCCAAGTCCCAAATCTCATTTTCTGAAGCATCTAAATCAAATATGGGTGAGATTTTAAGCATATTTCATTCTGGGGCAAAAGTCCTCTCTATCTGTGAAATCTAGAATATAAGTTATCTGTTTCTGAAGTACAATGGCAGAACAGGCACATGGTAGACACTTCCATTACAAATGGGAGAAACTGGAGGGAGAGAAGAGATAAATAGGCACCAAGCAAGTCCAAAACCCAGCAGAATAAATTACATTAGCTTCCTCAAGGCTTGAAAATAATCCTCTCTTTTCTGAGACCACCTGGACAATGGCCCTGCCCTACAGACTCTGGGTGTTGGCTACGCCCTCTGGATTCCAGTGGAGGTCCCTGGCCCTGGGCTTCAGCTCTGCCTTTCAGGCACACTGGAATGGCAAATCTGCTCCAGGGCTTCAAACTGGTTCAGTCACTGGAGAGGAAGCAAAACCAGAACAGACACTGATCTTTACAAATTGGATGATCTGGAATGGTAACTGCAAAGAAAAATTACAGGTCTGGAATAGGAAACTCGGAAGAGTGAGCCCTTTCAGGAGCCTGATACGCTGAGACTATTGCCAGGACTGTGGAGAGTGACACATTCAAAGCAGCACTGTCAGCCACCACCTTTGAGCAAGGCACCACTGTTCGCACTGCACAAAATTGAGTGGACAAGTAATATGGATGCCATACAACACGTATACTGCCCTTGTTTTCTACGGGGGAGATAAAGTTTCCAGCAGGGCTTCGACCTGTAATTTTTCCCTTCCAGTCACCATTCTTGTTCACCCAAATTCTAAAAATTCTAGTCTGTTTCAGTGTCACCTCCTCAGCCACCTCTGAACCGTGAAGAACCAGTTCAAAGCCCCACTCTGCTCCTTCAGCTTTGGGTGGTCCCATTCTCCTAGTCCATTTGAGTGGTGACCCGCACCCTTGGCCTTTCTAGGCCCCATTCTTCTGCCCCTTAAGCATGGCAGCTCTGCCCTCTAAGCCTTGGGCAGTGGCCCTATCTCCCTGGCACTCATAGCCCCACACTCCAGAACCAAGCTGGTGAAGATACGTCTCTCTGAAACCTAGGAATCCATGGCCCCAACACTTTGAAACCCAGTAGGCTGTGATTTCACTCTTCGAAATCAAGAAGGCCTGCTTCCCATGCTCCTTCTAACAGTTCTGGGATCTCCGAGCTGCTCCAGGGTAGTTCATTTCTTTTCCTGGAGGACAACAGGCATAGCTCATTTGGCCTGTTTCCTGCCTGTAGAATTCCAAGAGGCAGAGAGTGTTCTTTCCTTTTGTTCTTTCTCTGTCCCCATCAGTCTAAGCTGATGGGTTTTGTGCCATGGTAGTTGGTTAGATCCATCAGTTATAGGCAGATTTAATCTCTTTAACAAAAGATTATGTAACCAAATCCTTGGTGACATTCTAGGGCATGTGTCCTTAGTTTGTACAGCAGAATATTCCAAATCTCTAAATTTTGTTTTCATTTTGCACAGTTCATCTCTTTCCTCTTACATTTAACTGTAAGCAGCAAGGAGAAACCATGCAGCCCCTTTAAGATCTTGCTTAGAAACTTTCTCAGCCAGGTATCCAAGTTCATCATTCACAAGTTCTACCTTCCACCAAACATCCGAACATAATTCAATTTCTTTGCCACCACATAAAAAGCATCACCTTTCCTCCACTGTCCAATCACACGCTCATCATTTTCTTTTAAAGCCTCACCATAAGCACATTTAACATCCACATGTCTAGCAACATTTTGTAGCTGGCACCATATGCATTCTCTAAGATGATAGAGACTTTCCCTATAACTCGCCTCACTTCCTTCTAAACACTCACCAGAACTGCCTGGTTGTTGTTGTTGTGTGTCCTTGAGTTGATTCTGACTCATAAAAACCCAATGTGACAAAGCAGAACTGCCCCACAGGGTTTCCCAGGCTGTATTCTTTACAGGAGCAGGCAGCCAGGTTTTTATCCTAGGGAGCTGCTGGTGGGTTTGAACCACTAACCTTCTGGTTACCAGTTGAGCACTTAACCATTGCACCACCCTTTTAGAATCACCTTAGATATCTGTAATTCTACCAATAGTCTCTTCAAGGCAATGTAGGCTTTTATTATTAGGCACCTTAAAACTCTTCCAGCCTCTACCCATTACACAATTCCAAAACTGCTTCCACATTTTAGGTATCTATTAGCACCACTACTTCTTGGCATCAAATTCTGTCGCTATCTAGTGCTGCCAAAGAAGAAATACCACAAGTAGATAGCTTTAAAAAACAGAAATCTATTTTCTCACAGTTTAGGAGGCTAGAAGTCTGAATTCAGGGTGCTGGCTCTAGAGCAAGGCTTTTCTCTGTCAGCTCTGGAGGAAGGTCGCTGTTTCTTCTGAGCTGCTCCCGGGCAATTTTCACGTGGCTTGGCACCTCTCTTCCTCCTTCTTTGCTTCTTTCTGCTTGCTTGTTTAATCTTTTTTATATCTCAAAAGAGACTGACTCAAGACACACCCTACACTAATCTTGCCTATTAACATATTAAAGACAACCCATTCACAAATGGGATTATAACCACAGATATAGAGGTTAGAATTTACGACATATATTTTTTGGGGGGGTACAACTCAATTCATAACACTGCCCAAGAGAAAGTCACACACGCGTATAAGAGGCATGTATAAAAATCTTCACTGGCTTAATGTTTAGTAAAATGTAAACTACCAAGATGATGGTCAACATTGCTAAATTAATGATGTATAGCTGTATATATGGACCGCTTCTCAGAAATTTCTTAAAGAAGTTTGGATTAAAATGGATCAGCCAATACTTTGACTGGAAAAATGCACAATGACATTTTATATTCTAAGCACATAAACAAAACATTTTATTTGGAAGTAACTGCATAGAAAGAGGTCTGAAAGGATATCCAGTAAACTGGTAACATGAGTATCACTTTTTTTAAAGGGGACATTGAGTTCTATGCTTTTACCAAAAATGTTATTTCATTAGGGTAATAACAGTAAGCTTATTTGAGGTTTTTGGAAGCAGGTGTTGGAACATTAAGGGTTGATGAAGATCAACATGGAGTCAGAAGACTCTCTAAGAATGGCAAAAGCAATGCTTCCCTGCACATGCTTTCATAAGAGAGGGGGCCCTGGTGGCACAGTGGTTAAGTGCTCAGCTGCTAACCAAAAGGCTGGCAGTTCAAATCCACCTGCCACTGCTGAGAAACCCTATGGGGCTGTTTTACTCTGTTCTACAGGGTCACTATGAGTTGGAATCAAGTCGATGGCACCGGATTTTGGTTTCAGGGGTGAAAGGAATCAAATTACTTTACAAAACTGATTTTTAGTAAGCAAAACGCAGCCATGGCTACAGGTAAGTGGTTAATGAATCCCATACTCAGATTTCAGTAAAGATTTCCAAATAAATAAAACTAATTTCAACAAGTTAGGACACAGATTGTGAGAAAGTTCCTTCTGGTCTCACTAAATTCAAGACAGCAGTGGCACTATTCTAGACTTCTGGGGTGGCTTTGGGTTGAAGAGGGCCTTATCCCAAAGCTATCTTATCAGGATCACCAGAGAGTATAATATACCGGCCAGGAGAACCATCCTAAAAGTAGAAAGACTCTCACAACAACTGGAGAAACTAAAATCTACCTCACTTAGAACCGCAAATTTTCATGTAGAGAAAATTTAGAATTTGTGTCCTGAAATATATCCCAAATTCCTATATTATTTATATATCTGGCAATAAACTTTCTGGCAAAATTTTATAGGTGGAATTGTTTTGCCTCACTAAGTGGCAGTATATCCACGTTTGGCAGAAAAGGCCTGGTTTAAGTCTGTTATCCCAGTATAATCAACGGTGCCCCTTTTCTCTCTCAAGAGCATCCTGGTTTGTAAGATAATTATATAGGCACCCTACCTTCTGGTGTGCACCTACTCTGAACCTGAAGGGCCTCTGTTTCTATTTCATTATTCTTGGAGTTGCAAGTTTTCTTAGGAAAATACGAAGCCAGGGCACCAAGGTTAAAGATGGCACTCTGGTATTCAGAAGTGGAAGACATGAGTCTCACCATTTCATTCATTTACAAGGTCCAGAAGTCTTGCCAAAAGTCAACTAGCTACTTAGTAACAACACCTGGACTAGAATCCAAGTCTCTCAGAACAATCCATTTCTATACCATAATCTAAGTTAACTAAGTTTTTCAATTGCAAATATAAATCATGGTTGAACAGTGTAGTCAGTCATGGGGAGAGACTATAAAAGTTACTACATTACTCCTGAATGGTATTCCTGAAGGCAAAGAAAGGAGCCCAAGGAGTGAAGAGCAACCTACAGCCATCAGTAAAACTGACATTCCCAGGAACACCACCACACATCAAGCATCACCTTGTTCTTAATCTCCAATGAATATTATTGTTGTTAGTTGCTGGGGAATTGACTTCGATTCTTGGTGACCCTGTGTGTGCAGAGTAGAAATGCAACACAGGATTTTCAAGGCTGTGACTTTTCGGAAGCAGTACGGCACGCGTTTTCCCTGAGGCTCTTAACCTGTTTCTGACACCCAGGGACTCCCTCCAATGGGATTAAGACACCCCTTCTGATGAAAGTACCAGTAAATTAATTAACTAACCTGGTAAGATATTTTTAACAAGATCACTTGCAATTAAAGTTCCCTAGGCTTTGATTTTATAATCAACACAAAAGAGTTCATTTTTTGGTAGTCATGGAATATAACGCATAACTGTATATAAGTCTAGAAGTAGGCAGGTGAAAGAGCCAAAAAAAAAAAAAAAATGATTTCACTAAAGCTTTCTTTCTCTTTGCTAAATTTTATGGAGATTTTCCTTAACGGTGTTCTCTTCAGTCAGTAAAAGAGGTAAACAAATAGCTCTAGGTAAGAGGAAGAAATGACAATATTAAATTCAGGGCAAATTTTTAAGTACTTTTTTCTGCAAGTGCCAAAATTTATCAAGAAGCAAAAGCTAAGGAACTCAATTAACTCAACACTTATTTCACTCTATTGCAGAGTTCCTCTGAAGAAACGGTAACATATCAGCAACATAACGTGTGTCTTTAATAATCACCGTTCATTTTATATCACTATCATTTGATTCTCACAACCCTGTTTTTTTATAACACGCTCAGATTTTCCCTATATTCTGCTGTTAACCTTTAATTTTAAGAAAAAGTGAAATAAACAGCTGTAATTTCTATATAAAAAGTTCAATTAATTCACTATACCCTAAGAAATCAAAACTGGAAAATGCGTTTTACCTTTGTTTATTTAGCATTTCCATTTTTAATTGCTTAATAGTTTTAAAAACGGCAGCTGCTACAACGAAAATAAAGCACCAGGGGCCATAATGCATTGGCCAGCATTCCAAGCGCAGTGGCTGCTCTCCACAGTTAAAGGGAAGGAGAGCTAACTCAACGTTAAAGGACTACCATTTACCTAATGCGCAATCCACTCACGTGTCAACTATTTCCATTTTTTCCCACAACAATCATAACTCAAGGCACCGAAATAGCAACATTTTAATATTAATAATTCTTTGAAAGCCTTGAGATTTTCAGCTCTTCAATTATTTTACAGTAAAATACCAGGACCCCGCTTCCTCCTGCTCTTGCAAATGAAGCCCCTTGCTCCGCCTTGGTTCAGCCGGTTTTTAAACGTTCACAGGACCTTTTACCCCCGGATGAACTGCAAGACTATCGGCCTAAGTTCGCTACTTTCCCGAGCTGCTAACACGTGGAGGCAAAGCACGATCGAGGCCGCGCCAGCCTCGCAGCGATGCCACTTTAACCCCGCCGCGCTCCCACCAGTCAAGGAGAACCTGAGGTCCCACCTCTTCCTGCCGCTCCCTTCCTAGATGTCCATTTATGTAAATAAGCAGAGTGAATGACACCTTGGAACGAAATACCTCCGACTGACAGGGAGACGAGGCCTGCCCCTCCCCCCGCCCAGCGCCCAATTCGCCACCACGCGCCAGCAAGTCCCACGAGTTGTCCGTTCCCACACCCTCCCGGTTCCCACCCTACGGGAGCCACAGACCTGCCTCCAGGGTTTCCAGCGGGGGCGGCGGCGGCTCCGTCCCAGTGGGGGACAGGTGCGGGGGAGGCTTTTTGGTCCAGGGGTTCTCCTTAGGCGGCGGCGGCGGCGGCGGCTTCTCCTCAGGCCCGACCACCGCCTCCTCCTCCCGGGCGTCCTCGGCCGGCAGCTCCCGCAGCGGCTGCTCCCCGCCGAAGGGGCCCCCGGACCCGCGCGCCTTGTGCGCCAGGTGCAGCGCCAGCGGCCTCACGGGCACGGCCGCCTGGGGCACACTGTGTCCCAGCACCGGCGCCGGCGACGGCTCTCCACGCGCCCCAGCACTGCTGGCGGCCACGGCCCTCTCCTCCCTCGCCGCCTCTTTGCCCTCCCGTTCGGGCGCGGGCGGCTGCTCGGCCTGCCTGCTCGCCGCGGCCGACAGCGACTCCCTCTCAGCAGCCGCTGCCGACAGCTCCTCCCGAGGGTGCGCGACGGGCACCGGGGCGCGAGCTGACATCGTCCCCTTGCCCCAGCCGCCCCAGCCGGGGGGGCCCTGGGGCCAGGGAGCCCGGCTGCCCGTTCCTCCGCCCGGGCACCGACCGGCTCCGGCCTGGGGCAGAGAATCCGAGAGCCCGGCCGCCGTCGCCACCGCCGCCCGCGTCGCCCGAGGCCGTGCAGCGCCCGGCGTGCCGCCCCTCCCCGCGCCGAACGGAGCGCTAACTGCCCGCCGGCCCAGCCCGCCTCGGCGGCGCACGCCCGGAGCCCGCCAACACGCGCCGGGCGCCGCAGCCGGGAGCCGCGAGCCCTCACCTGGCGCGGGCAGCGGCGGACGAGCAGCGAGCCGGGGCCGACAGAGCTCCACCGGAGCGAGGGAGGCGCGCGCCCCGGGAGCCGGTAACTGCTCGCGGAGGCGGGGACATGGGGGGCGGTCCGAGAGGACGGGGCGGGGGCGGGGCCTGCCGGAGGAGCGTGACGTGGCTACTCACCGGCTCCTGCCCTCAACCAGGCCGCGGCGGCTGGCAGACTGACGAGCCAGCCGGTGCCGCCGGCCTCAGGGCCCGCCCTACCCCGGCGGCCCGCCGTAGGGGAGGCCGGGCGAACAGAGCGAGTCCCCGGCTCGCGGATGACGGCCGCCGGCCTGCGGGCGCAGGGGCGGGGCGCGCACCGGGCCTCTGTGACTCGCCTCCGGCTCGCGCCCGCTGGGGTGGCTTCGGGCGAGGGGCGGGGCAGGCTGCGCAGGTGGTGCCAGGCGGGCCCGGCCGCGGCGGGCAGGGGCAGTCGCTTTACACTTAGTCCCTGGAGCCGAATCGAACTTCGGTAGAACTGTCTCTGCCACAGGCCCGGGGCGGCTCCCCAGTGACCGGGGTGCCCGTCCCCCTGACCCAGGTGCCCTGGCAGGATGAAAGTTGCCCCCTGGCACCGCGACCACCTGTAGCCTTGAGCCACGTACAAAATGAGAACGCTGTTATCTGTAGGTAACTGTATATGAAACCTTTGCCTGGGCAGTTGGTTTAGTTCACTTCCCCACCCCTGTTTCCACCCGCTAATTGAAGTATCATTAAAGTGCTCTTGAGTATAACAAATAGTTAATATTTCTTTGGTCTCTCTCTTTTTTTTTTTAACCTGTTCCTTTAATTCGGGGAGATAACATTTGATTACAAATTAAACCCATTCCAAGTTGTTGTTTTTTTTTTTTTTTTCCTGGAATAGATTTGCATTAAAATAGTGCAAATATCTTTGGGGGGATCTGATAGGAGCTTTCTACTTGGCACTCATTCACTTATTGGTTTCATGTGCATGTATTGTGAGTTAGTGTTGCTGTGCAAGGTTGCTGAGAGTGAGTTCACAGGTGAAAATATTTTTTCGCTTAAAAGTCCCCCCCCTCCCACTCCACCTCTGCCAAAAATAGGTATTCGCAATTTGTGTGGACTTGGAACTAGTCCAACCCAGCTTCACTTAAAACTGTCAGGCCAGGCAAATAATTAGTACAGGACCACCCTCCTGTGGTCCAGCTCCCACTCATAGTGACCCTATGGGACAGGGTAGAACCGCCTCATGGAGTTTCCAAGGAGTACCTGGTGGATTCGAATTGCAGACCTTTTGGTTAGCAGCCATCGCACTTAACCACTATGCCACCAGGGTTTCTAGCCTAGCTCCAGTCACATTAAACTCGAGATTAATTTTATTAACTCAAAAGCTGTACTAGGCATAAATTATTTTCTTCAGGCTAACAAACTAGTCATGCATTAAAACAGCTCTAAACAAGGTTTCTCATCTGTATCAATAATCTCTAATTTACCTGACCCTAGCCAACCTCTGAGGACCCTGTGGCCCAGTGGTTAAGTGCTTGGCTGCTAGCTGACAGGATGGCAGTTTGAACCCACCAGCTGCTACCTGAGTGAAAGATGTGGCAGTCCGCTTCCCTAAAGATTTACAGCCTTGGGAACCCTATGGGGCAGTTTTACCTTCTCCTGTAGGGCCACTATGAGTTGGAATCAACTCGATACCAACGGGTTTGGTTTCGAACCAACCTCCTTTCCTATTAAGTGAGGATTGTATTTACACATGTATTCCCAGAGAGGCACCATCTTTGCTCTCTCTTTGGTGAAGCTTTGTATTTTTAACTACCTCTTCCTGTTATAATCACCTCTTTGGAGACATGCCAGATAATACTTGACTCTCCCCTTTAGGAAAGCTTGTCAACAGATTCACTTAGGATGATTCAGAGAACACATTCTATTTTCCTGTAACCTATTTAAATACATGTTGATTAAAGACTGATTTAGTTGAGCAAAAGATTATGTGGAATGGTTCTCCAAAGTTTGATTTGTGTGGGCTACTCTAACCATGGTTGGTTGTTTTGTTCAGTGTTTTTAAGTGAAAAGTCATACAGGGACCTTCTCAAGTAAGGGTGCTTATTGAAGGAACACAGGGGAACTTTCTTGGAAATGGATTTTGGTTGCAGGGAGAGAAGAGCTGGAATTCAAAAGGGCTCTAGAGAACTCAACAGTAGGTGTTGGGGATCTTCGCTGTAATGCAATGCCACTAACGTCAATCAGCTACATCGCTAAGTTTGCAACTTGCTCCTCTTTTAAATTTATACTAAAAACTCCTAGTTGCATATAACTATCTCTTGCAAACGACTTCATGTATCTTCTATTAGCACCTCTATATCTACTCTCCACCCTTCTGCTCTTTTGCCAGGGAGGACTGACCTGTTCACAGGGCACCACCTTCTCTAGTATCTGGATGGGTTCAGGCAATGGGAGGTACAATAGATTGGAAGCCAGAGAAGAGTGAGGTCATAGGCCTTATTGCCCCAGTTGGGTCACCATGGGTTGGCTGCAGTGCCTTCTCTGTACAGTTAAAAAAAAAAAAACCCAGTGCCGTCAAGTCAATTCCTACTCATAGCGACCCTATAGGACAGAGTAGAACTGCCCCACAGAGTTTCCAAGGAGCACCTGGAGGATTTGAACTGCCAGCCTCTTGGTTAGCAGCAGTAGCGCTTAACCACTATGCCACCAGAGTTTCCAAACCCACTCCAAATCCCTCTTTTTGCCTCTTCAGGCCTAGGGGTAATAACCTCTAGCCAGCCTTTTGGGTACTGCATTATCTTTTGTTGGCTTCCCTGACTCTTGCCTACACTTCTGTAAATGGTGCTTTTAACAACTCTCCTCAAATTGCCCATTTTGAGCTCTCCACCTGTTTTTTGCAGGGACCCTGACTGACGCAGTATGGCATTGTTGAATCTTCATTGCATTACTTATTCTGCCTCTGCTGATAATTGCCAAATTCTTCCTCTGCTTCTTAGTTCAAATTCATAGAAGACAGACAGTTTAGCTTATTTTCTCTAACCACATCACACAAATCATTAACCAACCTATGGATTATTTGCCCTTGGGTAGGGTCCCACCTGGCCCAGAGGAACAAGTTATTTGATTCAAAACATTGACACAAAGCAGTGGAGGCTGGGGATTGGTGAGAGGGGGAGTGCCAGTTTTCCGTAGACGTGTTAGAGGAGCTAACCTAACCAGGTTCTTCCCCTTTTTCCATCTCTTTAGGAAAGACACCAACCATTTAAGTTCTGAAGATAACATGAGATAATATATAATATGTGTAAAATGCCTATCAAAGCCCCTAACTCAATTATGTTCGTTTTTAGCTATTTTTATTGCTTTTTAACCAAGATGTTGTTGTTAGTTGCTGTCTGGTTGATTTTCGACTCACAGCAAGCCCATGTGACAGAGCAGAGCTGCCCCATAGGGTTTCCAAGGCTGTAATCTTCATGGAAGCAGACTGCCACATCTTTCTCCCACGGAGCAACTGGCGGGTTCAAACTGCCGACCTTTTGGTTAGCAGCTGTAGCTCACTATAGCTCTTAGCTACTGGGCCACCAAGGCTCCAATTTAACCAGGATAAAAAAAACACCAAACCCGTTACCATAGAGTAGATTCCAACTCATAGTGGCTCTATAAGGGGAGATAAGTTTTCCCCTAATGTTAAAGGAGCTTGGGGTTTTTAAGGCTTGAGGGGAGATAACTGAATCTGTAGTGCACTTAAGCGAGGTGTGGCAAGAGGAGTATAGCTATCTTGTAATAAACAAAGCTTGGCTTTTTTTTTTTTGGCCAGAGATGAGATTGGAGAGATGGCCTAATGCAGATCGCGAAGGGGCTCTTGGGTTATGACGGAGTTTGAATTTTATTCTCAGAGCAATGGGAAATCACTGAGAGTTTTTAAAATATTGCTGCAATATGGAGAGGGAAGGGGAAGTGGCGAGTGCTGTTAAACTATTGTTGTTGTTACTATACTTACATGGCAATAAAGTGGAAATTTACAAATTGTTCAAGATTATAATATGTTAGTATGTTGCTAGTACAGTCTTGAAGTGAGGGTGCCCTGTCTCCTGAACTTGAACATCCTCCCACAGTGGTGATGGATGTATCGGTCCATCATAGATTAAGTACATAAGCATGTAGACACGTACCAACTCTGCTCTGCATGGCTCTGGATTCTGTGATGTCCAAATCTGGTTTCCCATCAAGACTTGCCTTCAGAGAAGGAATGTGTGGATCACTGAAGATAAGAGTCTAATCCATTTAATGGTTATATGATTCATCAAAAAATAATAACTTTTGTTTGAGATTTAAATCATTTATTTATGTTCTTGAAGTCAAATCCATTCTTTTATATTTTTACTTTTTTTTATGAATGTTTTCAAACATAGAAGTAGAGAGAAAAATATAATTAACTCCCATTTACTCATCATCCAACTTCAACAATTAGCCATATTTTGGCATTTTTGTTTCATTTATATACACCTTCGTATTAGTTTCCTATTGCCACCCTAACAAATTTCTACAAACTTAGTGGCTTTAAACAACACACATATATTATCTTACAGTTCTGTAGGTTAGAAGTCCAACACAGGTCTCATTGGGCAAAAATCAAAATGTTAGTAGGGCCGTGTTCCTTTAAGGAGACTCTGGGGAAGAATCCATTTCCTTGCCTTTTCCAGCTTCTAGAGGCTGCCCATTCTCCTTGGCTTGTGGTCCCCTTTTTCCATCTTCAAAGCCAGCAATGGCAAGTTGAGTCCTCACATAGCATCCCTCTGACCACCTCTTCTGTAGTCAGATCTCCCTCTGCTTCTCCCTTCTGCCTCCCTCTTCCACTTTTGAGGACTCATGTGTTTAGATTGGCCTACCTGGATAATCCAGGATAATCACCCCATCTCAAGGTGCTAAACTTAATCACATCTGCAAAATCCCGAGGGTGCGCGACGGGCACTGGGGCGTAACATATTCACAGGTTTCTAGAACTAGAACTTGGACATCTTTACCAGCTGCCATCAAGTCAGTTCTGACTCATGGCAGCCACGTGTGTGGCAGAGTAGAACTGTGTTCTATAAGGTTTTCAGTGGTTGATTGTTTTAAAGTAGGTCACCAGGTCTTTCTGGCCTGGACTTGAACTGCCAACCTTTCAGTTAGCAGCTGAACATGTTAACCGTTTGAACCACCCAGGGGCTCCTGGATATCCTTAACCCAGTGCCGTTGAGTCAATTCCGACTCATAGCAACCCGATATCTTTAGGGGACTGTTACTCTGCCTAACACAACTTCCAAACACATATACACACTTTTTTTTTTCTGGAATATTTTAAAGTAAATTTAGATATCATGTAATTTTTGCTTTTTAGTACTTTAGTATGTATCTCTGTCACTTCACCTCTCCCTCTCCAGCCTGGCTTCTCCCTCTATCACTCAGCCAAATTCAGAAAATTCATCCTTAAAATTCTGTTCCCCTAGAACCACTCTTTTTACCAAATCTACATCAGTCAACATTCTCCAGAGAAAGAGGACCAATAAGAAATATATATATGAAGAGAGAGATTGATTGATTTTAAGGTATTGGTTCACTGGTTTGTGGGACCTGGCAAGTCTGAAATCCATAGGGCAGGTTGCCAGGCAGGATTTCTATGTTGCAGTCTTGCGGCAGAGTTCCTCCCTTTTGGGAAACCTCAATTTTTGCTCTAAAGACCTCCAACTGATTAGATAAGGCCTACCCACATTATGGAGCATATTCTGCTTAAGTCAACTGATTATAAATGCTAATAACATCTAAATACCTTTATAGCAACATCTAAACTAGCGTGTGACCAAACATTATGTAAAGTACTTAATACAGTACCATCATACTCCCAAATGTACAAATTACAGGTAGTCTCCATCACTGTCGTAAATTGGTTCTGATGTAAGTCAAATATCTCATTTTTTTTAAGTTTTCATTATTATTGCCTTTATTATCAGTATCTTAATAAATCCAATCTTTATTTGTCCTTGGGAGTTGGAAACCTTACATATAAACTTGTAAATATATTTCAATACATACATAAATAAAAATATATAGATCATAAAAATTTATTCCAATGATGGAAAAGAGATGGACAACATTGACATTTTGTCAATTGTGGTAATAACTCCACTTGTGGAAGGTTCTGGATAATTTGAGTTATCCCTGGGAGTGAAGATGGCATTTCTAGTCAGAAAATTAGCGGGAGTTATCTGTATGGTCCTTTTTTTCTTCATATGTTACACGGTAACATCTCACAGCTCTCTGAATCTGCCTATAGACTTTAGCAAAGCGACCAGCATTTAGGTCTATGTTTTCAAGCCACCAAAGTCCCCGATTTAGTTTAGAAAACTAAATCTATGCCTCAGTGTTTTGAACAATAAATCATAAAGTTGAACATCTGCCAGTGAACATCTAAGAATGATAACATCAGCAAATTCGGCAAAGTAACATGGTATATGGAAACTCTGGTGGCCTAGTGGTTAAGTGCTACGGCTACTAACCAAGAGGTCAGCAGTTTGAATCCGCCAGGCACTCCTTGGAAACTCTATGGGGCAGTTCTATTCTGTCCTGTAGGGTCGCTGTGAGTCGGAATCGACTTGACGGCAGTGGGTTTTTTTTTTTTTAATGGTTTAACATGGTATATAGCACATAAACAGACGGTGGCAAGTGCGGTTCATCCTAGCTTGAGTATGTTGTATTGAGTAGTACATTCTGATGTGATCTACTCTCTTCAGGTCAAGAATTAGAATCTCTCTATGTCCCCATTCACACCATTTTTCCTCCTGTAAGGTAATCATTTCCTTGCTTTTCTTTCTAGTATATCACCCAAGTATGCATCCCATATTTTGCTAATTTTTAACTATCAATAAATGGAATCATACTGTAAATATTCTTTTGAGTCTTCTTTCATTCAGCATTTCATTTTTAAGGTTTATACAAGTCACTGAGAGTAGCTGTAGGTCATTTATTTTGTTGCAGTATGTGTATTCCATTATATGCCTATGCCACAATTTACTTTCATTCTATTGTTGATGGATATTTGGGTTGTTTCCAATTTGGGGCTATACAAACATTGCT
Source organism: Elephas maximus indicus (assembly GCF_024166365.1). Lineage (NCBI taxonomy): Eukaryota > Metazoa > Chordata > Mammalia > Proboscidea > Elephantidae > Elephas > Elephas maximus. The sequence goes on from NC_064823.1 coordinate 17,738,692, forward strand.
GTTATGAACATTTTTGTTTTCTGTTATGCATGTGCCGATTTCTCTAGGGTATCTTCTTAGGAATAGAATTTCTGAGTCATAGTGCATGCGTATCTTCATCTGTTCTGGGTATTGAAACTGTTGCCTGAGTTTACGTTCCCACTGATGATGTATGAGAGTTCTTCAAATCCTGGACATTTCATATATTTTACCGACTTTTTCATTTCTTCTTTTCCATTGTCAAAGGTGATCACATTTACATTCTATTGTGTAATCATAATGCTCTTCTTTGTCCTTTGTTCATAGATTGGTTCTAAAATTTAAGAATTCATAAACATTTTTAACTTATTTTTGAGTATGTAGATATTCCTGACTGTAGAACAATGTAATATATTAGGATTACATTTCTTTCTCTGTGGGTTCAATGTCGTGATCCCCCAGAAACGAGGTCATATGAATTGTTATACTCCATCAGTAGCAAATTCTCTCTACAATTTAGTTTGTTTCATATATACATGTATGGTTCTTGATTTTCCTGGTATAGTTTTTCTTTTTCTCAGAACTTGCTGATCTCTCTTCCCTGCTTCATGATACCACATTTTCATTGTTCCTTCTGCCTTTCTAGACTCTCCTTAGCCTATCGCCATAATCCTTCTTTGCCTGGACATTGTTGGTAGCGATGCTCAAGGCTATGTCCTGGGATAGCAGACCCTCAACTGTATCCCCCCTGGGTCTTGGAGACGCTTTTAGTCTGTCCATGAGGTCGAAACTGTTTTCATAATAATATTAAGATGTTATTTACCTTTCCCTGTCTTGACACACTGTTAGCAAAAAAACAATGGTGGACAAATCTACTGGTGACTTAGCATGAATCAAAGCAATGGCACCAAAGTGTACTAGTAGTCATTGTATTCTTCACTGTGACATAGTCACAGTTAAAAAAAAAAAAAATAGCAACCCCTGAGGGAGCAGAAGAGCAGTGGGATGCAGACCTCAAATTCTCATAAAAAGACCAGAATTAATGGTCTGACTGAGACTAGAAGGACCCCAGAGGTCATGGTCCTAGACCTTCTGTAAGCCCAAGACAGGAACCATTCCTGAAGCCAAATCTTCAGACAGGGATTGGACTGGACTATGGGATAGAAAATGATACTGGTGAAGAGTGAGCTTTTTGGATCAAGTAGACACATGAAACTCTGTGGGCAGCTCCTGTCTGGAGAGGAGACAAGAGGGCAGAGGGCATCAGAAGCTGCCTGAATGGACGGGAAAATAGAGAGTGGAGGGAAGGAGTGTGCTACCTCATTAGGGGAAGCGCAACTAGGAGTATATAGCAAAAAATATATATATATAGCAAAGTGTATATAAATTTTTGTATGAGAGACTGACTTGATTTGTAAACTTTCACTTAAAGCACAATAAAAAAAATTTTTTTAAAAGCAAGTACACCTAAAAATACTTAAAATGGCAAATTTTACTATATATAGTTTAACATGGAAACCCTGGTGGCTTCGTGGTTAAGAGCTACGGCTACTAACCAAAAGGTCAGCAGTTCGAATCCACCTGGTGCTCCTTGGAAACTCTATGGGGCAGTTCTACTCTGTCCTATAGGGTTACCATGAGTCGGAATCGACTCGACGGCAATGGGTTTATAGTTTAACATGATACATTTTTTAATAGCAAGCTTCACATAAGATTGTCCTTGGTGGAGCAGTAAAAATTTATTAAACCTTAACCCTCGAGTTTGTCTTTTTAATACTTCATGTGATAAAATAGGAAGTACGTATAATCAGTTTTGCTGTTATGAAGCATGGTGGCTGAGTTGCAAGCCGAACTAGCTGTTTTTTCGTGGAGCACATTTTTACTTGAAAGAACAACTGACAACAAACTAGGATTATTTATGTTTAGGTTGTCTGGCAGACATTTTCATAAAAATGAATGAAGTGAGATTGTCGTGTCAGTGGAAACAGCTGACAATATTTGTTGCCAATATAAAATCCTAGATTTCAAGAGAAAATTAGAATTTTGGAAAATTTTTAACCACCACCAAGAGCTCTACCAGGAACCCTGGTCGCATACTGGTTAGGAGATACGGCTGCTAACCAAAAGGTCAGCGGTTCAAATCTACCAGGTGCTCCTTGGAACCTCTATGGGGGCAGTTCTACTCTGTCCTACAGGGTCGCTATGAGTAGGAATCGACTCAACGGCAGTGGGTTAAGAGCTCTACAGGTTACCAATGAGTGCTAAAAAGACTTTCTGATGAACTCAATAATTTTAATGAATGTGATTTTTTGATGTCGTGTGATATAATGTCAACACTTAGAAGGTATGTATAACTCAGTGAACCCAATATTTTCCAAATGACAAAAAATGTTAAAAATCATACACAGATAAGATAAAGGGTAAGAAAGACCAATGGCTTTTTTTTTTCCCTGACTTAAAGTGTTTTTATCATTATATGTCTCTTAAATATGAACAATCATATTTATCACTATATAACTGCTCTATTATTCTAAGACAATCATAAACACTAAAACCAAAAAAAAAAAAACCCAAACCTATTGCTGTCAAGTCAATTCCAACTTGTAGTGACCCTATAGCACAGAGTAGAACTGCCCCATAGGGTTTCCAAGGAGCAGCTAGTGGATTTGAACTGCTGGCTTTTTGGTTAGCAGCCTTAGCTCCACTGTACCACCAGGCTTCCAATCATAAACAGTAGTTGAAATTATATTACTTAGAAAATGATTCAGGATTATATGTATTATCTGGGTCAGGACTCAGCAATCTATGGCCCACAGGCCAAATCATGTCCACTATCTGTTTTTATACAGCTGCAAACTAAGGATTTTGCGTGTGTGTGTGTGCTTTAAGTGAAAGTTTACAAATCAAGTCAGCCTCTCATACAAGAATTTATATACACCTTACTATATACTCCTAATTGCTCTCTCCCTAATGAGAGAGCCCGCTCCTCCCCTCCGCTCTCACGTTTTCATGTCCATTCCGCCAACTTCTGACCCCCTCTGCCCTCTCATCTCCCCTCCAGATAGGAGATGCCAAATTAGTCTTAAGTGTCTTCTTGGTCCAAGAAGCTCATTCCTCACCAGCATCTTTTTCTATTCCATTGTCCAGTCCAATCCCCATCTGAAGAGTTGGCTTTGGGAATGGTTCCTGTCCTGGGCCAACAGAAGGTCTGGGGGCCATAACCACCGGGGTCCTTCTAGGCTCAGTCAGACCATTAAGTCTGGCCTTTTTATGAGAATTTGGGGTCTGCATCCCACTGCTCTCCTGCTCCCTCAGGGGTTCTCTGTTGTGTTCCCTGTCAGGGCAGTCATCGGTTGTAGCCAGGCACCATCTAGTTCTTCTGTTCTAAGGCTGATGTAGTCTCTGGTTTATGAGGCCTTTCTGTCTCTTGGGCACTAAGGATTTTTTTACACATTTTAATGGTTGAAAAAAATAAATAGATTTATTTTGTTACACACAAAAATTAATGAAATTCAAATTTCAGTTTCAAATAATGAAATTTTATTAGAACAAAGCATGCTCACTCATTACAGATTGTCTGTGGTTGCTTTTGCACTACAAGGACAGAATTGAGTAGTTGCAACAGAGTCCATATTGGTGCTGTCATAGCTTAGTACTGTTGCAAAAAGGCTAAAAGGCAAATATCAAGGGAAGAATATAATAGCATTCTGTAAGTGCCTTCCAAAAGATGAATATGCTGTAAAATCGGCATGGGGGAGGTGGCTGACCTCCTCCAACCTCACAAGGGGGAAGGAGGACCAAGATCAACAGGACAGGGGTGACTCCCATATGAGGTAGAGGCCAGTCAAGCCTCCTCTCTCTGCCATCTGTACTAATTCTAACAACAATCGTCCTTCCCACAACATTTTCTACTGGGTTTGATAATTCCTTGCAATGGCAACACAGAACTCACAGATCATACTCACAATTATGTGGTTTATTAGGGAAGTAACAGTTACACTTCAGGCTTAAGAACACTCAGAGTACAGTTCTTCCATCAGGATAGCCTCTCCCCAGCTGTGCTTGCAGGCACATATCTCCCTGGCCCTCGGCTTTCTCTCTCCGTGGGCTGGGAAGCCCACAGCACCGTCTCCAGCTGCCAGGTCTCTCCTTCCTTGGTGGTGGTGGGCTCCTCCTTCTGCTCTGGCTTTCTTTTAAGGCAAAACTGTCCAACCCACTTGGTACTCTATCACATGACCACCTGGGTGGGAGTTACAAGCCCACGGCTAGAAAAGCCACACACAAAAGTAATTAATCGCACTGCACATGCTCACCTAAAATCATATACTTGTGGGTTGATATCAGTATTTGGTAGTACCTGTCAGTGTGAGAGACATTTTCAAAGCTGAAATATGTAAAATCTCAGTACAGACCGACAGTAACAGAAGAATATTTTGCAATAGATTTTGATGATAGGAACAGCAACTTTGCACCCCAATTGAGTAAACTATCTCCCCAAAAAGAATTCCATTCTTTCTCATTAGTATACCTATATTACAAGTAACTGTACTCAATTATTACTGTTATATTTTAAATTTATCAGTAAGAAATTTGTGGAAATTAATTTTCTTTCTTGTTATATAAGTACCTACATAATAATATCCTCAATTTTTTTCTTGGCTTTCAAAGGCTAAAATATTTACTACCTGGCCCTTTACAGAAAGTTTGCCGACCCGTGATCTAGATTCGTGACTCTCAACAATGACTGGGGATCTTTGAAAAAAATACCCATGGGAGGGCGAGGGGTACTGTCTTAGTTATCTAGTGCTGCTATAACAGAAATACCGCAAGTGGGTGGCCTTAACATAAAGAAATTTATTTTCTCACAGTTTAGGAGGCTACAAGTCTGAATTCAGAGTGCCAGCTCTAGGGGAATGCTTTCTGTCTCTGTAGACTCTAGAGGAAGGTCCTTGTCTCTTCAACTTCTGGTTCCTGGCTGCTTGGAGATCTCCATGTGCCTTGGCATCTATCTTACCCCATCTCTATCTGCTTGCTTGTTTAACCTCTTTGATATCTCAAAGAGATTGACTCAAGACACCCTACACTAATCCTGCCTCATTAACATAACAAAGACAACCTATTCCAAAATGGGATTACAACCATAATAGAGGCTAGGATTTACAACACGTCTTTTGGTAGACATAATTCAATCCATAACAAGTACCCTCAAAGATTCAAATTTAATAGGTGTGGAGTGGGACCCGGACATCAGAATTTATTAAAATTGCCCCACCGAGATTTGTATCTGTGACAAGGGTTGGGAACTATTGATCTAAGTGCTATAGAACATTCTGATACTAATTTTTAAAAGAACATCATTAATATTCTAATTTCAGGACCTGTGAGAATCCATTTTCAACTCCCAGGAATATGTGGAACCCAACTGGAAAACCACTGGAGAAGATCCTGAAATTTCTACTAATTTAAAATTGCTCTTTTTTTTTTTTTTTAGTATAAAAATACAACCTGGTAAAGTGTAAAGAGCAATGCACTTGGAATCATTCTGTAAACTTCAATGGAGCACCTGCTTGGAACTGTGCCAGGCCCTGAGAGCATAGGAATGAATAAGATCTGCTTCCTTTGCAGACTGGGTTGGGTGTGGTAGGGCACAGACAATTAACTATTTCAATTAATGAGATAAGAACTATGATGCCGGTAAACACAGAGTATTACAGAAACACAAAAGGAGAGTCCTTAATCCTGGCGTGACAGTTAATGCTATGTGTCAGCTTGGCTAGGCTATGATTCTCAGCTGTGTGGCAGACATTGGACTGGTTGCTCCTCCCTCATATTATGTAACCACCTCCGTGATGTCATCTGATGTGATCAGCCAATTGTTTGAAAGGGGAGTTTCCTTGGGGGGTGTGGCCTGCAAGGTCAGCAAGGCTGCAATCTGTCTTGACCCTGCACTGTTCTTCTCACTTGACTTCCGGTTCTTGGGACATAAGCCTGCAGATGTCTTCAGGCTGCTGCCTGACCTGCAGATTTTGGATTCGCCAGCTCCCACAACCCCATGAGCCACCAGAGGTCTTCAGCCTACCCCCGGCCCATGATTTGAGGCTTGCCAACCACCGCAATTGTGGGAGCCATTTCCTCACAATTGCATGAGCCATTTCCTTAAGTAAGTCTCTCTATATTTAAGTACATATATAAATATGCATATATATGTGTGTATATATATCCACATGCATATATATTTATATATATATATATATATACATATATCCATATAGGAGCCCTAATGGTGCAGTGATTAAAGCACTCGGCTGCTAATCAGAAGGTCAGCAGTTAAAACCCACCAGGTGCTCCAAGGGAGAGCGATATAGCAGTCTGCTCCCATAAAATTACAGCTTTGAAAACCCTACGGGGCAGTTCTACTCCGTCCTATAGGGTCTCTATGAATTGGAATCAACTAGACAGCAACAGGCATTCAAATACATACGTGTGTGTGTGTGTATATATATATATATATATATATATATAGTTTGCTTCTCCAGAGAACCCAGACTAAGACAATCACCGTGAGTTGGAATAGACTGGACAGAGACACGTTTTTTTGTTTGTTTGTTTTTGTTTTTTAATCTGATAAAGGTGTCTACCAAAAACTAATATCAAACATCATTCTTTTTGTTTTTAATTTTGAAATCATTTCTAACTTATAGGAAAGCTTCAAGAATAGTACAAAGAAAAGAAGCTCTGGTGGTGCAAATGGTTTAGAAGAGACGAACGAGATCTCTCAGGCCTTGATGGTGGGATTGTGAAAGGTACTGCCACTTAGAAATCAGTTAGCAGTTTCTTACAAAGTTAAACATGTTCTTACCGTATGTCCCAGCAAACCCACTCCTAAGCATTTATCCAGCTCAAACAAACCCTCTGCCGTGGAGTTGATTCCAATTCATAGTGACCCTGTACTGTTTCCAAGGCTGTAAATCTCTGGGGAAGCAGACTGCCACATCTTTCACCTGCAGAACTGCTGGTGGTTTCAAACTGCTGACCTTTTGGTTAGCAGTCGATCACTTTAACCACTGTACCACCAGGGCTCCTTCAACATTTATCATAGAGACATGAAGACTTATGTTCACACAAACCTGTACCCGAGTGTTCATAACACCACCATTTGTAGCGTTGTTGTTGTTAGGTGCCTGTTGAGTCTCTTGTGACTCATAGTGACGAACCCTATGTACAATGGAATGAAACACTGCCCAGTCCTGTACCATCCTCACAATAGTTGCTATGATTGAGCCCATTGTTGCAGCCATTGTGTCAGTCCATCTCCTTGAGGATCTTCTTTTTTTTCACTGACCTTCTGCTTTACCAAGGATGATATCCTTCTCCATTTGTAGTATTGTTGGTGTTCCTAGGTGCTATTGAGACAGTTCCAACTCATGGGGACCCTGTGTACAACAGAACAAAACACTGCCTGGTCCTGTGCCATCCTCACAGTCCTTGATATGCTTGAGCCTGTCGTTGTAGCCATTGTTTCAGTACATCTCGTTGAGCGTCTTCCTCTTTTTTTGCTGACCCTCTACTTTACCAAGCATGATGTCCTTCTCCAAGGATTGGTCCTCCCTGATAACATGTCCAGAGTATGTGAGATGTAGTCTTGCCATCCTTGCTTCTAAAGAGCATTCTGGTTGTACTTCTTTCAAGACAGATTTGTTCACTCTTTTGGCAGTCCATAGTATATTCAGTATTCTTCGCCAACGCCACAATTCGAAGGCGACAATTTTTCAGTCTTCCTTATTCATTGTCCAGCCTTTGCATGCATATGAGGCAGTTGAAAACACCATGACTTCAGTCAGGCTCACCTTAGTCCTCAAGGTGACATCCTTGCTTTTCAACATTTAAAGAGGTCTTTGGCAGCTGATTTGCCCAATGCAATGTGTCTTTTGATTTCTTGACTGCTGCTTCCATGGACATTAATTGTGGATCCAAGTAAAATGAAGCCTTGACAACTTCAGTCTTTTCTCTTTTTATCATGGTGTTGCTTATTGGTCCAGTTGTAAGGATTTTTTTTTCTTTATGTTGAGGTGTAATTCATACTGAGGGCTGTGGTCTTTGATCTTTATCAGTAACTGCTTCAAGTCCACACAGTCGAATGCCTCTGGATAGTCAATAAAACATAGGTAAACATCTTTCTGTTATTTTCTGCTTTCAGCCAGGATCCATCTGACATCAGCAATGATATCCCTGGCTCCACGTCCTCTTCTGAATCCAGCTTGAATTTCTGGCAGTTCTCTGTTGAAATACTGCTGCACCCACTTTTGAATGATCATCAGTAAAATTTTACTTGTGATATTAAAGATATTGTTCGATAATTTCCACATTTAACTGGATCACCTTTCTTGGGAATAGGCATAAATATGGATCTCTTCCAGTCAGTTGGCCAGGTAGCTGTCTTCCAAATTTCTTGGCATAGACGATTGAGCACTTTCGAGCACTGCATCTGTTTGTTGAAACATCTCAATTGATACTCCATCAATTCCTGGAGTCTTTTTTTCACCAACGCCTTCAGTGCAGCTTGGACTTCTTCCTTCAGTATCATTGGTTCCTGATTATATGCTACCTCCTGAAATGATTGAACATTGACCAATTCTTTTTGGTATAATGACTGTGTATTCCTTCCATCTTCTTTTGGTGCTTTTCTGCGTCATTTAATGTTTTCCCCATAGAATCTTTCACTATTGCAACTTGAGGCTTGAATTTTTCCTTCAGTTCTTTCAGCTTGAGAAATGCCAAGCGTGTTCTTCTCCCATGTGTCTGTCAGTTTTTCATACTGTGGGGGTTTGCTTGTAGCTCTGATGCTAGAAGCTATGCTATTGGTATTCACCTATGGCAGATAGGTTTCAGCTGAGCTTCCAGACTAAGACAGACTAGGAAGAAGGACCCAGTGGTCTACTTCTGAAAATAAAACCTTATGAATAGTAGTGGAACATTGTCTGATATAGTGCCAGAAGATGAGCCCCTCAGGTTGGAAGGCACTCAAAATACGGCTGGGGAAGAGCTGCCTCCTCAAAGTAGAGTCAACATTAATGACATGGATGGAGTCAAACTTTCAGACCCTTCATTTGCTGATGTGGCATGACTCAAAATGAGAAGAAACAGCTGCAAACATCCATTAATAATCAGAACCTGGAATGTGTTAAGTATGCATCTAGGTAGATTGGAAATCATCAAAAATGGAAAACATAAAGATCAATATCCTAGGCATTAGTAAGCTGAAATGGACTGGTATGGGTCATTTTGAATTGGACAATCATATGGTCTACTATGCTGGGAACGACAACTTGAAGAGGAATGGCGTTGCATTCATCACAAAAAAAAATTTCAAGATCTATCCTGATGTACAACACTGTCAGTGATAGGATATCCATACACCTACAAGGAAAACCAGTTCATACGACTATTATTCAAATTTACCCACCAACCACTAAAGCCAAGGATAAAGAAATTGAAGATTTTTACCAGCTTCTGCAGTCTGAAACTGGTGGAATGTGCAATCAGGATGCAGTGATAGTTACTGCTGATTGGAATGCGAAAGTTGGAAACAAAGAAGAAGGATCGGTAGTTAGAAAATACGGCCATGGTGATAGAAATGATGCTGGAAATGGCATGATTGAATTTTGCAAGACCAGTGACTTCTTCATTGCAAATACCTTTTTTTCACCAACATAAATGGTGGCTATACACATGGACCTTGCCAGATGAACGCACAAAGATCAAATCGACTATATCTGTGGAAAGAGACAGTGGAAAACTCAATATCATCTGTCAGAACAAGGCTAGGGGCTGATTGCTGATCAGACCATCTGCAAGTTCAAGTTGAAACTGAGGAAAATTAGAACAAGTCCATGAGAGCCAAAATACAACCTTGAGTATATCCCAACTCAATTTAGAGACCATTTCAAGAATAGGTTTGACATGTTGAACACTAATGACGTAAGACAGACAAGTTGTGGAATAACATCAAGGACATCATACGTGAAGAAAGCAAGAAGTCATTGAAAAGACAGGAAAAAAGAAAAGACCAAAATGGATGACAGAAGAGACTATGAAACTTGCTATTGAACGTCAAGTAGCTAAACCAAAAGGAAGAAATGATAAAGTAAAAGAGCTGAACAGAAGATTTCAAAGGACAGCTCAAGTAGACAAAGTATTATGATGGCATGTGCAAAGACCTGGAGATAGAAAAGCAAAAGGAAAGAAGACGCTCAGCATTTCTCAAGCTGAACTGAAGAAAACATTCAAACCTTGAGTTTCAATACTGAAAGATTTTATGGGGAAAATATTTAATGACACAGGAAGCATCAAAAGAAGATGGGAGGAATACACAGAGTCACTATACCAAAAAGAAGTGATCAACATTCAACCATTTCAGGAGGTAACGTATGATCAGGAACCGATGGTACTGAAGGAAGAAGTCCAAGCTGCTCTGAAGGCATTGGTGAAAAACGAGGCTCTAAGAATTGACGGAATATCAATTGAGATGTTTCAACAAACGGATGCAGCACTGGAAGTGCTCACTCATCTATGCCAAGAAATTTGGAAGACAGCTACCTGGCCAACCAACTGAAGAGATCCATATACATGCTGCATTCCCAAGAAAGGTGATCCAACCAAATGCAGAAATTATTGAACAATATCATTAATATCAAATGCAAGCAAAATTTTGCTGACGATCATTCAAAAGCAGCTGCAGCAGTATATTGACAGGGAACTACCAGAAATTCAAGTCGAATTTAGAAGAAGTCTGGGAACCAGGGATATAATTGGTGATGTCAGATGGATCCTGGCTGAAAGCAGAAAATACCAGAAAGATGTTTACCTCTGTTTTATTGACTGTGCTAAGACATTCAACTGTGTGGAAAAAAGGATCATAACAAATTATGGATAACATTTCCGAGGATGGGAATTCCAGAATACTTAACTGTGCTCATGAGGAATCTGTACACGGATCAAGAGGCAGTTATTCAAAGAGAACAAGGGGATACTGCATGGTTTAAAGTCAGGAAAAGTGTGCATCAGGGTTGTATCCTTTCACTATATCTATTCAATCTGTATGCTGAGCAAATAGTCCAAGAAGCTGGACTATCTGAAGAACGGGGCATCAGGATTGGAGGAAGACTCATTAAAAACCTGCAGTATGCAGATGATACAACCTTGCTTGCTGAAAGTGAAGAAGACTTGAAGCACTTACTGATGAAGATCAAAGATCACAGCCTTCAGTATGGGTTACACCTCAACATAAAGAAAACAAAAATCCTCACAACTGGACCAATAAGCAACATCAGGATAAACAGTGAAAAGATTGAGGTTGTCAAGGATTTCATTTTACTTGTATCCGCAATTAATGCCCACAGAAGCAGCAGTAAAGAAATCAAAAGATGCATTGCGTTGGGCAAATCAGCTGCAAAAGACCTCTTTAAATTGCTGAAAAGCAAAGATGTCATCTTAAAGACTAAGGTGCACTTGACCCAGCCTGTGATGTTTTCAATTGCCTCGTATGCATGTGAAAGCTGGACAATGAATAAGGAAGATTGAAGAATTGATGCCTCTGAATTATAGCATTCGTGAAGAATATTGAACACACCATGGACTGCCAAAGAATGAACAAATCTGTCTTGGAAGAAGCACAAATGTTTAACATCTGCTTAATCCCAGTGATGGGTTCATGAGTGCCTATTATATTATTTGATATATATTTGAATTATAATTAAAGAAGGAAGATGTAAATGAATCTCCTCATGTAATTTCAGAACACAAAGAGAAAACTATATTAAAAGAGAAAAGGATAAGTCATGCACAAAAGAACTGGAATTAAAATGACATTGGAGTTTTTATCAGTAACTTTGAATGCTAGCAGACCGTGGACTATTGCCTTTAAAATTCTGAGGGAAATATGTTTCAATGTAGCAAATACTCTATCAAACTATCAATGAAAAATGAGAACAAATATTTTTTCAGATATGCAAGCTTCAAAATTACCTGTTATCCCATTCCTTTCTCGGGGGACTACTGAAGGATGTGCTGCTTGCTCCTAGACTAGGGAGAAAGCCATGAAAAAGGCAGTTAGAGCAACCAGAAAACAGGGGAGCCAACACAAGGGAAGGATATAAGAAGTCCTAGTACCAGAGGAAAGAATGTTGGGAGAGAATGGGGAGAAGGAGGTTGCTGGGAGTAAAAATAGAACTGGTATATTATTTGAAAATCTGAAAAAATTATTGCTAAGCTTTCTGACCATTCTCTTTACAGCATTCAGGTAAAAGTAAAGTTTTAAGTGCATGTTGTTGTTGTTGGGTGCCTTTGAGACGATTCTGATTCATAGCAACCCCATGTGACAGAGTAGAACTGCTCTATAGAGTTTTCTCGGCTGTAGTCTTTACAGAAGATCTCCGGGTCTTTCTCCAGCAGGGTGGAGCAGCTGGGTGGATTCAAGCCACCAGCCTTTAGGTTAGCAGCCAAGCACTTAACCATTGTGCTACCAGGGTTCCTTTTTAAGTGTATATGAAACCATAATATACTTAGCAGTGAACGGCACTTACTTAGTCATAGTAATGTAAATGTTATATATTTATTTAACAAAAAACTAGTATAATTTCATTAGGACGATGAGGGTGAAGGAGAATATAGTCTGTAGTGTGTGAGGGCTAAATCTTCAAATACAATAACAAAATCAGTGTCTACAGTTGATGTCAAATATAAGCATATTTGACATTATTTAGAATTATAGGGATAAATATGAAACGAACCAGCTAAAATTATGGAAAGGCTACATTTAAAGAACAAGACTGGGGTGGGGAAGGACGATGAGGTAAGGAAGCCTGTGGGACTGTTGCTGCCTTTTGATTTAGAGAGCGAGTGTAGCACATTGGGTAACAACATGGCCTGTGGAACCAGACTGCCTGGTTTCAAGTCCCATCTAAAATTGTTCCTGCCTCTCAGGGATTATTGCAAAGAGTAAATGAGCTGATATATATAAAGTGCTGAGAAGAATGCTAGATGAATAGCGTGTTGTGTGTGTGTTAGCTAGTATCTGTAGTAATGCTATTTATTTTAACTATCTATGTATATCACATTGCTAAATTTTTTAAAATTGATTTGGAAGGAAGGTATGGCAGTCATTCAGAGAAAAAGATAATGAAATTCTGAATTAAGGCAGTGGCAACGAGTTTGGAAAGAAACAGCAGATTACTGAGAAATGAAATCAGCAAGACTTGGGAAGTGAATATAGGGAGAGAAGGAAAGTGAAGAAAAAGGATGTTTCAAAGTTTTTTTTAGCATTTTTTTATTGTACTTTGGATGAAGGTTTACAGAACAAACTAGCTTCTCATTAAAAAAATAGTACACATATTGTTTGTGACATTGGTTACCAATCCCACAGCATGTCAACACTCTTCCTTCTTGATCCTGGGTTCCCTATTACCAGCTTTCCTGTCCCCTCCTACATTCTAATCTTTGCCCCTGGGTTGTTGTGCCCATTTAGTCTCATTTTGTTTCATGGGCCTGTCTAATCTTTGGCTGAAGGGTGAACCTAGGAGTGACTTCATTACTGAGCTAAAAGGGTGTTCAGGGGCCATACTCTTGGGGTTTCTCCAGTCTCTGTCAGGCTAATAAGTCTGGTCTTTTTTTGTGAGTTAGAATTTTGTTCTACATTTTTCTCCAGCTCTGTCCCAGACCCCCTATTGTGATCCCTATCAGAGCAGTCAGTGGTAGTAGCCAGGCACCATCTAGTTTTGCTGGACTCCGTCTGGTGGAGGCCATGGTAGTTGTGGTCTGTTAGTCTTTTGGACTAATCTTTCCCTTGTTTCTTTGCTTTTCTTCATTCTCCCTTGCTCCAGATGGCGTGGGACCAGCAGACATATCTTAGATGGCCGCTCACAAGCTTTCAAGACTCCAACTTTTTTGAGGGGAGGCTTGGGTGACTGGATAGGTGGTGCTATCAAAAAAACAGGAAAGGAAGCGGGGCCAAGATGCCAGAATAGTCAGACGCTTCCTGTAGTCCTTCTTATAACAAAGACCCGAAAAAAAAAAAAAAAGCAAGTGAATCGATTATATATGACAATCTAAGAGCCCTGGACGTCAAAGGCAAAGTCGAGGAATCAGATTGAGTGGCAGAGGGAGGGAGAGACAGTTCAGAAGCAGTGAGGAGTTGTCAGACCTGACCCAGTGGGAACCAACACCCCACAGGCCAGATCCCCTGGTGCAAGCGCACTGAGGCAAGCAGTGGCATTTGAGACTCATTTTCCACATTGGGAGAGACTGAGCAGCTGAGAGTCCATTCATACCACCAGAATTAGCGAAAAGCGGCACCCTTGGCAAAAGATAAATACTTGTGTCTAATCTTTTACGTGAAGCAAAAAACACCCCTTTGGGAAAAAACTCTCTCCCATTTACCTGACTCCCCCTCGCTCTGCACCAGGTCCGGGGTTGGCTTCAGGGATAGCCGCTTTCCCTGGGTTGGAAGTAGGACATGTCACATGCCCCAAGCCATTCTCCCAGCCTCGGAGAAGGAACGAATTAACAAATGGGAAAAAATAATCTGCCGGCTCCCCTAAGCCAAGAACTCAAGGCAGAATCAGCTCCTTTGCTAGGTACAGGCATAATGGGTCCACAGACTTTGAGTGCCTTTCAACCCTGCGTAGACCTGTGTGGGCCCATTTCAACTGCATAGGCCCTCGTTAGCACAGTACAACAGGGTATATACCTAAAGTCTAACTTCAACTGTTTCAGCTATATGGTGAAGATTCAGGTTTGTGACATTTGACACTGCTCTGCCTATTAAACAGGGTCCTCACCTACCCATGTCAGGGGCCAGAGAACTGGTGGCTCCATGCCACCTAGCCACTTGCAACAGGGATCCAGGAATAAGTGGTGCCTCCCAGTCCTTACAGCCAACAGCATTGGGTACCTATAGCCTAGCTGCAAAACCCACCCACCTACACACTCTTGGGAAAAGGGACATGCTTTCCTCACACACTCTCAGGGGCAGCTGTCAGCCCTCTGCCTTGCTCAGCATGTAACCCCCTACTGCAGCCAGACACCTTTGCCTACACCAATCACCCCTGCTCATCTAAGACTGTAGGTGAGAGCCTGCACCACACACTTGGTGAATGACTACCTGGACACCTAAGCTGAATCCATTCAAGAAAAGTAAATGGACTCCTGGGCTCATATACTTAGTAGCAGCTCTAACTACCTGGTGACAGGACATTAGAGCTTCAAAGGTACCAATTATCAAACTAGCTCACTCAAGCAGCCTATTTGAGTATATCAAAACAAAACAAGAAGCTAGGACACAATAAGCAAACATGAAATAAATAAATACAATAACTTATTGATGACTCAGAGACAACAGTCAATATCAAATTACATAAAGAGGTAGACCATGATGGCTTCAGCAAGCCCCCAAAACAAAGATTCAAGGAATCTTCCAAATGAAGATAATTTCCTGGAATTACCAGAGGTAGAATACAAAAGATTAATATACAGAAATGTTCAAGAGATCAGGAAGGAGATCAAGCAAAACACAGAACAAGCCAAGCAGCACACAGACAAAGCATTAAAGGAACTTAAGAAGATAAGAGAAGAGCATAATGAAGAGCAAAATTAATAGGCTACAAGAATCCACAGAGAGACAACAAACAGAAATCCAGAAGATAAACAATAAAATTTCGGAATTAGACAACTCAATAGAAAGTCACAGGAGCAGAATTGAGGTAATGGAAGTCAGAATAAGTGAGATTGAAGGTAAAGCACTTGATACCAACATATTTGAGGAAAAAATCAGATTAAAAAAATTTTTTTAAATGAAGAAATCCTAAGAATTATGTAGGACTCTATCATGAGGAATAACCTATGAGTGTTTGGAGTACCAGAACAGGGGGGAATAACAGAAAATACAGACAGAACTGTCGAAGATTTGTTGGCAGAAAACTTCCCTGATATCGTGAAAGATGAGAAGATATCTATCCAAGTTGCGATCAAAACCCACACAAGGTAGATCACAAAAGAAAGGTCACCAAGACATATTATAATCAAACTTGCCAAAACCAAAGATAGAGAATTTTAAGGGATAAACAAAAAGTCACCTACAAAGGAGAGTCAGTAGGACTAAGCTTCAACTACTCAGCAGAAGCCATACAGGCAAGAAAGCAATGGGATGACGTATGTAAATCCTTGAAGGAAAAAAATTGCCAACCAAGAATTATATATCCAGGAAAACTGTCTCTCAAATATAAGGCAAAATTAGGACATTTGCAGATAAACAGAATTTTAGGGAATTTGCAGAAACCAAACCAAAATTATGAGAAATACTAAAGGAAGTCCTCCGGTTAGAAAATCAATAACATCGGATAGCAACCCAAGACTAGAACACAGGACAGCAATCAGATATCAATCCAGATAGGGAAATCACAAAAATAAATCAAAGCTAAAATGCTCAAAACAGGGAAACAGAGACATCATTAGGTAAAAGATGAAACATTAAAATGAAAAAGAGGGACTAAAAAATGTGGTCATAGATCTTTCATATGGAGAGGAAGTCAAGGTGATATAAAGAAATAAAAGATTGGTTTAAACTTAGAAAAACAGGGGCAAATATTAAGGTAACCACAAAAAAACAGGAAAATGGGACCAACAACCCAAATATAAGAGCCCAAACCATAAAACTCTTAGAAGAAAACATAGGGGTAACTATTCAGGACCTTGTATTTGGCAGTTGATTCTTAGATATAACACCAAAAGCAGGAGCAATGGAAGAAAAAGTAAAGTGAACTTTATTAAAATAAGAAACTTTGTGCATTAAAGAACATTATCAAGTGTTATGGACTGAATTATGACCCCCCATACTAAGTGTTCTAAATCATAATCTCTATGCCTGTGGTTGTAATCCCATTTGGGAATGGGTTTTCTTTGATATGTTAATGGACAGGATTAGTATAGGGTGTATCTTGAGTCAACTTCTTTTGAGATATAAATGACGTTAAACAAGGGAGAAGAGCAGAGATGGGGGAAGAGATATGTTAAGCCACATGAAGGTTGCCCAGGAGCAGAAGCTCAAATAAACAAGGACCTTTCTCCAGAGCCAAAAGATAAAGAAAGCCTTCCCCTAGAGCTGGCACCCTGATGTCAGATTTCTAGTTTCCTAAACTGTGAGAAAATAGATTTGTTTTTTAAAGCCACCCACTTGTAATATTTCTGTTATAGCAGCCCTAGATATCAAGACAGCAAAAAAGTAAAAAGACAACCTACAGAATGGAAGAAATAATTGGAAACTGTGTATCTGATAAGAACTTAACACACAGAACATATTAATAACTCCTACAACTCAAGAACAAAAAAACAATGCAATCAAAAATGGGCAAAGAACTTGAAGAGACATTTCATCAAAGAAGATACACAAATGGCAGATAAGCACATGCTCAACATCATTAGTCATTGGGAAATGCAAATGAAAACCACAATGAGGTACACAGTAATGTTCTTTAATGCACAAAGTTTCTTATTTTAATAAAGTTCACTTTGCTTTTTCTTCCGTTGCTCCCGCTTTTGGTGTCATATCTAAGAATCCACTGCCAAATACATTAGTATGGCTATGATTAGAAAAATGGAAAACAACAAGTGTTGGTGAGAATGTGGAAAAATTGGAACACTTATCCATTGCTGGTGGAATTGTAAAATGGTGCAGCTGCTGTGGAAAACAGTTTGGTGGTTCCTCAAAAAGTTAAACAGTATTACGATATGACCCAACACTTCTGTTCCTAGGTGTATTCCAGAAAGACTTGAAAGCAAGAACTCAGATACTTGTATACCAATGTTCATTGCAGCATTATTCACAATCTCAAAAAGGTAGAAACAACCAAAGTGTCCATCATCACATGAATGGGTGCCTTTTTCCTCTAGTGCTGCTATAACAGAAATACCACAAGTGGATGGCTTTAACAAAGAGAAATTTACTTCTTCACAGCAAAGTAGGCCAAAAGTCCAAATTCAGGGCTTCAGCTCCAGGGGAAGGCATTCTTTCTCTGTCTGCCTTCTTGGCCTTCTTATCAATCTTCCCCTGCACTAGGAGCTTCTCCACACAGGGACTCCAGGTCCAAAGGACCCGCTCTGCTCCCAGCACTGCTTTCTTCGTGGTATGAGGTCTCCCTGCCTCTCTGCTCGCTTCTTTCTTTTCTGTCTCAGGAGATTGCGTCAAGACACAATCCAATCTTGTAGATTGAGTCCTGCCTCACTAACAGAACTGCCACCCATTCTCCCTCATTTTACAACATAGAGGCAGGATTTACAACATATAGGAAAACCACACAATACCGGGAATCATGGCCCAGCCAAACTGATACACTTTTGGGGAGACATAATTCAATCCATGGGTAAACAAAATGTGGTATATACATACAATAGAATATTATCTAGCCATAGAAAGGAATGAAGTTCTAGTACATACTATGGCATGGATGAACCTTGCTAACATTATATTAAGTGAAATAAGCCAGGTACACAGGACAAATAGTGTATGATCCTATTTATATGAAATATCTAGAATAGAAAAATGCATAGAGACCAAAGTTTATTAGTGGTTACCATGGGTTTTTTTTTTTTTCCATGGGTTAAGAAGAGGGGGACACAAGTTATTGGTTAATGGGTACAAAGTTCCTATTTGGGGTAACGGAAAAGTTTTGTAAGCTAATAGCGGTGACCATTGTACAACATTGTGTGATTAATGCCACTGGATTGTACACCTGAAAATGGTCAAAATAGCAAATTTTGTGTTGTGTATATCATACCACAATTAAAAAAAAAAAGTAAAATGAATAAAGAACAGATTGGGAGAAGCTGGGTAAATTCTGGATGGTAGAAATACTTTGATTTCATAATTTTGAGTTTTTAGATACTCCTAAATTGAACAAGGCCAGGGGGGCTGACTGTGGAACAGACCATCAATTGCTCATATGCAAGTTCAAGCTGAAACTGAAGAAAATCAGAGCAAGTCCACGAGAGCCAAAATATGACCTTGAGTATATCCCAACTGAATTTAGAGACCATCTCAAGAATAGATTTGACGCATTGAACACTAGAGACCGAAGACCAGATGAGTTGTGGAATGACATCAAGGAAATCATCCATGAAGAAAGCAAGAGGTCACTGAAAAGACAGGAAAAAAAGAAAAGGCCAAGATGGATGTCAGAGGAGACTCTGAAACTTGCTCTTGAGCATTAAGCAGCTAAAGCAAAAGGAAGAATTGATGAAGTAAAAGAACTGAAGATTTCAAAGGGCCTCTCGAGAAGACAAAGTAAAGTATTACAATGATATGTGCAAAGAGCTGGAGATGGAAAACCAAAAGGGAAGAACACACTTGGCATTTCTCAAGCTGAAAGAACTGAAGAAAAAATTCAAGCCTCAAGTTGCAATAGTGAAGGATTCCATGGGGAAAATATTAAACGACGCAGAAAGCATCAACAGAAGATGGAAGTAATACACAGAGTCATTATACCAAAAAGATATCCAGCCATTTCAAGAGGTGGCATATGATCAGGAACCGATGGTACTGAAGGAAGAAGTCCAAGCTGCTCTGAAGGCATTGGTGAAAAACAAGGCTCCAGGAATTGATGGAATATCAATTGAGATGTTTCAACAAACAGATGCAGTGCTGGAGGTGCTCACTCATCTATGCCAAGAAATATGGAAGACAGCTTCCTGGCCAACTGACTGGAAGAGATCCATATTTATGCCTATTCCCAAGAAAGGTGATCTAACCAAATATGGACATTATATAACGATATCAAAATTTTGCTGAAGATCATTCAAAACCGGCTGCAGCAGTATATCGACAGGGAACTGCCAGAAGTTCAGGCCAGTTTCAGAAGAGGACATGGAACCAGGGATATCATTACTGATGTCAGATGGATCCTGGCTGAAGGCAGAGAATACCAGAAGGGTGTTTACCGGTGTTTTATGGACTATGGAAAGGCATTCCACTGCGTGGATCATAACAAAGTATGGATAACATTACAAAGATTGGGAATTCCAGAACACTTAATTGTGCTCATGAGGAACCTTTACATAGATCAAGAGGCAGTTGTTCGGACAAAACAAGGAGATACTGATTGGTATAAAGTCAGGAAAGCTGTGCGTCAGGGTTGTATTCTTTCACCATACCTATTTAATCTGTATGCTGAACAAATAATACGAGAAGCTGGACTATATAAAGAAGACCGGGGCATCAGGATTGGAGGAAGACTCATTAACAACCTGCGTTATGCAGATGACACAACCTTGCTTGCTGAAAGGGAAGAGGACTTGAAGCACTTACTAATGAAGATCAAAGACCACAGCCTTCAGTATGGATTACACCTCAACATAAAGAAAACAAAAATCCTCACAACCGGACCAATGAGCAACATCATGATAAACGGAGAAAAGACTGAAGTTGTCAAGGATTTCATTTTACTTGGATCCACAATCAATAGCCATGGAAGCAGCAGTCAAGAAATCAAAAGACACATTGCATTGGGCAAATTTGCTGCAAAGGACCTCTTCAAACTACTGAAGAGCAAAGGTGTCACCCTGAAGACTAAGATGCGCCTGACCCAAGCCATGGTATTTTCAATCGCATCATATGCATGTGAAAGCTGGACAATGAACAAGGAAGAGTGAAGAAGAATTGATGCCTTTGAATTGTGGTGTTGGTGAAGAATATTGAATATGCCATGGACTGCCAAAAGAATGAACAAATCTTTCTTGGAAGAAGTACAAGAATGCTCCTTAGAAGCAAGTATGGCGAGACTGCGTCTTACATACTTTGGACATGTTGTCAGGAGGGATGAGTCCCTGAAGAAGGACATCATGCTTGGCAGAGTACAGGGGTCAGTGGAAAAGAGGAAGACCCTCAACGAGGTGGACTGACAGTGGCTGCAACAATGAGCTCAAGGATAACAACTATTGTAAGGATGGCACGGGACTGGGCAGTGTTTCGTTCTGTTGTGCACAACAGGGTCACTATGGGTCGGAACTGACTTGACAGCACCTAACAACAACAACAAAATTGAATTTAGCAGCCATTGAATTAAGTTACTCGTCAAAGTCAGCAAAGCTGAGAAGATACATCTCTGTTCTAAAAGTTGTAGCTACAGAATTTATTTAAGAAACACCTAGAGAGCTTTAAAAAAAAAAAAAAAAAAAACCTCAGCCAATTGAATCTGAATCGCTGAGGACTAAGCTTCTCTTAAAAAAAAAAAAAAAAAAAACTCCCCAGGTGATTTTATTGTTCTGCTGGGCTTGAGATCCAACCAGAGCAGTGAAGTGGGTCTCAAAGTGTGGGTGACCCATGGATACATAGGAAACTTGTTAGAAATGCAAATTCCCTGGCCCTACCCCCAGACTTATTGAATCAGAAACTCTGGGGCATGGTGTCCAGATCTGTTTTAACGGGACTTCAGGTGATTCTGATACAGTTTGAGAAGCACTGACTCTAGAGGAGTCATTTTCGAAATTTAATATTTGAATCATCTGGAGATTTGTTCAAGTGTGGATTCACTCAGTAAGTTTGGGATGGGACCTGAGATTCTGCATTTCTAACAAGCTCCCAGAGGATGCTGCCAATTCACTGACCACACTTTGAGTAGTAAGGTGCTGCAATAAACTTCTTTATTTCTTGGTGAAATTATTCAGGTACTGTACATAGAAAAACTATTTTACCTCAGTTGGGTCACAGGTTTATACGCAGATTAGGCTTTTACAGTTATTTACAATTTCTTCTCCTGATTGACACAATCTTGGTCTCTTGGTCCTGAGGAAAATCTTTTTTGAGTTTTTGGTCTAGTATTTTCTAGTGAAAACTGTTTTCAAAGTCCTTCAAATAATTACAGGTGTCCTAGGATTCTGCCTGTGTGAATATTCCTAGAATTAGGTTACCCGACTCCTGTAAGATGCCCAAAGTATCCTTTTTTCCCCCTTTGTGTTATCTGCCATCTTTCCATATATTTTCAAACCTAGTTTCTACTGCAACCTCCACCCAGCCTCCCACCCCATCTGCAGGTCTACCGCATCCTACGGTTAAGTTCACATCTCTAGACTTTAATTGTCACAGTGCATTAGTATAGATATAATCATATCCAATGTTGAGTTATACAAATTTCAGATAATTATGGTCTGTCAGAATATTGAATATACCATGGACTGCGAAAAGAACAAACAAATCTGTCTTGGAATAAGTGCAGCCAGAATGCTCCTTAGAGGCAAGGATGGCGAGACTGCGTCTTACATACTTTGGACATGTTGTCAGGAGAGATCAGTCCCTGGAGAAGGACATCATGCTTGGCAGAGCACAGGGTCAGAGGAAAAGAGGAAGACCCTCGACGAGGTGGATTGACACACTGGCTGCAACAATGGGCTCAAGCATAACTATGATTGCGAGGGTGGCGCAGGACTAGGCAGTGTTTTGTTCTGTTATGCATAGGGTCGCTATGGGTCGGAACCGACTCGACGGCACCTAACAACAACACGATCTGTCAGAATGCTTGTTTTCCTTTAGATCACACATATTTGGGGAAACCTGGGTTCTTGTTATAGATACTGATACTGTTCTCCTAAAGCCTACCTTGCTTATCTTCGGCCTTGTTTGGGGCATACACTCAAGTTTGGGTACATTAATCAAATGTGACATGTTTTCTGTACTTAGAATAATACATCTTGAAAAACCAAATAACTCTTTAAACAGACTTTTATTGTGAAGTATAAAATATTTGGAAATGATTTTTAAAATTTCAGTCACACTGTTAAGAATTCAATACTCTTTGAGAAAGCACCACATTAAGAAAATTACATTCATAAAAAAAAAACCTAAAATGCATATGTTGAAATGATTTAGTAGTGATTATGGCATCAGCAAATCATGAAATTCAGAAAATTTTTCTAACTACAGATATAAATCAGGGATCTCAAACTCAGGTATCTTCAGGGGCTGGGTAGGAAATACAAAGTCATAAAGTAGTCCGAGATAAGAGGAAGTCTAGGAGACTGTGGAGGGCAAACTGGGGAATGCATGCCCAATCGAAAGCCTTTTCAAAATCGAAATTTTTGGTAACCTTACACTCACCAAATAAAACACAACTGACTGTGGGCCAAACTACTTACATGGACTGCCACTTTGCAACTCTGGTCTAAATGAATTTCTAGCAGGTTACGTACCTAATTCTCAAAATGGCAGACGAATCATCACTTATTTGACATATATATATCTTAAAGCTTAAGCCACTGTTTTGGGAGGGGTTAATTAAAAAAAAAAATTAAGGTATTTTGCACTTTGAATTTTAGGCAGTCGTGTGGATATATTTTTAAAGCATCTGGTTAGGAGACGAAATTTTTATTTTAACAAGATCTTTCACACTTATTTGTGAAAAATTAATTATGCCTAAGCGTTAATTACAACTAAATGAAATTTTATTCTTTTAATATTAGAAACGCACACACCTTGGTATGTTATTGCTTAGTAAGAAATGTTTATGTGAAAAATAGTACTGGCATTACTAAAGCCATTGATTTAGGCAAAGTATTCAATCATATCACCTCAGTAAATACATAATATAGGAAAATACTTGTCAACCATTTGACAATAAATTTTACATTATCTTTCAAAAGTATTTTGTGGAAAAACTTTAGCAGATTTTGTACTTTCAGTTAAAACTAAAGGTTCTAGGCAACAGATATATTTGCAGAGTAGTTCAAATGGCTGTACTGTGTTGGTGTGTTTATGCCAACGCAGTTTTAAAGAAGGTACTATACTTTGCCACCAAGGGCTTCACATTAATAATTCTTAATCGTTTCAAAAGAAAGTTAGATGATAGAGGCATTAGAGTGATAAAATTTCCTTCAAAAAGGCTGCAAAGGAATATTATTATTCAAATATCCTTACTAGAATGAGGATACATATTTAAAAATAATTTATAGACAAAACAGATTTCAAAAAATGAAACTCAAATACATTCACTCCAAGTCTTCACAAGATACCAAAAAATATTTTCTACTTTTTTTTTTTAAAAACATTTTAACTTGCTGGTTGAGAAGTTAAACATAAAAAGAAAGCACCAAATACAGCTGTATGCTCTCTCATTTTAAAAAGCTAGTAGTTATTACATAAAACTTTGCCTTTTCTGTAAAATAAAGTTAATATGGGACAAACCAACTTTATATGTGGCTATTATATTCTGAAACTAAAAAGCCAAAGTTGTTAAGTACCTGGCCTAAAGTTAGATGTTTAACACACCCAGAGTAAGTACGCAAGAAAATATTAGACACAGTATCCATCCATTATGCAGTAGGTTTCCTATTATTTCTATTTTGCCTGAATTGAAACTTTTCAAGTAGGGGAAATACGTTTGGCATTTTGTTTTAAGCTAATATTTGGCAAAGTTTTAAACTCTGGTCAAGTCTTACGTATTTTCTCTGCACTTCAGCACTCTATTAAAAGCACTTACAATCAGGACTTTTTAGAATTCAAAGTTAACACTGATTTTACACATCACAAGTATTTTCATAGCAGAATATTAACCAATGTTGAAAACAACATTATAATTTTACCATGAATCCAAAAAAGAAACAAACATCTTTCTCAAATCAAGTCAGTAACAGAAATTTCTTACAGAGTATACAATTCAGGCTGAAGTGTTACAAACTCTGTTTAATTTAGCAGTTTATTAAAACCTGTAGGAAATCAACGGAAATAGAACAAAGAGAATGGAAATAATGAAAATGGTAAAAACTGTAACCAATGGCATGGAACAATATATATATAAAATTGCTAACGGGGAACCTAATTTGCTATGTAAATTTTCATCTAAAACACAATAAACCAAAACCAAACCCATTGCCATCGAGTCGATTTGACTCATAGCGACCCTATAGGACAGAGTAGTGCTGTTCCCATAGGGTTTCCAAGGAGCAGCTGGTGGATTTGAACTGCCAACTTTTTGGTTAACAGTCAAGCTCTTAACCACCGTGCCACCAGGGCTCCCAAATCACAGTATTATTTAAAAAAGAAAAAAGGCAGGGTTTCTGAGCAAATCTATTTAAAACTAATAAATTATTCATAATTAAAAATTTAAAGGTTTCATAAATAGTAACAATAGGCTAGATACTGGGTATATGAGATCCCACAAACAAAAGCAAAGTACTTCAACATTATCCAATCCAAATATTGGTTTAAAATGATTCAGTTATATTTAACATTTATAGCTAACTGATCTGTAACACTGAATTCCAGATTATATTGATAACAATCAGATGTATGGTGCTGTCTTGTTCTTCACATCAGAGGATGAAAACTCTTTTCTGTGAGACACATGATTGCCACGCTGGTAACATACAGTGATCCAATTAGTGAGCATATTTATGGAGAAAGCGTTCAAATGCATCATAGATGGCTTGTCTAAAAATTAAATATGAAAGAAAAACTGTAAGTAATTAGCAAAAAAAAAAAGGGACAGTGCTTTTACTACGATTTCCAAATTCCCTATAGCTTGTTCTCTGACCTCCTTTTAGTTATCAAAAGGGCAGTTACCTGAGGGTGGGTGTTCGGATCCATGCAACTTCACTACCACTACTGGAAAACCTCAAATTATTTCCAGCTGGTGAAGCACTTTTTTGTGCCTTAGAAATTTATATGCTTATATATAAAATAGATATAAGAAACCAAACCCGTTGCTGTCAAGTTGATTTTGACTCACGGCAACCCCACTACAGAACAGAGCTGCCCCAGAGGGTTTTCTTGGCTGTAATCTTTATGGAAGCAGGTTGCCAGGCCTTTCTTCCATGGCACTGCTAGGTGGATCTGAGCTGCCAACTTTTAGGTTAGTAGTCAAGCGTAAACAACCTGCACAGCCCAGGGATGGATGTCGATTTCAACGCATGGAGACTGCATGTGTGTCAGAGTAGAACTGTGTTCCGTATGGTTTTCAATGGCTTGTTTTTTTAATAACAGCTTTATTGAGATATAACTCCCATACCATGAAATTTACCCCTTTGAATTATACAATTAAATGATTTTTAGAATATTCAGAGTTGTGCAGCCATCACCACTATCTAATTCCAGAACATCTTCATCACCCTCGGATCCATCAGCAGTTTTCCCTACCTCCGTCCACGGGCAACCACTAACCTACTTTCTATTTGTGTGGACTTATCAGTGGCTTATCTTTGAGAAGTTAATTGCCAGGACTTTCTTCCAAGGCACTTCTGGGTAAACCTGAACTGCCAAACTTTTGGTTAGCAGCGGAGCACATTACCCATTTGTACCACCCAGGGACTATATATACGTGTTGCTGTGCACCATGCAGTTGATTCTACCTCACGGCAGCCCTTTGGGAGAGAGCAGAGCTGCCTCATAGGGTTTCCTAAGCTCTCATCTCTACAGGAGACATGAGCAGATCATCAGATCTTTTCTCCCAGAGTGGTTGGTGGGTTTGAACCACTGACCTTTCAGTTAGTAGCTGAGCACATAGGTATGTGTACACACACACACACACACACACACCCACACACAGCTATCCCCCTGCCTTTTGAAAATTCGCTTTGCCACTATGCTTTTACAAAAGACCTACATTAGTACCTGTTTTTGCTAACTGTAAGAAATCCGAGGAGGATTTCAGCTTTTACGAAAAAAGACGAATAGTGGAAACGCATTCAGTGTTTGCTCTGCAGCTAGCCATTAAAAAGGCAGCACGCATCCTGGGCAGCGAGGAGTGTCCTTGCCAAGCTTCTTCCTCTGGAACAACACTCAGCGTCTCAGCATCAAGCCGCCATACCTTTTGCTATGTTAGTGTTACTTTAGGTTGTGTGTGTGATTTGGTGTGATTTGGTAGATCACCTTTTGGGTCTGTGAATGCTCAAAAAATTTTTCCCATATAAATTAATGGCACTTGCTTCTTTGCTTTATGCTATTTTGGCTTACGAAAGGTTTCACAGGAACGCTCTACTTTTGGATAGCGGGGGACGCCTGTATCTATACACACACATTTGATATATATAATGATAAATGAATGGAACTGCTTCTTTTACTGTCATTATTTTATCCCTTTGCTAAAAACTAAATGACTATGTAACTTCAGAATGTGGTATTCAATCTGTTTCACACCTTATGATATAGATGCTGTTAGTTTATTAAAAACATGTTCTAAGCAGTTGAATTTAAGATCAAAAGCCTTAGCTTCCTACATTAACTTCACCAGGTATTTTAACATTTCAATTAAAAAAGAATTAGACAAACTGATCTGGCACAGGTCCAAAAGAATTTTTTTTAAAGCTCATTTTGATTTTTCTATTGTACGATGTTTCATTGTAGAATATTTAGAAAGAAAAAAAATAGAATGGAAAAAGTCATAATCCTATTGCCCTAAAGCATCCACTGTTAATCTTTTCATAGACTTCCTCCCAGGCTTTTTTTTTTTTTAAATGCATATGTCTGTATCTTCACTCTGTTTAAATAATAACCAAGAGATAATATTACTTTTGAATACTACTTGTTTGACTAAGCATTTCTCCACATCCTTAAAACAATTTTAAGATGATCCTTAAGACTGACGGCCTGCCAACAGACTATGATTTCCAGTATGTTGGGAAAATATTGCCTTCTGTCATGCATGCATTTCTTTGGCTCACGAATTTGCCCCATTAAAATGCAATAAACTGTGAGATGGGAAACAAACTGGTCTAAACACATAAAGAGATTCTCTTTTGAGGGCAGGTGTAAGCCCTCAATATTTGAATGCAGGTGAGAAGGAGAGAGGGCCTGAGATGTTTACCTATTGGACAATTTTTCCTCTGGGCACTTGATCTGGTGATAAATGGAGAAAATATTGAAGTTGTTAACAATTTCATTTTACTTGGATCCACAATCAATACCCAAGGAAGCAGCAGTCAAGAAATCAAATGACATATTGCATTGTGCAAATCTGCTACAAAAGACCTCTTTAAAGTGTTAAAAAGCAAAGATGTCACTTTAAGGACTAAGGTGCGCCTGACCCGAGCCACGTCAATCTCCTCACAGTCATGCGAAAGCTGGACAATGAATAAGGAAGGCCAAAGAATTGATGCCTTTGAATTATGGTGTTTGTGAAAAATACTGAATACACCATGGACTGCCAGAAGAACAAACAAATCTGTCTTAGAAGAAGTGCAGCCAGAATGTTCCTTAGAAGCAAGGATGGCGAGACTGCGTCTTACATACTTTGGACATGTTATCAGGAAGGACCAGTCCCTGGAGAAGAACATCACGCTTGGTAAAGCAGAATGTCAGTGAAAAAGAGGAAGACCTTCAATGAGATGGACTGACACAGTGGCTGCAACAATGAGCTCAAACATAACAATTGTGAAGATGGTGCAGGACCAGGCAGTGTTTCGTTCTGTTGTACATACAGGATCGCTATGAGTCAGAATCGACTCAATGGCACCTAACAACACGATAATAAACATGATAATGATAAATATATGCTAGTAAGATCTGGCTAGAAGTAGAAATAATGCAGGATATCAGAAAACTGAAGATACAGCATAAAAGTTATTGTAAGTTCTAACTAAAATACTGAGGTCATATAAAATTGTTTATATTAAAACCAATATTTCACTTCTGATTTAAGGGTCAATATTCTCTAGCTAACTGAGAAACACTACTAGATTATTCCACAGATGCTCAGGCCATTTTGAGAGAAGAACACCAGAGTGGAGTGAAAAACTCTTGATGCAAAGCAAGTTTTACAAACTGTAATGTCCTTCCTCACACCTGGCCATTAATGTATGAAGTGGGTAAAAGCATACAATAAAGTATGACTATGATATGCTATTTCCTCAGTTCTCTTGAAGAAAAAAAGATAGGATGACACAGAAAAGAGAAAAAGTACGATGAGATTTGAGGGAGGCAGGGGGGAAATAAGAGGACTAAAACATAAAATAAAAATACCTGATCTTTTATATTTGAGGCAAGAAACATAAAAAAAATCCAAAAAACTAACCAAACAACTAAACACCTATTTAGACCAATCGTCTTACCTAAAGAGTCCTTGTTTAAAAAGATAAGCACTAATATGACCCCCTTCCAGATATCGGACTTCACAACCAGGCCAAATTTCTTGCAGACTTCGAACTCCCGTTCGTGGAATATAGGCATCTTCTTTGGCTTGAACCACTATAATTAGGCTTGGGTCCACTGGAACTAGGTATAGGATTTAAAAAAAAGGCAACACACATACTTTTAAAACTTCTAAGATTTTTATACAAATACTATTATTATATGAGAAAATAAAACACATTATACAGTGTAGTGAAACATTTTAACCTAAAATTTTGATTATTACATTAAAAAATCAACTGTAATATATCATAATGTTCATCTCTAATAAAATGAGATGAATATTCTAAAGAAGATACAAAATCCAATGTGTGTTTTTTTCAATGTGCTTTTTAATAAACTAATCAATAATCTTAGATTTTCACAGATAAAATATGATACAGTTAAGTAACCAAATTGGAGAACACATTCTGGAGTCTATCATATAAAAAAAAAAATATGAAACATCCTTAAAAATATTTCACAAATATTTACATTATCAGCAAATATTCTCAATTTCATATAAAATTAGTACCTGAGAAATTTGCTACATGAGTACATTCATCCATGACTCCTTTCATAAATTTCAAAGATTCTTTCTGGAGATTATTTCTTCTTTGTTCTTTACCGAGTAGATCGTATGACTGACTACTGGAACCCCTGTAACTACTTTTGCTGGTTGGAAGTGGCTGATTGAAGCACTCCATCTTAGAGGTATCTTGCAACAAAAGTCCTTCCGATGGGGCACTGAGAGATGTTTTATTAGAACCATGGCACTCAGCAGATTTCCGGAACACAACTTGGTCTGTCAAATCTAACTTTAAAGTTCTAGAAACCGGATTAAGGTTAGTTAGCTTGTCTTCACTGCTAGGAAAACGTTTCACAAACTCTTGTCCCATTTTGAAAGAATCCGTCTGAATATATGAAAAACAAAACAAAAAAATCATTTAATATAAAATAGGATTTTATTTAACAACTTTGTTAAGGACTACAATAAATGACATATTTTATTGCTAAATGTTTCCTACTAAAGGGTATCATTTAGTCTGTATCATGTTTTTATTGCCGTTTTGAAATCTATGTTCTGCCTTAGCCTTAGAACGTAAATTCATGCACAACAGAAAATATTTCATTTTCATACTGACACCAAACCCAAAACCAAACTTGCTGCTGTCAAGTTGATTCCAACTCACAGTAACCCTATGGGACAGAGCAGAAATGCCCAGTAGGATTTCCAAAGCTGTAATCTTTAAGGAAGCAGACTGCCACTGCAGCATCAGGATTGGAGGAAGGCTCATTAACAACCTGCCATATGCAGATGACACAACCTTGCTTGCTGAAAGTGAAGACTTGAAGACTTACTGACAAAAATCAAAGACTACAGCCTTCAGTATGGATTAAACCTCAACATATAAAAAAAAAAAAAAAATTGGGGAAAACAAAAATCCTCACAACTGGACCAATAAATAACATCATGATAAATGAAGAAAAGGTTGAAGATGTCAAGGATTTCATTTTACTTGGATCCACAATCAATGCCCACGGAAGCAGCAGTAAGAAAACAAACAACATAGTACACTGGGCAAATCTGCTGCAAAAGGCCTCTCTCTTTCAAGTGTTAAAAAGCAAAGATTTCACTTTGAGGACTAAGGTACATCGATCCGACTCACAATATTTTCAGTCGCCTCATATCTGAGTTTTTTTCATATGCATGGGAAAGCTGGACAATGATTAAGGAAGACCGAAGAATAACTGATGTCTTTGAAGTATGGTGATGGTGAAGAACGCTGAATATACCCTGGACTGCCAGAAGAACAAACAAATCTGTCTTGGAAGAAGTACAACCAGAAAGCTCCTCAGAAGCAAAGATGGCAAGTCTTCATCTCACGTACTTTGGACATGTTATCAGGAGAGACCAGTCCCTGGAGAAGGACATCATGCTTGGTAGAGGTTCAGTTAAAAAGAAGGAGACCCTCAAAGAGACAGATTGACACAGTGGCTACAATGATGGGGTAAAACAGCAATGATTGTGAAGATGGCGCAGGGCTGGGCAGTGTTTCATTCTGTTGTATACAAGGTTGCTATGAAGTCGGAACCTACTCAACAGAACCTAACAACAACAACAACAGTGTTTAGGGATACATATTTGGATAATAAAATTATTTTAAAAGACATAGGAAATAATTATAAATATCAAGATAATGATTACTAATTGGTGGAAGGGACTTGCAAATAAGAAACATGGAAAGGAATTATGGGGTAAGTGGCCAAGTTCTATGTCTTGACCTAGATGTAGTTATAAGTATGCTTACCTTTTAATAAATTGACTAAGGCATGCATCTGGTTTGTATTACTCTCTGTATCTGTTTTATTTAAAATGCTTTTAAAAATGAAAAAAGTTTAGACAACTGATTTAAAAATTTTTTACTATTTTCTTTAAAAGCTTAAATCTTTTTTTTTTAATTAATTTTTATTGTGCTTTAAGTCAAAGTTTACAAATCATGTCAGTCTCTCATACAAAAATTTACATACACCTTGCTATACACTCCTAATTGCTTTCCCTCTAATGAGATAGCACAGTTCTTCCCTCCACTCTCTCTCCTCGTGTCCATTTGGGTAGCTTTTGGCCCGCTCTGCCCTCTCATGTTCCCTCCAGACAGGAGATGCCAACATAGTCTCATGTGTCTACTTGATCCAAGAAGCTCGTTCTTCACCACTAACATTTTCCATCCCATATTCCAGTCAAGAGTTGGTTTTGGGAATGGTTCCTGTCTTGGGCTAACAGAAGGTCTGGGGACAATGGCCTCCGGAGTCCTTCTAGTCCCAGTTTCACCATTAAGTCTGGTCTTTTTACAAGAATTTGGGGTCTACATCTCCTGTTCCCTCAGGGGTTCTCTGTTAGGTTCCCTGTCAGGGCAGTCATCAGTTGTGGCCAGGCACCATCTAGTTCTTCTGGTCTCAGGCTGATGTAGTCTCTGGTTTATGTGGCCCTTTCTGTCTCTCAGGCTCGTAATTACCTGTGTTTTTGGTGTTCTTCATTCTTCCTTGCTCCAGTTGGGCTGAGACCAATTGATGCATCTTAGATGGCCGCTTGCTAGCATTTAAGACCCCAGATGCCACTCTCCAAAGTGGGATGCAGAATGTTTTAATAGATTTTATTATGCCAATTGACTTAGATGTCCCCTGAAACCACGGTCCTCAAACCCTGCCCCTGTTACGTTGCCCTGTTACGTTGGCCTTTGAAGAGCTCAGTTTATTCAGGAAACTTCTTTGTTTTTGGTTTAGTTCACTTGTGTTGACCTCTCCCGTATTGTGTATTATCTTTCCCTTCACCTAAAATAAAACTTATCTACTATCTAATTAGAGAATCTCTCTCTCCTTCCCTCCCTCCCTCCCCCCTCTCATAACCATCAAAGAATATTTTCTTCTCTGTTTAAACTATTTCTCCAGTTCTTGTAATAGTGATCTTATACAATATTTGTCCTTTTGCAAATAATTTCACTCAGCATAATGTCTTCCAGATTTCTCCATGTTATGAAATGTTTCATGGATTCATCATTGTTATTTATCGATGCATGGAATTCCATTGTGTGAATATACCATAATTTATTTATCCATTCATCTGTTGATGGGCACCTTGGTTGCTTTCAACTTTTTGCTAATGTAAACAGTGTTGCAATGAACATGGGTGTGCATATATCTGTTCGTGTAAAGGCTCTTATTTCTCTAGGATATATTCCAAGGAGTGGGGCTGCTGGATCGTATGGTAGTTCTATTTCTAGTTAAAAGCTTAAATCTTTCACACAATCAAATTTTTTCCCTAATATAGTGCAGAAATTAAAAATACTTACTCCACAATATTCAAGCATGTGAATAATTTCTTCTTCATAAACTGTTTGTGTATAATATTGCTTTTCCAGCTCCCTCCAATTAACTGATTTACTCAGTACACCCTGAAATAATAAGCCAAATTAAGATCAAATCACATCATAAAGTATTTGTCTAATATTTTTATTACTATTACTCTGCAGAAAAGAGTTATCATAGCAGGCCTGACATTACCTATCCTTAGAAGGGACTGCTTAAAAGGTTGGCCCTTGGCTACGTGCGGAAACTTGATTGGTAAACAGTTCCCTTACATTGATATAAAACGTTCCCTAGTAAGAGTAGGTCACTATGCCTAAACTCTTTGTAAAAACAATGTAGTTCCTGCTGAATATTTGCTTTCTTTCCTTCTGGATTTTGGAATATGCTAGGCCAAGAGTGCCTAAGTAACTAACCTCTGATAAAAACCCTGGACTTCCAGCCTTAGGAGAGCTTCCTTAGTAGGCAACTTCTGTAAATGTTGTCACAACTCATTGCTGGAGGAATTAAATGTGTGGTGTTAGATTCCACTGGGAGAGGACTCTTGGAAGCTTGTGTCTGGTTTCCTCTGGACTTCACACCTTGTGCCTTTCCCTTTGCTGAGTTTGCTTTGTATCAGTTTTCTGTAATAAATCTTAGCCGTGAGTATGAATATATGCTGAGTCCTATGATCCTTCCAACAATCCCCAAATCTGAGGGTGGCTATAGGGACCCTGAAACATAATCTTAAATTATATATAGCTACCTAAATATTAGCTGCAATTAAATTACCGTAGTGAAGACCCCAGATGCTGTGGACCAAGACAGACAAGGAATCAATGGCATGGGCTTAGGCCAGTTGGATACTGCTAAGGAAGCCATCTGTAATACAATAATAGTTTAGAGAGTTTCTGTTTAAAGTTTCCATTCATTAAAACAGAAAAAAAAATGTAATATTACAAAATACTTTGTGCAGTAGTTGGTGATATAAAACATGAACACAGTTGCTGAACACTTGTGAGAATGTCTAGCAACCTCTTCAAACTGCCAAAATCATAAATTCGATGATAACATATAATCTCCCCCTTAAAAAGTAATAAAGTATAATAGAAAATTTATGTGACCCCCTTAAGACCCTTCACTGAGAGCAACTTTCTACTGGGTAAGTATAGAGCAAATGAGCTGAGATGCAGATGCTAGGCTGTAGAATTAGCACTCGTTACCTAAATGACTTGCTCATGTTCAACAAAACTACAACTATAAAACCTCAGACCTCTGAGGTTGACTGGAGTATGCCAAAAATTTGGTGAATTCCAGAAAGACTTTATAACTGGCATAAAATAATGTAATGTGTGTGTTCAGAACAAGGCTTTGAACTGGTTCTTACCGGTCCAGTCATGGCCCAAGGAAGCGAAACCAGAACAGACCTGAATTTTTAAAATTTGGGTGTACCAGAACAATAACTGGAACGGGAAAAATTACGAGTCAAAGCACTGCTAGAAACCTAATCTCCCTCTTAGAAAACAAGGGCAATGTATGTGTTGCACAGCAACCAAATCCCTTGCCCGTTGGATTTTGATCAGAGTCACATTTTGAACAGAGTTGGAAACAGCAGTGCCCCACTCAAAGATGGCACCTGACCACCATTTTGAATGTCGCTCTCTGCAGTCCTGCCAATAATCCAATTTCACACATCAGGCTCCTAAAAGGGCTTACTACACCTTTTTGAGGTCTCCCATTCCAGAGATTTGACCCATAATTTTTCCTGTTTTGGTTACTACTCTGGTTCACCCAAATTGTAAAAATTCGGGTCTGTTCTGGTTTCTCTTCAACAGCCATGACTGAACCAATTCAAACTGGGTCAAAGCCCTGGTTTAAGGAAGGAGGGTTACTTTTGACTGGAGGAGTCAGAGAAGGCTTCATAAAATGGCTGAGTCTTTCAGGGAGAATGAAAGATAGGGGCTTTGTCTTCCATATAAAGTATGATCAAAGGAGAGATGGTGAGAAAGTATAGGGTATGGTAGGGGAACAGCCAATATACTTCAGTTTGGCTAGTCAATAAGGCACATGTGGCTAAGGGAATAGGGGATAGGTAATGCTGGAAAGACTTATCAGGATCAGATTAGAGGTCCCTTTGTTTTGAAGTTAATGAGGAAGTAATAAAGAGGTCTGAGTAATGGAATGGCATGATCAATCAAGTTATTTAAGGAAGCTAAAATGATAGTAATTTACAGGAGTGGTTACAGAGGGTGAGATTTTGAGACCAGTTAATAGGCAGTAGTCCAGGTGAAAGTAGAAGAACTTGACACAGGTCCTAACAATGGAAACACTAAACCCAAACCAAACACGTCACTGTAGGGTTGATTCCGACCCACAGTGACCCTACAGGACAGAGCAGAACTGCCCCATAGGATTTTCAAGGCTGTAGTCTGTACAGAAGTGGACTGCCACATCTTTTTCCTGTAGAGCTGCTGTGTGGTGAGTGGGTTCCAATCGCTGACCTTTAGGTTAGCAGGCAAATACTTTAACCACTGCACCACCAGAGCTCCTTATGGAAATGCTACTCATACCCCTTGCCATCGAGTGGATTCTAACTCATAGCGACCCTACAGAACAGAGTAGAAATGTTCCATAGGGTTTCCAAGGAGTGCCTGGTGGATTCGAACTGCTGACCTTTTGGTTAACAGCTGAACTCTTAACCACTACGCCACCAGGTTTCCCATGGAAACATTATTAGGTAGTAAAATAAATCCTTTTCCATCCTTCATTTCACTATCTGGTAGTTCTTTTGAATTTGAATAAAATTTTAGACTTAATTTTAAAATTCAAATGATTTACAGAGACTTCATATACTTATTTTTAAAAAAGTACTCTGTGACTAATATGTGCCAGGTAATGAAGCATATGGGCATATGCCTGGCCCTCATAAAACCTATGGCTTCACGGAGAAAACAGACTGCTAAACAAGTAATTACAGTACAATGAAATAAGCACTAATGAGAGATGAAGTGTAGTCTGGGGAAAGGATGGCAGTTAGGAAGAGCCCATAGGAAGGAGGCTGTAAACTGTGACTTGAAGGGCAGGCTGTTTTCCGGTTAGGTGAAAAAGGGATGAGGGGGGTACTAGAGGGATGCTAGCACATGGCAAAGGGAGAGCCCAATGTAACAGCAAATCTTTGGTGGGTTTTAAACAAGTGAGAGCAGAGACCAGATTTAGATCACTCTAGCTTTTTTTAGCTATGGGGTGGAGAAAAAATTGTTGAGAAAAAGATTAACGAGAGAAAAGACTAGAGGCAGAGAAACAAATCAGGACATAGTTTCAGTATACTCTAGAAGACAGATGAGGGTGAAACAGGTTGGTGGCACTAGGGGTGGGGCTAAGAGATAAATGAACAGTATTTTCCAAATTAGCTATCTTGACCAATTTAACAGTAAAATAAGGCATTTACACTTGAGATTTGAAAATTTAAATCTTATAATAAGTTTTTAATAAAATATTAAATGCAATATCTAAGGTTTAACTATGGAGTAGTACCATCAATTTATACATAAATCATTGCTTCATAGTTGGAATGAAAGTTTAGAGTTTGTTTCTGCTTCCCACTTTCACCAAAACTAACAATAGTTCTATACTTAAAGCAAATCTTTAAAATAACAGATTCCCGAGCTATTATAAACATAATATAAATTGAAATAAAAGGCTTACATGTCCTCCCATGGATATTCCGGTCATTCCCAGAGGTCCATAACC
The DNA here is from genome assembly GCF_024166365.1 of Elephas maximus indicus. Taxonomy (NCBI): domain Eukaryota; kingdom Metazoa; phylum Chordata; class Mammalia; order Proboscidea; family Elephantidae; genus Elephas; species Elephas maximus. The sequence continues at coordinate 17,775,377 of NC_064823.1, forward strand.
CTCCCTCTCCAGCCAGTGCAGGAGAGCTGCAGATTCTAAAACAAGAGCTCCTCCCATCACAAAAAGGTCAGACACGTTTTTTAAGCTGGATCTTCTAGCTCACAAAACAAAATAGAAAATGATTTATTTTGTGCATTTACATTTCAATATATGCAAATTTACAACAGGCAGCCAGACTTCATGCTTTTCTTTTAAAGGGCCAGACAACTAAAGTAAAACAATAGAAAAAATTGATGAAATCAGAGTGCTGCTAACATTGTACTACATGTTAACCACTTAAAATGTTTTAAATAAATGTGTATCTGCTCTATAGCATATAATCTTTATTGAATCTCTATAACAATAATAGCTTAATTGAATTTCACCTATTTAAATAACTATTTTAAAGTCCAGAAAAAAAATATTTATGATACCATTTAAAAACTGTTAAAATAGTTATGAGAAAATAATATTTCTTTATTGCTAATTTTTTTTAGTGAAATTATCAGTCAATAAAAGGAAAAACAAATTTACAGATTTTCCCCTTAGAAATCATTACAATAAAACTTACACCATAAAATTTAAAGAAAAAATGCAATGTAAAGGAATTTACTTAATGGAATACTGGGCTGACACACTACTAAAATCTTAAACAAGTTATTTTCATAAAATAAACAATTTATGAATATAATACTGGAAAAGTAAAATTTTAAAGACGTATCCTTTCAATAAATTTAAATAAAGGCCAATTCAACTGGTATTTTCTGTTTTAGAAAATGATTTATTTTACACAGAAATAATTTCCTTGTAAGGAGTACTAAATACATCTTTTTAGATCCCAGAATCATCCTCATATAGTGATAAAAACTTATAATTATTATTATGTGCAAAGAACCATGTGCCATAAAGAACACCAAGTTGTGAAAAACAGAATCCCAGCCCTGAAGGAGCTTGTGTCCATTGTCCTACAAAGTCCCTCTCAGAGTTCCAAGTCCCAGGAACATTGCTTTTCTTTATGAAAACTATGTTATCTTTTTCTTTACTGTTGTTATCCTTTGTAAAATCAGACATACTCATGTTTCATCAGAAAAGAGCCCATTTATCCTTATCTCTGTTTTCTATCCTCAAGCTATTTTTCTATTTGTGATTGCATATTCCCCTGACTATTTTAGCTTGGTATGGAAGTCTTGAACTCTCAGGTTCATTCCAGTTTGCTCTTTTATACAGAAGTTACTGATATGAGACTCTGAACCGTGGTTATTTATGATGATGGATCCAGTCTCCACTTTTGATGAAAATAGACATTTTTTTTTTAAGAGAAAAGTAACTGCTTACGGTTTAAATTGCAAGCTGCTTCTTATGATGAATTAGTTTTAAAAAATTATATAAAATTCACATTCTATAAATGAGGTAACTGATAATCAGAGGCCAAGGTCACACAGCCAGTAAATGGCAAGTTACAATTCCAACCTACGTCTGTATGAGTCCAAAGTTAGAATCTTTCTATTAAACCCCTGAAGCCTCTCACAACTTAACAAATTCTTTTTGCGTTTTAGCCACCTATAACCCAAAAAACCCAGTGCCATCGAGTCGATGGATAGGGTAAATATCAACAAACCTAATTCTGAATTCAGGACTTGGTTCCAGAGTGAGAATTCTTGAACTATTTAGCTGAACTTTAATTTTTCACAAGGTTTCACAAAGTTCATTCTAAACTATCCTCTACACCACATAGGTGTGCCTCCCATCCACTTCAAATCTATACCTCTTCCATGTCATTACCACATAGAACATGTGAATTCCAAATCCATGTCTAAAGCACTTTCAAACTCCCTACCTGACTTCTCCACTTGAAGGTCTAACAGACATCACAACTTTAATATATCCAAATCAGAACTTTTGATTTCCCACCCACAATATCTAATTCATCAACAAGTCTTGTCCTTTCAACTTCCAAATTATATCCCAAATCCCTTAAAAATTGTCTCCATTTCCACTGTTACCAACCTAGAGTCTTCATTATCTCTTTCCTGCATTACTGCAGTAGCTTCCTACCTGGTTTCTCTGCTGCTATTCTTGTGCCCCTAAGCCAAAATAACCTTTTAAAAACATAAACCAGACCACTCCTCTACATTTACAGTAAAATCCAATCCATGGTGGCCCTTCATAATCTGGCCCTTATTTACCTCTCTGACCTTACCTGTACTACTCTCCCACCTCATGCTTACTTTTCACTTGCTGTTCCTTCTCTTCCGCTGACCTTCCTCCAGGTCTTCACCTTACCTGTCACATCCTCTTATCTAATATTGCTCCTGCCCCATACCCTCATTATTCCCTAAGCCATTGCCTGGCTTTATTTTCTTCACATCATTGAAAAATATCTGAAATTATCTTACGGTTTTATCTATCTCCCATACTAGAAAATAAGCTCTGTGAGGTTAAGGACCATGTCTTATTGTTGCTATACTCCCAGTGTCCAGGCTCAAATATTTATTGAATGAACCAAAACCAAACACAATATAGATTGTGGAAATGCAAAAAAAAAAAAGCCTTCAAAGTTCATTATAAAAGACCAGAAAGGGAAAGTTTATCCTCAGATTTTCTATACTATGCATTACAAGAGAAAGAGTAGAGTGTTTAACTTCATAAAGCAAGTAAAATGTACTTTACAAAGGAAAGTTTTATCATTTCTTCAGTTAGTCTTACAAATGAAGTATATTGTAAATTAGTCTACTAACATTTGTTACTCTATCTACTTGTCAGACATTAAAATACAAAGATCTTAAACTGAAAATTTAAGTAATTTCTACTACAGTTTTATAATAGATTTATCCCTCAACAACTCTAGGATATTAAACTTAGAAACGGTTAACTGAAAGGCTACCAAAATTTTACTATTGCTGGAAATTTGGGAAAATGACTAGGAAAATGAAGGTGATACTATACTTACACTTGGTCTTTGGGTTTCCTGCAGCCATTTAAGAATGTGTGTCAAAGAGAAAGTTTTAAAATAATTAAATATACTCTATATCTCAAAACATATTAATCAAAGTAATTAAATGGAAAGACTTTAATACTAAATATAATTTAAATACAAAAATAACCTTTCTAGTTATTTCAAGTAGACTGTTTAGAAGGTTTTAAGTCATTCAACTTATTTTTCTTTTCCTAAATGCTTTAGTGAGATACTAGTACCTACCATACACTTCACCCATTTAAAGTATGCAATTCAATTTTTTTAGTATACTCACAGGATTGTGCAACCTTCAACCCAATTTTAAAATGTTTATTGGTTTGGTTTCTTTCATTTTATACAGTCATGTTTATTATAAAAAATATGAAAATACAGAAAGGTAGATTGAATAAAGACTATACAATCATTTTGATGTATACATTTTGTTTTGGATTTTCTGTTTATAGATTTTTATGCATAACTGTGTCATGTCATAGTTTCATACCCCATTTTTTGCATCATAATTACTTTTTGTACATTATTATAAACTTTTAAATAATAACTAACAATTAAATCTTACTGAATGCTTACTATTTACCAGACACTGTTCTAGGCAGTATTAACCATTTAATCCTCTGAATAATTTAAGAGTTTATTTCCATTTACCAACGAGAAAACTGAGGTACTAAAAGGTTAAATAACAAGTCCAAGGTCATATGGGTAGTAAGTGACAGGCCAATAAACGTAGCATTGTTAAACATTTAGCTATTTCTAAGCTATTTCTAGAGTTTAAGTATTTTAAGTAAAGCGATATAAATATCTTTAAGTTTTCTCTTTTCTCAGTATCTTATCCTTAGAATAAATATCCCAGAATCAAAATTACTCTGTGAAGGGATATGAGATTTTTTAAGGCTCCGGATACCTATGGTAAAAATGCTTTCCCAAAGGATTTTCAGTCAACAGTAATAAGAGTATCCATTTCACAACAGCCTCACGAGTACTCTGTTTTATTTTTAAAACTTTTTGCTAATTGTTGCTTTAATTTTACATTTTTTATTACCATCATTGTTGAACTTTTCTTTATATCTGTGCATCAGTTTCGTTTCTTCGTCTGTGAAAAGTCTGACGTCATCTTGAAAATTAAGTTAAGAACTGTTCTAAACCTTACTGATACTGTAAATGCATTTAAGACATAAGGGTTTCCTTAAATAATAAACATTTGACTTATTGATATTAAAATCTAGCATAACTCTTAGTGGAAACAAGTACAATTTATTTTTTTATAATCTTTGTTCATTTATAAAAGTCATGAAACATTTTTTCACTCTTAAGTATTTTCCGAACCAACCACTAAATTTAACTGGTTTAGAAATGTTGTTTACTATGTATCCTATCTTTTGATGATTAAGTAAATAAATAAACAAGAGAAAACATTTCTTAGTTATCACAAAAGGATATAATAAGGGTTTTCTAATAACAAAGAAGCCATCCGGGCTTCTTTAATCATAGGACGAGCCATTAGTGTTCTTCGCCTCCAATAATGCTAAGGAAAGAAAAGATGACATAAGTAAAGAATATAATAACCACATCTGATAAAGAGGGTATGTTAACAAATTATTTGGGAATTACGGTGTTATAATGAAGTCTTACATGATCTCCTGTTCCAGCAAGATGAATACATACAGGTCTGTATTTGCTATTCCATTCTTTAGGCACAATAAATTGGAACCTATTTAAAAAAAAAAAAACAGTGAGATTATCTTTATTAAGGCTTTCAACACAATGTTTGAAATGTTTTATAATGAAATTATTTGAGAGAAAAGATTATTCAGAATTTGAACATTCAAATTACAACTGACTAATTAAACTAATGTTTGACTAGAGGCTTCAAAGATATTGTACATTTGCTGATTAAGAAACTAGATTATATAAATGTTAATGTGAAGACATATAATACCACTTCCACTGCCATCAACTCGATTCTCTCTCATAGTGACCCTAAAGGGTAGAGTGGACTACCCCACAGGGTTTCCAAGGCTGTAATCTTATAGAAGCAGACTACCACATCCTTCTCCCAAGGAGAGGCTGGTGGGTTCGAACCACCGACTTTTTGGTTAGCAGCCAAGTGCTTTTAACCACTGCGCCACCATGGCTCCTTTGAAGACATATAATAGTCATTTAAAAAATTATAAGATGTTACCCTTTTATCTGTTTCTGCGCCGTCCCATTTTTTGTTATTTTTATTATCCTTCAGTACTTCTGGTTTAGTGACAAAGAATTATAACCCCCTATGAATGCATTTTGCCAAGGGCATATTTCTTAAACTTCATAATATTCTAAATTTGATTGATTTTCAACACTTAGATTCAAAATACAAAGCATGTAAAAACTATCATAAAATAAAAACCACAATAAATACTATTTACATAGTATTTATTATGAGCCAAATACTGTTTTATGTGCTTTGGGTATACTGACTTATTTAATTCTCACAACCATCCCATGAGGGAGGTACTGTTATTATTACCAGTTTACAGATGATGAAACTGAAATACAGAAGGTTAAGTAAGTTGGCCAAGGTCTTAGCTAGAAATAGTGGAGCCAGAATTCAAACCTTGGCAGTCTGGTTCCAAAGCATAGCTCTTAAACACCATGATATCTATCTATCTATCTAGATATAGTCTCTTGTAATTACAGAGTAGAACGTAAACACTACAAACATCAACAATGTAAAGGTAATTTAGAAAAAGGATGAGAAGTGAGTTAGGTGGAAGAAGGGCAGAGGAAGATGTAGGAGCACTAATTTTCTCATTCTAAACATGAGAAACAAAAGAGCCTGTCCAAAAACTAAAGGATCGGGAAATAAAGTATATTACTGATAGTCATAAAGATAACCAATAAAAGAAATAATTAAAAAATCTGACTGGCAGGATCTGAGAAGTGAGTGGGCTAAATTCCTTATCAAAGCAGAAATCAACTGATACTGTGTAACACTGGTAAAATGAGAACTAGAAGAAAGAAGTCCTGTATATTTCTAGAGTTATGAGTTGAATACCAAAAGAACTATAAGTTATTAGTTATAAGTGGTTACCTCCAGGGAAGTATTTAAAGCTCTGATTTTTGATGTATTACATTTAGGACTGTCATATATTCTTGATGAATTGACCTTTTTATCATAATGAAATGTCTATTTCTGGTAACACTTTGTCAAGCTTTGTTATATTAAGCATGAAATCATAATATGAATTCTATGCATTTTGTTAGTAAAGTAATAATTTACTCTCCTTTGGTACAATTTGGAATGTCAAATAAAAATGACACTGATAGCACCTTAATGCTGAAAACAAGGAAAGCTGGTTTTGTTATACACACACATACATACACATGCATACACATATTTCTATAAATGGAGTAAAATTTCATTAATGCCAGAAGCATTTTATTTGAAAATATGCATAATTTAAAATGAGTGACTTATCCCTAGTCATTAATAAAATTTTCACAAATCTAAATCCAATTATTTAAAAATTACTTTTGACCTATAACATTGGAAAAATTAAAATTCTCATAGAAGATATGTTCCCTACAGAAATATTAATATTTCACCAGAAGACAAACATTAAATTTGCTTTAAATTTGAGCATTAAACTATATCATGTTAGTATAAATTTATTTAAAATTATTAAATAATTTACAAATTAGTGTTATGCTTAAAAATATCATAATTTAAAATTTTGGCTTAAGTATATTTCCAAAATGGAGTATCTACAAACACACGATAGCTAATCAGGTATTTCACAATAAAAAAATTTTAAAAAATACACAGGGAAATTCATGTACCTTGGTCTATATGCCCTGTATCACTACTTGTGGATTTTCAACAGAATTAAACCACCAAGTAAGGAAAAAAGGAGCCCTGGTGGCACAGTGGTTAAAACATTTGGCTGCTAAACAGAAGGTCAGCAGTTCAAACCCACCTGCTGCTCCACAGGAGAAAGACGTGGCAGTCTGCCTCCACAGATTTACAGCCTTGGAAACCAGATGGGGCAGTTCTACTCTGTTCTACAGGCTAGCTTTGAGTAGGAACTGATTCAACAGCAATGGTTTTTCTTTTTTTTTAAGTAAGGAAAAAGAATGCTTGAATACGCTTGTTTTGTTTGCTTGGTGGCACAATGCTTAAGCACTCAGACGCTAACTGAAAGGCTCCGCAGGAGGAAGACCTGGTAATCTGCTCCCATAAAGATTACAGCCAAGAAAACTCCACGGAGCAGTTCTACCTTGTCACGGAGGGTCACTATCTGAGTCTCGACTCCTTGGCACTTAACGACAATAAAAGCAGAAACTCTACCAGAAGCAGAGACAGGGTTATGGGTAAAAGACAAACGACAAAAGGACAAACAGGCTTCTCCCTGTGGATTAATCCAAGCTTTAGCATTTCTGCCTTTACTAACACTTTTCCTGCTTATACTTAAAAATGCCTGTTCTACTGGCAAAGATTTAAAAGACGCCAATACTCAGTGTCGGTGAAGGAACTGGGCGCTCTCTGAACCTCTGCTGTACGTAAATTAAACACATCTGTCATTTCACAAGTCTTAAAATCTGTGGAAATCTTATAAACCCAGAAACACTACTTCCAGAAATTTATGGCAAGAAAATAATCAGATAGTAGATGAAGAGGTGTATATAAAGATGTTCAGTGTGATACTGTTTATAATAATGAAAAATAATGCACTTTAAATGTCCACTATAAAGAATTAGTAAATTATAGTAGCCACAGCATGGAATACCAACTAGCCATTGGCATGGTGATAGACTACACAGTCACTGATTAATTATTAGGTCAAAAAGAAAGAGAAAACAAACAAATTTGTATGTGAATACATAAGAAAAAGACTAGAAGGCAATACATGAAGTGGGAGTTATCCCTTCTTGTTAGAAATACCAAATAATTTTATTCCTTTTCTATTTTCTAATTTTTTAATGCAATGAAAAAAATAATAGTAATACCCAAAAATGATAAGGGAAAAAATAGTTGCCATCTGCATGATTTGGGAATTTACAGAATTTCAACAAAATAAGCTATGCTGTAAAAATATGCCACTGCAGAGACAGGAAGTCACATGTTTTCCCATTCTTGTCACCGGCTAAAAAGAACCCTTCCTTAATGCCCAGTAGATGTTCAAGATTATTTAATAGTCTGGTTAAAGAACACAATTTTCCTCCTTTCTTTATGCTAGTAACATGTTTGGCTTTCCATATAAGGTGGAGGAGAATCCATAAGAATGGGATTTAAGTGATGACATCTAGAAATCTAAAATTTCTTTTCCTTCTACATCCTGTAGCTTTAGGCTACATCTAAGAGAAGAGCTACCATTTATTTACCGCTTTTTAGATTGCCCGCACACTATTTTCATTCCTTATCTCCTTTATTCATTTCAACAACCATACAAGTGTTTTTATTTCTACTTTATAAAGCCTGGTTCAGAGATTATGTAACTGACCAAAAGTCATTAGGCATATAAGTAGTGGATTCAAGGTTCAGTCCCAGTTCTGTTTAATTCCAAAGTTCTAGTTCTTTCCAGTACACGATACTGCTTGCTGACCTTTCATTCTGAATTCATTAATAGAAAGAAGTACAAATTTAAAATAATACCTTAGAGATAACAAAATAATAGGCAGCTGACTACCATAGCTGAAAATCAGGTCTATCAAATTGCTATTCTGTTATTTCACACTTAATAGGCTGAATAATTCAGAATTCCAAAGCACTCATATAAAAGTTTAGGTATGTTCCCACTACAAAATAATCTCTTCTTGACTAAAGGATTTTTCACATGCACATATATGTATCATTATTTTATCATTGCTTTTTCAAACAAAAGTCTTAAAAAGAGAAACCACTTGCTTACGAGAAGCAGCAAATGGCTTATTATCAACAATGCAGAGAAAAAAGTATCTTGTTCCTTTTAAATAAACAGAATTAGAAAAAAGCATAAAATAGAAAACCACAGAAAGACCTAACACTGATTTAGAACTAAAAAGAGTTAAAAAGCCCTACTAACAACAAGATGGGGCTAAAACTGACCTCTGTACTATTTGTGATGAATGTTTCAACAAAAGTACCCAAAACCCCAAGTTTCAACCACCATATAATTAACTACTTAAGAAACTCAGATATTTTAGTATATCCACTTATATTCACAAACTCATGTGCTGATTAGAAATCATTCTGAGAAGCTCTACTTAGTAAAACTATGTAGTCTGTTTAGTGTAAGTTACATGTTCTTTAGTTTCTTCAATTAAAAACAGCTTTTTTTCCCACTATAAAAGCAACACATTCTCATTGTAGAAAAATTTAAAACTGAAAATATAAGAGTCATAATCCCTCCACTCAGAGATAATCAGGATTAGCACATTCATAAATATCTTTTGGAAACTTTTCTGTGTTTGTGAGTATATGCTGTGTCTGACAAAAATAGAACTAAACAATCTTTTGTAATATCTTCTTAAACTTTCATATATTGTGACCACATTTCCATGTGAGTAACAGTATCCATGGTATGGACAAGTAACCTCTCCCTTATTGGTGCAATTATAAACAATACTTCAGTGAACATCCTTGTACAGACACTACTATATGTTCTCAGAAGAAATATCTTGTAATTCTGCCTTTTCAATAGTTTAGGCCTGCTAATTTGGAAAAGAGCCTTGGTGGCACAGTGGTTAAGCGCTCAGCTACCAACCGAAGGTTGGCGGTTTGAACCCACCAGCCACTCTATGGAAGATGTGGCAGTCTATTTCCGTAAAGATACAGCCTTGGAAACCCTATGGGGTAGCTCTACTCTGTCCTATGGGATTCCTATGAGTCAGAATCGACTTGACAGCAATGTTTTATTTATTTATTTTTTAGGTAATTTGAAATAACATGGAACTGCTATTATATTTTTAAAAGAACACAAATAACTTACTACGTTACCTTTCTGAACAAAAATTCTTACCTTGCAGTAACAGATTCAACTGGCATGATATCAGGCACATAATGGGCCATGGGAGAAACAAAGTGTCCGTCTAGGATCTTACAGTCTGACTGTTCCTCAATCTAAAAGAAAAGCAAAATCAAGACATATGGATTGGTCTATTATAGATGTTTACCTGGCTTCTCCCCATACACATTCTCTTCCTTCTACATTCTTTACTACAGTCTAGCTGGGAAAATAAACTACAAATGAATTTCATTTATACATTGAGGTCCAATAACAAAAAATGAAATACTAGTTAGAAGAATTCAACAATGTGCAATATAAAAAAATAATAAGAACAATTTATAAACAAATTATAAGAATAATTTACCACAATCAAGTAAGAGTTGACATTAATATTTAAAATGGTTCAATATCAGGCAATCAATTGATATAATAATCATGTTAACAGATTAAATAAAGAAAAATGAAACATTTACATAATATAGAAAAGGCATTTACTAACATTCAATACCTAAACTTACTTCCTCTCAAATAGTTATTCTTTAAAATAAAGTATATTTCGGGCCAATAGTCAAAATTAAATTGGCAATAAAACACCAGACATATTTATCAAAATCAGAAACAAATTACAAAAAAAAAAACAAAACATTAAACATCTAGATCTTTTTTTTTAACCCAAATTGCTAGATAGTTGTGCCAACACCATTTATTGGATAATCCATATTTTCCAACTGACTTAAAGGTTGCCTTTATCATGTACCAAATTTCCATATTTGGTTTTATTAGCTTATCTTTTATTTCTGTTCATAACTGCAGTTTTATAATATCCATTGATATATGACTGAACTAATCTTTCCTTATTACTTTCTTTTTCAGAGTATTCCTGATCTGATTATACTTTCATATATTTTTCCAAAATAACTTAAGATCCTTTTAGGAAATTCAAAATTGAATCTTCTGATTGGGACTGTGCTGTATTTTTAAAAATGCTCAAGAAGTCTTAACATCTATATGATACTAAATTTTTAATCTAAGAAGTCTTTCCATTTTAGCCACTTCATGCCTCTTAAGGAGACCCAGTGGCACCGTGGTTAAGGGCTACCAAAGGGGGGCAGTCTGATTTCACCAGCCGCTCCTCGGCAACACTATGGGGCAGTGCTACTCTGTCCTATAGGATTGCTTTGAGTCGGAATTAACTTGATGGCAGCAGGTTTGGGTTTTTTTGGCTTATGGCTCTTAAAATACTTTTAAAATTTATATATTGTTTTGCAAGTAACTCCTCATGTGGTGACTTTCCAACTAGATTAAAAAAAAAAAAATAGTTGTTGTGGAGTATATTCTGATTCACGATGACCCCATGTGTGTCAGAACAGATCTGTGTGCCATAGGGTTTTTTTTTTTTTTAACCATAGGGTTTTCAACAGCTGATTTTTTTTTTGGAAACAGATTGCCAGGCCTTTCTTCTGAGGTGCCTATAGGTGAACTCAAACCACCAATCTTTGGTTAGCCAAGCACTTACCCACTTGCACCACTAACTTGATTATTCTCCTTTAATATTAACAAATCTTCTGTAATGCTGAATAATTTAACTCTCCTGAGCCTAAAGAGGAAACCCTGGTGGTATAGTGGTTAGGTGCTACAGTTGCTAACCAAAAGGTTGACAGTTCAAGTCCACCAGGTGCTCCTTGGAAACCCTATGGGGCAGTTCTACTCTGTCCTATAGGGTCGCTATGAGTCGGAATCCACTTGACGGCAACGGGTTTGATTTTGGGCCTAAAGAGAGAGGAACCCTGGTGGCATGGTGATTAACCCTCAAGGCTCAGCTGCTAACCAAAAGGTCAGCCATTCAAACACACCGGCTGCACTGCAGGAGAAATATGTGGCAGTCTGCTTCCATAAAGATTTACAGCCTTAAAAACCCTATGGGGCAGTTCTACGGCAATTGCTTGGGTATTTTGGGTTTCAAGCTTAAAGATACAAAATGATGTTCAGAAATACCCAGCTCTAAACACTTTCTTGTATATACCTAGGAGTTAAATTGCTGGGTCATATGGTAGTTCTATTTTTAGTTTTTTGAGGAACTGCCACACTATTTTCTATGACGGCTGTACCATTTGGCATTCCCACCAGCAATGGGTAAGGGTTCCAACCTCCTCACATCCTCACTAACATTTGTTACTTTCCTTTTTTTTTTTTTTTAATCTTAGCCATCTAGTGGGACTGAAGTGGTATCTCGTGGTTTTGATTTGCATCTTTCTGATGAACACACGTTTTAATATTTATTGCTGTTTTACTCCAACATTCAATCTATTTTTGCCATATATTTATGTTTAGCCAGAATTTCCGTAACTGCATTTCTTTCTTTTGAATACCTTATCAATGTATACTGGATAATCACTTGAAACCAGATGCTGGCATCTTTCTCGATTTCCAATCAACTTTCTGAATTCAAATAGTCTATTGTGGGAAAGGAGGAAAAAAGGAAAAAAATTCGCCTTTTATACCCATTACGTTAAGACTGATGAAAAACGATAAACATTAGCAAATACAGTTTATAAATCATGTTCAAATTTAATTTTAATCACTAATAAAAAAGATTAGGTTTTTTTTCCCCCCAAACTGGACAGTCTGCCTCAGAAAATTGTGGGAAGTAACATTGTTCAGGAAGTAATTAACACATAAAATACTCAAAATTAAAGGAACCAATCCTGAAAATTCATCTTCTTAGATCTAGATTTTCCCATGAATACTGACTGCAGTGTGTCCCAGTTTTATAGCCATTTACAAATTCAGGTTACTACAGATAACTCAGTCTCTGGAAATTACATGCAACTCAAATCAGCTTAATTTTTGAAGTTAAAAATCTAGTTGACATTTCTGAGAGCTTTTTGCTTTAAAATCTGAATTATTTAAAAACAGTCCAACTTATGATTATATGTGCTAAAACTTAAGAGAAATAATTAAAAAGAGAAAAGGAAATAATTTCTTTTTATATAGTTTAATGCTTTACCTGCAGAATAATCTCTCTATTTCAGAATGAAGGACTTTATAACTAAAATAAAATTTTAAATATTTACTAACACAACAAAATCAGGACAAGTACTCAGGAACAACAACAAAAAAAAAAAGCGTACCTTTTGAGGTCCTCTGGCCTTCCCCATCCTCTGATAAAAAGTTTTGTGAGGAGAAGTCTCCGGTATAGAACATCTAACTTGCTCACACCCATCAGTAGTAATCAAACATCTATGAAACAAAATTTTAAATGGTTTTAAAATATTTTATTTTTATCAATGCTGCAAGTCAACTTTCCAACCAATTCTTTAAATATCAGATCCATTTAAAGATTGAGAATAAACTATAAACTTTGAATTTATTCCCTTAGAAATAAGAGATGCGGAAAAAAAGAACCAAGATCTAAGTAGAGAAGTAGAACCCTGAGTTTCACTAAATGTCTTTAGGGCAACATCTTATCCTCAGCACACTGACTGACAGTACGTACCCAATTATTTGCTGGTTAACAATAGTAGTGGCTAATACTTATTATTATTATTGTACTTTACTTGAAGGTTTACAGAGCAAACTAGGTTCTCATTAAAAAATTAATACACATTGTTTTGTGGCATTGGTTGCCAGCCCCACCACATGTTAATACTCCCACTTCTCGACCTTGGGTTCCCCATTACCAGCTTTCCTGTCACCTCCTGCCTCTCATCCTTGCCCCTGGGCTGGTGTGCCCACCTAGTCTCGTTTTGTTTTATGGGCCTTTCTAATCTTTGGCTGAAGGGTGAACCTCACAAGTAACTTTGTTAGTGAGTTAAAAGGGTGTCCAGAGGCCATATTCTTGGGGTTTCTCCAGTCTCTGTCAGACCAGTAAGCTTGGTCTTTTTTTCTTTTTGTGAGTTAGAATTTTTCTCCAGCCCTGTCTGGGACCCTTTATTGTGATCCCTGTCACAGGAGTACGTGGTGGTAGCCAGGCACCATTTAGTTGTGCTGGACTTAGTCTGATGGAGGCAGTAATGCGATAAAACCTGCGAAAGCTGGAATCTGCCTAAGGCGGAAACCTGTCTGAGAAGGAAGACTCAAGTATTTTCCACTAAAACGAGGGACAGGGAAGTGGTAGACTATACTCTGTCAAAGGTGGAAAACTTGCGAGACCTGGAAAAAGAGGTTTCAATGTACAGTACTATGTTATCTGCCAGGCACCAGGCATTATTTTTTTTTTTTATTAACTTTTATTGAGCTTCAAGTGAACGTTTACAAATCAAGTCAGTCTGTCACATATAAGTTAATATACATCTTACTTCTTACTCCCACTTGCTCTCCCCCTAATGAGTCAGCCCTTCCAGTCTCCCCTTTCGTGAAAACTTTGGCAGCCTCCAACTCTCTCTATCCTCCCATCCCCCCTCCAGACAGGAGATGCCAACACAGTCTCAAGTGTCCACCTGATATAATTAGCTCACTCTTCATCAGCATCTCTCTCCCACCCACTGTCCAGTCCCTTTCATGTCTGATGAGTTGTCTTCAGGGATGGTTCCTGTCCTGTGCCAACAGAAGGTCTGGGGACCATGACCGCCGGGATTCCTCTCGTCACATCCAGACCATTAAGTATGGTCTTTTTATGAGAATTTGGGGTCTGCATCCCACTGATCTCCTGCTCCCTCAGGGGTTCTCTATTGTGCTCCCTGTCAGGGCAGTCATCGATTGTGGCCGGGCACCAACTAGTTCTTCTGGTCTCAGGATAATGTAGGTCTCTGGTTCATGTGGCCCTCTCTGTCTCTTGGGCTCTTAGTTGTCGTGTGACCTTGGTGTTCTTCATTCTCCTTTGCTCCAGGTGGGTTGAGACCAGTTGATGCATCTTAGATGGCCGCTTGTTAGCTTTTAAGACCCCAGACGCCACATTTCAAAGTGGGATGCAGAATGTTTTCATAATAGAATTATTTTGCCAATTGACTTAGAAGTCCCCTTAAACCATGGTTCCCAAACCCCCGCCCTTGCTCCGCTGACCTTTAGAAGTATTCCGTTTATCCCGGGAACTTCTTTGCTTTTGGTCCAGTCCAGTCCCGTCCAGTTGAGCTGACCTTCCATGTATTGAGTGTTGTCCTTCCCTTCACCTAAAGCAGTTCTTATCAGCTAATTAATCAGTAAAAAACCCTCTCCCTCCCTCCCTCCCCCCTCGTAACCACAAAAGTCTGTGTTCTTCTCAGTTTATACTATTTCTCAAGATCTTATAATAGTGGTCTTATACAATATTTGTCCTTTTGCCTCTGACTCATTTCGCTCAGCATAATGCCTTCCAGGTTCCTCCATGTTATGAAATGTTTCACAGATTCGTCACTGTTCTTTATCGATGCGTAGTATTCCATTGTGTGAATATACCACAATTTATTTACCCATTCATCCGCTGATGGACACCTTGGTTGCTTCCAGCTTTTTGCTATTGTAAACAGAGCTGCAATAAACATGGGTGTGCATATATCAGTTTGTGTGAAGGCTCTTGTTTCTCTAGGGTATATTCCGAGGAGTGGGATTTCTGGGTTGTATGGTAGTTCTATTTCTAACTGTTTAAGATATCGCCAGATAGATTTCCAAAGTGGTTGTACCATTTTACATTCCCACCAGCAGTGTATAAGAGTTCCAATCTCTCCACAGCCTCTCCAACATTTATTATTTTGTGTTTTTTGGATTAATGCCAGCCTTGGTGGAGTGAGATGGAATCTCATCGTAGTTTTAATCTGCATTTCTCTAATGGCTAATGATCGGGAGCATTTTCTCATGTATCTGTTAGCTGCCTGAATATCTTCTTTAGTGAAGTGTGTGTTCATATTCTTTGCCCACTTCTTGATTGGGTTGTTTGTCTTTTTGTGGTTGAGTTTTGACAGAATCATATAGATTTTAGAGATCAGGCGCTGGTCGGAGATGTCATAGCTGAAAATTCTTTCCCAGTCTGTAGGTGGTCTTTTTACTCTTTTGGTGAAGTCTTTAGATGAGCATAGGTGTTTGATTTTTAGGAGCTCCCAGTTATCGGGTTTCTCTTCGTCATTTTTGGTAATGTTTTGTATTCTGTTTATGCCTTGTATTAGGGCTCCTAGGGTTGTCCCTATTTTTTCTTCCATGATCTTTATCGTTTTAGTCTTTATGTTTAGGTCTTTGATCCACTTGGAGTTAGTTTTTGTGCATGGTGTGAGGTATGGGTCCTGTTTCATTTTTTTGCAAATGGATATCCAGTTATGCCAGCACAGGCACTATTTTTTTTTAAATACACACACACACGTTCTCGTTTAAGTCTTCTAACAACTTTATGAAGCAAGATCTATTATTCCAATTTTACCAGTGCAGAAACTGAGGCACGGGATAGGTGATTTATTTACCCAAGGCCACAAAGCCAGTGGGGGCAGAGCTAAGATTTAATCCTAGGCACAGGGCTCAAGGACTCTTGGCTACTATATGATACTTCCTATCTACTACAGTATAGAAGTCCCTGGGTGGCACAAACACTGGTACTCTAGTTAGTGGCACAAACAGTTAATACTTGCCTGCTAACCAAAAGGCTGGAGGTTCGAGCCCATCTAGAGGTGCCACGGAAAGGTCTGGTGATCTGCTTCCAAAGAAAACGACCACTGAAAACTCTATGGAGCACGGATCTATTCTGACACACGTGGGGTCGCCATGAGTTGGAAATGACTCAAAGGCAACTGTCTTTTTACATTACACTACAGTGAATGAAAAGTAGTAGTTAACCAGTGCTACCACTTGTATACCACTTATCTTTTCCACAGATTCCCTATTGTTTTGATATGGGCATAAAATTTGATTCGGGTCATTTTACTTACATAACAGAAATTGGAAATTTGTATTTCCATCATTAAGCTTTAATAGGTACTTATCCACTGCATCAATTTTTTTTTTTCGTAACCTCAACTTATGTATTATATTTTTGCTCTTAAATCACAAGTCTAACTTAATGCTATTTTTTGTTTGCATAGGTGTACAATCTAACCCACCAACAACTGCGCTCGCACTTTTAATTTGTTTTTATGCCTGGGTCAGGAAAACCAAGTCAATCATACTGCCTGTCACAATTATTAGGACTAAGAATAAGTATTTACTTGATCATATACTTGTGAGGTAATATAGTCAGAGTACAGTATCATTTTCTAATACCACTTTACCCCCAATTTCCATGTTTTATTCAATTACTTTTTTTGTTTTCTTTTTAAAATTTTTATTTCATAAAACATATATGATAAAACATTTGCAATTTCAACCATTCTTTAAAAAAAAATTTTATTGTGCTTTAAGTGAAAGTTTGCAAACCAAGTCAGCCTCTCATACAAAAACTTACATACACCCTGCTATATACTCCTAGTTGCTCTCTCTCTAATGAGACAGCACACTCCTTCCCTCCACTCTCTTATTTTTGTGTCCATTCAGCCAGCTTCTGCCCCCCTCTGCCCTCTCATCTCTTCTCCAGACAGGAGTTGCCCACATAAGTCTCATATGTCTACTTGATCCAAGGAACTCACTCTTCACCAGTATCATTTTCTATCCCATAGTCCAGTCTGATCCCTGTCTGAACAGTCGGCTTTGGGAATGGTTCCTGTCTTGGGCTAACAGAAGGTCTGGGGACCATGACCACCGGGGTCCTGATAGTCTCAGTCAGACCATTAAGTCTGGTCTTATTACAAGAATTTGGGGTCTGCATCCCACTGCTCTTCTGCTCCCTCAGGGGTTCTCTGTTGTGTTCCTTGTCAGGGCAGTCACTGGTTATAGCCGGGCACCATCTAGTTCTTCTGGTCTCAGGCTGATAACAACCATTTTTTAGGTACAATTCAGTGACATTAATTACATCCACTACGTAATGCAAGCATCATCACTTTTCCAAATTTTTTCATCACTCTTAACAGAAACTCAGCACCCTGTTAAGCAATAACTACCTCCCACTCCCACCATCCCTGATAACAACTAGTAAACTTTGATCTCTGGGCTTATGCCTATTCTGTAAGTGGGCTCATACAATATTTGTCCTTTTGTGTCTAACTTATTTCACTCGGCACAATGTTTTGAAGGTTCATCAATGTCATGGCATGTGCCAGAACTTCATTCTCCTCTTTACATCTGAGTAGTATTCCGTTGTATGTTTTCTTAGTTTCCTAGTGCTGCCGTAACAAAAAATACAAGTGGGTATCTTTGGAGAGCAGAAATTTATCATCTCACAGTTCTGGAGGCTAGAAATCCAAACCAGGGCATCAGTTATAGGGAGGCCTGAGGATGGTGGCCCCAGGCGTTCCTTGACATTCCTTAACTCGTAGACAGTTCCTCACATGGTCCCCTCACCCTGTATGTATGTCTCTTTTCGTGTTTGTTTTCCCTTTTTATAGGATACCACTCAGAAGGGACTAGGTTTAGGGCCCCCGTTTCTCAAACGAGGTTCCAAAACCCGGTGCCGTCGAGTCAATTCCGACTCATCAAATGAGGTTATAGTCCCATTAACTTATAAATGAAACCCTTATTTCAGGGTCAGATTTACAGGTTCAGGGCTTAGGACTTCACTCTAAGTTTTTGACGGACACAATTCAATCCATAACATACGTATATACAACATTTTATGTATCCATTCATCTGCTTGTGGATAATTGGGTTATGTCTGCCTTTTTGCTACTGTGATTAATGCTGCAAAGAACATGGGTGTGCAAGTACCTGTTTGAGTCCCTGCTTTCAAGTCTTTTCAGTATACCTAGGAGTGGAATCACTGGGTCATATGGTAATCTGTGTTTAACTTTTTGAGGAATTGCCAAACGG
This sequence comes from Elephas maximus indicus, assembly GCF_024166365.1. Classification (NCBI taxonomy): domain Eukaryota; kingdom Metazoa; phylum Chordata; class Mammalia; order Proboscidea; family Elephantidae; genus Elephas; species Elephas maximus. The sequence goes on from NC_064823.1 coordinate 17,794,091, forward strand.
TTATGCACAGCAGCTGTACCATTTTACAATCATACCAGCAATGGATAAGAGTTCCAGTCTCTCTATATCCTCACGAACACTTGCAGTTTTCCACTTTTCTTGTAATAGCTATCCTAGTAGGGTTGAAGTGGTATCTCATTGTGGTTTTCATTTACATTTACTTAATGACTAATGACACTGAGCATCTTTTCATGTGCTTATTGGCCATGTGTATGTTTTCTTTGGTGAAATGTCTCTTCAAGTCCTTTGGCCATTATTTGATTGGGTGTTCATCTTTTTTTTGTTGAGTTGTAGTTCTTTATATATTCTGGATACAGGCATACCTTGTTTTATCGCACTTTGCTTTATTGTGCTTCACAGATACTACATTTTTTTTTTTTTTTACAAATTGAAGGTTTGTGGCAACCGTGCATCAAGCAAGTCTGTCGGTGCCATTTTTCCAACAGCATATGCTCACTTCATGTCTCTGTGTCGCATTTTGGTAATTCTCACAATATTTCAAATTTTTCAGTATTATATCTGTTATGGTGATCTGAGATCAGTCATCTTTGATGTTACTACTGTAATTGTTTTGGGGCACCACAAACCGCACCCATCTAAGATGGCGAACGTAACAGATAAATGTGTGTGTTCTGACTGCCCCACCAACTGGCTCTTCCCTGTCTCTCTCCCTCTTGTCAGGCCTCCCTATTCCCTGAGACACAACAATACTGAAATTAGGCCAATTAATAACCCTACAATGGCCTCTAAGTGTTCAAATGAAAGGAAGAATCACACGTCTCTCACTTTAAATCAAATGTTAGAAATGATTAAGCTTAGTGAGGAAGGCACGTTGAAAGCCAAGGCAGGCCAAAAGTTAGGTCTCTTGAGCAAACAGCCAAGTTGTGAAAGCAAAGGAAAAGTTTTTGAAGGAAATTAAAAGTGTTACTCCAGTGAACATACGAATGATAAGAAAGCGAAACAGCCTTATTAATGATATGGGGAAAGTTTTAGTGGTCTGGATAGATCAAACCAGCTACAACATTTGTTTAAGTTAAAGCCTAATGCAGAGTAAGGCCCTAGCTATCTTCAATTCTATGAAGGCTGAGAGAGGTGAGAAAGCTGCAGAAAAGTTGAAGCTAGCAAAGGTTGGTTCATCAGGTTTAAGGAAAGAAGCCATCTCTATAACATAAAAGTGCAAGGTGAAGCTGCAAGTGCTGATACAGAAGCTTCAGCAAGTTATTCAGAAGATCTAGCTATGATAATGGTGGCAATACTAAACAACAGATTTTCAATGCAGATAAAGCAGCCTTATGTTAGAAGAAGATGCCATCTAGGACTTTCATAGCTACAGAGGAGAAGTCAACGTTCGGCTTCAAGGCTTCAAAGGACAGGCTGACTCTCTGGTTGGGGGCTAATGCAACTAGTGGCTTTAAGTTGACGCCAGTACTCAGTCACCATTTTGAAAATCCTAGGACCCTTAACAATTACGCTACATCTACTCTGCTTGTGCTCTATAAATGGAACAACAAAGCCTGGATGACAGCACATCTCTTTACAACACGGTTTACAGAATATTTTAAGCTCATTGTTGAGACCTACTGCTCAAAAAAAAAGATTTCTTTCAAAATATTACTGTTGTTGTTGACAGGTGTTATCAAGTCTGTTCTGATTAATGGCGACTCTATGTACCACGTGTAGAGTTAGCATGAAACCCTGCTAAAACCTGCACCATCCTCATAATCACTGTCATGCTTGAACCCACTGTTGTAGCCACAGTGTCAATCCACCTTGTGGAGGGTCTTCCTCTTTTTTGATGACCGTCTACTTTACCAAGCAAGATATCCTTCTCCAGGGACTGGTCCTTCCTGATAACATGTCCAAAGTATGCGAGATGAAGCCTTGTCATCCTTGCTTCTAAGGAGCATTCTCACTGTACTTCTTCCAAGACAGATTTGTTTGTTCTTTTGGCAGTCCATGGTATATTCAATATTCTTCAGCAACATCACAACTCAAAGGTATCAATTCTTCTTCAGTCTTCCTTATTCACTGTCCAGCTTTCACATGCATATGAGGCGACTGAAAATACCATGGCTTGGGTCAAGCACACCTGAGTACTCAAATTAACATCTTTGCTTTTAACACTTTATAAAGAGGTCTTTTGCAGCAAATTTGCCCAATGCAATGAGTCTTTTGATTTCTTGACTGCCGCTTCCATGGGTTTTGATTGTGAACCCAAGTAAAATGAAATCCTTGACAATTTCAATCTTTCCTCTGTTTTTCATGATGTTGCTTATTGCTCCAGTTGTAAGGATTTTTTTTTCTTAATGTTGAGGTATAATCCATACTGGAGGCTGTAGTCTTGGTCTTCTTCAGTAAGTGCTTGAAGTCCTCTTCACTTTCAGCAAGCAAGGCTGTATCATCTGCATAACGTAGACAGTTCACGAGTCCTCCTTCAATCCTGATGCCCCATTCTTCTCGGATTATTTGCTCAAAATACACTTGAAAGGATACAACCCTGATGCATTCCTTTCCGACTTTAAACCACGCAGTATCCTCTTGTTCTGTTCGAAAGACTTCTTCTTTGTCTTGTACAGGTTCCTCCTGAGCACAATTAAGTGTTCTGGAATTCTCGTTCTTCACAATGTTATCCATAATTTGTTATGATCCACACAGTTAAATGCCTTTACACAGTCAATAAGACACAGGTAAACATTTTCCTGGTATTCTCTGCGTTCAGCCAGGATCCATCTGACATCATTCCTCGTTCTACCTCCTCTTCTGAATCTGGCTTGAATTTCTACCAGTTCCCTGTCAATGTACTGCTGCAATTGCTTTTGAGTGATCTTCAGCAAAAGTTTACCTGCGTGTGATATTAATGGTATTGTTCAATAATTTCCCCGTTCCATTTTATCATCTTTCTTTGGAATGGGCATAAATATGGATCTTTTTGAAGGCTTTGTGACACAGTGATTAAGAGCTTGGCTGCTAACCAAAAGGCATCAACTCGACAACAACGGGTTTGGTTTTTTTTTTCCCCCCAATCGGTTGGCCAGGTAGTTGTCTTCCAAATTTCCCAGCATAGACAAGTAAGCACTTCCAGCACTATTTACTACATCTATTTGCTGAAACATCTCAATTGGTATTCCGTCAATTCCTGGAGCCTTGTTTTTTACCAATGTTTTCAGCATAGCTTGGACTTCTTCCTTCAGTACCAACTGTTCTTGATCATATGCTACCTTACGAATTGACTGAACATCGACCAATTCTTTTTGGTACAGTGGCTCTGTGTATTCCTTAATGGGTTTTTTTTTTTCTTTGGATGCTTCCTGTGTCATTCAGTATTTTGCCCGTAGAATCCTTCAATATTCAACTCAAGGCTTGAATTTTTTCTTCAGTTCTTTCAGCTTGAGAAATGCCAAGTGTGATCTTTTTGGTTTTCTAACCCCAGGTCTTCGCACATGTCATTCTAATACTGTCTCGTAGAGCCGTCCTTTGAAATCTTCTGTTCAGCTCTTTGCCTTTATCATTTCTTCCATTTGCTTTAGGTACTCTACTTTCAAGAGCAACTTTCGGAGTCTCTTCTGACATCCGTTTTAGACTTTTTTTCTTCTCTGTCTTTTTAATGATCTCTTGCTTTCTTCATGTATGATGTCTTTGATGTCATTCCACAACTAGTCTGATCTTTGGTCATTAGTGTTCAACGCATCAAATCTATTCTTGAGATGGTCTCTAAATTCAGGTGGGATATATACTTTGGCTCTCATGGACTTGTTCTAATTCTCTCCAGCGAAAGCTGAACTTGCATATGAGCAATTAATGCTCTGTTCCGCACTTGGCCCCTGACCTTGTTCTGACTGATATTGAGCTTTTCCGTTGTCTTTTTCCACAGATGTAGTCAATTTGATTCTTGTGTATTCCATGTGGTGAGGTCCACGTGTATAGTTGCCATTTATGTTGGTGAATAAAGGTACTTGCAATGAAGTCATTGGTCTTGCAAAATTCTATCGTGTGATTTCCGGCATCAACAAGGTCATATTTTCCAACTACCGATCCTTCCTCTTTGTTTCCAACTTTTGCATTCCAATCACCAGTAATTATCAACGCATCCTGATTACATGTTCGATCAATTTCAGATTGTAGTAGTTGGTAAAAAGTCTTCCATTTCTTCATCTTTGGCCTTAGCGGTTGGTGCATAAATTTGAATAACAATCACATTAAGTGGCCTTCCTTATAAGCATATGAATATTATCCCACACTGACAGTGTTGTATTTAGTATAGATCTTGAAATGTTCTTTTTGACAATGAATGCAATGCCACTTCCTCTTCGATTTGTTATTCCCAGCATAGTAGATCATATGATTGTCCAATTCAAAATGGCCAATACCAGTCCATTTCAGCTCACTTATGCCTCAGATATTGATGTTTATGCATTCCATTTCACTTTTGATGACTTCCAATTTTCCTAGATTCGTATTTCTTACATTTCCACATTCCTATTATTATTGGATGTTTGCAGCTGTTTCTTTTCATTTTGAGTTGTGCCACATCAACAAATGAAGGTCCTAAAAGCTTGACTCCATCCATGTCATTAAGGTCAAGTCGATTTTGAGGAGGCAGCTCTTCCCTAGTCATCTTTCTCATGGCATCCTACCTGAGGGGCTCATCTTCCAGCACTATATCAGACAATGTTTTGCTGCTATTCATAAGGTTTTCACTGGCTGATTTTTTTTTACAAGTAGCCCACCAGGTCCTTCTTCCTAGTCTATCTTAGTCTGAAAGCTCAGCTAAAACCTGTTCACCATGGGTGACCCTGCTGGTATTTGAATACCGGTAGTATAGCTTCCAGCATCACAGCAACACGCAAGCCCCCACAGTATGACAAACTGACAGCACATGCAGGAAAATATTATTATTCATTGACAATGCACCTGGTCACCCAGGAGCTCTGATGGAGATGTACAAGGAGATTAATGTTTTTTTCATACCTGCTAACACAACATCCATTCTGCAGTCCTTGGATCAGGGAGTAATTTCAACTTTCAAGACTTCTTATGTAAGAAATACATTTTGTACAGTTATAGCTGCCATAGATAAATGATTCCTCTGATGGATCTGGGCAAAGTAAATTGAAAACCTGGAAGGGATTCACCATTCTGGATGCCATTAATAACATTCGTGATTCATGGGAGGTCAAAATATCAACACTTACAGGAGTTGGAAGAAGTTGATTCCAATCCTCATGGATGACTTTGAGGGGTTCACGACTTCAGTGGAGGAAGTAACTGCAGATGTGGTGGAAAAAGCCCGAGAACTAGGATTAGAAGTTGAGCCTGAAGATGTGACTGAAGTGCTGCAATCTCAGGATAAAATTTCAACAGATGAGGAGTTGCTTCTTATGGATGATCCAAGAAAGTCATTTCTTGAGGTGGAATCTACTGCTGGTGAAGATGCTGTGAATATTGTTGAAATGACAACAAAGAATTTAGAATATTACATAAGCTTAGTTGATAAAGCAGTGGCAGGGTCTCAGAGGACTGACTCCGATTTTGAAAGAAGTTCTGCTATGGGGAAAATATTATCAAATAATATCACATGCTACAGAGAAATCTTCTGTCAATCGATGTGACAAACTTCATTCTTGTCTTATTTTAAGAAATTGCCACACTCACCTCACACTAACCTTCAGCAACCACCACCCTGATCAGTCAACAGCCATTAACATCGAAGCAAGACCCTCTACCAGCAAAAAAGATAATGACTCACAGAAGGCTCAGATGATGGTTAGCATTTTTTAGCAATAAAGTATTTTTTAATTAAGGTATATACATTGTTTTTTAGACTTAATGCTATTGCACTCTTAATAGACTACAGTATAGTGTAAACATAAATTTCATATACATTGGGAAACAAAAAAATTCATGTGACTCCCTTATCGCAATATTTGCTTTATTGTGGTGGTCTGGAATGCAACCAGCAATATATCCAAGGTATGTAGTAAACTCTTATTAGATACATGGTTTCCACATATCTTCTCCCCTTCTATAGGTTGTCTCTTTATTTTGTTGATAAAGTCCCTTGATGCACAAAAGTTTTTTATTTTGAAAAAGTAAAATATATACATTTTCTCTTTTGTTTCTCATGCTTTTGGTGTCATATCTATAAATCCATTGCTGGAAACTAGGTCCCAGAGCATTACCTCTATGTTTTGTTCTAAGAAATTTATGGTTTTAGTTCTCACATTTTGGTTGTTAATCATTTTGAGTTCATTTTGTATATAAAACAAAAAAACCAAACCCATTGTCACTGAGTCAATTCTGACTCACAGCGACCCTATAGGACAGAGCAGAACTGCCTCATAGGGTTTCCAAGGAGTGCCTGGTGGCTTTGAACTGCCGACATTTTGGTTAGCAGCCGCAGCTCCTAACCACTATGCCCCTAGAGTTTCCAATTTTGTATATGGTGTGAGGTAATTCAATTACTCTCGATATAATTTTGGTTTTGGCATAAGAATGCTAGAAAAAATTGTATTGCATATCCAACTTTGTTTATTATACTATTCACCTCTAACACTACCTGTACTCATATGCTAATTACTAGAAACCTATGAATTATCATCAATCAGTTCATCATAGCTCAACCATCTCTAGATGGCCTAATAAAAGTCAAGTTTCTGAACATTTAAGAATGTGCATTATTTTATTCATTCATTCAACCAATATTTATTGAGTGCTTAATGGTTTTTTTTTTTTTTTTTAAATGGTTAAGCACTTGGCAGCTAACCAAAAGGTTGATGGTTTGAACCCATCAGTGGCTCCACAGGAGAAAAGATCTGACAACCTGCTCCTGTAAAGATTTCAACCTAGGAAACTCTATGGAGCAGTCCTACTCCGTCCTATAGGTTCCCTATGAGTCAAAATCAACTCGACAGCACACAGCAACGACAACCACATGCCAAGCATTATTTTAGGCCCTGAGCTACAAAAATGATCAAGGCACATTCTTGGTCTCATGGATCATATATTTTAGCAGAGCAAAAGAAATTATTAAAAACAAACAAACAAAATAAGCAGGAGTAGATAATGACAAGCACTATGATGAAATTTTTTGTTTTGATGATGAAAGTATAAGGAGACAATGTGATGATGACTAGAGGGTTCCTTTGGTTGTCAAAGAACGCTTCGTTTACCAGAGAGGTAACATTTAAGCCAAGACCTACTTAACAAGGAGGAGCAGCCAAGTCTTTAAAATCTCCTCAATATTAGATGCCTCCTGAACTCTACTTGTGATGGTTAAATTTGTGTGTCAACTTGGCTAGGATATGGTGCCCAGTAATTTGGTCAAACACTAGTCAATACTCTGTTAGGAAACAGTTAAACCAAAAAACCAAACCTGTTGCAATCTAGTTGATTTTGACTCATAGTGACTCTATAGGACAGAGCAGAACTGCCCCAGAGAGTTTCCCAGGTGCACCTGGTGGACTCGAACTGCCAGCCTTTTGGTTAGCAACCACAGGTCTTAATTGCTATGCCACCAGGGTTTCCATGAAGTAGTTACATGTGACTAAATCAGTGGCTTTAAGGAAAGCAGATTACCTTTCATGATGCGGGTGGGCCTTCACCAATCAATCTGGTCTTGTTTTGGCCTTAAGAGCAAAAAGGGCATTTCTCTAGGGTATGGTCTGCCTCTAGACTGTAGACATTTTGCTAGAACTTCCTCAGTCTTTACTCTTCCCATCACCTAAAGGTACGGATTTTAGGACATAAGCCTGCAGCAATTTCCAGCCTGTCACCTGACGTTCCTTCTGAGATGCCTCTGGGTAAACTCAAACTGACAACCTTTTGGTTAGCAACAGAGCAATTAATCGTTTGTGTCACCCAGGGACTCTCTCATATGTCATTAGGGAATTGCAAACGAAAACAACAATGAGATACCACTACACATCTATGAGACTGGCTAAAATTAAAAAAAAAACTGACAACGCCCAATGCTGGCGAGGATGCAGAGCGACGGAAACTCTCATTCATGGCTGGTGGGAATGCAAAATGGTACAGCCACTTTGGAAGACAGTTTGACAGTTTTTTACCAAGCTAAACAGTCTTAATTATAAGATTCAGTAATCACGCTCCTAGTTTTTTACCCAAATGAGTTGAAACCTGATGTCCACAGAAAAACCTGCACACAAATGTTTATAGCAGCTCTATTCATAATTGCCCCAAACTGGAAGCAATCAAGATACTCTTTCAATAGGTGAATAGATAAACTGTGGTAAAGCCATACAATAGTACAATTCTTGTATGAAGATATTATTATCATATCACACTTGATGGCACTGGGTTGGGTAGTAATATTGTTTTTATCATATATTATTTTTATCACACATTATTCAGTGATAAAGAGAAATGCACTATTAAGACATGAAAAGAACACTAAATACAAATTACAAAGTGAAAGATGCTAGTCTGAAAAGGCTATATACTGCATAATTCCAACTATATGACATCTGGAAAAGGCAGAAATACAGAGACAATAAAAACATCAGTGGTTGCCAGGGGCTTGGAGGAAGGGGAGACGGATAAATGGGCAAAGAACAGGGACTTTCGGGCAGTGAAACCATTTCTCTAGAATGCTGTAATGGTGGATATGTGACATTATACATTTGTCAAAATCCTCAGTATTGTACAACAAAAAGAGTCAGTCCTAAGGTAAACTATGGGCTTTATTTAATAATAATGTATCAACATTGATCCATCAACTTGTAACATATAGCACACTAATACAAAATGTTAATAAAAGGGAAGCTGTGCATGGGCGAGAGGGGACATATGGGAACTCTGTATTAGCTGCTCACGTTTTCTGTAAACCAAAACTGCTCTACAAAAAAAAAAAAAAAAAAAAGTCTATTAATTAAAAAAAAAAAACCAAGCCCCCAAAGGATTTCCCTTACAGATTTTAAGACTAGTTTTAAAATATCTTTAAATGTGAACAAATTACATAACAACTCCACACACAGCTCTGTCATCATTACTGTATCAAGATATTATTAGCATAGTACTGTAGCAATACCGGAAACCCTGGTGGCATAGTGGTTAAGTGCTACAGCTGCTAACCAAGAGGCCGGCAGTTCAAATCTGCCAGGTGATCCTTGGAAACTCTATCGGGCAGTTCTATTCTGTCCTACAGGGTCGCTATGAGTCAGAATCGACTCGATGGCAGTGGGTTTGGTTTTGGTTTGGTAGTGATACTGGAGCCCTGGTGGTGCAGTGGTTAAGAACTTGGCTGCTAAACAAAAGGTTGGCAGTTCAAATCCACTAGCCACTCCTTGGAAACCCTATAGGGCAGTTCTACTCTGTCCTATAGGGTTGCTATGAGTTGGAATCAATTCAATGGAAAGGGGTCTGTAGAAATATTGTTGTTGTTGTTGTGTGCCATTCAGTTCATTCTGTCTCGTAGCAACCCTACATGGCAGAGCAGAGCTGCCCCATAGGGTTTCCTAGGCTGTAATCTTTTATGAGAGCAGATCACCACCAGGTCTTCTCCCACAGAGCTACTGGTGGGTTCAAATCGCCGACCAATGCACCACCAGGACTCCTTGTAGCAATATTAATATTCCAATATTGTTGAATGTATGAACCAATCTATCAAATTTCAATCATACACAATGAATTCTGCAGACTTTATGTCTGTGTTATAGTTTATAGGAGGAAAATCAATGCCATTAAGAAGGCATAAGAAAAAAACAATCTGAAAAATCTGTACTTATTTTTCTGCCACCTACTCTAAAAAAAAATTAGAAAATTCTCCTAAGACACTCTAGCAATTTCAGTAGGTTTCAAAACCCAAGGTACTTTCAAAGTTAATCCAGAAATTAGAATGAAAAAGTTCCCAAGTATCTTGTATTTACAAATGATGGTAAAAATTTTGTGGCTCATTTTAACCACCTTGCAAAAGTATAGGCAATTTTTAATTATAAGCATAGTCAAAATTTAATATTAGTAAAGAAGAAATGTAAATAATCTTTAAAAATTTCTATGATTTTTCTACTCAGTTGATTTACATTCCTAATCATAGAGGGGAAGCCCTGTTCTTGATTTTTTGTGGCAGCAGTGGAAGTGTTTATAAGTTACTACTTAAACCTAGCAACTCTTTTTTTTAATTTAATCTTATGGGGGGGAAAACAAAAACAAAAACTAAGAAAACTTTCACCTTAATACATTAACCTCTTACATGACTCTCTCCCACTGAACAACTTTTACGGATTTGTCATGAAATTATATACTATTTACAAGTTTTCTTCTATTACACATGTTCACATATTTTACAACTATGTGATATTCTAACGTATTACCACACTATTTGCTTAACAATCTTCAGCTGTTGCCTCGTGGCGTTGAAGTGTGAGTACCACAGTATTACCCCACGAGGTGTGAACATCCAGATCTGAACAGCCAGCAAAGAGCCAGGATTTTAAACAGCTACATCAGCTGAACATTTGGAGAGGCTTAAAGAAAACTGTAGGAAGGTGAGGCTTGGAAAAATTCCCAAGGTTTAGGAGTTCCCCACAGCCTTGTTATTGCTGTTGTTGGCTGCTGCTGTTTATTTTTTTAAAAATTGAACTATGCCTCAACAGTGTACAAATCCTAAGTGTATAACATGATAAATATTCACAGAGTGAACCACAGCCTTTTAGACAACGTGATAGTTACAGTTAAAGGTGCAAGGAAAGAGCAAGAAAGGCCTTAAAATCGAAGTTTAAACTGAGTCTTCAAGGAAGAATAGAGATTAATCAGGCAAATAGAAGATAACATGAACACAAAGAAGGGAGATATGAAAATTCTGAAAGCATGTACAGGGGAAACTATCAACATTTATGCAGTGGAGACTGGTTACTGACTTTATAGATTCATAGCAATTCTTCATAAACTTAGAATTTTAAGCCATTAGATTTACAGCGAAAATCTTTTACCATTACATTAATTTTGTATTAGTTTCAGGTGTATTCTACATGTTTTCTTCTGTTTATGCAACCAAACCAATCTACCTTATTACTTACAATAGAACTCCCCAACACACCGCAGTAAGTGTACAATTCGTTGTTTTTTTTTGTTTTAATGTTAAATTTCTCCTTGGTGGTCACTATGAAATACAATATTTTCTTATCTTTACTATCATTATTTGCTTTCCACTATTTCCTAATTTCTATTTTTTTAAATCTAAAAATATTTTATAAATTTAGATCTAGTTCTAAAGCCTAAATGCCATTTTTAAATCCCATTTCAAAGAGCTCTTCCAACTGTTGCTTTAGTGTTTAAAAGTCTAATAAGGTCAATTCCTTTCTGATACAATTTTTTTGGTGATGAATTTTTCATATACATTCCATTTATGTTTATCATGGCTTATAAAACATTCCATTTGCAATTTAACTGATAGTATGTTAGACCCATGAATTCACTTGGGTAGCACTGTGATTATTATTATATTTTTGTATTCTTCTCATCAATAGGATACACCTATTTATTCATTTACTGAAGGTGTTCTTTATTTTCTCCATTAATGTTTTATTCTATTCTTTCAGTATATTTATTACACGTTATGCTACAATAAATTCTCAAGTATTTGTGCTACCTATGAACAGAATTCCTTCTTTTCTTTATATTTTCTCTTTAGATGGTTATTACTAATACATATAATAGCAATTTAATCGAGATTTTTCTTATATCCTACAACTTTTGTATTAGGATTACTTTCCAGGAATGAATGTATGAAATATTCAGGAGACTTAAGCCTCTGTGGTGAAATATAAACCTCTCCACCATGCCACGCTGCTCCCCGGATTTCTTCCAAGCTAAGATCGCAAGTCATTAAGTGAAAAATTTCAGACATTACCACCCTTACAAGATTAGGCTTCTCAATCCATACTACCATAAACATTTTCATAATTCTTCCTTTAAGACAGATTTCTGGTTATATTTGAATAATGTTTTATGAAGACATCCTAGTTGGGAAAGATTATTACCCTGAAAACGAAAAAAATTTTTTTTTTTTTTTTAACAATTTGTACCAAACATTATCTAATTACTGGCAGGAACTACACAAATAATACCTAGTAGAACTGCCTCATGGAAAAATATTAGGCAGATGATATCAGCATAAAATTTTAGTTTCTGTTGTAATGTTTCCAGTGTCTCAAAAGAACAATGTTATAGATAGACTAGCGGAGAAATCCTGTAAATTTTTTCTATATAGGATCAGATAGTAAATATTATAGGCTTTAAGGGCAAGGAGGCAAAATAGAGGATATTATATAGGTACTTAGGTAACAAGAGAGAAAGCTTATTTCTAGAAAAATTTTATGGAGAAAATTCAAAATATAATAATTCAGTATAATTTTTTGGTAATACAGATCTATTAATGAGAAGAATGGAATTCTTTTTCTTGAATAACATTTTGCTTAATTGGGGTTAAAAGTTATTGTCCCCTATCATCAAATAAAGTACAAATGAAAAACTATTCTTAGCTCACAGGCCATACAAAAACAAGCAGTTTGGTCCATGGCCACAGTTTACCAACCACTGAACTAGAAAATCAAATAAATCACAGGTATGTCACACATGCAAACATACTACTGTAAAACACTATACTTATTAACATTATAAGTTATCCAAATCCTACAGGCACAAAAACAAAACAACCTTTGCCGTCGAGTCGGTTCTGACTTACAGCGACCCTATAGAACAGGGTAGAACTGGACCATAGGGTTTCTAAGGCTGTAATCTTTATGGAAGCAGACTGCCACATCTTTCTCCCATGGAGTGGCTGGTGGATTCAAACCACCGACCTTTCGGTTAGCAGCCGAGCGCTTAACCATTGCACCACCAAGGCTCCCAAATCCTACAAAATGGGTATAAATATAACGTGGATATTGACTTTAAGGGACTTCAATATGACACCGGAGAGATTTAAAACTAGTATTCTATCTAAAATAAACACTAGTTATTTAACTAGCCATGCTTTTGTTTGCCTTCTTAAAATTTAGAATTTAGGGTTTATTTGATAGTCCTTATAAAATTTTTAGAGAAAAAAAAAAAAAACTGATGCTTTCTTTTTCTCTTGACAACATTCTTGGTAAGCAGAAGTGCAGGTAGTCCCCAATTTATGATGGGATGACTTATGGTGGGGTTCCATCCGGATGGCTCTGTCATCAGTCAGTCTGAAATAAGCTCAATTTTTTTTTTTTTAATTTTCATTATTATTGCCTTTTATTATCACTATCTTTATAAATCCAATCTTTGTCTTTGGGGGCTAGAAACGTTACATATAAACTTATATTTTAACACATAAAACCAAAAACCAAATCCGTTGCCGTCAAGTCTATTCCAACTCATAGTGACCCTACAAGACAGAGAAGAACTACCTCGTAGGGTTTCCAAGGCTGTAAATTTTTTCAGAACAGACTATCACATGTTTCTCCTGTGGAGCAGCAGGTCGGTGTGAACCACCAACCTTGTGGTTAACAGCCAAGCGCTTAACCACTGCACCACCAGGGCCCTATTTTAACAAAAAAATTTTTAATACATACATTAAAAAAAAAAATACACAAATCATGGGAAAAAAAAGACGGTCTTAAGTGTGTCTTCATCAAAATTCAAATACATCATAATCTGGGGACTACCTGTTGTTCATTATTCTATTGACCTTAGAGCAAAACTGAAAGCTAGTATTATTCTCCTCAAAAGAGGCCACTGCATAACTTAAATATTTAAAGGGTTCGCTAAAGCCTTTAAGACTTTGAAGAACAAATCTCTTGAATCTAGTTCGTTTTTCTCCATCCCACCTCCCTTTTTCTTAACATTAAGAATAGTTTTCCAAGAATCCCTGAAGAAGAACAGTAGAAGCTGGGTATATTAGTTATCTGTTGCTGTCTTAGTCTTCTAGTGCTGCTATAACAGAAATACCACAAGTGGATGGATTTAACAAAGAGAAATGTATTCTCTCACAGTCTAGTAGGTTTGAAGTCTAAATTCAGGGTGTCAGCTCCAGGGGACAGCTTTCTCTCTGGAGGAAGATTCTCTGTTATCAATCTTCCCCTGGTGGAGGAGCTTCTCAGGTGCAGGGACCCCAGATCCAAAGGATGCACTCTGCTCCCGGTGCTGCTTTCTTGGTGGTATGAGGTCCCTCAACTCTCTGCTTGCTTCCCTTTCCTTTTGTCTCTTGTGATATAAACAGTGGTGCAGGCCACACCCCAGGGAAACTCCCTTTACATACATTGAATTAGGGAGTGACCTTAGTAAGGGTGTTATAATCCGACCCTAGTCACTCTTTAACATAAAATTACAATCACAAAATGGAGGGCAACCATACAATACTGGAAATCATGGCCCAGCCAAATTGATACACACATTTTGGGGGGGACATAATTCAATTCATGACAACTGCCATGTAACAAATTACCAGAAACTTTGTGGCTTAAAACAACACACATTTATTATCTCACAATTTCTGTAGGTCAGGAGTCTGTGCTAGCTGAGTTTTCTACTCCAGGGTCTCACCTGGCTACAATCATGGGGTCACCTGGACTTCACTCTCACCTGGGGGCTTAAATGGAGAAGAAACCACTTCCAAACTCACTCAGGTTATTGGAGGATTCATTTCATTGTTGTCTGTCAGCTAGAGGCCAGCCTCAGCTCCTCAAGGCTGCCCACAGTTCCGTGCCACTTGGCTCTCTTCATAGGCAGTTTACAGCTTACTTCTTGAAGGCCAGCAGGAAAACAAGAGTGAGTGTGCTAGCACGAAGAAATCTTATATAATTTAATATAACCATGGGAGTGACAACCATATTCTATTAGGAAACAAGTCATGGGTCTGCTCACACTCGAGAGGATTACGGAAAAGTGTGAACAAGACAGGGATTATGGGCGCCACTTTAAAGACTGTTCAACATACTGGGAGAAATCAATTGTGCTTCATATTCTTCGAGCAGAATGTCTGGGCTGACACCCTCAGAATTTTCAATACCAGGTAGCAATTACCTTCTTAACCTTTCTCCCTCCACAATGGGGTGGGGTGGGGGTGGGGGGTCCTTAGGACTTAGACCTGAATAAACGTTTGTTTATAAGCAAATGAGGAGCCCTGGTGGCACAGAGTTCAGCTGCTAACTGAAAGGCCAGCAGTTCAAACCCACCAGCCTCTCCATGGGAGAAAGATGTTGGCAGTCTTTTCTTAGACCTGAATAAACATTTGTTTATATGCAAATGAGTTCTTACAAGTTTGTCTAAATGAGGTTTATATACTTCCACTCACTTAAAACTCATGCCTCTTAGTATTTTGTTCTTTAATCACTGAACAAATAGTGAACGGCAAATTGGCTTCTGAAATGCTGTCTTCATTATACACATTATCTAGCAGTTGCCACTAGGATTCTGACTCAGCCACCCTATAGGACAGAGATTACAAAGCCGTAATATTTACAGAAGCAGATTGCCACATCTTTCTCCTGCAGAGAGGCTGGTGGGTTCGAACCACCAGCCTTTCAATTAGCAGCCGAGCACTTAACCACTGTGCCACCAGGGCTACTTATACTTATCTACATTAGTTCAATTATTAAAATCAAGTATATGTAGTACATTCAAGGAGCCAGGCACAAAGTATGTACATATGTTAAAGTGTCCTGACTAGCATTTTCTTAAAGGGTAAACGTCAGTTTATCCCTTACCTAATTGTCGAAATTCTAAAATACTGTTACGTATTCCAAATATGAAGCCAACTCTTTGGATGTATTTAGATATGCAAGCCCTTCTGGGGGATTCTATAGCATAAGTAGAGAGTTCTGAGTAAAGAATTACTTTGTTTTGTAAATCCCCCTGGGATTGTGAAGATATATGCAATTGATACATTTTTTGATGTATATTTATTAAACAATGACAGAAAAAGGACCAAGGCACTTTAATATCCATGGCATCAACAGCAATAGGCAGATTCCACGTTAGTTTTTTAAAAAAAAATTCAAACACTCATATTTTACTGTAAGAAGAAAAGTACTAACCTGTTCATGAGACATTCCATTTTCCTAAACTGTAATATTCTTCCAGGTCAGTAGTAGATAAAAATAAAGGAAGACAAAACATACAGAAGTAGAAAGTTGCAATGGAAGCAGAAAGGATCTGAAAACAATGAATTTTTCAAATATTCTGTAAAGCGCTACATTATATGTATCATGCACCTAAACTTCTTAGTGATTCCTAATTTTAAACTCTACACTGGAAAAGCTTCCCAAATAACTTGAATTCCATATATTATGGGCCAGAAATGTCGGTTCTACAAATCTAGAGCCAGCATACTCCTTGCCGTATTTCCCTGCCAGTAAACCTGACCAATGAGGAACAGAAGGCAAATCAAAAACACAGACAGCTCACTATAAAACTGGTTCCAGTGAACTCTGCAGGGTGGGGTTACATCCCATTGCTGTTAAGACACTATAGTCCTTCTTAAATCCCATTTCAGCCCAAGAACAATATGAAAGACCAGGTGTTTTGGGACCTTCTAACACATAGCTCCTTCTAGGCAGGACTAGCTGGGTTCAGGGTATCCAGTGCCACCAAAGACAGAAAATAATCCAAGCCAAGAGCAAAGACAAAGTTGTCAGAAACAACTCAAGTTTCCCCCAACATGCCAGATACTTAAAGCCCCCACATCAGTCTGGACTGACACCGATGAGTTTCTGCAGAAATAGGACCCATTTTTGAAGTATGGATGAAGCCAAACTGACAGGACTGTAACCTATGTGAAAGGGAAAAACAACGTGAAATAAAAATAGAAGGTGCCAAGTCATTCCTAGAAATGAGCTCTATCGCTAAAGTGGTGCTCAGTATCCATTATACCACCTAGTACTTTTATTTCCTATCACTCTGGTACCCAGAATTTAAACAATTCAACCCTAAATTTTTTTCTGCACCTGTATCCTCATACTAAAAACAAAAGCAGTTGCCACCCGCCTGGGGTCCTAAATGCCAACAAGCGGCCATCTAAGATACATCAATTGGTCTCAACCCACCTGGAGCAAAGGCAAAGGAAGAACACCAAGGCCACACGACAACTAAGAACCCAAGAGACAGAAAGGGCCACATGAACCAGAGACCTACCTTATCCTGAGACCAGAAGAACTAGTTGGTGCCGGGCCACAATCGATGTCTGCCCTGCTAGGGAGCACAACAGATTAACTCCTGAGGGAGCAGGAGGCCAATGGGATACAGACCCCAAATTCTCATAAAAAGACCATACCTAATGATATGAATGCGACTAGAGGAATCCCAGAGACAATGTTCCCCAGAACTTCTGATGGCACAGTACAGGAACCATCCCTGAAGACAACTCATCAGGCATGAAAAGGACTGGTCAGCGGTGGGGAGAGAGATGCTGATGAAGAGTGAGCCAATTAAATTAGGTGGACACTGGAGACTGTGTTGGCAACTCTTGACTGGAGGGGGGATGGGAAGATAGAGAGAGAGGGAAGATGGCAAAATTGGCACGAAATGAGAGACTGAAAGGGCTGACTCAATAGGGGGAGAGGAAGTGGGAGAAGGGAGTATGATGTATGTAAACCTACATGTCACAGACTGATTGGAATGGTAAATGTTCACTTGAAGCTTAATAAAAATTAATTAAAAAAAAAAAAAGCAGTTGCCACATCAATTCCAACTTACGGCAACCCCCATGTGTTTCAGAGTAGAACTATGCCCAACAGGGCTCTCAATGGCTATGATCTCTGGGAAGCAGATTACCAGGCCTTTCTTCCAAGGTGTCTGAATGGATATGAACTGCCCACCTTTCAGTTAGTAATGGAGTACTTAACCATTTGCACCACCCAGGGACTCCTCATATAGCTGGTATCTATCTCAAAGGCATAAAGAAAAAAAAAAAAACCCCACCATGTACAACAACTTCACCCTACAAAAAAGCAGACCTTTTTTTATTTTATAACCACTTTTAAATCGCTTCTTTTCAATACAAGTTTAAGTAGCTGAGAAAGAGTTTAGATATCTACTGTTAAAATCTACTACCCCAGCTCAACAGATTTAATTCCTTTTACCTTATATTGGAGAAAATACCTATTTGTTCATTTGTGGGGTGGATATCTATTCTGAGCAGTCATCTAAGGAAATCCAACAGGTGGGCTGTCTCATATCCTTGTGTGAAATATTCAGCAAAGACTCTCTTTTCAAACTTAGCTCCTCTTTTCCATGGGCTTAAAAAAATATTATTAATTTTTTAATGTTGATTTTGTTTGAATCCTATCTGTGCGTGTTCCTCAGGAAAAAAATTTTTTTTCTATTATAATACACAGAGCTTATTTGTGATCTGAAATCATCACTTGGAAGCAGCAATGGAAAATAACAGTGTTAGAAGACCTGGATTCCTCCACTAGCTCTGTGACCTTGAGTAAGCCTTAACCTAAAAGGGAAATAATATCTGCTCTAATACATAACAGCAAATTACTTCATTTACATAAAAATTGAAATACCTGTTTTGATTTTTTTTTAAGATATATGGGGAAAGATTCTTCTTGTCATTCTTTTCACAAGAAGCCTGGTGGTAAAGTCAGGAGACCTGTGTTTCTTGGATTTTAGCTCTGTTTCTTGTTAGTTGGGTAACCCTAGGCAGGTTATTTAAGCTCCCTGCACTTCAATTTACTTGTGAACTTGAGACAATCCCCACCTCACAGGATTGCTATAAGGATGAAAAGAGGTAATTCAATAAGCATACATTCAACATATATTTATCTAGCAACCACTCTGTGGATGCTATAGTGGTTAAATGTCCTTTTGCCCATTATGTGCCATATGCTGTGCTAGACTCCAAGGATTAAAAGAGAAGACAGCCAAGACATAGTAAAGCTTTGTGCAAAGCTATGGCAAGAAAATACTGTTTTCTACCCATGTACCTCCTTGGAATCAATCACAGGAAATCTGATGTGTTTTTTTGAGTTGTTACAGATGAATTTGCAAGACTCAATCCAAGTACAAAATGTCAGATCTGTATCAGAAGATGATTCTCAGCTAATAGAAAACAGATTTCAAGTTTAGCTGTTCACCAGTGAAACGTGCCTGATACACACAAGATCACAAAGGAAACAAAGATCAGAGGTGATGGCATACTATGCCACACACAATATATACCTACTACAGGACCTGGCATAGAGTAAGTGCTGAAAAATATTCACTGAGAACTGAGTTTGAATCCCAACTCTGTCACTTCCACACCGAGTGACTGTGGGTAAATTATTAACTTCTCAGGACCTTAGTTCTCTGTAAAATAGAAATGTGTCTGCTTTACCTACCTCATAGGACAGTTGTGATCGAATGAAATCACATCAGAACGTATCTAGCACTAATAAAACAGTAACTACGCGACACGATGAGTACTGCCACTAACAGCTAAAGCCTACTTGTTGTAGAGGTAAGAAGTTAATAATGAAGCATCAGGAAAGGAACAGCATCGAGATATGGGAAAAAAAAAAAACGCTCATATTTTCTAAAAATGTCATCTTCCCTAATGAAAGCAGCTGGTCATTGCAGGTGCTGTGCCTTTTCTACTCCAGGTTTTCTGCCTCAGGCTCCGCTGAGAAGCATCTTCCAAGGCTGAGACCGCAGCCGGCGCAGCCGAGTGCAGAACGTGGGTCCAGCAGGTTAGAGAGGCCGAAGCCCACCTTCAGCCCTGGCGCTGAGAAAGCGCCACGGTTAGGTGCCTCTGCAGTCAGCCGAGCAAGAGGGCGAGGACGCGCGATCGCCGCCGCCTTCCACAGCGGGAAGCGACCGTCCGCACGCCCACCTCACCTCAACCCGCGGGAACGCAGCCCGGACTTCGCCTCACACCTCCAGCCTCGCCCTGCGCTCCGGGACCGCCGCGTCCCCGGCCTCGTCCCGCTCCCCAGTCCCTTCCTCCCCGAGCGAAGAAGAGCGGGAAGCCGGGCCTAGGCCGGCAACTTACTCACTGTCCGCCCGGTGGGCGCCTGCTGCGGAGTCGGCCTAGCCTCCGAGCGCCGCCGCTCCCAGGGCTCTCGGGACTTGTGTTCCCTCCGCGCCCCACTCGCTGCCGCCGCAGCCTCTCCAGCAACGGACGTGAGTGGCAGGAGAAGCGAAGCCGAGACACGCGGACGACCCCGAGGGGGCGGGGCGACCGCTTGAACACGCCCCGGGCCCGCCACCGCTCTCCCTCGAGCGAAGGACGGCGGGGAGATGAAACCAAAGGAGGAACACAGGGACTAGAACAGGCCCCGGTCCGCAGCGGCGGCCCCGCCCCCGGCCCCTCCCCGCCGCACACCGCTTGGCCTCCGCGTAACTCCGCCTCTGACCTCGGGGCGCCCCGCTCACTTTTGGGAACCGGGCGCGCACGCGCACTTCCAGGTTTGTCTGACAGCTTCAAGCTGCCTAGTGTAGAAGGAGGTGTCGCGAGAGTTGGGCGCGCGCCACCCCGTGGGGATTGTAACTATGGCGAGCCTGGAGACTGAGGCTGAAGAGGAGCCGCTCTTAGGCGACCGCACACCCGGAAGCAGGTGAGCGGATGTTGATGGAAGGTCCCTCACTCTCCCCACGCTGTTGAGATTGGCCCTTTTCCGGGCGTCAGCTCACCGGATCAAACTCTCACTGCCCGTGTGGTGCCGGGGTATTGCGAGCGGGAGGTGGGTCGTGCAAGCCCGGAAAGTGCGCTCCCAGTGCTGGAGAGGGCGTCGGACGGCGTGCGGCGCGGCGCGGCGCTGCGCTGCGAGCCCACCCGCTCTTGTGCAGATGTTGGAGAAGCCGTAGCCGCTTCTGAGTCGGAATCGACTCGACAGCAACGGGTTTGGGTTTGTTTGTTTAGCCGCCTGTTTGACACGTACTTTGACATTGTTGCGGCACCCAAGCCACTGCTTTTTGTAATTGGCCTTTTACAGCTGGCCACTTACTGTCCACATTTCACTAAGGTTCCAAAATAATGGTTTTAATCTATAGTACTGACCTACCCAATTGCTTGCTGACTTCTAGATACTTTGTTATCAAGTAAACCTGTTTAAAGTGGGTTCACCTTTGTCCTATGCCAAATGTATAAATAAAAACTAATTTTTAAGCATTTAAGGGATGACGTGCCAGATTTTTTTAATATAATTTTATTTTGTTGTTGAGAATATACACAACAGTTGGTACATGTACCATTTAGTGGCATCGATTACATTCTCTGAGTTAGTGTAACCATTCTCACTATCTTTTTCTGAGTTGTTCCTTCCCCATTAGTGCAAATTCACTGCTCACTAAGTTTCCCGTCTATTTTAATTTGATCCCATATTTATAGTTCTTAAAAGAGCTTGATGCTCAAGGCAGACTTTTTTTTTTTTTTAAACTAGTTAAGCTAAACTATTGTTTGGTTTTAAGAAGACTTCAGGGAATATTTTTGGTTTCCAGTTTAAATATTTTCTCAGGGCAGTAGTTTCAGGGGTTCATCCAACCTTCATTGCTCTAGGAAGTCTGGAGTCTGTCAGCATTTGAAATGCTATTCCGCATTTTCCCCCCTTTTCATCAGGATTTCTCTGTAGACTCTTTGATCAAAATGTTCAGTAATGGTAGCTGGGTGCCATCCAGTTCTGGTCTCATGACAAAGGAGGTAAAACTGGTTCATGGAGGCAAATAGAGCCACACATTCTATTTCCTCTTCCTGTTCCTGACTCTGCTCCTTCCTCTGGCCCAGACAAATAGACACCAATTGTTGTTCCTTAGATGGCCACTTGCAAGCTTTTAAGACCCCAGGAAGGAGTAGGAGGTAGAACATAGGCACTAAACATGTTATTAGGCCAACTAAGTGGGATGTCCCATGAAACCATGACTCTAAACCTCCAAACCAAAAAACCACATCCCATGAGGTTTTTGGTTGCATGTAATCAGACTCAGCACCTACTCTTTCTTTTTTTTTTTTTTTATTTTTGTCATTGTTGTAAATATATCTATCACACAGCTTTTCACAGGTGTGCAATTTATTGACAGCCATTACAAAAATTGGCTGCACAACCGTACGCTTGATTAATGCAATATTTCCATCACAGTTAACCCACCCTTTCCCCCTCCCTCCCACTCCTGGTAACCACTAATAAACTTTGTTCTCTGTACATTTGTCTTTTTATATAATTGAGGTCCTACAATATTTGTGCTTTTGTGATTGGCTTATTTCACTCAGCATAATGTCTTCCAGTTCCAGCCATATTGTAGCATGTATCAAGACTTCATTTCTCCTACTGGATGAGTAGTATTCTATTGTATGTATGTACCACATTTGGTTTATCCACTCTGTTGGTGGACATTTAGGTTGTATCTATCTTTTGGCTATTGTGAATAGTTCTGCAATGAACATTGGTATACAAGTCTCTGAGTCTCTGTTTTCAAGCCTTTCGTGTATATACCTTGGAGTAGAATTGCTCAGTCATTTGGTAGTTCTATTTTTAGTTTTTGAGGAACCACCACACTGTTTTCCACATTGGCTGTACTATTTTGAATTCCCACCGGCAATGGGTAAGAGTTCCAATTTCCCCACATCCTCCCCAATATTTGTTGTTTTCTATTTTTGTATAAGCCATCTTAACCCATTGCCGTCGAGTCAATTCCGGCTCGTAGCGACCCTGTAAGACAGAGTAGAACTGCCCCATACAGTTTCCAAGGAGCTCCTGGTAGATTTGAACTGCCGAACATTTGGTTAGCAGCCGTAGCTCTTAACCACTATGTTACCAGGGTTTCCAAAGCCATCTCATTGTGGTTTTGATTTGCATCTCTCTGATGGCTGAGCATCTTTTCATGTGATTGGTGGCCATTTGAATATCTTCTTCAGTGAAATGTCTATTCAAGTCCTTTGCCCACTTTATGGTTAGTTTATTTGTATTTTTGTTAAGTTGCTGAAGTTTTACATATGTTTTGATTATTAGGTTCTTGTCAGATATATGGTTTCTGAAGATATTCTCCCAGTTGGTAGCTTGTCTTTTTACTTTTTTGACTAAGTCTTTTGATGAAGAGAAGTTTTAATTTTTATGAAGTCTCATTTATTTATTTTGTATTTTGCTGTTTATGCTTTTATCGTATTAGATAATTCATTGTTAAAAAACTAGGCCTGAGAGCATTGCTGTTGCTTTTTCATCTAAGAATTTTATAGTTTTAGTTTGCACATTTAGGTCCTTAATCCATTTTTAATTTGTTTTTGTATATGGTGTGAGGCATGGATCCTGTTTGATTTTTCTGCATGTGAAGATCAAACATGCCAGATTTTGACCCTTGTAATTCTGTTTATTTTGATGCTAATTTATTTATGGGCAATGGTCTAGAATTGTTACAGTCTGTCTTTTACCACACAATTAGATATGTAGTTTTACCTTTTAGGAAAATGGATTTCAGCGTCATTTTATTTGAGACATACAATAATTATATCAAGTAAATAATAAATACATAGTTATACTACCGCTGTCTGGGACAATGCTAGTTTTTTCACATTTGTTTCCCTTAAGCTACAAATCTTTATTTTCACAATTTTATTTGAAACCCTTTGGATAATGTATTTCTCTGGTCCCTGATTTACTAAACAGAATATACAGAATGCAATCTTTACGTGATTACTCAAGATCATTAAAATGAATATCAGTACTGAAAAATGTTGTAGTATGTAGATTGATGTCTTCAGGGCTTATTGAGGAACTTGAGACTATTTGCTTTTATAATAATTGATTCTACACTGCTATACTTTTCATGTTTTATGTCTGTTTTTTAGTTTTTTGTGCCTATTCTGTTTCTGACTTTCATATTTTGTTATTGTTATAGTTGTCAGCAATCCCTCTTCTAATTTCATTTTGGGGCTTCTAGTCTACTGTACACTTGAAAACCGTGTGTATATGCTTAACAGAATTGTGTGTAGTTACAATGTGAGACTCTGACTGAGGGCTAATCTCCCTTGTGAATGAAGTGCCTGAGCTTGCGCATATGGACTTTGTGATATTTGGATTTCTCAGAAGACTTCTTCCTGGCTCTTGACTGTTTTCCAGAGAGATTGTTGTTCTGTGCCATCAAGTCGATTCGGACTCATAGTGACCCTGTAAGACAGAGTAGAACTGCCCACATATGGTTTCCAAGGAGTGGCTGGTGGATTTGAAGTGCCGACCTTCTGGTTAGCAACTGTGGCTCTTAACCACTGCACCACCAAGGCTAATTAATAGACCATTAATACAGGTCTATTAATGAGAAGAATAGAATTGCGGGGGGTAACATTTTACTTAATTGGAATTCAAAATTAGTGTTTCCTATCATTAAATTGATTGCAAATATTGATCTATAAAAAAAACATTCTTAGCTCAAGTACCATACAGAAACGGTGGATCAGACTTGACCTCTAGGCTGTAGTTTGCTGACCTTTTTTGCCTCTGAATATCCTAAAATGTTTGGTGGTACAGGTGCTTGCAAATTTTCTTTGCAATTCTAGCCTGTTGTTGTTGCGTGCCATCCAGTCAGTTCTGACTATAGCGACCCCATGTGACAGAGTAGAACGGCCCCGTATGGTTTTTTTGGCTGTAATCTTTGCAAAAGCAGATTGCCAGGTCTTTCTCCTGAGGAACTGCCAAATGGGTTCAAACTGTCAACCTTTCAGTTAGCAGCCAAGAACTTAACTGTTGTATCAGCAGGGTGCTTCAATTTTAGCCTAGTCTGTGTAAAAATAATAGTAGGGTTTCTGTAATTATAAAGCATGTCTTTACAGAATATTCTTGGTTTATTTCTGTCTTCTTGTTTCTTCTATGACTGTTACACCATTATGCTGTTGTTATCCACCTTGAATATGGGCTCTTTTTGTTCTTCAGCAGTCCACTGAAGCTCTCTCTGGTAAAAGTGTCATTTTATTGTCCTTCGGGAAATCTAGAGTGTTTTTTTTCTTTTTTGCAAATAATCAACTGCTGCTTGTCCAAGTTTCATTGTATTAGATCTGTTGTAGTAGATCTTATCTTCTACTAGAACTACTGAACCCAAATGCAGCATTTTTTATTTGATCTTATTAAATTTTATCCAATTTATTTTGGTGATCAATTCACTCCAGTATACTGTGTATCCCTCCTCGTTTTTAAGTTACTTAAAATTTTGATAAGTATGCCATCATTTGGGTTATAGTAATTTGTAATGAAAATGTTAAACAGAACAAAACCCTCTAGCATTACAATTTTACTTGGAGAATCTCAAATGGAGAACTAATGCCAGAATACAGTAGTGGTAATACAAAATAATCAATAGTACTAAGTGAATCACCTTGGAAGTGCAGAATTCCTTCCTTGCCCTGGTGATAGAAGGAAGGAGCCTCACCCACGTGACACTGCTTTTGAATCATCAAACTTAAGACAATTAATAAAAACGGTGACTTGATTGAAGGATAAGTACATATTTTGTTCCAACTGTATTTAGCATGGTAGAAAAATAAATTTCTTCACTAAAGTTTTACTTTTTTAATTAAAAATAAGGAAGAATTAAAATTTTATTTTTTTATTTTGAAAAATTTCAAGCCCACGGAAAAGCCGAAAGAACAGTATAGTGAACACCTGTATGCCCTTGTGATTAACTGTTGTTAGCCCTTTCCACACTGCTTAAATCTCCGTTTCATCATACGCAGACACGCACACATACACACGCATCTACACCTACCTTTTTTTGGCCAAACTATCCAAAAGTAATTTGTGGACATTGTGACACTTCATCCCAAGTACTTTAGCCTGTGTCTTCTGAAAACAAAAACATTCTTCTGCACAACCACATCACTGTTACCACACCTAGAAACGTAATACTAACTTAAGAATATTATGCAGCACGTGGTCTATACTCAGATTTTTCCAGTCGTAGCACTTAACCACTACACTACCAGGGTTTCCAACTTATATATGATATGAGCAAAAATAATTATTTGAAATTATTCAGGATGATTTTAATGATAGTTCTTAGTGAGCGATTGTAAGTTTAATTTCTGATCATCAGAAAATAACAATGGGTTCTTGTCATGGATTGAATTATGTCCGCTAAAAAGTGTGTGTATCAACTTGATTAGGCCTTGATTCCCAGTATTGTGTGGTTGTCCTCCATTTCATGATTGTAATTTTATGTTGAGAGGATTAGGGTGGGATTGTAACACCACCCTTACTCAGGTCACCTCCCTGATCCAAGGTAGAGGGAGTTTCCCTGGGGTGTGGCCCTCACCATCTTTTATCTCTCAAGAGATTAAAGGAAAGGGAAGCAAGTAGAGAGTAGGGGACCTCATACCACCAAGAAAAAAGCACGTGGAGCAGAACACGTCCCTTGGACCCAGGGTCCCTGCACATGAGAAGCTGCTCAACCAGGGGAAGTTTGAGGACAAGGAATCTTCCTCCAGAGCCAACAGAGAGAGAAAGATGTCCCCTGGAGCTGACACCCTGAATTTGGACTTTTAGTGTACTTTACTGTGAGGAAATAAATTTCCCTTTGTTAAAGCCATCCACCTGTGGTATTTCTGTTACAGCACCAGTAGATGACCAATAGAGTTCTTTAAAAATATAATACTAACCTAGTGCCTTAAAGTTGTATGTGAATGCAGCACTGTGGGATTGAATAGTACTATGGTATCTAATTATCTGCATTATGTATTCTAGATTCCAGCATATTGAATTCAAAATATAGGCATCTGTGTTGAGGTATCTTCAGGCATACTACCTTACAGACTAGGAAGAAAGGCCTGGCAATATGCATCCAAAAAATCAGGCAGTTAAAGCTCTGTGGATCAAAAAGGCTGTGTCCTGTAGTCATGGGGTTGTTATAAATCAAGGGCTGACTTGACAGCAGCTCACAACACTACAGTTAAAGGTTTGTTTTTATGGAATGGCATACACAGTATTAAGCACTCTCTGTACATTAGACCAGGAACTATCGTATATACCATACCTTACACATAGTAGATCTAAAAAAATGTGGTTTCCCTTCTTCCTTTTCTACCACTCTCAACTGCATCATCTTTGAAATATAGGTTTCTTTTGTGAAGACTAATATCACAGCTCTGAGGTTTATTTTTCTACCACTTGTCTGTCAGTTGTGCTGTGGTGGCTTGCATATTACTGTGACCTTGGTAACGATGCCACCAGTATTTTGAATACCAGCAGGGTCACCCACGATGGACAAGTCTCAGCAGAGCTTTCAATCTAGGACAGACTATGAAAAAAGGCCTGGTGATGTATTTTCAGAAATTAACCAATGAAAACGCTATGGAACATAACAGAACATTGTCCAGTATAGTGCTGGAAGATGAGCCACCCAGGCTGGAAAGCACTGAAAAGACACAGTGGCTGCAACAATCGACTTAAGCATACCGATGATTATGAAGATGTCACAGGACCGAGCAATGTTTCATTCTGTTGTACATGGGGTCTCCAAGAGTCAGAGCAGACTGTATAGCAACGAACAACTGCAACAACAACAAGGTCTATTTTAGAAAATAAACTTGAAACATAAGGCATTTAACCTGTTGTGCTTGTCTTAATTATTTGAAGACACAATGCTCAAATTGAGGTAAATTTGTTAACTCTCTGTACACATGTGAAAATGTAATGAGTACATGCACTCATGTATCACCTGAAAGAGGCAGGACTTCTAGTTAATATACTTGTTCTTGAAACAATGGCTCTATTGACACGGTGGCTACAACAATGGGCTCAAACATAGCAATGATTGTGAGGAGGGCACAGGCCGGGGCAATGTTTCGTTCTGTTGTACATAGGGCCATTATGAGTCAGAACTGACTTGATGTCACCTAACAACAACAACAAGAGCATACCTGATCTTGGTCTAGGTCAGCCCAGTCTGGAGTGGCTTTGGTTCCTCTTTGGTTGGCTAGTAGAACTGGTAACACACTTTGGAGCAAAGGCAAGTGTTACAGTAGGTCCCAGGGCTAGAAATGTCTTAGGTCACATTAAGCCTTCCTAATGTCACTTCTACATTAACTGAGGTAAAGTTCATTTGTTGTCCTCAAATGGAGCATGTTCGTAATAATGAATGATTACCTTTTAATAATAATGATTACCTTTTAATACGTAATAACTGTATATCCCCCACCACTCATTCCATGAAATAAAATGCATAAAGTTTGATATCCTAGCATTAGAGAGCTGCAGCCGACTGGTGTTAGCCATTATGAATCAGACAATCATATGGTCTGCTATGCTGGGAATGACAAACTGAAGAGGAATAGCGTTACATTCATTGTCAAAAAGAACATTTCAAGATCTATCCTGAAGTACAGTGTTGTCAGTGATAGGATAATTTCCACATGCCTACAAGGAAGACCAATGAATACAACTTTTATTTAAATTTACACACCAACCACTAATGCCAAAGGTGAAAAAAATTCAAGTTTCTTACCAACTTCTGTAGTCTGAAATTAAACATGCAATCAGGATGCATTGATAATTACTAGTGGTTGGAATGCAAAAGTTGGAAACGAAGAAGCATTGGTAGTTGGAAAATATGGCCTTGGTAGTTGAAACAATGCCAGAGATTATTGATAGAATTTTACAAGAGCAAGGACTTATTCATCATAAATACCTTTTTTCAACAACCTGAATGATCACTATAAATATGGCTGCAACAATGGGCTCAAACATGGCAATGATTATGAGGATGGCACAGGACCAGGGAGTGTTTTGTTCTGTTGTACATAAGGTCACTATGAGGATGCATTGATAGAACCAACTTGACGGCACCTACAACATCAACAACAATACGCATGGACCTTACCAGATGGAATACACAAGAATAACATCGACTATATCTGTGGAGAGAGACAATGGAGAAGCTCAATATCATCAGTCAGAACAAGGCCAGGGGCCAACTGCAGAACAAAACACCAATTGCTCATCTGCACATTCAAGTTGAAGCTGAAGAAAATGAAAACAAGTCCATGAGAGCCAAAGTACAATCTTGAGTATACCCCACCTGAATTTAGAAGCCATCTCAAGAATATATTTGATGCATTGGACTCTAATGACTGAAGACCAGATGAGTTGTGGGATGACATCAAGGACGTCACACGTGAAAAAAGCAAAAGATCATTAAAAAGACAGGAAAGAAAAAGACTGAAATGATGTCAGAAAGATTCTGAAACTTGCTTTTGAACATAGAGTAGCTAAAGCGAATGGAAGAACTGATGAAGTAAAAGAGCTGAACGAGGATTTCAAAGAGCAGCTCGAGAAGACAAAGTATTATAATGAAGTGTGCAAAGACCTGGAGTTAGAAAACCAAAAGGGAAGAACATGCTGGCAGTTCTCAAACTGAAAGGACTGAAGAAAAATTTCAAGCCTCAAGTTGTAATATTGAAGAATTAGAGGGTCACTGTGAGTCAGAATTGACACGACAGCAACAGGTTTGGTTTTTTGTTTGTTTTGTTTTTGTTTTTGTTTTAACAGGCAAATATTGAATGACACAGGAAGCATCCAAAGAAGATGGAAGAAGCAGAGTCACTGTACCAAAATTGACAGGGAACTGCCAGAAGTTCAAGCCAGATTCGAAGAGGATGTGGAACAAAGGATATCATTGCTGATGTCAGATGGATCTCGGCTGAAAGCAGAGAATACCAGAAAGATGTTTACCTGTGTTTTATTGACTGGCAAAGGCATTCAACTGTGTGGATCATAACAAATTATGGGTAACATTGCAAAGAGTGGAAATTCCAGGACACTTAATTGTGCTTATGAGAAACCTGTACATAGACCAAGAGGCAGTTGTTCAAACAGGACAAGGGGATACTGTGTGGTTTAAAGTCGGGAAAGGTGTGAGTCAGGGTTGTGTCCTTTCACCATACTTATTCATCTGTATACTGAGCAACAGATGTCAGAAGAGACTCTGAAATTTGCCCTTGAAATTAGAGTAGCTAAAGTGAATAGTAGAAATGATGAAGTAAAAGAGCTGAACAGAAGATTTCAAAAGGCAGCTCGAGAAGACAAAGTATTATAATGAAATGTGGAAAAACCTGGAGATGGAAAACCAAAAGGGAAGAACATGCTTGGCATTTCTTAAGCTGAAAGAACTGAAGAAAAAATTAAAGCCACAAGTTACAATATTCAGGATTCTATGGGCAAAATACTGAATGACACAGGAAGCATCGAATGAAGAGAGAAAGAATACCGGTATACTTATTCATCTGTATCCTGAGCAGATAATCCAAGAAGCTGGACTGTATGAAGAAGAGTGGGGCATTAGCATTGGAGGAAGACTCATAAGCAACCTGCGTTATGTAAAAGACACAACCTTGCTTGCTGAAAGTAAAGAGGACTTGAAGCACTTACTAATGAAGATTAAGGTTTTTTTACAGCCTTCAGTGTGGATTGTACCTCAACATGAAGAGAACAGAAATGCTTAGAACTGGACCAATAAACAACATCATTTTAAACGGAGAAAATATTGAAGTTGTCATGGATTTCATTTTGCTTGGATCCACAATCAACATCTATGGAAGCGGCAGTCAGTAAATCAGACGATGTATTGTGCTGGGCAAATCTGCGTTAAAAGCCCACAAGAATGTCACTTTGAGGACTAAGGTGGGCCTGACCAAAGCCATGGTATTTTCAGTTGCCTCATATGTATGCGAAATGAATGAAGAAGACTGAAGAAGAATTGACACCTTCGAATTATGGTGCTGGTGAAGAATACTGACTATGCCATGGATTGCCAGAAGGACAAACAAATGAACAAATCGGTCTTGGAAGAAGTACAGCCAGAATGCTCCTTAGAAGCGAGGATGGTGAGACTTCGTCTCATGTATTTTGGACATGTTATCAGGAGGGACCAGTCCCTGGAGAAGGACAGCATGCTTGGTAAAGTAGAGGGTCAAAAAGGAGGGAGACCCTGAAAGAGATGAATTGATACAGTGGCTGCAACAGTGGGCTCAAACATAGCAATGATCGTGAGGATGGTGCAGGACCAGACGGTGTTTGATTCTATTGTCCGTAGGGTCACTATAAAGTAGAACTGACACAATGGCACCTAACAGCAACAACAGCTGTATATCCCACATGGCAGTGATCTAGTTATTGTAGCTAGTTTACTTGATTTATGATGATATACTTTATTCATTTTGATTGTCAGTTTAACAGATTTCAACACTCTTGATTAATAAATCTATTTTGGCAACATTTTTCTTCTTTCTACCAAGTTTCTATGTAAAATGATGCATAAATACAGTACATGGAAACACTTTTAAAGAATAAGGCTTATTCATAGATGAATTATTGCAGTAAAAATCCCAAATTAGTAATCTCACTATCATATGAAGAAGCCCTGGTTGTGTCGTGGTTAATGCGCTCCATTGCTAACCTAAAGGTTGGTGGCGGTTAGAACCCACCAGCTGCTTTGTGGGAGAAATATGTAGCAGTCTTCTTCCAAAAAGATTACAACCTTGGAAACCCTATGGGGAAGTTCTGTTCTGTCCTATAGGGTCACTATGAGTTGGAATTGACTCAGAGGCAGTGGGTGGATCATATCGTCTTATGATTTTAGGAGAGAGAAAGATAAGATTGTGCCATTTAACAATCCATACGTAATAAAATAAAATTATACTACTTTTTTTATCTTTACATCTAGAGAATGGGATGTTATAGAAACGGAAGAGCACTATAAGAGCCGATGGAGGTCTATAAGGGTTCTGTATCTTACTATGTTTCTCAGCAGTGTAGGTAAGTATTAGAAATTATACATAATTTTAAAATTTTATATAAAGTGTTATATGTTTAACCTCATTTTTTATTGGCATATAACATGCAAACAGTAAAATGCATGAGTCTTAGTTTGTATATCTTGATATATTTTAAATAACTAATATTTTTGAATATGTAGTCACTAAAAAGTAAAATTTTATGAGAAAAATGTTTAAAAATATTAATATCTATATGTCATTAGCATGTTAAAAAGGATAAGGAATGAAAATAAATAATGATTATTAAAACAGTGATAATTTTTAAAGGAATGTTTGAGGTGATTAATTTTTTTTTTCTATGTTTTGGCCCTCTCAGTCTATAGGCCCTAAATTTTTTTAATTTTATTTATTTTGTTGTTGTTGAGAAAGTACACAGCAAAATATATACCAATTCGACAGTTTCTACATGTATACTTCAGTGACACTGATTACATTCCTTTAGTTCTACAAGCATTCTAACCCTCCTTTTCTGAGTTGCTCTTCCCCCGTTAATATAAACTTGCTGCCCCCTAAAGTTATTGTTTAATCTTTTCAGTTGCTGTTGTCATTTCGATCCTATACATATCGTTCCTAAAAGAGCATAATGCTCAAGGCAGACATTTCTTACTAGTTAAGCTAAATTATTGTTTGGTTTTGAGAAGATTTCAGGGGATATTTTTGGTTTAAGGTTTAAAGATTATGCCAAGGCAATAGCTTCAGGGGTTCACCCAGCCTCTATGACTCTAGAAAGCCTAGAGTCCATGATAATTGGAAATTCTGTTCTGCATTTTTTCCCTTTTGATCAGAATTCTGCTATAGAATCTTTGGTCAAATTTTTTCAGTAACGGCAGCTCGGCACTATCAGTTCTTCTCGTCTCTTGGCAAAGGAGGTAGTTGTTCATGGAGGCAATTAACCACTCATTCCATTTCCTTCTCCTGTTTCTGACTCTCCTTCCTCTGTTGCTCCAGGCGCATAGAGACGAATTGTTGTATGGGTGCTGATTTTCTAAGTCGTTTCTTTCCCTGAAACTAGTGAAGGTCATTTTCTAAACTGTTTCTTATTTACTTTCCATTTAGCCTAGTCACTCTCCTATTTTCTCTTACTTGGCAACCTTGTGCATAATATAACACTGGGTAAAACACATTTTAAATAAAGGTAAAACTAAAGTACAAGATGAAGGATATTTTCAACAATCCTCTGTAATATAATTTCATTTTCCGTTGTGTATCGATTAGGATGCATTCTGCAAATATCAGAAAAAGAAGTTGATCGAAATTGGCTTAAGGAGTAATACAATTTATTATTTCTTATTATTGTTTCTTATATTTCTTCTCAATAACTTCTATGATGTTGCCCCTTCTGCACATTAGCTTTGTCCTTAGGCTATAGCATGATAGCTACAGTGCTTCCAGGTATCACATCTATTCACAGTAACTTCCATTGACCAAAAGGGACTTTTTCAGGGGTGACGAGTCCTTTCCCAGAGGTCCCCAAGTAGATGTGCCCTCACTTCTTATTGGTCAGAACTGGGCAACCTGTCAAGTTCTAAACCTATTATCAACTAGGATATTGAGGTTACCCCAACTGAATTTTTCAGTCTAATCAGGATCTACCCTCTGGAGTTGGGAGTGGGACAATTTCCCCTAAAGCCTGTGGCTTTATGGAGGAAGGATGGGCACCTGAATAAAATTGGAATTCCCTTAGGAGGATAAAAGGAGGTAAATGGATTCTATTAGGTAACAATGTCTGCAGTAGATTGGATTTTTTTTTTTCTTTAAAATATTTCTAAATTTTAGTATTATATAAAGTTTATAAGAAACGACTTCAAATAAATTTAACAGCAAAAAATTATTTTTAGTTTAGATTTTAATTGGCATATTAAACATCTTATTTGTTTTTCAAGTTTCTTGATTGCAAAATTGTAGCCTTGATTTCAAATATTAGTTGGCCTTTTCAGTCCTCTTTTCATCAATGTGCCAATTAAAAATATATTAAAATGATTATGTTGCTGGTTGTGGAATATTTTGGAAAAGGATAGCAAGAATAATGTTACAACATGAAAAATGTAATCAATGACGTTGAATCGTAAATGAGGAAGTTGTACTGGCAAATGTTTCAGTGTGTATGTTTTTACCACGAACGAGCAAGTAAAAATATGCCAAAATGAAAATAATGATTAAATCATTTTTAAAATAAACTTTATAAAAAGAATGAGTTACTGATACATGCTACAACACGGATAAACCTTGGGAACATTATGCTATGTGAAAGAAGCCAAACACAAAAAAACCATGTATTATACAATTGCATTCATACGAAAGCTCAGAATAGGGAAATCTAGAGAAACAAAGTAGATTAGTAGTTGGGGGTATTGGGTGGACATAGGAGACAGGGAGTGATAGCTAAAGGGTGGCATCCTGGTGGCACAGCTGTTAAGAGCTCGGCTGGTAACCAAGAGGTCAGCAGTTCGAATTTGCCAGCTGTTCCTTGGAAACCCTATGGGCAGTTCTAGTCCGTCCTATGGGGCCGCTGGGAGTTAGAGTTGACTGGACAACAGCGGGTTACAGGGTATCTTTTTGAAGGAATGGAAATGTTTTAAGGTTGACCATGGTGATGGTTGTACTTATCTGTGAATATATTAAAAAGCATTGAATTGTATACTTTAAATGAGTGCATTGTATGGTATGTGGATTATATCTTAATAAAACTGTTTAAAAATAATAGGCTTTATAGACTTTCTGATGGTTGCACCTAACATTTAAAATTGGCAAGTAACATAGGAATTTGTTATTACAGTTCTCAGCAATAAAGGCTAACAAAGATAATGAATTTTCTTTTAAGGTAGGACCACCTTGGAATATCCTGGTTCTGTTTTGTATAGCCATTGCTTCCTCTAAATGATCATTGTCCTTCTTCCTTGTCTTTCCTGTAGTCAGTTGTCACCCCCAAACAACACAGACTTGAGGCCTAGCACTGCCTCTATAACAAAATGGCCCTTCCTCTATTAATTTCTGCTATAAAAAACTAAACTTTCAACGTTCTGCATCCCACTTTGAAGAGTAGCATCTGGGGTCTTAAACGCTAGCAAGCAGCCATCTAAGATGCATCAATTGGCCTCAACCCACCTGGATCAAAGGAGAATGAAGAACACCAAGGACACAAGGCGATTATGAGCCCAAGAGACAGAAAGGGCCACATGAACCAGCGACTACATCATCCTGAGACCAGGAGAACTAAATGGTGCCCGGCTACAACTGATGACTGCCTTGACAGGGAACACAACAGAGAACCCCTGAGGGAGCAGGAGAGCAGTGGAATGCAGACCCCAAATTCTCATAAAAAGACCAGACTTAATGGTCTGATTGAGACTAGAAGGACCTCAGTGGTCATGGCCCCCAGACCTTCTGTTGGCCCAGGACAGGAACCATACCCGAAGCCAACTCTTCAGACATGGAGTGGACTGGACAATGGGTTGGAGAGGGATGCTGGTAAGGAGTGAGCTTCTTGGATCAGGTCGACACTTGAGACTGTGTTGACGTCTCCTGCCTGGAGGGGAGATGAGGGGATGGAGGGGGTTAGAAGCTGGCGAAATGGACACGAAAAGAGAGAGTGGAGGGAGAGAGCAGGCTGTCTCATTAAAAAAAGTTTTTTAGGGGGAGAGTAATTGGGAGTGTGCAGCAAGGTGTATATGGGTTTTTGTGTGAGAGACTGACTTGATTTGTAAACTTTCACTTAAAGCACAATAAAAATTATTTAAAAAAAAAACTGAACTTTCAGTAGTTTTCATTTATCACAGAGGTATGTCAGTAAGGAGAAAGGTCTTCTGGTTTTTTTTTTTTTTTTTGTATTGATCATGGTCATGGACTGTAATTATATACTATTTTCAAGCTTTTAGTATTTACTTTCCTTCTGTTAAATAAAATCCCATTGCTTGATAAATTAAGCATTTAAGTACATAAATTTTTCAGTTTAAAATGATAAAATCCATGCTATAGTTAAAAATTGTATGTGTGTAATAGTGAAAAATTATTATAACATAAATAACAAATTTTGCCTCTTCACAGGGTTTTCTATTGTGGTAATGTCAATATGGCCATATCTCCAAAAGGTTTGTACATTTCTACTTTTCTCTTAAGTAGCTGTAGTGAGAGTTTTCTAGAGAGTCTCTTTGGTATTTTATTCTGTACTCTTTACTAGAATAACTTGAGATAATAGTTCCTTGAAAGAGGCTTTTAAGTAAGATGGTCATATGATTTATTGTGCAAACCAGAGCACTTTTGAAGTGGAAGGTCTGCTAGACCAGGAAAATAGGGTTATACCAGGACAGTCAGATGTATGGTCACCTAATTATAAGCCAGTTTTGCATCCCATTACTACTTCCTCCCTAAAAAAAGTAAACTAACATAATCTGAATTCCCCAAAAGTACAAATGCTATTTCTGTGGAATAATCTCACATTTTTCCCATAAAATTAATTTGGGGCACCCAGTAATATTGTAAAAAGAATAGATAATACATATGTTTTGATGCTGTGATAATTGGGTGCAAAGGAGGGAATGACAACAAGTTGCAAGTTTAGTGGGTACCTTGACATCGATTGATCAAGTCCTGCCAATTTTATCTTAAATATGGGGAATGAACTTAATAAAAAGCCGTATGTAAGTTGGAGACTTGTTCATTTAAACCACAGGTTCTTAAAAGAGTCCCTTTGTACTTCCTAACCCCCCCGTTCACTCCCTAAACTGCTACAGTCTGATTAAACCTACTCTGAAATTGCTCTTGTTAAGGTCTCCAATGACTCAGTTGCTGACTGGATATATACTTACAGCCCTTGCTTAGGTGACATTTTGCGGAGCATTTGACATTGTTGCCTTCTCTCTACTTCTTGAATGAAACCCCTTAGCTTCTGTGAAAGTTCTCTACCCTGGCCTTCCTCTCAATTTTTGTTACTTTTTCTCAAAACTTCTTGTGTATTCTTTCTCAAGTTCCTTCTTAACTGTTGGCCTTTCCAGAGTTTGATGTGTCTCTGTGTGTATCTATATTTTAGCCTAGATCCTGAGCCTTGATCCATACTAGATATATAGTCAACAATTTATTAGATGTCTCCACTTGGATGTACCCAAGCTCCTCAGGTCTTCACACATTCTTCTTTGTTTTTTGGAATGCTTTCCCTCCTTCCATTGCTCTTTTCCTTCCTTCTTCCCTTTCTGTCTTCTTGCCCACTATCTTTTATTCATCCTTCAAGGCTTAGCTCCGGTGTCACCTCAGAAAGCCTTCTCTGACTGTCCGTCACTCCAGACTGTCCGTCACTCCAGTTTGGGTTAAAAGGTCCTCCTGTGTGTTTCCATATCCCTTTATCATTAGCATTTATCAAGGAGTGTTGTAACAATATGTTTACAGAGAGTGTACTGAACTCCCACACTAGGTTGTTAGGATGGTCAGATGGTTTCAACAAAAATACTAGACATAGGCTATGAATACTTAGAAAATAAAAATAATGACTATGCTCTAAGAAGCTTTTGACATTTTTCATTTTAGATTTTTTAGCTCTTGTCCCCAGTTTTTTACTTTTCAAAAATGTGATTCTTTACTCCTGAAAGATATTTAAAAAGGAATATAAGAATAAAAAATATAAATTTTACTTTTTACTAACTTAGTGCCATATTCTCATTGCTGTTTAAAAAAAAAAATCGTTGCTGTCGAGTTGATTCTTATAGCAACCCTAAGAACCGTGTAGAACTGCTCCATAGGGTTTCCAAGAAGCACCTGGTGGATTCGAACTATCAATGTTTTGGTTAGTAGCCTGAGCTCTTAACCGTTGCGCACCAGGGCTTCTTGTAAAAGGAGCAGTAGCCTTAAATTAAGAATTAAAAATTTTATGGTAGTAGGTAACATAGCATTGTAATTAAGAGTCATATTTTTATTTCAGACAGACTTGGCGTCACCATTTTCTAGCTGTGTGACCTTGGGCAAGCTACCTAACATCTCTGAACCTAATTTTCTTTTTCTGTCAAAAAGGAGTGACATTAACCATCTCACAGGGTTGTTAGGAAGATCAAAAAATGATATATGTGAAACGTTTAGTACTGTGCCTGGGTAAAAGTCTAAAAGTATGGTTTGTATGTACGTTTGTGTATTTGCATTCATGTATGGGGTGTGTGTGTGAGAGAGAAGAGGCAGACACTCAACAGGGTTAGGGAAGTACTGCTAATTCAGAATAAAGAGATCCTGGAAGACTTTCCAGAATCAGTAACAACTGGCTAAGTTTTCAAGGCCTTTAGAGAGTAGCCACCTGAAGAAAAGGCCAGAGAGTAGAAAGTTGGGAAGGCATTCTTGGTGGAAGAGGCAATAGGGGAACCTGTGCAAATGCCAGGAGGGAAGGAAGAACTTGGCTCATTTTGGAAGCGTCAACCTGTTCTAGATGTCTGGAACTTACAACTGGGGAAAGCATGCAGAGAGATGAGGGTAGAGAGCTCACAGTGACCAGCTTTTGAGCTAATTTTTCATAATAAGGAGTTTAGATTTATCTGGTAATATATATACACAGAGAGATAATCAAAGGTAGCCAGAAGGCCAGAAATGAGATGCTCTCATCGCTGTCAGAAGGAGAGCGACACACAGAGCACAGATGGTTCAGTTCTTGGAGTGACAGTTTCTGTTGTAGACACCCATACGTCCCAAACCATTTTACTTTACTGTTAAAATCCCAGCTTTCCAGTCACTGTATAGTATCTAATGAAAATAAAACTTTCCAGGGGTCTCTAACAAATTGTGAAGAGTCAGCTCACTTTTGTCCATGAAACTGATACTTCACTATGATCAACTGATGTCCTGAGAAGACACTTTTATCCTTTTACTTTCAAACGACTGTATATTTAACATTAAAATTGGGCTTTCACTGCTAATTTGAAGATTTTAAAATTTCTATGACATGACATTATTATTTTGTATGCTAACAAGAAGACTAAAGGAAGTAAAAATAATACTTAGGGGTAGAAAATGAAAACCAGAATGTCTGTGTACAGTGAGAGAGATTTTTAAGACTAGAACATATGATAACATCATTTAATTTATTTGTTCTTATTTCTCATCTACCATAAACAAAAAGCTACCTAAATATTTCCATTTTAAGGTATTTTAATGTAACTTCAGGAAAGAAAAGGCCATGCTTTGCCTTATTAAGTTGTTCTACTACCTACCTGTATTTGCCTAAGCTTATTTTCTAAAATTTAATGGTTCTCATTTTTCCAAACCATTTTATAGCCTACCATATTAAAAAAAAAAAAAAAAAATCTGTTATTTACTCCACAGTCCCTTTTCTAGACTAAATGTTTGTACTTTTGTGAAAAATATTTTATTTCCTGAATTTTAATCATCATTTGGCTTGCCCCTCAGCCATCATCGTAGTCTCTAGTAGTAGAATCTTGAAATATCTATGTAAGAAGGAAAAATAATCAGTGTAATGAAAGAATTGTCTTTAGGTTTCCATGTTTTTATTATCGTTTTTAAGCATATGACTCTTGTGCCCGCTTAAAAAAATAGATTTACAGTGTTAGTGGCTGTTTAGCTTACGGGAGAGCATTTAAGTTTAATGTATTATATTTATTTTATAAGAATTAAATCAGGAGAGAGATGCTGATGGAGAGTGAGCTACTTGTATCAGGTGGACACTTGAGACTGTATTGGCATCTCCTGTCTGGGGGGGAGATGGGAGGGTAGAGAGGGTTAGAAACTGGCAAAAGGGTCATGAAAGGAAGACTGGAAGGAGGGAGCGGGCTGACTCAGGGGGAGAGTAAATGGGAGTATGTAGTAAGGTGTATATAAGCTTACATGTGATGGACTGACTTGATTTGTAAACTTTCACTTAAAGCACAATAAAAATTATTTAAAAAAATTAAATCATGCCTCATTACTTGTTTATGGTATCATTGCTGTATGTAGTATGATTATATATTCAACAAAATTTTTATGAACCCTGAATTTCCATAATCTTTCTAAAAGATGAGGCTTCCTAAGCATTTTTTCCTTGAGTACAATGAGTTGTTAGCACAGTAATTATAATGCCAGAAGTTTGACTCTCTTACTGTGAGTAATAGTGCTATAAAACCTATGTGTTAGACTTGTTGTTCTTTTTTTAATAGGAAATGTTACGTGATCAGACAATTGTATTTATGTTTTAAATTTTGCTTTTCTTGAATAACAATTCTTAAAGCATTATACTTTTTTTCTGCAGATTGATCAGACAGCCGATGCAAGTTTTTTGGGCTGGGTTATTGCTTCGTTTAGTATTGGCCAAATGGTAGCTTCACCTATGTTTGGTTTATGGTCTAATTATAGACCAAGAAAAGAACCTCTTATTGTCTCCATCTTCATTTCGGTGGCAGCCAACTGCCTCTATGCATATGTCCACATCCCACCTTCTCATAATAAATACTACATGCTGGCTGCTCGTGGACTGGTGGGATTTGGAGCAGGTAATATGTATGTATGTATACGTTTGATTGTGTTAACTTCACATTCATCCTGACATTTAAGCACTCTATCATCTGACCTCACCCCTCCCCTTTAACCTAATATCCTACAGATCTCTCATTGAAATCAGACAAGTATCTTTCCTATTATTTTGCCTTTGTTCATATTCCTATAACCTAGAATGTCTCTCTTCCATTCCCGTCATTGTTCATCCTTCAAGGTTCAGTTCAAGTTCCACCTCTTCTATGAAGCTTTCTCAGGTTACCCCACCTCTCATGGATCTTGCATTTCTCTGGCATGTTTCTGACACTTGCTTTTGTACTGTCCTACACAGTTTTCATCCATTCTCACTACCTAGATGGTAAACTTTTTGCAATAAGAGACAATTTAGGATACTTTTTAATAGCCTATGGCCCCTGGTAGTTTCTTGAACATAATAGCTGCTCAATAAATTTTTTTCCATTAAATTGGTAGTGGGTTTTTTTTTTTTTTCCTATTTCTTATATTACAGTTCTATGCATACAGACTTTGTGACAGCTTTCATTTAAAAACGGTTGAAGCAGTCAGAATTCATTCAGTGCTTTCTCAGTGTTTCACGATCAAAAATAGTTTGACATTCCTATAATGCCATGTCTTCATTCATCTACATCTTGAACTGTGTTTTCATATTACTAAAAGTAATATTTTCCATTAATTGATGCATTTGCTCATTAAAATTATCTTAAATGCTTTTTATGTTCAGAAAGAATATAATATGATATGATATGATGTAATATGATATAATTAATATGATAAAATTAATATAATATAATTAATATAATATCATCAACCAATATTTATTCTTTCATATAAAGTCAAGTTAAATTGATTTTTATAAACCAAAGGTCATTTCCTTTTCCTTTGCATTGTTGTGTCTTTTCTTAGGAAATGTGGCAGTTGTCAGGTCATATATTGCTGGTGCTACTTCCCTTCAGGAAAGAACAAGTGCCATGGCCAACACAAGTGCATGTCAAGCATTAGGTTTTATTCTTGGTCCAGGTAGGTGTTCACCTGTTATTACTTGAATTCGAACTAGGGAAACTTTTGGGATTCAAATATTAAATGAAATCTAATTATAACATCTATTGGTAAAGGAAAAGTGAGGGAAACTAATATTTTTGGATCTAGCGTCGAGCTCTGACTCTTTGTATGTCTTAACTCTTTTAAGTTTGCCAACAGTCCTCTAAATTAAGTGCTACTAGTCACATTTTACAAATGAGGATACCAAGGCATAGAGAACTTACGTAAATTGTCTAAGATAGTCCAGACCTGTCTTGTCTGACTCCAGAGTGCATGTTCTATCGAACAGTCATTTAGCTTGCCACTGTGCAAGAGTTTACTTTCTTTTGCCATGTTTGTTAGAAATAATAAGAAGAGTTGAAGGAGTGTTATAGAAGGTTATCTTTTTGCCCTTTATCCATACCTTTAAGACTTCTCTGTGGTCTTCTTTTAATGCTTCTATTTTTTCTGTATAAAAAAGATGTTAATAAGATTTAATACTTTTAAAGGCTAATTTATTTTCTGCTAAATGGGTAGGGAAATTAATAATCTTTCTATGTCTGGAATAACTTTAAAAACTAGACATAATTATTACAGTTGGTCCATGTCTCAGATATTGTAGTTATGAATATCATCAGTATGAATCTAACTCAGTTAATTTCATCAACCCTACCTCCCACATCCCCTGCCAGTTTCCATTACTTCTTTCTATTCAGCCAATAAAAGACTTCAATAGAAGGGAACCTAGTTTGTTATTCACCAAAATCTCATATTTCAGTTTAGTAATCTGGAATAAATATAAACACAAATGCAGAATAATTGACTCTTACCACCATATTGTAAAATACATGAGAATATGATATAAGTTTATTTTATTTACTACTCTACCCCCACTACATAGTAACAGTACTTGGCATAGACTTAGATTCTCAGTAAGTATTTTGTTGTTGTTATTGTTATGTGCCGTTGAGTCAGTTCTGACTCATAGCGACTCTATGCAGAGCAGGACGAAGCACTGCCTGGCCCTGTGCCATCCTTACAATCGTTGTTATGCTTGAACTCACTGTTGCAACCACTGTGTCAATCCACCTCGTTGAGGGTGTTCCTCTTTTCCACTGACCCTGTACTCTGCCAAGCATGATGTCCTTCTCCAGGAACTGATCCCTCCTGACAACATGTCCAAAGTATATAAGACACAGTCTCGCCATCCTTATTTCTAAGGAGCATTCTGGTTGTACTTCTTCTAAGACAGATTTGTTCATTGTTTTGGCAGTCCATGGTATATTCAATATTCTTCGCCAACACCACAATTCAGAGGCGTCAACTCTTCTTCGGTCTTCCTTGTTCATTGTCCAGCTTTCACATGCATATGATGCGATTGAAAATACCATGGCTTGGGTCAGGCGTACCTTAGTCTTCAGGGTGACATCTTTGCTCTTCAACACTTTGAAGAGGTCCTTTGCAGCAGATTTGCCCAATGCAATGCTTCTTTTGATTTCTTGACTGCTGCTTCCGTGGCTGTTGATTGTGGATCCAAGTAAAATGAAATCCTTGACAACTTCAGTCTTTTCTCCATTTATCATGATGTTGCTCATTGGTCCAGTTGTGAGGATTTTTGTTTTCTTTATGTTGAGGCGTAATTCATACTGAAGGCTGTGGTCTTTGATCTTCATTAGTAAGTGCTTCAAGTCCTCTTCCCTTTCAGCAAGCAAGGTTGTGTCATCTGCATAACGCAGGTTGTTAATGAGTCTTCCTCCAATCTTGATGCCCTGGTCTTCTTTATATAGTCCAGCTTCTCGTATTATTTGTTCAGCATACAGATTAAATAGGTATGGTGAAAGAATACAACCCTGACACACAGCTTTCCTGACTTTATACCAATCAGTATCTCCTTGTTCTGTCCGAACAACTGTCTCTTGATCTATGTAAAGGTTCCTCATGAGCACAATTAAGTGTTCTGGAATTCCCATTCTTCGCAGTGTTATCCATAGTTTGTTATGATCCACACAGTCGAATGCCTTTGCATAATCAATAAAACATGGGTAAACATCCTTTTGGTATTCTCTGCTTTCAGCCAGGATCCATCTGACATCAGTAATGATATCCCTGGTTCCATGTCCTCTTCTGAAACTGGCCTGAATTTCTGGCAGTTCCCTGTCGATACGCTGCTGCAGCCATTTTTGAATGATCTTCAGCAGAATTTTGCTTGCGTGTGATATTAGTGATATTGTTCTATAATTTCCACATTCAGTTGGATCACCTTTCTTAGGAATACGCATAAATATGAATCTCTTCCAATGAGGTGTCCAGGAAGCTCTCTTCCATATTTCTTGGCATAGATGAGTGAGCACCTCCAGTGCTGCATCTATTTGTTGAAACATCTCAATTGATATTCCATCAATTCCTGGAGCCTTTTTTTTCACCAATGCCTTCAGAGCAGCTTGGACTTCTTCCTTCAGTACCATCGGTTCCTGATCATATGCCACCTCTTGAAATGGTTGAATATCGACTAATTCTTTTTGGTATAATGACTCTGTGTATTCCTTCCATCTTCTTTTGATACTTCCTGCGTCGTTTAATATTTTCCCCATGGAATCCTTCACTATTGCAACTTGAGGCTTGAATTTTTTCTTCAGTTCTTTCAGCTTGAGAAATGCAGAGCGTGTTCTTCTCTTTTGGTTTTCCATCTCCAGCTCTTTGCACATATCATTGTAATAGTTTATTTTGTCTTTTCGAGAGGCCCTTTGAAATCTTCTGTTCAGCTGTTTTACTTCATCAATTCTCCCTTTTGCTTTAGCTGCTCGATGCTCAAGATCAAGTTTCAGAGTCCCTTCTGACATCCATCTTGGTC
Organism: Elephas maximus indicus; assembly: GCF_024166365.1. Classification (NCBI taxonomy): domain Eukaryota; kingdom Metazoa; phylum Chordata; class Mammalia; order Proboscidea; family Elephantidae; genus Elephas; species Elephas maximus. Next base: position 17,838,148 of record NC_064823.1, read on the forward strand.
TTTTCTTTTTTTCCTGTCTTTTCAGTGACCTCTTGCTTTCTTCATGGATGATGTCCTTGATGTCATTCCAGAACTCATCTGGTCTGTGGTCACTAGTGTTCAATACGTCAGATCTGTTCTTCAGATGGTCTCTAAATTCAGTTAGGATATACTCAAGGTCGTATTTTGGCTCTCGTGGACTTGCTCTGATTTTCTTCAGTTGCAGCTTGAACTTGCATATGAACAATTGATGGTCTGTTCCATAGTCAGCCCCTGGCCTTGTTCTGACTGATGATATCGAGCTTTTCCATCGTCTCTTTCCACAGATGTAGTCAATTTGATTTCTGTGTGTTCCATCTGGCGAGGTAGTCGCCGTTTATGTTGGTGAAAGAAGATATTTGCAATGAAGAAGTCGTTGGTCTTGCAAAATTCTATCATTCGATCTCCGGCGTTGTTTCTCTCACCAAGGCCATATTGTCCAACGACTGATCCTTCTTCTTTGTTTCCAACTTTCGTGTTCCAATCGCCAATAATTATCAATGCGTCTCGATTGCGTGTTCGATCAATTTTCAGACTGCAGCAGCTGATAAAAATCTTCTATTTCTTCATCTTCTTCCAGCACTATATCAGACAATTTTTCGCTGCTATTTTTTTATTCATAAGGTTTTCACTGGCTAATGCTTTTCAGAAGTAGACTGCTGGGTCCTTCTTCCTAGTCAGTCTTAGTCTGGAAGCTCAGCTGAAACCTGTCCTCCATGGGTGACCCTGCTGGTATCTGAATACCGGTGGCATAGCTTCCAGCATCACGGCAACACACAAGCCCCCCCCTGCCCCAGTAAGACAAACTGACAGACATGTGGGAGAGTAAATATTTTAACCACCCGAAAAGCATTAAAAGGTGATCTCGTTTAAACATTTTGCGTTATATTTGAGTAGAAGTAAGCCTGAAGAGATTATATGGCTTTTCCAATGAAAATAACTATGTCAACAAGCGCTGACATTTATTGAGTGCTTACCATGCACTAGGCACTGTTTTGAATGCCTTAGGTACTGTCTCTGACTTAATCTCGACTCTGAAGTTATATACAAGTTATTGGCAGAGTGAGATACGGAATTCAAGACAGGACAGCAAACCAGTACTCTTCTAGTCCAAGTTTTACCACAGATTCTAATTTAAAAATGGTATTAAATACGTGTAATTTAGGTGACATATACATAACATACTTTCATATAATGAAATTGATTAATTTTTCCTAATTGATTTATGGAAGAAATTTTATAATTTAAATTTCTTTCAGAGGTATTTTTTAAAAAAAGGAGATGTTGACAAGTTATTTAAGGTGTTAATCTTTGTGCATGCATGTAGATCCGTATTTCTCAACCTTTCTTTCATCACTGTTCTGCTCGGGTGGCTTTGTAGACATTTATTTCCTAATTATCACACCATGAAATTTTACTACCATAAATGTTCTATGTACTATGTGTATCTATCTGTGCTTTGTAAAAAGAGTAATCGTTTTTTGTTCTACCCGCTCACCCACCAAGAACCAGCTAACTCCCCTTTAGGGTTATACTGCCCCTGTTGAGAATGCATGGTGTAGGTGGGTGTTTCCATAATGTTACTTCTGATTTTGTGGTAAACTTCTTGCACATTTTTTCTAGCCTGCCTCATGTATAATAATTCATCTATATGTAATTCATTTTAATAAGTCTTTCAGACTTGTTTTGCACTCATCGGTGAAAAGGGCGTGACGTGGGATGCCATTGAACTGCGTATAAACATGTACACAGCACCTGTTTTACTTGGCGCCTTCCTGGGAGTTTTAAATATTATTCTGATACTTACTATTTTAAGGTAATTAGACAGAAACAATAAAACTGCTTATGTAAATTATGAAGTTAAGTGAGCATTATCATTGTTGAATGATAATTATACCTAGGAAGTGTTTACTTGGTTTTTGATATCTATGGTTGTGCTCGTATTTTTTATCATATAATGCATGTAGTACGTAGAATTAAAATTATAGACAATCTGATGAATGAGAACATATTATGAAGGTCTTTGAAGATTTGAGGTTTAGACTTGATTTACTAACTGTAGGTTTCTAAGTAAGGCAGTGGCATGGAAGCAGCATTTTAAGTAGATGAATGGATTAGTACCAGCCTTAAATAAAAAAGTTACTTGTACATATCTTTTATACAGTAGAATTTTCTAAAACTACCAAAGTTTTGTTACCTTATATTTCTTTTTTTAATTTTTATTGTGCTTAAGTGAAAGTTTACAAATCAAATTAAAAAAATATGGAATACTTCACGAATTTGCATGTCATCCTTGCACAGGGGCTATGCTAACCTTCTCTATATTGTTCCAATTTTAGTATACGTGCTACCGAAGCGAGTACTACCTTATATTTCTTTAGAGTACTTTACCCAAGAGTCCAAAAACGTTTATAACTGATGTTTGAAATGACTGGAAATCACCTTACTAAGTTAGATCATGTACGCTTTTAGGTGAATATTTTAAAAACTTTATATGATAATATGATAAGAATTATAACTTCTGTCTTTTATTTTATTAATTATATTTCATTGATTAGTAATTTTATTACTCAGAAGCTAGTAAAATAAATTATATCAGAATATCAAAAAATAGAATGCTAGTAATAAATTTAAACCATTTCTTTATTATACTAAGCCTTTCATAGGTATAATGTTTATAAACAAATGGATTTATAGAGTAACTTATGTTAATCTACATGATCTATAATGTAGACACACTATAACATGGAAAATAATAAGGAAGAATAAAGCAGTAATGTTAATTGAAATACAGTTAAATGTTTCATGTTTTTCTTTTTAAGAGAACATCGTGTGGATGACTCAGGACGACTGTATAAAAGTATTAATTTTGGAGAAGGTACTATTAACCTGTTTGACTAGATTATTATAACATTATCAAAATATTTCTAATGATTCTATGTAGCATTGACTTGGATTTTGCTTCTGCAGAAAATACAGTGGGTAAATGGGAAAGATCTTCAAAGTTGAAAGCTGCCTAAATTGATTTAAAAAGAAAATTTAAGGCACACCCATATCAGTTATTTGGTGTTCACAACTGGCAAGGCTAAAACACTGTTAACAATCATCTTGTCCTGTTTCAAAGAGCCAATATTTTAAACCCCTTAAGATCTTTGGAATGATTTCAGTAACTTTGCAACCAAATGTATCTTTCAAGCAGTCCTCTGATCCCTTAATTGTGGAAAAAGGCATGGTTTCTCTCTTGTATTTTTATTCTTTTGATACACTGCAGATGTACATTTTTATGCTCTAGATTTTTTCTTTGACTCATAAATAGATACTCAATTTGGGAAATAGAAATTTTTTACCAAATAAGCCACTATTTAAGTACTAATTATGTCCCTCTTAGGGAGCATCTTCCTATACAAGAGACTGCAACTCAGTCCTAACCCTCATGGAGTTCATAAAGTTATAGAAAAGATACAGTGTTATTTTACCAACTACTTCCATAGATACTTAATTCTCACAACAAAAATAGTAGAAGGAAATTTAAATGTAGTGGGGTAGAGGACAAAGTAGGGAGGAGCTATAGTAACTTTTTGAACAGAGGAGAGTCATGACAATGGTGAAATTCAGTAGGAGGCTAATCTATATGTGTGAAGGCCTGAACTAGGGTGGCAACTGAGAATGGAGAAGGGATAAGTATGACTTTTTGAAGGAAAAATCAAGATTCTTAACAGATTAGATAGAGAATATTAAGGATTACAGGGAGTTGTTGAAAATGAGTACCAAGTTTCGAGTCTAGAGTGTTGTCAGGAGACAGGTAAACCAGAATAATGCAGTATTGTCCAAGCCAGCAAGGAATGAATACATTGGCAGGTTAGATGATACATACAGGTCCAAGGAAATGAAGATGTTAAATGGCTGACAGATTTGAGGACTTTGGTGAAAAGGCCATCAGTGACCTCCAGGATAGTAATTTCAGCTGAATAGTGCTGGCTGGATGATACTTGCATAGGTAAGGAGTGTTGACAACAATCCTCCCAGAGACAAGGACTATTTCAAATGGCAGTTATTTGGGCTATACATTCTTAGTGGGATATATTCTAAAGACAAAAAGAGTGCCAAAGGAATTTAAAACTTAGTAATCTTATTTTTAGTGGTAATATTGTTATTTTGAAAAATTTTAATGTATACTACAGGGTAAAAGAAAGAAGTAACTACTGTTAACATTAGCAACCAAGATTTTCAGTGTAACAGAAAAGAAAATCAAATACAAAATGAAAAGTTAAATTTAAACTCTGTAATATAAAGTTTGAAATGAAAATATTATAAATTTGATTTTTTTCTTTTGAAAAATATGTATTTTCTAGCACCAACCAGTGAAAAGTTTTAAAGCACTGAAAACTAGTAATAAAGACTACCACTAATACCCAGATTGTAGCCACAGAATACTATTTCCTTGTAAAGGAAACCATAGCATCATGGAGAAATGGCTTATTTCATGTCTGAGGCAGTAAATATACTAAGATGAGCCTGGTGTGTCTTGTGCAGGAAGGCAAAAGAGATATTAAGGGAAAAACGAGTTGTGTCAAAAGGACACAAGCCAGGTTGAAAGGGTTTCCACTGGCTAAAGATGGGACAATTTGAGTATCGAATGACTGCAACTGATGGGAACTTTTTGAATACTCCTAAAAAGAGAGCAAACAAAAAACCTTAATGGTCACCCATGGTGGTTGCTAGGGCATACGTTATGCTGAAAGTCAATTTAAATAAAGAGGAAGTATCAAGCATTTCTTCTGTCTTTCCTATATGAATTATATTTCAGGATAACCAAATAGTTGATGAGGGAAAGTTCTTTTTTATAGAACTCCAGCCAAGAAATGCAAAAGATATCTTAGAACTAGAAAATCATTTTACAATTTCTAATGAGATAATGGATCTAGGCAGCAAAATTATTTCATGAAGGTTAACAGGAAATTGTATAATGGAGAATCATTCTGATAATAAATGCCTGAATTCATTGATCAATTTTTTTTTTGAGAATATACACAGCACAACATACACGAATTCCATTGTTTCTACACATACAACGCAGTGACATTGATTACATTCTTCCAGTTGTGCAACCGTGCTCACCCTCCTTTTCTGAGTTGCCCCTCCCTCATTAACATAACCTCATTGCCCCCTAAGTTTCCTGTCTAATCTTTCCAGTTGCTGTTGTCACTTTGATCCCGTATAGATAGTTCTTAAAAGAGCATAATGCTCAAGGCAGACATTTTTTACTAGTTAATCTAAACTATTATTTGGTTTTAAGAAGACTTCAGGGGATGTTTTTGGTTTAAGGTTTAGAGATTATCTCAGGGCAATAGTTCCAGGGGTTCATTAAACCTACATAGCTCCAGGAAGTCTGGAGTCCATTATAATTTTAAATTCTGTTCTGCATTGCCCTCCTTTTGATCAGGATTCTTCAATCTTAATATCACTAAAAGTAGGCAGCCAGACATTATGTGCCTCCTTGATGTGATGCGATACGAAGTATACATCACTATATAGGAAATATTCATACTAAAAACACTGAACCTAAGTTTATTCAAACCTTTAGATCTAATTATCTAATTTCCAGCTTTCAGCAAATACAGGGAATAGACCAAAAATGAAACCAAACTCATTGCCGTTGATTCCAACTCATAACAACCGTATAGAGGAAGAAGTTAAATAGCACCATGAAGAGCAAAGGCTCGTTCTACAGGACAACTGTATGAGACCAAAAGGGCAAAATCTGTCTAAAAGCAAAGATGAGAAGTCAGAAAGGGGTAGGAAAACCAGATGAAAGGTAACGGTATACCCAGGGTGGAAATGGGGAGGGTGCTGACATGTTCAGCAGACTGTGACCAATGTCTTAGAACACTCTGTGTACAAATTGTTGAATGGGAAACAATTTTGCTCTGTAAACCTTCACCTAAAAAAAAGCACAATAAAATACTTAAAATAACAACAACCAATACAAGGCCCACAGGACCAGGATCTAGCCCCAGGGAAGAGGCTGGACAAATGTCACTAAATCCCTTTAGATTCCTTTAGAAGGGGGGTCACAACGCTATGCTGAGTGTTCAAGGTGTTTAATTCCTCCAAGTATAGCAGACTATTTTGAAATCCCACTTATTATTAGAGAAGGAACTCTCTCTTAGGAGTCCTGAGATAGAAAAACAGGCACTATTATAAAAAAAAAAATTATAGAAACAATTTGGTTTAGGAAAGTAATTTCTTACCCAGTTCCATATTCCCTTTATGCATTGACGAATCTGTTTTTAAACTAGATTTGTATGTTTGAGTCTCTAGTGATAACAAGCTTGATAATGGCTATATATAAAGGTGAGAGAGAACAGGTTTTTGTTTCTGCGTATTTATATACAGGGCCGGGACCTTACTGCCCCAAAAGTGCAAAATTTGGAAAAAGTAAATTACTGGGGTAAGAAGCTATGTGAGGATAGGAACAAAGAGGAATGGTCAGTAAACACAAAGAATTTAAAAAACTGCCTCTCCAACTTACGAAAACTTGAACATAGAGAAAATTTGAATGAACTATATAAGGGAAATCCCTATACCTTCCACTTAGATTCAGTAATTGCTAACATTTAGTAATCCATCTGTTATTGAACTGTCTTTGTATTTGTCTGTTTGTCTGTAGCCTATCTATTTTTTTGTTAAACTTTTTGAAAGTAAATTGCAGGCGTCAAACTTCAGCCCTAAGCAACAGTATGCATTGCCTAACAATAAGGACACATCTCCTGAACCCTCCTAAAATAAACAATAATTCTTTAAAAACATGTAATATACAGATCGTACTCAAATTTCCCTAAGTGTTTCTTAAAAATGTCTTTTATAGCGAGTTTTTTTTTTTTTTCCTATTAACTCTGATCCTATCAGACTATGCATTGCATTTGGTTGGTTTTATCTCGTTAGTTTCTTTTAACCTAAAACAGTTTTACCATGACATTAACTTTTTTTTCATTGTACTTTAGATGAAAGGTTTACAGAACAAAACTAGTTGCTCATTAAAGAGTACACATATTGATTTATGACAGTGGTTAACAATCCCACGACATGTCAGTACTCTCTCGACTTTGGGTTTCCTATTACCAGCTGTCCTGTCCCCTCCTGCCTTCTTGTCCTTGCCCCTGGGCTGTTGTACCCCTTTAGTCTCGTTTTGTTTTATGGAACTCTCCAATCTTTGGCTGAAGGATGAACTTCGGGAGTGACTTCATTACTGAGCTAAAAGGGTATTAAGGGACATTTACTTTTTTAAGAGAATAGGCCAGTTGCCTTATAGGATATCCCACATTTTATATTTCTCTGGTTGTTGCCTCATAGTGTTGTTTAACTTGTCCCTCTATTCCCTATCCCTTAACTTGGAAATTAGATCTCTATTCATGATCTGAGTCAGGTTAAACATTTTTGGCAAGACTACTTTTTAGGTTATGCTGTGTATATAATTTTGTATTATATCGAGGCATATGATGTCAGGTTGACACCATTATTACTGATGGCAACTTAGATCACTTGGATCAGTGACAGCCACATCTCTCCACTGTAACACTTTGCTTTCTGCATTGTAATAGCATGTAAAGCTGTGGGGTGATGCTTCAGCATCATGCAAATAGCAGACTTTCACCTTATGGTTGTAATATCAACTGGTGACTTTCTGAATGAGCTATTTCATTAGGATTGCAAATTGTGATTTTTCTAATTCTGTCAGTTCTTCCACATTTGTTAGCTGGTGTTCTTCTGTAAAGAAGAGCTGTCCCTCAGCACCTGGAGATGAACTACAGAAAGGCAGGGTAAATACTTAAATGTCTCCCCTTGTTACCAGTTTCAGAGTAAGGAATTAATGTCATAGTAACAAAAGCTTTTTCAATGAAGTTCTTCTAGCTATGAGCAGTCTAATACTAGGAATACACAACCTTGCCTTTGAATGTCCTGTAAGTGCTAATAACTATCCTGTAAAATAATTGAAAAAATATCTCCCAACTTGTTTAACTATAACTCTTTCACCTCCAATGAAGTGCCTACTTAAACTGATTAATTCATATAATCAGGTTATCCTTTGATGGTTTAACATAAGTAGAAATTTTAATTTTAAAATTCTTCTAAAAATAAATATCAGTATTGTGAAGACTATATATTGAGTTCTATCAAATAATGCAAATGTACCTTTTTACCATTTTTTTCTCTTGTTTTTCTTTCCTCTACATGTTTGTAAGTATTGATATACATAAGAGCAGTCTGGATGATGGAGCATTGATTCATAATAATAGAGTTATTATATATTGAAAATTAAGCAACTAAATAGTAAAATTCCCCCAAAATTACAGAAGACAGATGAAATCACAGAAGGGCAGCCTAAGTGCAATTACAGTATACTCCTTGCAGACAATGACAATGGTTTTTATTTTTTATGTTTTTGCCAGTGGCACAGGCTGTAATGTTATGTGTGCTTAAATAAGAATTTGTTGATTGCAGTTTTAAAAATACACTAGTTTGGCGGTTCCTTAAAAAGTTAAACATAGAATTATCATATGATCCAGAAATTCCACTCCCACCTATACACCCAAAAGACTTGAAAGCAGGGACTGAAACAGATACTTGAGCACCAATGTCTGTAGCAGCATCGGTCACAATAGCCAACAGGGAGAAACAACTCCAGTGTCCATCGACAGATGAACGGATAGACAAAATGCAGTAAGTGCATATAATGGGATGTTATTCAGCCCTAAAAAGGAATGAAATTCTGATACATACAGCAGGGATGAATCTTGAAAACATTACTTTGAGTGAAGGATGGTAGACAAAAAGGGACAAGTATTACATGATCCACTTATATGAGTTACCTAGAATAGGCAAATTCATAGAGGGAGAATGTAGGTTAGAGGTTATGGGTGGGGAGTGGGGAGTTATTGGTTAATGGTTATAAGGTTTCTGTTTGGAGTGATGAAAGGGTTTTGGAAGTAGATAGTGGTGATGGCTATACAACATTGTGAATGTAATTAATGCCACTGAATTGTACACTTAAAATGGTTAAAATGACAAATTTTATGTTATATATATTTTACCACAATTTCTTTAAAAAGTACAGTAGTCCATAAATATTTAAATTTGTATCTGGTCCTCCAGTATTCTCAACATACCCCCCATCCCAACATACACACACACACACACTTAAAAATAGTATAAATGAACACAATCTTATATTATTACCTGGTTTACTCTGAAAACGTGGATAAATTACAAAATAGCATGATGAATGTATATGAGTGGATGTATGTATATGGCCTCACACTCTTCTCAATTATATCAACAATAGCTTATATTGAGTGTGTAGCTTAACTATGTAGTTTAAGATGACAAGTCAATACACTTTATATAAAACCACCATCAAATCCTGGCTATTTCTTTGTAAAAGTATAAATGATAACATAATGATTTTTACTAATACTAATTTTATATAGCAATGAAATTCAAAATATCAAATTGAAATTCAAAATATCAATTGAAATGAATATAGAACTGAGAACCTATTAATAAACTAGTTGAGGTCTTCATGCAGTCCTTGTAAATTTAAGATTTAGGTAAGGTAGAAAAAATCTGCAACTGAAATTTTAAGCAAATGGGTTTAGTTTGAGGTCACTTTATTATAGAATTCTATAAAATCCATTTTTTTTTTTTTGTACTTTAGATGAAAGTTTACAGAACAAACCAGCTTCTCATAAAACAATTAGTACATATACATATAAAGTTTTGTGACAACCCCACGACCTGCCAACGCTCTTCCCTTCTCGACCTTGGGTTTCCCCATTACCAGCTTTCCTGTCCACCCCGCCCCCCGCCCCCCCACTGCCACCACCACCACCTTTTCATCCTTAACCCTGGGCTGATGTACATATTCAGTCTCATTTTGTTTTAAGGGCAGAAACTAATCTTTGGCTGAAGGGTGAACCTCAGGAGTGACTTCATTACCGAGCCGACAGGGTGTCTGGTGGCCTTACTCTCAGGGTTTCTCCAGTTTCTGTCAGACCACTAAGCCTGTTTTTTTTGTTCTGTTTTGTACAAGTTAGAATTTTGTTCTACATTTTTCTCCAACCCGGTTAGGGAGCTTCTATTATGATCCCTGTCAGAGCAGTCAGTGGTGGTAGCCAGGCACCATCTAGTTGTGCTGGACTCAGTCTGGTAGAGGCTGTAGTACTTCTATAAAATACATTCTTATTTTGGATTGAGAGACACCAAATAGAAAGGGGGAAAAATCAGAGTATATCCTGTAGTTAACAGAATTGAAGTGTATCTTCTGGGAAGAAAATTCAGTTTACTTTTTAATGCCATTTAAAAATTACTTTTGTCATATAAATTTTTTGTTACTTTTAAACTGCTTTGAAGCCTAAAAACTGTTTGAAATTTTTATTCACAGAATTTGCTAAATATAATTTCTATATTATTATAATGTCATAAGACAAATTAGATATGTGGGTAATTTGATTTTTCTTCTATTTACTTATAGCAAGTACGGATGAAGTTCAAATTCCCCGAGGAAATATTGACCAAGTTGCTGTTGTAGCCACCAATATTCTATTTTTTGTGGTTCTATTTATCTTTGCCCTTTTTGAAACGTAAGTTTTACTCTGTCTTCATCTAAATCAGATTATGTATTAACCTTTATTAATGCAGTATTATTCAGGTATGTAGATGTTATTGAAAATCTTTATGCAAGACATATTTTTTCTGGTCATCATGTAAAAAGCATATATAAATTTTGTGATTTTTAAGTTGAATGTAGTTAATTCTGTAGACATAATCTTACTATCTTATCTTCCTCATAAAGGAATCTGTTACACTAGTCTTTTCCCCTTTTATTTGAGTTTTATGATAAATACGGTTTTAAACTTTAATGCCATAATTTAACTATAAGCTATATAACTCCCTGCATGCATATATATATTTATATATATATATACATACACACAGTGTTCAGCCTAGCCATTTTACCTCTATTTAAGTCCTGATCCTGAAAAAATAGTAGTGAAATATATTACAAAATATATTACTCTGCCTTGTTGACCTTTATCATGACGCATGTTTTTTAAATACCTTCCCATTAAATTATAAAAATAGTGCATTCTTGTTATAAAAATTCCAAGCAATACAACTTTATTTCCACATCTACTCCTTTCCTTAGAAGTAACCATTTCTAATACTTCTGTGTGTATTTTTTTGACATTTTTTCTATGCAACTGTTTGGGCATATGTGTGTGTATATGTCTATTAAACCAACATAAAAGATGTGATATTATCATTTGACAAGTTGGTTTATTCACTTATCAATACATTGTGACATTTTTATGTCAGTGCATGTATATTTGTGTCTTTATTTTTAAAATTATAGAAATACAGGAACACTTCAGCAGGTCTGATTTTAAATTTTAAAATGGCAATGATTTTTTTTAGAGAAATAAATATTTTAAATATATTTCAATTCTGTTATGTAACTACTTAATAGAATGAGACAGAAAGTAGAAAAAGAGGGTTGGACAAGGAAGGAGAAAGCCACGTAAAGGAAGAGAGACATTCAAAGGTGTGGAGGACAATATACACATTCAAAGTAGGGATGGAAGAGACTGAAGAAGAGAAAAAAATAGCAGGTTCTAATAATCTAACTATAGTAACATTTCATTGAAAAGAGACCAATATAACCATAGTTAGTAATGTTAGAATGGTAGGAGTTATGATTGATTTGTTTTCTTTTTCTCTTTTTCAAAGTTTCTGCAATGTGACTATATAATTAAAATAAATATGAAAAATAGAGACACAAATAGGCAAATTTAGTAGCTTTTATATGTAACAAGGAAACCCTGATGGCGTAGTGGTTAAGTGCTAGGGCTGCTAACCAAACAGTCAGCAGATCAAATCCACCAGGCGCTCCTTGGAAACTCTATGGGGCAGTTCTACTCTGTCCTTTAGGGTCACTGTGAGTCAGAATCGACTTGCTGGCAATGGATATGTAACGACAAGGAGCCCCGTGGCAGTGGTTAAAGTGATAGGTCTGAAAGGTCAGAGGTTTGAACCTACCCACCACTCAGCACAAGAAAGGTGGCAGTCTGCTTCTGTAAAGATTATAGCCTTGGAAAACCTGTGGGGCAGATCTGCTCTGTCCTGTGGGGTCAGTATGAGTTGGGATAGACTCGACGGCAGCGGGTATCTGTAACAACAAAATGTGCTTAGATTTTTTTTTTTTATATAGGTCTGGTGTCATTGTTAAAAGGGATGCAAATTCTTGAATGTGTAGGTATCATAATTAAAGCTTATATTTCAACTTTAAGCAACAATGACTATGATCTAAATAAAAATAAGAATAGCATTGTTCCTTTTTTTGTTTTCCTTAGCATCGTTACTCCATTAACAATGGATATGTATGCCTGGACTAGAGAACAAGCTGTTTTATATGGTGGAATAATACTTGCAGCCCTTGGAATTGAGGCAGTTCTTATTTTCATGGGGGTTAAATTACTTTCCAAAAAGTAAGTCATATATTTTTGGTTTTCTTTCAAGTCTGTTTTTTTTTTTTTTTTAAGTGAAATATAAAACAGAGTTAACAATGTAAATAAGAATGCTAATAAAATAATTTAGAATTTTTTTCTCATTATATATTAGTTGTAGTCCTTGAAAGTTTGCAAATAGATTTGCAGTGTATTAAGGGAGCAAGGTATTCTACTGTGTATTCTTTGGTAAAACAGAAGTATCTTACAAACAAAATAATTGTCTCCTAATTTTTTTTGTTTAATGTATCTTTTGGAGCCCTGGTAGCACAGTGGTTAAGAGCTCAGGTTGCTAACCAAAAGGTCAGCAGTTGGAATCACCACTCACTCCTTGGAAACCCTATGAGGCAGTTCTGCTCTGTCCTATAGGGTCACCATGAGTCAGAATTGCTTCGATGGCAATGGATTTTGTTTGGTTTTTTGGTAATGTATCTTTTATATATTATGCTTTTCTGAATGTATTTCTAAAAATGTACGTCACAAAACATTTTTCTGCTGTATGGTAATAGATGTTAAGCGATAAAAAGTTTCAGTGGTTAATTCAGTTTGGAAATTCTTGTTAAAAGGACTCAACTCATTGCTCTAGAACTCTGAAGTCTTCAGTATACATACTGTGTCACCATCATGGCAAATGTAGTGCGTAGCATTTCTCATAGATACTTGACTACAAGAACACTTTTTAAAGAAACATTTTATAAAAGCTCGACTGTATAAGGCACACACTTTGGGGGAAATGCTTGTATAAAGAGGTTCAATCATATAGTTTGGGGTCCACCCATCATATAGTTTGGGACATTAGCTGATAAATTTTGACAGTCCTTCTAAGATTTAATTATTGTTAATATATTTTAATAAATTTCTGTAAATCAATCAACAAATGTTGAGTTAATGTATATGGTTAAGTGCTATAGGGGATACTACAAAGATACCTGCTCTTATGAGGCCAAGTAGAAGGGCTGATATAGATATAAATATTCAAAGTTAAATAATAGTAAATACATTACATCTTGCTACATAAGTGATTTTCAGATACCTGCTGATACACATTCTCATAGAATGTCTAATTCCTTACCTTCAAAGAGATTATATTCTAGTGGGAGGCAGGGGGAAGCCAATAAAAAAAAAACAAAAACAAATGTGATGTGCTGTGAAGGATAGAGCAGAGGAAGAGACTAAAGAGTGACAAGCTTTGGGTAGGTGGGGTGGGGAAGTGTTATATTCGATAGACCGGTCAAGGAAAGAACATCTGAGGAAGTTACATTCAAGCAGAGAACTCGAATTCCATGAAGTTAGAAAACAGCCAGGCAGTGGCCTGGAACTCTCCCCTCTCCCCTGAGGGAGGGTATTGCAGAGGTCTTTGGTACTGAGCTTTTGTATTTAAGGAAGAAGCAGGAAGGCCCTTTTGGCTGGAGTGAAATGAGAAATGGGGAATGGTAGAAATCAGGCTAGAGAAATGTAGAGCCTTGCAAGTATTCTGATGGTGATGAAACGTCTTTGGTTTTGTTTTACTTTTTATTAAGGAATATTTCCAACATATGCAAAGGTGCAGAGAGCACCATGTACTGAGCCTCTGATATCCATTACCCAGCTTCAACAATTATAAACCCTTACAAAATATTGTTTCATCTACACCTCCGTCTACTCCGTGCTCTCTTTCCCTGGCACCTGGATTATTTTGAAGCCAATTCCAGATATCATTTCATGTCTTCCATAAATATTTCAGTTTGTGTCCCTTCAAGTTAATGATGACATTATCACACCTAAAAAATTTAACAGTGATTTCTTAATATCATCAAATATCCTAATAGTGTTCACATTTTCACCTCTCTCAGTTTTTTTGTTTGTTTTATATTGTTTCACAGTTTGCTTGCTTGACTCATGATCTTAAGTTTCTTAAGACACTTTTAATCTATAGCTTTCTCTCCTCTTTCTCCTTACAAATTGAAGAAACTAAGATGGAATGTTTGTCATTGTACATTTACCAAGTTTCTCACATTTTGAATCTTGCTGGTTGTATCCCTGTGGTGTTTTAGAAAACATTTTCCTCTGCTCACTATATTTCTTGAAAATTGGTACTTAGATCTAACAGCTTGATGAGATTTGGGTTTGTTTTTTTTTTTTTGGCAAGAATACTTTATAGGTGGTGCTATATGCTTACATAGGAGAAATATGTTTTGCTTATCTCTTTTTATGATGTAAGGGGCTATTGATCATTCCCTAGAAACATTAATTCACTACAGAGTACAGAATGCTAGTGGTCTATCATTTCTTTATCTGCTGGACTACTTTCTATAAAGAAAACCTTCGCCTCACCAAGTATTTAGTTATCCTGTTTGCATAGGAAAAGCAGAATAAATGCTTGATTACTTCCTTTTCCTAACTGGTTTTTAAAATCAAAAGTAGGTTCCCTCATCTTCTGAAAGTGACCAGTGAGCATTTTATTTTGCTATAGTGTGAATTCATAGGTTATATTTTTATGTGTTTCAATCTATTGTAGTTATTATTGTTTTTTGGTGTCACACTGTTGCATTTTTTTGGCCAGTCCTTTCAAATTGGCTTCTGAGTCCTTTTGTCATGGCCTGGTAATCACGGATAGCTTCTTTGGTCTCTGATATGACAAGATGTTCAGGTTCATCTTATACGTATTCTGTCCCAGACCTGAAAATTAGCCATTTTTCAGAGGATTTCTAGTTCTTTTTAGTGGGAAATTATATTTAGCATTTATATTAATTGACATGTTACCAAAAGTATCAAGATCTTATTTATAGTTTTTTAATTATAAAATATAATTATAGACTATACTATAATATTTCATTTTAAATTACAGTTTCTGTTCTTTAACAGGATTGGCGAGCGTGCTATTCTACTGGGAGGACTCACCGTTGTATGGGTTGGATTCTTTATCTTGTTGCCCTGGGGAAATCAGCTTCCCAAAATACAGTGGGAAGGTATAGCCATACATAATTCTATAATGTTAGCTCCTGTTATCCATCTAAAATTAATAAGTAATATGCTGTACCAATTTTGTTTTTACAGGTTTACATAATAATTCAATCCCTATTGTCACGTTTGGGGAAATTATTATTAATTTCTGGACGTCTTCAAGAGAAGATCACTGTGAAGAACCAACTGGCTGCCCAATTGAACAAGCCTGGTGCCTTTACACCCCTGTGATCCATCTGGCCCAGTTCCTCACATCAGCCATGCTAATTGGAATGGGTTATCCAGCCTGCAACGTTATGTCCTATACATTATATTCAAAAATTCTAGGACCAAAACCACAGGTGAGCCAGTTACCCTGACATTGCAATTCTGTGAAGTATGTTTGTAAGCATTCACATGTTTTGCTACCATTTTGTATTTTTAAACAGGTAACATAGGCATTTTTATTATATTTAGTGTTTTAATTTTTAAAAGTCTACAACTTTTATAAAGCATTTGTAGAATTTACATGCTGAAATTTAATGAACAGTACTGTAGTTAGAGCTCAAAGATGACTTGAACTCAGATTATCAGCTCAAAATAATTTTCACAGGAAAAAATATCTGAAACATAAATTTCTGAAACTCACTCTTTAGGGAACCAAAATCAATAGCCAGATTTCCATTTCACCTGGTTTACTTTCATCTGCTGTAAAATCTGTAAAAGACCTCTTTTAAGTGTTAAAAAGCAAAGGTGGCCTAACCCAAGCCATGGTATTTTCAGTTGCCTCATATGCATGCGAAAGCTGGATAATGAATAAGGAAGACCAAAGAAGAATTGACGTCTTTGAGTTGTGGTGTTGGCGGAGAATATTGAATATACCATGGACTGCCAAAAGAACAAACAAGTATCCACAGAAGTGAAGATAGTGAGACTTTGTCTCACGTATTTAGGACATGTTATCAGGAGGGACCAGTCCTTGGAGAAGGACATCCTATTGGTAAAGTGGAGATTCAGTGAAAAAGAGGAAGGCCCTCAATGAGATGGATTGACACAGTGGCTGCAACAATGGACTCAAGCAGAGCAACAATTGTGAGGATGGCGCAGGATGGGGCAGCGTTTCATTCTGTCGTGCGTAGGGTTGCTATGAGTCGGAACCCGCTCGAAGGCACCTAACAACAATTTCATCTAGCCCCAGAGAAAATTACTAAGAGAGGAAAACTCAACAGTCTTAAAAGTTTATAGCAGCTATGTGTATTTTAAAATAACGTTTATTATAAAAAAAAAAATTCTACATTATATAAAAATTAGAAAAAATATAGAAGCAAAATGAAGAAAAATATCACACAGATGACTACTACTAACATTATTCTTCCAATTCCAGTTTTATGTATGCCTGTCTGAATGTGTGTGTTTTTAACACGAAAATAGGATTACATCATGTATACTATTTTGTAATCTAATTAAAAAAAAAAAATATATATATATATATATATATATATATGTTGTGAATATTTTCCCATGACATTTAACTTTCTTTTAGAGAATTTTTTTTAATGGAGACATTGTATTTCATTTTATATATGTACCATCATTTATTCAGTCATTCTCCAACTTAATGCACATTTAGGTTATTTCCAGATTTTGCTTCTCTTTTTTTAGTAGCAGTTATTTAAATGTCCACAAAATAAAAATGTTACCTTCCTCTTTAAAAATTAAATTGATACCTCAGAATATATCCTAGAGAAATAAGAGCCATCACATGAATAGACATATGCACACCCATGTTCACTGCAGCATTATTCACAATAGCAAAAAAATGGAAACAGCCTAAGTGCCCAACAACAGATGAATGATTAAAGAAACTATGGTACATACACACAATGAAATACTATGCAATGATAAAGAACAATGAAGAATTCTGCAAAATATCTCACAACATGGATATATCTGGAGGGCATTATGCTGAGTGAAATAAGTTAATCACAAAAGGGCAAATACTGTTAGGAGATGACTATTATAAAAACCCAAGAAAAGATTGACACACAGAAAAAACAATCTTCGATGGTTACAAGGGAGGGGAATGGTAGGAAGGGGAAATCACACACTAGATAGTACAAAAACCCATTGCCATAGAGACAATTTCAACTCACAGTGACCCTATCGGACGGTAGAACTGCCCAACAGGGTTTCCAAGGAGTGCCTGGTGGATTCAAACTGCCAACATTTTGGTTAGCGGCCGTAGCTCTTTTTTTTTTAAACAAGTAAATAAATATATATAATATATATATGTATGTATGTATAGTGCTTTACGTGAAAGTTTATAGCTCAAGTTAGTTTCTGATACAAAAATTTATACACAGATTGTTACGTGACCCTAGTTGCTTTCTCTGTAATGTGACAGCACACTCCTCCTTTCCACCCTGGATTTCCTGTGTCCATTCAACCAGCTCCTGTCCCTTTCTGCTTCCCATCTCGCCTCTGCCCATTTAGTCTCAAGTATCTACTTGAACTAAGAAGTGCACTCTTCACAAGTATTATTTTATGTCTTATAGTCCAGTCTAATCTTTGTCTGAAGAGTTGGCTTCAGGAATAGTTTTAGCTCTGGGTTAACAGAGAGTCCGGGGACCATGTCTTACAGGGTTCCTCCAATCTCAGTAAGACCGTTAAGTCTAGTCTTTTTACTAGGATTTGAGTTCTGCATCTCACTTTTCTCCTGCTCCATCAGGGACTCTCTGTTGTGTTCCCTGTCAGGACAGTCATTGGTGGTAGCCGGGTACCATCTCGTTTTTCTGGTCTCAGGCTGATAGAGTCTCTGGTTTATGTGGCCCTTTTTGTCTCCTCGGCTAATATGTTCCTTGTGTCATTGGTGTTCTTCATTCTCCTTTGCTCCAGGTGGGTTGGGACCAATTGATGCATCTTAGATGGCCACTTTCTAGCTTTTAAGACCCCAGATACCAGTCACCAAAGTGGGATGCAGAACATTTTCTTAATAAAATTTGTTATGCCTATTGCCCTAGATGTCCCCTGAAACCATGGTCCTCAGACCTCTACCCCTGCTACTCTGTCCCTTGAAGTGTTTGGTTTTATTCAGGAAATTTCTTAGCTTTTGGTTTAGTCCAGTTGTGGTGACTTTCCTTGTATTGCGTGTTGTCCTTCCTTCACCTAAGATAATTCTTACGCCTCTCCTTCTCTCCGCACTCTCATAACCATCAAAGAATGTTTTGTCCTGTGTTTAAACCTTTTCTTGAGTTCTTATAATAGTGGTCTCATACAATATTTGTCCTTTTGTGACTGATTTCAACTCAGCATAATGCCTTCCAGATTCATCCATGTTATGAGATGTTTTGCAGATTCATCATTGTTCTTTATCATTGCATACTATTCCACTGTGTGAATATACCATAATTTGTTCATCCATTCTTCCATTGATGGGCACCTAGGTTGTTCCCATCTTTTTCCTATAGCTGCCGTAGCTCTTAACCACTATACCACCAGGGTTTCCAACTAGATAGTAGACAAGTGTTAACTTTGGTGGAAGGGAAAGACAACATACAATATAGGGTAAGCTGTACAACTTGACCAAGGTAAAGCCATAGAAGTTTCCTAGATACATCCAAACACCTTGAGGGACCGAGTTACTGGGGCTGAGGGCTGGGGACCATGGTCTTGAGGGACATTTAGGTCAATTGGTATAACAGTTTATAAAGAGAATGTTCTACATTCTACTTTGGTCAGTAGCATCTAGGGTCTTAAAAGCTTGCAAGCAGACATCCAAGATATGTTTATTGGTCCCATCCTGTCCAGAGCAAACAATGAAGAAATCCAAAGACATAAGGAAAATATTAGTCCAGAGGACTAATGGACTACATGAACCGCAGCCTCCACCTGCCTGAATCCAGAAGAATTAGATGGTATCCAGCTACCACCAACAACTGCCCTGACAGGGATCACAATAGAGGGCCCAGGACAGAGCAAGAGAAAAACGTAGAACAAAGTTCAAATTCACAAAAAAGATCAGATTTACTGGTCTGACAGAGAATGGATGAACCCCCAAGGATATGGCCCCTGGACACCCTACTAACTCAGAACTAACACCACTCCCAAAGTCTACCTTTCAGCCAAAGATTAGACAGGCTGTCATGGATTGAATTATGTCCACCCAAAAATGTGTGTATCAATTGTGCTGGGCCATGATTTCCATATTAAGTGATTTTCCTATGTGTTGCAAATCCTGCCTCTGTGATGTTAATGAGGGAAGATGGGTGGCAGTTGTGTTAGTGAGGCAGGACTCAACCTACAGGATTGGATTGTGTCTTGAGGAAGTCTCTCGAGATATAAAAGATAGAAGCAAGCAGAGAGATGGGGGACCTCATACCACCAGGAAAGCAGCACCAGGAGCAGAGCACGTCCTTTGGATCTGGGGTCCCTGCGCCTGAGAAGCTCCTCAAGCATGGGAAGATTGAGGACAAGGACTTTCTTCCAGAGCTTCCCCTGGAGCCGACACCTTGAATTTGGACTTTCAGCCTACTCTACTGTGAGGAAATAAATTTCTCTTTGTTAAAGCCATCCACATGTGAGTATTTCTGTAATAGCAGCATTAGATGACTAAAACAGAATTTAGTACCGAGAGAGTGGGATGCTGCTCTAACAGATACCGAAAATGTGGAAGTGGTTTTGAAACTGTGACCGGATAGAATTGCGACAGCGGCAGGGGACCAGCGCAGCAGAGAATCTGCAGCAGCAGAGAAGTGGCAGCGACAGAGAAGCAGCAGCAACAGAACCAGGAGAGCCAACCGGAGCAAGAGAGCTGAGAGCCTGTGCGCAGGAGGCTTCCTGGTAAAGTGGGGTGCCTTCAGGCACTTATTGGTGGAGCTACAGAGCTTCGAACACTTGCCTCAGCAGGGCAGATGCAGGCTGGGCGTGAGGCCCAAGAAGCTGAGAGGCCAAGAAACCAGGAAACAGAAGCTGAAAAGACAAGAACACAAGAAGCTGAGCTGCCTCAGTTTCAAAAGGTAAGTCCAGTGACCTCAGGGCTTTCAAAGGGTGGAGCCATGGCCTCTGATGTTTCTAAGGGTGGAGCTGCCACTTAGATGGACTAGGAGAATTATGCACCTAAAGCCGAGGGAGCAGAATTGCTGTCCCAGTGGGCCTGGAAGGCAGAGCCGAAGCCCAGGGCCGAGGGGCCTCCACTCAAAATCTGGAGAGTGTGGTCAATACCTAGAGCCTGGAGGGCAGGGTTATTGTGTAAATCGTCTCAGAGAACAGAGGATTATTTTCAAAGCCTTGAGGGCTTATGTAGTGTGTTCTGCTGACTTGCTTGGTGCCTGTTCTCCCTTCTTGTCCTCCAGTTCCTTCCGTTTGTAACGGAAATGTCTAGCTTGTGCCTGTTTTGCCATTGTACCTTTGGAAGTAGATAACTTGTATTCTAGATTTCACAGATGAAGAGGAATTTTTGGACTTTGGACTTGGAGTTAAGACTTTTGCTATGATATGATGGGGTGAATATGTTTTGCATGTTACAAGGATGTGATTTTGGGGGGGCCAAAGGTGGAATGTCATGGATTGAATTTTGTCCTCCCAAAAATGTGTGTATCAGTTGGGCTGGGCCATAAGTCTCAGCATTGAGTTATTTTCCTATATGTTGTAAATCCTGCCTCTATGATATTAATGAGGGAGGATGGGTGGCAGATGTGTTAGTGAGGCAGGACTCAACCTACAGGATTCGATTGTGTCTTGAGGAAGTCTCTTTAGATATAAAAGGGGCCAAAGGTGGAATGTCATGGATTGAATTTTGTCCTCCCAAAAATGTGTGTATCAGTTGGGCTGGGCCATAAGTCTCAGCATTGAGTTATTTTCCTATATGTTGTAAATCCTGCCTCTATGATATTAATGAGGGAGGATGGGTGGCAGATGTGTTAGTGAGGCAGGACTCAACCTACAGGATTCGATTGTGTCTTGAGGAAGTCTCTTTAGATATAAAAGATAGAAGCAAGCAGAGAGATAGGGGACCTCATACCACCAAGAAAGCAGCACCAGGAGCAGAGCACGTCTTTTGGACGTGGGGTCCCTGTGCCTGAGAAGCTCCTCAACCGGGGAAGATTGAGGACAAGGACCTCCTTCCAGAGCGGACAGAGAGAGAAACCCTTCCCTTGGAGTTGACGCCTTGAATTTGGACTTCTAGCCTACTTTACAGTGAGGAAATAAATTTCTCTTTGTTAAAGCCATCCACTTGTGGTATTTCTGTTATGACAGCACTAGATGACTAAAACACAGGCCTATAAAACAAACAATAACGTACTTGAGTAACGTGCTTCTTAGTTCAATCAAGTATAGGAGATCAAACGGACAACACTTGCCCAAAAGCAAAGATGAGAATGCTGCAGGAAGGGACAGGAAAACTTCATGAATGGTTATGGGGAACCTGGGTATAAAGGGAAACGGGGAGAATGCTGACATATTGCAGAGATTGCAACTAATGTCACAAAACAATTTGTGTATAAATATTTGAATGAGAAACTAATTTGTGCTGTAAACTTTCACCTAAAGCACAATAAAGTAAAACAATTAAACTTACTTTTTTGGGCAGGAATTAGTGTTTCTCTATTAAAATAAGGCAAAGAAACAATTTTTTTTTTAATCCTTATGTTTTGAACCAAAAACTATAAATAATAGGTAAAACATTTTGGTAATTATTTTGAGTTTGTTTTTTAATCTAAAAGATTGTATTTTCAGTTATTCCAAAATAAGAATAAAAGCAAATTAATTACAAAAGCAGTACTTGATGGTTGTAATAAAATTTAAATAATTTAGAAACATTTGTAGCACAAAATGAAGGCTCTTCTAAGCCCCACCACACCAAAGTCAACCACTGTTAACTTCATTTGTACCCTTCAAGACATTTTTCCATGCCTATTCAAAGAGATACTCATTCACTTTAAAATAGCTTTTAAGTAAGGAGCTTTGGCTGAGTATAATATGGAGAAAGTGATTCTTGTGAATCTGCCATAGTTTGGTAATAGCAGCATCATTTTTTTTTAGCAAATAACCCTGAATATCAATCTGCTTATCTTCCACTCTCCCCCCTACAGGGTGTGTACATGGGCTGGTTAACAGCTTCTGGAAGTGGAGCTCGGATTCTTGGACCCGTGTTCATCAGCCAAGTGTACACTTACTGGGGACCACGATGGGCATTCAGCCTTGTGGGTGGAATACTGGTACTCACCATCACTCTCCTGGGAGTGGTTTACAAAAGACTTGTTGCTTTTTCTCTAAGACATGGGAGGATTCAAGAATCAACTAGCTGAGACTGCAATGGAAAGTACTTGCTGCTTGGAACTTCCTAGTCTAAGACTCTCCTAGAAAATTTCTATGAGCCAGTCTCCAAAAGCCAGATTGTGGGTATTGAATATTTTGAATAACAAGTACATATATTGAATAACAGGGAATTCCACGATTCTGTGAGTAATTATGAATAGTAAGATAATATGAAAACATTCCATATCCTAATTTCCTTATCCGAAAAATAAAATATTCCTCTTATAACACTTTTTTGGGGTTACATGAACTAATGAGTGAATGGAAAATTGCCTATAAATGTAAAGTTGTACTCTTAGTATAAGGAGTTTGGTGGTGCAGTTGGTTAAGCACTCAACTGCTAATCGAAAAGTTGGTGATTCGAACCCACCAGCCACCCTGCAGGAGAAAGATGTGGCAGTCTGTTTCCGTAAAGATTACAGCTTGGAAACCCTCTGGGGCAGTTTAACCCAGTTCTGTAAGGTCGCTATGAGTCCAAATCAACTCGAAGGCATTTTTTTTTTTTAACTCTTCATATACACTACAGAGAGGCTCTTAAGGTAGCTGGAGACTGTTGATGCAGTGAGACCACAGGAGAGTTCTGTGTGAGTTAGCGATGACAGAACACATGTACAGAAATTTTTACCAAAATAAAAGTATTTTTATTCCAGGATATCTACTTATTATTTATGAAATATGCATTTTTCGATTATTATCAGGTTTCCTTATAAAAATCATGACTGTTAAATTTTCAATTTACCATGCCTGCCATCCTACCATCTTCTTCTTTAAGTTCCTATTCTAATACCGTAATGTCCACCTTATTTTAGTTCAGGATCTTACTAAGTAACCACTAAGACAGTAAGGGTAAGAATAATGCTAATATTGAGCAATGTAAGAGGAAAAACAAATCAAGATGGATTTCAGTGCCTTTAGTAGGGCTAACTACTTTTTTGTTTCAAGTACTAACAAAGAGTTCACTTCAGGAACATAGGCCAGATAGGTGTTATCGTATGTGTATAATGAATAGCAAATGATTTATCAAAATTATTGGAATTTTTTGATGCCATTAAATTCTGGAGAGATACTATAATTAAATACATTTCCCATCCATCAGTAGTGGCAGGGAGAAAGACATACTTTTCAGTCTATCTGTATAGCTATTAAAAGCTGTGAATTTTAGCTAGATATTAAATTTGGATGAGACATGACCTCCACAATCCAGCTAGGCTAATAACTATTTGAGGCAAAAAGGCTTTAACAGTTTACTGAGTTTACCTGAAGTTGGCTAAATCACACTATGTATACATTTCTACCTCTACGTAAGTTGAATGCTGATGACATAAACTGGTATGAAACTGTGTATACTGGTAATCAATATTATCAAAAAATACAAAAACACTTATAAATACTTTTCCCAATGTTTCCTACTTTATTACAAATATTTTCAAATCTTAGAGTAAATACTTTCATCTGTACTTTATATTTAGTTTGCTGTGCTCTTAAACCCACTTTCTTCAGCTCTAATAGAAAGTTTAATCTGACAGAAATCATCCTATAATTGTTAGAGTTTTTTTTTTTTTTTCTTTTTTCACTCTTCTTTACCTCTCATAGCAAAATTCTACTTCAGTTAGGTTTATCAGAACCATAGCCAGGTTTCTACCAGTTTGATCAAATCCTGAGATCCCTCTTACCTGATGTTTTCCAGCTCCTTCCTCTATTGTATTCTTTAGTACTGCTAACCCTAAAAAGTAAACCCTTGGGTGGTATAGTGTATATGACAGTAATAACAATAATGGTAATGATGAAAATGATAATAGCAAGTATCTACAGAGTTCTTTCTATATTCCAGAGCATATTTAATGTATAGTTAATTCTCATAGCAACCTTACAGGGCAAAGTTATTATCATTCCCGTTTTACACATGAAGAAATGGAGGCACAAAGAAGTTAAGGAACTTGTCTAGGTAACAGTTTACCTTAAGAGTCTACACTCTTAACCACTATATTTTTCATAGTGGGGAAAATAGCCCAGAAAGTTGTTGTAGCAGTTAGGTAAATGCAAACTTATGTTACCTGTATCAGTGACTTCTACTAGCAGAAATATTTGAGAAACATAATTTCAAGCCAACTAAATGGGGCTTTTATGTTAGCATGATATTTCGCCTGTTTCCAGGCAAAAATATAACGTAGAGAAGTTTCTCAACTTAAGATTTATAATATTGAAGAAAATTCAGATAAACTATAACCTTGCCAAAATGACTGCCACCTTCCTTTTTATTGAGAGCACTTTCTTGGAAAAGAACACAGAGATTATACCAGTGAACATCTTGGCACAAGAGAAGACAAATAGGAAGTGACCTGGGTTTGGGGAGAGGACAAGGAAGTAAAGTTGGAGAAAAAAATTTCCCAGTTGAGGGCTTCAGTGGGACAGGTTGAATACAAATCAGAAAAGATGATAGGAGACCTTAAAGATAGGAAAAGCTGATTAAAAAAAAAAGTGTGTCTTTAAGAAAAGATATGTTTTTAAAAATTGAACTTAAACTTGATAAGGGTGATTTTCATGCTTTGAAGGGATTTTATAACTTCACAAAATCATCTCTATGCTTCCCTGCAAATCTTGACTACATTTAAAATAAACTCCTCCAGCTCATGTAAAAATTTTCTCCTAAGTGAAATAAATCTTTATGTAACTTTATGTTTTAAAAGGAAAAAGACTACTTATCTGCATCTGTTCAAGAATAGATTGATTTATTTTGAGAAGAAATTTTGGGTACCATTTTTAATGTAGACTTATTTGTAACTTAATGTCTATTTTATATTGTAAATGTACATTTAATAATAAATAAGATTATTATGCAAATGTATCTTAAGCCTTAAAACTTTATTCGTACTTTCAACACATATTTAAGGGGCACCCACTATGTGCCAATCACTATGTAATTTGGGGGGATAGAGCAATGCACAAAAATAAAAATATTGCTGTCAAAGCTCAGGAAATAAGAAATTTTAAAAATGATTTCAGAGTGAAGACCAAATTAGAAGTAACACAAGAATAAGCAAGACAATGGAAATAATGTAGGAAAATTAAAATAAACAAAAATGAAGACATAAAAATGATTCTGGAAAAAGTGATAAGATACAGGAACTAGGCAAAGATGATCGAACATACATATAATAGGAGTCCATGAAGAACAACATCAAAACAATGGAAACAGAACCAATTCTAAAACCTATGAAACAAGAAAAGTTCACTAAAATAAAGGAAGGCTTGAGGCTACATATGGAACAGGCACTCCATATACTAGCGGAAACTGACTCAGAATGGTCTACACTGACACATATTCAAGTAAAAATACTAGATTAAAATATAACTTTGGATATCTAGGCAAAATGACTAACTCATAAAGAAAAAAATCAGATTACAATCAGACTTCTTAATGACTTCATGACAGAAGTCACTATAATAACATATTTAAGATATTCAAAGAAAGGTAATGTGAGCAAAGTTTTTTTATATCCAGCCAAGCTGACCTTCAAGTATAAAGTCCAAAGACAAACTGTTAAAATGAAATAAGGAATATTGTTTCCTTGAGCCCTGACTAGGAATCCACTAGTGAACAAGTTTGGAACAACCAAGATGATAAGAGAAGCTTCAGCATGAGGACTTATAGTAAACACTTAACCACCTATGGAAGTAAGGAACTATGGAAATAGGGTGACAACATAATATAAAGAGTTATAAAACGGTGGTCCCCAAGCTGCAGAAAATTCCACAGCCTCAAACAGCTTGCTTGACAAGCCCCATAGCTTTACATTAACACCCTGGTTCCCCTTAACTGCTGCCCAGAACTAGATGAAACTGGCTGAAACTGGTTTAGGCTCCATATTGACATCCTGGGTAAACTTTTAGCTCATTAAGTGCCTCATGTATAGTAACTTCCCAGCCTTTTGGGCAGAGACAGGCTGCCATTTTTAAGCATGTGATGTATGAAGCTATCTTACCCTTACTGTGCCTACATTACATGATTAAGAACGTTGCTGATGTAATTTGCATGATCTCCTTGCTCGTAAGCCCTATAAAATTAACCTCCCTAAATCATATCCCTGAGCAATCTTGGAGGCACCAGCCCCAACTGTTTCATTCCTTGTGCAATGAAACAAAGCTGCCATTCTGATCTCTCACCTCAGCCTCTTGTTTATTGGCTGTGACGAGTCTTGCTGAGCAGGACCTGTGGTACCCAGTAACAAATTCTGCAAGCCAGCCAGGGGTCACCTGCTCAGTTCTGAAGGCAGATCGAACAACACACCAGCCCTGACATCTGGCGCGATCAGATTTCTCCCAGAGACCTCCAGGCAGTTCCAGAGGCTGACCCACCTCTGACTCAACACTGACTCAGTGGGAGATGTGAAATCACTTGAGGTGTTCCCCAGAAAGGGGGATCATACATCCTCAGTAACAATCTAAATCCAATGTAAAGCCTTAGAAGAGACCCAAGAAGTGGAAGGAATTGGCCACTGAGGACATAAAAGGTCTTAGGTGTTTGTTACTTTTTTGTGTGGTCATCAGCAATGAGAGGTATGGATAACACACAAAGGATCCCTGAATGTAGTCTGTCAGGGTGCATTCTAAAGAATTGGTCTTACTTTGGGTCAGACCTATGAAAACGAAGAAAATGATTTTCGTTTGTAATATTGCTTGGCCCCAGTACCAACTAGGGGATGGTGAGAAATGGCCCCCGAACAGGTCTTTGCACTATAACACTATCTTCCAACTTGACCTTTTTTGTATGTGTAAAGGGAAATGGGATGAGAAGATGTATGTTGAAGACTTCATGGTTTTACACCAGAAAAAAGCAGAGTTGACCTTAATGACATGGATGGAGTAGAGCTTTCGGGACCTTCATTTGCTGATGAGGCATGACTCGCAATGAGAAGAAACAGCTGCAAACATCCATTAATAATCAGAACCTGGAATGTACAAAGTATGAATCTAGGGAAATTTGGAAATAGTCAAAAATGAAATGGAATGCATAAACGTTGATATGCTAGGCATTAGTGAGCTGAAATGGACTGGTATTGGCCATTTTGAATCGGACAATCATATAGTCTACTATGCTGGGCATGACAACCTGAACAGGAATGGTGTTGCGTTCGTCAAAAAAAAAAAAAAAAAAAAAACATTTCAAGATCTATCCTGAAGTACAACGCTATCAGTGATAGGATAATTTCCATACACCTACAAGGAAGACCGGTTAATACGACTGTTACTCAAATTCACGCACCAACCACTAGGGCCAAAGATGAAGAAATAGAAGATTTTTATCAGCTGCTGCAGTCTGAAATTGATCAAACATGCAATCAGGATGCATTGATAATTACTGGTGATTGGAATGCGAGAGTTGGACACAAAGAAGGATCAGTAATTGGAAAACATGGCCATGGTGATAGAAACAATGCCAGAGATCGAATGATAGAATTTGGCAAGACTGACGACTTCTTCACTACAAATACCTTTTTCACCAACATAAATGGAGACTATACACATGGACCTCACCAGATGGAATACACAGAAATCAAATTGACTACATCTGTGGAAAGAGACGGTGGAAAAGCTCAATATCATCAGTCAGAACAAGGCCAGGGGCCGACTGTGGAACAGACCATCAATTGCTCATATGCAAGCTCAAGCTGAAACTGAAGAAAATCAGAACAAGTCCACGAGAGCCAAAATATGACCTTGAGTATATCCCACCTGAATTTAGAGACCATCTGAAGAATAGATTTGACTCATTAAACACTAGTGAATGAAGAGCAGACAAGTTGTGGAATGACATCAAAGACATGAAGAAAGCAAGAGGTCATTGAAAAGACAAGAAAGAAAAGACCAAGATGGATGTCAGAGGAGACCCTGAAACTTGCTCTCGAAGGTCAAGCAGCTAAAGCAAAAGGAAGAATTGATGAAGTAAAAGATCTGAACAGAAGATTTCAAAGGGTGGATCAAGAGGACAAAGTAAAGTATTATAATGACATTTGGAAAGAGCTGGAGATGGAAAACCAAAAGGGAAGAACACGCTCGGTGTTCCTCAAGCTGAAAGAATTGAAGAAAAAATTCAAGCCTCGAGTTGCAATAGTGAAGGATTCTATGG
Source organism: Elephas maximus indicus (assembly GCF_024166365.1). Classification (NCBI taxonomy): domain Eukaryota; kingdom Metazoa; phylum Chordata; class Mammalia; order Proboscidea; family Elephantidae; genus Elephas; species Elephas maximus. The sequence continues at coordinate 17,867,095 of NC_064823.1, forward strand.
GGAAAATATTGAACGACCCAGAAAGCATCAAAAGATGATGGAAGGAATATCAAACCCACCCACTGCCATCGAGTCGATTCCGACTCATAGTGACCCTACAGGACAGAGTAGAACTGCCCCATAGAGTTTCCAAGAAGCGCCTGGCGGATTCGAACTGCCGACCTTTTGGTTAGCAGTGGTAGCACTTAACCACTACTGCAGGAAGGAATACAGAGAGTCATTGTACCAAAAAGAATTAGTTGATGTTCAACCGTTTCAAGAGGTAGCGTATGATCAGGAACCGATGGTACTGAAGGAAGAAGTCCAAGCTGCTCTGAAGGCATTGGTGAAAAACAAGGCTCCAGGAACTGCTGGAATATCAATTGAGATGTTTCAACAAACAGACGCAGCGCTGGAGGTGCTCACTCATCCATGCCAAGAAATATGAAAGACAGCCTCCTGGCCAACTGACTGGAAGAGATACATATTTATGCCTATTCCCAAGAAAGGTGATCCAACCAAATGTGGAAATTATAGAACAATATCATTAATGTCACACACAAGCAAAATTTTGCTGAAGATCATTCAAAAGTGGCTGCAGCACTGTATCAACAGGGAACTGCCAGAAATTCAGGCTGGTTTCAGAAGAGGACATGGAACCAGGGATATCATTACTGATGTCAGATGGATCCTGGCTGAAAGCAGAGAATACCAGAAGGATGTTTACCTGTGTTTTATTGACTACGCAAAGGCATTCAACTCTGTGGATCATAACAAATTATGGATAACATTGTGAAGAATGGGAATTCTAGAACACTTAATTGTGCTCATGAGGAACCTTTACATAAATGAAGAGGCAGTTGTTCAGACAGAACAAGGGGATACTGATCAGTTTAAAGTCAGGAAAGGCGTGCGTCAGGGTTGTATTCTTTCACCATACCTATTCACTCTGTACGCTGAGTGAATAATCTGAGAAGCTGGACTATATGAAGAAGAACGGGGTATCAGGATTGGAGGAAGATTAATTAACCTGCATTATGCAGATGACACAACCTTGCTTGCTGAAAGCGAAGAGGGCTTGAAGCACTTACTAATGAAGATCAAAGACCACATCCTTCAGTGTGGATTGCGCCTCAACATAAAGGAAATAAAAATCCTCACAACTGGACCAGTGAGCAACATCATGATAAACGGAGAAAAGACTGAAGTTGTCAAGGATTTCATTTTACTTGGATCCACAATCAACACCCATGGAAGCAGCAGACAAGAAATCAAAAGATGCATTGCATTGGGTAAATCTGCTGTAAAGGACCTACTTAAAATGTTGAAGAGCAAAGATGTCACCTTGAAGACTAAGGTGCACCTCACCCAAGCTATGGTATTTTCAATCACATCATATGCATGTGAAAGCTGGACAATGAATAAGGAAGACTGAAGAAGAGTTGACGCCTTTGAATTGTGGTGTTGGCAAAGAATATTGAATATACCATGGACTGCCAAAGAAGGAACAATTCTGTCTTAGAAGAAGTACAACCAGAGAATGCTCCTCAGAAGCAAGAATGGTGAGACTGCATCTTACATAGTTTGGACATGTTGTCAGGAGGGATCAGTCCCTGGAGAAGGACATCATTCAAGCTTGGCAGAGTACAGGGTCAGTGGAAAAGAGGAAGACCCTCAACGAGGTGGACTGACACAGTGGCTGCTACAATGAGCTCAAGCATAGCAACGATTGTAAGGATGGCTCAGGACCGGGCAGTGTTTCGTTCTGTCGTGCATAGGGTCGCTATGAGTTGGAACTGACTCAATGGCAGCTAACAACAACAACAACCAGGATGAAAATCTACGGAAACAATGTAAAATTTTAGCTCAGACAGACAACGACAAAGGGAAACCACCAGTCTTAGCCCCAGATCCAGAGGATGATTTCCTGATTCTGACCCTACACCCTCCATCTCCTCCTCTGGTTTTGGCCCCTCTGCAGCTACTGGCGCTGCAACCCCCTGCTTCTGCCCGCCTTATGCCCTGAGCTGCCTAGCCCTTCCGCACAGCCAGTGGGATCGCCACCCCATATGCGGAGTGGAATGGCCTTTGTGGTGTCCCAATTTGGCCGATGGGGAAGGCTCTGAAAGAGGGGGGCGGGGTTCTCAGGGAGGCCATGGTTTTGAGGGCTGCGATACCAGGCCCGAAAGGAAGCCCGATGGCATACACCCTTTACATCAGGTCCCAGCCTGAGATGCCAGAATGGTCCGGGTTACTCAGCCCTTCACAAGTGGTCTTTGTAACTGGAAGAACAACAGCCTCAGGTATAGAAAGGACCCCAAGCAGACGCAAAGTCTTTTTGCCTCCATTTCCCACACTCACAACCCCACTTGGGCGTATTGCCAGGCCCTGTGTGACATGCTTCTCACCCTAGAAAAGTGCCGCATGATGTTTGAGAAGGCTTGTGCTAAGGCATGAGTTACAGGCTGTAAATTGAAACAGCGCTGATGCTTTCCCTGCTGCTGATCCTGGCTGGGACCCCAACACTGCAGCAGGGCAGATGCACCTTACTTTTCAGAAGAAGTGTCTTCAAGAGTTTAAAGAAAGGGGTACCCAAACAAAAGAATTCAAGCAAAGTGCATGAAGTTAAACAGGAGTCTAACGAGGACCCCTCCTGGTTTTGGGAAAGAATTTATGCTGCTTTCAGGTAGTTCACTGTATGTAGAACCTGAGAGTCTTGAAAATACCCAAATGGTTAATATGATCTTTATAGGGCAAAGTGCTCCCCATGTTGGAAGAAATGTTCAAAAAGTAGGAGGTATGGGATTGGGAATGTTTCAGCTAGTGGAACTAGCCTACCAAGTTTCTCTAACCAAGATAAAGAGCAAGAAAGGAAGAAAGTTGCAGACCCAAAGTGCCAGACAGCCTTCCTTGTGGCCACCTTGCAGGACGGAGGCCAGACCCCCAAAGAACAAAGAAAAGGGGGAAGCCAAGGCTGCAGGAGCTGGGAAGGCCCCATGTCCCCTTAGAAAGAGACCCAGTGCACCCGGTGTAAAAAGAAGGGACACTGGAAACGAGAGTCTCCAAAATACCAAACAAAGGAACAAAAATGGAGAGAGGCAACCCAGTGCCTGGCCATGGCACCAGAAGTTGAGTCGGACTGAGGGGGACCAGAGGCTAGCCCTCTGCCGGAGCGCCTAGTTATAATGAAGGTAAAAGGAAAGCCCATAAAGTTCCTGGTAGACATGGGGGCAACTCACTCTGTGATGATAAAAAAGGCAGCCCCAATAACAGGAAGGACCATTCCAGTAGTTGGTGTGTCAGGAAAAGAAGTACTCCCCCCCGCTGCCCCCACCTTCTTGTAGCCTTTAATCTGCTCTAGAGTGCAGGAGAGGTGTCTGACTCATTCCTTCCTATGCATGCCGTACTGCCCAGTCCTTTTGCTGGGCCAAGGCCTGCTTTGCAAGTTGCAGCCACAGATAACCCTTGAAAACAGGCAACTGCATATGCAAGTGCCACCTGGCTCAGGTTGGAAGCTGCAAATAGCTCTTTTAAATCAAATACAAACAAGTTCACCAACCAACTACTCAAAGGGGGTCCTCCACCAAGGACTGGTAGACTCTAAAGTCATGGAAGCAGTGCTGCCTTGGGTTTGGGCAGACAAAACCCCTGGAAGGGCCAAAAACTTGCCACCGTTGTCACTAACCTCTTGCCTGATACTACCCCACCTAGCCTAAAGCAATATCCTATTAGAATTGAGGCCTGCTAAGCTCTTGCATACACCATCAACAGGTACATAGAACATGGACTGATTCGACACTTCCAGTCACAGTTTAACAATTTTTTTTTATTCTTCCAGTGACGAAAAAGACTGGGGAATACTGCTTGGTGCAGGATGAGGGCAGTGAATCAAGTAACAGTGACAGTTCACCAGTGGTCCCAAATGCCTACGTACTGCTCTGCACACTCTCCCCTGCCTTCACTTGTTATACTGTGTTGGACTTGAAAGATGTGGGTTTTTTTTTTTTTTTTTTTTTGAATTCCAGTTAAAGAGAAAACCCAAGTGATCTTTGCTTTTGAGTGGGAGGACCCGCTCTCAGGACTCAAACAGCAACATTGATGGACAGTTTTACCCCAAAAGTTCAAAAACAGCCCAACCCTGCTTGGGCCAGTGCTGGCACAAGACTTACACCAGCCGATCCTCACCAACAGCATCTCGTCGAAGTTTGTGGCTGATCTCAATGCAGCAAAGATGAGCTCCATTCACTTCAGAATACCCCTGAGGTTCTTAACTTCCTGGGCAACTCAGTACAGGGTACAGAAAGAAAAGTCCCAGATCACTCAGCTAGAACTAATGTACTCGGGGTTTAAAATTAGGGCTGGTGAACACGAATTGCTACCAGTGATAAAGGATGCCATCTACCAACTGGCTGCCCCCCCCACCAGAAAGCAGCTAAGAGGCTTCTTGGAATGCCAGAATTTTGCCACATTTGGATCACAAACTTTGGGCTCATTGCAAAATCTCTTTACCAGGGTTTAGAAGTGAAAGAAACAGAGACTCTGAACTGGACTGCTAAAGAGGATCAAGCCTTCAAAACCTTAAAAGTAAAATTAATGGAAGCTCTCGCACTTGGGCTGCCAGACCTGAGTCACTGTTTTGAACTCTTCATTCATGAATCGGTGGGGATTGCAACAGGGATCCTCACCCAGACCCTGTGAAACTAGAAGCAACCCGTGGCATACTTTTCAAAGAAGCTGGACACGGTGACGGAAGGCTGGCCTGCCTGTCTACAGGCAGTAGCACCCTCTGTGTTAGAAACCAAGAAAGCTGAGAAGCTGACTCTTGGGCAGCCCCTAATGGTCACAACACATCACTCTGTTATCACCATCTTGGAACATCGCAGGTCACAATGGATTTCCCAAGGATAAATGGCCAAATGCTAGGCAGTGCTCCTGGTTAACCCATCTGTTTTGCTCCAAGAAAGCCTGCCTCAACCCTGCCACTCTCCTGCCTTCCCTTCCCCAATGGGAGAAGTCCTACAAGTGTTTAATGACCACAGACCTAGCCTATGCCAGCAGACTAGACCTGACTGACAGGCCTCTGGAGGACCCTGACTTGGAATTGTACACCGATGGAAGCAGCTTTGTTGAGAATAAAGAAAATCTGGTTATGCAGTTCTAACGCCGGATGAGACATTGGAGTCAGGGTCGCTCCATCCCGGAACCTCAGGGCAGAAGGCTGACCTCATCGCCATGCTCCAAGCATGGTCACAATTTACATGGACTGTAAGTACATTTTGGGGGTACTTCATGCCCACAGAGCCGTCTGGAAAGAAAGGGGGCTCCTCACTGCCAACAGAAAAGACATTAAGCATTCACAGAAAATCTTTTAATTCCTTTGAGCCATCCTCTCAGCGCAAGTTGCCATAGTGCACTGGCAAGAGCACCAAAAAGGAGATAACACTGCAGCAAAAGGCAATCGAAAGGCAGATGCCGCAGCCAAGGAAGCTGCCCGGCTACATTAGTATTCTGGCTACAGCTGCCCCTACTGACTTAAAACCCTGCTACTCCCCCACAAGATAAGGCTTTAGCTCAAAACTGGTGAGCCACAAAGAAAAAGAATGGATGGCTCTACACTGAACATGGAAGGATCTTCATCCCATCAAAACTAATGCATCTTATTCTCCTGAAAAGCTCATCAGTCAACTCGTTATGGTAGAGATGGGCTTTATGATTAGGTAAAAAGATACCTGGTGGGCCCAAAGCTTCTGTCCACCATTGAATCCATTATAAGGGCCTGCACCACCTGTGCCAAAAAGAATACAAAAAATACCATCAATGCACCTCCAAGGCATAAAAGACAATGGGCCATGCCCAGAGAAGGCTGGCAAATTGATTTTGCTGAAATGCCAAAAGCCCCCAGGAACTGTAGATATTTGCTAGTACGTATAGACACTTCTACCAATTGGATAAAAGCCTTTCCTTGCCAATCAGAAAGGGCCACAGAAGTAGTCAAACATCTCCTAGATGACATAATTCTTAGGTTTGGGCTTCATTCTTCCATTGGGAATAACAATGGACCTCACTTTATTGCTCCAATAGTTCAGGCATTGGCGAGATCGTTAGGTTTTAATTGGAATCTACATTCAGCATGGGCACCACCCACCAAAAACCAAACCCACTGCAGTCGAGTCGATTCCGACTCACAGTCATACCCTACAGAACAGAGTAGAGCTGCCCCATAGAGTTTCCAAGGAGCGCCTAGGCAGATTCGAGCTGCTGACCTCTTGGTTAGCAGCCGTAGCACTTAACCACTATACCACCAGGGTTTCCATTGGCACCACAGTCCAGTGGAAAGGTAGAAAGAGGTAATCAAACTCTGAAGAGACATATAGCTAAGCTCTGTCAAGAAACAAAGCTAGCTTGGACTAAAGTACTACCCGTGGCCCTCTTGAGAGCTAGAGCTAAAAATCAGCCCCTTTGAGCTGCCCCCTCCTGATTAACCCTGACATGGAATTAAGTGTTAACTCAGCTGTGTGACTGGGAATTTACAAATCATAAAGTATTTGTGGTCTCTCCTGGCGACTCTGTCTTCTCTCCACAGGTATAATCTCAGCCAACAACCACCTGAGCCAGAGGTACTGTTCACCCTTCCCAGCCCGGTGACTGAGCTCTAAAGGCCTGGAAAGCTGAACCCCTCCAGGAAAAGAGGACTGGACCTTTTGAAGTGCTGCCTGCCAAACCCATGGTGAAATTCATTGGTCTCAAGGCTTGGATCCACCACACCCAAATAAAGAGGACAGTCCCACCAGACATCGAGGGACAAACCCACCAGAACTGTGAATACTGGACCTGTGAACCTGTCAAGGACCTTAAGTACCTGTTTTCCAGGCATCCTCCTGCATGGCTATAAATATGCTGATGGTACCAGTGAGTTCTGGCGAAAAAGGAGAAACCCCAGTGCCTGCTAAGCCTTAAGAACAGCTGGCCACCCAAGAAAAGTATCCTTACAGGACACACCAAACCCGATTTTCCACAGCACAGTGGTTTAGGGCCAACGCTGGCCATGGGTGACCAATTTCTAAAGAAAGGGAGGGAGTAAGGCAGAGGTCCCCAGGCTATGGAAAATTCCACTGCCTCAAACAGCTTGCTTGACATGCCCCGTTGCTTTACATTAACATCCTGGTTCCCCCTTCCTTTAACTGCTGCCCAGAACTAGATGAAACCAGCTGAAACTGGTTTAGGTGCCACACTGACCTTTTAGTTTATTACGTGCTTCATGCATAGTAACTTCCCAGCCTTTTGGGTGGAGATGGGCTGCCATTTTTAAACAATGTATGAAGTTAAAGGTTACCCTTACTGTACCTGTGTAGCATGATTAAGAATGTCGATGTAATTTACATGATTTCCTTGCTTGTAAGCCCTATAAAAACGACCTCCCAAAACCCTATCTTTGAACAGCCTTGGAGGCACCAGCCCCGACTGTTTCTTTCCTTGCACAATGAAACAAAGCTGCCTTTCTGATCTCCCACCTCGGCCTCTTGTTTATTGGCTGTGATGAAAAGATTGAGAAATACTACATCAACCAAATGGAATATGTGGTCCTAGTTTGGAACCTGATTCAAATAAACTTTTTTTTTTTTTTCCAGTAAGACTACAGAAGGAAAGTGAATATTTTATATTTGATGTTATGAAAACTTTCCTCTTGGTACAATAATTATATTTACCATTATGTTTATTGATGGTATTTACAGACTCAGTGATATGATGCCTGGGATTTGTGTTAAAATAATCTAACTGGAAGAGAATAAAAAGCAGTATAGTGACACAGGATTTGCCACATGCTGCTAATAGTTGAAGCTAGATGATGGGTACACAGGGGCTTATTATACTAATCTATTTGCATTTGTATGAAACTTTCCATAATATAAAGTTTTTATAAATAAGGGACTAAAAAGCTAATTGAGTAGGGCTGGCTCACTTTAAATATCCTCCTAGTATGATCTGGGTAGGCCATTTGTTGGGAAACACCCCATCAGTAACTTTAGGTCTTTCCTACGGGGCTGGGCAGATTCTTCTGGTAAGAGTCTCCAACCTCCTATCTGGAAGGGCAAAGTGTGGCTGCCTGAGTCTGGGAGCTATGTAGGAGGAGGCTGGGGAACAGATTGGAGGTCTCTGTATTCAGCATTAGTGTATACAGTCATGTAATCCCTGTTTTCAGAATGCTACCCACATCCTCAACTGTGTGGTTATCTCCCAGTCAGTAAATTCCATATGGATTTCTGTCTGTCTACCTGTTTTATATATATATATATATATATATAACACATATATAAAACAAACCTGTTGCCATCCAGTCAATTCTGATTCATAGCAACCCCACAGAACAGAATTGCCCCACAGGGTTTCCAAGAAGCGACTGGTGGATTCGAACTGCTGACCTCTTGGTTAGCTGTGAAGTTCTTTAAGTACTGTGCCACCAGGCCTTTCTTCCCAGGTGCCTGAGGGTGGACTTGAACCTCCAATCTTTCAGGTATGTTAGCAGTTGAGTGTGTTAACTGTTTATACTACCCAGGAACACCAACGTTGGATCACTGATGTGTTAAAATGTGTTATTCAAATAGATACTGTCAAATTACTTTCACAGTTATCATTTACATTCTACTCAACAGTACTGGACAGTGTTCTGCATCTTTGTGGGCACTATTATTTTATTATCAGTTTCTTAATAAAAGGAAATTATTCTCTTGTTTTAATTTTGCATTTCCCCAACTAGTAATGAGGTACAGCATATTTCCTTTTTATTGACCACATGGATTTCCTCCTTTGTGAATTACTTGTTCATATCTTTTGTCCATTTTTCTACTGGGTTGTTTGTCCTTTTTAAATTAATATTAATTCTCCAATTTATGTTGCAAATACTATAAAAATAATATCTGCCTTAGGCAAAAACCTCCAAAACAACGTTGAATAATTGTGACATTAAATATTCCTATCTACTTAATGGAAACAGCTTCAATATTCCTGATTATAAAAAATCAGTAGGAAATATAAAACAGTCTTTAACATATGTAAGTAATTTCATTCTATTCCTATTTTACTTAGAGTCTTTTATTAGGAATGGTTGCCCTACTATCAAATATTCCTTTTTCTTTGTGTTAATTAACTGCATTATTAAGTTCTTCACTGTTAAAATGTATAACTGTAATTAAATATATAGATATTTTCAGATAAGGGTAGAAAAACAATGTATTTACCATTTGCAAAATTAAATTTTAAAATTTAATTGCTCCTCCTATACACACAGGCAACAAAATATAAAAATGAGTTTATTAGGGACTTACTTTAAAAAGGACTTAAATAAATCAAAAGATAAAGTAACTAATCGCTGTATTTATTTATTTTTTTATAAAATGCATTTGCAGAAATATTTCATGAGACTGGTGCTACAAAAATAAATATAAAACAAATATACATTTTTACATATGTTAATTGTAACATAAATACATATTTACATGTTCAAAAATTCAAAAACTCCATGTTTTGTCCATGATTCTCAACATGTCTGAAAAGTAGGGAAAATCATAAAACCACATCTACACCACACATCATTTATGTTTTCGCATTTAAAAGATCGCTCAATACAAATATATGAACGTAAGTTCAGGGGCATGTTCTAAGAGCAAGTTAGGTTTCCAATCTATTTTACTCTGTGAACACTACATTTTATAAGTGACTCAGGCTTCATTCTGTTTTGTTCTCTGGTTCAAATACATGCTATGGTACAGATTAAAATTCTCTTTAGTAGAAAGGCTTTCTGAAGAAGTTATTAAATAAAAAGTCACTTTACTTGAAAGCCAACAAAGTTATTTATTAAACTTATATATCTAAAAGAAGTTTTAATCAATGAAAACTAGGAGTTGGATTAGAAAACATCAAAAGAATGGAAGATAGACATTGTAATTTCTGTTTGATGTATTCTGGTAATTTTTCATTTTCTCCATACCTAAGTGAAGCAAAAGAAAAAATACCATGAACAACTTAATCACTTGGTTCTTGCAAGTACCAAGAGGTACGTACATCTTACTTTTCAGTAATTCTTCAATGACAAGAGATACTTCAGAAAAATTATACAAAGTTCCTAGAATAGGTATCTAAATCAAATTAAGCATACCCAACTTGTTTCCTGTTAAAATAGACAAATTTCTAAATGCATTTAAATAATAAAAAGAAAATTATATCTGTAAACTTGAACTGGCTTTACAATTTCTAAAAAAAGCTAAAAATCTAGATTCTTCATTAAATCAAAGGCCCTAATTCTAAAGAAAATATATAAGCTAAACATACTGTGGTTACATTTTTATTAAAATATTAACAATTTTCAAATGACCATGGCAAATAAAATTTGAACATTTAGCCTCAGAACACACGCTCCACTCAGTTACACTTGCATCCTTCCATTTTGTGGAGCATTTAAAGGAGCTTTTAGCAAAGCTTCTCACTAGAAGAACAGTTCTTTAAGTAGTGGCACTGCATATATACATATTTAACCAAAAAAGCAATTTCTAGCTATCCACAAATTATATCTGCCAAGTATTTCCTCTACAGTAAGCACTTCTCACCAAGTAGCATGTCTGTATCGGTATCACCAGCATTCTACTTCTCTTACAAAGTTATGGACTGAAATTTGGAAGCTAAACTACTGCTTATTCCTATTGCCAAATTTCTCAATTTTAGCATGGTGCCTGGCACACATTTTCATATAGAATATGTACCTTCGAAAAAGTCTTTCAAACATTAATCACTTTATATTATATTAAGGGATATAGTCTTTTATTTGGGAAAATAATCAGGTTACCTCTGAAAACAAAGATTAAGTTCTTTTAAGTACACCTTTTAGGCGTATTACTTTGAACCTACAAGTCCATGACCTCTGTAAAGGGGTCAAATCCCCCAATCCCGTTAGGCTACAGAGTAATAAGGCTACACGGAGCCTAGCCACTTGAGGTGGATGAGCCGTACCACTTACCCTGCATGAATGTAGGGAGGTAATTCAAATATACATTAAAAAAGACTACATAAACCGATAAAAAGAACTGTTTAACAAATAACGTGAACATTGTCAAACCAAAAACAGTAACTTTATTAAATCATTTATTTCAACATATAGAGAAAACAAAATTACAGCAAAGGACTGAATCTCACCAACATTTTAAGAACTTACCTAGTTGTTTGACCATTTGGTGATGTATAACTGATAGAAGACACTCCTGCCTGCACAACCAACTGGGATCCATCATTAAACTGAACCCACACAGCTCCACTAGTTAACTTAGAGAAAGAATAAGATTGCAAAATTACTACAGAAGTATGTAAAACTGCTATATAATAATAAACCGGTTGCCATCAAGTCGATTTCGACTCACAGAGACTCTAAAGGACCCGGTAGAACTGCCCTGTACAGTTTCCAAGGAACGTCTGGTGGATTTGAACTGCCAACCTTTTGGTTAGCAGCCGTAGCACTGAACCACTATGCCACCAGGGTTTCCACATAATAAGCATGCAAAATTGCAGTAGAGGATTTAAAGTTCTTAAAAGGTACTTTTGTTTAACATAGTTATATAAAAAAAAAAAAACCCTCTTAGGTGACTACAAATTTGGGGCTATGATGGTTAGTAGCATTGAGAATATTCATATTGTTTTTCCAATTATTCATTTAACAGCTAGGGCACTGTAATATTAAAAATCTTCTAAGTGAATACTGTTTCCCATTAATTTCCACCAGGATATCTGAGTCATCTTTTAGTTTTTTCACATACTATTTCTCACCAAGAAGAGAGTTAGGAAATTACAGCAACACTTTTTTCAAACAGGATTTCACTCTGTTCTCTGTCCTTAGACTACGGAAGTTCTCCCATGCCTGAGAACTTAACATCTTAGCCTTTGAAACTGGTTCCCTTAACAATGATGTTTAGAATGTGTCATTCCAAACAAGGAGGCACATACATAGTACTGTGAAAAAGACATGGACACTGGAATCGACAGACCAGGATTTATATTCAGACTCTGCCAATTTGTAAGAGTGTAGGATTGTGCAAGTCAGTCAACCAGTATGAGCCGTATTAAAGAAAACACCATCAACTTTACTGTTATTCTGGGGAATAAATGAGACACTGTACGGGCAAAACATGGTATATTTTTTTTTATATATAAAATTCTGTAAGTTTCAAACTTTAGGTGGCCTTAACTTGTAAATATACAAATCCTTTCCTATCAAAAAAAGTTAGTAATATGTATTAAAAGTAGTTTTTTAAACTTAAAAATGTCCCTGACACTGTTTTCCATTGCTCACAATTAGCCATTATTAGGACCTGGACTTTGAAACAAAAATGGCAAAATGAGGACATCCAGGCCCTATCAAAGGAGACCTGGTGGCGCAGTGGTAAAGTGTTCGGCTGCTAACCTAAAGGTGGGCAGCTCGAACCCACCAGCTGTTCCCTGAGAGAAAGATGTGGCAGTCTGCTTCCATAAAGATTATAGCCTTGGAAACCCTATGGGACAGTTCTACTCTGTCCTACAGGGTTGCTATGAGTCAGAACGGATCTGAAGGCAATGGGACTGGTTTTGGTTTAGGCCCTATCAAGCAATCTGTTATCACCAATATCTAGAATTTTCCAAGTGTGTAAAAAAAATACATTAAAATGTTTAAGGATATAACCAATATAAACAATGGTGTAAACATTTTCTTGTAAAGGAAATCTTGAAAATAATTTCTATTTTTTGATAATTGTCTAACTACTGTAGAAGACAAAAGAAATTCACAATGAGAAAATTCACTTTCCTAGAAACTTCTCACCTGTGTGGCCCAGCCAACATCTTTCACAAAAACAGATTTCAAAAGCTGTGCTGATTTAGGAAGACAATCTTTTAAGCTACTAGAGGAGATGTTTGTTCTAGAAGCTGTAGCTGTAAGACCAAGTTCTTCATTTGTAACCATCTACAAATAGCAAAGGACAGGAAGACATGACTCCTCAGCATTTTTGTACACTAACTTCAGCAAAAGTAGAAAACAATTTTCATTAGCTTAGAGTATTTTTTTAAAACAAAAATTTTAAATGTAAAGTATAACCACATTATTGAAAACTAGAAAAATATAGAAAAGAAAAACAGAATCACACCATCAGTTTTGATTTTCTTTCATCTCTTTCCCCAAGGCGTAATATTTTTATAGCTGTAATCATAGTACTTATGTGTGTGAATACACACACACACACCTGTTTCTTTAAAGTTACATTTTTCTGTATTGCTAAATAGTCTGCATTTACCATCACTATCATGAGTTCATTGAGTTAAAATACAGTAAGTTTATTTAACCATGTATCTGTAATGAACCTAACCCAAAGGGTTAGGTCTCAAAGAAATAACTGAGACCTGAACATCTACCCTGAGACAAGAAGACAAGAAGAACTAGATGGTGCCTGGCTACCACTACCGACCATTCTAATCAGGGCAACAATAGATGGACCCTGACAGAACAGCAGAAAAACATGAAACATAACTCAAATTCTTAAAAAGTCCAGATTTACTGGACCAGTTGAGACTAGAGAACTCCTTGAGACTACTGCCCAGAGATATTCTTTAAACCTTGAACCAAAACTATCCCGAGGTCATCTTTTAGCAAAATAACAGACTGGCACACAAAATAAAGGATATTACCTATGAGTATGGTGCTTCATTAAACAACCATCTATATGAAGATCAAAGGTCAACAATTACTCTAAAGCAAAGATGAGAAGCTAAGGGGGCAGAGAAACTACAGAGCATTGGAAATGGAACAACCAGAACACAATTAAAGAGAATGTTGACATACTGTGAAAAATATAACAAATAGCACTGAATAATTTGTAAAGAAATTGTCAATTGGGAACCTAGTTTCCTGTGTAGATTTTCATCAAAAACATAATAAAACATTGTTAAATAAATAAACAAACACAACCAGAGACCTGAAGAATGAGAAAGAATTAGCCATATGAAGTTAAGGAGCTGGGTAAAAGAACTCCAGGACAAGGGCAAAGCATGCAAAAAGGCAGAGTCTGGCGTGTTCAAAGCAGGGCTTCGAGCTGGTTCAGTCACGGCCCATAAAGCAAAACAGGAACAGGCTGGAAGTTTTACAATTTGGCAGATTCAACATGGTACCCAGAACAGAAAAAATTACAAGTTGAAGCCCTGGAATGGGAGACTTAGAAGAGGCATAATGAGCCCTTTCAAGAGCCTGACCCATGGGAATAGATTATTAGCAGGACTATAGGAGAGTGACACACATTCATAGTGGCCCAGTCGGCCACCATCTTTGAGTGCGATGCTGCCATCTTTGAGCAGGGCTTGGACTGTGCTCAGAATTCACAGGGAAGAGATCTGATTGCTATTCAATGCATACGCTGCCCTTATTCTTTAAAAAACCAAAAACAAACCCGTTGCTGTCAAGTTGATTCTGACTCATAGCGACCCCATAGGACAGAGTGGAACCACCCCATAGGGTTCCCAAGGAGCAGCTGGTGGATCTGAACTGCTGACCTTTTGGTTAGCAGCCAAACTCTTAACCGCTACACCACCAGGACTCCCCTTGTTCTCTAAGAGGGATATTAAGTTTCTAGCACGGTTTCAAGCTGTAATTTTTGCTGTTCTGGCTATCTTCCTAGTTCACCGTAACGTTAAAAATTCACACCTGTTCCAGCAACACTTCCTCAGCCATGACTGAACTGGGCAGAACCTGTTCAAAGCCCTGGTTCAAAGAATTAAAAGGCCTTTGACATGCAAGCACAGAAAGTGTGGGGTAAACTGCCTTAGGATAAAGGTGGAAAACTAGGTAGGTGACAGTAAGGCCAGAGTTTTAATTTCACATCAAGGGCATCAGGCAATCGCTGAAAGTTTAAAGCACAAAAGTTTCATATATTTACTTACAGAAGGAGTAAGTATTGGTGCCTGTTTTAGAGAAGCAGCACTATTCCTGATCACTGTATTCAGCGATGGTGTATCTCTGATGGGATAATCTGGATCCACAGGAGGAGGTGATAAGGGCTTAGGTGAACTAGTACTGCCAGGTTTTCTGAAGGAGAACAAAATGTTCAAATATGTTGCTTAAAGTTTTTGGTTCACAGAAAACCTAAAAAATGTTTGCAATCAAAATAGCAAACTATTTTTTTTTTAACATATCCTATAAAACTTAAAAAAAAAAAAAAAATTTTTTTTTTTTATAAAACTTAGCCATATTTTTAAAATTTTCAAACATACCTTCCTATAATTATTGGGAAAAAAGGAGCACTTCCACTTTTCTTTTCCTCTTCTGAAATGACAGATTCCAGTGCTAAACAAATACGATGCCCCTATTTCAAAAGAAGAGTGCTTTCCATCAATATTTCACCTGTGTCATTTAAGATCACTATTAATTTGTATGAAAAATATACTACATGTAGATACATACCTCATTAGCATGGTCCATATACACTTTCATTTTCTCTTTCAGGCTATTAACTTCACTTTCACCTTTCAAGGTGTAAGATTTCCCAGTCTTTTCAATCACCTGAATTAAATCTTCTGTTTTGTGTATTTTTGCTCCTAAAACATAAGCAGGAAACTGTCCTTTTATCATTTCTTTAAATATTCCTGTATTTATATTAATTATTATACCATTACATTATGGCTCCTAGATGAAGGTACTATCTATATTCATTTATTGACTAATAATAAAATGAGATAAAGTATTCAAAAGATACAGGCCATCGTCTTAGTTATCTAGTGCTGCTATAACAGAAATACCACAAGTGGATGGCTTTAACAAAGAGAAATTTATTCTCTCATAGTCTAGTAGGCTACAAGTCCAAATTCAGGGTGTCAGTTATAGGTTGAAGGCTTTCTCTGTCAGCTCAGCTCCGTAGGAAGGTTCCTGTTATCAATCTTCCCCTGGCCTAAGAGCTTCTCCTCGCAAGAACCTCAGGTCCAAAGGACACGCTCTGCTCCCAGCACTGCTTGCTTGGTGGTAGGAGGTCCCCGTGTCTCTCTGCTCACTCCTCTCTTTTAAATCTCAGAAGAGACTGGCTTAAGACACTGTCTGATCTTGTAGATCTCATCAATGTAACTGCCACTAATCCATCTCATTACATCATAGCGATAGGAGTTACAGCACATAGTGAAATCATATCAGATGACAAAATGGTAGACAATCTATAATACTGGGAATCATGACCGAGACAAGTTGACAGATATTTTGGGCGGGTACAATTCAATCCATGACAGCCATCCATTTTTCTTTTCTCCTACATACCTGGCATTAGTCTGACACTTTATGACATTAAAGAAAAATCACTCCTCTCATAAAAATAACAATTAAAGGACAGTTATAAATGATATGTGCACTGTGTGTGCTATGTTCCTTAAAGCAGGAAGCTTTACAGATTAAAAAGTTAATCATTTTTATAGAATAGAAAATAAGGTTAACCTTATTTTTTTGTCACATTTATAATTCCCATAGTTTGGCCTATGTCCACCTGAGTTTCAAATAAGAAGTAGGATATTATTTATTTCCTGTGATTTTTATACTATCCATCTGGATGCTATTAAACTGGCACCAAATTGGGAAAGAGGGCTTAAATATACATAAACCCAGGGCTGTCAAGTAGTACAGGATAAACTGTTTTCAGGAAGGTATATATATAATTACCACATTTTAGTTAATATGATTTGATAAATAGTGTTGTTGTTGTTAGGTGCTGTCAAGTCGGTTCCGACTCATAGCGACCCTACGCGCAACAGAACGAAACACTGCCCGGTCCTGAGCCATCTGTGATAAATAGTATACTATACTATATAATTAATATGTAAAGTTATATATATTACAAACTTGCTGTGTTAAATTAAAAAAATAAAATACAACTACTAAATTACAAACAAAAGGGGAAAAAAAATTACCATTCTTAGATGGTACTTACCATCATAAAACCAAACCTCAAAATCAGCACCAGGGGAATTCTCCATTAAAATACATTTAGCATATTTTGTAAAATAAGTGATTTTTGGAGATTTAGATCTTACAAGCTGTACAAATCTGGAAGCATACTGATATTTTTTCCAGTATTTTTCTAGAGGGATACAAAAGAAAAAAAATGTATATATACACACACACACACACATATATATAAAACCTAGTATAGAGAAGAAATTGTTGACTTAACATATACCTTCCATAAAAGTTTAATAATTATTTCTACTTGTCCTCATTCAAATGGATAGGTTTGTAATCCCATTATCAAAATAAAAATATTTTAGAGACATGCCTATTCATTTCAATGAAAACTAAAGGCAGCATAATAAAATTCCCAAGAAATACATTATTAAAAACACCCAGTGACGAGTATCATGATTATTTTTAAAATCTCCTTCTCTGAATCACTGCCTCCACATTTATAAGTAAGGTAATGATTCCAGGAAAGTTTTAATAGATCTTTACTGAAAAGATTTCTACTTTTTCAGAACCAAATGACTTTCAGGAAATGAAAAGCAACTCTTTTTAAGTTGGTAAAGCATAGACTTTTATAGTCCTAATACACAAAAATAAATTTTGCAGTTCCCTGTAACCATGACCATTTATAGTATTTAATATTCTTATCCAACGGATTTGATTTCTAATAGGGTTAGATCAGATACTTTTTTATTTCTATAATTTACCTCAGTGAAGTCTTATTATTCAGTACTTATTTCCTCAATCCATAAAACTGAGTTAGGAGTCAAATCTGGTTAAACACATTATAAATAATCATTTAGGCAGCACAGCAATGATTGCAAAAGTCAAAAACTAGATACTTCATATTAAATTTTTTACCATGGTTAAAATTAGTAATTACACAAGTACACAAATATTATTGTGATATGATTGATATTTTATAGTTTTTACTTTAATTAGTGGACATATTATTATAACACAAAATATGAGTGATAAACACTGGATTAATAAAGTATACCACATCTCACCAGACATAAAGTACCTGAATATGACCTACATCTTGAACAAAGCCAAGATATTTACAACCTATCATATTCATGTATATATAACTTATGTATATAAAAATCCATTATCTAAATTTATTCCCTGGCAAACTTACATACCTGGCAAATTGTCAAAGCTGTACCTACTGATGTTGTCAGTAGGTGAGGGCGGTCTATCAGCAAGAGGAAAACCTCTTCCATCATGTGGATAATAAACAGTGATCTGCCCCAAAAAATTTAAGAACCCTAATTATACACCGTTAAGTTAGAATACTGTATTTCATTATTAAAAATTATGACGTTTAAGTGTAATATTGAACATTATTTTATTTTAAAAAATTGCATATTCGGAAAAGTAATTTTTTTTAGTCACTTTAAACATAAGTCAAAAGTCTAGATTGTTAACTAGTTATTATTTTTAAAATTGCACTAATTTAAATACATTTAATGTTATTTAAGTTTTAATTTCAGAGACAATATCATCTCAGGAGAACTGACTCAAAAAACTTTAAGAGTATCATTGTAGAACGAATTGGAATGCTAATACTTAGGTAATGACTGAAGTTGGAAGATAATAAAGTAAATCCACATTACCGTATTTCCATCACTAGATATTTGAAGAACTTCTTTCACATATTCTTGAGATGTATATTCCTTTAGAAGCTCCACACACACCTCCTCTGAATCAAGTATGCTCACCTAAAAAACAAAACTACCATCAATAACAATTCTCTTATTTACAGAACAGCCCTGGCATACTTAAGAAAAAAGTACTTAACCATGGCAGGAACAAAAATTAAAGGCAGAAATCAAAGAGCTGCTTCACCAGTTATGAGAGCCTGGACCACAGGTGTATCTGAGCACAGGTGTGAACCATAAGGAGCA
The DNA here is from genome assembly GCF_024166365.1 of Elephas maximus indicus. Lineage (NCBI taxonomy): Eukaryota > Metazoa > Chordata > Mammalia > Proboscidea > Elephantidae > Elephas > Elephas maximus. The sequence goes on from NC_064823.1 coordinate 17,885,977, forward strand.
AAGGTAAGAATGTATAATGACACGTGAAATGATAACCAATGAGCAGAATGAAAGCAGAAGGCAGGGTGGAGAATAAGGACTCTGAAAAGACAATAGCAAGCTAAACAAGGCAAGGCTAGTGAAACGGGGAACAAAAGGCAAACAGGATGAGGAGAGAAAATTTAAAAAACAACAAACACCATTTCCAATTCATACATGACTTTTTTTTAAAACTCTAAACTTAATTTTATGCATAATCCTTTTCTTTAAATTTAATTTTCAGATTAAAAAAATAAAAAATTGTAATATGTTCTTTAGTTTACATATTTGACTTGAGATTAGATTCAGTCAACAAAAACAAAAGCGAAGGTATAATATTAGATATTAATTTGGTGATTGGAATTATGACTAAAATAATATTTAGCACAATACACGGCTAATAATATTTGAATATGTTTTTCACTATCGAAAACCAAAAAAAAAAAAAAAAACAACCCATTGCCATCAAGCTGATTTTGATTGATAGCAACCGTATAAAACAGAGTAGAACTGCTCCACAGTGTTTCCAAGGAGCACCTGGTAGATTTAAACTGCCAGTCTTTTGGTTAGCAGCCGTAGCTCTTAACCACTATGCCACCAGGGTTTCGTTTTCGCTATCATCAATAATTTAAAATTCAAAACAGTATCAGTTCACCATTCTTAAAGTAGTCAGAGAGAAACAAGAGTTATTTTCCCATATTCACCCAGTTGCTTTTCTCTTTCAGTGAGTTGATCATGTATACACCCCATAGTACAGGGACATTATAGGAAATAAAAACACCATGTTTGATAATAAAAACCATATTCTAAAGATAAATGCCACATACACCCAGTGCCTTCGAGTCAGATAGCAATTAAAAAAAAATAACAGACATACCACAGCCTTTTTGGTTTTCTGTCTGATTGGTTTTAACCTGTGAGCAGTCAAAGGAGATGTAATGCTTCGTAATGTATGTTTCTGATAACCTGATGGTGGCTCCATACTCCTAGTCTTGGTTTGTTCAGAAAGAGGGTCATAGCCAAAAACAGATTCTTGTTGAATTATCTCAGGTTTACTGTGAAGTGCAGGCACATATTTCATGGGATTCTGCTGTTTTACAGAATGTGCGTTATCAGAAGGATCAGGGTTCTTTCTGGTTCTTTTTTCAGTCCAGGCATTTCTTGACGTGTCCTTCTGCAAATCTGGATGGCCCTGGAAATCTCTGCTTGGACTAATGCCATGATGTTCAGCAGGGTCTCTTAAGTGAGCTGTAATATACATACAATAAAGCAATTTAGTAAGTAAAGATCCAGGTCTACACAAAACAATGACATGCTGGTATGAGAAAAAAAATTTTTTAAGGAACAAATCTAGTTTAAAAAAAATTACAGCTCACAGTTTTTCTAAAAGATAAGCAGTCTGAGATATAACAAAAGGGACTTCAGTAGTGCCATTTTTAACTCATATCTAGAAGGAATGCCTTTAATATTCCTTAAGACTAAGAAAGACATAAATATAAAATTATTTTTTCAATTAAGGCAAAAACTAATAACCCTAGGATTACCTACTAATTCTATAACAAGCAACTACCAAAGGTCCAACAAAAACAGATTTGAGAGGAATTCCCAAGTAATCGTTCTACGTATGAAAAACATGTAAGTTTACTATCTTTACAGTAAGGACTATCTATCCCCCACCTTTACTTAGCAAATATGCACATAAAAGCAAAAGACTAACCTATGAAATATCTTTAATATTAGTATTAATACTTAACATTACAAATGTAATTGCACCCACATTTTAAACAAATTCTTCTTACTAATATTTAACCAATTGAATTTTACCAGTTTAAACCGATTTATATGGTTTAAAGTTCACATGGGAACATCTTTTTTAAAGCTCTTAAATGGTTAGATTATGTAATCTAACAGCAATTTTTCAAATGATAAACTCTAAAAATTTGTTTCATGATTTTTTTCCTTAAATAACTTTTTAGTGTTTTTACTCCCATTATGACTAAAAATACTTTATATCAAATAGTATACTTTCAAGTTGTAGCAGCACTACCAGATTATTATAAACAAAGTTATCTTTCCATCCTAGACTCCTCCATGTTACCATATAAGAGTATCTGTAAACCTAACAGAAGGTTAAATGCAAGGTTAATTCCACGGCAGTTTTATAATCTAAAAAAAAAAACAAACTTAAATTATCAACCCCAACAACTACATACGGAAGATTAATTCCCTTCTGGGCTCCTGAAAATAATACATATTAAAAAGAAAAACAAGAACAGACTCTTGAGATGACATAACTCTCTGCTTAAATTACAGTCACATTATATAGTCATTGTCAATGAGGTAACACAATACTTAGTAAAAAATGATCTCCTCCTCTCCATATGCTTCTTTATTTTCTCTCCTTTTTTCCTTCATTATTTTTCAGCTCACCTTCTGTGAATCTGCATGCTCATTAATGAGAAATGTTTAACCTTCAAACTCTAATCCATAAATAAAATGACTTAGGTGACGGCTCTTTCACTAGCCATATAATTTAGCATATGTGAGGTCCCATTAATAAACCATGATGTTCACAGCAGTTTCTACAAGCATCGCTCAGTTGTTTTACAGGAACTGTTAACAGGTGTTTATTAGAGAGAGGATACAAGAACAGGGTTTAAGAATAAAGCCTGAATTCAGATTGCTTGGGTTGGAATCCTGGCTTATCTACCTAACGGCTGTGTAGCTTGGGCAAATTAAGCTCTGTATACCAATATTTCCTCATCCGTGAAAAGTGGGATAATGATAGTATCGTCCACATGTTTTCTGTGAGAATTTAGTAAGTTAATAATATATTTAAGCATTAAGAACAGTGGCTGACTTACAGTAAATACTCAAAATACGTTAATAATTACTATTATATTTTTATTGAAAATGCATTATTTAGAACACTGCAATGGTTGGTTAACTGTACAAATCACTAATTTTTTTACTAAAATATTCCATTAAAAACTCACCATTTATAGAGAGGGTCAGAAGCTGGCCAAACGGACTTGAAAAGAAATAGAGGAGGGAAGGAGTGTGCTGTCTCATTAGGGAGGGAGCAATTAGGAGTATATAGCAAGGTATTTATAAATTTTTATACAAGAGTCCGACTTGATTTGTAAACTTTCACTTAAAGCACAATAAAAATTAAAAAAAATTTTTTTAGAATACTGTAAGAGAAAGAGAAATAATCACGATTTTGTTTTCATTTCTAATACTGAGTTAATAAGGTAGACTCATCAACACTTAGTTTTTATTCTCCTTTGTAAATTTTGAAAAAATAAATTATTTCTAAAAAAACCCCCCAAAAACTCACCATTTAGTTGCATATTTCCGAACCACTGCTGTACCATTTCAGTCTGAGAAGTCTGGTCTGAAAATGGAAAATGAGCTTTTCTCGGACAAAGATGATCGGAGCTAAACATGCAAAAAAATAAAATCCCCATAAATTTATGGAAAATTATCAGGTAACTTTTAAAAATAAAAATATTAGAAATGGGAGATTTCTTTCTTCTGATTTAAACAGCTGAAAATTCTAGAATACTTGTACGATTAATAGGCTCAGCTTTTCTTTCTCTCTTTACGTGTAGGCAAGGAAACTTAAAATTCTCAAGGCTATAAACACATTCATGAACACATACACTTATTTTTTAAAAAGAGATTTTCAACCACAATTGAAAATCATCATTTTGATTCTCACAAAAAAATGTGAATCATAGTTGAGAATTACCTCAGGAGCATCTGAGTGTGTCAGAAAAAGGGCATTCATTGCCCTGGTAGCCCCCCTTAGTTAAAGCTTTATATTTGTGCTAACGGAATGTTTGCCAAAAATTAAAACACTTTTGATAGAATTATTCTTACAGTGCTTGATCGTTGTCAGGTCTTTCAAAAGATGCAGAGCTATTGGATGTCTTTTCTTTAAAATGAAAAATATGGTCATGGCTGTTTGTAGGTGAGTTTCTCTCTTCATGTTCATCTACTCCTGATCTTGTAGGCTTTGGAAGCATTTCTGCAGAGTGACATCGTTCCATCGTGTATGTCTTTGCTCGAGACTGACTATGAGAAGTACCAGATCTATCGGAGGAGTGGGCTCTGCGGAGGTATCGAGAATGTGGCCTTTCCTCTGCATCCTGGATTATTCTTCCCCTGCCACTGTTAGCAGTTTCTTGTTCTTGATTTCCCCACTGAGTATAAAAACTACTTCCATCTCCTAAAGAAGAAAAATCACTTGAATTTTTGTTCTTTGGAAATACAGTCATTTTATTTGGGAGTGGCTGACCAATCAAAAGTCTTCTTCTATCAAATAAACTACCACTTATACTGGTACTGGAAGAAGCTGTAATTGCAGTAGAAATTGTGGCATGTCCACTATCAATTGAGTCTTCTACAGTTCCCAAATCTTTACTTTTTGTTGAAGAATTTCGGGACATAAAAGGATGGTCTAATACTGAAGACAGACTTAACCGATCTGCTGGATTTCTTCGAAGTAACTGATGAATAAGGTCCTTGGCCTCTCTTGACAAAAAAGCTGGCATTTCATAATCTGCCAATACTACTTTATTTAATGTGTTCTTGACTGTATCAGTGTCAAAAGGTGGTCTCCCAATAAGTAATGTATAAAACATACAGCCCAAGGACCAAACATCAGATTCAAGTCCATGTGCACTTCGAGTTGCAATTTCTGGTGAAATGTAATTAGGAGTTCCACATAACGTATAATGCTTCTCATGTGGCATTTTCAACTGAGTTGCCAGACCAAAATCAGCGATCTTGATGTTCATGTTACGGGTAAGTAAGAGGTTAGAGAGTGTGAGGTCTCGATGTAATATGCCATGAGAATGAAGATACAACATTCCTGTGATGATCTGGTGCATGAAGTGTCGGGCTGTCGGAATATAACAAATAAAACTTACAATTTAAAAAATCTGGGAGATTCAGTACTCAGAATACATCACAAAACCCACAGTACACAAGCCAGAGTATTATATTTGAACACTGGCTTCCGGCATAGTGTTATCAACTAAAATACTACTGATAACTTCATAATTTTCTCTGATTCCCTTTAATACAACTAGGTACTCGTTTTAATCTTTTGCTTTCAATATAAGATAAATTTTCAATATACAGTCAGGGGAAGCTTAATTTTATTAGCAATGGGGAGTGGCTACGGTAATTACGGTAACCAGAAATCCACTGCAATTAAGATGATGTTTGATGACTCCCAATCCTCCAAAAAAGTAATCACTGTTACCAGTGTTATGTATTCTTTTCTTCCATGTGCTTACACACGTTTTAATCTACAGAAATACACTGCAGTAAGTGACTTTTAAATCTAAAACTAGTATCAAAAATATGTGGTTTCATTACTTTTTCTTACTTCACAATACTTCTTGGAGCTGTGTCAGTATACACAGATCAATTTATTTAATTGCTGAACATTTGGACGATTCTTTACATTTTAAGATTACAAAATGTAATCTTTTATTGCTATAAACATCCTTGTATTTGTTTGTTTTTCTTGTATATATGCATCAGATGTTACCTTAGGGTATATTCCAGAAACAGAACCACTGGGTTGAAGGATATAATTAGTATTTTCATACCTTGCCAACTGCCCTCTAAAAGGCTGTATTTTTCACGTACACCCTTATTAACATTAGGTAATCTCAATCCAATGAGTAAAGAAATGTTATCTCATTATTTTACTTGGTATTCCACAACTACTACTAATTTTGAGCATTTTTTCAAGTTTATTTTTATTTTCTATAAACAGTCTCCTCATATGCCCTGTTCATTTTTCTATCTGATTATCTTTTTCTTGTTATGTACACATTATGTTGTGTTAACAATACTCTGCCAATTACATATTTTGCCATTTTTTCTTCCCATTTTGTGTCTTTTAATTTTGGTGACCATGTCTTTTCTCATGCGCAATTTTTTAATTTTAATTAAGTAAAAATAATTCTTTTCCCTTGTAGCTTTTGTAAGTTTTATCTAAGGTAGCCTTTCTACCACAACTTATAGACATTATCTTTTATGTTTTCTTCTAACGCTTGTTATATAAATTTAAATACTGTTTATGCTTACGATTCCTAAATTAAATCTGTAAGTCTACATCTCTCTTCTGAACTTCATACTGTGAAATGTAACTACCTACTTGACATCTCCATTTAGCTGTCTCAGACAGCTCAAATTTAACTTGACTTAAAACGGACTCTTAATTTTTAACTCCACCATACCTGCTACCCCAAACCTCCCCAGTTCATTCAGTGGCAGCGCGACCATCACTCAGTTACTCAATCTAGAAACCTAGGTCATATACTTGATTCCTCCTTTGCCATAGCCATCACATCTATTTCTTCAGCAAGTCAATTTTACGTTCAAGATAAATATTGAATCTGCTACCTTCTGTTTGTCCTGCCACCACCCTGGTGCGAGCTCCCATCATTTCTGAGTGATCCTAACAAGTCCTCCTGTTTTCATTGCTCCTCCTCTTATTTGCACATACAGCAAAAATGGTCCTCATAAACATAAATTACACCATTACAAAAGTTTCCCAAGGCACTTTTAAAATCGAAATTTTTAAAATGGAGGGCTACTGGGGCACTGCAGTGCTCTATTGTTTTAACTCAATGGTATTTTTATGTATATTCCCTTTAAAACAACTTATTAACCTGTATATTTTGTTTATGTATGTTATACTTCACCACAAAAAAAAAGGTAAAAAGTATACGGAGGAAAAACTCCTTACCATGATCTACCCTAATGCCTACTTATGTCTCTAATCTAATTCTGTAGTACTTTCCCTCGCTCACTAAGCTCCAGCCACTCTGGTCTTCCTTTAGTTCTGAGTATGCCAAACACTTTTTGTGCCTCAGGGCTTCTGCACATGCCTAGGACTGGTTCTTTCTCCCCTTTAGCTCTGTTTACATGTCACCTCCTCAGAAGCTTTACCTGTTCACACTATCTTAGATTTTTCTCAAATGTCTCACTCTTTTTCATTTATTTTTTAGCTCTTAATAGAATCTGCAATTATGTCACTTGTCTACTTACTTATTTTCTGGGAATCTCTCCCACTAACAGAAATTTTAGGAGGGTACAGAGTGAGATACCTTTGTGGATAAGACCTTATTCCTAGCATCTGGTACGGTGACCAGCACCTGTTATTAGATGCCAAGAGCCAATTCTGACTTATGCTGACCCCATGTGTGTCAGAGCATAACTGTGATCCACAGGGTTTTCAAGGCTGTGACTTTTTAAAAAATATTTTATTGTGATTTTAGAAAAAATTTACATAGCAAATTAGGTTCTCATTTAACAATTTCTATACATATTATTCAGTGACATCAGTTACACTTTTCACGATGTGTCAGTATTCTCATTATTTCCATTCTGGTTGTTCTGTTTCTGTTCATTTAGCTTCCTTGTCCCCCTTACCTTCTCATCATTGGTCTAGCGTAAATGTTAACTTTTAGGTCTCATTTAGATGATTCTTTAGAGAAGCACAGTACTCACAGGAGACATTATTTATTTTATGAGCCACTCTGTCTTTTCACTGATAGGTGACCTCTGGGAGTGGTTTGAATTCCAAGTTTAAAGGGTACTCCAGGTTGATACTCTCAGGGGTTCCTCTAGCCTCTACCGGTCTAGTAAGTCTCGCCTTTTTTCAGAATTTTGTTCTACATTTTTTTCACATTTTAGCCGGGACCCATCTATTGTGTCCCTGGTTGAAACAGTCAGTAGTGGTAGCCAAGCACTATCTAGTTCTTTTAGTCTCAAGGTATGTAAGGCCATAGTTCATGTAGACTGTTAGTCCTGTAGATTACTATTTTCTTTGAGTCTTTGGTTTCCTTATTTCTCTTTTGCTCCAGATGCAGAAAGACCAGTAGTTGTATCTTAGATGGCAGCTCGCAAAAGCTTAAGACCCCAGAGGCTACTCCCCAAACTAGGATGTATAACCATTACTTTTATAAGCTATGTTATGCCAATTGACCAAGTTGCCCCCTGAGACTATGGTCCTAAGCTCGCAAACACACTAATTCAATCCCACGAGTTGTTTGTGTCTAGGACGTATTCATAACTGTGCCCCCATGTGCTTTATTTTATGTATCTATATATGCAATGGAGCCTTGGTAGTTCTGTGGTTAAGAGCATAGTTACTAACCAAAAGATCAGCAGTTTCAAATCCACTGGCCATTTCTTGGAAACCCTACCGGGCAGTTAGTTCTACTCTGTCCTATAGGGTCTCTGAGTCAGAATTGGTAACTCAACGGCAACGGTTTTTTGGTATACATGCAGCACACACAAACGTGTATATACATTTGCCCACAGAAACACCTGTACATGCGCACCCATATATTCATAGGTGCTTACCTATAAGTATATACTTACATATCTACCTATGTAACCACACACATTTTTGGTTATTACTGTTGCAAAATTGTACATGTTGTGGCTTTTACCAAAATCAGCCTTTATTCCTGTGTGCTTCTTAGTGTCATCTTTTACCTAGGTCAAGTTGTTCTGACTCTGCCCTTATTCAGTACTGCCTTACCCGTCAACCAAAACTAACAAGTGTCTACTATCTAAAGGCTGTGAACTTTTGAAAGCAGATTGTTAAGCCTGTCCTCTGATGAGCCTCTGGGTGGGTTTGTACCTCCACCAGTAGAGGTGTGCTTAAGTATTGGTGCCACCCAGAGATTCCAACTGGTGCCTAAACCAAAAAACCAAACCCATTGCCCTTGAGTTGATTCTGACTCATAGCAACCCTATAGGACAGAGTAGATTTGCTCCACAGAGTTTCCAAGGCTGTAATCCTTACAGAAAGCAGACTGCCACATCTTTCTCCCATGAACAGCTGGTGGGTTCAAACCACTGACCTTTTAGTTAGCAGCCAAGTGCTTAACCACAGAGCCACCAGAGCTCCTTCAGCTGACACCTAAAACCAAAACCAAACCTGTTGCTGAGAAGTCAATTCCAACTCTTAGCGACCTTAACCGCTGCACCACCATCTGATAAGTAAGTAGATATACTTTTGTATGAAACAACACTTAGTTTTATGTTTTGCCAAATAACGCCAATTTGCCAAGCATTCAATAGTTCCACCCTTGGACTTGAAATACTATCTATCAAATACAAAATTTCAATTTCTACATAGATCAATTTCTGGCCTCTATTCTGTTCCATCATTCTATTTACTTATACCCATTTTAATTATTATAGCTTTAAAAATCTGCTGATAATTAGTAGGAGCCCTGGTGGAGCCGTGGTTAAGCACCTGTTCGCTAACCTAAAGGTCGGCAGTTTGAACCAACAAGCTACTCCTCAGGAGAAAGACACAACAGTTGCTTCCATAAAAACTATAAAAACCAAAAACTATCAACTCGATTTCAACTCATAGCGACCCTATCAAACAGAGCAGAACTGCTCCATAGGGTTTCCAAGGAGCAGCTGGTGGATTCAAACTGCTGACCTTTGGGTTAGCAGCTGATTTCTTAACCACTGAGACACCAGTAAAGATTACAGCCTTGGAAACCCTATGCGGCAGTTCCACTCTATCCTATATGGTCATCATGAGTTGGAATTGACTTGACAGCAATAGGTAGTTCCTCTTCTTTTCTCTTTCCATACTTTTTATTTTACATACTGTTTTTATAACCTGGAGCCCTGGTGGTGTGGTGGTTAAGTGCTTGACTGTTAACTGAAAGTCTACTGGTTCAAAGCCACCAGCTGCTCCACATGAGAAAAATGTAGCAATCTGCTTCCATAAAGATTAGAGCCACAGAAACCCTATGGGGCAGTTCAACTCTGTCCTATAGGGTCGACTAGACAGCAACAGCGTTTTTTTTTTTTTTCCAATTCATGATCTACATGCAATTTTGTTTTCTAATTTTTTTTCCACTTACCATAAGGATTTTCCATGTTGTTTCATCACGTTTATCACCATAGTAATAATGGCTGCATCAAGAGGATATGACCTAATTTGCTAATTCTTCTATTCTTAGGTATTTAAATTGTTTCTAATTTTTTTGGATTATAAAGAATTATGAAAAGTGCAATAATCATCATCAGTCATGACCCTGGCTTTTTTTCCCCACCTCAATTTGTATTATTTCTTTACAGTAAATTTCCAACAAAGGAATTTTTGAGTCAAAGGCTATGAACATTTCCATAACTCTTAATATACATGACTAAACTGTTTTCCAAATGAGTTACATAGATTTAAAATGCACATAAAGCCTCATTAGCAACCACCTTTCTTAGCCTACCTGCAAGCCCACTTAGCAGGGCAAGACAACAACAGTTTGTGTGACAGTGCATGGACACTGTTTGATCTTGATTTGAACAAACTGTAAAAAATTATTTATGAGAAACTGGGGGATCTTGAAACTATATATTTGATATTAAAGAATTATTAGATATAATAATGAATTTTTGGATTTTTTTTTTAAGTCTTTTTCTTTTCAAGATACATAGTAATATTTATACGGTTTGCTTCAAAATACTCTGTGGAATCTCTGGGAATAAGAAGGGTATTAAAAAACAAAACCAAACTCATTGCTCTCAAGTTGATTCTAACTCCTGGCAATCCTACAGGAAAAAGCAGAACTGCCCCACAAGGTTTCCAAGGAGCACCTAGTGGATTCAAACTGCTGACCTTTTGGTTAGCAGCTGATCTCTTAACCACTGTGCCACCAGGGCTCCAAGATGGGTATAGATGAAATAATTTGACCATGAGTCAATAATTTTGAAAGCTGGTTGACGGGTTCATGGGGGCTCGTTATACCACTTTCACTATTTATATGTTTCGTATTTTCTATAATAAATGGTTTTGCTATCTGTACTTTATTTAGAAACTTTAAGCCATCAAGAGCATTCTATAAAGCTTCTTTCTACATGTGAAAGGATGCACACTAAATTGCTACCAAAAATTTAAATTTAACATGTGGTTTTAAGAATAAGAGAAGGACACATAAACCATAGACTACATCAGCCTGAGACCAGAAAAACTAGATGGTGCCCAGCTACAACCGATGAGAGCCCTGATAGGGAATGCAAGAGAGAACCCGAGGGAGCAGGAGAGCAGCGGGATGCAGACCTCAAATTCTTACAAAAAGATGTGACTTAATGGTCTGACTGAGACTAGAAGGACCCCGTAGGTCATGGTCCCCAGACCTTCTGTTAGCCCAAGACAGGAGCCATTCCCAAAGCCAACTCTTCAGACAGGGATTGAACTAGACTATAGGATAGAAAATGATAATGGTGAGGAGTGAGCTTCTTGGTGTAAGTAGACACACGATACTACGTGGGCAGCTCCTGTCTGGAGGGGAGATGAGAAGGCAGAGGGGGTCAGAAGCTGGCTGAACGGACATGAATACAGAGAGTGGAGAGAAGGAGTGTGCTGTCTCATTAGAGGGAGAGCAACTAGGAATATATAGCAAGGTGTATATAAATTTTTGTACGATGAGACTGACTTGATCTATGAACTTGCACTTAAAGCACAATAAAAATTTTTTTAAAAATAAAAAAGAATAAGAGAAGGCTAACAAATTTCTCCTCTTACTTTACTCTGTACTGTCTGAATTGTATCTAAGAATTAACTACTTTTATAATTTTGGGGGGAAAAAAATCTCCTTTTCTAGCAGGAAGTAGTAACTGAAACAGTTTTACTAAAGATTACACAGTAGCACGTTCTTCAAAACTACAATTTAAAGGACAAAATTTATAACTACCAAAAAATAAAAAGAAGCTTACCTTCATTTTCTGAGAAGGGCTTCATTCTGTTCTTTAAATACCTGTTCATTTCTCCATTATGGCACATTTCTAATACCAGGTACACATAATTGCTATCTTCAAAATAGTTATAAAGCTGAAATGTAAAAGTGTATAATAAATTAGACAAAAATTCAGTCTCCCTGGCAGCTGCTATAAAATGTGTATCTTACCTCCAAGACAGAAGGATGTTTCAATTGGCAATGTATTTTCACCTCACTCTGGACTCTCTGTACCATTCCAGCTTTGTACATGGCTTTCTTATCTATCTGAAAATAACAGATGAGGGGTTTAAACGTTGACGATAATCTTTCAAAAGTGAAAGTGTGAAAAGTCAACTTTGACCATATGTCCCAGTAATTCCACTCCTAAGTATATATTTGAAAGACTTGAAACCAAGGATTCAAACAGATACTTGTACGTCAATGTTTGTTGCAACATTATGCATAATAGCCAAAAGATAGAAACAACCCAAGTGTACATGAGGAGACAAATAGATAAATAAAATGCAGCATATGTATGTATATATATGGAATATTATTCAGCAAAAAAAGAGAAATAAAGTTCTGATACATGCTATGACATGGATGAATCTTGAAAACATTATACTAAGTGAAATAAGTCAGACACAAAAGGACAAATATTGTTGATTCTATTTATACCAAGTATCTAGAATAGGCAAATGTACAGGGACAGAAAGATTAGTGGTTAACAGGAACTAGAGTGAGAGGTGCAGCCTTTGGGGTTATGATAATGTTTTGGAAATAAATAGTGGCAATGGTTGTACAACACCGAATATATTTAATGCTACTGAATTATATACTTAAAAATAGTTAAAATGCAATCTTTTCATTATATGTATTTTATCTATCCATACATATTTTTTAATTAAAAAATCTTACTTGGAATCCCAATGAATAAAACAGGAAAAAAGAAAACAACTTTGGTTGAAGTGGAGGTCAAAGACCTGGAGTCCTACCTGATTAGGTCCTCTGACAAACCGCCCCCATCCCCCCAATTCTCACCCTTTGTGATGCCTAAGAAGTTCCTTGGAGCTTAAAGGCTCTACAGAGACATTTTAAAACCACCAATCTACTGAAGCCACTTTACAGATGGGAAGATGAGGTCCACAGAGGTTAGAGAGACAAGCTCATTTCCTTTGTATCTCTAGAACACTTAACACTATAAAACATGGATGTGGCATCAATGTAGATAACTGATGGGCAGTATCAGGATATAATTAAAAAAAAAAAACATGTGTTTTCTTGTCAGAGGTGCCTAGTATATCAAGTACTGATACACCACTTAATAAGTATGTGTTCTTAGACAAGTAACTTAATTCCCCTAAGCCTCAGTTAATTAATCTGTAAAATGGAAAGAATACTTCTTTTGCAGTATTTTTATCAGTATGAAAGTAATAATGAAGTACAGTAAACCCTGCGAAAGCAAGAACCTGTAAAAGGCAGAAGCCTGTCAGAGAAAGAAAACTCAAATACTTTCCACTAAAACAAGACTGCACCCTGTCAAAGGCAGAAAACTTGTGAGGCCTGGAAAAAACAAGGCAGTCCTGTCGAGCTCTGGCTCTCACAGGTTTCACTGTAATTATCATTAAAAAAAAAAGTCAACCTTGAAAAAAAAAATTTACTTTACTTAGATTGCAACTAATGCCACAAAACAATATGTGTATAAATTTGTGAATGAGAAATTAACTTGAGCTGTAAACTTCCACCTAAAGCACAGTAAAAATAAATAAAACCAAAAAAACTCACTGCTGTCAAGTTGATTCTGACTCATAGCAACCCTATTAAAAAAAAAAAACAACAAAACACTGCTGTCGAGTCAATTCCAACTCATAGCGATCCTACAGGACAGGGTAGAACTGTCCCATAGAGTTTCCAAAGAGCACCTGGTGGATTTGAACTGCCGACCTTTTGGTTAGCAGCCGAACTCTTAACCACTACACCATCAGAGTTCCTAATAAAAATACCAGTCTCTACTGGTAAGGAGTGAGCTTCTTGGCTCAAGTAGACACATGAGACTATGTGGGCAGCTCCTGTCTGGAGGGTAGATGAGAAGGCATACGGGGACAGAAGCTGGCTGAACGGGCAAGGGGAATAGAAGGTGGAGAGAAGGAGTGTGCTGTCCTATTAGAACAACTAGGAGTACATAGCAAGGTGCATACAAATTTTTGTATGAGAGAAGGACTTGATTTGTAAACGTTCACTTAAAGCACACAAAAAAATAGGTATACTCCTATAAAAGAATAAAGTATCAGTTTCAAGTACTTTTATCTACTCCTTTATGAGGTGAAGTTATTGTTTACCTTTCCCATGCATCTAGCAGTGGTTGAAAGAGTGGACACACAGTAAGTTTTCCCAATGTATTATAATACCCTCTTCCAACTTAAAAAATTTAATAGCGCAACTACCCTGTCTCTAAGAACAACAACAAAAAAACGAATTTAACCAAACTTTAAAATAAAACCTCCTTTCCCTTTCCTGACTGGTTTAGATAAATGATTCTCAACTTGCTTATGTTTATGTTACTCCCATTAGGCTAACTTCTAACAATCTAAAACAGTATTTTGGATTAATTCTGCTACCATGTGTAGTAGAGAACTATGCACAAGTTTATGCTTTATTACTATTTATTTTTTGTTTCTACCAATTTCTCCAAGTACTGGCAGTCCCTGGATTACCAATGAGTTCCATTCCTAAATGTATCTTTAAGTCAAATCTGTACATAAATCAAAACTTAGGCACAGTTAGTATCTAAAGTCAGTCAGAAGTCTGTCTTAGTATACAGTATACAGTGTACCTTTTTACGCATAAAAAAATTAAAGAAACATTTCTGGATACACTAAAACATTTAACATAATAACGATACTGTTTTGATGCATGTCAAAAAGTACAGCTCCTCAAATTTTTAACATAATAGCCTTTACAGGGGTTAGTTCATAACTATGGGTTGTGGGACTGCCTGTGCACATAACGACAACAGATGCCAGGTCTACTGAACATTAGTGAAAACAAAACACTTATACACTACATAACTAAATTAAGCAAAGTTAAAGCTCTCCTAAAATATCCTTAAGCTCAACTGCTGGGCTTGGCTCTGTTCTTTGCTTAAGAAATGAGTTCTTCAAATCATAATCAAAGAAAAATTCGATAGATAAGGAATTTCTGACATCTTAAACAGCACACATCTTTAGTTATTTGCAAAGTGCAGAAGAGAATCTGATTAATATACTCTTACCATTTTGACTGCAACTTCCAAACCCGTGTGAATGGACTCAGCCCTGTAGACACCAGCAAATGATCCCTTACCGAGCAAATTTCCAACTTTAAAATCCTTAAAAGTTAAAATTAAAGACAATGTGTGATGACTCAAGGGAGTAGAAAGGAAAATAGATGGGAAGGGGACTGGGAAAAGATAACATGGATCGAGAAGTGGAGTTTGACAAAATTTAAGCAGGTATCACACCTCAATACAGCAGGAGCCTGGGGTGGGAGGCATGCTGCCTTCTTGCGGGACTCCCTGAGCCTCTAAACTGGGCTGAGATACAGCAGACTAATGATACGGTACCTCAAAGCTCAGGGCAGCCTCAGCGCCCTCCGCCCACCTCCTGCCAAGCCCTAGGCGACCAGGGCCGGACGGAATCCCGCCACAGCGCCCGCCGGAGGTAACCGCCACCCCCTTGGGGAAGAGGGGGGCAGCCTCGCCTTCTCCCAGCGCGCCAGCTCCGGCGGGACCACTGACACCAAGCCGCCGGGCTGAGGGCGGGGCCGCGAGCGACTCACCTGCGGCGCTGCCCCGCGTCCCCGAGGGGAGGGCCGCTCCGCCCCAGGGGCCAAGGCCGGGCCCCCGGCAGTTGGGACCCACCCCAAAAGCACCTCGGCGCCCGCCCCGCAGCCGTTAGCTTTGCCCGATCACCTTCCGGCAGCGGCCTCGAGTCCCGCCACTCCGACTCCCGCCCGCCCCGCGGCAGCCTGGCGAGCTTTTTTACCTCGATCTTCTCCCCGATGCAGGTCGCCATATTTCCAGGCCCGGCCGGGGCGCCCCGGCTCAGCTCCCTTCACGCAGTCCCTCCGAGGCAGCGCTCCAAGCAGCCAGCCAGTCTTGGCGCCCATCAGGCTCGGCTCTCTAGGCCGCCGCTCCAGGCGACGACGGCACAGCCTCCGAAAGGTCTCCCGGACACCTTCCGAGGCCTGGGCAGCGCCTCCGCGCTCCCATTTTGAAAAACGCTGGCAGGTCCCGCCCAGGCGAGGCCGGCGGTGACGTAACGGCCCGGGGAGCGCCGACGAGGCCGCGCCGGGGCGCATGCGCGCAAGCTCTCCTGGGCGGCCGGCCGGCCGGGGTTTCTAGGCCTCCGGCCGAGGGTGACAGCAGGCCCGCGGCGCCCGGCTTCTGCGTGGGCTTTCTGCGGTCCCCCGCTGCGAAGATCCGCCGCAGGACAGGTGAAAGAGCGGGCCCTAGAAATGGGACATTTACAGCCGATCGGCCAGTCACTTCGCGGCCTGAAAAACGACTTCCAGTTCCGGAAACGGTTTGAAGCGGTTGTAAAACTTCGAGTGTTTAAACGTGAGGGCACAGGAAGAAACATCACTACCATGATTAAAAAGCTTACATCTCTGTGCTTTATTCCGTAGTTTATTATAACCACAATGAATGCTCTGGCAGCGCAGTGGTTAAGAGCTTGGCTGCTAACCAAAAGGTCCGCAGTTCCAATCCGCCAGCCGCCCCTTGGAAACCCTGTGGAGCAGTTCTGCTCTGTCCTGTAGAGTCGCTGTGAGTCAGAATTGATTCAAGGACAGTGGGTTTTGTTCTTTAAAAGAAGGAGCCCTGGTGGTGCAGTGGTTAAGAGCTGCTAACTGAAAGGTGGGTGGTTGGAACCCACCAGCCTCTTTGGGAGACATGTGGCAGTCTGCTTTTGTAAAGATTTACAGCCTCGGAAACCCTGTGGGGCAGTTCTACTCTGTCCTGTAGGGTCGCCATGAGTGCAAATTGACTGGATGCAACCAGTGTGGTTTCGTTTTTGGTACTTAAAAAAATGAACTCCATACTTTAGCTAGGTAAATTACTATTAACTGTAATGTCATTTGTATAACTTACGGTTAAAAGACATCGCACGCTCATTATGATACGTATCGAACCAAAGAACCTTCCCTAAGATTGAATCTGCTTTTTGCAGATGAGGATTTGTGATGCTTAGGAGGAATATGTAACAAACCGGTGAGACCTAATCCACAAATTTAGGATTTTGTTTCTAAATCGAAGCTCTTTTTTCCTACATTAATGGATATAACAAGCTGTAAAAACCTCTGTTCAGAGAGAAGGCAACTTTTTTTTTTCATCTCTTGAAACCCTTCCTTGAAGGTTATATGTTATAGTGCTTGAGCAGTTCTCCCTCGGGTCTCAGTATCCAGTCTTCCCATTAGGCTTGCTTTTGCCTTTGACTTTTCAAAAGTTTCTATAATTCACTATTATTGTTTTTTAAAAAACATTTATTTTCAAATAATTTCAAACTTCAGAAAAATCGTAAGTCTTGCTCTTTACTCAGATTCACCAATTCTTAACGTTTTGCCACATATATTTCATTATTTGTGTGTAGTATGTATTTATATATTATGTTGTTGTTAGGTGCCCTTGAGTTAGTTCCAGCGGATAGTGACCCCTGTACCACAGAATGAAACATTGCCTGGCCCTGCACCATCCTCACGGTCCTTGCAATGTGTGAGCCTATTGTTGCAACCACTGTGTCAATCCATCTTATTGAGGGTCTCCCTCTTTTTCACCGAACCTCTACTTTATCAAGCATGATGTCTTCTCCACGAACTAGTCTCTCCTGATAACATGTCCAAAGTATGTGAGACAAAGTCTCACCATCCTTGCTTCTAAGGAGTGTTCTGGCTGTACTTCTTCCAAGACAGATGTGTTTGTTCTTCTGTGTGGGTTACACTTCAACGCGAACAAAAATTCTCACATCTGGACCAATAGGCAATATCATAATAAACAGAAAATATTGAAGTTGTTAATTTTTATTGAAGTTGTTAAGAATTTCGTTTTACTTGGATAAACAATCGATGACCATGAAAGCATCACTTAAGAAATGAAACGATGTGTTGGTGTCGTCAGGTGCCCTCGAATTGGTTCCAACTCATAGCGACCCTGTGTACAACAGAATGAAACACTGCCTGGTCCTCTGTGCTATCCTCGTGATTGTTGTTATGCTTGAGCCCACTGTTGCAACCACTGTGTCAGTCTATCTCCTTGAGGGTCTTCCTCTTTTTCAGTGACCCTCCACTTTACCAAGCATGATGTCCTCCAGGGACTGGTCCCTCCTGATGACATGTCCAAAGTATGTGAGATGAAGTCTTGCCATCCTCACTTCTAAGGAGCATTCTGGCTGTACTTCTTCAAGACAGATTTGTTCACTCTTTTGGCAGTCCATGGTACACTCAGTGTTCTTTCCCAACACCAAAACTCAAAAGGAGTCAATTCTTCAGTCTTTCTTATTCATTGTCCAGTTTCACATGCATATAAGGCGATTGAAAAAACCATGGCTTGCGTCAAGCCCACCTTACTCTTCAAAGTGAAATCTTTGCTTTTGAACACTTTAAAGAAGTCTTTTGCAGCAGATTTGCCCAGTGTAATGTGTCATTTGATTTCTTGACTGCTGCTTCTACGGGCATTGATCGTGGAATTCAAGTAAAGTGAAATCCTTCACAATGTCAGTCTTTTCTCTGTTCATCATGATGTTACTTGTTGGTCCAGTTGTGAAGATTTTTGTTTTCTGTATGTTGAGGTGTAATCCATACTGAAGGCTACAGCCTTTGATCTTCATTAGTAAGTGCTTCAAGCCCTCTTCACTTTCAGCAAACAAGGTTGTGTCATCTGCGTAACACAGGTTGTTAATGAGTCTTCCTCCAGTCCTAATGCCACATTCTTCTTCATATAGTCCAGCTTCTAGGTTTATTTGCTCAGCATACAGATTGAATGAGTATGGTGAAAGGATACAACCCTGATGCACATCTTTCCTGACTTTAAACCATGCAGTATCCCCTCTTGATCTATGTACCAGTGCCTCATGGGTACAATTAAGTGTTCCGGAATTCCTATTCTTCACAATGTTATCCATAATTTGTTATGATCCACACAGTTGAATGACTTTGCATAGTCAATAAAACACAGGTAAACATCTTTCTGGTATTCTCGGCTTTCACCCAGAATCCATCTTACATCAGCAATGATATACCTGGTTCCACGTCCTCTTGTGAATCCAGCTTGAATTTCTGGCAGTTCCCTGTCAATGTACTGCTGCAATCGCTTTTGAATGATCTTCAGCAAAATCTTATTTGTGTGTGATATTAATGATGCAAGCCCAAGCCAAGCCCGTTGCCGTCAAGTTGATACTAATGATATTGTTCAATAATTTATGCATTCTGTTGGATCACCTTTCTTTGGAATAGGCATAAATATGGATTTCTTCTAGTTGGTTGGCCAGGAAGCTGTCCTTCAAATTTCTTGGTATAGACGAGTGAGTACTTGCAGCTCTGCATCCGTTTTTTGAAACATCTCAATTGGTATTCTGTCAATTCCTGGAGCCTTGCTTTTCGCCAGTGCCTTCAGTGCAGCTTGGACTTCTTCCTTCAGTACAGTTGGTGCTCAATCATATGCTGCCTCCTTAAATGGTTGAACATCGGCCAATTCATCTTGGTACGGTAACTCTTTGTGTTCCTTCCATTTTCTTTTGATGCTTCCTGTGTCATTCAGTATTTTCCCCGTACAATCCTTCAATATTGCAACTCAAGGCTTGAATTTTTTTCTTCAGTTCTTTCAGCTTGAGAAATGCCAAGCGTGTTCTTCTCTTTTGGTTTTCTAACTCAAGGTCTTTGCATATGTTATTATAATACTTTGTCCTCTTGAGCCACTCTTTGAAATCTTCTATTCATCTCTTTTACTTCATCATTTATTCTGCTCGCCAGTTAAGTGCTACAGCTGTTAACCCAAGGGTCGGCAATTCACATCCGCCAGGCGCTCCTTGGAAACTCTACGGGGCAGTTCTACTCTGTCCTATAGGGTCGCTATGAGTTGGAATCAACTCGACGGCACTGGGTTTTTTTGGGTATAGCTACTGAATGTTCAAGAGCAACTTTCAGAGTCTCTTCTGACATCCATTTTGGTCTTTCCTTTCTTTCCTGTCTGTTTAATGACCTCTTGCTTTCTTCATGTATGAGGTCCTTCCACAACTCATCTGGTCTTCGGCCATCAGCGTTCAATGCATCAAATCTGTTCTTGAGATGGTCTCTAAATCCAGGTGAGATGTACTCAAGGCCATACTTTGGCTCTCATAGACTTGTTCTAATTTTCTTCAGCTTTTACTTGAACTTGCATATGAGCCATTGATCTGTTCCACAGTCAGCCCCTGGCCTTGTTCTGACTGATGATATCAAGCTTTTCCATTGTCTTTTTCTACAGATGTAGTCAGTTTGATTCCTGTATATTCCATCCATTGAGATCCACATGTGTAGTCACCGTTGATATTATTATGTTTTGTCGAAAAAAGCTATTTGCAATGAAGAAGTCGTTCTCGCACAGTTCTGTCATGTGATCTCTGGCATCATTTCTACCACCAAGGCCGTATTTTCCAACTACTGATCCTGCTTCTTTGTTTCCAACTTTTGCATTTCGGTTGCCAGTAATTGTCAATGCATCTTTATTGCAAGTTTGATCAATTTCAGACTGCTCAAGTTGGTAAAAATCTTCAATTTCTTCATCTTTGAATAATTGTCATATTAACTGGACTTCCTTGAAGGCATATGAATATTATCCTATCACTGACAACAGTGTACTTCAGGATAGACCTTGAAATGTTCTTTTTGATGATGAATGCAACACCGTTCTTCTTCAATTTGTCATTCCCAGCTTAGTTGACCATATAATTGTCTGATTCAAAATGGCCAATACCAGTCCATTTCAGCTCACTAATGCCTAGGATATCGATGTTTATGCATTCCATTTCATTTTTGATGATTTCCAGTTTTCCTAGATTAATATTTCGTATGTTCCACGTTCCTATTTTTAATGGATGTTTGCAGCTGTTTCTTCTTATTTTGAGTTGTATCATATTAGCAGATGAAGGTCCCGAAAGCTTGACTGCATCCACGTCATTAAGGTTGATTCTACACTGAGGAGGCAGCTCTTTGCCTGTTGTAGTTTGAGTACTTTCCAACCTGGGGGGGCTCATCTTCTGGCACTATGTCAGTGTACAGCTGCTATTCATAAGATTTTCACTGGATAATTTTTTTCAGAAAAAGACTGCCAGGTCCTCCTTCCTGTATTACTATTAAAGATGCTTTATTATGTTAAATACGTTTTTACTGTACCTGGAAGTGTTCCTTTAATGTTTTCTGTGCATAGAAAACTACACTGTAGAACATTTACTAGGACAAACATTTGTCTAACTGATATTACATACAAACCATACCTAACTGTTCCAACTTACGTACAAATTCAACTTAAATACAGCCTTAGGAACAAAAAACATTCATAAACTGGGACTGCCTGTCCATTACATTCCCCCTCTATCAACTTGTAAATTATATACTGTTTTAGTGATTATTCTAGAGCAGTGGTTCTCAGTATGGTCTGTGTACTCCTAGTGGGGGTCTCTGTTATGGATTGAATTGTGTCCCCCCAAAATATCTGTCAACTAGGCTAATCCACGAGTCCTAGTATTGTGTGATTGTCCACCATTTTGTCATCTGATGTGATTTTCCTGTGTTGTAAATCCTACCTCTATGATGTTAAAGAATTGGGATTAGTGGTAGTTATGTTAATGAGGCAGGACTCAATCTACAAGATTGGATTGTGTCTTAGCCAATCTCTTTTGAGATATAAAAGAGAGAAATGAGCAGAGAGACAGGGTGACTCCATACCACAAAGAAAGCAGTGCCGGGAGCAGAGCGTGTCCTTTGGACCCGAGGTTCCTGTGTGGGGAAGCTCCTAGAGCAGGGAAAGACTGACGACAAGGACCTTTTTCCAGAGTCAACATACAGAGGCTTCTGTTAGAGCTGGCACCCTGAATTTGAACTTCTAGCCTCCTAGACTGTGAGAGAATAAATTTCTCTTTGTTAAAACCATCTACTTGTGGTATTTCTGTGATAGCAGCACTAGATAACTAAGACAGAATTTCATACTGAGGCTGGGGTCGTGCTCTAACAGATACCTAAAATGTGGAAGCAGTTTTAAAACTGTGAATAGGTAGAGGCTGGAAGAGTTTTAACAATGCCTTGAAGAGTCTGTTGGTGGGATTATGGACATCAAAGACAATTCTGGTGAGAACTCAGAAGGCAGTGAGGAGAGCTGTCACACTGGAGATCGTGCAGATGGCTAGAAGCAACAGCAGAGATCTGGCAGCAGCAGAATCAGGAGACCAGCCCAAGACAGCTCCGCGGAACAAGAGAGCTGAGTGCCTTTGGCAGGAGGTTTCCTGGTTGAGTGAGAGCTTGCCGTCACTTATTGGTGGAGCTAGGCTTGCTTACACTCGAGCAAGAGAGCCGAGTGCCCTCCAGCTGAAGGTTACTGGTAGAGTGGGGTGCCTCCAGGCACTTAGCGGTAGAGCTACAGAGCTTTGGAACACTTGCCCTAGCAGGGTAGACACAGGCTGCGAGGCCTGCCGAGAGGCCAAGGAAGCAAAAGCTGAAGAGACAAGGAACACAGAATGCAGAGCTGCCTCAGTCTCAAAGGGTATGGCCACAACTTCTGGGATCTCAAAGGGTGGAGTCACCACTCAGATACATTAGGAGAATGGGGCCTCCCAAAGCTAAGGGAGCACAGTGGCTGTTCCTGTGGGCCTGGAAGGCAGAGCTGACGCTCAGGGCTGAGGGGCCTCCTCCACTCAGAGTCTAGAGAGTGTGGCCAATACCTAGCGTCTGGAGAGCAGGGCCGTTGTGTAAATGGTCTCAGAGAACAGAGAATTATTTTCAAGCCTTTAGGGCTAATGTAAAGTGTTCTGCCGACTTACTTGGTGGCTGTTACCCTTTTTTCCTTCCAGTCTCTCCCATTTTAATGGAAATATGTAGCTTGTGCCTGTTGCACCATTGTACCTTTGGAAGCAGACAACTTGTATTCTAGATTTCACAGATGAAGAGGCATTTTTGGATTTTGGACTTGGAGTTGATTTAAGACTTTCCGCTATGATATAATGGGGTGAATGTGTTTTACGTGTGTGAAGGACATGAATTTTGCGGGGGGCCAAAGGGTGGAATGTTATGGATTGAATTGTGTCCCCCCAAAATACCTGTCAACTAGGCTAGTCCACGATTCCCAGTATTGTGTGATTGTCCACCATTTTGTCATCTGATGTGATTTTCCCATATATTGTAAATCCTATCTCTGTGACGTTAAAGAAGTGGGACTAGTGGCAGGTATGTTAATAAGACAGGACTCAGTTTACAAGATTGGATTGTGTCTTGAGCCAATCTCTTTTGAGATATTAAAGAAGCAAGCAGAGAGACAGGGGGACCCCATACCACCAAGAAAGCAGTGATGGGAGCAGAGTGCCTCCTTTGGACCCAAGGTTCCTGCATGGCGAAGCTTCTAGACCAGGGAAAGAATGATGACAAGGACCTTCTTCCAGAGCTGACAGAGCCTTCCCCTGGAGCTGGCACCCTGAATTCCAACTTCTAGCCTCCTAGACTGTGAGAGAATAAATTTCTCTTTGTCAAAATCATTCAGTTGTTTGGACTGGACTATAGGATAGAAAATGAATCTGGTGAAGAGTGAGCTTCTTGGATCAAGTAAACACATGAGACTATGTGGGCAGCCCCTGTCTGGGAGGGAGATGAGAGGGCAGAGGGTGGAAGAAGCTGTCCGACACAATAATAGAGAGTGGAGGGAGGGGGTGTGCTGTCTCATTGCGGGGAGAGCAGCTGGGAATATATAGCAGGGTGTGTATAAGTTTTTGTATGAGAGACTGACTTGATTTGTAAACTTTCACTTAAAGCACGATAAAAATTTAAATAAAAAAAAATCATCCAGTTGTGGTATTTCTGTGATAGTAGCACTAGATAACTAAGACAGTCCCTGAGATCCTTTCTTAGGCCCTGGAGGTAAAAACTTTTTATAACAGTTTTATATAAAACATTGCTTGCCTTTCTTACTGTTTTGACATTTGCACTGATGGTACAAAAGCAATGGTATGTAAAATTGCTGAGGTTTTAGCATGAATGGTGGCAGCAACACCAAATTGTACTGGTGGTCATTGACTTTTCTTAAACACACACAAAGCTAGTTTTGCTTAAGAAAGTCCTTGGTGAAGTAGGAAAATTTATTTTATTGAATCTTGACGCTTGAGGACATTTCTCTTTAATATTCTGTGTGACAAAATGGGAAGTATGCATAAAGAACTTCTGTTGCATACAAACTACACTGGTTATCTTAAAAACAAAACTGTTTATGTATTTGTGAGCTGAACCAGCTGTTTTTCTGAAGGAGCATCGTTTTCCAGGAACTGGCACAAAAATGCAGACACTCTGGCTGCTACCCTTGCTCATGTAAACAGCTGTTCACTTCTGATCCAGGAATCTCAAGTCTTCTATCACAGCAGGTATTTGGCAACTCTACCAGCCACCCATGTGTCTGCTAGCATGTTAGCTTGCAAAGTGTAAAAATCCCAGATCCTTCACAGCTGTTGATAGGTTTGCAGATAAAACGGATTATGTTGATAGATTTCCTGATCACTCTTCCATTTCTTAAACAGCCCTGATTAAGCTCACTGTAAATTTTACTTTGACACAGTGTTCAATTCTATTTGTTAATGTTTGGTTTAGGAGTTCCTGGTGGTGCAAATGGTTAAAAGCTGGACTACTACTCGCTGAAAGGTGGTCAGTTTGAACCCACCCGAAGGTCAAAGCCTTTGAAACTCTATGGAGCAGTTCTACTCTGCACACATGGGGTTGTTTCGAGGTGAAACAGACTCCATGGCGACTAACAATGTTTGGTTTAGAATCTTTGCACTGTATAAATGCGTTTGGTCTATAGTTCAATCTTTGCTGGTTTAAAAAAATTTTTTTTCATAATGCTTTGCTGACTTTCAAAATGAATGAGGCAGCTTTTTAAAATTTTTCTGTGTCTTGAAATGGTCTAAAAACATTACTCTTCTTTAGATGTTGAATACAATTGAGCTATAAAGCCAACTTGGTTATTTGTGCTGATTTCAAGATGGACCACTAATCAGTTATATAGTTTCTTCTATGATATCTGGTATCTCAAAATTTTAATTTCTATTTTGGTCAGTGTTAGCAGTTCATGTTTTGACAGAAAACCATTTTCTTTAGGTTTTGAAATTTACTACCACAGAGAATAATTTTTTTAAAATCTCTCTTGTATCTGTTTATATTTCCTTTCTCATTCCTAATTTTGTTTATCCAAAGGAGTCAGTGTCTTTACAAGTTTGTATTTCCCTTTTCTACTGTCATTAGTTTTCATTTTAATCCATCTTCCTGATTTTTCTTTCTAATATTTAAAGGTGAGCTATTCATTTTTTTATTCTAAAAACAAAACTTAAGGCTATAAAATTTCCTCTCAATACTGTTTTCATGTGCCCTGTAGGTTTTAGTATGATGTATTTGCCTTTTCATTAGTTTCCAGGTACTAATTTCCCATTTATTTTCCTATCTGGTATACATATACCTCTTTCATTCTTAATTTCCAAGCTGTTGAGATTATTTGGTGGCTATGATCAGAGGACGTGGCCAAAAATTTCCTCTCCTAGCGATATATATGATCAGTTTTTGTAAAGATTTCCTGGATATATGAAGATACATGTAAATTCTATTTGATGGCTATAACAATTCAAATATTTTATTAACTGTGGTGTTCCTCTGTGTCCTTAATTAGTATTTGCTCTAATTTTGTCCACTCCATATACTTCTTCCCTTCCTTCCCTATTAACAGAATCCCGACTTTGTTGGGGATAGCAAACTACAAGCTGAAAAATTTCCTAGCCTACCTTGAAAATAGGGGTCACTGTGAGACTTAAGCTCTGATTAATGGCATATAGGCCAAAATTGCTGGTGGGGCTCTGGGAATGCTCCAGTTTGCTCAGGAAGGTAGTTCTCTTTTCCTCTTCCCACTTTGTCCTTCTTTTCACCCTGGAATGGGGGACGGGGGAGGGAAATATATATATAATAAAAAATTAAAAAAAAAAATGCTGAGGTTGAGCACCTCCACCCCCACCCCAATAAAGAGGCCTTCGAATAGAGGCACCTGGGCTGGGAATGCAGACACAGGTATGAGCAGAGCCAGCCTGGGGAGGGAGGACTGAGTCCTTGACTGCAACTCCCTCCAGAGCCTGCAATGCCCTGGCTGTACATTGTCTGGTGGAGGGAGGGCAGTTTTCACCAGTGAGGCCTGCCAGGCAAACACTCTGTAATTGCCTATGGTCAGGTATCAGGTATCACACAAAAGATTTTGGCCTGGAGCAAGACTCATTATCAGATAAGGTAGTATTTAAAGTTAAAAGGGTAACAGTCATAAAGGATGTTACCTCACCTAATGACAGAAGTCATAACTGATTTTAAAAAGATGTTATAAACCCATTGTACCCCCAAAATAAAGCAGCTAAATGCATAAATAAAAAAGTTTAAGAGCTTGATTTAAAAAATGCATTTATAGTGGGAGATTAGCATCACAAGTGTAATACAAATGGCATTGAACTGTAACAGTCATGGGCATACACACATACACGTTTATGTATGTAAGTGTACGTAGCAGCTGTCTATATAAACTGTTACATTTCCTTTTTGTTGCTGTCAAGGAAGAAGGGCGTCTGAGTGATAATTTACTTCCCAACTCAGAACCAGAGTCTAGTTTTGGTTATTTTTTTTTTTAAGCACTAGTTCTTTGTTGTCATGTAGTATATTTCTCATATTATCATCAAGACAGTATTGTTTCATACATTTAATATTCATTTAGATTTGCACAGATATTTACGTTTTCTGGCACACTTTTTCACCTGCATTTTCCTTCTGCCTGAAGAATTTTCTGTATTTCTTTTAGTGCAGATTTACTAGGAGCACATTTGTTTTTGTATGAAAGATTGTCTTCATTTTTGAAGAATATTTTCACTAAGGAGCCCGGGTGACACATGTACTCTGTGATCAGTTGCTAACTTACAGGTTGGCTATTTGAGCCCACCCGCTGGCTCCACGGAAGGAAGGTCTGGCTGTCTGCTTCTGTACAGATTACAGCAAAAAAAAAACCCGTATGGCACAGTTCTGCTGTAACACATGGGGTCGTTGTCAATTGGGGCTGACTCAGCGGCAGCTAACAACAACGTAGAAATCTAGGATGGTAGTTTTTTCCTTCACTACTTGGTAAAGATTTCATTCCTTTTGGATTCCATCGTTTCTGTTGAAAATTCAGCATTAGTCTTGTTGCTTTGTTTGGTAATCGTCTTTGTTCTCTGGCAGTTTTTAATGATTTTTTACAAAGCTCTTAAATCAGAAGGAGGCCATTGTGTTGGAGCCTTGTGGGGGGAAGTAGTGAAAAATGAGGTGAAAAGAGTTACTGGTACATATCACATAGACACCGTCTAAGCCATGATAAGTACTTTTGAGGACTATGGAGAGCCATGGAGTGTTGCAATCAGAACAGTGACATGATTTTATCCAAGTTTTAAAAGGATCACTTTGAATTCTGTTGGGAATAGACATCAGGAAGACCCTTTCTTAGTAATACTGCAGTATCTAAGTGAGAAATGTCAGGGACTTCGACTTAACAGTAGTGCAAGATTACTTCTTTAATCATAGGTAAGTAATCAATAAAATCCCTTTCAGCATTTGTTAAAATACCAGATGCCATCAGCCAACTCCAACTCATGGCAGTTGCGTGTGTCAGAGTAGAACTGGGCTCCACAGTTTTCAGTGGCAATGAAGTACACAGCCAGGCTTTCTTCTGAGACACTTCTGGGTGACTCGAATCGCCGAACTGAGGTAGCAGCAGAGCACACTAACAGGTCCCCTCTGTTAATCATGTGTTTTCCTTCCTTAATCTGATAACATGGGGAATAATACATTTTCTAGCATGAAACTACCCTTACATTCTCGAGAAAAACTAATTTGACAGTATATGTATATATGTACTTATGTGAATTCCGCTTGCTAATATTTGCAAGATTTATAATTTGTTGTGTGATAATTTGTTCATGAATGAGTTTGGAAGAGTACTTTTGTTACTCATACCTTCTTTTCTGGTTTGGTATCAAAGTTATCCTGTGAAACTGGCTTTAACAGAAGGAGGTGGGAAATATTTTTCTAATTTTTGAGACATTATACTTAAAAAAAAAAAAAAAGGGACTTATTTATTCCTAGAGTATTTGCTTGTAAGCCTGTCTGGGCCTGGTGTACTTTTTATGGGTAAATGTTTTAAACTGCAAAATCAATTTCTTTAATGATTGTTTCTTGTTTTCCTTGATCAACTTTGCTGGAGGCTATTAAAAAAACATCATTTTCAGTATTTATTGATCCTTTCATTTTCTATTAATTTCCACTTCGTTTCTTTAGGCTTATCTGCTACTTTCTTCACTTGGATTGTTATTAAATCTTCAATTTTGGTATATTCATTAGCATGTAAGTTTCAAAAATAGTGCTTCAGCTGCATCCCACCATCTTTTATATGCAGTTTCATTTAAAATTTGTTGAGCTCTTATATTCCAGGTGCCTGGGAACAAAGACAAAAATCTCTGCTCTTATAGAGCTCACATTCTAGGGGGTAAGAGACAAATGCTTCAAAATGAACACAGACGTTACATAGACACACACACAGATACACAAACAAGTGCCATGTGGATAGATTGACAATGGATCCAGATTTAAAGAGTGCACTTGCAATTTTAAGTAAGTTTATATTCATTGTCATTCAATTGGAAGCATTTTCTAATTTTAAACATGATTTAACATTTCTAGAAGTTAACTATTTCAAGTATATGGGCATATGGAATTCCTTTTTTAGGAACCTATCTTCACAGGTGCTTTCTAATTTTATTGCACTGTGTTATGAAAACCTGAATGATAGTCTTCGGTATTTGTTGAGATTTGCCTTGTGGTCTATGACAATACCAATTTTTGCAAAGATTCCACGTGTACTTAAGTTTTCCGTAATAGTTTAGTGACAGAGTTTATATAAGTCCATTACGTTCAGCATTTCACATTGTGTTCAATTCTTCTATGTGCTATTGACTACCATCAATTATCACTGTTACTGTGGGTCTCAACTTTTGTTAATTGGCAACTGCTTTATATATTTTGAAGCTGCTGTTTTCAGGGTTGGTACATTCCTGGTAAGTTGCTTCTGTCATTATCAAAGTTCAATTTTTATCCCAACACCACTTTTTTTTTTTTTACCTTAAAATCAGTTTTACCTGATTAACACTTTTGAAACTTCTTGCTACATTTTTTGACAATTCATTTTTAGAGGATTTTATTGTTTTCTGAGAAAGTTTACACAGCAAATTAGGTTCCCACTTAACAGTTTCTATACAAGTTGTTCAATGATACATTTTTTACAAGTGTGTCAACTCTCCCTTTAATTGCGTTCTGGTTATTCCCTTTCCAGTGCTCTAGTTTCCCTGCCCCATCTCATCTTTGCTTTAGAGTAACTGTTGACCTTTTGGTCTCATAGATTTTTTAAAATGATGGGTAATATTCTTTATTTTGTGTGCCAATCTGATATTTTGCTAAAAGGTTACCTTGGGATAAAACCAAACCAAACCCACTGCTGTTGATTCCAACTCATAGCGACCCTATAGGACAGAGTAGAATCGCCCCATAGAGTTTCCAAGGAGTGCCTGGTGAATCCGAACTGCCAACCTATTGGTTAGCAGCCATAGCACTTAACCACTGATGCCACCAGCGCTTCCGACCTTGGGATCGTTTCGGTTTAAAGAGTATCTCAGAATGATAGTCTTGGAGACTCTCAAATCTTAGTCCAGACTTAAGACTTTTCGGTTCTGTTCTACAGTTTTCTCCCATTATATCAGAGTTCATCTGTTGTGGCCCTGATTAGATAGAGCAGTCGGTAGTGGTAGCCAAGCACCATCTAGTTCTGGTCTCAGGGTAGATGAAGCATTGGCTCGTGGAGCCTGTTAGCCTTGGAGACTAGTTTCTTCTCTGAGATTTTGGTTTCCTTTGCTCCTGGTAAGTAGACACCACCAGTTGTATCTTAGATGGCTACTTGCAAGCTTTAAGACTCCAGATGCTACTCACCTCAGAAGAACGCAGAACATGAACTCTGTGAACTATATTACTATATTATGCCAACTGATTTGAGTTGTCTCATGAGACCAAAGTCCTAAGCCTTCAAACCCCGAAAACCAAACTTGCAAGGTGTTTGGTTATGTCTGAGAAGTATTTGTAATTGTGTCCTCTGGATATACATGTGTGCACACACATATCTGTATGTATGTGTACACTTCTGTGTGTATATATAGGTGCATCTACCCAGATACATATATGCCTATACACATCCATATATGACCACACACTCATTTTTTGGTTATTGTTGGTGTCAGAACTTTCTTCTGTCATTTTCTTAGTAATCTTTTTCCATCTATTTGCTTTCAACTGTTAAGTCATTTTGTCAAGGTATCTCTTTGTAAATACCACATATAGATGGTCTTTAAACTGACAAGTTCAGGACATTTATATTTATTAGCATTTAGATTTCATTTTTTTTTTTTTACTGCAACATGATTCATTTTATTCCATGTTGTTTCTTTCCCAGTTATCTTCTCATAAATTACTCTGATCCTTGCTATCTCTAAAACACAAAAAACCTTCCAGGTTTATACTGCTTTATCACCACAGGAGGTTAGATAGGAAGTCAAGTTTAATAGTGGAAAAAGGCAATGCTATTGGACACAATAGATTAAAATTCCTTTCTGGCATTTGCAGGTTATATAAACCATTTTGAGCCTGTATCTTCATCTTCAAAAAAGGTGAAAATATTGAGGATACAGTATTGGGAGGTACTTAAAACTAAAAGACATTCCTTCCTTACCTCTTTCCTTTTGAATTACTAGGGATAGAGGTTTTTTTTTACTTAAAACATTCGTACTTAACAAAACAAACCCTTTCCAATTCTCCCACACTCAGGAGGAGCCAAATAGGAGTGAACTGCCAGTTGGTCAGCCCTCTAAACTTTAGAAGTATTCATTTGCATTTCACTGGAAAGTTTAAAGTGGAAGTTCTTAAAATACACAGTTAAAATTACATGCAAAATTTCATATGCATAGGGGTATAAAACATTTTTCTGAATTGAGGGTCCATATCCTTCAAATTTCACAAATTTTCCAACCCCTAGAAGATGAACCACCAATGCTCTAATCTTGACCAGTGGACTTCATTTTCTTACCCAACACACTAAGCTGTAAGACACTTTTCGTAAGGAACACCAATTCGCAGAGGAGGCGTTAGCGCCCCTATACCTGCTGAGAATACCTAGAGTCTTCAAATTCATTTATTCCTAAGTTTTCTCTTCCAATGTAACACTAAATTACTCCCAACATTAGCAAACTACTATTTTAGAATCAACAGGATCTGAAGTTTTCAAAAATTTGCTAATTTAATCAAAAACTCTCATTGCTATGTAAATTTCTGTAAATGACCCTGATGACCTGTCCAAAGACTATCCTCCTATAAGTGAAGGTCAATATGCAACAATTAAACCCCAGGTGTGCAAAACTCATGGTTCAAAGGAATAGGTAGATATATGGTAGATATATATTTATTATAATTGCGTAACTTGACAATGTGCACTGCCATCCAAAAATAATCACATTTATTATCAATTGCTACTTATTTGGTGCACTAGTATGAAGACTGCAATTTACACACATAGGAAATGTTTTATATACTTTGATACTACCATATGTAAACATTTTTATGGATATATTTGTGAACCAAAACTGTATGTATGCCATATATATACTCCTAGAACGTTACCTACTTAACTTTACAAACCATTCTCATGTCTGCTTGTTGAAGCTAAAGGTCTACTACATGCAAAGCTCCATTAATTAGTTTTATAGACACATCACACACGATTTTCTGCATAGCATTGGTCACAATTATACTGAAAGCAAATCAGGAAACTGAGAAATCCAATGTATTAAAATTTTCTTGAAAAAAGAGAAATTATTAGCTAGTAGGAACTAAGCTGCCAAGAATTTACTTTATGCTAATGACTGGAGGCAAAGTAGAGTCACTATGTCCATAAATTATTTTAATATGGAGAAAAGAAAAAATAACTTTAATGTCACCTATTATTAATACTAAACGACTTGGTAAATTCATTAAAAAATTGCTTCGATATACTGTGGTATTCAACAACAATGGCTTCATTCTATCAAATATAAAAGGTAGCCACTTTTAATGTGAGTCTCCTTCCAAGACACTAAGCCATAAAAATTTATTTCGGGGGGGAAAAAAATATAACACTTTGAAGCTTCTTTTACCTAGATTTCCAATTCTAATTACAT
Organism: Elephas maximus indicus; assembly: GCF_024166365.1. Classification (NCBI taxonomy): domain Eukaryota; kingdom Metazoa; phylum Chordata; class Mammalia; order Proboscidea; family Elephantidae; genus Elephas; species Elephas maximus. Next base: position 17,918,333 of record NC_064823.1, read on the forward strand.
TTTAACATCTACAGCCTGGGTGGGTCTAAATGATTTCAAGAGTACTTTAATTCAAGTCCTCAGAAGAAAAAAATTAAACTCTAAGACTAGAAAAACAAGGACGATGCATAACACACAATGTAATCAGAAAGCAGCAAAGGATTAAAGGTGTCTAATCTTTAACAAATTATTTTGAATGAGCTGTGACCTTTGTTATTTTGTTACATTGATATCTGGATTAAAAATGAGGGATGCTGTTTACTTAATACACAATACTCACAAAATTGACCTCTTTTGGTCCAAAACTTCCTTGAAAGTATTCTAAGGCTAGAATGTGAAAAATCTACGCATGTTACTATTAAACTTTGGAGATACTATGTATGGAAACCTATAACATGGCTTATCAAGTATGAGCTTAGAGCCAAAAGATTCTTAACAGTAAGACTTGGTATAAAATAAAAAGGAGACAAAGGTAATAAAATTAGCTAACAAAATGACAGAATACCAATAAAACTTTTTATGAAGCTATGAAATAAAAGAGCTAAAGGACAATCTAAAATAAAAAAAGAAAAATATACTTGGGAAAAACACAATAGTCATTTAAGAGTCTCGAACTAGTTAAGAGGACAGATAAAGCCAGATAGTCTGAAAGCCTAAGATCCGTTAATAAGTCATGTGCTGTAATGCAATTAAACTAGAACACATTAAATTTTGCTGATCTCTTTATAATAGTGAATACTTTTTAGAAATCAATACATTCCCCTAATAATCATCCTGTGATTTAGGGCATAACAGTAAATTAGAGATTCCAAAGCAAGTATCATACTACTAATTTTTTTGGTTATGGATTTTGTTGAGCTCCCTAACAGATGGAATCAAATGTCATGATTCAAATATTAGTTTTATTTCCTTGACTTGAAAGCTCCAAGTCACTTAGTATAAATGCACTTTTAACAAATATGCTTTTCCTTTTAATACTTACTCTAACAATATGCTAGAGGTATCCTTAGGGACCCAGAAGATGAAGAGCCATTACCACCTAGAGGTACTATCCACTCCCATAGACATTTAAGTCGTCTTCTAAGCAGTTTCATTTTGTTAAGGTGCTTAAAATTAAAAAAAAAAAAAGGTACCCTTTTATTGTTTTAAGTAATTACTTCCGAATTTAGAAGGAAAAAAAACCCTGAAATCATTTAGGAAAACATCTGGCAGTATTACAAACCCAAAGCTGTTTTGTTAGGAAACATATGAGCATATTGGAAGAATATTTTCAGTGCATTTTATTAGAGATGTGATAGCAAAATAGCTAAAACTTTTTTTTTTTAAGACCCTGTTCTTTGGTCTGCATTAAATTTTTAATTGTTACTTTTTATCAGATTATATGCTTCATATCATAGTTTTAAAATTAGACCAAAAGGTAATTTTAAACCTGATATATATATTTTTTTTTGATAAAGAAGTATCTTCTGGAACTGACTGCTTCAAGATGATTTAGTTTGCTAAATGGACTAAAACATATCGCAGTAAGAGGCTAATAAAATTTTAGAATTAAACTTTATAATGCAGTCCTACTTAATGACACTTGAAAAGTCATTGCTGGCTAACTTTATTTAATAAGTGTACCAGACTTCCAAATTTATATTGATAGATCAATACAGTTAAGTATACCTCATTAAGTTTTAAAAAATCATTATCATAGAGCCAAATTCCACTTAAAACTCAAACTTCCAAAGTTTAACTAACCACCAAATAACATCTACCATGAGTTTTTTGCTATAGAATTCTGAAGGGTGAAATTATGTTTTCTAGTCATTTTTTTAGCCATTTAAGACTATGTATATATGTAAATTTATGCAAAGGCTTTAACTATAGCGGACTACTACTAAATAAACCAGATACCATAGAGTTCATGCCAACTCATGGTGACCTCACGGGTGTTAGAGTAGAACTGTGCTCCACAGCATTTTCAATGGCTGATTTTTGAGAAGAAGTTCACCAGGTCTTCCAAGGTGCCTCTGGATGGCCTTGAACCTCTAACTTTGTGGTTAGCAGCCCAGAGTGTTAAATGTTTGTACCACTCAGGGACTCCAAAGCCCAACTTTAAAAACAGAATAGAAAATCCTACTGGGAATGTTCACCAGCTTATAATTCAAATTTATAAAAACAGAAGGATGCTTGCATCTATACAGGGTCAAACAGAAGTCAGCTGATTTGATCACTGCATTCAAATGCCTACTGTCTTTAAATATGGGTAATATTTCAAAACAGTTAAAGGTGTGCTAATTTTGATAAAATGCTTTACTACTGCCAGTTTATTACACTGACAGTTGGACCCCAAAATTCACTTTAAATATAAAGACTTCTATCTAGGAAATAATCATACTAAAAATTGATCAAAAAAAAAACCTAAAAAATCTTTATTACTCTCCTTGAGCTCTCAATAAAACTGTATTCCCCTCTTAAAACTGAGATTATCTGTTATTTCAACAGTGAAATTCTGTGTGTGCTGTTTCTAGTTGCTTTAAAACTTAAGAATCTGTACACTGCTAAGGAATTAAAATATCTGGTACTTTCATTTGTTGTACTATTTAGCAAACTTTGTTTTTACAATAATGACTAACAATTGCCTATCAAAAGTTGGCTTCTGAAGCCAAAATAATTTATACTTTTTCATGGAGATAAATGTTTCCTATAAACTTCGTACTCATTTGTTTACTGCAGGAAAACATTCTACTTTGCTATATATCTTTTAAAATAATTTCTAAAATAGTGGCTTTTTATTTTGGAAAAACTTTAATTTTTGTCTAGCTTTGAATATTTCAATGCAGATTAAAATTAAACAGAACCATTAATACCCTACCCAAAATTGTATTTAGGATAACATCTCTCATTAATATATTCAATAAACTCCTATACTATCACTATCAGGCTAAAGAGCTTTTGAAAATATCCTCTAGTAGAATAAATGGACAGAAAAACATATTATTCTGTAATTTACCAAATGAAAGATTATCTAACTGCAAGAACTGGAATGTTACACGTCTGACTAAAACACAAAACTACATAAAGTGACTTAAGAGAGCAGGAACGGAAAGGTCAGGCTATACTAGTCGATTCAGAATCAGAAAAAGGGCTGGTCCCACATTTATTCCCAAGAAATTTTTGAGGCATAGCTCTTAAAGTGGATGGAGGTTTTGTTAACTCAAGATAAAGCTATAAACTCCCTATATGTACTGTGTGTATATTCCCTTTCATAACCTTCATGCTCTTCCTGTAATGAACCTATATATTCAACATACAAATGAAAGGTAATGGGTATATGTTTTAAAAAAATGTATTTCATAAAATAATACTAATAGACATAATTATTTAATTTTAAGAGTACCAATAGAAGAACAGTTTAAAGCCTAGAGGACACTTAAAAATACCATATTGGGTCTATGTGATTTTTTAATACGTACATGGGACACCTCCTCGCCAAAGGCTGAGTAACAATCCCTGCAAAAAGCACCTCTCCACACTCTTCCGTCAGTGCTGACTACATTGTAGACACAAAAATCTCTCTTAGAGAACTACTTGTTAGAAATAATGACTATCCCTAAAGATATCATACTCTCAATTTTCACTACGTAAGAGAAGTCAACATTAATTTCTCTTAATGTAAAGATTTAGCTTTGGGAAAAAGCAAGCCTTTGAAATTTCCACCTAGGTCAATCAATCTACTTGACTGGCATTAAGTATCCAAATGCCCCTGCATTTACATGTCTATGCGTCTTTCTCTTGTAGACTGAAACGCCGATTCAAGTCTCTGTACAGAAGTGCACAATGTGAACAAGTCTGGTGAAGCACAGATCCAGTCCTTAATATAGCTTAATTATACAGTCCCTTTTCCCATATAATTTATATAAAAAGCACCAAAACTGGAGCCAAGTTTTTCAATAGGTAATATAAGAGCAGGAACTATAATTTAATCACATCATATTACACTATGTAACATTCTATATTTTGCCTGTTGATATATAACATAGTTAAGTTTATTACAAGCATTATTTCCTAAGATTTACGGTATAAGTGCTCTTTTTCAAGTATGATCACTTATTTAATAGTGTTTATATCTTAACATTAATCAGTGATAAATGCATATAATGTAATACATTGTGCATTTCTCCCTAACCTGTGTTATTAACAAAATCAACAAGAAAACCAAACAACCATAAAAACCAAAACAAGGTTATCAACATCACAGACGCGTATCTGAGTAGGTCAACAGCACTGTCCCCTTTACATGAAAAGTATTTTCATCAAAAAATGCTCTGTATCTTTAGGCTAGCATTACTTAGCAGCAGCTGGTATTCAGGACAAGTAGATCAGAAAAGAACTTTCAAGTGAAAAAAACACTGAGTTAACCCAGAAAATATCAAACCATGTTACTAATAAAAGAAGCAAACTGCTGGTATCACCTTAACAGAAAAACTGTGTGTTTTCCCTTTCAACCTGTGTTTTAATTCATTTATGTGAAAACAAAGCTTTGGACTTCTCATGATACATCAATGAGATGGACTAATTTGTCGGCGAACCTCTTGTTTTAATATTTAAATTATAACAATACAGCAACTAGAAAAACGTCAGTGCCTCAGTGGTTTAAACCACATCAACTTTTTTTTTTCAAAAATAATGATGCAATTAATTCTATGCTCTGCAGTAACAGTGCAATGCAGTACCCTTCCCTGTAGGAGGAGCTGAGATCTATCCAAGTAGAAGCTTTAAACAAGGCAGATTGCTGCCAACTACGTATCAGTCCGGCATGTTTAACATAAAATATATTAGGAAAGCTTAAACTGACTTGTATATCTTAAGCTAAAGCTTCACATGAGCAGCAATGGAAACGAACAGAGGTGCATTCAATATAAAACACTTTTCAAAACTACTGCAAAAAACAAATGACAAAAAGTGGTTAAGAACAACTGAACATCTGTTGTGTGTACCAGACGTAAAAGAAGCATGGACCCTGTGGTTACTTGCACTGTTTGAATTACGTGAAGGAAAAATTACGACTTAGTCCACTTCCATCTCTCCAGAAGATTTAGGATGCTGGGAGCCCTCTTTTGTTGTATCTGGTTTCGTTTCAGTCCCACTCTGTCCATCCATTGGTCCATTGTGTTCATTATTAGCTTTTGCTTTGTCTTCAGCAACCTCTACTTTTGGTTTGGGCTTGTAAATGATAGGGTTACAGAAATTATCCAGTTCCTAAAGACAGGAAGAAAATTGGTTAGATTAAAAAATATCATATAACAAGTTACCATTAACTTTTTAAATTCTTTATTACTTCCTAAATTTCCACATAATTCTATACACCCAAATTTATATTAGGTCAGCTAAATAACCAACTTTTAATATACCTCAATAAACGATTTATCTTCTGGCCTAGCACACGTCAGTGGAAACTGTGAACTTTAGGGGTGGTGTAAATGGTTAAGTGCTTGACTACTAACTGAAAGGCTGGTGGTTCAAAACAACCCAGGAGCACCTTGGGAAGAAAAGCCTGGAGATCTGCTTTTGAAAGCTCACAGCCCTGAAAAACCTATAGAACCCAGTTTTACTCTGACACACGTAGGGTAGCCATGAGTCAGAATCAACTTGATGGCTACTGTTTTTTTTTTTGTACCTTTCTAAAACTTATTTTCTCTTAATTTAAATATAGTCTACTTTGGCAGAAATAATTTTTAATTAATTCCTTTAAATCATGCCCAACGCTTTGTTATGAAAATTATGTCAAAATAACACCTATTTCACAACTTAAATTTCTCAACATTTATATGAAAATGATTTTAGTAAGTGAAATCATATAAATATACACACTAATAACTTTACTTGGAAATAGCTGACTTTTTAAATATTTATTTTTATTGTGCTTTAAGTGAAAGTTCACAGCTCGTTAGTTTCTCATATAAAAATTTATACACACACTGTTATGTGATCCTAGTTGCTCTCCCTATAATGTGACACCACACTCCTCCTTTCCACCCTGGATTTCCCGTGTCCATTCAACAACCAGCTCCTGTCTCTTTTTGGCTTCTCATCTTGCCTCCGGACAGGAGCTGCCCATTTAGTCTCATGTATCTACCTGAGCTAAGCACTCTCTTCACAAGTATCATTTTATGTCTTAGAGTCCAGTCTAATCTCTGGCTTCGGGAATGGCTTCAGTTCAGGGCTAATAGTCTGGGGGCCATGTCTTCTGGGGTCCCTTCACCATTAAGTCTGGTCCTTTTACTAGAATTTGATTTCTGCACCCCACTTTTCTCCTGCTCCGTCATGGACACTCTGTTGTGTTCCCTGTCAGGGCGATCACTGGTGGTAGCTGGGCACTATCTAGTTCTTCTGGTCTCAGGCTGATGGACTCTGGTTTATGTGGCCCCTTCTGTCTCTTGGGCTCCTGTTTTCCTTGTGTCTTTGGTGTTCTTCATTCTCCTTTGCTCCAGGTGGGTTGGGACCAATTCATGCATCTTATAGAGATTGCCGCTCATAAGCTTTTAAGACTCCAGCGGCCACTCACCAAAATGGGATGTAGAACATTTTCTTAATGAACTTCGTTATGCCAAATGACCTAGATATCCCCTGAAACCATGGTCCCCGCCAGACCCCTGTCCCTGCTACTCTGTCCCTCGAAGTATTTGAGACTAACCTTTTTTATTGAAGGAAAATACCACTGACATTAAATGCAGCTTAATAACAATTTAAAATACATTTTTTTTATTCCTTTGCTTTTTACACAGAAACAAAAAAATTTTTCCATAAATACTACTCAAGTTTAAAAACCTTTCAAGGCCAGTGTCAAAGAGATTGGGGTAGGGATGGAAAGAGAGGGAATAACATACCAGGGCAATGTCTTAGTGGCAAACTGCTCTTGCCATACTCTGAATATTTCATCTGATTTGGTGTAAACTAATTATTTTATACAGTTTCTTGGTAAAAGTTTTTCAGAATGAAAATATGCACTGCTTTATCTGATTATAAAAATACTTGCTGTTGTTAAAAAAAAAAAATCAAATGCCCCCAAAACACACTGGATGAGCTAAAAATCACCTGAAATTCCATTTTCTAGAGAATGTTATTATTAACATTTTGGTAAGCATCCTTTTAGACGTTATGTCCACGCACACATATATATGTGCATATATAGACAAACATACAAATCTATGGACACATCTTTATATATAAATAGACACATCTCAATATCTAAAACATTTAATGGCAGCACAGTATTGTATGGACACACCAATTTATCTAGTTTCCTACTGCAACTAGGTTGTTTCCTTGTTTTTTGCTATTGTAATACATATATACGTTTATATATATACATATACATACATATATATGCATATACATGTGTAACAATCAATTTAGGTTCAATTCCTAGAATTATTATTTCTGGGTTAAAGAGTATATTTAACTTTAAATTTCCAAGCATACTTTGACACAACGTCCCAGAAAAGTTGTAACAAATTTAATAAAGTTGTCTTAGGAAAGCATCCACTTCTCCACATCCTGGCTAACATTGGCAAAGATTATAAATGTAAACAAAACCAAATCAGATGGGTGAATAAAAAGATTTATTCACATTTCTTAGATTAGTGATAAGGATAAAAACCTTTTCAGACATTTATTGGACAAATTTTTCCCGTCCTTTTTAAAGTAAAAAAAAAAAAAAATTAGTGTTTGACTCCATTAAAAAGTAATTTTATAGTTTCTTACCTTTGACTTTGCAACTATTTCTGAAACTTTCACGACAGGGTCTTGAGTGAGACTTAGTTTGTTCTGTGCGTTCATCTTATTGTTCAGCCAATTCATGGCTTCACTAATATATTTTTCAACTTTTTCCATTTCAGCAGGATCCAAATGATCGTATCTTTCATCCTGTTTTAAAAAATTTTACTTAATATAACAGATTTTTCAGAAAGCACCAATTTATTGGTAATCTCTGCTTAAATAACTTAGACTCTTATTGAGTATATACCTCACACATACCCATGTGAAGAAGCCACATACAAATTACACGGAAATGAAGAGACTGGAAAAAAATTAAGGATCAATGTAGGTATAAAGAGGAAAGGCTTTCTGAAGAAGTCAGGTTTGGGAAAGAGTGATTAGTGGAAGATGTTCAAGGGAAATGCACTTAACCAAAAAAGCAGCTCTATGGAATGTAATTTGATGTGGAATAAAGACAAACAAGGTGATCCGGCATAGCAGGCTAAACAAAATTCTCAATATACAACAGTACAACATGGTAAGTTGTTGAGCAGAATGACATGATGAAAGTCTGTCTGAAAAAGAGAACTGCAGGTGTCACATATAGGAGAAAACCTGGTTTGGACTGGTAGCTATAGAACCAGAAAGAAATGGCAATGAGACATAAAGTAATTTTCAGCAGGATCTCCCGATTATGGATTGGACATGGAAAAAAAATGGAAAGGGACTGAAAGAATACTCCAAAATCAAAGAAATAGTTATTAAAATTATGTCAAAATAACACCTACTTCCTAAATTGGAAAAAGGTAAGAACTGGTAGGATGTCATCGAGTGTCACTAGGTCACAAAAATTCCTCAAATACCCAAGTTCTCTTTCTGCTTGTGTGATTACAATTTATGCACCCATAATCTTTGACTCAGTTTCTGGATCACCACATTTTCTTGGATTTCTTCCTATTTCATAGTCACTACTTGTTAAGCTTCCTTTTTTACCTCCTCCTGATTTATCTGTCCAACTAACATGCTTTTTAAAAATCTCCAGCCTGAACCTCTTCCCTGATCATGACTTTTATATCCAACTTCACTTTTCTATTTGTAAAGTTTGAAATGCCGATCTGTGTTTGAAGCTCCTGATTACCTCACCACCTACTCTTCCCAGTTTTCATTATCTGAGTAAGTGGCAACCTCATATTTTCATGCCAAAGATTTCAGTCATCTTTGACTCCTCATTCTTTCCCATTTATATCAACAAATCTTTGCAGCTCTACCTTCAAAATATATGCAAAAATCTGATTACTTCTTACCCTTCCACTATCTGGGTCTAATCCACTATCATTTTTTGCTTGTATTACTCTAATAACCTCTTAACTAGTCACTTTGCTTTCAGATCCTTAAAACAGTCAGTCAAATCATACTCTGGTTACCTCTAATGGCTCCCTATCTCAGAGTAAAACCCAACATTTTATAATGATCTGGCAAACCCCACTGCTATAAGCCACACTGTCCTCCTTGCTATTCCTCCAACATGTTCTCTCCTTGGGATTTTGCAATTGCTACTCCCTTGAAATGTTCTATTCTAGAACATTCCTCCTCTTCCAGTTATATGCATGTCTTAAGTACTCACCTCCTTTCAGTCACTCCTCATATGTCACATTAGTCTGCCCTTCTCTTTGACAAATCTCCTCTACCTCTAGCAGTCCCTATCTCCCTTACCTTACTTTATCCACAGCCCTTAACCACCATCTGACATACCTTATACTCAATAACTTATTGTCCCACCTTTCCCCATGGAACTGAAAAGCATATTAGGAACAGGTTGGATGTTTTGTTTGATGTAGTTCCATCACCTAGAAGAGAGCCTGACACATAATAAACACTCAAATACTTGAGCATAAGTGAAATCTTGCCTTGCTCTGGATAATGTCTTAATACCTGCACCTCAAGAAGACTGCTAAAGCCTGGGGAGCAGCCATCGTAATTGTATGTGAATCCTCCAATACGGGATTTGAAATACCTTTTTGTTTTCATTTGTCTGCTTGTTCCTGCTTACCTCTCTATTATCCTTATATTCTACTTGTGCCCATATTGATAATTTGGATATTGATACTAGTAGGTATATTCACAATTAGTACCTGGATTTTTCTTCCAGCTTTAGCTTCGTACCCTGGATTGTAATTTGTCTTAGAAAACTCAAAAATTCCTTATTTCTAAAGTAAATAGTCTTATTTTAGAGAACATTCACTAAGGGTTTGTATGCCGACTTCAGATTGCTCAGGTTTGAATCCTGACTCTATCATTTACTACTCATATAATTCTAGACAAATTGCTTAAGCATTCCAGTTTCTTATACGTAGAACGAAGGCAACAGTATTAACTATCTTTATAGGATGTATCCTTGTGAGAATAAAGTGAGACCATTCATGTAAAGTGCTTAAAACTCACCAAGTGTTTAACTACTGTAAGCTATGAGGACACCCATGCCTGAATGTTTCTGCTGCTGGCCCCTTCCGTTCACGGATTCAGTTTTAACATCAATGATAAAAACTGGGAGATTACAGTGAACGTTTATTTAGAGTAGGGGTCAGCAAACTACAGCCCAATCTGACCGGCTCACTGTGTTTTTAGTAAAAGGTTTTTGGAAATACAGCCAAGACCAGTAATTTACATAATCACGTGTGGTTGCTTTTGCACTACAATGGAAGAATTGAATAGTTGTACATAGATGACAAGGCCTGAAAAAGGCTGAAATAGTTGTTATTTGGTCCTTTAAAGAAGTAGGTTGTTAATCGCTCAGTTAAAGGTCAAAAATTGGAAGCTTAATTTTGTCAAATTTTATCGTTACATCCAAATGGAGATACACTTTATGTAACTAATTGGGGCTTAAAAACAGTGGAAAGGTTAGTAATACAGTTTGGGTGTGTGTGTGTATATATATATATATATATACATAAAGGAATAAAAGGCATAAGAGATTATGAATAACTAATGGACTGAAAGACAAAAAGCAACTAAAAAAAAACCAAAGAGGCCAAGGAAGAAACTAAAGGATGGCATAGTGTCGAGTCTCCATGAGGGCCTCTTTTTCATTACACGAAAAACACAAAAATGAAATCTCCAAGAAGAAAACAATGAATCTGGTCACTGGATTAACTTGTAATGTGGTTCGGTGGAATTTAAAAAATGAAAGCCACATACCTTCACTATATTTTAAATGTATCAAAATCCTTAATAATTCTCTAATAAGTTTTAAGTTTGGCACACAAAGTCTCTAGAATTTGGTAGCAACAGCTCTGCTACAGCTTTGTGGCTATACATTTACCCTACCCTCTCCCATGTACCACATGCATGCCATCATCACCAGCTGGCTTCATGAATTCAATACCTTGTTTCTGTATGCTTCTATCACTTTCATGACAAGCTGGATCTTTTTTCCTAAGTCATTTAAAGCTTTTGGTCTCTCTTCATGTTCCATGTATCTCATTTGAATAGGTTCGCCATATTTCTGTTAACATAAACATTTTTTTTTAAAGAAAAAGTTGACATATTTCTAACAAAAAATAACTTCTATTGTGCCTTCACAGAATGACAAATAAGGAGGAAAGCTGACCAGACTAAAATATGTCCCCTCTTATTTCCTCATGTAGAAGTGAGCTCCAGTGGCCATTTTCTTACTCAATCCTATACATGGATGCCTAATTCAGGCCTTACCCCTTTCTCTCATTCATTAAGATTACCTCTTGATTCCTCCCAAATCCAAAGTCCCAATCAATAGTTTAATTCCTTCAAAATGAGGTGTGATAAATTTATAACTATTATATAAACTATTAAACTGTTATAAAACTGTTAAATTAAGAAAACCATTAGGCCTGTAACATGTGTACATGTCATGTATTTGAAACTTGGTTTCAAATATTTATAATGCCTATAACTATGCAACACGATTACTGGCAGTTCCTGATAATCTCTATTGAATATTATCAATTTATTACATTTAATCATTTGAAATGTGTACTGCACTGAATATCATAAATTTATTATATTTAGTCACTAGAATCAAATGTGTAGCTTAAAAAAAATACCTTTGGCCCCTTGATCAGGTGCCTGGAATGGGATTTTTTAAGTTTCTAAATGTTACAAGAGCCTTTGTATCTTAGAGAAGGGGAAGAACAACGTGGATATTTTCTTTTAAACTCTTTTCTATATTTAAATAAAAATGAGCTTATTTTAGAATAATTTTAGACTTGCGGGCAAGTTAGAGGTGATACAGAGAGATCCATACACTTCACACCCATTTGCCCTAGTATTAACAACCTATACTACCATGGTACATTTGTCAAAAACTCAGAAATCAACACAGGTGCACAAATATTAAGTGAACTCCAGATTCTATTCAGATTTCATCTTTTACTGTTCCAAGACACCATACTGCATTTAGTTCATTTATATCATACTTTTCATCATTTAAATGGAGAGCAATAGCTACATTTTTAATTTCTAAAAGCCACCTCAAAAAAAACAAAGTAAAATCTGTAAAAACTTCTGTAACATTCATTTTAACGGCTATTTATCTGAGGCAAATTTTTTATTTTATTTTTATTGTGTTTTAGGTGAAAGTTTACAGCACAAATTAGTTTCTCATTCAAAAGTTTATACACAAACCGTTCTGTGACATTGGCTGCAATCCCTGCAATGTGCCACCACACTCCCCCTTTCCCGTTATCCCAGATTACCCATGTCCACTGGTCCAGGTTTCCTGCCCCTTCCTGCCTTCTTGTCATTGCTTTTGGCCAGGTGTTGGCCATTTGGTCTCCTAGACTTGACTGAACTAAGATGCACATTCCTCATGTGTGTTCTTGTTTATAGGCCTGTCTAATCTTTGGCTGAAAGGTAGACTTTGGGAGTGGCTTCAGTTCTGAGTTTGCAGGGTGTCAGGGGGCTATATTCTCAGGGGTTTCTCCAGTCTCTCTGAGACCAGTAAGTCTGGTCTTTTTTTGTGAATTGAATTTTGGTGTACATTTTTTCTCTTGCTCTGTCTGGAACCCTCTATTGCAATCCCTGTTCAGGTGGTCAGTGGTAGGAGCCGGACACCATAGTTTTTTTGGGCTCAGGCTGGTGGAGGCTGTGGGTCATTACTCCTTTGGACTGATATTTTCTCTGTGTCTTTGGTTTCTTCATTCTCCTTTGCTCTGAACATGATAGGACTAATAGATGTATCTTAGATGGCTGCTCTCAAGCTTTTAAGATCCCAGACTCTACTCACCAAAGTAGGGTGTAGAACATTTTCTACATCCTACTTGACCTACATGTCCCTCAAGACCATGATCCCCAGCCCTCAGCCCCAGTAACTCAGTCCCTCAAGGTGTCTGTATCTAGGAAACTTCCATGGCTTTGCCTTGGTCAAGCTGTGCTGACTTCCCCTATGTTGCGTGTTTTTCCTTTCACCAAAGTTAACACTTCTCTGTTACCTAGCTGGAAACCCTGGTGGCATAGTGGTTAAGTGCTACAGCCACTAGCCAAAAGGTCGGCAGTTCTAATCTACCAGGAGCTCCTTGGAAACTCTATGGGGCAGTTCTACTCTGTCCTATTGAGTCACTATGAATCGCAATTGACTCAATGGCAATGGGTTTTGTTTGGCTTGGTTTTTATTACCTAGTTATTGATCTCCCCTCCCCATCCCTTCCCTTCGTTGTAACCACCAAAGATTTTGTGTGTGTGTGTGTGTGTGTAAACCTTTTCTTGGGTTTTTTGTAATAGTGGTCACATACAATATTTATGCAAGACTTATTTCACTCAGCATAATGCCCTCCAGAGGCAAATCCTTTTTGAGAGCTATTAGGCTCTTCAGTTATTTCTATTGGCCTCAGCTACCTAGTAGTTCCTTAATGCTATAAATACATATACTCCTCTTAGGGTGATAGGAAATTAAAAACCACCAAGAAGATAAAATATGAAGTCTAGTTTCGCTATCATAAATTTATGTTTTCTAACTGCTTTCTAATCAATTAGTTCCTTTGGAAGTAATTTATTGGCATGAAGGTAGTAATTTTTGTAAGATATTAGCTTCTTTTGCTTTTAAACACTACCTACCCCTCCAAAAAAAAAAAACATTTTTTTTTTTTTTACCCCTCCAGTCCTAAAGGGTTGCTTTTTCCCACATTCTAAAAATCCTTATTAATGGTACTATTTAGGATCTATGTAATCACTTGCTATTCAAAGAATGATTCAGGGACTAATAATATCGGAATCACTGGGGAGTGTATTAGAAGCGCAGAATTTGGGGCCCAACCTAGAGCTACTCAATCAGAATCTGCATTTCAACAAGAGCCCCAGGTAATTTATGTGCATTGTAAGGCACTGCTGTGATCCACACTAAAATGGAACAACTGAAACTTCCCTTCATTCCTCCAATATGAACTTCTAATCTCTTAAGGTTCTCCCTGCCTCTCCCGGTGGGGCCTGGGTAGGAAGCCAAGAGGAGGAGAAGCAGATGTCTTCTGTTAAAATCATACCATTGGCCTAGAAAAAGTTGACCTGGTTGACAAGTTTCCTTATTTCTTTGCAAAGGGACATTTGAGAGCAGGGGAAGTCCTCATCAGTTGCGATGTGAAACTACAAGGCACTGTAGTGTCAGTCCCCAAAATCAGGGCAGTGAAGGGGGAGAAAAATAGTAAGGATGACTAATCTTGTGGATAAAGAGTCAAGATGACAAATTTATCACTTCTTAAAGACATCCAAGAAATATGTGGAAATATCTAAGACTAATACTCTGGAAGTCTGTTAAACATTTATGTCTGATTATAGTGACAATTATGAACATAATTTAATTTCAGTTATCATGTAGCATTATTCTCTCAAAATGCTTTTAAAATGAAAAGGAACACCTTCTCTTACACATCTCTGCCTCAGTAAATTCCTCACATATTTATTAAAAACATACACTGTGCTCTTATACCATAGTTTTTAGGAAAACTTAATGTTCTATTAAATACCAATATGGATTTAAAAAAAATGTATTTACCTTTAGTTCTTGTAACTTATCCACATAAACTTGTTTAGGTTGGTCCTCTCCTTCTTCATAAAGCCAATTTTCTGTGTCTTCCAATATTGCAGACAGTTTATTCAAGTCCTAGTTACACATTTAAGAGACACTAATTGAAAATGGCCTTAGAAATAAAAGTAATACAGGAAGGACAGAATGTTTTCCAAGTATAAAAGATTAAATTTCAGATTATCCTGACTCCTTATTCATAAAAATGTTTTTTGACATACTTCTGCAATTTGGAAAAATAACTAAGAACCATCCCCATCTGGGCTCAAGAAGACTGACTACAATAACAAATTCAGTATACTTATTATGGCACACATACTAGTATTCTCAAGTAAAATTTAAATAATTTTACTAAAAAATTATAAAATTTAGACTTACTTCTGGAGTGATGAATTTTTCATAGACGGTGCCCAGCTTGTCTCTAAAATCATATACATATTCTTCAACAGCATTCTTAGCATCATTTCTTTCTTTCTCTAACTTATCCTGCATTATCATCTTCCCCTACACAAAAAGTTTCAGATTCATTTCCATTAAGAACATTGACTATGTCATTACACATAAACACATACTCAGGTTCAAATCCCAGGTTTCCCACTTACTAGCTTTGAGACCACAAGCAGGTCACCTAATCTCTCTAAGCCTTTGTTTTCTTATTCTAAAATAGAAATCATAATTGTATCTACCTCATAGGGCTGTTGATAAGATTGGCATAATTTATGTAAAACTTTTATTACAAAGCCTGGCACATTACTGATGTTGAATAAATGTTATTACGGATGATAGAGTATAGTGATTCTGACCCTTGAGCTTTGGAGACAGACCACTTGGATACCAATCCAAAGGTTACTCTGTGACCTTGGGTGATTTAGTCTAATTGTGCCTCAGTTTCCTCATCTATGATACATGTATATCTAATAGTACCTACACTTCATAGTTTGTTTTGAGGATTAAATAAGATACCAAAGTTCTTAAAGATGTTAGCAACAATCATTGTTATGATCAAATGCAAAGAAAGAATCCCTACAGATTGCAATATTTGAAGAACAGAATTTCCATTTCAATAAAAATACATGGTATTTTAAGCACAAGCCTCTCTCTGAAAGCTACACTGCACCGACATTTGTGAATTTAAAATGGTGAGATGCTTAAAAATTAAGACAAAATCTCATTTTAGACACAAAATTTGCCATAGCTGTGTTTCACTACAATTCCCTTGGGAAAAACAGTCTCAAAACATACAAATTCTGAATAATTTAAACTCTCCAGAGATGCTTGCCTCACATAAAATGCAGCCTTTAATAATTAATGAACAGGTGAGAGAGGTTTTGGGTAGCTACTAAAAAAAGCAAGCATTATAAAATTAAAATCTCTTGAGCAAATTTCCTAAAATAATGTGCAGCTGATAGTTAAAATATGGGGCACTTCAAGGAAGACCACTTCAAAGGTTAATATATGGTGCACTTCAAGAAGACCACTTCAAAGACTGACCTCCTTTAATGTTAGCCAAGCTGCAGAAATTAGGAACCACCACTTAAATGTAAATTAAAAAACAAACAAACAAACAAAAAGCTCCTTATACAGCTATCAGTAAAGAAACAAAACTCTTTTCCTCAAGAGAATGTAAAATGAAACATGTAAATAGACAAGAATATGTAATAAAACTCCAAAAATGACAACAGATTAATAAAAAAGGATTAAGTGGAAGTCAGAAAACATTTTGAATAGAACCTTAATCTTTAAGAACAATGCATTTCAAGGGGGGAATTGCTAATATTGGCCCCACACAACTCTGCTAAGTGTTACAGGTAAAGACAGAATAAAAGGAGGTAAGAATCAATTTCAGAATGGTCTTTCACTGAAGACAATCCATGTTTTTATACCTAAGATGAAAGCTACACTGCAGATCTGACACTAATACAGCTGAGAATTTTGTCCAAAATAAAGGAGTTTAATGATCTATTTAATAAAATCTCTTAGGAGTTACCGGTTCCCCCAAATTTGGTGCTAAGTCACTACTTCTACAAAATTTCAGAATACACTACCACCTATTTCAACATGGATTCAAATTTACATACCTCATTTTCAATGTAGCTATTGAGAAGATCTTGGCCCAGTTGTCTACATAGGCTACTCTGGATAGGTAAATCAATACTCTTGACTTTTCCTTTTTTAACGGTCTGGTTTAACTTCTCTTGTTTGTCTGAGGAAGCTGACTGCCAAAGAAAACCAAAAGAGAATTAGTTTAAAAATTTATTTAAGGAGCGATTTTAGGTGAAAGAAACAAAATAAAATCAAACAAATACTTTATTTATTTAAAATACTACATTAATACTGGTAGTATTTTGTACCCTGAGCATACTAAATCCTCTCTACATTAAAA
Organism: Elephas maximus indicus; assembly: GCF_024166365.1. Taxonomy (NCBI): domain Eukaryota; kingdom Metazoa; phylum Chordata; class Mammalia; order Proboscidea; family Elephantidae; genus Elephas; species Elephas maximus. Next base: position 17,935,489 of record NC_064823.1, read on the forward strand.
AAAAAAAAAACGTTGGCAAGGCAAACCAAAACCACAGAGATAACACTTCACATCAGCTAGGATTGCTATAAACAAAACAAAATCAGTGTTTAGAATGTAGAGAAGACGGAACCCTCATATATTGCTGGTGGGATTATAAAATGTAGCCATTTTGGAAAACCACTGGGCAGTTTTCCTAAGTGTTCAACACAGGGTTATCATATGACCAAGCCCACTGCCATCTAGTCGATTCTGACTCATAGTGACCGTATAAGGACAGAGTAGAGCTGCCCCACAGGGTTTCCGAGGTTGTAAATCTTTAGGGAAGCAGACTGTTACATTTTTCTCTCACAGAACGCTTGGGTGGGTTTAACTGTTAACCTTTTTGTTTAGCAGCCAAAAGCTTAATCGCTGCGCTATCAGGGCTCCTTTCCTAGACACATACCCAAGAAAACTGAAAATATTATGTCCAAACAAAAACTTGTACATGAATATTCATTACAGTATTATTCCTGATAGTCAAAAAGTAGAAATAACTCATATGCTCATCAACCGATGAATGGATAAATATCCATACAATGCAATATTATTTGGCCACAGAAAAGGACAAAGTACTGATAGACCCTACACCACCTGGAAGAACTTTGAAAACATTATGCTTAGTCAAAGAAGCCAGTCACAAAGGACCATATATTGTATGACTGTATTTATTTGAAATTATGGAATGTACAGAATAGGCAAATCTAAGGTGACAGAACCTAGAGTAGTAGTTAGTTGCCCATGGCTGAGGGGGAGGGAGGGGGATAGGAAGTTATTTATTGCTAATGGGGTGATGAACTGTTTTAAAATTGATATTGATGATAGTTGCATAAAATGACATAGAGCTAGCTAACCTACATAGATTAAATTCTGTTGAACTCAGGAAAACCTGTTAAAGATGATAGTTTTGAGCTGTAGTGAAATTCATCTGTGTGAAGGTAGCAGGGTCTCCCTTCTCTTTTACAGGCAATGATTGTCTTTCTAAAACAGTTATCTCAATAATAGTCATTTATCCTATGAAGTTTTACTTTAAAAATGTTTATTTTTATACAAGGAATATTTTATGATATGCAGCAAAATGTTTTGAGTGGTTAATTCTGAGATGCAGGGTTATTGTTAATTTTTCGTCAGATTGTATGATTTTAAATGAGAAAAAGTTACTAAAAATATATCTTTTTTTCCCTAACTAAAATGATAATATTACTCAAATTGTTAGGATTCATTCTTTAAAAAAACTCTACAATAAAGCACTGAAGTGTATTTATTTTGACTACATGTCTTCTATACTATCCATAATACTAAAATTAAAATATCAAATATATTTAAAAAACATGGATTATGAAGTGAATACATTAACTAATTCAAGATATCATTCTTAAAAGGATACAACCACAGAGGTAGTAAAACAAACCTTTGCTTTGGCGCCTGTATGATCAATTTCTTCTTCTGGGGTGTGTTCAGCATGACATTTTGGATGACCTCCTTCTTCTTGGTCAACCTGCATTTTATCCTGGAAATAAGGTATGTAACTGGTAAAACATATTTTCTTTCTTTTTTAAAAAATAAACTGCATCTTACGACTTCAAGCCTGTTTTGAAGTATGTGAACAAGACAAAGCAGAAGCTCATTTTCAAATAGAAATGCGCAACAAACAGATGAATAGGTAAATCAAATAAAAGATCTATTTAATACCATGTGAGTAACTTCTGTTTTATTCATCTGTGACCAAGCACTGTAAACAGAACACAAACTGGTTCTGAAGTCAAATTCACAAATCAAGACTCATAAAACTCAAGCTTATAAAAAAGGAACTAAAATTCATGGGAAAATTTTCATAAAGAACTTAAAAATGTGGGAAAGTGAAGTTAAAAAATAAAAAAATTTATGTATAACAAACAATTATATTTTTAAAATGCAATAAAATACGAAAGTAAATTCATCAAAAGTAATAGCAGACACCTCTGAATCATTAAAATTTAAACTTTCTAGATTTTTCCTTATGTCTAAAACATAAACCAACCAATAAACCCCCTAAATGGACTCTCTACTTGGCAAATATTAACAAGTTATATTTTGGGACCCCTCTTAAATAAAAAAAAAAAAAAATTTCTTTTTTTTCTTAAATCTATTCACCACCATTCTCCTTAAAAAAAAAAAGAAAAAAAGCAAGCTTGGGATGCAGAAATCAGCACAAGGTCATACAAGTGCAATCAATTTCAGTAAAGATAAATCTTAATGCATTAACTTTACATGTCTGACATAAGATTGTGAACAGCAAATAAAAAAATTAACTTTCAAATTATTTTATTGAAAAATAGACTGTACTTCACTAACTGATTAAGACAAAATTCCCTCTTCCTCAAGTCAAGGAAAAAAGGATGTGATAGTAAAATGATACCCTGGAAGAAAAAAAAAGAAAGCAAATACCATGGTCCTTAAATGAAGTACCTTAAAGGTTAATGGTACAATTCTGAGCAACAAGTGCTTGAACTAAAGCTTTCACAGGAATTATTAAACAAACAAAAAGACAACCTTCACAAAACGGAGAAACTCTTGAAATTATGACTAGAAAAAAATTCTAACCAGTGCCATTAAGAAGAGCTTAGAAATAAATAGACCTGTTGCCGTTGACTAGATTTTGACTGATACCGACCCCAAAGGAAAGAGCACAACTGCCTCACAGGGTTTCCAAGGAGCAGCTGGTGAATTCAAACTGCCAAGCTTTTGATAGGTGGCTGAGCTCTTAACCACTGCACCACCAGGGCTCCAGAAATAAATAGTACCCATAAAAGGAAGATAAAAAGTTTGTGTAATGTAACATAGGACCCCTGGTGCAGCAGCGGTTAAGAGCTATGGCTGCTAACCGAAAGGCTGGCAGTTAGAATCCACCAGCCAGCTGCTCTTTGGAAACTCTATGCAACAGTTCTACTCTGTCCTACGGGGGTCCCTATGAGTCAGACCGACTCAGCAGCACCTAACAACAATGTAAAACACTCAAGTTCTCCTGAGATCGCTTCATCTATAGTACACTGAGTAATTTCAGTATTAAGGTCATACAACTCTTTCATAAAGAAATAAACTGTCCAAAATCTGTATTTTAATGTTACTGAATGTACAACACATCCCTCTACTTAAGTGCCACAGCTGCTCCCTAACTAATCCTGAAAATTTTCTTTATTAAGCATGTGTTTTTGATCTAAAAATGTTATCTGTACAACTCGAAATTTATCATTATGAATTGGTTTTATTTGTAAACTAAAAAGCAAGCACATAAGAAAACAGATGTGTTTTTAACAGAAATGTAGAGCTTATGAAAGATGATTCTAAACACACACACACACACACACACACACACACACACACACAGTCCACACAATGCCCTAGAAGATGCTCATGCCCCAGGAAAGTACAGTGAAATGATGCCGACCTAAGACAGTTACTCACTGGTGCTTTCATAAAAAGGAAAAAAAAGGCTTGTAGCAATTCCTTCAGGTTGAATTCACAGCAAAGTCTCAGAGATTATATTTTCAACTATTAAGTACCAGGTATGACTAAGATACTGTATGTAACACACGGGGAAAATGGTGGTTCAGTGGCAGAATTCTGGCCTTCCATACAGGAGATCCAGGTTTGAGTCCCCGCCAATGCACCTCGGGAGCTGCTACCACCCATCTGTCAGTGGAGGCCTGCCTGTTGCTATGATGCAGAAAAGCTTTCCGTGGAGCTTCCAGACTAAGACGGACTAGGAAAAAAGGCCTGGCAATCTACCTTCCAAAAATCAGCCAATGAAAACCCTATGAATCACAATAGTCTGTTCTGTAACCGATGAAGGAGAAGGCACACGACAGGGCAGTGTTTTGTCCAGTTGTGCATGGCGTCACCATGATTTGGTGGCCTACTCAATGGTAGCTAACAAAAATAATACATTATATTAGAAGAACCTTGAAACAGGATCTCTACATACCACATCATCTCTGCATTCATTCTTAAAGGAAGCTTCTGTCTCCATAGGAGCATCACTGTGATCCCCTTCCAAGTTCTGCTTTTCAATTACTGATGCACTAGCCACGCTGAAGATTCCGTGGATATTAACACGAACTTTTACCTTCACTTTGGAATTATCACCATCAGACTGTGGAAAAACATTCTGAATAGTGAAGCTCCCTTAAGAGAAAAGAGCTTTAATTAGTATAAGAGCCTCAGACTGACTCATCCAATTCATTCATTCAATAATTTCACTATCATGTTTCAGACACTGGGAAAACAATCATACACGTATGACCACATCCTGGTTGATTACCATAAGCCAGGCACTTCCCCCAGATTATTTTCTCAATACCTTATCAATCCTAATATTGAGACTCAGAAAAGTCAAGTAACCTGCCCCAAATCATTAATGCTAGGGAATAAAAGAGTTGGGATTTTAACCAAGGACAACTTGACTCAAAGGAAGCATAACTTTTAAGCATTTTACAATATTGCTACTCTAAAATCAACATAAGACATGCAATTTCGGTGTGAAAACCAAACAGATATTATCTTTTTGCTATCAGCTTTCCAAATCAATCATCTTGGTAATTCATAAAAGAAGGAGTTTCAAGAACTTTCTGAATTTTCCCATAGCAAAATTGCTCAATTACCAAGTCACTAATACCTGTATATAAAAAAACATACCATACCAATTTTTCACTTTAAGAAATCTAGTAATGTTTTATTTCTTTAATGGAATCTTAAATATTTAAGAATATCCATAGCAAAGGGAGAATACCAGGAAGAAAAACTGGGTAGTAAGAAATCTGGTTGACCTTCAATTATTTATTTCTACTGCTTTGAATACTGTCATTGAAATATTACTATTGTCCCCTTTTTAGTTTATCAATAAAGTGGCACCAATAGAAAAATTTTAAACTTAAAAATTATACCTGTTCTTTTTAATGTTCTCAAGTCATACTTTGTTCTTTCTTCTAAAATAATTACTCAGTTCAAATGAATGATATTTATCGTCTCTTATTCTCATTTTCGTATTAATCAAATGATACTCATTCTAGATGGTGCCAGTGAATATGTTTAGAATTTGAATATCTAGTTACCTTTGCACCGTAATTTTGATTTACTGACGGCAGAGCTTGTCCATAAAAACAAACCATCACACAAACCTTTCAGGCTAAACACAAAGCATTTTAAGCATAGAAGTCAGGATGAATTAAAGATAAACTCTGAGCACAAAAAAATCAAGTTCAGAGAGCAGTATGAAAATTTTTACAAGTCCAGTGTCAGCACAGCCCATCACTTTGTTTCTTTGATTCTAACTTTAACATGTTACTTATGAAAGGGCATTTATGGAAAATATTTTCTTGAGTTTCCTCACCAATTCTTGGATCAGGGTAAGGCACTTCATGTGGATTAGTGTAAAATGCTTCTAGTTCAAATGGTTCCTTCTTGTGGAAAGTAATGACTTTTGAGAACGGGGCAGGGTGGTTCTTACAGAATACTTCACATTCCCTACAATGGAGAGGGGAAAACACTCATTTAAAAATAAAAGGTTGAGTATGAGCCTAATTACAAAATCCATCTCATAATTCATAAAGCAGCAATTGCAAAAACCTCTATGTACAAATATAAAGAAAAAAATTAGCTGTTTTGTGATAAACATTCATTTTGACAGACTGATGACTCAAAGATTTTGGATGGTTGATCACAGTAACAGACAATACAACTAAAAAGAGAAAAACAAACTACCTGAGAATAGGTATATGTTAAAGCCGACACATAGGAATTATTTTATTGCTCACATCCAAGGACCAAATCCTAACCATTAGCTTTCAAAATATTTGTCGTATGTAGCCCTCCCTTTTTTCCCAGCTCCTTAAAAAAACTTATTTGGAAACACTTTTAAACTTGTGGAAAGGTGCAAAAATAACAGTACAGGAAACATAGATTCTTGGTAAAGACCTAGATTTGTCTGTCAAACATTTTACTCCACTTGATTCATCATTAGCGTGCATGTTATCTGTGTACACATTTTTTTTCCTGAACCAACTGAGAGCGTTACATGCATTATGGAGTCCCAGGGGTGGTAGAAATGGTTACGTGTTTGACTATTATTAGCTGAAAGGTTGGCAGTTCAAACCCAACCAGTGGTGCCTCAGAAGACAGGCCTGGTGATCTCCTCCTGAAAGGTCGCAGTCTTAAAAACCCTGCGGAGCAGTTCTATTGACTCAATGGCAACGAACAACAACCCCAAAATACTTCAGTGTCTATTTCCCAGAAGGGATATTTTCTAACATGAACAAGCACAGTGGTCAACTCCATATATTTATGTTCATACTTTCTTCTACCATCTATATTCCAGTTTTTTTCTTGGTTGATACAATTATGTCCTTTATAGTATTCTCTCCCCTCCAGTACAGAGAATTTTTAAACCTACACAGCAATTCCTATTCCTTAAATAATATACAGAAACAGTTTATGACTACAGGTTATAGTGGCCCAGAAACCAACTATTTAACACTACTGCACTATCATCGTGTCGCATTAATTATGCAAGGTTTGGAATCTCACACTGACTAACCTCTCCTCTATCCTTGTTTTCAAGAAGCTATCAATACCTTCTACTTTCTCGCTGTAGTCATTGGAATACATTTACTTTTCAATTTGGCTCCCAATATATTTTCTTACAATTATTTGCTGGATCGCTTCTACCTTTAAATGAAATTAAACTTTAAAGAATAATGCTTCTTGCCTCAAACTTGACATTGAAACATCAAGACATTCAGATCAGATTGGTAATTCATATTTTTCAAACTTGTACAACAATTTAAATTTTGGGGGGTTTGGATGTATAGAACACAGAACATTTTAAAAGCATCTTCAAAACCCAAATACAGCTTTACTTCATTGTACAAGTTGTGCTTTTGAAAAGTAGGCAAATATGTGAGAGACAAATTTTGATTTTGGTAGGAAAACAAACTTCTTAAACTCAGGTCACTTCACGGAAAAAGAAACGTAAATGTCAATAAAAACATAAGATTTTAGCTCACGATATTTGGAAATTCAAATAACAAAGTACTAACTTCTATTATCAGACTGTTAAATTTAAACATATAGGAGGAGATGAGCTAAAACAGGTAAGCGCAGGCAATGCAAATAGGAATATAACTAATAAAATATTTTGAGTAAATAATTTGGCAGTATTACTTAAATAAAAAAGTGCAGATCCTTTGGCCCAACAGTTCTACTCCTACAGTTATTTTACAGACTCACTGACAAGAAGTGAACCACTAGATGTGTACAAGGACACTTCCTAACAGCACTGCTTGAAATAACAGATGTATGACTTAATAATGTACTGGTTAAATTATGACACATGTAACTGCTGACATTTTAAAAATATAAACATTTAAAAAACAAGTTGCGCTGGAGATATATAGATGGTCTTGTATGTATTAAAAAGGTGCATATTTGTGTTTGTTTTTGGATAGTCAAAGAAAATGACTGCACAGATACACACCTAACTAAGGGAGTTAAAAAAAAAAAAAAAAAAAAGGGAGTTGGGGTATGGTAAATGCAGGTCTTAAGGTATGTATATTTCTATACTGTGATTTTCATTTGAAAACGAGCATTTTTATTTTATAATAAAATACTAACTAAAAAATATGCTCCTCATGGTTTACAGAATATATCATTTCTACATTCTCATTTTTAAAAAGAGTGCTTCTGAGTATTTTAAGAAGAGTAGATTCAATTGGTTAAAGATTTACAGCAAGCTCTAATCAAGGCTTTAAAGGTAACTTACCCAGTTCCATCTTCAAAAGAGGTCTTCCACCTTAACGTGATTGAATAAGGAATAAGGTCTGTTATGGAAAATTCACGCACTTTAAATGCTGGCGAAAGAATCGCACACTGAAAATAAGATGTATATCGCATTTAAATCAACAAACATAAACCATATCCTGATAAAACTGTTTAATGAAGTCCTTAGATTAAAACTGTTGTATTTTAAAAATTACTGTTCTTGGTAACAACTAGTTAAAATTAGAAAGGGCCAGAGTGCTCTTCCGTAATCTAACAAAAATTAATATAGAATATTTTTAAATCTCAAAAAGGAGTAATTGCAAAAATTCATAGAATAAATGTTCTTTCAGCATAGTTACAGATCTATTGTTCTACTGTAACTTAAAATATAAACAGGAAAGACATGATGCTTATTTATCAGATATAATTTCAATTTATTTAGCCTACTGATAGATGGTTGAAACAGATACTAAAAGGCCCCTATGGAAGTCAGCACAACTGGACTAAACCAAAAACTAAGACGTTTCCTGAATACGACCAAACAGTTCAAGGGACAGGGTAGTAGGGGCCTGGGAACCGTGGTGTCAGGGGACATCTAGGTCAACTGGCATAACAAAGTTTATTAAGAAAATGTTCTACACCCCATGTTGGTGAGTGTCATCTGGGGTCTTAAAAGTTGGCAAGGAGTCATCTAAGATGCATGAATTGGTCCCAACCCACCTGGAGCAAAGGAAAGTGAAGAACGCCAAAAACTCAAGGAAAATATTAGCCCGAGAGACAGAAAGGGCCATGTAAACCAGAAACTCCATCAGCCTGACACCAGAAGAACTAGATAGTACCCAGCTACCACCAATGACTGCCCTGACAGAGAACACAATAGAGAGTCCCTGATGGAGCAGGAGAAAAGTGGGATGCAGAACTCAAATTCTAGTAAAAAGACCAGACTGAAGAGTATCACTGAGACTGTAGGGACCCCGGAAGACATAGCCCCTGGATTCTTTGTTAGCCCAGAACTGAAACCATTCCTGAAGCCAGCTCTTCAGACAAAGATTAGACTGCACTCTAAGACATAAAATGATACTTGTGAGGAGAATGCTTCTTAATTCAAGTAGGTACATGAGACTAAATGGGCAGCTCCTTTCCAGAGGCGAGATGAAAAGGCAGAGAGAGACAGGAGCTGGGTAAATGGACACGGGAAATCCAGGGTAGAAAGGAGGAGTGTGCCGTCACATTATAGGGAGAGCCACTAGGGTCACATAATAATGTGTGTATAAATTTTTGTATGAGAAACTAACTTCAGCCGTAAATTTTCACTTAAAGCACAATAAAAAAAAGAAAGAAAAAAAAAGACCCCTATGAGTCAGAATCAACTACAGCAATAGGTTTGGTTTGGTTTTTGCAGTAGACCTATCATAACCCTATTTTTTGTAAAATATACATTCTATAAAAAACAAGGATAACAATCATACCTGTAAGGCACACCCTCTTGCAACAGCTTCATCAGCATTTAGTGTGGTACTTATGTCTTTAAGAAAGAATTTAGTGATTTGTTCCTTTACTGCAGGAATCCGTGTTGCTCCTCCTACAATTTCTATACTACTTATATCTCCACATTGTAAGTCTAGAAAAGAAGATGTTCATAATTGAGGAAAATAAAATAGTCCTTATTAAAGTGTGAACAGCAGGCTTTGGAAAGTGCTTTTTAAAAGAATGCTTTGGATCAATTTTTTATTTTTTCAGAAAAAAATGTAAAGAAGATGCAAATTTTGGAAAAAGGCAAGTTTAATAAATAGTAATTATAAACTATGTGACAGGCGCCAAAGTTGGTCTGGATGATGGAGTGACTATAAGGAAAAAGCACCCCACGGGCTTTTTAAGGAACTCTCTAGAGTTTCAATCCAGAAAAACACTTCCACCTACTAAATCTTCATGGAAGATACTTTTAATTGATTATAAAAACCTTAAATAAAGAGCAATCATATTCCCATGTCTACTTTTCTCTTAGTATTTTCTGTACATATCAGTGAAATGAGTAACACATGGTACAGCTTTGATGGTTAGCCCAGTAATTTCTACTTACTAGCTTGCTCCATTACTGCTTTTAAAGGTGGTTCAACTCTGGCCAGGAGGGAAGCACATAATTGTTCAAACTGAGCCCTATGGGAAAAATTCATTGTGTTGGTTTAATAATACAGCTTATCTTTTAAAAATAACAGAATGAAAAAAAATCAAGACATAATATATACATTATAAAATAAGCAAACACTCTCAAACTGAAAACATACATGGTACCTGTTCATTTTACTAGAAACATCAAGGTCATTCATGAAACACTCGATGTTCAATGGAAGATCTGATGCATTTGCACTCATTAGCTTCTTTAATTTTTCACATTCCTGATATAAGCGCAACAAGGCCCGAGAGTTTTCTTTCACGTTTATCTTATATTTGGTCTTGAACTCATCACAGAAGTAGTCTACTAAAGCCTCATCAAAGTTCCTGCCACCCAAATATGGATCAAAGGTAGTAGCCAAGACCTATTGGAAAAAAAAAAAAAACAACACTAAATTTTCAGATATATAGATGCTTTTAGGAACAAGTAAAAAAATTATGCCTTTAAAATTGTAATAATATGAAACCAAAGAATATGTCAAATCACATGGTGTCAAATCTGGAATTAGACATAAATTATCATTTATTTATATTTAGCCAACATACTTCTCTTCCCCACTCTGAATTATGTGCTTTGTAATTACAGATCCATATATGATAAATAAAGGAGTAACTCTAATTCTGAAATAAGTGAGTTACAGTAACTAAAACTTGATTATTTCTCATGTTCTGGTTCTAGGATACCACTGAGTAGAAAGATCACAACCCAAGTTCAGAGAGCAAAGAAACAGCCTTATGCACATAAAAAGAACAAAGCATCCAAGAAAAGCAGATTCAAAGATTACATCTGACATAGTATAATAGGCCAACTTACAGGCCAGGAATTAAGCTTTCTATTACAGAAAAAAACAAAAACAAAAACAAAACTGGCCGATTTGCATAAAAAGATAGTTGAAACAAATGGACACATGAGAGGCCAAAAAAGAAAAAAGAAGACAAAAAAGTGAAGAGCAACAGGCCCCCAGCTACAGATGTGGCAGTTTGCTTCCATGAAGATTACAGCCTTGGAAACCCTATGGGGCAGTTGTACTTTGTCTTATAGGGTCGCTATGAGTTGGAATGGATTCGGTGGCAATGGGTTTGGTTTGGTGGTCTATAGTCTATCTGCTAGTAAACAAATTAAAGAACTTCAACACTACAGTTACTGAAAACATAAGACCAAGACATCTCGTCTCTCTCCCTAAGGTAGAGGGCACAAATGGTTGTTTATAATAGTCACTACTAAAATAAGAATCTCACTGTTAGTGTGGTTTATCAGATTTTTTTTTTCTTCGTAAGGAAGGCATGAAATGGATGGTAAACATCACAGTAGGATGTGAGCATAATCTGGCTGGGATGTTACCACCAGAACAGGATGGTACATCTGCAGACAGACTTCTCATGAGGTCCAGTATTACCCGAAATTAAATGCAAAATCGTACTGGTATGTGAATATTGCAAGTGTATATTCTGCCGGGGAGAAGGGTCATGGCTTTCATCAGACTTTTAAGGTTGGTCTATGACCTAAAAATTATGAGCTAAAATGATCTAAAATTATTTACTAAAAAGGAAGAAAGTTAACACTTAAGGCTAAATGTCAAGGATTAAACCAGTTTACACAGAAAACTAACCTATTCAGTATGTCATTTTCCTTTAATTTCCTAATTAAACCACCAAACCAAACCCAGTGCCGTCAAGTCAATTCCAACTCATAGCGACCCTATAGGACAGAGTAGAACTGCCCTATAGAGCCAAGGAGCATCTGGCAGATTCGAACTGCCAACCCTTTGGTTAGCAGCCACAGCACTTAAGCACTACACCACCAGGGTTTCCAACTTCCTAATTACAAGGATATTATTATAGTAATACTGGCAAGACAAAAGGCTCTCTAAGTGTTAAATAACACAAAGCATTTGATCCTCTAGATAAAGTCTCCTCACTCATGCACATAATGTAGAGAGTAAGTCTGCACAAGACAATCAATGTAAAAATGAATATAAAACCAAATACAGACAAATAAGAACAGAGAATAAAACCAAAACAAAAATCAAACCAAACCCATTGCTACTGAGTCGATTTCAGTTCATAGTGACCCTAACAGGACAGAGCAGAACTACCCCACAAGGTTTCTAGGGCTGTAATCTTTACAGAAGCAGGCCACCAGATCTTTCTCCCACAGAACAGCTGGTGGGTTCGAACCATCGACCTTTCGGTTAGCAGCCGTGCACTTTAACCACCATACAACCAGGGCTCCTATCCAGGCATTAAGGCTTTCTACATAGTCTATCCAGGAGCCCCGGTGACACAATGGTTAAGTACTTGGCTGCTAACAGAAAGGTCAGCAGTTTGAATCCACAAGTCACTCCATGGGAGAAAAGATGTGGCAGTTTGCTTCAGTAAAGATTATAGCCCTGGAAACTCTATGGGGCAGTCCTACTTTGCCCTGTAGCGTTGCTATGAGTTAGAACAGATTCAATGGCAATGGGTTGGCTTGGTAGTACATAGTCTACCTGTCCGTAAGCTGGTCATACTGTGGCAGTTTGTATGTTGCTACAGGTTGGAATTGACTCAACAGCAATGGGGTGGGGTGGAGCGTGGGGGGTGGGAGATGATGCTGGAAGTTATTCCACTGGTATTTCAAATACCAGCAGGGTCACCCATGGGAGAAAGGCTTCTGTAGATCTTCTAGACTATGACAGACTAGGAAGAAAGGCCTGGTGGATCCACGTCTGAAAATTAGGCAGTGAAACCTTATGGATCACAACAGAACATTGTCTGACTTGCTTGCTTTGGACATGTTATCAGGAGGGATCAATCCCTGGAAGAGGACATCATGTTTGGTGAAGCAGAGGTCCGGCGAGGGCATGGGGGACCTACAGTGAAATGGACTGGCACAATAGCCCAACGATGGACTCAAACATACTGGCCATTATAAGGATGACACAAGACTGGGCAATGTTTTATTCTATTGTATATATGGTTGCCATGAGTTGGAGCCTGACAACATACAGTCCATGCAATTAAAGATTACAGTCAAACGTAGTAAATCAGTTATTTACTTACCTTAAGTTTTCCTTTGTTAAAAGCACAAACTGAGACCTGGTAGGCAGAATGCCCCATATCAATAAATACTACATTTCTTGGTTTCTCATCTAAAGGGGGAAGATCTTGTTTATAAATTCCATATGCTAGCGCAACTGTGTAAGAACAAAGAAATAGGTTAATTTTAACAGCAGTTGCTTGGAAAACTAAGAGATAAGTCACTTGATACTGTACTTTAATACATGGTGCAATGACACAAACCATTAATCGTTAGTTTCAAAGTAAATTAACTTTTCATAATTGGGTAATGTTTTAATTTTTTTTCCCTACCCATCTAAAAAAACCCATCTAGAGTTCTACAATAATAATCATTCTTACAGCAAATAGAGTCCCCTAGAGGTGCAATCCATTAAGCTCTTTACTACTAGTTGAAAGGTTGGCAGCTTGAACCCACTTAAGAGGCCTGACAGGCCAGAGAGGCCTGAGGATCTGCTTCTGAGGGGTCACAGCTTTGAAAACCCAAAGGAGCAGTTCTGCTCTGCACACATGGGGTCACCATGAGCCGGAACAGACTCACCGGCAACTAACAACAGCAAAGCAAGTAAAACATGTTTGATCTCTGCCAAGATGTACTCCAAAATGACAAGCTTGCAAGAATGAGTACATAATCGTTAAAAATTAAATGATTTGTGTTAATTAAACAAACAAGCAAACATAAAAGTATTTTTCTCACCAAAACCAAAACCAAACCTGCTGCCCACTGAGTCGATTTTGACTCACAGCGACCCTGTATGACAGAGTAGAACTGCCCCGTAGATTTCCAAGGAGTGGCTGGTGGATTTGAACTGCCAACCCTTTGGTTATCAGTCGAACACTTAACTACTGCGACACCAGGGCTCCATTTTTCTGACAATGGTTTTCAAATTGCAAAATGCTTACCTGCAGTAGTTTCATTCATCAGCCTTAAACAATTTAAGCCTGCAACCTGGGCTGCGGCCATCACAGATCTTCTCTCAGCATCAGTGAAAAAGCTAGGAATCTGGTATTTAAAAACATTATGTACATTAGTTTGATGTAACATATTTTACGTCAACATTTCATCAATTGAAAAATGTAAAATAACTGCACTAAAACTTACGTTCAATGGTGCTCAAATAAATGAAGAAAAACACTAATGCTTTTTTATCATTGTTGAGAATATACACAGCACTAGGTTTATTTTTAAAGCTTGATAATTTCTATACCATAAAGATCTGATGTGATAGTACAACACTAATTTAAAGTAATTAATAATATGAAATAATATGAAGGATTTCATGAGTGTTAATCTAAACCCTTCCTGCGTTGATCTGGTATATTGAAAAACATTTATGTTCATCTTTATAATCATGAAAAATTTAAAACCTCAAAGTAAAATGAGATTGGTTAAATATATTACAGTATACCCATATAACAGAATCCTACATAGCTGACAGAATGGATCAGGTAGACCTATCATGAAATAGTATCTTTATTACATTTAAAAAAAGGTATATATAGCATGATTTCATTTTTGTATGGTTTCATTACAATCTCAACTTTTTACAATGGTTATCTTTGCAAAGGAAGGAACTATACTGCAGGAAACTTATGATGAGCATTATTTCTTTTAAAATCACCAAAAAAATTAAACATTTCTATTAAAAAGATAAACAACTCAGATTTAAAACAAGTTTTTTTTTTTTTTTAACCTGTCAAACTAAGAAGTACTTTTGTCTTATGGGAATTTTTTCGATAAGCTAGTTAAGTATAAAATGTATAAAATGACTTGAGCCTCCGAGTTCTGAGTTTAAGTAAACAGTATCCTCCAATTTTTTGAATTTAGAAACTTCATTTAACAGATTAATAACAACAGGAAATGCTTGGATTCTGGTAACTTACCCTGATTTTGTTACTATCCTTTTGGCAAAAATCTATATTACAAATAATTATTCATTTAATAATCATTAAGCCCTTATGTATCACTTGGGACATAGCAGTGCACAAAATGAACAAAATACTTGCCCTCGTAGAGCTCATAACTACATAATTTAGTAATAGCCAAGAACTTCTCATCACTTTGTTCTGACACTAATTTCTAGCTGAAAATAAAAGCAATTACAAGTTAAATAAATGGGATTTGAATTTAAGGCGGATTTTTTTTTTTTTTTTAATCTGTACCACTCTAACATATTTTCAAGTGGTAGTATAATGGAAAACTTATGGTATAGACTCAGGAAAAGAACTACCTGGGTTTGACTTCTGGCTCTCCCGCTTACTAGTTGTATGATTTTGGGTAAATTTAGTTTCTCTACTTAAGAATATCCTACTTCATAAAGTGGCTCTGAGGATTAAGTGAGTTAATACATATAAAATTTCTAGAACAGTGCCTACTCAATGGTAAACTCTATGTTTTATTATTACTAATTCACTATAAAACAAAATATTAAGTTCTAATGTATTTCTACCATTTTAAAATCCCAATACCTAGGAAAACACATAATTTGCTAACTTTACTAAAGAGATACTATCCTCTTTTTCTGACGATATGAGACTCGAACTTACGGAGTCGACTTTAGTAGTTAGAAATATATTCATATTTAGGTGACAACAGATAACTTAAAACTAATTATCAATAGGTAAAAAAATCTCAAGAGATAAAATTGGGTAAATAATTAAATATTTTGCTAAGAATCCATAAAGTAGAGCTTTTCTTTCTGGTACAAAATACATACAATCTCAAATTTCCAACTGGATAACTTTATCCTTCACCGTAACAATATTAAGTCCCTTAGAGGTGGGAAGTTAAGTGCTACCTGGAAATATTCTTAGGAACAGTGGCAGGTAGTCACTAACTAACCATACACATTAGGTTTTTAAGATTCATTATCACAATAGACTTTATGGGAAATTCAATCCTAAACTACCAAATAAAGCAATGTTTATTTTTTTAATAAAGTCAAAACGGTTTTGGGTTATTTATTGGATAAGAGCAGAAGGCATTAAAAAAGCAAAGAAAAATATTTCAATATAACATTAATACACTGGAAAATGATTCAAGAGTATTCTTTCCTGAAAAAAACTTACTGAAATCACACAGTCAGCCACTGGTTTCTTCAAAGCATTTTCTGAAGTCTCTTTAAGCTTGGCCAATAGCATTCCAGTAACTTGTTCAATTGCAAAAGGTCTCTCTTCTTCCAAGTACCGCACCTAAAACCAAAAGCTCAGATATTTATTAAGAGTCATTTACTCATCCTACAAATATTAATTAAGCATCTATATTATATGTGATGGGCATACGGCAGTGAAAAAAGTGAAGTCCTTGCCTCAAGAAAGTTATATTCCAAAAGCATTGTCATTCTAAACTCATGGCTTCATTAAAATCAATGACAACTTCTCTCATTTCTGAATTCCCAATATTTTACATAGTATTATAACCAAGCAATTATTTTCAAAAGTGTCTCTAGTTTTTCCAGATCCCTACCTTCCCACAAAAGAAATTTTTATCATTTTTCAAATGTGACACACCAATGAAAGAGAAAAAGACCAAACAGTCTTTTGAAAGGTTTAAAATGAAAACTTTAGTCATATGGTTAAAAAAAAAAAAGTCATATAATTTTGAAAAAAAGGAAATGAGAATATAAAAAAAAAATCCTTATTAAAAAAAAATTGTCAGTTGTTCTGTTATATATATTCTTACCACAAAAAAAGGGAAATTTAATATGTTTGTGGAATTAATTATGAATTAAGTATCAGAAATGCATATAGAAAATTAAAAAAAAAATTTTAGACCAAATAACTGCTTCATCTTTTTTTTTTTTTTTTGTAGTTGTAGTTGTAGCCTAGCACCCCTTTGGACTAATCTTTCCTTTGAGTCTTAGGTTTTCTTCAATTCCCTTGCTCCAGATGGGGTAGGACCAGTGGAGTACCTTAGATGGCCACTCACAAGCTTCTAAGACCTCAGATGCTACTCACCAAAGTAGAATGCAGAACATTTTCTTTGTAAGCTACGTTACGCCAATTGAGCTAGATGGTCCCCAGCCCTCAGCCCAGTAGTAACTGCCTCATCTTCCACACAGGTTTAAGACTAGGTTGCATTTGATTTGAGCACATAAACTTTATACGGTGCTTCTTGACCAAGGGATACTTAAGGACCTTTGCTTTTATTCAAGAAATCAAACTCTTTTATAACAACCACCACAAAATTTACAAGTAATACAAAGCTGTCTCAGAGCCCACATGACTATATTTAACTAACTGAGCACACAACTCTGTCTTTTACCTCTGTGTGACTTTGTAGCACTTTAAAACTTTGGAACAGCTTTAAAGACTGCTCTCCCAAGCAGCATCATGTATGCATGTATGTGACTGTGTATAACAAGATTTAGTTTGAAACAGCTCTAAAATTTATATCCATTTGTTTCCAAATAAATTTATCATTCAAACACATGTGTCAAATGACTGCCTTTAAACCAAGAGAGTAGAGGGAATTAAGCACTATGAACTAAGGGAAAAATGAATCAAATACCATGTATGGTCTTAGTCTGACAGTGGACAGAAAACACGTTGTGCATGGATGTTCATGACATAAAATCATAGATGAAAAAAGATCAAATTAAATTCAAACAAATATCTAAAAAAAAAAAAACTGGATAAAATGCTTGAGAAGTCAAACACTGAAGACCTTTAATCTTGAAAAGATGAAGACAATTCAATACATAACAGGTTGATGTTTTCAAAACTTCAACTAGCTTACAGGCCCTTTGGATGAATGCATAAAAAAAATGTATCACTCAGAAATTAGGTTTTGGTTTTGTGTTCAAAAAAAAAGCTTCACTCTTGCTTTTCCCAATGTATCCACAAACCATGGGTTTTAAATTTTCTATAAAACTTGTTCTCTAGGTGAGCATTAACCAGAATTTATCACATCTAAAGGACTGTTGTTAGCTGCTGTCGAGTCGACTTTGACTCACGGTAACTATGTACAACAGAACAACATACTGCCCAGTCCTGCATCATCCTGACAATCGTCAGCATGTCTGAGTCCATCACTGTGGCTATTACTCCAATGTAGCTCACCAAAGGTCTCCCACGCCCTTGTTGACCACCTACTTCACCAAACACGATATCCTTTTCTAGTGATTGATCCCTCCTGATAACATGTCCAAAGCAAGCAAGTTGGACAATATTCTGCTGTGATCCATAAGGTTTTCATTGGTTAATTTTCAGAAGTAGATTGCCAGGGCCTTTCTTCCTAGTCTGTCTTAGTCTGGAAGCTCTGCTGAAACCTGTCCACCATGGGTGACTGACCCTGCTGGGTATTTGAAATATTGGTGGCATAGCTTCTAGCATCTTAGCAACACAAAAGCCACCACAGTACAACAAACTGACAGACAAGTGGTAGATCTAAAGGCTATCTGAATATTATTCTTTATCTCAATTACTGCTATCACAGTCCATCCAGGTTCCCAGTCAGCAACCTGTGACCAGCAAATTTTACCTACAAGATGGCTTTGCAATTTGTCTCATCTTTAATCTCTCATGGTGTCTTTCCTAAACTACTGTAAGAGCCTCCTGTCTCCTTAACTACAATTCATCACCCACCCTGTAGACAGAACACTTCCCTAAAAACCAATACATCTGCATAAACAAATGTCTATAAACTGAGGAATGGATAAACAAAACGTGGTATATCTATACGATGGGATATTATTTAGCCATAACAAGGAATGAAGTACATACATTCTACAACATGGATGAACCTTGAAAGAAGGTGAAAGAAGCCAGACATAAAAGGCCACATATTGTGTATTCCATTTTGTATGAAATGGAATCCATAATACGCAAATCCATAGAAACAAAAGATAGATTAGTGATGGCTAGGGGTAAGTGTAAGGGAGATGGCGTTAAACATTAAGTTTAAAATTTCTTTTTTTAGTTTTTAAAAAATAACAGCTTCGGTGAGATCTAATTCATATAGCTCAAAGATCACCCTTCTGAAGTGTATAATTCATCGGTTTTTAATACATTCACCAAGTTGTGTAATGATCACCACTATCCCTTCTAGAACATTTTCATCACTCAAAACAGAAACTCGGTACCCACTGGTAGTTGAGTCCCCATCCCTCTTTCCCCTTGTATTAAAAATATTAATGCAAACTCTTCTTTCAAAACACAAGAAGTTAAACACACACACAAACGGTAAGTTAATTCTGGAGTTTTAATTCTACATCCAAGGCGCTAAGTCATAGACTGGTTAACAAAAACACGTTCATGCCGATTTTTTCAAAAACCAACAGAACGCCTCAAACACAGAGTTACCATATGACCTAGCAATTCCACTCCTAGATATACCCAAGACAAATGAAACATATGTCACACAAAAACTTGTGTACGAGTGTTCATAACAGCATTATTCATAGCCAAAACATGAAAACCACCGAAACGTCATATGAGATTATAAGATTCTTCCAAATTGGAGAAACCCCATTATAGCAATTAATCTTTTGTGGTCTATTTCTCTAAATCACCCAGGCATGTACTTTTATCCTCTGAAAACTGTTCACCTTTTCAAGCTTCCCAAATAATTTTTCCTCTACAATAAACTAGATTTTTTTTTTTTTTTTTTTTGGCATTCACTAAAGCTTATTAAAAAAACCTCCTGTATCTTGGGTATGTACATACTGTATCCAGAAGAAAAGAGTTTAACTATATATTACAAACAGGCAGTATTATACTTAATTTCTCCAATTTGAAGATGATATATTTGCACTTTGGGAATATAAAGCTATAAAGCTTACCTTAACTCCTGCACTTCCATTAGGCATCTTCTGCAACTCATAAGGAAGCCTGATCCTTTCAGTTTGCACAATAGGATCATCAAATGATCGCCCATGAAGCTTTTTGAATCCATGAATTGTATTTCTTACATTTGTGACAATCTGTTGGCAATAAAAACTTATTTATCATTTAATGAATACAAAATAAAATACTACTATCTTAATATTTGAGAACCACCAAGTCCCTTTTCCCTACACATCCAAGTCAGATTTACACACAATCATTCATTTTTCTGGTTTCCAACCAATAGCAAAATTATACAATGAGAATATGTGCGTCTTAACCAGTTTCTTAGAAAAACTCCCCTCCTATCCTCGGAATTTTAGATTCAAAACTAATGTCTTCAAAAAAGAAAGAAAAATTCAAAATGGAAATCTGTATCTACCATCCATTCCTTTGGTTTTCCGCAATGCTTTTGCTGTAGTGAACTAATATCTTTTATTTCTCTTATTTCTTTCCACTTTCATGTCTGTTTTAACTACTTTTTTTTTTTATTGTCCAGTTTCTCTTTTCCTCTAATTATCCAATTCCTTGTGAAATTTCTCATGCATTACTATGTTGCTTCCATTACTGAGAATTGCTCTTACTAAAATCAAAAACTTTGTCTTGCAGCACGGTGCTAAGTGAAAGTACATTCATTTGTAAATGAAATGCTTGTATTTTTGCAAAGTAATCTGTCCTTTAGCTAGAATACAACACATAGTTCAAACTATAAGTATTACTGAGATTCAGTTGTTGCCCTCTCAGTGACCTGTAGAGCCAAACAGATCTTGATTTTCAATTATGGAAGGTAACTATTGAGGATGCTGAATCACCATGTTAGTCTCTTTAGCTGTTTAGGATAAATAGCTTTAGTTTGCTTTTTTCAGAGAGTATTATATCTACAATCCACTTAGAAGACCAGCCGGCATTATGAGAAATAAACTTAATGGGAGAGCTTGAGGTGCCATTTTGACATAAACCTAACATTTGCTCATATATAGTATGACAAGTGGAAGAGAAGATAAAAACAAGTTCATATACAGATCAATTATAAAAGCCTTGACAGAAAACCATAAGCAAAAAATTCCAGGATAAATTAAATAAGTCAGTTACACTTACAAAGCCATGAGGCAAAAAGTTCTATTAAAGAAAGTTATTTTATAATGAACAAGACCCAGGTATATGTTAAAATGTATGAAATAAATAATTGGTAAGGGCAAGTGCAAGGAAAATCTACTTATAAGCCCAGAATATTGTCAACAATCTACTCATAAGCATTTGACGAGCCTACGCATATGAATGCTTAAACAGAACAAAGAAAAGTAGTGTAGGCTTCATCCGACTACTCTGAACATTAGCTCCTTCATCCCCACCCCTCGTTTGTACAGACACTGTTCACCTTATCTTTAAAGTACATATTCTAGATAGGACATCCCTCATGGAAAAAGTGACCAGACAGGGCAAATTGATGCCACATGGTAGCACATCCCAATTTCAGAATTAAAAAGATTCTTTAAAAAATTAAAGTTAAGGAATATTTGACAACTCAAAGCAAAATACATCGAAACAAAATACAAAGATCTTAGGATAATGTCATATTTTTCCTCATTCTTTTTTATAGTTTTAACTACATAAAATGGGACCCTGGTTACCAAGATTCAGTTAACTCTTCCTATAAATCAAAACATCCACGTTAACAATTTACCTGGCTTTTGGCTGCATTTCCTATGGCTCTAGTTCTGGATCCCAAAGATATACAGGCCCTAAATAGAGAAAAAATAAAAAGTTTGTTCCCATGGCATTTTCATGTTACTGTGCTATTATTTTGCTTCTCCCTATACAAAAGCGAATTTTTTAAAATTTATATAATTATGTAGTCATATATTATTTTAAAAATCTATTTGATGTCAAGTCAATTCTGTCCCATGGTAACCCCATGTGTTGCAGAAGAAAAGTGTGTGCACCACAGGGTTTTCACGGCTGTGAACTTTCAAAAGCAGATCGCCAGGCCTTCCTTCTGTGGGAAACTCTGGGTTGGTTTGAACCACCGACCTTTCAGTTAGCAGCTGCACGCTTAACCATTTGTGCCACCCAGAACCGAAAGACTCTGTATTTTAAGAATTAAAAAAAAAAACAACTCCAAACCCACTGCCATTGATTCCAACTCATAGCGACCCCATAAAAAAAAAAGACCCCATACAAGGCTATAAATCTCTACGGAAGCAGCCTGTCACATTTTTCTACCACAGAGCCACTGGTGGTTTTGAACCACCAACCTTTCAGTTAGCAGATAATCGCTTTAACCAGGGCTCCTCTTTGAAGAATAGATTACTGCAAATCAGAATTTTACATAATTTTAAACTTTCCTAAATAATGGAATGGTGGTCAGAATAAATGTTAGAATTTTTTATAAACGGTATAGCTGCTGATGCTATGTTGGTCTCCAAAACTGTTTTTCAAATTCTACTGGTCTATGACCTACTAAAAACAATTGTATTCAGTAAGGCCAGACAGTTTGGATTCAAATCCTGGCTCTGCCACTTAACAGCTGAGTAACCTTGCGGAAATTCTATAACCATTATGTGCTTCAATTTCTCACTGGGAGACGGTGATAAAATACCTTCTCATAGTATTGTGTGAGGATTTAATGAGTGAATATAAGTAAGAGCTTTGGCAAATGCCTGGCATGTAATAAGTATTATATAAGCAATTCCTATGCTTATTACTGCATTTAAATGTAATTCTGCTTACAGAGTACAGAGTAGCATTTTCATCAAAATACCATTTCATGTTATGATGAAAGAAAACATTTCCATGGTTTCAATTATAGCTACAGAAAAATACTCGTTCAATTAACCATTATTTATAGGCTCTCTCTGTACACAAGCCACAACCCTGTTGTTGGAGAATTGATAGTCTAACAAAAAAAAATATACAGACTACAAAGGACTATAAGTGATATTAGCAAAGGAGAGAATAAACCACATCCAGATAACAGCGCTTAGGAAAAGCAAGAAGGTGATTTCTCAATTAGGACTTCAAGAAGAGTAAGCATTTAATATGTATCTGTGTTGTGGAAATGAGCATTCTTTGTATTCAGGAAAGTCCATTCTCAACATGACAGCAAGAGTGATTTCTCTTAAAGACTAAGCTCATAAAACTCCTCTGCTCAAAATCCTGCAATGGTGTGCTGTCTCACAAAGTAAAAGCTTCGGTCCCCCAACAACCAATAAAACCCTTCGTATTCTCTGCCAGAATAAAAATTTGCATATCCAATATAGCAAGCTAAAACTCATCTACCAGAAAAAATATAGATTTGCCATCTCTCAGACTGCTTTATAATCCCTCCTGCTCCCAACTCCAACATACTTCCCAATACTTCTAATTTTTCAATAATAGGCTACCATCATTTGATTGCACAAGAAGATCTTATTCTTTGGTTGACTGTCAAGAGTTTAACTTCTGCTAGAATATACTAGATTAATATGTTTCACACATGTATCACTTCACAGAGAAAGCTAAACAGTTACCATTATCAGTCTCTAAATTTAAAAGTAGACTTAATTTTTAAAGCCTAAAAAACTGTAAAATAGGGCTTGGAAATGTTCAGTTTCAAATATGTAGAAACCTACCTCAACACAGCTACAGGTCTTTAAACTTCTTCCGTCAATTTTCCAATTTTCTTTCAAAAAGATTCTAGAATACAATCACTAAATAGAAAATACCTGCCAATGACTTTCAGGAAAAAAAAAAATCAAATACCTATTCTCCCATAAATCTTCTACCTGACTTAATAATATAGAAGAAAATAGACACATTATATCACTTTAGACTAATGTGAACATTTGTACAGAAAAGGATATGGAATAGTTTATCTAAATGTATACAGTAGAATCCATTTAGTTATTAAAATTTTATTAATGATTATTTCAAGTACTATTTAGAAATTCCATCCTACACTTTAAAAGAAAAAAAAAAAAACAGGTTTACAATGTAGCTTAAACCTGTAATACCTAATCTGATGTTGACACCATAGTACTAGTCTCAGATTCCACAAAATTCTAAGCAAACAAAACTTCCAAAGGTCCCATGTCACATTCAGTGAGGGGAGGAATATAAAAATCCAATGACAGGATGCTACCTTAAGGAAGCTGTACGGTGAAACCCGTGAAAGCCGGAACTCCAGGGGACTGCCTTGTTGTTCTGGGTATCACAAGGTTTTCACCTTTGACGGGGCAGGCTTACCTGCTTGTTTTACTGGAAAATGTCTGCATATTCCTTTTCTAACAGGTTCCAGCTTTTGGAGGTTTCACTGTATTTGTATTTTCTCCTAAATTTTAAGATAAGTTTCTTTGGTTAATCCTTATAAAGCCTATTTTTATAAGGCTAAACCCGATTAGGTTGGAAAGACACATACTGCCTGCCAACTAAGAGATTTCTCCTAAGAAGTCAGTACTCTATTTGCCCGTATCTTATGGCATCTCCATTAAGGATCCAAAACCACTTAATTTTATCACTTAAGCTTTAAAAATAGCCCTACTTTTTTTCCTTCCCTCTTTCCCTTGCCAGTTTCTTAAGATCACAATTACTATTTATAGCCTCTTTGCTATCATTAAGTAACCAACCCCAGTGCCAGTAGATGCTAAGAAACACAATAGCTGGATTAACCATCTGAGAGGACAATCAGATTAAATCAAGGAGCCAATCCCTTATATTGTCAGTTTGGCTCTGAATCAAATTGTCTATTGCTGAGCAACTAGTTTCAACTATGGTAGCCAAGAGCAACATTTCTCAACCTTGGCATTATTGACATTTTTAAAATTCTTTGTGGTGGGGAGGAGATGTCCTGTGAATTATAGGATTTTAGAAGCATCCCTGGTCTTTACTGGCTAAATGCCAGCAGCACCTTCCTTGTCTAGTTGTGACAACCAGACGTATCTTCAGATATTGTCAGGGGTCTCCTGGGGGCAAAATCATCACAGGTGAGAACCACTGCCCTAGTTTATCATTTCTGCAACAGTGTTCTGTGGAACACAAATCCTTAGAGGTGCTCCTGAAAAAACGAGTTCTGTGCTTAAATTCAAATGTCTGGGGAACATATCCTTTTCTTGGAGAGTTTCGATGCTCATAAACAAATTACGAGATCTGAGAATTCCTGCAGTAAAGAAAGCATCTGATTGTTTCTCAAGCTTAGCTATTTGGAATAAGGTGCCCTAGAAGGGGGTGGAGGAGGAATGTTTTCAAAAGAACTGCCGTTTGCTTTCTAGCTTGCTATTTTTTGTTAGAAAA
This sequence comes from Elephas maximus indicus, assembly GCF_024166365.1. Lineage (NCBI taxonomy): Eukaryota > Metazoa > Chordata > Mammalia > Proboscidea > Elephantidae > Elephas > Elephas maximus. The sequence continues at coordinate 17,960,623 of NC_064823.1, forward strand.
AGACTTCTAAACATATATAATTTAGTAATAACAAAGCTTCCAACTTTCCCTATGAAGAATGGATAAAACCTTAACACATAAAAAGGAATAACAAAGTTTCAAAATTCTTGGTAAACATAATAATTCATAAAGAAGTTCATAACTTAAAACCATTAACAGAAATCACACACATGTAGGTACGTCATTTAAAAAGCTGATTAGGTGGAGAATTCTCTTAAAATTTTACCTAGGTCAAAGATAAATATCACTATATAATAATTTTAAAGTTCTTTTGATTCTGACTGCCTAGACCAGGGGTATGCAACCTACTGCCTGCTACCCATGTTTATAAATAAAGCTTTGCCAGAACACAGCCATACTCACTAATTTGTATTGTATGTCTATGTCTATTCTTGCACTACATCTGTAACACTGAGTAGTTGTGACAGAGACTGTATGCCTGGCAAAAACTAAAATATTCATTATCTGGCCTTTTATATAAAGCATGCTAATGCCTGACGTAGAGATCTTACTGCCAATATTAGAAAATTTAACTTTAAACAGGAGAAGGCTTGCATGTTGCTATGATGCTGAACAGGTTTCAGCTGAGCTTTCAGACTAAGACACACTAGGAACAAAGCCCTGGCTATTTACTCCTAAAAATCAGCCAATGAAAACCCTATGGATCAAAATAGTCCAGTCTCACTGTACATGGGGATGCTACGAGTCTGGGGCCAACTTGACTGTGGTGAACAACAGAATAATGCAGAATTCAAGTTTCTATTCAGAGAATACCTAACCATTCTAAACCATCACATACAATTTTATATGTGTGAGGTATGATACTTTGCTGACATTACCTTATTTTTTCATTCTCATACTCTCAAGATGTCTCAATTCTTTTTTACAGATATGTAATCTGAGGCTTAGAATCCCTGTGTGGTGTAAATGGTTAATGTACCTGGCTGCTTACTGAAAGGTTGGAGGTTCAAGTCACCTCAAAGGCGCCCTGGAAGAATGGCCTGGTGATTCACTTCTGAAAAATCAGCCATTGAAAACCCTACAATGCACAGCTCTACTCTGGCACACATAGGGTTGCCATAAGTTGGACTCGACTCCATGGCAACTGGTTTGTTTTGTTTTTTAAACTAAGGCTTAGAGAGGTTAGATAAATTAGATACCCGACTAATAACTGACAGAACTAAAACTCCAATCTAAGCCTTCCAAATTAAAAGTCCACATTATACCGTCTCACTTTCAGAAATCATTAAAAAAAAAAAAAAAAAAAGACAGACCCTGCTGTTTGCCCTTTGCTTTCAAAGTGTCTCTGCAACCATGAGTGCTTGGGCAGGGGGAGAGGGGAAAGGGATGAGGCAAGCGGGGTAGAGGCAGATGAACTCCCCTTGACTGGAGGGGTACTAGCATTCCCATACTGGAGCTTACAAAGGAGCCCTGGTGGTGCAAATGGTTAAGCGCTCAGCTGCTAACCAAAAGGTTGGTAGTTCGAACCTATCCAGCAGCACCACAGGACAAAGTCCAGGTAATCCGCTTGCATAAGGATTATAGACAAAGAAAACTCTATGGGGCAGTTCTACTCTGTCACATGGGGTCACTATGACTTGAAATCGACTTGGAGGCATACAACAACAAGATCTTTTAAGGGTAAATAGTGTCACTGGGACAAAGATCACAAGTAAACCTACTCAACTCTTTAACATTTAAAAAAATTACTAAAAGAAGATAGCAGTCACATAACTAAAAACTTTTTTTCTGATTTTTACTTTCTTGTTGTTGAGAATATGCACAGCAAAACATACACCAATTCAACAGTTTCTACACACTTTGAGTTGGGCAACCATTCTTGTCCTTTTTTGAGTTGTTCTTTTCTAACACAAACTCACTGTCCCCAAAGGTTCCCATCCAATCTTTTGAGTTGCTGTTGTCCACTCAACCCCATATAAATCTCAAAAGAACATAATGCTTGAGTCAGACACTTGTTACTAGTTAAGCTAAACTACTGTTCGATTCCAAGATGACTTCAGGTAATATTTTTGGTTTAAGGATTAAAGACTATCTCAGGACAATAGTTTCAGGGGTTCATCCAACCTTCTTGGCTCCAGGAAGCCTCGAGTTTGTGAGAATTTGAAATTTTATCCTGCATTTTCACACTTTTGACCAGGATTCTTCTACTGAATTTTTGACCAAAATGTCCAGTAATAGTAGCTAGGCACTATACAGTTCTTCTGATCTAATGATAAAGGAGGCATCTGTTTATGGCAGTAATTACGACAAATTCCGTATCCTCCTCCTTTCCTGACTAGCCTTCTTCCTCTGTTGCTCCAGGTGAACAGAGACCAATTATTGTGCCTTGGATGGCTGCTTGCAAGCTTTTAAGACCCCAAGCACTATGCAATGGGTTAGGCGGTAGAAAGAAGCACTAAACACATTATTAGGCCAATTAACTGGGATGTCCCATGAAACCGTAAAAAAATTATTAATTGCATGTTAAACATCTGAAGCTCACATACTATGTTACTAAATTGTAATTAGTGTTCTTTGCCTTCTAGAAACTTTTCAAAATTTCTCACTCACAGATTTAAAGTCACAACTATAGATTCATTTTGTTTTGTTGACGATAATGTATTAAAAGACTTTTCATAGTCCTAGCTGTGGCCACGTCAAAGTGCTAGCCATCTGCCCTTCCATCACCTCAGAACCTTCAGCATAATTTGAATTAAAAAAAAAAAGCAAAAGCGTTCATTGAAATTTTGTTTGTAAATGGCAAAATAAGTTGAAATGTTGATTAACAGTTTATCCACCAACAGAATACTGTACAGTCGTTAAAAAGAATGAGGTAAATTAAGAGATATGTACGGACTTGAGAAGGTATTTAACAACGTATTTTGAGATGAAAAAAACTATTTGCAAAATACTTTGTTACAAAACAAAGAAAAAAACCCAGCTGAATACATATATTCACATACTTTTCTAAAACTATAAGTGTACACGCTAAGCTTTAGGAGGTAGTTAAGAAGGGACAAAGGGGTGGAGGGGGGACTTCTTACTTTCTGTCATTATTCAGCATTTAAAACATTTTAAATCAAAGTTAATATAAGCTCACAGAAAAATATATAAACAAAATCAGCTCATACAGTACGAAGACTATTCGACAGAAAAGGTAGATGTATTCTCCTCCCCATAAACTGCTATCACCATAAAAAGTCCTCCTACCCAGCTACAACCACTGTTAACCTCTGGAGTTTGGCATTGTCTATGTACAGTTATTTTTAGTTCCCCAGTAAACAATTTCTACTTTTGTGCATTGAGGAGGATACCTCACATTTCTGAAAAGTAGTGTATAAACAGTACTTTCCCCTATTTCAGATGAGTCATACACTTATAAAGACACAGAGTGAACATTAAGTCAGATAACCAGAGAACTGAGTATTAAGACTGATCATACATAATTTTGATAAAACCAACAAAACACCTAATAAAAATCTTTTGATAACACCTTCATTTAAAAATCAATGTTTCCTCATTGTAAAATGTTCTTAAAAATTCAAAACATTATAAAACCATATTAAAAGCATCCCTCCATAATTCTACTTCCAAAAAAAATTCATTGATAGTTTATAGCCTTTCCCACTTTCTGCTGTTTATACTAACATGTTTGTGTGTGTGTATATATATATATTTTTAACGAATCTTTACATATTCTTAAAGCATATTAAAACAACATTTTAAAGTAAGATAATATTTCTTACAAACTGGCTAAAAATAAATGAGTTTATTGATGGTAGAGCAAAGATTGTTCCCTGTACAATAACTGCCCAGCCAGGTTATTTGTCCCTTTGATTGTTTAAAAAAAAAAAAAAAATTTTTTTTTTTTTTTTTTACACTTTGATTGTTACACTCCTATTAAACTAGCATGTACATACCCATCCTTTTGCCAATGGTTAACGGAAAGACACTGGGGTTCTGGAGTCAGAGAGGCCCACAACTGAATCTGCTTCATTACTTACTAATTCTGGGAAAAGTTACTTAACTTTGCTTTAGGCTTCATATGGATAAAAGATAACTAGTATTCCTTAACTCATAGAACTGTTGTGGTTAAAGTGTGACAGCGCAAGCACAGTGCTTGGCACATAACAAATCGCTGTTATCAACACAAGCCAACATGTTATGGTTGACCGTAAACTTTAACATGACATTGAATTAGGAGTCTTGGCTGCAGGTTTTTCTTTCTATGACTGAAACTATCACCGTGGTATATTTAAACCTGGAATGGAAATTCTAAACGCCACATCTATACTTGAACAATACGAACATGTCTAAGGCCTTAAAAATGTGTATACAGTAATTCCACTTCTAGGAATTTATTTGAAGGAATTAAGAATGAAAAATTTAGTTACAAAGATAGTTATTGTAGTACTATTATAAGAACAAAATATCATAACCTGAATGTCCAACAGGGGATGGATTAAATTAAGGTAATGTTTATACAAGCACTAAATAAAGCTGACAATACAGAAACATGTTTTACATAAAGAGGTTACCAAACAACATCATCTCTCTTACCCCTGAAAACACATACATAGAAACCATCTGGAAGTTTCATTTCTGGATATAGGAATTATTTTTATTTTCATCTTCTAATGTATCTGTATTTTCTAAAATGAGCATGTATCATTTGTGTCATAATGAAAAAAAAAGCAATGCTAAAAAAATTGTTAATTTTTTCCCTCTTCAATTTATAAATGATGTTAATTTCTTCATCTTCAACTTATGCATGAGATGAAGAGAGGCTAGTACAAGCACTCTTAATTTTATAGATGGTGAATTTGAAGAATAGGTTAAATTACTTGCCCTTGATTGTAGGCCAAAACTTAATTCTTTTTCATTAAACTGTTTTTCTTAGTTATGCATGGGACCCTCCCATGCATACAAAATCAAGTACTTACATAATGAAAGAAAAATGATGTATGGGTACTAGAATCAACTGAACAGAACACTTCCTTTTTCCCTATGATGTCATGACATATTTGCATCTTAGAAATACCTCTGTCATATTACCTTGATGTTAGCAACTGGAATATGGAAAAAAATTGAAAAGCTGGATTATTTCCTGTGTTATTAAATACTATACGGTGTATTAGAGAAGTTAAAGGCCATCTAATAGTTATGCCTTTTTCATGATAGGCACTCAATAAATATCAATGAATAAATGTCCTGGGATCAGAAAGGGCTGTTTTCTCACAATAGTTTGAACCCCACAAAGTACACATGCAGTGTAAGAACACTGGACTACTGTAAAGTATTAGTTCAGTAATACCAAAAGATATCCCTGAGGCAAACGACAGTGCATAGCTCTATATACTATGTGATCAACGGAAAGAAGGGCAGAGTTGCTAATGCAAACAAAGTGATAACATGATCCTTCCGCCTTTAGAATATGCTAGTTTGGATTAGGCTCATTAAATCTAAAAATCAGTATTGACTTTCTTACACACAAATCAGAAATATTGTACCAAATCTCAGCCACACAGAATTAGTCTATGTGTGTAAGTGCCTAACAACAGTAACAAAGAGACTTCTAGAAAACTCAAATGAGCAGCCTAATTTTTAAGGCTCTGCAAGTCTGGCTAGGCTCTTTAAATAGTCACAGACTCTCCAGTAAAGAGATTTCTGAGCCTGGAAATGCTTTTTTTTTTTTTTTTTTTAAATATAGTTCTGGTTCCTCAGCTTTAAGGATTAGGAGAATGTCCACCCCACGTCTCACTTTTTTCCATAGGTTAATAAGTCCCTGAAGCCAAAGACTGCCCCCATCAACCTCTGCTCTGCTGAAAGAGAGTGCATTTGCTGGTCCTTTTCGGGCAGAAGCCCATATTTGTTATGGGTTAGGTGTGCTCCTACAACAAAATCTTGTAGAGGTGAATTCGTAGTTTGAGATTACAGCTTCTGCCTCTCCTTGTACATAAATGCCAGAAAAGCACGCAAAAGGAAGAAGAGTTCTAATAGTACCATGAGGCGTACCTGACATATACCCATATTTGAGGAACAACCATTAAAAATTTCAACAAGAAATACAATGTATACATGTAGAAAAGGTGGTATAAAACCTTCTAGAATATTCTTTGAAAGAAACCAAACTAATCTACTGTAAGTAATCTACTGTTCAACACCCACTTGCCATATTTTAAAAACAGCTTCAAAACCCAGAGTTTAAATTATCTGTAAAATTGTAGTAACTTAGACTTTTAAAGGCTTAGCTTAATAATCTTGGTTAAGATTAGTTTCATTTAAACAAAAGTATTATATTTTGGACAATCCTAAAGGGTCAAATTAATATGTTTAATATTTTTCCACTGAAAATAATACATGAAGAGTTGCCTTCCTCATAAAATTGTTGGCAACAAGAGCCTACAACAAGAAGCTAGTTTTTCATACTCCTCTCTCGCTTAATTATATTCTTTGCCAACAAACTTCCCAGACCAGAAAACAATGGAACATGTGGGAACATGTTTCCATGATCTAATGCCACCTCTTTTTCTTCCAAGTCTTTCGTCAAGTGTTCACAATAGACCCATTCCACAGTCATGTTAATACAGGGCAGTCGCCTCCACTCTAACAATTCATTCTGAAGAAACACTTTTTTTTTTTTTAACCGCTTGGCTTTTTCCTTAATTCATGAACATTACCAATACATAAGACCAAAGTCTCCCATCCCTAACTCTCGCCCTATTAGTGAAAAAAGCACGACGGCAACGGCGTAGCCTACGCCCCTGGAAACCGGTCTGATTACCTTGAGCTCTCAAGGGCAACGGGGTAAAACCCTGTCATCCCCGCGCCCCCGCCAATGGCTTTCGGGGCCAGATGAACCTGCAGCTCATCTTTAAGTTTTCACTTCTCATTTTTCTGAGAGGGAGCTGGGATCCAGAGGGATGGGGAAAAGAGGAAAGGTGGAATGAATGAAGAACTCTCCACTCAACCAGCGCGGGATGCGGGCCCGCGGCCGACGACGCAAACCCCACCAGCAGCAACCGCAGACCTTTCTCCAACGTCCGGAAAGCCGAGGCAGTCCCTCACCAATCCCTCTCCCGCAACCTAAAGCGCGGATGCCGGGGGACAGCGGGGCGGGAGGTGGTGTGGGTACAGACGAAGAGATGCACAGCCTATGGGAGTTAAGCCCCTTGCCCTTGAAGCAAAAGCAGCTTTGCCGGCGACTTAGTCCGACTCTCACCCAGGCCCGCCAACCAGCGGTCTCCAGAGACTGCAGCTGATGGACTGCACCTGTCATCTCAGAGCTCGGCGCGCACCAGAGGGACATCAGAGGAAACCAGCAGGCGGGGCAGAATGGAGGATTTGGAGAAAATGTTTCTTGGCGTCGGGGTTACGACCAGGAGAGGCACTTACGGTGTGCATCTGTCGCTGTACTCATTGGCGATGGTCTCGATGCCGCCACTCCTCGCTACTGCGATGTAGCAGTTGAGAAAGCCGAGGTCAATGCCAACCACAGACATCCCGCCGCCTGATGAACGGGGTACTGGTGCTGAAACCTCCGGTGCGGGAACCGCGTCCTCTTCCGAGCTGTTGCTGCTGGGATTGCGACTCCTACGAGAAGCAAAGGAGGGATGACGCGAAGCCGCTACGCAGAAAATCTAGGGCAGGGCGTCGGGGAACCGGGTAGGGGAAGGAGTCTGCCCCCGCCGCAGCCTCCGCCGGGTCCAGTCTCCTCGGTCTCTCCCACTGCGGGTCGGCGGCCTCAAACCGGCAGTTACTGGGATCTGCGCCTGCGCGCTCGGCCGCCGGGGAGGTGCGCGAGCCGCCACTCCGGGCCCGAAGCTGCTCCCGGCCTCGGTTTCGGCCGCTTCCGTCAGCACTCGGGCAACGGCTGCCCGAATAGCCGCGGGTTCGAGAAAGATCTGGAAAATGGAGGGAGCTGGGCCGGCCAGGGAGTGGGAGGGAGGGGAAGGCGGAGCAGGGGAGGAGCAGAAGGGCGAGAAGGGGAGGCTGAGTTGGCTAGCTCGCCGTCCCGCGGCAGCTAGGCGCACTGCATCCGGGCTAGGCGAGAGGCGGCCGCAGGGCCGGGCGGGTTGGTGACTGTGTTTTGAAGCACCTTGTTTTGTCGTTTTGGCAACTAGAATCATGCCTATACAGCGGGAGGGCACTGCGGAGGCTTGCCCAGTCAGGCGCACAGCATGGCAGGCCCCGACCTGGCGCTGCCGCCTCGCCTCTTCCTCTCAGGGGGGCCCGCCCGCCGCCCGCTCACCCACCCGCCGGCCTCGCCGCCCCGAGGGGCCCATGTGCGGCGCTCTGCAGTCTGGGCGCGCGGCCCACCCCGCCGCACTCGGCTCTGTGAGGTGGCACCCATTGTGCCGCGCGGCCGCCCTCAAGGGGCGCCTCCGATCCCCTAGGAATGAAGTTTTTATCGCTTCACAAGCTACAGTCTCCTGTGTGAAAGTCGACTGAGAATTTTACGGCTTTTTTTTTCTTCTTCCAGGGTTTGAAACATCAAAAGCCATACGTCTGTCAAGAAACGAACACACTGACAGTTTCCCCTCATGTTTCTTCCTTTAAACCATTTTAAAAGACGCAGTCTCCTTCATTGACTCTTACCTCTAAAAACCGGTTTTACAAGAAAGTGACCTTAACTTTGTGTATCACTATGGCACCAGCCAACCTTGGCTCCAGCCGCTGCCCTTTGGCCCGCAGAAAAGGAGCCTGGTGTGATTCTGCCCGTCTTCTTTATTTGATGAGCATTGTGTTTCGTCTGCTAAAAATTGAACCAAGTTATATTTTACACTTACGAAGTTTGGGTGCCTCGTTTCTTCTTGCCCAATTCTTTGTGTTTTTCGTGTTGTGTTTCTTGTTCCGTATTTGTTGCTGCCTTGAAAATAGGCGTGGGATTTTTACCAGATTCTTTAGTGCCCTCATTGTTCCCAGATATCCATTTCTTAAAAGAACTTAGACTTTTTACTACTATCAATGCTGCAACAGCAGCAGCAGCAAATGTGGCTAGAGCTCCTGCTGCTGTTACTATGAAGAACACGAAATCCATTTTCAAGGGAAATACTGAGGAAAATGGAATGTACAGTACTGTACCCAGTGGTCTCTCCACATTAGGGAATCACACCTCTCTTCTCCTGTGCCTTCATTTCACCAGCAGACAAAAGATCCGGCCTCTAGAGGTCGACGCCGGTTTCTCAGGGTGCGCAGGACTTCACTTCCCAGCAGGCAGTGCGCGAACAAAGCGGGATTGGGTACTGTGGCCCCGTCAGAACCCGCGGCCCAGTTCAGCCTCAGTCCTGCTGGAGGGCCCGGGGCTTCTAACACCTCTTCTCACTTACGGCTTTAGCCGTCATCCTTTGGGCCCACCACCATCTAGGTTTATTCCAGAACATCTTGAAACTCTTTTGGGGCCATTTATCCAAGCTTCTTGTTTGAGAATGATTTTTGTATAATAAACTGCTTAAAATATCAAGGCATAAAGAAACAGTTGCAGTCAAAAGCAAGGAGGTCATCACATTCCTTAAAATCACTGGAAGTGAGAGTACCTAGTGGTTAAAAGCGTGATGGACATTGGGGTCACACAAATTTGAGTTGTGGTCCTAGGCTGTCCTAACTTTCTAGCTGTGTGACCTTTGGAAAGTTACTTAACTCTCCAAAGCCTAAGCTAAGAATCTGTTAAAATGAAGACAAAGATATCAACTGGGATGATTTTATGATTATATAAGATAATGTATGTATACCAGTACTGCCTGGCACACCGAAACGGCAATAAAACTTACCTGTCTAACCCACCAGCCACAGTGGCAGTCAACTTTCCTAAAGATTACTGCCTTGGAAACCGTATGGAGCAGTTCTACTCTATCCTATAGGGTCACTACGAGTCAGAATCTACTCAACGGTTTGGGTTTTTGGTATACGTATCTGTTACTAGAATATAGGAAAGATATTGATTTATGTATATTAATCATGGATCCAGCAAACTTGTACTCTTATATTTGTAGTTTCTTGGATTTTTTGTGTATAGAATCATATGGTCTGGGTAATAACTAATTTTTTCTTCATTTTTAATCTTTATAAACCCAAAAACTCACTGCCGTCGAGTTGATTCTGACCCATAGCGACCCTATAGGACAGAGTAGAACTGCTCCATAGAGTTTCCAAAGAGCGCCTGGCAGATTTGAACTGCTGACCTCTTGGTTAGCAGCCCTAGCACTTAGCCACTATGCCACCAGCGTTTCCATTAATCTTTATATCTCTTACTATTTTTTTCTATGTTACCTAAGCTCTCCAGCACAATGTTGAATATAAGCAGTAGTGATAAGTATCCTCATCTTGTCCCTAACATTAAAGAAAACACTTGTTTATGAAGTAATAAGGCTAACAAAATTCTCTTCCATTCCTAGTTTGCTAAGAGTTTTTCTTATAAGTGGATACTGAAGTTTAACAAATGTTATTCAGCATTTATTGAAATTTTTTCCCATCATTTATTCTGTTAATGCGGTGATAAAGTCAGGTAGGTCATGATGGTTTTGTTTTGTTCTTGGATACATGGAATTTGGCTTGTGATTATTTTAGGAGTTTCGCATCTATATTATAAGTGAGATTCGGCTTGAATTTTCCTTTCTTTACTGTTTGTTGAATTTTGGTATTAAGCTTTATACTAGCCTCATAGAGGTTGTACTGTACCAGGCTCGAATATACATACCATGGACTGCCAAAAGAATGAATGAATTTGTCTTGGAAGACATACAGCCAGAATGCTCCTTAGAAGCAAGGATGGTGAGACTTCATCTCACATACGTTGGACATGTTATCAGGAAGCATCAGTCCCTGGAGAAGACATCATGCTTGGTAAAGCAGAGAGTCAGTAAAAAAGAGAAAGACCCTCAATGAGATAGATTGACACAGTGGCTCCAACAATGGACTCAAAGATAACAACGATCGTGAAGATGGAACAGGACCGGGCAGTGTTTCATTCTGTTGTACATATGGTCGCTATGAGTTAGAACCAACTCGACAGTACCTAACAACAACAAACTCATGGAAGAAGTTGAGAAGGTTTCTTTTTTTTTCTTTTGTAAAGTTTAGGTAAGACAAGCCTGGAAACCATCTTGGCCTGGAGCATTTTTATCAGTAAATTTATGACCACTAATTAAATTTCTTTAAAGTTTATAGTGTATTTATATTTTCTACTATTTCTCAAATCAATATTGGTTATATTTTTTGTAGAAAATTTATAATTTCATCTAGGTTTTCAAATCTTTTTGCATAAAATTTATAGTATTCATTTCTGATTTTAAAATTAACTTCTGTAGCTATATGTCCATCTTTTCCATTCTTAATATTGTTTATTTGAATCTCCTTTTTCTTGCCTCCTCTTACTAAAAGAATTTGTTAAAAGAACCTGCTTTTGGTTTTCTTGTCCTCTTTATTGTGTGTCTTTGTTTTCTATTTCATCTGCTCTTACTTCCTCCTGTAATTTTGTTTACTCTTCCTTTTCTAATTTCCAGAGTTGAACACCTAGCTCATTTTCAGATTTTCTTTTCAAATACATACATTTAAAGCTATAAATTTCCTACTAGGTACCATTTTAGCTGCCTGAATTTTAAACAATCGAGTTAGAAGAGTAGGCAGATGGAGATAAAAATATGAGCTTTATTACTAATAACATTGATAAAGAAACTTGTGATGTAATGGTTTAGTGTTTGCCTGCTAACCGAAAGGTCAGTGGTTTGAACCCACCAGCCACTGCATGGAAGAAAGATGTCGCAATGCTTCCATAAAGATTACAGCCTAGGAAACCCTATGGGACTGTTCTATTCTGTCACATAGGGTTGATATGTGTCAGAGTTGACTCAATGGCACACAACAGTCACAATAATAAACCTTAGTTGTATTGGTGTACGTTGGGGCCTGCTCCTATAAAACTTGTATCAAGGAGGAAGAAAGTAGAACATGTACACGCTCCCAAGAGAAGTGAAAAAGTGGCTAAGATATTCCCAAATTCACTGTCACGTCTGTATTTAAGGACTTAAGAGTCTGTATTTTTCCTTTTATATAAAAGACAGTGTTTATTTAGGTTTACCAATAGGCAGAGGGTAGTAATATGTTTATCAATGTCTTTACTTGGTTGCTTCTTGCATCTTTCTCCTTTCTTCTGGGCTGTTTTCTTCCAGTAATTCTTTCAGCAAAGTCTCTCAACGGCGAACTCAGTTTTCCTTTGTCTCAAAATTTTACTTTATGCTTTTGAATAATATCTTAGCTGAATATAGAATTCTAGAGTGACAGTTACTTTCCCCTATCTTTTTACACCCATTATTTTGACAAAAGGAACCCTGGTGGCACAAACGTTAAGCACTTGGCCATTAACCAAAAGTTTGGAGGTTCAAACCCACCCAGAGACTCCACGGAAGAAAGACTTGTGATCTGCTTCTGTAAATGTAAAGATTAAATTCTGTAAATGTAAAGATTAGGGCCAAGAAAACTCTATGGGACAGTTCTACTGTCACATGTCAAAATTGACTTCATGGCACCTAAAAAGAACAGTGTTGATGAGTCTAAATATTCTTTTGTAGGTCATTAAGGGAGTCCTGGTAGCACGGTGGTTAAAGTGGTCGCCTGCTAACTGAAAGGTCAGTGGTTCAAAACCACCAGCGGTTCCTGGAAGAAAGATGTGGCAGTTGGCTTCAGTAGAGATTTACAGCCTCAGAAACCCTAGGGGCCTGCTATGATTTGAAACTGACAACAGTGGGTTTGGTAGGTCATTAAGTTTGTCCTTTCTTTCGTCTTTGATATTTTGCAGTTTCATTATGATGTATGTAAGTATGGATTTATTTTTAATTTTTTTTTTTTAACCTGAGAGATTTTTGAAGTTCTGGGAAGGTCTTAGGTATTATCTCTTTGATTATTGCCTCTCACCCCTTCTTTTTAGTTTCTCCTGGATCTCCTACTAGACATGTGTAGAATCTCCTCATTCTGACATCTATGACTCTTAGCCTCTTTTATGTTTTTAATTTCAAACACTCTATAGAACATTTCTAATGTTTTTTTAAAAGTCTTTTCTCATTCTGTACTATGTTAGTTCTCTTCCTTCTTAAAAGTACTTTAAAATCATTTTAAACATTATAATTTCATAGTTTCAGAGTATTCTATCACATTTTCAGTTCTTGGGGTTCTCATTCTGTTTGTTGCACCCACCAACTCTGCCACTTAGTACTTCATTTCCTCATATGATTTATAATGTTTTGACCCCAAATCCTTTTCTACAAAGGCTATTATTTCTGTGGGATTTTTGTGTGTTCTAGGTTGTGGAAGTGAATGGGATAGGTTTTGTATTTGTTTCTGCCAAAGCCCTGAGGGGGGATTCACTGGTCTTGCAACAGTTTCAGTTTTTCAGCTTGGAATCTTGTACCATGCAGGTGGTATTAGGTATAGGTTCTATGCTTTTTTGTGGCACAAGCCTACGGGTTTTGATTTCTTGTAAGTGACTTTTTTTGTTGCCGATTTACTGCCTTGGGGTGGATGTTAATCCTCATTTTCAACTATGGTTTGATGCATATTTTCCTAGTCCCTCTTCTTAAATTATGGTTTGATGCATATTTTCCTAGTCCCTCTTCTTAAATTAAGTATTCCTTCCAAGCTTTAAGTTTTTTTTTTTTGACAAGTTCATCTGGTTGGCAGGCAAGGTGTGTTTTGTGCCTCAGTTTCAGTGCCCCCTACTTTGTGAGGGCCCAATTTATAACTCCTATGTACATGTGGATGTCAAAACCACCCGTAGCGTCTGCATCTGTTTCAGAACCCTGTGGGTTGCTAAAGTGTTAGCTTCAACCTACTCCTGGCCTTGAATATCTTTGCTTCTGACATCTGAGTATTTCCTTTTTAAGTTTTTAAGCTTAGGTATATATATAAAAAAAAAAACTCACTTGGATATATTTTATCCAGCATGTTCATGTGTTTGTGGGGGAGGCCTGCTCAATCTGCCATATTACAAATAGCACACATACTTGCAGTAAAAGTTTGGTGATCCTTAATCTCCATTCCAACTGGATTGTTTCAGTAATTTTCTGTCTGCTGTACTGCTCTGCATTACAGTGCCAAGCTTTCTAAAGAATTGCTTTAACCTTGTTGTTCACCCAATTAAAAAACTAGCAACTGTTCCCCACCATCTAAACTCTTCACTCTGGCATTCAAAGCCCTTCATAGTCAGGACCCTCATCTACTTTTCCAGATGTTTCCTGTCACTTTTCTACATCTGCTATTTTATCGCAGCTGGTCTGACCACTTGCTGTTCCCTAAATATGCCTTGAGTTTCCCCACCAAATTTTCATGTATCTTTCTCTCAGATACCCTTCCAATTTCTACATGTTTAAAATCTTCAATATTACTTAAGGCTCAGTATAATATATCATGAAGCCTCCCAAGACCGCCCAAAGTTGATTTAGTTTCCTCTTTGCCTAGCACCTTGTACCTTTTTTTATGGTATTTTTCACATTCTATCCTCCACTAGTTATTTGTGCTCTCCATCTCTTTTATTAGATTATGAACCTTATTAGATCATGAGGGTATGGAATGTATTGTTTTGTATGCTTCACAACTAGTCCAGGGCCTTGCACTAGGAGGTGCACAATAGTTGCTGAAATAAATAGGGACTTCGACCTATAACAAATGCTGTAATAGAGGATTGTATGGAAGTCTAGAAGCTTCAGTGTCTGAAAGGCCAGAAAATGGGACACCTGTCTGGAAAGAAGAGTCCTTTGAGGCAGGAAGGTATTCTCAGAGGAGGCATCTTTAGAATTATGCTTTAAAGTTACTATAAAAATGGCATAAGGGCAGTGTCTGAACTTCTCTAACTTCACAAGGGGGAAGGAGAATAAAGATCAGCAGCCCAAGGCTGATTCCTATGAGACAAGGGTCAGACACACCTCCTCTCTCTGCTGTCTTTACCAATTCTCACACCAGCCATGCCCCCCATGGCACTATCTACTTCTCTGCTAGGTTTGAAAATTCACTGCAGTGGCCACATAGAACTCACAGACAATACTCATGATTATGTGGTTTATTAGGGAAGTAACAGGTTACAAGTCAGGGTGAGAAACACTCAGGATACAGTTCTTCCATCAGGACAGCCTCTTCCCGGCCATGCTTGCAGGTAGGTCTCTCCCAGGCCCTGGGCCTCTGCCCTGTTTGGGCAAGTGTTACAAAGCTTTTAGCTCTGCTGTTAAGTGGCTGGAGACATCCCACTCTGCCAACAAGTCTCCTGCCCAAAGGCACTCAGCTTTCTGGCTCCATGGGCCGCAAAGCCCACCATGCCATCTCCTGCCATCATTTCTTTACCACCGTTTCTCACCATCTCTAGTGTTACAGCTCTGTCTCCTGGTGCCAGGAGCTTCTGAGTGCAGGGATCTTGGGTCCAAAGGACGTGCAGGGATCCTGGGTCCAAAGGACCTTGGTGGTGGTGAAATCTACTCCTTCCTGCCTCTGGGATGGCTCATTTCAAGCCGAGAGGTATGGAAAAATGGACCAGTTCCCTTAAGCCCATTGCCGTTGAGTCAATTCTGACTCATAGCGACCCTATAGGACAGAGTAGAACTGCCGCATAGGCTTCCAAGGAGTGGCTGGTAGAGTCGAGCTGCTGATTTTTTGGTTAGCAACTGCAGCACTTAACCAACTGTGCCACCAGGGTCACCTATTTGCACAGTCTCACCCAATCATTTGGATGGGAGTTACAAGGCCATGGAGAGAAAGGCCACATGTAAGTGGTCCATTGCACTGCAGTTACTAGGTAGATATGAGAAGGAAGGAACTAATAAAGCAGAGGGAAGAGAAGGCACAAAGAAAATAAATGATATACAGAAAAGAAGGTGCAATAGCACAGAGGCCCCAACGAGCATAGGGTATTTGGGGGATCGGATGTTATTAGTATACCTGCAATGCCCTAGAGGGACAAAGTATAATGCATAGCTGAGGCCTAGATCTAGATCATGAAGGATATTGTATGCCATGCTAAGTCTTTACTTTATCCTATTGTCCAGCAATCTATCTTTTCAAGAATGAGAACTCTTTTTTAATGTCAAATTTAACATTTCCTTCAACTATGAATGTAGGCACAAATCACAGTAGGTACAAATCAGTCTCTGTGATTTTCCCATCAACGGAAGTCGGATATTTTCATATCACACTATAATCGTTGGACATATCTCAAAACAACATTCATGGTTATCACTATTTTGAAACTACAGTAATTATTAAACCTGCTGCTAAATCTTACTATAAATGTGTTAACAAGAAGCATATATTACTATACCACAAGTGTTTTTTTAATAACTACGTTTCAAATGTTGTTTCCTTCGTATTTTGTGCATTTAAAATTTTTATTACAAGACAGGGTTCATAAGCTTCACCAGGTTGCCAAAGGTGTTCATGGCACAAAAATGGCTACGGAGCCCTGATCTGGGGGATTAGAGCAAAAAGACCAAAGTTAGCTGGGACCTGAAGTTCATGGAGCAGATACCCTGTTAGCTTGGGCTGTTCACCTCCCAGTCATTATGTACAAGAAACACCTATCTTACTGAAACCACTGTTTTTTTTGAGTCTCTTTGTTACAGTAGCTTAGCCTTTACCCTCATTGATACTGAGGCTATTAAAATAACTCCTGTGAGTGAGTCATGAATTAAGGCAGTGGCAATCAAAATAGAAAAGGTCAAAGAAGAAGAAATTTTTTGAAGGTAGTATTTTACACAAGTTGGTTAGCTATGTGCTATATATGGACTGAGGTAGAAGGAAATCAAGGATAACTTCCAGGTTTCTAATGTGGGTGACTGTAGAAGGGGTACATACTATGACTCAAGACATGAGTTATGAAAAGAGAAGGTTTGTGAGGTGAGAATGAGTTAGGTTTTAGAAACATTAAATTACAGAAGTCTGTGGTATACACTGAGAAAGGGGTGAAACAGACAGAAATATGTTTCTGGAAACTCAGAGAAATCTGATCTAGGCTAGAGAGAAGTTTGAGTGTCACTGGCAAGTACATGGTATCTGAAGCTAAAGGTATAGAAGCAATGAGTTGGGGAGCTTATGTAAAATGAGAAAAGAGCACAGACCTTGTCCCTGGAGAATATTAACATTTAAGAGGTAGTGGAAGAAAGATAAAAAAGAAAGAAGCCCCTTTGAATTCACTGATTTAGGTCAATCAGCTAAAAAAGAATGAAGGTATCACTTATTTATCTAGCACAATGTTTGCATAATACAAAGGAACTACTATAGAAATTTTAGCTTGAGGATCCCAAAGTTATAACTATATATGAAACTGTAAAAGTTTTTTCAGGGGTTCCTGGCCTCTTACTACCCTGGCAGAAGAGTGTCTGGTATTTTCATGTTTTTAAAATTTTTTTCACTCTAGCAAAACTTGCCGGGAGGAACCAATATGAAACTCACCAAAATAATGTAGTTGAGTAAGTATAAATGACTACCAACTTAAAAGGTTTTCTTTCTTTTATAGGATATATTTTAATGAATTAAATATAGATTTTAAAAAAAGAAGCTCTGAGAGTAGGATTTTAGATTACTTCAGGAGAAAATTTTAGGGCAGGGAATTAAGTCCAGCTCTAGGAAATTACAGCAAGACCAAAGTTAGTTGGGATCTGAAGTTCATGGAGCAGGTACTCTGCTAGCCTGGACTGCTCACCTCCCAACTATTAGATATGAGATGCTGTAGAACCGTCCCATAGAGTTTCCTAGGGAACACATTGCCAGGTCTTTTCTCCCATGGAGCGGCTGGTGGATTTGGACCAGCAGCCTTTCAGTTAGTAGCTAAGCGCTTAATCATTGTGTCACCAGGGCTCCTTAAATATACTTTAGCTATGCATTTTTCCAACGTTTGCCTTCACATTAAAAAATTGTCTTTGTGAAATCACCATCATTATTTTGTTCATTAGAAGCTAGTCATCTTTCATTAACAACAGTTCAATGTAATATATACATTTTTAGCTCAATTCAGGATAATAAGTAACATTTTATTTTCTTTGCCCTAATTAAACATCTTCCAGACTTCAAAGAATAGGCTTTTGGTCTGGTGATTAAGTGATTACACTCCTGTTTGCTCTCTGTCCTGTTTGTCACTCAGGATTTTAAAGACTTCTTTCCTCTAAGCATATCTCCATATAAAACAAACACTTTTATATTTTCTTAATCTTTATATGGAAAATTATTCCTCCTATTTGATCATTTTAATTGCCTTTACTTTGACCATCTTAAATTTTTTATTGTGGCAAAGAGAACTACTCATTATGTAGATGGAAAAGATAATGTTTTCTCTTTTGCTTCTATAACTTTCTGCATGTTGACCCTTGCAAGAAATCATGCTGAGAGCTTTCAAAATAGTTAATTTTTCCTTTGAGTTATAACAGCAATATTTTAGAGTATATCACATGAAATACCAGTTTTCTGAAGGAAAAATAAAAACCTTATAAATTGAGATGAAACAAATTTAATCAAAATATGCTCCATTATGTTCAATTATCTTGTGCCAACATGATGTTGTTAAGTATTCCTTTTTCAAAAAACTCTTAATCTTTTGAGACTGTGAACTGCTCAAATGGTTCAACTACAGCTTCTTGATTTGTGAATCTTTTAGTACGTATAAAGGGTTCCAGGCATTTGAAAAGGTGGTAATCCGTTGGTGAGGTGTCAGATGAGTAAGCTGGGTGTGGTAAGATCTTAAAACCTAGCTCTAAATTTTTGAGGAGTAGTTTGAGAAAAGTCTGGTTGTGCGCTGTTGTGCAGCAGAATTGGTATACCTTTGTTGACCAGTCTTGGCTGTTCTGATCTCAATTTTTCATGAATATGATTAATTTCCTGACCGTATGAGTTTGCAATGATTGATTAACCTTGTTGCAAAAAAAAGAGTAATAGATTATGCCTTTTGCAAAGCACCATACAGTCACCATAATCTTTTTTGGGTGCAGTGGTTGTTTTGGGTAACGTCTTGGAGACTACTCTGCATTTAACCTTTGCCCGGATTGTTTATCAATGTCAAACAGTATCCATTTCTCATCACAAGTAATGACACGTAGCAAAAAAGGCTCATTTTTGTTGCAGGCTAACAGCGCTGCGCGCACCACTAGATGCTGCGATTTCTGATTTTCTGTCAATTTGTGTGGACTCATTTGTCCAACTTTGTCACTTTTCTGATGGCACTCAAGTGGTGGGAAACAGTCGTGGGAGATACCCTAAGTCTGCTGCAAGATTCTGAACTGTTGTTGGAGGGCTGCTTTCCACCAAATCTTTCAACTCAGCTGGTTTCCGCTTATGACAGATTTTGGTTTTCTTCAAGGCTCATTTTGAAGGCTCTCATCTCCAGACAGAAGTTTCTGAAACCACCACTGTATTGTTCACTGGTTAGCAACACCCTCTCCAAATGCCAAATTGATATTTTTCTCAGCCTCAGCTGCATTATGCCGTAATCTGAACTCGTATAAAAAAAGTAGCGGTGATTGTTCAAAAGTCACCATATTATTGAGGGGCAAAAAATTCAATGCTTACAGGACAAGAACCACCTATTAAATGAAGTCAAATGATTACAAAAGCTAGCCTAGTAATATGAAATGGTGTAGCCTAATTGTCACTTACCCTAACACATCTAATCAGGATTCAAAAATGATTCACTTCAAATCTGACATTTTATATGGTACATTCTAATATTAAAAAAATATGGTCTGTTATATTCCTTCAAATGTATTTTGCCCCTGTGCACCAGAAAGTTCACCTGCCCCATTTCTGCCCACTTCTAGCCTCACAAAATCTTTGTGGTTTATCCCCACTAGCTTAACATTCCTTTAGCCACTAAAACTTAAATATTTTGGGATTTCAAACATACTCTATCTACAACATTTCTGAAAAACAAGACAGACCCTGTATGAAACCTTGGAAATCCTGCTTATACTTCCCCATCGAGAAATATCTACTCTTCCCTGTTAAGCCAGTTCCCAATTGTGAAAAAAATTTCATACTTCTCTGCTTATACTAATGGTAGGGTTAGGTAAAAAAAGCTCATTTATAATAGTTTAAACTTCCCTTATTATGAGTCGGAATCGACTCGATGGCAACGGGTTTGGTTTTGGTTTATTATCAATACAGAGTACAGAAACTAATTTTCAAGGGGAAATATTCTTTTCCAAGATATAGTCATATTACATTTTATTTATTTTAAGGATAAAGCTTAGCAGATAAGCCACTTTACATCTTTTATTGTCCAACTACAAGTTTATAATAAGTGTCATTAAAGTCATTTATCTAAGTTTTTTACATCCAGATCTAGCATTTGTACATATAAAAAGCTATATGATACCATAAACACTTTACATGGCAAAAACTGCACTGTCTTTGTAGAGATGTTGTAGAAGAAAAGTTACTTATGCTCATAGATCTAAGTGATGACGTCTGATAAGCTTTTAGGAAATCGTAATCATATCGTATGATTTGAAAAGATGGGAGGACAGGTACATTAGAAGAATAGCAACTTAAAAGAAGGTATTTTAATTTCTTAGATTTCAGCATCATACATTTTAATCTTTTTTATCACAAAAGAAAAGGATTTTAAACAAATAGAAATAACGTACACTGCTTACAAGTAAAACGTCTCATTAAAGTTTGAGTCTAAGTGGAAGGAAGCCCACGTTTATCTCATATCAAGTATTCAAATCCTTGAAAAATGCCTATGCTTTATTGAAGGATTAGCACATTAAGAAAAATACCGGCAGTAATAACATATTACCAAAATGTTACAGGTGGCAGCTATGTAAATTGCATGTTTAATAAATACATGTATCTTAATTTAACCTCTTTATGAACTACCTCTAATATCGATATTAAGGAAGTCTTTAATTTTATCATATAATACCAGCACCAAAGCACCCCCTGTACCACGAAGGATATTGGAGAAGGCACCACGAAAAAATGCACTGATTCCCTCATGTTTGTATATCTTCATAAAGCAATCCAAGGTTCCTTTATATTGCCGTTGAGACTCACCACTCTATAAAAAGAAAGACAAAACAGTTTACTGTTGTATTAGTATCTTTTATCTTAAGATAGTTTTCATTCAGAACTAAGGATAGGTAAGGTTAACACTGTGTTGAATAAGTACGTTGAGTTAATGGGCATATATTGAATACTGTACCCAATGATGGGAGAATATACATAATTTTCAGGCACATTTGAAAACCAACCACATACTAGGTGTCTTAGTCATCCAGTGCTGCTCTAACAGAAATACCACAAGTGGATGGCTTTAACACAAGAGACGTTTATTTCCTCACAGTAAAGTAGGCTAAAAGTCCAAATTCAGGGCATCAGCTCCAGGGGAATGCTCTCTCTCTCTGTCGGCCTTGTCATCAATCTTCCCCCGGACTAGGAGCTTCTCCGCATAGGGACCCCGGGCCCAAAGGATGCACTCTGCTCCTGGCACTGCTTTCTTGGTGGTATGAGGTTCTCTGCTAGCTTTCTTTTCCTGTTATCGCTTGTAAGATAAAAGGTGGTACAGGCCACACCCCAGGAAACTCCCTTTACATTGGCTCAGAGATGTGACCTTAGTAAGGGTGTTACAATCCTAGCCTAATCCTCATTAACATAAAATTACAATCTAAAAATGGAGGACAACCACACAATACTGGGAATCATGGTCCAGTCAAACGGATACGCCCATGTTTTGGGGGACATAATTCAATCCATGAAACTGGGGCTAACAAATTTTATAGGATGACATTACATAGTCCCTAATTTAATCTCTGACCATACTGCATGATCATCTCAATCGACACAGAAAAGACATTTGACAAAATCTAATACACTTTCATGATAAAAGCACTCAGCAAACTAGGACTGTAAGGGAAACTCCTCAACATGATAAAGGACATTTGTGAAAAACCCACAGCTAATATTCATACTCAATGGTGAAAGACAAGGATGCCTGCTATCACTCCTGCTATTCAACACTGTACTGGAAGTTCTAGCCAGAGCAATCAGGCAAGAAAAAGAAATGAAACGTATCCATATCAGAAAGGAAGAAGTGAAACTATCTCTATTTGAAGATGATATGATACTACATATAGAAAATTTTAAAGAATCCATAAAAGAGCTGCTACAGCTAATAAATGAACACAGCAAATCAACACACAAACATCAGCTGTGTCTCTATGTTCCAGCAATGAACAATATGAAATGAAAATCAAGAAAACAATCCCATTTGTGATAGCATCGAAAATAATAAAATGCATAGGAATAAATTTAACCAGGGAAATGAAAGACTTGTACACTGAAAACTCTAAAACGCTGCTGAAAGAAATTAAAGAAGACAGAAGTAAATGGAAAGACAGTCCATGTTCATGAACTGGAAGACTTAACATTGTTGAGATATCAGTATTATCCAAAGTAATCTACAGATTCAATACACTCCTTATAAAAATTCCAATAGTTTTTTTTTTTTTTAACAAATGCAACAGTGAATTTGCAATTTCACATGGAATTGCAAGGGGTCCCAAACAGCCAAAACAATATTGAAAAAGAAGAATAAAGCAGGAGGACTCAAACTTCCTGATGTCGAAACATACTGTAAACCTATAGTAATCAAAACAGTATGGTGCTGGTATAATGATAAATATATAAATAAATGGAATAGAATTGAGAGTTCAGAAATAAACTCATACATCCATGGCCAATGATTTTTAACAAGAGTACAAAGTCCATTCAACAGGGAAAGAATAAACTCTTCAATAAATGGTGCTGGGCCGACTGTATCGCCACATGCCAAAAAATGAAATTAGATCAATAGTTCACACCACATATGAAAATTAACTCCAACAGATCAATGACCTAAATAAAAGAACAAAAACAATAGAACTCTTAGAAGAAAACATAGGGGTAAAACTTTAAGACCTAATTTTTGACAATGGATTCTTAGATATGACACCAAAATGCAAGAACAAAAAGAATAGATAATTGGACTTCATCAGAAATGAAAAGCTTTTGTGCATCAAAGGACTTTATCAACAAAGTGAAGACACAACCTACAGAATGGGAGAAAATATTTGGAAACCATACATCTGATAAGGGTTTAATATTCAGAATATATAAAGAACTCCTACGATCCAACAACAAAAAGAAAACAACCCAATTAAAAAGTAGGCAAAAAACATTTCTCTAAAGAAAATATACAAATGGACAATAAGCACATGAAAAGATGTTTCTAGAAATTAAAAAATGAAAACAAACCCACTGATTCCAACTCATAGCGACCCTACAGGACAGAGCAGAACTGCCCCATATGGTTTCAAGGCTGTAAATATATATATATATATATATATGTGTGTGTGTGTGTGTTTGTGTGTGTATATATATATAAGAGTTAGCATGCATATTGTTTTATGACATTGGTTAACAACCCTATGACAAATCAACACTCTCCTTCTCAACCCTGAGTACCCTACTACCAGCTTTTCTGTCCCCTCCTGCCTTCTAGTCCTTGCCCCTGGGCTGCTATGCCCCTTTAGTCTTGTTTTGTTTTATGGGACTGTCTAATCTTTGGCTGAAGGGTGAACCTCAGAAGTGACTTCATTACTGAGCTAAAAGGGTGTCCGTGGGCCATACTCTTGGGGTTTCTCCAGTCTTTGTCAGGCCAGTAAGGTGTTTTTTTGTGAGTTAGAATTTCGTTCTGCATTTTTCTCCAGCTCTGTCTGGGACCCTCTATTGTGATCCCTGTCAGAGCAGTCAGTGTTGTTTGCCGGGCACCATCTAGTTGTGCTGGACTCGGTCTGGTAGAGGCCGTGGCAGTTGTGGTCCATTAGTCCTTTGGACTAATCTTTCCCTTGTATCTTTAGTTTTCTTCATTCTCCCTTGCTCCCCAAGGGGTGAGACTTGTGGAGTATCCTGGATGGCCACTCAGAGGCTTTGAAGACCCCAGATACTACTCACCAAAACACAATGTAGAACATTTTCTTTATAAACCGTGTTTTGCCAATTGAGCTAGATGTTCCCCGAGATCATGGACAGACTAGCAATTCAGTCCCTCAGGGAGTTTACATGTGTCTATGGAGCTTCCATGACCTTGCTCAAGGCTGTAAATCTTTACAGAAGTAAACTGCTGCATCTTCTGTGGTGTAGCTTGTGGGTTCAAACTCCCAACCTTTTGGTTAGCAGCTGAGCACTTAACCACTGAGCCACTCGGGCTCCTAGTCACTAGGCAAATGCAAATCAAAACCATAATGACCTGTCACCTCACACCCACTAGGATGGCTATGATCAGAAAAACAGAAATGAACAAGTGTTGCCAAGGATGTGGAGAAACTGCACAGATGGTGGGAATATAAAATGGTGTGGCCCCAGTGGAAAAGGGTTTCACAGTTCCTCAAAAAGTTCAGCACAGAATTACCATATGACCCAGAAATCCCATTTGTAGGAATATACCCAAGAGATCTGAAAGCAAGGACTTAAGTGAGTACGTGTACACCAATGTTTACTGCAGCATTATTCACAATAGTGAAAAGGTGGAAACAATCCAAGCGTCCATCACAGATGAATGGGTAAACAAAATGTGGTATAGGCATACAATGGACTATTACTCTGCAATAAAGAAAAATGAAATTCTGATGTGTGTTACAATATGGATGAACTCTGAAAACATCATGCTAAGTGAAATAAGTCAGATACAAAAGGACAATACTGTATGATCCCACTTATATGAAGTATGTAGAATAACCAAATGCATAGAAACAAAGTGTATTAGTGGTTACCAGGAGCCGGAGAAAGGAGGGAATGGAAGTTATTGCTGAAACGGGTGCTGAACTTCTGTTTGAGGTGATGTAAAACTTTTGGAAATGGACAGTGGTGATGGCAGAACAATGTCACCGAATTGTGCACTTGAAAATGATTAAAATGGCAAACTTTTGTTATATATATTTGACCACAATAAAATTTTAAAAAAGTGACTAGAAAAACCTTATATGTTTGGATATTAAGGAAAACACTCCTTAGACCATATTTAAAGCCAAACGATAATCAGAAACTCCTTAACAAAATGTGTGAGATACAGCTTGAGTGGTACTTAAAAAGAAATGCTGAGCTTGAAAAATTGGAAAAGGGCTGAAAATTACTGAGCAACCTAAATATTTTTAGAAAATGAATAAACCTAAAGAAAGTATAAATAAGGAAATAAACAGCAGAAATAAAGGAAATAGAAAATAAACTCAACATAGAGCATAAAAAGTCAAAATTTAGTTCTTTGAAATACTTTAAAATTTCTAGAAATAAACTTTCAGAAACATTATTCTAGGAAGGAAGAAAAAAAAAAAAGGCCTCTAAATCATTAGAAACAGTAAAGGTAAAATAACTACAAGGGGCCCTGGTGGCAAAGTAGTTAAGCGCTCGCCTGCTAACCAAAAGCCTGGCAGTTTGAACCCACCAGCCACTCAGAGGGAGAAAACACCTGGTGATCTGCTCCCTTAAAGATTACACCTTGGAAACCCTACGGGGCAGTTCTGATCTGTCATATAGGGTTGCTATGAGTTGGAATTGACTCGACAGTATACAACAATATAACTACAGATGATTCAGAGATTAAAGAAAGATCAAGAGGATATTATGAAAAACTCCATGATAATTATTTTGGCAACTCAGAAAAAATGGATAAATTACTAGAAAAATAAAGTTTACCAACAGAATAGAAACAAAACATTGGAATAATCCTATAATCATTATAGAAATTAAATTAGTTGTTGAAAATCTTTTCATAAAGAAAACCACATGTCGAAATGGCTTTACCTGTGAGTTCTAATAAACATTCAGTGACCATTTAATTCTAATTTACAAAAATTATTCTAGAGAAGAGAACAAATGGGAAGACTCCCTAACATATTTTATGAGACTTGAAGAGATTTTGTACCTACAACCAGGCTAGGACAATATAGAATGAAAAATTATAAACCAATGTCACTGAAAAATGGATGTAAAAATCCTCAACAAAAATCAGCAAGTCTAATCCAACAAGGGATACAAAACACAATACATCATGACCAAGCTGGGTTTACCCTAGGGATACATGTTTACTTTACCACTAGAAAACAGATTAATCTAAAACACTAACATATTAAAAGAATAAAAAAAAAAATGATCATTTCAACAGATAAAGAAAAAACATGACAGCCATTCATGATTAAAAACTGTTGTAACCCAGGAACAGAAAGGAACTGCCATGACATTATAAACGATAACTAGAAAAAACACACAGCTAACATTAAATTATGTAACAGAGGAAATTTCTTGTAAAGTATGGAACCAGACAAGGTTGTTAGCTATCACTAATATAAAACTGAATCAGAGGTCTCAGCCAATGCTGAAATGCAAGAAAAGGAAATAAAAGGCATAAGAATTGATTAGGAAGGAAAAAAACCCCGATATTCATATCCAGAGTTGTTAACAATTTATCCCATTTGCTTTATCTTTCTTCCTTCCTTTCCTCTTGCTATTAAACACACACACGTATATAAAAACACACATACCCACAATTTTTTTCTGAACCACATATCATCCCTTTATCCTTCAACATTTCAGTATGTATTTTCTAAAAGCAAGAATATTTTCTTACATACCCATACAGTACAGTTATCAAAATCAGGAAATTTAATGTTGATATAATACCATGATCTACAGTCCACATGCAAATTAATCCATCATTTTAAAAAGTTTCTCAGTGTATTTTTTTTAGATATAGAGCTAGAGAAAATACAGATGAAAAAAAGGATAATTCTCAGGATAGTCCATGAGTGAAGTAATAGGTTAGATACACTTTACCCTTCCTGGTGGCCCTGCTGGGTTCTTCCAGGACCACTTCATATACATATACAATGATAGTACCTGACCTCATAATGTTATTTTGTCAATTAAATGAGTTAAAGTGTAAAATACTTAGGACACTATCTGGCATTATATTACTATCTTAGCCTTCTGGCTTCACTTTCACTTGCCCTCATGAGACCAGAAATCCTTGGGTGGTGCAAATGGCTAGGCACTGGACCACTAACTGAAAGAACCACCAAGAGGTATCTTGGAAGAAAGGCCTGGTGATCTGCTTCTGAAAGGCCACAGCCTTGAAAACCCTACAGAATGTAGTTCAACTTGGCACACATGGGGTCGCCAACAGCTGGACTTAACTTGATTGCAACTGGTTTGGTTTTGATTGTTTCATGATCCAGCTATACTGAACTACTTTTCAAGCCATACCTCTTTGCATATGTTTTTTTAAAAATAATATTTTACTATGTTTTTGGTGAAAGGTACCCATTTGACAATTTCTACACAAATTGTTCGATAACATTAGTTACATCTTTCATAGTAGTATGTCAACATTTTCCTTGAACTGCGTTCTGGTTGTTCTATTTCCACTAGTCTAGTTTCCCTGCCTCCTTATCTTCTCATTTTTGCTGTAATTGTTGACCTCTTGGTCTTATACAAATGGTTTTTTAATGGAGCACTGTAGTCACAGATAATATTCTTTATTTTGTATATGTATTTTCCCCTCTGCTTAGAATGCCTTTCCACTGTCTGAAGAAAGCCTGTTCACTAAGATTTAGCTCTCCAAGAGGCTCCACCTAATCAGTGTAGGCATTTGGGCACCCCTCCTCTTTGCATTCCTGGTACCTATGCATATTTCTATTTAAACCATTAACTGTATGTCTTCAATAGCAGACTATGAGTTTGGGTGCAAGCTCTGTCTTATTTTGTTGTGTGTCGCCATAAGACCAGTTACCTTCGAGTAGATTCTGACTCATAGTGACCCCATGTGTGTCAGATTAGAAGTGTGCTCTATACGGTTTCCAATGGCTGCTTTTCCAGTAGTAGATAGCCAGGCCTTTCTTGCAAGGCACTTCTGGATGGACCCGAACCTCCAACCTTTTGGCTAGCAGCCAAGCATGTTAGCCATTTGTACCCTCCAGGGACTCTGGCGTCATCATAAAAACCAGACCAAACCCATTGCCTTTGAGTTGATTCCAACTCATAGTGATCTTATATATTACAGAGTAGAACTGGTCCATAGGGTTCTCTTGGATGTAATCTTTATGGAAGCAGATCACTAGGCTTTTCTTCTGTGGCACTGGTGGGTGGGTCTGAACCACCAACCTTTATGTCATTAGCTGAGAGCAAACTGTTTGCGCCACCAGCTTAGCGTAAATTAGGCCCTCAAATATTTGCTGTGAGAATAAATGTTAGCAAGTAGTATCAATGGAGATTGACTATATCAAAATTTTGGTTTGGAAGTTTATATTTAGAACTTAAATCATTATAAATAAGCTTTCATCCTTGAAGTTCAATTATTTATTATATTAAAATGTAACAAATTATCACATATATCAATGATTTGTGACTGAGTTAATTCTACTTAATCTAACATTTCATCTAAAATAGACGTACTCATCTAATCACTGCCAGTCCCCTTCACCCTCCAAACAATGTATCTACAGGAGTGGAAAGTATTTCTTTGTGTTTGGAAGGTAGATGAAGAAGCAGCTTTCTTGTCTGATGGCTGTATTAGGAAAGAATATGAGACTTTTTTGCATTTATTTTAGTTAGGCAAAAGAAATAATGTATTGCTTTCAGCCAAAATTTCTCTAAAATTTGAATAATGATACCTGGATATCAGAGACATTAGAAAGTCCAATTAAACTTACAAATAATATAAAATACCTGCATCATCATGCGTCTTCTAACTGTGTCAAAGGGATAAGAGAGTATTCCAGAGCACGTAGTCACAACTTGAGCAATGAAAAAGGAAACAAGAAATGGGGTTTCCTTTGGTTTTGGTAATAATCCCTAGAAAATAAAAATGTTATCAAGTAACCAAGTAATTTCCAGAGTATCTGAAATTCTTAAGTCAGAGGGTAATTATTATAATATGAAAGAGGGCTTGATTAATTTTTAAAAAGGAATAAAAACAGCTGGGCTCACTGTAGAAAGATTCCAATAATACAGGTGATCAATAAGAATGGAGAATTCCATATATGACTACAACTTCAAAAGTCTATTGTCTATTTTACAGGAGCTGTATTAATAATAGAGTCGCTATGAGTCGAAATCAACTCGATGGCAATGGGCTGGGTATTAATAATGGCACCTAAACCCAGTGTGCAAAAAACTTCTTCCATGGCTCCTCCTCAGAGTTGAAAAACATGAAAAAATGCCTGCTAACGGCATCAAGAGATGATACTCAATGATGTCAGTTTAACGTCCTAAGCTAGTGAAGAAACTACGTTCCTAAATTTCATTACTATTGAAGGTAATAACAGAGAAAAGCAGAGGAGAGTATACAAATTTTCTGTGATTAAATTACACGAGATTCTATAATTTCTATTAACATATCTGTCTTAAAAATACACTAAAAATTGAAAGTAATCTGTCCAAATCACAATAAAATGACATTCAACTACATTTATACTAATAAAGGAGCACAGAGATACAGTAAAACCTGAGAAAGCTGGAACCTGTGTAAAGTGGAAACCTGTCAGAGAAGGAAAATCCAGTATTTTCCACTAAAACGCAATGGAAAAGTAGTATGACTGTATGCTGTCAAAGGCTGGAAAACTTGTGAGACTTGGAAAAACAAGGCAGTCCTGTCGAGATCTGGCTTTCACAGGTTTCACTGTAATATATAAGCCTATTATAAAATTTCCTTCAAGTTTTAATTTTATTTAATAAATAATACTGATACTAATTTCATTGCTTCTTTTTGGAAGCTTTGTGATGTAGTGATTAAGAGCATGGGCTTTGCCTGCCACTTAGAAAGTAAATTACAGAACTGTTCTTAGATTATTTATCTTTAAAATGTAGATATTAAAAGCTATCCCTGAACACTGAGGACGCAAAGTACTTTTAACAGGGTTCCTAGAACAAAGTAACGGCTCAAAAAATGGTGGCCATTATTATAATCTTTCCCTTTCCTACTTTATGGAAGTGTTATCAAGATACGAAAATGACTGCAGAACGACCTGGGGAATGCAATACATAATATACCAGGACCCATAGATAACTGAGCTATAATAGCATTCATTATATTTAATTAATCATACCATGCCTATTTCCAAAATGAGGTACTAAATTGATTATTAATTTTTTACATGTAAAAAAGCAATAACAAATTAATGGAAAATCAGAAAAGTCTGTTAGAAATGTGTTAAGGATGTGACTTGGAGGTAAGCCTAATCATCATGTCTTCCCCATCTGCAAAGTGATTTATGGTGAATCTTCCAATGCAAACACCGCAAAAGACTAATGTTCAGAGACATCTTCATGTCTACAGTCAGATCCAAAATATAAATTATAAATTTTAATTACGTTATACCAAAGTAACAATTAAACAGAATTCCATAACGTTTCTCCTTATTTTATCATTTACTTTGATTTCTGTAATTTTAAAAGTAACCGTATCTGCTGAACAATAAAAATAAATGAATCATTTATTTACAATATCCAAGTTAAACCCCCAAATTACCTTAACTGTGTCATAAGCACCAAAATAAGAGGCTCGGTACACGATGATGCCCTGAACTGAAACACCAAACCCTTGGTATAAGCCAGCAATTCCATCCGATTTTGCTATTTTCATAATACAGTCGCCCAAACCCTTGAATTGACGTTCCTTAGGACCTAAAATAAAGTCATTTAAAATTTATTAGCAACATTATATATCAGCTAAATAATAAAGTTAATTAAACATTTTACAGATTTTAATTTTCCTAAACTGCCTTTTAGAAACCTTTCTTATGAAAAAAGCACATACTAAAATCCTTCCATTTATTTAAAGACAATCAATTGAGATTTCAAATAGCACCTTAAAATGATTTCAGTAAAAATACCAATTTCTTATGAAAGCAATCAAGTTTAAGCAATCTGACTTAAAACATTTTTATAAAATCACCAAGAAGCCCTAGTGGCACAGTGGTTAAATGTAAACAGCTGCTAACCAAAGGGTTGGTGGTTCTAACCCAACAGCCACTCCATGGGAGAACGATGTTGTGGTCTGCTTCTGTAAAGATTTACAGCCTTGGAAACCCTATGGGGCAGTTCTTTTCTACCCTATAGGTTACCAGGAGTTACTAGTTGGGGTTCACAAAATACTTGGGAATGAAAAACTCCAAGACTGCCTTCAGTTGAAGAACAAAAAGACAAAGGAAAAAGACAAAGCCAAGCACCTAGGAAATTTAGGATTATAAACATTTTAGATGTGGTATCTTTTTTCTAGCATTTGTTGGTTTTATTTTTTATTTTCTCTTGACCTAGAACTACTTGACAATATTTTTAAACTTATTATATGTAGAATGTAATATTCAAAAATAAAGTTTTCCTAATTTTGAGAGAAAACAAAACTACAGAATTTAAAACAGACACGCTGAGTTCTTTTTACTTACTTAGTGTCGTGGATTGAATTATGCTCCCTCAAAATATGTGTATCAATTTGGCTGGGCCATGATTCCCAGTATTGTGTGGTTGTCTTCCATTTTGCAATTGATGTAATTTTCTTATGTGTTGTAAATCCTAATCTCTGCCTATGGTTAACAAGGCAAGATTACATTCTGTTAAAGAGGATTTGGGTGGGATGTAACAACACCCCTGCTCAGGTCACATCCCTGATGCAATGCAAAGGGAGTTTCCCTGGGGTGTGGCCTGTATCACCTTTTATCTTACACAAGATAAAAGGAAAGGGAAGCGAGCAGAGGGTTGGGGACCTCATACCACCAATAAAGCAACACCAGGAGCAGAGTGCATCCTTTGGACCTGAAGTCCCCATGCCAAGAAGCTCCTAGACCAAGGAAAGATTGATGACAAGGACCTTCCCCCAGAGCCAACAGATAGAGAAAGCCTTCCCCTGGAGCTGGTGCCCTGAATTTGGACTTCTAGCCTACTAGACTGTGAAGAGCATAAATTTCTCTTTCTTAAAGCCATCCACTTGTGGTATTCTGTTACAGCAGCACTAGGTGACTAAGACACTTAGCAATAACAATATGGAGTTCCAGTTAAACATGACAGATGGAACTTGTATTTTCATCTTTGCTCAAACTGCCACCTCTTCTAAGATATTTTCTCTGATCACTTTCCTAAAACTGGTCTCACCCACTTTTCCTAAAATTTTCTTCATAGAATTTATCATTAAATGATAGCATATTTTAGTCATTTATTCCTTTTTTATTGCTTGTTTCCTCCACTAGACTATAAGGTACATGAGCTCCATGTCTTATATGGTGTGTGATACACAGCCTATACTTAAGGAAGGGCCTGGTTTATGGTAGACAATAAATATTTGTTGAATGAATCTCTGCTTCCTAGAGAAAACCTATTAAAATGATAGTAAAGGAGCAAAATAGGCTTAAAACCACATAGACAAAGAAGTGCACAAGACAGAAAATGAAATTCACACATTTTTCCAAGATGGAAAGGAAATGAAGGAGTGGAAACTCAGTTAGTAGAGAATGGTAAGCTAAAACTTATTTTCTTGTAGAGGGAGATTTTGTTGAGAAGCCATTTTGCCTCCAATAACCCCAGAAAGACTCAGAAATTGGAGGAACTAAATACTATCCTAGAGTGAAAGCAGGGGAGTAGCTGGATCCTCAAAATCCCCATCCTCACCCTAAGCAGCCAAGTGACTTACTCCCCTGAACGCAAGTCTACAAACTAAATGGTGTCAATTGAGTAACCTCCACAATTACTGAAAAAGGAATGGCATCAAGATACATCGTTGTAAAATATCAGGTCATCAGGGATAGAAAGGATCAGGAGTAAGAAAATGATCCAATTCCTTAAGAGCAACATTGAAAACTAGAAGCCAGGCTAATGCTTTGAAGATTGTGAAGTAAAATGACTTTAAATTCAGAATTGTATGTATGACCATATATTAATCAAGACAGTAAATCAGTGGCATTCTGACATGCAAGATCTCAAATTATATCCTATTCACTCTCAGAAAGCTACCAAAGAACATAAATAGGAAAAAAAAAAAGTAGAATAGGAAGATGTGATAAATAAAGTTAAGGAGAAAGGCAAAAAGAATCCCTAGGATGACAATTGTACATCCAATCTAGAGAGCATCCATAGTCGTTAGAGGGGTAAGTCCATGAAAGGATTTAGGAGTTGGCTCTCTAGGAAAAAATGGAAGTAAAGCATTAGTAGTCTTTGTGTTTGCAACACTACAGTGTTGGCCTTCCCTTCCTACCTTTGAAGGAGGGGAAAAAGCTGTATATTTTAGGCCCTAGGAGTAAAAAAAAAAAAAAAAAATTTTTTTTTTTTTTAGGAGTACCATTTGGTTGAAAATAACAATTTTATTCTGTATCTGCTAACACGGTTGTTACAGCATAACTCTACAATAAATAACACATAGTTCAAAACACAGAGAAGTTATTTCTAAAAACGCCATACCTTTTCCAATATCAGCACCTAATCTGGTTCGGGCAAAATCTAGCGGATACACTACACATAAAGATGTTGCCCCAGCAGCTCCACCAGAAGCCAGGTTTGCAAAAAACCACCTCCAGAACTGAAACATATTAATTAAAAAGTGGTTATTAAACTACAGAACCCGACTGTTTAAAACAGCTGGTAAATTCTTATTTCTATAAAGGTTAAAAAGCTAGATTTACAAACTGCTTTTATAAACACCTATAATATGTATTATAGTATCCCTTCTCTAAAAATGAATACATAAGGAATAATTTAAGATGGAAGAAAAGAAGGTAGTACCGTTACGTTTTGAAATCTAAATGTTATCAGATATTAAAACTTATCTTCCTTTTACCAAGTTCTTTACCACTGATCTACTGCTTTATTATATTCCTCAACAGACACTAAACAAACTTTAATGAGCTTGTAGATAAAGGTTTTTATTTGGGTATGGAGAGAAACTCAAAATACTTCTCTTCACATCCATGTATCCTTTGTTTCTCATCAGGCAGATATGTTGTTTAGGTGCTGACATACTGAAATTCCAGGATATTTTAATGATCTTTGTGCTCTACTATTAACTGAAAGGTTGGTGATTCAAACCCATTACAGGTGCCTCAGAAGAAAGTCCTGGCAATCTGCTTCTGAGGTCACAGCCTTGAAAACGTTATGGAGTGCAGTTTTACTCTGCAACACAGGGGACTGCCATGAGTCGATATCAACTCAATCGACTACTGGTTTTTTTTTTTTTTTTTGAGCAAGAGCAGCCCAAGTCAGCAAAAGAGGCCACATAATAAGATAATCATTCCTTTAAACCGTATGTATTTTCTGTTAATAATAGTGTTAGCTAATGACTAAAATGTCAGACATATATGGAGGCTTTAGTTGTGCCCTTTTTTTGTGAGGGGTGGGACGGGGAGACAGTGATATTTCATAATGCCCCTATTTCACTGTGTGATTTTCATATAATTAAATTTGAATAGCTCAAAAATATAATTATGTTCAAACGCTGAAAGAAAATTGGCAGAAGTCAATTATAACAGCTCCAATTCAAATGTTTCAGCACCTGGAATTTATGGAAAAAGAAAGGAACATTTGAACTGGAGCTGTTTTGGAAAATCCAGGCTACATGGCCACTGTAACCATTATATACATTAAAGTGAAAAATGTTCTAGTTACACTCAGTTTCTTGCTTTACTCTCCTGCTCTTATTTCTAACAATAGTTTTAAGTCTCAGCTTTGGAACTCTCGGTTTGCTCTTGGCCTGGCATGCACTTCCTATCTTTTTAAACAAAAAATAGTTACCTATTGCTTCATCCTCTAATTTAAGCTCTATCGCTTCTGTGAAATCTTCTCTGATGTCCAACCCTTCCAAAACTGTATGCAATCATACTCTCTTCCCATAAATACTTCATCTCTCAGAGAATTAAAGATAAATCACATGACCAATATGTCAAATGTCAGTATGTTCCAGATTCTCATCTTTTTTGAAAATAATACAACCACTTTCTACTTTCAATTTATAATGTGGACATGTCTTATCTCCTAGAGACCACACATTTCTTGAAGTTAGGATTATTACTTTTTATATAATAGATTTATTGAAATAAATTTACATACCATACAACACACCTATGTAAAACATACGATTCAATGGTTTATAGTATATTCACAGAGTTGTGCAACCATCCCCGTGATTTCAGAATATTTTTATCAACTTAAAAGGAATCCCTGTACCCATTAGCAGTCACTTCCTGTCTTCCCACCCCTCTTCCCTGAGTCCTAGGCAACTAATCTACTTTCTATCTCTACAGATTTACCTATTCTGGACATTTGGTATAAATGGAACCATACAGTATGTGGCCTTTTGTGACTGGCTTCTTTCACTTAGCATAATGTTTACAAGGTTCATCCATGTTGTAGCTTTTATCAGTACCTCATTCCTCTTTATTGCCAAATAATATTCCATTGTATGAACACATTTATCCATTCCTTAGTTGATGAGCATTTGGTTTGTTTCCATTTTTTGGAGGGTAGTATTCCTCATTCATCTTTTTATTTCACAGAGCAAGTCTTGCCTGAAATAACACATTCAATAAATATTGCTCTAACAAAGCATACTGGGAATGCCAATTACTGTTCCCAGCTTCCCATGGCTCCTTTCGAGTAAAACTGATTAGTGCCAGTGTATATGTTTCACAATCATACAGAGGTAATTTGGAGACTGCATCTGACCTAAAGGTAGCTAATGCATAGATGATCTGTAACCTGGTAGAAAAAGATGAGTTGGGTCAAAGTCTCTTTCTTGGGAACATGACTTTAGAGATTCCAAGCAAGTCTGCAGTAAGGGTAGAAACAGAAAGTTACTAATTTTGTTTTAGGTCTCAGATTACTTTGAGATTGCTGAAAGCTATAGACCTCTCCCAGGAAAAAAATAACACATGCATAAACATACACTTTTAGTGTGTTCACTGTATACCTAAAGCATCCATGGACTCCAGTTTAAGAACCTCTTACTCAGAGAAAGGCCAGAAGGGACCTCCATGATATTAACACTAAACTTAAAGGAGAAAGAAAATATAGGTAAACGAAAGAGGTAGGCAATAATGAGAAAACAGCAAGCATACATACAAAAAAGCAGTTCATTAGAAAGAGAGATAGACCAATCCCTAGGGTTGCCTTTGGTTCAAATTCCAGTGCCAGTGTATCATTACAATAAATCCCCTTTCCCTGAAGTAATTTCAGTGAATCTCTGTTTCTTACAACCAAATAAGTTAAATCAAACATAAAGTACGGCATAAAGGTTTATAAAGTGAATCTTAGATTCTACTAAACCTTTTTCCTTTCCCATATAAGAAAAAGAAGGCAGATCAATGACTTTTTGCATGCATTATCATAAAATTTATCATTCAAACTAGGACACTTTTAATAGTCAAAGTAGGAACTGTGAAAAAATGATGCAGGCAGGCATAACATGTGTAAACAGAACAAGCAGCCTAGTGAGGGGAGGGAAAAGGGAAAGGAGAGGAGGAAAAAAGAAGGAAGAAAGGAAGGTGGGAGGTAGGGAGGGAAGGAGGAAAGATAAGCGTTTTTGTAATGGATGAAACCTGTCCCTCTACAATTAAGCTTAAAAAGGAGAGGTAACGCATCAGTATAAACGAGTCTCAGTTACTATAAGTTAGTAATTTCAAGTCTTGTTAAAGGAGGGGGCATGGATGGAGAGGAATCAGGAAGAGAGAGAAGAGTGAAAGAGAAGTCCGAAGATTGTGAAGAAAAATAATCCTGTTTATTTTCAACTGTTGACAAATAGATATTGAGTGAGGAAACCCAATGGTGTATGGAAGAACAAATGCCCTGGGAGCAAAGTTCTTTCTAAGAAAGTTTGCCTAGGCAGTGAAGACAGCTGGGAGAAGCTCCAGTCTTCTCTGTCAAGGATTGTGCTGGAAGCTCCTAAGGGGTGGCAGAGAAATTTTATGCCCAGGCCCGGCTGAGGCTCATCCAATCTAGTTAGCCAAGCCGAGAGAAGAGTAGTGTGTGGTGGAAGGACCTGAGTTTGGGAGTCAGAAAGACATGAACAAATTACTTGGGCAAGTACCTTAAGCTTTGAGTTTTGCTTTCCTTTCTGTGCATTTAGGATAAAACTACCTCACTGTGAGAGGTGAAAATTTAGTGAAACAAATGGTGTACACCCCCCTTACCAAGGCTATGGAGCCCTGGTGGTGCAGTGGTTAAGGGTCATGGCTGCTAACCAAAAGATTGGCAGGTCAAATCCACCAGACGCTCCTTAGAAACCCTATGGGGCAGTTCTACTCTGACCTATAGGGTTGCTATGATCAGAACTGACTCAATTGCAATGGGCTTGGTTTTGGTTTTTACCATGGCTATTTCTAAAAACTTATTTTGAAACAATTGTAGATTCACATGCAGTTGTAAGAAATAATAGAGTGATCCCATAAACCCTTCCATCGATTTCCCCCAATGGTAACATCTGGCAAAACTATAGCATAGGAAATTGCCATGGATAAAAACCTAACTTATTCAGATTTCAACAGTCTTATGTAATCCTTACGCTTATTTGTATGTGATTTAGCTCTACACAGTTTTATCACATGTGCAGATTCATGTGACTGATGCCACAGTCAACAGTTCCATCTTAGGGATGCCTCATCCTACCATTTAATAGCCACAGTCACTTCCCTCCTTCCTGTCAACCACTATCTGTCTTCCACTTCTTTAACTTTGTCCTCTCAAGACTGTTATACAAATGAAATCAGACAATATATAACTTTTGAGATGTCTTTTTCACTCAGAATCTAAAGTTGCTGCATGTATTAAAAGTTTGTTCCTTTTTATTGCTGAGTAATATTTCGTAGTATGATATACTACAACAGTGTGTTTAACCAAGCACCTGTTGAAAGACATCTTGGTTGTTTCCAATTTTTCCTATTGTGAAAAAAGCTGCTATAAACATTGCATACACTGGGTTTTCCTTTGTGAATATAAGTTTTCATTTCTCTGTGATAAATGCCCAAGAGTTCAATTTCCGGGTCTGATGGTAAATGCCATGTTTAGTTTGCAAGAAACTGCCATACTCTTTCCCAGAGTGGCAGTGTCATTTTCTATTTCCATCAGCAATTTAAGAGTGACTGTTTCTCTGCATCCTCAAATCATTTGATTTTATCTCTATTTTTCATTTTTGCCGTTCTGATAGATGTGTTGTGATATCTCACTGTGGTAGATTGATGATGCTTAAACTCACTGTGTTTCTTTGATGAGAAACCAAAAGTACTGATTTTTCTTTTTTAGTTATTTTTCTCCACAATTTTTTTTTGGGGGGTAGAGATGAGATAAAATTTTGATGTTCAAAGGTAAAAACAAATGGGTCATTAATATCTAAATTTAGCAAATAATACATATTTAAATATTATATCATTAATCATAACTGAATACCTTTACATTCCATACAAGATAGCATGCTTTTTATAAGCATACTAAAAACGTTTTCAACTCAGGCTCTACTAATTTGGATTTACTACAGATTTTTCACAAGTATCAAAGTCACTTTTTATAAAACTTCCAGAGCCATGCTATCTACAGTTAGAACAGATTTTAATAACAAATATTCTGGTTAATTCAAGAGTCGTTAACTGTTCCACTTGGGCTTAGTCCTGTAGAAATTACCTTTTTGGGGAGGTGGGGTGGAAAGTATGCAGTAAAGGTTTAATCTGACAGTCTT
Organism: Elephas maximus indicus; assembly: GCF_024166365.1. Classification (NCBI taxonomy): domain Eukaryota; kingdom Metazoa; phylum Chordata; class Mammalia; order Proboscidea; family Elephantidae; genus Elephas; species Elephas maximus. The sequence continues at coordinate 17,999,318 of NC_064823.1, forward strand.
GGGTTGCCTAAACCCTGCGCATAGCAAAGGTCTTCAGGGCTGGCCAGCTGACTGGCTTCTGAGAGATAATCCCTGAGCCCTTGCAATATCTTGCCTGATAATTATGTCTTTGTGTAGCTGAGACTTTGGACCACACCAAATAGTTTATGCTAACAATTTGATTTATGGTGAATGCTTGTTTCTTTTTTTTTTAATTGTAGTAAGAACATATGCAACAAAACATTTGGCCATTTCAACAATTTTTACATGTGTGATTCAGTGATACTGATTATATTCATAACGCTGTGCCACCATTATCACCATCCTTTTCCAAATTATCCCACCACCATTAACGGAAAATCATGGCCTCGTAAGCAAAGACTGCCCCTTCCCCCATCCTGCCCACCCCTAAGAACCACTGATAAGCTTTGGTCTCTATGCATTTGCTTGGTGAATGCTGTTTTTATGTCTGGCCCTTTGGGCATGGTGTATCAGTTTGGCCTCTGGGGGTGGGGTAGGTAGAGGCTAGAGACTAAGTAGCTGTCAGTCACGCTTTGTGCTCATGTGTCTGATCCCCAGCAAAAACCCTGGACACCAAGGTTTGTGTGAGTTTCTCTGGCTGGCAACACTTTACACATGTTGTCACACATTGTTGCTGGGAGAATTAAGTGCTGTGCATGTGACTCCACTGGGAGACAACAACTGGAAGCTTGGTCCTGGTTTTTCCTGGACTCTGCCCTATGTGCCTTTTCCCTTTTTGATTTTAATCTGTGTCCTTTTGCTGTAATAAACTGTAATGATGAGTATAAAAGTTTTTTTGAGTTTGGTGAGTCCTTCTAGTGAATCATCGAACCTAAGGGTGGTCTTGAGAGTCTCTGACACAGGGACAAAGAAAGATTCTGAGTCAAGGGAAGTCCCAATTATTAGATCTGTCAGTTAAAGAAGGCAGGAATATTTCACTGAGGGCCTACTACAAAGCACAGTGCTATGCTAAGCACTTTACACGTAATCTTATCTAAACCTCACAATAAACTCTGAGGTAGGTATTATTATGTCCAATTCTCAGATGAGGAAACTAGGGATCAGAAAAGTAAAGTGACTTTCAGTAACAGACAGCTAAATAAGCAAAGCGTCAGGATCCAAATCCAGATCTTCTGATTACAAGTCTAAAGAGTTTTCTTTATGCCCTCCTCCATATATAAGACAGTGTAAAACAGTCAATAAACATTTTTTAAATGAAAGATGTTATAAGAAAAAGGGAGTAAGGGGTATAACTGAAAGGTGACAGCAACAAAGAAATGTTTCACAAACAGTTGCTTTGGAAAAATCTGCTAAGATTGCTTGTTAGTGGGTGTGGAGGGAGGAAAAAAGGGTGAGAGGAAGAGTTTGTAGGGGTGAGGGGAGACCTTGAGAGTAATTTAGGTGGTATAGTGCGTACGAAGGCAGCAAAATAAGAAACCAGAACATGACATATACTGGGGTATTTTCGTAAGCGTGCTATGCTAATTCTTTACAGCAACAAGTAAGAAAATTAGCATATTGGTACTTATGAAAATACCTCATGGGGGAAGGGCGTGGTTGGCAAACTAAGGTAGAAGGCACACTTTATTTGTGTGAAAATATGGTAGTTCATATAAGTAGAAAATTTTGAAATTGAGACTTTTGTAACTAAGGAAGTTATTACCTTGAAAACAACAAAAACAAAAAGCACCTCTGCAAATAAAAAAAGAAAAAGAATTCTCTAACTTAAATTTATAATTTTCTGGGTTTTGATTGATAGATCCTAAATCATAAACAAGAACACAATTTACCTCTTCAGAGAATAAATTACAACAGTGGCAGAAAATACCTACTTGTTGACTGTTTTTTTGCTTAAGCGGATAAAATGCTGAATTTCTCCAGTGCGGTAGAATAAGATGTAAATTAAATGTTTTTTTAGAGAAATAATGCCTTGAGACAAAAGATTCCTTACTTATTAAAGTTATGTTAAGAGGTTTAGAGAAACCTGAATGAGTTAACATAATTCTATATTTCCCATATAATTTCTGTAACAATACATATTATATTAATGGTAAATACGTTGTTTGTTAATTTTTTTCCTACCACTCAAGCACCTCCTCCTCAAATAAAATATCAAAGGTAAAAAAAAAACAAAACACAAACCCACTGCTGTTGAGTCGATTCTGACATGTAGGGACCCTGTAGGACTCAGTAGAACTGCCCCATAAGGTTTCCAAAGAGTGCCTGGTGGACTCAAACTGTTAACCTTTTGGTTAGCAGCCGTAGCTCTTAACCACTATGCTACCACGGTTTCCATCAAAGGTAAGACAAGTCCAATTATTTTTTTTTTTTTTAATTAATCTTAATTTGTTTGTTTTTGTGATTTCCCTATTTGAGTTGATATCAGGACGTTCTGTTTTGTGACCTTGTGTTGTGCTGATATCTGATATTATTGGTTCTCTGACCAAACAATATCCTTTAGTATTTCTTGTAGCTTTGGTTTGGTTTTTGCAAATTCTCTAAACTTGTGTTTGTCTGTAAATATCTTAATTTCGCCTTCATATTTCAGAGAGAGTTTTGCTGGATATATGATCCTTGGTTGGCAGTTCTTCTCCTTCAGTGTTCTGTATATGTCGTCCCATTCCCTTCTTGCCTGCATGGTTTCTGCTGAGTAGTCAGAACATATTCTTATTGATTCTCCCTTGAAGGAAACCTTTCTTTTCTCCCTGGCTGCTTTTAAAATTTTCTGTTTATCTTTGGTTTTGGTGAGTTTGATGATAATATGTCTTGGTGTTTTTCTTTTTGGATCAATCTTAAATGGGGTTCGATGAGCATCTTGGATAGATATCCTTTCGTCTTTCATGATGTCAGGGAAGTTTTCTGTCAGAAGTTCTTCAACTATTTTCTCTGTGTTTTCTGTCCCCCCTCCCTGTTCTGGGGCTCCAATCACCCGCAGGTTATCCTTCTTGATAGAGTCCCACATAATTCTTAGGGTTTCTTCATTTTTTTTAATTCTTTTATCTGATTTTTTTTCAGCTATGTTGGTGTTGATTCCCTGGTCCTCCAGATGTCCCAGTCTGCATTCTAATTGCTCGAGTCTGCTCCTCTGACTTCCTAGTGTGTTGTCTAATTCTGTTATTTTATTGTTAATCTTTTGGATTTCTACATGTTGTCTCTCTATGGATTCTTGCAACTTATTAATTTTTCCAGTATGTTCTTGAATAATCTTTTTGAGTTCTTCAACAGTTTTATCAGTGTGTTCCTTGGCTTTTTCTGCAGATATCCTAATTTCATTTGTGATATCATTAAGCATTCTGTAAATTAGTTTTTTATATTCTGTATCTGATAATTCCAAAATTGTATCTTCATTTGGGAAAGATTTTGATTCTTTTGTTTGGGGAGTTGGAGAAGCTGTCACGGTCTGCTTCTTTAAGTGGTTTGATATGGATTGTTGTCTCCGAGCCATCACTGGGAAACTAGTTTTTCCAGAAAATCCGCTAAAAAAAAACTGCAGTCAGATCCCTATCAGAGTTCTCCCTCTGGCTCAGGCTATTCAGATGTTAATGAAGCCGCCTGGGGAGGGTGGGGGAGGGAACAGAGAGATAGGAGAGTAGCAACTCAGAATATAGCCAGAGTTGCTTGTCTTGCTTGGAAAGACTATTATATCTGAGATTCCCGCGGGCGCGTCGCCTATGTGTGCTGTCTGTGTGGAGATTGCCCCCGGGGGGTCTGGCCCGCTGGAGTCACGGTCAGATCCTCCGCTTCCAGCCCCACGCCCAGCGTCAAGGCTCCCCTACTGGGACGGTGCACTCTCGACTCCAAAATCAGTCGCTGCCTCCCGGGGACTTCTCGTCCCTCCAGCCGCGTGGCCGTGCCGCCCCCATGAACCAGGTGGGCCCCCTCCCGGGGTTAGTTCAAATGGGTGGAGTAGCTCCCCGTGCTTGTGCCGCGACCGAGTGTCCCGGCTGGAACGCTGTTCTCCCTGCTCCAATACCAGTCGCTGCCTCCCGGGGACTTCTCCTACCGGCTGCGTCCCACGCCGCCCGCGCGACCCGGATGGTCACCTTCCCGGGGTTAGTTCAGGGGGTGGAGCAACTCTCCGTGTTTATGGCGTACCTGCGTGCAGTCCAAATCCCTGTGGGATGGTTCCCCGGCTCGGGTGCTGCTCTTTCTGCTCCAAGATCAGTCACTGCCTCCCGGGGACTTCTCCTAACGGCTGCGTCCCACGCCGCCCGTGGAACCGGCTAGTCCCCCTCCCGGGGTTAGTTCAGGGGGGTGGAGCAGGTCTCTGTGCTTGTGCCGTACCTGACTGGTATGCTGGCTCCAGGCTCTGGAAACAATCGCTGCTTCCCCGTATTAGTTCGTTCTCCGTCTCTAAATCTGTGTTTGTTGTTCAGGGTTCGTAGATTGTTATGTATGTGATCGATTCACTTGTTTTTCCGTGTCTTTGTTGTAAGAGGGATCCGAGGTAGCGTCTGCCTAGTCCGCCATCTTGGCTCCGCCTCCCAATTATTTTTTAGAAAATTTTAGACATTAAAATATAATTACCTGTTTTTCTTTATTAACTCCAGACATGAAAAGTTGCTTGTATTTGTCCTTAAAAGCAAAGTTCAGAGCTTGTGTTGGAAAATACCGGATAACATTTGCCAAATTGCCACGCCAATAACTCAAAAAACCTACAAAACAAAGCACAGTAAATATGAATTTATATTGCATGATCACTAAATAATTTCCATAGTTTGAACAAATTTTGCTACCAGCAGTCCCTTGGTTACGAACGTCCAACTTACATACAACCCATAATTATGAACCAACTCCATAAAGCCTATTATATTAAAAATTCAAGGTTAATATGTCATTTGTTAATTTTTTTCCCACCACTCAAGCATTTCCTCCTCATATAAAATATCAAAGGAAAAACAAACAAACCAACCAACCCAATGCTGTTGAGTTGATTCTGACTTACAGCAACCCTACTGGACAGAGCAGAACTGCCCCATAGAGTTTCCAAAGGGTGCCTGGTGGATTCAACCTGTTCATAATAACGAACAGGTGCTACCTGAGACGTGCATTAAAACATTATTACTATTGTATTATTATGTTAAAAATGTTTTAGTGTATCTGGAAGTGTTTAATATTTTTATACATAGTAAGGTACCCTATATACAATATACCAAGACAAACATTTGACTGATGTTAGATATAAACCGTACTTGTTTCAACTTATGCATAAATTTGATTTAAAGACAGGGTTAGCAATGAAACTCATTTGTAATCTGGGGACTGCCTGTATTTGAATTATATAAAACTTCTCTTGAGGAAAATAAACTTTTCTAAAATATGTGTGTCCCCACTGAAGAAGAAAGGCAGTATTAACTCCACGTACCCCATTCAAATTTTGTTCATTTCTAATAAAAGCCTTGGATACCTAAAAACCTATGGAAAGCATAAGTAGAAAAACAGAGCTTACTAGTATTAGTCAGAAAAGCCTCATTCCCAAACTGTGATGTACAATTACTATGTTAGAAACGGGTATTTTGGAAAGAACAAATATACCCACTTACTGGCTTGTATGTATACTAATGAGAATGATAAAGAGATAAAAGAATCTAAAGAGGTTGGAATTTAGTCACAAAAGGGATCCATTTTCAATTCAGTCATCTCTAGAGGCCGGATGGAGACTGGAAGGAACTTTTGAAGTCAAAGATCTTTCCATTTCAGTTTTCCATGGACTGACCAGCCCTATCAGGGTCTTCTAAAAAAAAAAAATATTTTTTTTTTTTAGACCCCTATAATTCTCCTTGTAATTCAGAGATGTCCTAGAACATGGTAGGCTAGCTCCTTAGTAGCCATGGCTGTTCCCACTAGATTGCAAATTGTCAAATGATTTGACCCTGATAAACCAAGTAGGGTACTTCTAGTACCAGCCTGGAGAACACCCAAAATTAGTCTTATAAAGACAAGGATTCAAATGCAAATAATATTAGCTGACAGGGCCAGTGCTCAGAAACTGACAAAGTTAGATGAGATGAAAAGATATTTATTGGTTAAATAAGTAAGTACAACTTGTGGAAAAAGATACAGAGTCTTGGTGAATTGCAAGCTAAATGTAATGCAGTAGCATAAAGACAATTAAGCACATTTAATAACGAAGAAATAATCTTCTTAGTACTCACAACTGATTTGGCCTTTACTAGGACATTTCTTAGGACATTTAATGATAATAGCTACCACTATATGCCAGGCACCAGAAAGGATATATACATTTTTTTTTTATATATACATGCATACACACATGGAACCCTGGTGGCGCAATGGTTAAGAGCTCGGCTGCTAACCAAAAAGCTGGCAGCTCGAATTCACCAGCAGCTCCTTGGAAACTCTAAGGGGCAGCTCAACTCTGTCCTATAGGGTCGCTATAAGTCAGAATTGACTCAAAAGCAACAGGTCATACATATATTTCATGTAATCATCATATTATGCTTAGGATGTAGGTTTTCCTATTATCCCCATTTTAAACATGAGCAAACCGAAACTTGAAAAGCTTAAAAACTTGTCAAAGGACATGGTTAATAAAGAGCCAAACCAGGATTTAGAACTAGATCTTCTGACTCTACTGTAGGCTTGGGTTTCTAGGAAAACAAAACACAGATACATCCTAAAATTACTGAAGTACAGAAAATAAAAGCTCTACAAAAGAAAATAGAAACCAAGTACTATAAAATTTTTTGAGGCAGTATTAATAAAGGCAACAATAATAATGTTAGTAACTGCTTTTAAATCATTTAATCCTTACAACCTCTCCATGACATAGGTGCTATTAGTCTCCCCATTTTTACAGATGAAGAAATGACTTTAGAAACAACTTCTGAGGCAAAAAGAAGTTAAGAAACTTGCCCAAAGTCACTCAGTCATAAAATGGTAGAGCTGTAATTCAAACCCAAGTGGTCTGGCTCAACAGTTGTTGTTAGTAGCTGTCAAGTTGGTCCCTGACTCATGGCAATCCCATGCGCAACAGAACAAAACTCTGTCCGGTCCTGTGCCATCCTCATGATTGGCTGTGCGTCAGACTGCTGTGATCCACAGGCTTTTTCTTGGCTGATTTTTGAAAGTAGATTGCCAGGCATTTCTTCCTAGTCTGTCTTAGTCTGGAAGCTCTGCTGAAACCTGTTCAGCATCATAGCAACATGCCACTCTCCACTGATAGAGGAACATTCGGTATGCATGAAGTGTGCTGGCAGGGAATCAAACCTGGGTCTCCTGTATGGAAGATGAGTATTATACCACCGAACCACCACTGCCCCCTTAACTTCTAAATCAAACCTGTTGCTGTTGAACTGAGTCTGACTCACGGTGACCCCATGTGTCACAGAGTAGAGCTGCTTCATAGGGTTTTCTAGGCTGTTATCTTTACAAAAGCAGATCACCAGGCTCTTCTTCTGCAGTACTACTGGGTGTGTTTGAACCACCAACCTTTAGGTTAGTAGTCAAGTGCAAACCATTTGCACCATCTAGGGATCCTCAATACTTTTCCATAAATACTTTAATCACCAAATATTTTCTGTACTAAAAAAGGCCAACTGTTTTTATTTAATGGAAGCAAAATAAAAATCTTAAAACATGAGAAACGTAAGTAAATTATAAAGAAATATCTCTTGCTAGTAAGGACCACAATGAAGGACTGAGGGATGCTGGTGAATCTAACTTTTGGATGTATTTTAGTGATTTTTAAGTTCTTAGATAACAAAAACATTTAAGACACAGTTAACCTTTGGAAGAGAAAGAAAATGAAACGTGATATCGAAGAATAAGATTTGATTTTCAGGACCACAGTTTATAGTAACACAGTGGTAGTTTCTTGGCAGAGAACAAAGTTGATATTAAAAAAATCGGGAAGAACATTTTTGCAGGAGACTTGTCAATCTGAGTGGGATTTAAATTGAAATTTTCCATGGGAGGGAAGAAGCATCACTCATTTTTTGAAAAGACTAACAAGCTCAATTTGGAAATAGTATTATACATCAGAAAGGTACCAGAGTTCCATTTTACACACTACTCATAAATACTAATGGTCACTTTGGAAACGGCTGATTTAGCTTGCTAGGTGTGGGAGTATTATGGATTTCAGACTGTCACTTATTAGTTATAATTCTGTAATTATGATTGTATTGAATTAACATTTATTTCACAAAATAAGAGCAGTAAAGGTTTGTAACTTTGGCTAAAGTACTGAATATATACATGGAAGGTGCTGATGACAAAGACACCTGGAAATTAACATAGACTACACAAGAGTGCCACATTTGTTCCTTTTAGCAAAATTGCATTTGCATGAACAAAACCTATTCATTGAAACAAACGCGAATGTCTCAATGAAAATCTAGAAACAAAGTAAACCCCTAGAGCATAACAGGAAAACTGACAAGCTCTCATTGGTCATGTCTGAAAAAAAAGAAAATCTCACATACAGAAAATGTTTCTGCACATAATTTCACAGAATGCATGGACTCTGCCGCTGTGGATCCCGGGTGGAGGACCTCTGTTCTAACCTCCGTTTCCACAGATCACATTAAAAATTTTTATTTGTATTTCTGTCTCTCACTGCAGTACCATGCTGCTAGAAAATTCGCTTTCCCTGCTAACAGTGAAAAGGGGAGGAACCCCAAGGTGGAATTCAGAATACATTTTTTCATATAAACACTGATCACTACGTAGGTTCCCTTAGGCAAATTACAAAAATCTGTTCCATGGGTAATGCAAGTTTATCTGAAATAAATCCATTTACAAATGAACACCTGGAAGAAAAAATGTTTGTAAATTTTGGAATACATGTTGTTGTTCTTGTTGTTAGTTGCTGTCTAGTCAGTTCTGACTCATGGCAACCCCACCTTTTCAAGGCCATGACCTTTCAGAAGCAGACTGCCAGGACTATCTTCCGAAGTGCCTCTGGGAGGGTTGGAACCACCAACCTTTTGGTAGCAGTCAGCCACTGAACCGCTTGTGCCACCCACAGACTCCAGTAATGAATAGATAATAATTAAACAGTTAAAATTTACTGAGCACTAACCACGTAGCAGACACCACCCTGAAAATTTTACATGCATTATCTTGTTTAATCCTCACAGCTACCATACCAGGTAGGTACTACTATTATACCCAATATATAATTGAAGAAATTAAGGCTGAGAGAGGTTAAATAAAAATTGTCCAAGGTCACAGGTAAAGAAAGGCTGGGATTTGATTCCAGGTCTGACACCAGACTTACAGCTATAAAATTTCTACTGCCGCTGCATAAAAATCCATTCTGGATAAAAACAGCAGTATTTCTGGTTAGACTAAAACAAGAGAAAAAACAAACGTGATATCGTTACAGAAATATTTGACCTTCTAGTCATGTAGAATAAATGTATAATTTCCTAATATGTACAACAAAACTAAGGAGTCCTGGTGGTGCAGTGTTTAAAGCACATGGTTGCTAACTGAAAGGTCAGTGGTTCAAACCCACCAGCCACTCCATGGCAGAAAGATCTGTCAGTCTGCTTCTATAAAGATTACAGCCTTGGAAACCCTCTGGGGCAGTTCTACTCTGTCCTATAGGGTTGCTAAGAGTTGGAATTGACTCGATGGCATACAACCACCACCATCACAAAACTGTCAGAGAAAAACATGGTGATTATGAAGTCTTTCCCTACTAAAACTAGAATATCTGTTAAGTTTTTTACTTAATTGCTAAGAAGAAATAATCTCTCCGAAATTTGAGAAAGGTGAGAAAAACCTATTCTGAACTTACTTCTAAAAAAAAAGACAACGTGGAACTGATGGAAAAATGGGAAAAAGTTACTGGGCCATTTACTGATCAAGAATGAGAATGCTAGGCATGTTTCTAGACTGGTGGACTCCAACACGGTTTGACAGTATGCCTATCGGTAAAAAAATGTGAGCATAATAACATAGTTTATAAAGAAAATAGTCTACATTCTACTCTGGTGAGTAGTGTCTGGGGTATTAAAAGCCTATGAGTGGCCAAGTAAGATACTCCACTGGTTTCACCCCTTCAGGAGCAAGGAAGAATGAAGAAAACTAATGAGGGAAAGATTGGTCCAAACGACTAATGGACCACAACTACCACAGGCTCCACCAGGCTGAGTCCAGTACAACTAGATGGTGTCCAGCTATCACCACTGACTGCTCTGACAGGGATCACAATAGAGGGTCCCGGACAGAGCTGGAGAAAAATGTAAAGCAAAATTCTAACTCACAAAAAAACACCAGACTTACTGGCCTGACGGAGACTGGAGAAAACCCAAGAGAATGGCCCCTGCGCACCCTTTTAGCTCAGTAATGAAGTCACTTCTGAGGTTCCCCCTTCAGCCAAAGATTAGACAGGCCCATAAAACAAGGCAAGACTAAAGGGGCACAGTAGCCAAGGGGCAAGGACTAGAAGGCAGGAGGGGACAGGAAAGCTGGGAACCCAAGGTCGAGAAGGGAGAGTGTTGACATGTTGTGGGGTTGTTAACCAATGTTATAAAACAATATGTGTACTGTTAAATGAGAAGCTAGTTTGTTCTGTAAACCTTCATCTAAAGTACAACTAAAAAAAAAAAGAAGAAAAAAGTGAGTATAATTCTCAACTATGTATATATTTTTTAATTCAATAAATTATATACCCTTGCAACTATACTGCCCTATTATTAACATTTGTAAACCATATCCAAAATAAAGATTCTTCATTTAAAAACCTTTTATAGAGTACCTACTGCATATCAGACACTGTTCTACCTGCTGGAGACAGCACTAACAACAAAGCTTACGGAGCTTACATTTTTTAGGGGGAGGGTCCAGGAAGACAGGAAATGAACAAATAAATTTGTCAGGTGGTCATAAGGATTATAATGAAAAAGAGTAAAAACAGAGAATGACGAAGGTATATTTTACATAGGAGGGCTGGGGAAACCCTCTATGATTAAGTGGTAGTAGAGCTTTTTTTTTTTTAGAGCATAATCAAGCATTTATTTGAACACCTGAAAGAGTATTTTCAAATATCTGGCTAACCATGATGTTTTCATACCATCATTTGCTATTACTTCAAGGCACTCTTAGGGCTACGTTCTTCGTATATGAATCTGTATTTCAAATAGTCTTGATAATTTCAAAACAGTCTTATCTCAGATCTGATTAGACTGTAATTGTATCTACATTGCAATGCAATGTGACTGATGAAATAACTCTAGGAGTAAGTGTCATCAGTTATGTCATTTTCTTGTGGTTCACTTGCTACTAGTATTCTGGATTTGTTTTCCAACGCAGGATCTTTTAAGAAGTTTTGAGGATTTAATTAAAGCTTGATAATAAAATTCTATAAATCCACTTAACTGGGCAAACTGTAATACGTTGATTACATAATAATCAAGGAAGCTGTCTGTTATACCCTCTACACCATGTAACTCCCACTCTTTTCTCAGAATGCCTCAGTATACTGTGATACATAATTGACAGCTGGCCCAAGCATAGGTGTCAGTGCCAATTCATACATTAAATATGAGTAAAGTTTGTTTTCCCATTTTAGTTAGATAAAGAATATCTAATATTTTCTTCTCATACCCACAAAGTATCATCTTCAAGGTGAACTCTAAAGTATAAAAACCTCACTGCTCTAGCCTTTAGATAAACAGTCTTGGGAAAGTCCAGGTTAAAAGACAGCTGATGAACTCTCTGAGAAAAGGGTTATGGTGGGCTCTTAAAAACGAGACTGCAAATGACCTTAGTGAGGAAGAAAAGGATCCACTTAAGACAAAGGGATCTCATAGATTAGATCTTTAAAAGGTTATATTTATAATATATTAATTAAAACAATCATTTTAATTAAAAATATATTTACATGTGCTTATTTTGCTTTTTTTTTTTTATTTTGCTTAGTGAAAAAGTATAGGATACCAAAATATTAAGGTGATTTCAGCAGTGATTTGTTTTTCCCTTTTTTGCTTCTCTATATAGTCTATCTATATTACACATGCATTATTTGTGTAATAAAGGTTTCTGTACAAAGTTGGAAGGTTATAAAAACAACCAAAGACTAGAGTAAAGCTTTAAGAATTGCATTAGGCTAAATCCAGAATAAGCAAAGAAAAGCTTATAAAAAATATTAAGGACCCACAAAGAGATATTTAAAGCTATGTTCAGAGCAAGAATGAAGATATCTATCCTTGAGGTGGAGAGAAAGCAAAGATAAAGAAGATAGTGAGAGAGCATCCGGTTGAACCTTCTGAGTTCACGTCTCTTAGGCTCATTCCATGTTAGCTAAAGGATGGAAAGTTGTCATTAAAATTACAGAAATCATGAAAAATAAGAGAAACTGCAGGACACTTGAGATGGACATATGTCTTGACTTTCAAAAAAGGAAAAAGAGCTAACTTCCAGAAATACAATTTTAGAGTTTGATTGCTCAGTAAAGTTCCAGAGTGATTTAGCACGGTGATTCCCAATCCTATCAGACTCAAGTCCTCTATATAAAATACACATTTTATAATGCTTCCATTACTATTCAGAAATAAAATTCAGACAGGGACCTTTTACCAATTAAGAAAAACCAATACAGTGCCTTCAGCATTATATGAAAGGAGAAAGTAATCTAAGATAAAGTATGTAAAGTAAAATATATAATAATATGCCTATCTTAGTAAGTAAATATGGTGCATAAACCCACTACAAAAAACCCACTGCCTATGGTGCATAGCCACACCATAAAACTAAACCCACTGCTGTCGGGTTGATTCGGACTCATAGTGACCCTGTAGGACTAAGTAGAACTGCTCCCACAGAATTTCCAAGGCTGTAATCTTTACGGAAACAGACTGCCACATCTTTCTCCCACAGAGTAATTGGTGGTGGATTCAAATTGCCAACCGTTCAGTTTGCAGTTGAGTACTTAACCACTGTGCCACTGAGGCTCCTTAATAAAATATATATCAAAGTAAATGTGGGGCATGACCATACCATAAAAGATAATAGTTAGATGCTTGCCTCTATTTATAACGAATCACATCGACAATTTAAAAAAGGGTTTAATAAATGTATTTATACATATGTACGTACTATCACTACGCATGCAATAGCTACAGACGGAGATATACATGGAGGACCACAAACATCAGAAGCAGAGCTGCTGACATAAGTTTTCAAAATAAGGTGCAACTCTTATTACTATTCTGAACAAAACAAAGTACAATCTTCTCTCTACTTACATGGTAGCTGCATTACTGGAATCAGTGTATATTAGAACTATGCTCCCAATTAGTTTGGGTTTGTAAGTAAATCAGCCTTAGGGTCTATGCTCAGATAATGATAAACAGGTTTTACTGTTACATGAATGGGCATGCGGGATGTTCAGCATTCCTGATCCTGGCCATTCCTATCACTGCAATTTACGATTGTACCCCTCTGTCTTTGTGGTGGAGTCTCTAAGTGGTATAAACGACTAACACACTCAGCTGCTAACCAAAAGTTTGGAGGTTTGAGTTCACCCAGAGGTGCCTTGGAAGAAAGGCCTGGCAATCTGCTTCTGAAAAACCAACCATTGAAAACCCTACGGAGCACAGTTCTACTCTGACCCACATGTGGTCACCACAGGTCAAACCATGAGTCAAAACTGACTCGACAGCAACTAATTTACCTTTGTGGTAAAAATTCCTCCAAGTTTCAAAAAATGCCCCTAGATGGCAATATTAACCCCGTTGAGAATTAAAACCCTGGTGGCTTAGTGGTTAAGTGCTACGGCTGCTAACCAAGAGATCAGCAGTTCAAATCCATATGGGGCAATTGGAAACTCTACCCTTGGAAACTCTATGGGGCAGTTCTATTCTGTCCTATAGGGTGCTCCTTGGAAACTCTATGGGGCAGTTCTACTCTGTCCTATAGGGTCGCTATAAGTAGGAACTGACTTGACGGCAGTGAGTTTGGTTTTCGTTTTAGCATAGGATGGAAACCCTGGTGGCATAGTGGTTAAGAGCTATGGCTGCTAACCAAAAGGTCAGCAGTTAGAATTCACCAGGCACTCTTTGGAAACCCTGTGGGGCAGTTCTACTCTGTCCTACAGGGTCACTGTGAGTTGGAATCGACTCAATGTCAATGGGTAATGGGTAGTTCTCTGACAAGGAGGCCTGGTGGTGCAGTGCTTAAGGCTTGGCTGCTAACTGAAGGTCAATGGTTTGAACGCACCTGTCACTCTGCAGGAGAAGGATGTGGCAGTCTGCTTCCATAAAGATTACAGCCTTGGAAACCCTATGGGGCAGTTTTCCTCTGTCCTACAGGGTCACTATGAGTCAGAATCGACTCTCTGATGAGGTCTTAGAATATATGCCAAAGAGACAGGTTCCTGCTTTTCCTGTAAAAACGTTGGGGGAAAATGGGAAGCCTACTTTGATAAAATGAATGGGGATGGGGAGACTATGAATACCTGAGCTCAGCTCCCAGATTGGAATTCTAAATTCAGAGTTTAGATGATGCTTTAAGATTCTACCTCTGATCCCATATACTATACCCAACAGGTCAGAAAGTATTGAAATCGCATCTTTAGGGAGAGAATGCTTGCTTTCTTATGAGTAACCTGCATAGGAGTGGAAAAAGGATGGCAAAGGAATTAAAGCCAGTTTGTTTCTTATTCATTTAGAGTTTTCCACTGAATCCAACTTCATGGGTAGATTACAGAAGGTTTCTGATAAATTTACCCTCCCAGTTTAGAAGTCCAGGTGGAGCAGTGGTTAAGACCTCAGTTGCTAACCAAAAGGTCTGTGGTTCAAATCCATCAGCAGCTCCTTGGAAATCCTATGGGGGCAGTTCTACTCTGTCCTATAGGGTCACTAAGAATTGGAACCGACCCGAGAGCACCTAGGAACAGCTTAGGAGGTATTCTGCAATAGGAAGGAATTTCCTGGTTCACAAAGCATGTTCATTATTTAGTCCTTAAAATTATTCAATATTAACGGAAAAAATTCCACGATGAACAAAACAGCAGAATGTTAAATACAGACAGGATCAGTAGTAAGGGAGTTTTCTTTTTGCCTCAGATTCCAATATGGTTTGGGACTGGCCTCTTGGCGGCAGTGCAGTGGTGCACATGAAGCAGATGAAGCTGCTGTTGATCTGTCTTTAAGATTTTGGTATTTTCGCAGTCATGGATTTGTTTGCATTAATTTTGATTTTTTTTAAATACTGCTTGTCTTGATTACTAAGTGTTTTGGTGCCCCCTTAAAATTTTGTGCAGAAGTGAGTGATTTGCCTTAACCTAGTCTAAGCCCTGGTTTTCAGTAGTTCTCAGGAATAAGTAGAACCCCTTCTCACTGAATTGATACCAGAATCCTGGGAGGTGCCAATGCGTCCATATTTGTACTTCTCTTAAAAATTCTATTTCAACAAACACTTAAGTATCTTAAAGCACCCGTTAACGTACAGCAGCGTGCCTAGTGACATCTCCCTCAATCCTGAGAGGCCAACGCCTTTCCCTCTGAGCCTGGCACAGGTGCAACAAGGTGTAATCCTGCTGCAGTGGAGAAACTCAGAGCCAAGGTGGTTACCCCTGCACCAGGAACGGTTACACGTAGGCCTTCTTAGCTCCGGGAAAGCAGAGCGTCTTGGATTGGTTAAAAAACTGAATTTTCAAAGGTGAAGAAGGAAATGGATCACTGAGAGACATGGCGTCTGCAACTGCCCCTGGCCCAGCCTACCCCTTCCCTGGAAAGCTGACAGGGAACGCGCTGAGGCCGGTGCTCGGCGGCCTGCACGCACCTTGTTCACGGGGAATCCGCACCAGACAATCTATCATGCCTTTGTACTGCGCCTCGGGACTGATCTGCTTGGACGACGCCTGCACCTGCAGCAGCAGCTTCACCCGCTCGATGGGCGCCACCGCCGTCTTGGACACTGCCGCTGCGACACCGCCTGCAAGCAGGTCCTTCCCAAAGGACACGGCGTCAAACAGCCGCTTGTCCCCCTTCTTCTCCTGCTTCTTCTTCCCAGACTCACGCTGCATGGTGAGGAGATGGACTTAAAAATGGGCGGCAGCAGGTCTCAACGTGGGCGCGAGAGGCGAGAAGGGAGAGCAGACAACCGCTCCACCCTCGTACTGGCGGGAAAGCCGCGCTCAGGATGCCGGGAGACCAGCGCGCAAGGGCAGGAGAGTGGAGGGGAGGCTGGGCGAACTGCGCAGGCGCCTCCAACGGCCTCCCGCCCTGGCGTCAGACACGTGACTTCTGGCACGTGGCCTCACGCGACCGGGTGTCCGGCAAGTGACTCCTGGCACGTGGTAACCCTTCTCACGTCTCTAAGTCACTGCGAACTTCAGAGCAGGCAGCGGAGTCAGGACGCTGTGGGTTCTGACCCAGCACAGCCGGTCATGCATGAGAAAATTTAGCATAAACTGGGACACAGTAATGGCATTAAACCAATTGTGTGGGGTTAACCGAGTTTAGTTTTACTCTCCAGCACACCCCCTCTACGTTCCTTTAGAAATCAATTTAATCTGCAACTCTTACTTTACCAGGGATTGTTGGTCTAGTTATATTTTCATCGTCTAGTTTTGCTGATTGCTGATTGTACCCCTGTAGCATAATTTAACATGTTCCGTTTTCTCTTGTACTTTATTTAGATTGGTAATTCTATCTAGAACAGTGGTTGTCAGTTCAGACTGCACATTTAAAGAGAGAGGGCGGAATGGTTTTTTTTTGGGGGGGGTAGGGTCTGACCCAGTTAAATCAGGATCCTTGGAAATGGGGCCTGGTTGTCCTTTTTAAGTTCCCCAGGTAATTCTAATGTGTGGGGTTGAAAACCAGTTAAGGACCCCTTTTCACTCTTAAAAATTATTGAAGACCACAATGGAGCTTCTGTTTTTGTGTAATTTATATATAACAATGTTATTTATCAGAAACTTGCGACTCTTCTATGTGGGTAACAATCAGCAAAACTAAGCAGTAAGAAAGTAGCTAGACAAATGACCACTGCTAAATTAACCATATCAGAAATTAAAACAAAAATTTAAACTATTTTTAATTCTAAAAAATAATTATAAACCCATTACATGCTAACATAAACAATATTTTTAATAAAAATAACTTTCTCAAAACAAAAAAAGTGAGAAGAGTAGCAATGTTTTATATTTTTGAAAATCTCTCAAGTTGCCAGAAGGTTCTCAACAGCTAGATTCACATAACTGCTTTTGCCCTTAATCTGTTGGAATATCACTTGTCAGGCAGCTTCTGGTGCAGCCTCCATACACTCATGCAAGAATCAGAGTAAAAATGGCACATGTCGTCTTACCACTAAGAAAAGTTTTTGAGTATTGGATGGCTAGTCTCTGAAAGGAACTCTCTGAATGGGCCTCAGGGATACCTAGGGGCACCCACAGACCACACGTTGATAAAACAGCTGCAGGCGTATCAGATTCATGTTTGATTGTTGACAAGAATACTCAGTAGGTGTACATCTATCCTACACAGAATGTCAGTCTATATTTTTTTCCACCTTGCTTTTTTTTGACAATATATCTTGTAAATCCCTGGATAAAAAACAAACAAACCAGTTGCCATCATCGATTCTGACTCACGGTGACCCCATGTGTGCAGAGTAGAACTGCTCCATAGGGTTTTTAAGGTTATGACCTTTTGGAAGCAGATTGCCAGGTTTTTCTTCCAAGGTGCCACTGGGTGGGTTCAAACCACCAAGATTTCAGTTAGTAGCCAGGCACTTAGCTGTTTTTGCCACTCAGGATTCCTGAACCCTCTAAAGTAGCATACAATATATTCCTGGTTCCTTCTTTGTTTGATAGTTTTTAATAAATGGAGACCCCATCGTGTCATCTTACTTTGTACCATCTACAGAGCATCAGCCTTTATGAGTTACTGGCTTTTTTATTTAAGGTTCACATTTTCTTCTTATTAAAAAACACTTAGGCCAGACCAGGAATCGTAATACTTGATCGTTGTTGTTAGACGCCGTCAAGTCGGTTCCGACTCACAGCCACTCTGTGTACAACAGAAAGAAACACTGCCCAGTCCTGTACCATCCTCACAATTGTTATGCTTGAGCCCATTGTTGCAGCCACTGTGTCAATCTGTCTCTCCAAGGGTCTTCCTTTTTTTCTCTTTTTGGTCTGGTCTAAATGTTTTTTCAGTAGTGACAAATAATATTAGAAGTGTTACAATACACTTTGAGTAAGGAGAAAATGTGAACCTTAAATATTTTGATTACTTCACATATAAACAGTTGCCACCCCCTACTGGTTCTATGTTTGATGCTACTTTCCTCTCCATAGCATCTTATTTTATTCTTAACTGGTTTTTCAGCCTGCCTGTCTGCATTTTATATGCTGCTGCCAGAGTAATTAATCATTATTCCTAGGCTTAAGAAATTTGAAGTCTCCTCATTGCATTGACTTCAAAATCCTTAGCAAAATCCATTGAAAGTTCAAGAAATGATCAGCTTTTCAATCTTCAAAAATCTGAAAAATGAAAGGCTTCAGACTCCTTTAAGGGGTTTTGAAGCATTAACAAGCACACAGGCAGAAATTTAAGGAGGGAATTACATGAATCACACTCCAGGCAAGACTGTCTTTTTAAGATGCCAAGAAAGGTCAAAAGGAACCATCTCTTGTCTTGGGGGACCATAAGTATCTCTGAGGACAGAAAAACATGTCCTGCTGTCCCCCAGGACAATTTTATCTTCCTTCTCCTCAAGTGTAATTCACTCAAATAATTGACAGTGTTCATAGCATATCCTTTTCTGACATCCTCAAGCTTATTTCTGTCATGTATTCATTTACGGAAGCCAGACCAAAGCAAAAGTAACTACTTTGAAATGTAGTTTTTAAACTTTTTTGAGAGCTCTGAATCATCCCCTTTCAATAGATGGGAGTCAAAAACATTTATTTTAATTTGCATTATATTTATTTACTAATTTAGGGAAGAAAAAGAGGTTCTAGTGATTTATGTGTTGATAACACAAGTACAGAGTCTCAGGGTCTTTGCACTGTTCACTCTTTTTCTTAGAAGCCAGCTTGGTTAGCTCTCTCACTTACCTCAGGTCTAGGATCACCTCAGCAAGCCCTTCCCTGGCCACCCTGCCTGAAATATCATCCTACCCCCCATACTTCACATCCTCTTTTCTTGCTTCAGTTTTTTTCCTCAGCATTTATCAGTATACTTACTTGTTCACAGTCTGTCTGGGAACTGGAATATAAGTTCGCTGAGGGCAGGGCTTTTTTAGCTGTTTTGTTCACTGCTGTATGCCCAGTACCCAGAACAGCGCTTGGCACAGAGTAGAAATTCAATAAATATTTATTGGATGAATGCATGAAAAGGAAACACAACTACAAACTTCCAAACCATCTTTATTAAAAATTATCAATATAGTATAAAAATAGCTTCAATTATATGGAATATAGAAATACAACTCTGCAAAATTAAATTATTTCACACAATTTAGTGTATGGATTAAAGTTTTAATAACATTTAATAATTTATTTAAAATACCCAAAGTATAAATCCTGTTTTAAAAAGTGTTTACCTAGTTTAATGCTAAATCATTTTTCTCACTTCTTTCCAACATTTTATACAGTAGCAGGTATATTCCACTAATCTTTTGGTTTTCATCCAATGGGTATTTATTAAAAATAATAATAATAAATGGTAGTAGTAGCTAACATTTTAATAGCACTTAATATGTGCCAGGCACTATTTAGAGGAAACCAACACATATAACAAGTAACTATTCACAATATTATTTTGAAGAATGTTCAAAGAAGTCAAACCTAGTAAATTCGTTTCATATCTTTTCCCCCAAATACAGGCATTGCATATTTACTACCTCACCAGTATATATTATCAACAGTCCAGTCCCTTGACACATAAATAAGAAACATTCTCTTGCTAGGTACAGCTCTGTAACCTCACAAAAACAAGCTAAAGACAGGAGAGAGAGACCCTAAAATGTAATCTTTTGGGTATGTTTTGGGGGCTAAAATATATCATGGCAATAAGGCAGTACTTAGTATTTTTAAAAATGTTAGTTATATTGTCTTTCATATTACAGCCTTTGGTGAAAGGGATCATTTACTGGACGCTAAGAAAATCCAACTTAATGTTTCTTTATCTGCTACAGCACGCTTCTGGAGTATCTGCACTGTCACTTAGTCCCTTTTTATTTAATAAAGTGACAGAAAGGCACTTATTGTTCAAAAATTAGATCTACTTTCACATGTGAATCTGAACATATTTGGAAAAGTGGGAATCTAAGTTAACTTAAGAGTGCTTTACTTCAGTATCCATTTAGAGATGAAAATCAAGATAATGTTTGGTTTTACTTCTTAAAAAGGAGATGTCTCTGCAATATGAACATTATAGTATACAACTACAATCTATTTCCCTTTTATAGATCAGTAGTCTGTTTTGTCTTTTATTGATTTTTTTCCTATTTACTTATCTGAATTGTGGTCTTATTATTCTTTGACACCAGGAAGACAGTTTGACAGACCAAAATTTCATTAAATGAAACAAAGTCCCTTGTGATAAAATCTCAAGTCTTAGTTCAGTCTGTCTGAAAATCTGAGGGGAATCAAGAGCTGCATTTATTAATAATTTCCAGTACTAAAAAAAACTCAAAGTATTTTGGGGACATATCCAGAAATTTAAGATGCTTAATTAACTACTTATAAACAAAGTGTCTTAACGTGGATATATATATATACATACACACACACCTCCATACACACACAAGCAGTCCTAAGACAGCAGTAGTTAAGAGTCTACCATTTGACTCGATATTGTGATCTTAAGGGGGGAATATTTCAAGCCATTTTTTATTATATTTCAAGAACCCAGGTTTCTTGCCCTGATTCCAGTGCCAAAATTAAGGCCCACGGGTCACTAATGGGCCAAGTATGCAGAGGTTTACATTTAAACACCTGGGTAAAAACTTGTAAGATGCTGACAGAGAGATAATCGTGTTTCTTCTAAGACCAAATGACTCAAATTGTGCACCCACTGTATTTTGCATTTAGTTCTGACCAAACTTGAGCGTCTTCATTTGAGGCAGTGGAAATGTAGAGATTGACTGGAGATGTACTAGTATAACTTGAATTCTAAAACTTAAGTGCTAAAGAAGAAACAACCTAGTGTTGTAAATTTTCTGGGGCACCTGAGCCTCCAGGAGAATCCATTCGCTAAATGTCAATTAAAAATGCAGTATTTGTTATGAACTTCTTTTCTCCCAATCCACCAAATTCTCACAGCCTAAGAAAATTCTCATCTCATTAGTTTTCTTTCCCTACTAAAGTTCAAGTAAACTATTACTCATTAAAGTGTTCCTCCTTTGGGAAAGCCCAATACATAATAATCCACACTTGTAAGACAAAAATTAGGACTTTACAAAAAAAAAAAAGTTGCCAAACTCCTCAGTGTTTTTAACATGATTTGGTTTTAAGAAAAGATTTCCATCTAATTTTCCTGAAATTCATCAACTGTATAAAATGTATATGGTGCACATGAATGTATTTCAACAAAAAGAATGACACTGAAATTCATGGACAAATAGTTTAACAAATATATCCTAGTTAAAATTGAGCTTACCTAAAAGAATAAACAAAGTCAAATAAATAAAAAAAAGTTTAACTTTTATCCCCTCCACCCCCCATGAGGTATCTAAAATACTAAGAAAAAGTATTTGATCTGGTAAGGAATTAGTACTTGGACATTATAAATTCAGATACTGACCAAGAGGGAAAAGAGGCTTTAGAAACCTCAGTGCAATCATCTAATTTTATTAAATCTCTGAGCTCAGGGAGGTAAAAAGACTTGCTTATGGTCACAGCACTAATTAGTTACAGAACCTGGTCACCTCCTCCCAGTTCCATGATTCTTTTACCAGATATCAATATTAGTCTTGAGAAAAAATGCACAGTGAATTGAGTATTTTTCCAAGATAAATACTTACTATATCAATTTTATATAAAACATTTCACATTATTTCAAACTAGTCAATAAATTAATGTTTTGTACCAGAATGGCAATACTAAGTAAATAATCCCTTCTTCATATATTTTTGGTCAAGTATCTTTTCAAAAGTCTCACAGTACTACATAAGATTTAGGCCATAAATTCAAACAGCATTTCATCATAATGTTTTGTCAATATCATGGCCAATATTGTACAGTGAAAAGGAGCTAAAACATCCATTTTGTGTATCAATTTCAGTAATTATGACTGATGCTCCATTTTCAGTGTTGCTCTGAACTGAGAAAGCACAGTTATAAGGTTAATCCAAAGAATAACTTAAAAGCCAATTCGACAGCAATTTCTGTGACTGAGTCATGAAAACAGACATAAAGTTCTTGAGGTTTGGGATGAAGAAAGAGTCTCCTGTAGAGGAAAAGAACATACTTATCTTAGACATCAAACAACAACAACAAAACCTTCAATGTATTTTATTTTGCTTCTGAAAGAATCAGTAGTAAATTTAAAAAACACTAATCTAAATCTATAGTAGGGGGAATACAGCTAGATTTAATTCCAAATGAATTAATATATGCTGTAAACCTGTTGCTGTCGAGTCAATCCTCACTCATAGCAACCCTCTAGGACAGAGTGGAACTGCCCCATAGAGTTTCCAAGGAGCAACTGGTAGATTCGAACTGTCGAACTTCTGGTCAGCAGCTGTGCTGCCAGGGCTCCAGTATATGCCTTAGGTGAATTATTTTTATTGTTCCACCCATCCACCACCATATTTTGCCAAGCACAGCCCCATTCACTGAACTGTTACATATTTATCAAGTGACCATTATGTGCCAGGTGCTGTTGCCGGTGCCAGTGTGGACAAGACAGATATAATTCGTGACCTCACCAAGCTGATGTTCTAGTGAGGGGGGGAAGACAATAAACAAGAAAATAAACACAAAGTGGTGATACAATGACAAATAAATAGGTAGCCACTTTAAATGGGAGAAAGAAATTGTTATGAATTGAATTATGTCCCCAAGAAATGTGTATCAACTTGGCTAGGCCATGATTCCCAGTATTGTGTGGTTGTCCACCATTTTGTCATCTGATGTGATTTTCCTATGTGTTGTAAATCCTGTCTCTAAGATGTTAATGAGGCAGGACTCAAACTACAAGATTAGGTTGTACCTTGAGTCAGTCTCTTGAGACATAAAAAAGTGAGCAGAAAGACAGGGAGACCTCATTACTACCAAGCATGAAGAGCTGGGAGTACGTGTTCTTTCGACCCAGGGTCCCTGCACTGAGAAGCTCCTGGACCAGGGGAAGATTGATGAGAAGGACCTTCCCCCAGAGCCGACAGAGAAAGCCTTCCCCTGGAGCTGATACCCTGAATTTGGACTTGTAGCCTCCTAGACTGTGAGAGAATAAATTTCTCTTGGTTAAAGCCATCCAACTGTGGCATTTCTGTTATAGCAGCACTAGATGACTAAGACAGAACTTATGGATCCTCTTGTTTGAATGTCAAGGAGCCAGACATGGACAGGTTAAGTGGTAGAACATCCCATACAGAAGGAAGAGCAGAAATGATTCTGTTGGTGCTGGTGTAGCTGGCAGACAGTGAATGGAGGAGAAGAGTAATAGGAGATGGAACAGAGACGTGAGCAGGGCCTTATCAGGCAGGGCCTTATTGTTCAGGGGAATAAGGAAAGGAAGGAAGGGAGGAAAGGGAGAAGAAAAGAAGGAAGGGAGGAAAGAAAGGAAGAGAAAAGGAAAGAAAGTAAGGAAGGAAACAGGAGTAATATTATAAGAATCTTTTAGTGTATACCAATATAATTGTTCATGTAACTGAATAACTTTTTTTTTTTTTAAGTAGAAAAATACTTAAGAGGAATTTAAAGGAGGTGTTTAGTAAACAAAACAAAATTCTTAAATTTGTTAAAATATTATACTTAGGTTAATAATTCCATGCTTACATTTAAAAATATTTGTTTCTTTCATTTTTATAACATTTTACTTCAGTTTTAAAAATACTTTTTTCCCACTTACCCTACTACCCAGTAAGCCATAACCGGTGGTGCTTTTTTCTGATCGGTCCAGTTTTCGGATGAGCATTCAAACAACACACCATGTTCTTTCACAGGGTTAAGAGAAGACACTGAATTTGCAGAATCTGAATGATCTCCACCCTTTAGTACTTTCTTTTTCTGTAAATTAATAGGTATTATTAGTATTAAAGGAGCCCTGGTTGCACAGTGGTTAAAGCACTCAGCTGGTAACCAAAAAGGTTGGTAGCTGGAACCTACCAGTGTTCTGTGGGATAAAGACGTGGCAGTCTGCTTTTGTAAAGACTGACAGCCTTGGAAACCCTATGGGGCACTTCTACTCTATCCTATAGGGTCACTACAAGTTAAAATCAACTCAAGGGCAGTGGGTTTGGTTTGGTATTATTATTATGAGATATTAATAGTATTTTTAAAAAATATTTTCACATACAGATTTGAATTGGTTGATCCTAGTATCTATATGTCTGCAACAAAATTCTTCTTACCTGCAGGAAAATTGCTACCCTCCCGCAATTCTTAGTTTAAACGATAACTCATAGAACAGACTTCATGGATAGTATCCTTTGACCCTCTCAGGGAACACTTTATTCATAGCCCTACATTCGTATTTACATTATACTGCAGTTTATAGGTCTGTCTTCCCAGTAGATTATGAGCTTTTCCCACAGCAGAGACAATGTGCTATTTATCTTTGTATTTTTTTGAGAGGAACAGTGCCAGACACATGTTGTTGTTGTTAGCTGCCCTGACTTAGGACGACCCTATGCATAACTGAATGAAACGCTGCCTAGTCCTGTGCCATTGCCACAATCAGTTGTGGACTGAACCATTGTGATTCATAGGGTTTTCACTGGCTGATTTTCAGAAGTGGACCGCGAGGCCTTTCTTCTAGTCTGTCACTGTAGAAGCTCCATCAAAACCCATTTAGCATCATAACACACAAGCCTCCCCTGACAGGTAGGTGGTGGCTACACATGAGGTACACTGGCCAGGAATCAAACCTGAGTCTTCTGCATGGAAGGTAAGAATTCTACCACTAAACCACCACTGCATAAACCAAAAACCAAACCCATTGCTGTCAAGTCAATTCTGGGTGCTTAATAAATGTGTGGTGAATGAATGGATGGTTCTGCAATATACTTAATACACATTTTTTTTTTGTCTGTTCCCACGATGCGCATGAGCCCTGGTGGTGCAAATGGTTAAGAGCTATGGCTGCTAACACAAAGGTGAGCAGTTTGAATTCACCAGCCGCCCCTTGGAAACTATGGGGCACTTCTACTCTCTTGTAGGGTTGCCATGAGTCGGAATCAATTTGACAGCATCAGGTTTTCTGATGCATAATTTCTACATTTCTCATTGATTAAAGCGTAGGAAAACAATGACTCATTTGGAACAACAGACCTTGTACAAGGCTCAGGCCAAAATGGTAAAGTAATCCTTAACTTTTCTCTTTTTCTCATAACTTACATCTGATCCATCAACAAAACCTTTTGGCTTATCCTCCAAAATATATCCAGAATCCAGAAACAACCATCATCTCGTTTTGAGAATTTCAGTAGCCTCCTAAGTGGTCTCTGCCTCCATCCTTGCTCCCCTAAAGCCTGTGATCCTTTCTTTTCAAAAACTGAGAAAGATCACGCCCCTTCTTTTGCTTAGAACTGTTCAAGGACCTCTCATCTCCTTCAGAACAAAGCCCAAAGTCCTCCTCGTGGCCTTTCAGGCCATGGCATGATCTGGTCCTCCTACCTTTGCAATCTCATCTCCAACCACTTTCCTCCCACTCAGTCCACTCCCAGACTCCTGCTTCTGGGGCTTTGGACTTGCTGTTCTCTCTGTTTGGAGGCGTAACTTCCAGACAGATAGCCTGCCTCTAGATAGCCTTGCTTCATTCAGGTCTCTGTTAGGTGACATGATCAGAGGGGTCTTTTAAAATGGTAATCCCCACCTGTTGTCCTTCCCTGTTTTATTATTCCTCTTGGCACTTATCCTACCTGATATATTGTACTATTTGCTAATTCATTTGTCTCCCCCCATTAGAATACAGAGCCTTGGTAGTACAGGGGTTGACCTTGGCTGCTAACCAAAAGGTCAGCAGTTTGAATCTACCAGCTGCTCCTTGGAACAGTTCTACTCTGTTCTATAGAGTCGCTATGAGTTGGAATTGACTTGATGGCAATAGGTACACTACAGTATAGACTTCATGAGGACAGGGACTTTGTTTTGTTCACTGCTATATCTACAGCATCTAAACAATGTCTGGCACATAGCAGGTACTTCAATATTTAAATAATATGGGGAAAGTTAATTTATATTACTAAATATTATCAAATAAGTTAATAAAATATCCTCTTATAGAATTTATCAGTTATGTCAAATAGGGAAGGAAAAGTATAAGAACCAGAGCACACAGGGATATATTTTGCTGAATATCAATTTCTGATAGGTCAAAGAAGAAATCCTGTAAGATACAGAATTTTACTGCTGAATGAGCCATAAGAAATGATATAATTTAGCCCGCTCAACTTTATAGCTGAGGAAATAGGAAGAGTTAAGGCCCAGCCCAGGATTCTTTATTCTCACTCACTGCCAATGTCCTTCCTCCTTTAATCCCGAATTCTTCACAGATTTGACATCTAGCACACACGTTGGCATATACATTATAACTGTCCTCAGAAAGTTTTTTGTTTTGTTTTTGGGCTGTATAACATCTGTCCAGTCACAAGTAAATCTCTGCATGTTTATACTTTTGAGGAAATCAACATCTGTCTTCCTGTCATTCAAACAATATAATTGATATTTTAATTGTATACAGAATCACCACTTATACAGGAGGTAAAGTTTTAAATGAAACTTCATCTTGGATTGGAAAGCAACATCCACCAATCAAATGGCTAAAGAAAAAAACGACTGCAATAGTATTATATCTGTTGCTGTATCCTAACTCTGTTACGTTCCAAGAATTCCTTGTATGGTTGGATGAACATTTAAAGAATTATCAGAGTTATTTTGGGAACCAAATGGTAGATACTGACCAAATAATGGTTGAGTCACAAATATCAAATGTGGGAAGCTACTTTATAGCACAAACTACTGTATTTTACTTTTGCTACAGAAAAATATGGGTAGTGGTGGTGCAGTGGTTAACCACTAGGCTGCTAACTGAAAGGATGGTGGTTTGAACCAGTGGCTGTTCTGAAGAAAGATGTGACAGTTTACTTCCATAAAGATTACAGCCTTGGAAATCATACGGGGCAGTTCTACTCTGTCCTGTAGGGTCACTAGGAGGTGGAATCAACTACAGTGGGTTTGGGTTTTACTTTTGACAGCAGTTCCTGAAATAGTAATCCAGGACATTAAACTTAGTATTATGCAACAACGTTCTGAAGTTAAATACTATGAGTATAATCCTTTTGGCACCTAAGTTAGATTGGGTAATTGTTAAAAAGGCTTAATTAAATGAAAATAGTCATTGCTGGAACACATTGATTAAGAGAGCTAGAGAGAATGTTCAGAGACCTGGAAATGAAATTGTCAGAGAACTATATAACAGTGTCCTACCTCTTCCACCAGCGTCTGTTGGAAAACTGCACGAATGGAAAGACAACACTGATGGAAATTCCTTATTAGCTGAGGGTGGACCGAGCCGCTTAGTTGTGCCACCTCTTCATGGGTAGGAGTAATAAAGATCCCCTGCACTGTTTCTAAGGCAACATAGTGGAAAAGTGTGTTCTCAGGACCAGATGTCAATCTTAAAAAAAAGAAAACGAAAAATTTAAGTAAACTTGAAAATATTGCTTTATTTTGAATTTTGTCACCTTCTTATAAGTTTTTATCTACAATATGATATTAGTAATGTAACCAGGGAAGGAAAACTGGACCAAACATTGAATTCCTTTTTCCTCTTTAACTGAAATACAGGCTAAGGTATTATTAGTTTCCTTAATGGAGCCAAATACTACGTTATTCAAAGATAAATAAATACGAATTCATTTGTAAGTAACTTCATCCTCCCTTTGCTATAGAACCCAACTTGGCTCAACCTCTCTTTTTCCACAGTTGGTAATGAATAACTTAGCCCATGTCTGGCCCAGGTATCTACAAACCATAAACAAGGTATCAGTCGGTTGTGGACCACACATAAAAATACCTTCCAACAAATTAAACAGATTTAAGTTCTTTACCATGAAAGTCAAACTAATGATACTGAAGAAAAATAAAGTTAGTACTACCAAGTGCAAAGCTAATCTGTAATACCATGGCAATTATTGGTAGCATTCAACCACCTCATTATTACAATCTTCCTTCTCTCCTATTTTCTCTGTTCATATTCTCTTACTGTTCTCATTTCTCCGTCTTCCCTAATTAGGTCTTAGATAGGTCAGGAGAACCTATAAGTATTGCTTATTTCTAACAGTAGTAAGCAGAGCTAAAGAACAACAACATAACATCAGTAACAAAATAATCATCATCATCATCTACTGAATGCCCTCTATATGCCAGGGTAAAACAAAAAAAAAAAAAACAAAAAAACCCAAACCCATTGCCACTGAGTTGATAGGACAGGGCAGAACTGCCCCACAGAGTTTCCAAGGAGCACCTGGTGAACTCAAACTGCCGACCTTTTGGTTAGCAGCTGTAGCACTTAACCATTACCCACCAGGGTTTCCATACGCGAGGGTAGGCTCTTTAAAATACCTTGGTCTAAGTTCTCATAACTCAGCAAGATATTAAATATTACTTTTCTCATTTTAACCACAAGGAAACCAATGTTCACAGGACTTGGGTTAACTTGCCTGAAGCCCCATAGCTAAGTGGCAGATCTTAGCTGACTATGAAGTGTGCTCCAGTATACCTTGTTTTTTTTCTGGACTTCTGATTGGCAATCTTTAAATATGCAGACAAATCCCCCACCTGCATCTCACTCAAGCTGTTCTAATCTTCTATAATAAAGGCTGTCTACACTAAAAAAAGTCCTTCAGTTGATTTTTTCCCAGCTATAAACTCAGAGGTAACAAAAAGGCATATTTCAGCTCTTTGCCTAGATGTTGCCTCAGTCTCCCATGCTAGTTAAATCTCCGTTAAACTGTTACATTAGATGGTATGATCAGAAAATAGGAGGCCTGGTGACACAGTAAAGTGTTTGGCTGCTAACCGTAAGGTCGGCGGTTTGAACCCACCAGCTTCTCCGTGGGATAAAGATGTGGCAGTATGTTTCCCTAAAGATTACACCCTTGGAAACCCTATGGCACAGTTCTACTCTGTCCTATAGGGTTGCTATGAGTTGTAATCAACTTGATAGCATGGGTTTGGGTTTATATGTGTACATAAGGAGCCCTGGTGGTACAAGTTTATGTGCTTAAGCTGTTAACTGAAAGGTCAGTGGTTCAAACCCACCAGTGGCCCTGTAGGAGAAAAGACCTGGCGATCTATCTACTCCTGTAAGGATTTCAGCCCAGGGAGCTCTATGGGGCAGTTCTACTCTGTCCTATAGGGTTGCATGAGTCAAATTGACTCAATGGCAACATTTTTTTATGATCAGAAAAAACTTCTCCCTCTTATCACTGATTTATGGCCTTGGGCTTTCTTTTCAGGCCAGGTATAAGAAGGGAAGGAGAGTACCTACAAATTCTTACACTTTTCCATGGTATGGCTGGCACTAAAGGGCTAATGCTCATTAACAATTGCTGGTTGACACCTTTAGAGGAATAAAAAATAATCAAGATGAAAGAAATTATGATTATTCAAAAAAGAAAATAATTTAAAATATAGACTTTAATCTG
The DNA here is from genome assembly GCF_024166365.1 of Elephas maximus indicus. Taxonomy (NCBI): domain Eukaryota; kingdom Metazoa; phylum Chordata; class Mammalia; order Proboscidea; family Elephantidae; genus Elephas; species Elephas maximus. The sequence goes on from NC_064823.1 coordinate 18,029,120, forward strand.
AAGGTTTTCACATTCAAGAAAAGGTACAAAACAGAAATTATTCTTTAAAATGGAACTAAAAAATTCCTTTTGGTGGGGGGTTGAACGAACGTTTTTGTTATTTTTCAAAAATTTTCTCTGAAAAATAAACTACAACACAATGAGCAAGTTTAACTCTTGAAAACCATACACTCCCTCAGTGTGTATTAACCGAAAGCTTAAAAAAATCCTCAAGCAGTTACCCAATAGAAAAACAAAAGAGTCGTACAGAAACACAGATAAAGTCAGATTTGTTCTTCAGAAGGGTCACTCATGCAGTGGAAAATGGATTTCGCGTAGCCTGGAAGCTGGGAGACTGTTGCAGTAAAACCAGGAAAAAAAAATGGGAGCCTGAACTACAGGAATATCAATATGGTTTAGATGGATTCAAGAACTATTAAGATGCAGAATGGATAGGGCTTGGTTACTGAATGTTTTGTATATATTATTATTTTAAATATGTTAACATATTTTACAAAAGTGATGTATATACATATTAGCGTGATGTAGTGCATACTGTTTTACATCAGGCTTTGAAAATTAACCGTACAGCATGAACATCTTCCATATCAATAATGGAAATATACAATTTTAGCATCTTTTTAAATAGGAGAGCCCATGATTTACCAAAAAAAAAAGAAATTTTTTTTTTTTTTTTTTTACACCACGTGAATTTATATGTTTAAACCACCGACCTTGAGAAAAGACTTTCCTTTTACTAGAGATAAGGCCTGAAAATAAAATTGCAGAGCTGTAGTTTTTGTTAAATGGAAGACCAGGGTTTTATGAAGGTGCTTCAGGGTATCGCAAGAAGTTTGATTCAAATCTCTCTGTTCACATTTTTTTGTTTAAAAAAGATTTTTAACTATTAAAAAATTAAAACATTGCACATTTGGAAGCATTACATATCAAATTTTAATACATTAGGCTTCCAAGGCATTATTTTGTGCAGACAAGCTACCTTATTTTTGCTCTGATCTCATAAAAAGCTTTCCTTGAGAACTCTGTGATATGTATATTTGGACTTCTTGTAAAATGTTTCAATGATTAAGAAGGCTGTAGCTCTGCACCATTTTTTTGTTTTGTTTTTGGTGAGTTCTATTTGTGTTCGACATAATACTTAAGTACCAGGCAAGGCTTGGGCAGACACCACACAATAGTTGCTCAGCAAGCACTGAATATGTAACATTTCATATTGCAGCAATTATAGACAATATGCTCAGGCAGGAAAGGGAGGGTAAGTCCAGGGGAAAGATCATTTGTGAGTCATTAGCAGCCATCACTCAGAAGTGCTGAGAAAGGGTACCTTGGCAAAGGGGTATCTGGGCAGCAAACCACAGCATCCGCCAGACAGTCTGGCAATAATAAGCTCTAACTTAAAAAATTAAATTAGACACACAAAGGGGGGGTTTCCTGTGGAGGAAAGGTAAAGGGGGACTTTCACATTTTGAAATACTACTTTGTTGTTGTTTTTGAAATATGTTCATATGCTCATATTCCTAAATGTGTAATGAAAAGCATTTGAGAAACGGGAAGAAATATTACTTTCAGTATTTAAGATATAATTGATGTAATTGCAGATGTTGAATAAAATCTCTATGTGTTTTGGAATTGTAATTTCATACTGTAAATCTTACTTAAAGGCAAAGAAAAAGAGTTTAAATGAAAAAAAAATATTACGAGACGTTTCTTACTTCATTGTGTTATGTATTTCCAACTCTTTTTCTGAAAGGTCCTTTTTCAAGTTCCCCAATTGAAATGGATTTGGGAGAGTAGACTTCTTTTTAGTGACCTGAAAAATACGGTAAGGAGATTAGCATGTGTCTGTCTGTCTACCTACCTATCTATGGAATCAAACAGCAGAGATAAGTTAAAAACTAAAAATCTGTGTCTAAGAGAACTACTTGCTATTTTTCAATGTTTCCTCTGATGCTAATTTGCACCTCTTGGCTTATCCTTTGCTAACAGCGATCCCAGCATGGCTTATCATGGAAGGGCATGATGGTTCTCCCAGAAAACCCACCAGAGCCAATATCAAGCCGTTAGAAAGTTTTGTTACAATCTGTATGTATGCATGCTTGTCTCCTTCCCATGACACTTCAGCTCCTTAAGGGCAGGGGTTGTGTTTTATTCATCCTTAGATTTCTTTTGTGTAGCATGATGTCCCTTGGTGCCTAGAAGGTATGCAGTCAACATTTGTTGAGTGGCTGAATCTTAAAGGTTAATTCAACTTCTCTTAGGAGCTGTTCATGGCTTTATCATTCTTACATCTCTCCACATCCTCCTAAGACTATTCATATTTCCTACCAGTTTCCCCAACTGGGATGAGGAGTACAGTAGAGATGTGTGTACTTCCTAAATACATCCCACTTAGGGTTCCAAGTGTGCTCCATTGTTTGGGATTAAGAGACTGAGTTTATGAGTGTTTATGTCTTGTCACTCAGAATCTCATATTTTATTTGTGGCCCTTCTCAGACTCCTTCTTTTTCATGCTTCGTCTGACATCACCTCTATCCAAGTGACAAGTTTCAAAAATGTTTTCAAAGACTGTGGCATCAATAGGATAAGTACAAAGACTCCCAGGGTGATTATTTTTGATAATCATTTGGTTATGTTATGGCATTTTCATAGGAAAAAAAGAAAAAACAACATAAGCAAACATTCCGAAAAGTGATCATTCTCTTTGCTTTATAGTCACATCTTGAATTCGTGAGAGACCAGACCATATACGGTACATACACAAATATACACATTTTTGAGTTTCTAATTCCTTTTGTTTTTGGTGAACATTTTAATGGCTATTTAGTCAAATCAGCCCCCTAAACGCCCCACAGCTAGCACACTTTGTTATCACTAGAAGTAAAGAAGAAAGAGATGATCATGAAAAGCAGAACTTGTAAGTACTGTCAAACAGATGATCCTTGATGTCAGGGGACTCCTGTTTTATTACTGGATATTTCTTCCCAAAGGCTCTTTTTGATTCTAAATCATTGGTTTGCCAACAGGGATTAAAACCACCACCAATTCAAATGAGGAATGATCCACCATAAAAACTTCTCTTGCAATTATAAAATAAGAATTAGAGAGTTTAGCTCCCAGAATGTACACACTCGAATAAAACACACACCTTAAGCAAGGTCCCACTTTCCTCCGAAACATCAGAGCCCTGAGATTCTCTTTGCTTCCGTATTATATCCGGTGTAGTGAGGGGGCTAAAGCCAACACCTTCTCTACCTTCACAACCATTGTCAGATCCTCCACTGCTTCTGGAAGGACTGGGCTTACGTGTCTTTAAGGAATAGTCACCAAAAAGGGTTCTTCTGCATGTTGGAGAGGTTGCTACTTTGGAAGTACCTTGTAACCTACTGAGGATAGGTGAGGTTGTCAAAGTATCTGGTTTATCACGTGATCCAGTAAGGAACCAGTCAGCACAAGACAAACAGGGACTTGGAGCGGATGCTAGCCATTCATCTATATGAGAATCTACTCCTTCCAGCTGGTGGAGAGTTGTTTTGACCTGATCCACATATATATAGTCTGGTCCAGGATTCCCAACAGCTTTGGATGCACAGCCTCCAGCTTCTAATATTACACATAACATATAATGTCTCTATAAGAAAAAATATTATTAATATTGAGTTACCTACCATGAAAATATTTACATGCAAAATGGATGTATAAATTTATAATAATAAAGACACGTGGACATATGGCATACTCAAGTAATGATTATTAAACATTCTTCCTTCCTTTTTCTCTCTTGGTTATTCTCAATGCTTCCTCATCACCCTTGAAAGCAAATCTCATATTACCTTATTTTGATACATCTTCAACAACAACTCTTGGCACAGGGAATTCCCTAGCTAGCTAGCTTTCAAAGAGCCTTGATTATTTTAAGTCCTTTCATTTACGATTACATATTTATTCCATTTCTGATTCTATATCTTTCTCATGTCTCCCTCCTATTTCTTAAAACCAGCAAATTGAAAACCACTATAGAAATGGGAACAAAATATTTTAAGAACCTGCTAAATTTTTTTTTTCTGAATTTCATTAGTATTTCTCCATAAGTATTAAATGGATACAAAGGAATAAGGGGCATATAATATTTTCTTTAATACCGGTATTTGAAATGTTCATAATTTTAAATGATTATGTTTGTCTCTGTATTTCTTTAGACAGGCAATAAATGACAAAAAAGAAATCCCAAGAAAAAAGTGAAGGTAGACTTACCAAACCAACAATTAACAAAAAATATCTCCCTTCGGGTTCCTGAAAGACTTCAGTGTTTGAGTCTTCAGAAGGCTGGAGGTGATGTTGAGGAAACACTTCTCTCCATATTACCAACTGACCAATTCTTTGTTTTGCTGCTAAAGGCAGCAGACAGTAGTGGCGACAGTATATAGCAATATCAATAAGATCATCTTTAGGCAAATGACTGCATATCAAGTAACCCTGGGATTGAACCACAAAGTACAAAAGTTAACTAGTGACATAAAGCAGTAATCCCGTAATATAGTTCTAAGAATTTTATAGACACTTCCTTAATTAAAATACTTGAGTTTCAAATGGAATAAATGAAGGTAGAGCGAAGATAAATGTTTTATCTGAGGTCAAGCTAGAGATCAAATATTGATAACTCAAGGGGTCCAACAAATAGACTTTAACACAAGGCAAGATTGCCTCTGATTAGTATTAAGCTGAGTACTTGGCAAAATTAGAAAGAACTGAAATCTAAGGAGGGGAAGTAGGGAACTGGGAGTTGAGGTGGGAGAGACTTTTCACTGTGCACCCTTCTATCTTCATCATTTGTAGATGTGTTTTATAATTGTGTTTAAAATGTATTTTAAAAAATAAAGTACTCAAATAAATTTGCTGCTTAATTTCTTTACATGGAAGTCAACTATTTAATGTTAGAAGATTTTCCTTAAAGATACAGGATTACTTTGGAAGATAAAAAGCACACTGCTACAAAAGAAAATCAAGAAAAATGCTGCTTTTCTCTCTCACATACTTGGGTCTTTGAGTTTTGTTTTTCCTTTACGCATTTACAAATACTTTAGAATGCAATAACACCACAAATATTTATTATACTTATAAATAAGCAGATATAAGTCCTGTCTTAAGATCTTTCTTGTATGGTACCTACATTTAAAGAAAGGAGATAAATACATTTTTCATGTTTGTAAAAGCCCCCAGAATTCCTTTAGGCCTGTTCATGAAACAGTTGTGCATTTATAAACATTTCAAGCTTCAACTTACCTTGTAAAATAGAGAAGACCCCACAATTGTATACAGCCGCCTCATGTCATAGTAATCCTCAGACTAAGGGAGGAAAAAAAGAGCCCACAGTGGATTTAAATTTTTTAGTTTTCTATCATAAAAAAAAAAAAATTCTGATTAAGTTACAACACTTAGAATGGAAATTATATTCCTCAGTAACAACTTTTCATAGTACCTTCTTTAGAAATCAATATACTAGAATATTATTTTTATACATGTGTACATGTATTTATTTTTGACTGAGAACAATGTTATTTTTCATTCCTATAAGATGCTGTTGATGGAGACATCTAAGACTGGAACATAAGATTTGTTACCACAAGAGGAATTTTTAAAGACATATTAAGGCAAAAAGCTTCTACTGCATGTCACCTAAAATATCCAATATTATCATATACTGTTTTTGGGAGTATAAATTGGTACAAGCTATTTGGGAACTACTACTGAGTACGTAAAAAAAAAAAAAAAATGAATATACATCCCTCTTGAATGAGCGTCTTAGTTATCTAGAACTGCTATAACAGAAATTCCACAAGCAGGTGACATTAACAAACATTTTTCTCACACTTTAAACTCCTTGTCGTTGAGTCAATTCCAACTCATAGCGACCCTACAGGACAGAGCAGAACAGCTCCATAGAGTTTCCAAGGAGCGCCTGGTGGATTCAAACTGCTGACCTTTTGGTTAGCAGCTGTAGCACTTAACCACTACGCCACCAGGGTTTCCATCTCACAGTTTAGGAGGCTAGAAGTCTGAATTTGGAGTGCTGGCTCTAGGGGAAGGCTTTCTCTCCCTGTTTGCTCTGGGGGAAAGTCCTTGTCTCTTCAGCTTGTTTCCTGGTTCCTTGGAGATCTCAATGTGGCTTGGCATCTATCTTCCCTATCTCTGCATACTCCCTTTCTTGTTTAATCTCTTTTATGTCTCAAAAGAGAATGACTCAAAACACACCCTACACTAATCCTGTTTCATTAACATAACAAAGAAAACCCATTAACAAATGGGATTATAACCACAGGCATAGAGATTAGGATTTATAACACATATTTTTCGTGGAAACAATTCATAACACTGAGTGAGTATACTTCTAGAAATCTATAGTAATATTCAAACAAGAGAATCAAGATTTTTGAATGAAATATTAATGTAGCATTATTTGTAATATGGAAAAATTGGAGATAATGTGGAGGTCAACAATGGGAGAATGGTTAAATTAGGTATGTTCCTACCACAGAATATGATAATGTTAAAAAAAAATAAGGGTGATCTACATGCACAGACACAAAAGTTTTCAGGATATACTGTTCAGCAAAAAATGCAAAAGGCAAGAATTAGATTTTTAATACCTAATTTTTTGTAAAAATATTCCTCCCCAAACTATACGCACATATGTATACATATGAGTATGTGGGCTTCTGTGCGGGTAGGTATGTGTATAGAAAAAGGTCTGCGAGGATGTATGACAAACAGCAGTTATAGCTGGGGGTGGAACTGGGGATGAGGGATGAAGAGAGAGGACATTTTCTTTTAGTAACTACACTTGGCATTTTCACCCAAAATGCAGGAACTAATTTTAAAATTAAAACAAAACAAAAAAACTAAAGAAAACTAAGAACTGGACATAACCTAAATATCCCTCAACTGGGGAATAAAGAGTTATACGTCCATACAATGAGATACTATTTACTCAGCAATAAAAAGGATTGAACTACTGATACAGACTATTCAAAATCCACCCAAGCTTTTGCATGTATCAGTAGTTCGATTCTTTTTATTGGTAAGTAGAGTTCCATAATATGGATGTACCAAGGTTTATCTATCTATTCCTCAGTTATGGGGCATTTAGGTTGTTTTCAGTTTTGGGTGATTATTTGTTGTTGTTAGGTGCCATCGAGTTATTTTTGACTCATATTCACCCCAAGTGACACAGTAGAACTGCCCCATAGAGAAGCTGTGACCCTTACAGAAGCAGATTGCGGGGTCTTTCTCTTGTGGAGCCCCTGGGTGGGTGTGAACCACCAGCCTTTCAGTTAGCAGCTAAGCACTTAACCGTTGTGCCACCAGGGCTCCTGGTGATGATTTAGCAAAAAGTCATGTGCAGGTTTTCGTGTAATCCTAAATTTCCATTACACTTCAGTAAATACCTGAGAGTAAGACTGCCGGGTCATTTGGCAAAGAGAGTTACCTTTTGGTGTAATTACCAGACAATTTCCGAGGTGGCTGTACTATAATGAATTACCACCTGCAGTGCACGAGACTTCCAGCTGCACTGCATCCTCACGAGCATCTGGAGTCCCTGGGTGGGGCAAACGGTTTTAAGCGCTTGGCTACTGGCTGAAAGGTTGGCAGTCTGAATCTACCCAGAGGCACCTCTGAAGAAAGTCCTGGCAATTTACTTCCAAAAGACCACAACCACTAAAAACCCTGTGGAGTACAGTTCTACTCTGAAACAGATGGGGTTGCCAGCAGTTGGAATGGACTCAACGGCAATTTTTTTTTTTGACTTTAGTGATTTTAATAGTTACGTGGAGTCCCTGGGTGACACAAAAGGTTAAGTGCTCAACTACTTGCCAAAAATTTGAACTCACCCAGAGATGCCTCAAAAGACAGGGCTGGCAATTTGCTTCCGAAAGGTCACAGGCCTAAAAACCCTATGGAGTACTTCTATCTACTCTACACACATGGAGTCGCCATGAGTCAGAATCAACTTGATGGCAACTTACAATAGGTAAAAAAAATATGTAGTGTTATTTCCTTAGGTGTATTTTTTTTTTTTTTATTCTCACCGTTTAAAAAAAAATAGGTGCATTGAGGTAAAAGTGCAAAACCATCACCATAATCAAGATAATGGACATATCCCAACATGCTGAAATGCTTCCTCATGCCCCTTTGTAATCCCTCACTCCTGTTCCTCCTCGCATATCTTATGCAGTCTCCCCCCATCTCCAGCAATCACTGATCAGCTTTCCGTCCCTGTAGGTTAGTTTGCATTTTCTAGACTTTTACATAAATGGAATCATACAATATGTATTATTTTTTGGACCGATTGCTTTTATTTTGAGATTCATCCATATTGTGTGTTTATCAACAGATCACTTCTTTTCATTGCTGAGTACTATCCCATTGCACATATATACAATTTATCTATCCACATTTTGATGAATATTTGGTTGTTTCCAGTTTTTGGCTATGAAAAATAAAGTTACTATGAACATTCATGTATAGACCTTTGTGTGGATTTTTTCATTTCTCTTGGGTAAAGAGAGAATAGAATGGCTGAATCATATGGTAGGTGTATATTTAACTTTTTAAAAAACTGCCAAACTGTTTTTCAAATGGTTGTACCATTTTACATTCCCAGTTTATCAATTTTTTTCTTTTATGGGTCATGTTTTGATGTCATATCTAAGGAATCCCAATAGATCTTTTCTAACCATAGAAATTATTAGTTTCACTGCCTATTAAAAGAATGTTCTAAAAAAAAGAATGTTCTATACAAGACTAGAATTAGATTTTAAATTAAATCTACTGCATATAAGTTCCTAAAACACTTTTATTTTTATCAGTGTTAGTATTAATTTTAGATCTAAACTGATCTATTGATTAGTATCTGTCATGGATTGAATTGTGTCCCTCAAAAATATGTGCTGGCTAGGCCATGATTCCCAGTATTGTATAATTGTCCCTCATTTCATGATCTGATGTAACTCTCCTCCGTTTTATGTGTTGTAAATCCCAAAACCTTTACGAGGTGGGATTAGGGTGAGATGTATCTTGAGTTACACCGCCTTATTCAAGTCATGCCCTTACTCAAGTCACTGCCTTACTTAAGTCACACCTTTTGGCCTAAAACAAATAAAAGGAGAGAAAAGTGAGCAGAGATAGGGTAAAACAGATGCCAGGGCACATGGAGATCTCCAAGAAACCAGGAAGCAGAAGCCAAAGAGACAAGGATCTTCCCCCAGAGCTGTCAGAGAGAGAAAGCCTTCCCCGAGAGCCAACACCCTGAATTCAGACTTCTAGCTTCCTAAACTGAAAAAAATGTTTGTTACAGTCATCCACTTGTGGTATTTCTGTTATAGCAGCACTAGATAACTAAACAGTATCTATCCAATGATTACCGTTGTTGTTGTTAGATGCCACAGAGTTGGTTCTGACTCATAGTGACCCTATGTACAATAGAATGAAACACTGCCCGGTCCTGCGCCATTCCCACAATTGTTGCTATGTTTGAGCCCACTGTTGCAGCCACTGTGCCAATCAATCTCGTTGAGCATCTTCACCTTTTTTGTTGACCCTATCGTATTTTGAGTGCCTTTCAGCCTAAGGGGATCATTTTCCAGCACTATATCAGACGATGATCTCCTATTCATAAGGTTTTCACTGGCCAGTTTCTTTTACAGAAGTGTATTGCCAGGTCCTTCTTCCCAGCCTGTCTTAGTCTGGAAGCTCTGCTGAAACCTGTCTATCATGGGTGACTGTTATCTAGTGCTGCTATAACAGAAATACCACAAGTGGATTGCTTTAACAAATAGAAATGTATTTTCTCACAGTCTAGGAGGCTAAAGTCCAAATTCAGGATGCCAGCTCCAGGGGAAAGGCTTTCTCTCTCTGTTGGGTCTGCGGGAAGGTCCTTGTCATCAATCTTCCCCTGGTCTAGGAGCTTCTCAGTGCAGGGACCCTGGGTCCAAAGGATGCACTCCCCATCTGGCTCTTCATTCTTAGTGGTAGGAAGTCTCTCTCCCCCCCCACCCCCCAGCTCGATCCTCTCTTTTATATCCTTTGAGACTAAGGCAGCTCTGCTTCCTGTGCTCCTTGTCTCGTCAGCTTCTGCTTCCTGTTCTTTGGTCTATCAGTCCCTTGGCCCCTCGGGCCACTTGAGCTGGCCTGGCATCTACCCTGCTTGAGCAGGTGTTTCAAAGCTCTTTAGCTTTACTGATAAGTGTCTGGAGGTACCCTACTCTACCAGTAAACCTCGGCAGGAAGGCATTGAGCTCTCTTGCTTCTGTGAGTTGGCTCCCACACCATCTCATGCCAGTCTCCTGGTTTTGTTGCTGCTTCTCACCGTCTGCACTGTCTCTAGTGCTACAGCTCTCCTCACTTCCTCCTGAGCCCTCACCAGAGTTGTCTTCGATGTCCAAAATTCCCTCAACAGTCTCTTCAAGGCAATCTAGGCTTTTACTATTAGGCACTTTGAAACTCTTCCAGCCTCTACCCATTCAGTTTCAAAACCACTTCCACATCTTAGATATCTGTTAGACCAGTACCCCATTCCCGGTACCAAATAGGCTGGGTTCTCTAGAGAGACAAAACCAATGCAGTGTATAAATATCTATAGAGAGAGATTTATATAAAGGATATGGCTCACGTGGTTGTACAGGTGGGAAAGTCCCAAGTTCGTGGGTCAGGCTGGAGGCTTCTCCTGACTCACGTATCCACAGGTGCTGGCAAATCCAAGATCAGAAGGTCAAATAGCAGGCCTCTGGCTCACAGGCTGACAAATCCCAAGATCGGGAGGTATGACAGGAGGTAAGCTGCTAGCTCAAGTCCCAAGAACCAGAAGTCAGATGAACAGGAGCCAGCTACAGGGGCCAGCTGCAGGATCCAGAGCGAGCTAAAGCCCCGAGCCTTGCCAGAAAGTCTGCCTATATTGGATGCAGGTCACATACCCAAGGAAACTCCCTTTTGACTGATGGGTTACTCACAGCAGATCCCATTATGTAGGTGATCACATGGTATTAGATCTTATCATGGAAGTAATTACATCATCATATGATTGCCAAACTACATCATAACTAACAAACTGATGAGAATCATGGCCCAGCCAAGCTGACACACAACTTTAATGATCACAGTGACCTTGCTGATATCTGAAATACTGGTGGTATAGCTTCCAGCATCACAGCAATGCAAGCACTACGGTATGACAAACTGATAGACAAATGATGATAATAATTAGTATCTAAATATTTTCCATTAGTGAAAAAAATATGACCTATGAAAAATTCAGCATGCTTAAGTTTCTGTTACTCTTACAAAGTATCTATTGATTCAAGATCTCAGTTAAGACTCCGCTCCCTGTTCATGCTAACATCCCTTCCCCACTTTCACCATCAACTTACTTAGAATGATCCACCCTCACTGCTTCTACTTCATTTCCCATTCACTTCTTACAAGACCTTTTAAAAATTTTTTTATTGTGCTTTAAGTGAAAGTTTACAAACCAAGTCAGTCTCCCACACAGAAGCTTATATATACCTTGCTACATACTCCCAATTGCTCTCCCCTTAATGAGACAGCCCGCTCCCTCCCTCCACTCTCTCTTTTCGTATCCATTTCGCCAGCTTCTAACCCTCTCTACCCTCTCATCTCCCCTCCAGGCAGGAGATGCCAACATAGTCTCAAGTGTCTACCTGATCCAAGAAGCTCACTCCTCACCAGCAACCCTCTCCAACCCATTATCCAGTCCAATCCCCGTCTGAAGAGTTGGCTTTGGGAATGGTTCCTGTCCTGGGCCAACAGAAGGTCTGGGGGCCATGACCACTGGGGTCCTTCTAGTCTCAGACCATTAAGTCTGGTATTTTTACAAAAAATTTGGGGTCTGCATCCCACCGCTCTTGTGCTACCTCAGGGGTTCTCCGTTGTGTTCCCTGTCAGGGCAGTCATCAGTTGTAGCTGGGCACCATCTAGTTCTTCTGGTCTCAGGATGATGTAGTCTCTGGTTCATGTGGCCCTTTCTGACTCTTGGGCTCGTAATTACCTTGTGTCTTTGATGTTCTTCATTCTCCTTTGATCCAGGTGGGTTGAGACCAATTGATGCATCTTAGATGGCCACTTGCTAGTGTTTAAGACCCCAGACACCTCCCTCCAAGGTGGGATGCAGAATGTTTTCTTAATAGATTTTATTATGCCAATTGACTTAGACATCCCCTGAAACCAGGGTCCCCAAACCCCCGCCCCTGCTACGCTGGCCTTCGAAGCATTCATTTTATTCTGGAAACTGCTTTCGGTTTAGTCCAGTTGTGCTGACCTCACCTGTATTGTGTGTTGTCTTTCCTGTCACCTAAAGCAGTTCTTATCTACTATCTAATTAGTGAGTACCCCTCTCCCACCCTTCCTCCCTCCCCTCTCTCGTAACCATCAAAGAACATTTTCTTCCCTGTTTAAACTATTTCTTGAGTTCTTATAATAGAGGTCTTATACAATATTTGTCCTTTTGCAACTGACTAATTTCACTCAGCATAATGCCTTCCAGATTCCTCCATGTTATGAAATGTTTCACAGATTCATCAGTGTTCTTTACCAATGTGTAGTATTCCATTGTGTGAATAACAAGAACTTTTATTACTCAAATTTTAAACATATTTAAAAATACAATAGTATAATCAGCCCTTACGTATTCATCAAGGAGCCTTAGTGGTGCAATGGTTAAGTGCTTGCCCACTAACCGAAAGGTTGGCGGTACGAACCACCAAGTGGCTCTTTGGGAAAAAGACCTGATGATCTGCTCCTGTAAAGATTATAGCCTAGGAAATCCTGTGGGGGCAGTTCTACTCTGTCACGTGGGGTCAGCATCAGTTGAAAGTTGACTCGATGGCACCTGAGAACAACAGCAGGTAGGCATCGTTACCCACCAACTATTACCAGTGCATGCTCAGCTTGTTTCAGCTACATTCCTCTCTCCTCACCTCCATCCCCACTCCGCTAAAATAGAAACTCTTAAAAACATATAACTGTAATACCATTATCACATCTAAAGAATTATTCTCATCTAAAGTCCAGTCATTAGTGTTTATATTCCTTTTGACTGTCTCATGTTTTTAAAAAATTTGTTTGAATCAAGACCAAATAAGTGCCACACGTTACAAGTGATTAAATATGTTTCCTAAGTTTCTTGAAACCTATAGGTTCTCTCTATACTTCCTCTCCCCACCACCCCCAATTTATTTGGTGAACAAACTGCAGCATTGTCCTGTGCCATTTCCCAGTCAGGATTTAATGACTGTACACTCACTCCCCTCTGAGGTCATTTAACATGTCCCTTCTTTGCTGTATTTCCCACAGTTTAGTAGTTAGATCTTGAGGCCTGACCAGGTATATCTCATAGATGCTTTGTGTACTTCCACCAGTAGGGACACACTACCTGATTGTCTCTAGTTGTGATGTTAACCACTACTGATTATCATTCCCTAGATCTATTAATTCATTGGGGAACTGCAAATCGGTGATATTTCAATTCTGTCATTCTTTCTTCATGTGTTAGGTAGAATATTTCTATAAAGAAAACTCCTCTCCATCTCTATTTGGGGGCACTCGTGATTCAGTGGTTAAGCATTTGGCTGCTAACCAGAAGGTTAGCAATTCACATCTACGAGCTGCTCCTTGGAAACTCTATGGGGCAGTTCTACTCTGTCCTGTAGGGTCACTACGAGTTGGAATTGACTCAGTGGCAATGGGCTTAACCTAGAGGTATGGTTCAGATAGGAAAAACAGGATAAATGTTTGATTATTTTCCTTTATTTACCTGTTTTCACAATAACAAGTTGGTTCCCCTGCATCTTCTGAGACTGGCCAATATTTTTTTAAGTATCCTTATGAATTCATGGACTTAAATACATGTGATATGTTTTAATCCATTGCAGTTACTATCCATATTTAGATGCTCAAGTGGGAGCTGATTCAAATTGTCAGACAACTTGAAGCCTACTATAACCCTAGTAATTTTTTTTAAAGCTTCCCGGATTTCTGACTTGACAAGATATTCCCAGGCTTATTTTGTACAGTTCTCTGAGGAGTCCTAGTTCCCCTTAGTGCGTAAGTTATTTGGAGACAATGGCCTTGGTATAAGCAGTGCTCATAGCTACCAGGATGGTCATTATTTCAAGACCATTTCAGTGGACGGAGCTAGGAAATATTTTTAAAAGATAAGAAACATATTTATACTTCCAATTTAAATTTAAATCTTCAGGGTTTTTACTTAATCTTACATCTGTATCTCCTTTCGGTTCTTAATAACACCAATGTAATTAATCATTTTTTTATCCCATAATAGACATTGTGGAGGAAACCCTGGTGGTGTAGTGGTTAAGAGCTATGGCTGCTAACCAAAAGGTCTGCAGTTCAAATCTACCAGGCACTCCTTGGAAATCATACGGGCAGATCTACTCTGTCCTATAGGGTCGCTATGAGTTGGAATCAACTTGATGGCAACGGGTTTTTTTTTTTAATACACTGTGGAACAAATATTCGCAACTGAGTAGAAAATCTTAAGGTAAGCGAAACAGATTTTGTCTTATGTAGTATTAAACAAAACAGAGACCTAATGTGCATCTCAAGATTATTACACGTCCATATGATGCTTGGTAAATATTTAGAATAAGGACTGATTGACAAAATAAGAAATCAACATTGAGATGTTCCTAAAATCCACTCCTTCTCTTACCAGTTCTGCAAAATCTGCAGCTTCCAAGTTACTCAATGCTGTGTCTAATTCCACCTATGCGGAAAAAAAAAAAAAAAAGTAACACGAACATTTGCCTCATATTATTTTTCAGTTAACAGTCATATAAAAAGTGCTCAATAACTATTTGAAGAACTGAATTAGTATCTTGTTCCTTTGTGTTACTTAAGAAATGTCCTGAAATGAAACATCTTGTTTTTAAGCTTGGTAATCACCAAAATAGAAATACTTAACATATATCCTTTTTTAATTAAATCTCAAATACTGTCAATAGGGTTTCCCTATATTCAGCGTAAAACAATTTATGAGGTTCAAGAATTGCTGTTGCAGTTTTAAGGTTAAAAAAAAAAAAGAAAGAAAAGAAATTAACCCATTTGACTTCTTAGAGGAAGATGAAAATCAATCTTAATGTAGCTAACATATTTTCAGTTGCTTTTGTTTTTCCCCTTCTTGTATAGTTCTTTACAGTTGTATTCTTGGAAAATATCAGCATTCTTCCCTATATCTCTCCTAGACACAATATTTTGTATAAAAGGGCTTTCGATCTTTATTCATGGATTAAAACATGAAGGCAAGTGTTCCCCTGGAACCTGGCACAGTTTAACTACCCTACAGAGGTTATTAAAAAAAATCTCTTAGACTCTGGCTTTTGTTTCTATGGAAACTTCCGAAATCCTTTCATGTGTTACCTTTGTTCTTCCTTAAAGCATTCACAATTTAAAAACAGAATTAAACTGAAACCGGCAGTTTAATCTGTAACATACACACACACACACACACACACACACATAAATTTAAAACTTTTAGCAATTGAAGCTGATAGCATACATGCTACTTGTGAAAAATAATTTTTTTCTTAAGGCCAAGACGTTCTCTGCAGGACTATGCTTCACAAACAGTGCCTCACCGAGATGACAAAAGCTTTTGTAACATTAGTCATGCCTTTCAGTGCTTTTTACACAGTATGACTTATTACTCATTTGTGATCTACATTTACTACCATCTTTTTTTTTTTTTTTAGCAAATACCTCACGTTCTCTTTGGCTACAGCTTCTCTTGTGAGAAATTACAGGGCAAAAAGAAAATTACTGACTTGTGATTTTTCATCTCAGAAACTGTTCAATGAGTTGCTATTCCTGCTACTGAAGTCTATAGGCTAATGCACAAGGTTACTGCAACTATCCCTTCACAGTCCTGAAGAGAAATGGTTAAGTATATTTTCTTTTAATTTTTCTAGTATACTGTAGGAAAACAGTAAAAAGAGAGGAGGAAGAGAGGGAGAACTCTGACAAATAGAAAAAGAAATTCTCAAATACCTGAGAAAGGAAAATGAAGTGAGACTTCATCATGTACTAAATGCAGAGCAAAATTTTTTTTCAAGTTAAAAAAACCAAAACATTTCCACCTAAAATTAACCAGGCAGAAGCTATATCACACACTTCTTTGAGTTCTTAAGCCATAAAATTCCTTAATATTTTCCATTACAGGATATATAGTCAATAAGACCTACTATTTAAATAAGAAATCCCAAAAGAGATAAAGAAAGTATATAAGTTCTTTGAGTTTGCTGGTAAAAATGAAACAAAAACTTCAAGGGTTATTATGTTATTCAAATTTTACATTCATCAAAGAGACCTTCAGGCACTTTATCTGACGGACGGTATCTGCACTTTCCAAAAATATCATTAATGCTTCTGATCAAATTACAAAATGTAGAAAATGTCTAGCTATATCTTATTTCATATGTATTAATCATGAGTCCCTGCATGGTGCAAACGTGTAGGCACTGAATTATTAGCTGAAAAGCTGGTGCCTCAAAATACAGGCCTGGTGATCTGCTTCCAAAAGGTCACACACAACCTTGAAAACCCTATGGAGCAGTTCTCCTCTGCACACATGGAGTCGCCATGGGTTGGAACTGACTTAATGGCAACTAACACCAAAAACATGTATTAATCTTGTATACCTAAAGGATAGGAGTCCTTGAGTTGTGCAAATGGTTAACATTTGACTGCTAAGTGAAAGGTTGAAGGTTTGAGTCTACCAAAAGGCACTTGGAAGAAAGGCCTGGCAATCTATTCCCAATAATCATTCCTTGAAAACCCTAGGGGGCACAGTTCTACTCTGAAACACATGGGGTCACCATGAATCAGACTTCACTCGATGGCAACTGGTCAACTGGTACCCAAAGGATACCCAGAGGATTTTTTTAGAGTCCCCAAAGCATAGCACAATTCTGAGCATCTGGCACAAATGGAGACTGACCTCCACACAGTAGTGGTTAGACTTAACAAGGATAAAAAACCTTTTCAATCAAAGGTATACTAAATTTAAGGGAAAAAAATTCATATAAAAAAGAAATCTGAATATAAGAGGTGGCTTTTACCATGGGATCTATAAGACCAAAACAGGCTGTATTTTAAAATGTCTTAAACTTCTTAAAGGGAAGACAGTATTTAATCCCAGGGTAACCAAAGCCTAAAGGCATTACATCTAAAAACATTAAGTATTCTGTTACAGCAGAAAGAGAAGACTACACATTTTGAGGCAAGAGCTTTCCCCACTGAGGAGATTCTGAGACAGGGGAAAGAACCTGGGTAACTGCAAGACCAGAATGGAGGGCTTCATGATGCAGGCCTAGTGCCTTTCAGAGGAAAACTGTCCCAGGCTGGACATGAGACAGGATACACACCTAGGTGTCTTTCTAATTTAAAGTTCCTATGACAATACTGGTGAGGGTTGAATTAGACTATCACTATACTTTTTGGTTTTTACATGATTTATGAAAATGGTAACCAGTGGCCTGTGACATCAAAAGATGCATTAACAGGCAGTTGACAGAGGTAAGGAAAAATACAAACAGCAGAAGGCAAAGTTGCCTTTCAAGTAATAATTAGAATACCCCTAAGAACTACAAGTACGATTTGCCAGGCGCAGTTCTAAGAACTTTACATGTAATAACTCACAACTCTGTGAACTAAAAAAAAAAAAGTCCCCATCTTACAGATGAGGAAACTGAGCAAAGAGACTGAGATAACTTAAATTATCAAATTGTCAAAAAGGCATTTATTTGATAATACATTGCAGAATTTCATGAACAGGAGAAGAGAATCTTGATGTGGGTTTTTACTACAGTGTAACCTGAGTTTCATCATAGGAGCTAGCTATGGCACAGTGCCTCATTTAATACTAATACAAGTGCTGTGGCTACATAGATTGATTATACCATGATCTACACTGACAAAAATTTCTGAACTGATCTCCATCATTCAACAGCAGAGTTATTCTGGGTACAAAGATATGACTAAGATCAAACTGGTAATACTTAACCATCACCAAGTTCTTCACTTTGGGAAGTTAAGCTGTCTATGGAATAATCCAATAGCTATTCACATATGTTCACAGACAGAAAGATTTTACTATTATCAGTGGCATCTGGTATGAGTCGGAATCGACTCGACAGCAGTGGGTTTGGTCTTTTAAATAAGGATATTGCTTGTTAGTCCATCATTTTGTCCAATTTTATCTGTGTATAAACATAATCCTAACTTGGTAACCTTGCATTATAAAATCAAAGTCACAAAATTTAAAAGTAAGACACGCCATGTATTCACGATTTCTGAAAAGTATTCTAAGTTTGTACAAAGCTTACATGTTGAAATTTAAGATGCAAGAGCTAACTTCTATTTAGAAAGAATAATTTGTCTTTCAAAATTCACTGCACTGGAATTCCTACTTCACCAATCAATTGCCTCATGGATATTTATCCATAAAACAGAAAATAACAAAAAGCCTAAGGAAAAAAGAGAAGACAAAGGGACTACAAGGCTACTTGGTCTGATTCTTGTTGATAACACCTAAGATTACCTTGATCTCCCACGGAAGTGTGAGCCACCGAACTCCAGGAAGGTTGTCTAGAAGCACTGCACTGGAAGCGTCATACTGTTGTGCACTGTGACTGGCATTTGAATGCAGCTTAGTAGGCTGAAGTGCTCTTTGAAAGAACAAGTTGAAAAAATGATCCAAACGAGGAACATTCTCAACCTGGCAGAATGCACTGAAGAAACAAGAAATGTGTAAGTCAGAACAACCTATGGAACCAGTGGTCGTCTCTGTATGCTCCTAAGGGGACTGAATCTCTTCCATCTACACAGGCTCTCCTCCTCGACTTCCTCCCTTATTAAGAATCACTGCTCTGATTTTACTGACGGAGTGTGTCTTGATCATCACCATTATCATCATCATCATCATGGCAAATACTTATTGCATGTGCACTATATGACACGCGCTGCACTAACGCTTTACGTGTATTAACTTCTCTAATCCTCCTAATTTCACCAGGTAGACACTTTTAGCCTTTCCATTTTACACAGCAAAGAAATTGCAGCTCAGACTAGTAAACAACTTGTCCAAAATTATACAGCTAGTAAATAATGCAGCTGGATTTGAACCCGGGTCTAACCACATTTCTCAATCTTAACTAGAATATTGAGAGAAGCTTTGCTAAAATCAAACTATACCACGTCTATAGCTTAACCCAGCTAGTAACCCTATTAAAAGAGCAAATGAGGCTAATTTTGAAGGACTTGTCTTAGGTGAACCCATGCTAGCACTTGGGCAGGCAAAATTTTGAAGTGGAGAAAATCTGACTTTGGTTACCCAGAACTCTAGTCCTTATTTTATGCCATTCAATCTTAATGAAGTTACCTCCTCACTAGAAGTAGAAAAAGAGTCATAGGTGATCCTCATTACTTGAGTCCGTATTTCAGAACTTGCCTGCTTGTTAAAATTTATTTGTAACCTTAAAATCAATATGTGTGGCACTTTTGTGGTCATCCATGGATATGTGCACAGTAGTGAAAAAACTGAGTTGCCTGACGCATGCATTCCTAGTTGAGGTTGAATAAGGCAATGCTCTGCCTTCTTGTTTCAGTTCTCATACTGTAAACAAGTATGTCATTTTTTGTGGTCTATCTAATGCCATTTTTTTTGTTTTGCATTTTTGTGCTTATTCTTGGTAATCACACTATTAAAAACGGCCCCCAAGTATAGTGTTGAAGTGCTGTCTAGTGGTCCTAAGTGCAAGAAGGCTGTGATATGCTTTACAGAGAAAATAAGAAGGTTAGGTAAGCCACAGTCAGCCATAAGTTACAGTCCTTTGCCTATTAGTTTAATGTTAATCAACAATACACATTGAGTAAGGTACATTTAAACAGAAATACATGTAAAACAAGGTTGTGCACTGATCAGCTGATGAAAACATGACCAATGGCTCGCAGGAACCTACCCCCGTATTTTCTCTAGGAGCAATGGTTCAGTATCTATTCATTCTGTGTTTGTGGCAACTTTATAGACTCCAACTACTGCAAATAATGGGAACTGACTGTACCATTTCAGTACTATTAAGGCACTGAGCAGATCCCCACTGCAAAGCTAAAGGTGGGAAGCAAGATCTTAGGAAAGAAGATAAACCTGAAAAGTAGGGAGGCCTAGAAGACAAACTGCTCTAGTATGCAGAACGTGCCCATCATGGCTGGAGGTGGAAAAAGACAAAAAAAGTTCTTTCTCTTTGCTTAGTGTTTTTCTCCTTATTTATTTCTGTTTCTTTTAGGAGTGCACCCCCTGGGGAATCTGAGAGAAGAGAGAAGACCTACCATGTATTTATAGAATAAATACCCTATACTTCTTCTTGGCATTTTGGGAGAACGGGCCAGATCTCAGCAGAGCAGTTCCAGTCTGTGCTACAGTTGTCCAAATGAAGGTGTGACTGCGTATAATCACTTGGGTCGTTTGTTACACATGCAGATTCAGGTGCCACTCCCAGAGATTCGTCTTAAGAGGTCTGTGATAGGAACCAATTATCTGCATATCTAACAAGTACCCAGGTTATTTACTTATAAGGTTGAGCTAATACTGGTGAACACTGATTTAAACCTTGGAAAAAGCAGGTCTTTAGAAAAGGATATAGGCCGGGCATTAGGATTTCTGCTTTCTGTACCTGCTATGAAGAAATTCTCTCACATTTACCACTAAAGAAATTGGTCACATCAGAATATAGTAGTGGTTATATTACTATTTTACTGATATAATATATGAGACCCCTCCCCTGCCAAAAAAGAAAAAAAATCAAAACAATGGATTAAATGGAAAATCTAATTAAGAATGATGAGTTTTGGCTTCTGTGCCTTGTTCTGTACCCTTTACTTCTCACTCACCCACCTAGAAAGTAAGGAATATCCCAGTTAACTTTGCTTGGACAGCTCAGTCTTAGGGAAATCGTTAAGAAATTCACTCTGCCCGTATTTTTTATCCTATGCATTTAGGAGAGGGTACTATGGAAGAACAGCAGGGCTAACACAAGTGGCACGTCTAAAACAGAATGGGCTAAAGTGTGTTACTACATACAGGTAGTCCCCAACTTATGATGGGGTTCTGTTCCAATGACTCCGACATAAGTCAGTTCTGACCTAAGTTGAATATCTCATTTTTTTTTTTTTTTTTAGTTTTCGTTATTATTGCCTTTTATCATCGGTGTCTGTTTTATAAATCTGGTCTTTAAAGTCTTTGGGGGTGGAAACGTTACCTCTGAGAATGATAACATCAGCAAATTACACACTGCAACACTGAATGTAGTACATATTACTAATGATAAAATGTACCAAAAAAAAAAAAGGACAGTTGTAAATGCAGTTAGTCATAATTAAATACATCGTAAATTGGGGACTACCTGTAATTCGTTTTCTGTGGCTCAAAAAACTAACCAGTTCATAACTTAAAAAAGAAAACTATATAGATCTTAGCTGGGTATCCCTGGATTATTTTTCAATGTATTTATTAAATAATATACTAAATAAGTCTTTGAACTTTTTGGTCTTTTCCTAATTTTTTTTTCACAATGGGCCTTTGATATCTTTCATAAGCAGAGAAAAATCTTATTATTAAAGAATTTATTGAGAAATGATTATCAACAACATATTGTAGTCACACGAATTCTTGGTTTTAACAACTCAAAGGATCTCCACATTTATTATCTTAGTTTGCCCTTCAAACTCTCATTGAACAAGCAGAAACTAGCTGATTTGCTGCCATCTTGAGGATACTTCCAGATTCATGGAAGCTAAGTTTCACGATAAAATGCAGAGAAATTAAGAGCCCTTCCATGCCCCACCGGAATGTGCAGAACAACTCCAGCTGATTGTTTTCATATATGAAATTCATTGAAGGAATTTAATCTTTGATCAAGCTCTGGTTTTTGGGAAACAGTGTTAAGTACGGCAAAATGTAGCAAGGTTTGCACATCAGGTATAAATGTAAGGAAGTGGTTTATAACCACAATCCTTACTCTTTAATGGTTAAAAATTTCCTTCTTCATAAAAAGTAAAAGTAGAGTTTATGGATGCCCAGTCTTTTGTAGCTCAGACATTTGGCAAGTGCTGATAACTAACCATGTTTCAGACAGATGTGCCTCCTATCAGGCCCCTCCAGAGGTTTTCTCAGGTGGCACAGTCACAGAAAATTCCTTCATGCTGCTTTGAGAACAGCAACAACAAAATCCACTACTGAAAAGACAGCTGATACCACCCTGGCTCAGAAAAATATACAAACTGGTTTTGGATTTTTATATTGATAAACTCTCAAGACTTCGAAAGCAAAGGTATTATTTTAGTGCTTTGATGTAGTGGGACTTAACAAAAATACCACTAAGAGAAAAATCTATTTTCACCCATAATTTTGTTCGCTTATATGTTGAGCAGTTTACCTCAAATTTTCTCCTTTGAATTAACAGACGCATTACATTATATTGTAAAGTTTAAAAAGAAGGCAGCAGAATAATATGCATAACCATTTTTACCAGTGCAACCATATCTACTGGTAAAAAAAAGTATGTATATTCATATATTCATAAAGAAAATATATAAAAGATGAACATAAAGCTAGTCATTACCTTTCTGTACTGTATGTCTTTTAGCTATATTGTTTTTATGATAATAGTATATACATTTTTTATGAAAGCTGAGAAAAACACATTTAAAATCTTCTGACTGTTTTCTGTACCTGTATGAAGAAATGCTCTCACATTTGTCCTACAGCATTAGGTCAAATCAGAATATAGTTGCGGTTATACTACTCTTTCACTTAATATATGAGATTCTTACCCCCCCCCCCGCCAGAACAGTGAATTAAGTGGAAAATTGCTTAGAGTTGTAATAAATAAATAAAAGCAAATAATGACAGATGAGAAAAAAGAAAAGAAACAACTGTCTTGCCAAGCAAGGAGCAAGACGAAGCGGAAAAACTGGTTTAGAATCATATACTTAAAACTTGTGATTCAACTTACCTATCTAAAGAACCATACATAAATTTTAAAGTGTGGGCAGCATCTTCTATCATGTTCCTTAGCCGAGGAAGAGGAACTCTAAAAAATGCAAAAACACAGCTATTTATTTTATAGCAAAATCAAATGATCTATATCTAAAAGCAGCAGAACATTTTTACATTTTATATATAAAGGAGGTGAAAAGTGTGTCTGTCAGCTTTGTAGCTGCGTAAAAATGGCTGTTTACTGCATCAGCAATTTATCACCTTGAGGTCTACATTTGGGGTTTTAGCATGAGTCATATAGGGACTTTTTATAAGATCACAAATAGGCAAGTTATTTAACTTTCCTTAGGGCTCAGTTTCCTCATCTGTAAAATGGGGCCAAAAGTCACTAAGTACTTCTCAGGTTGATTCTGAGGATTAAATGAAATTAATGCATATAAAATACTTAGTGCAGTACCTGGGCCCACAGAAAGAAATGATAAATTCTTTATACTTTCCAGTATCGTGCAGATCTCAAATGAACCTCCAACTACATTTCTCTTTGTCACAGAAATGAAATGGAGAAAGGAAAGAAAGCAGGCCATGGAATTACATTTTCTCATTAAAGCCTTAGAATTCTGCAAGATAGGTCTTACTATCTCTGTTCGTGGATAAGAATCAACATAAATCCAATCCCCAATATGTGAGGATTAATCAAATCCCCACTTTCCCGCTTCTCAATCATCTCTAACACCAGTCCTCTGCACAGCACTCGCTCTCTCTGCCCTAGCCACCTGGAGTTACAGCAGACCTCATAAGTTAAAAGGACACTGTCCTTCAGACCGTCTACTAGGCTGCAAACTCAGCAGTCTGCACGACACCCTTACTTTTGACTTGCTGGGTTTTCTCACTAGCCCTTCAGGATGCCAGCCACAAGCTTAGGGGCCTCCCCTGGGCTCCCTCACCTTCGCCTGCTGGCTTCGGGTTTGATAATTCACTGGAATGATTTGCAGAAGTCACAGAAAGTACTATACCCACAATTATAGGTTTATTATAGTAAAAGGATACGAATCAGGATCATCATAAAGAAGAGATGCATGGGCGAGCCCTGGGAGGGTTCCAAATGTGGAGCTTCCATATCCCAAAGAGGGCATGTCAACCTCCCTTCACAAAATAGGAAGCTCTCAGAGCTGCCGTATTCAGAGCTTTTACTGGTCACAATCATTATGTAGTCATGATTGAGGCCTCTTTGCATATGCATGATAGGTTAAATCATGCCTCCTGAGGTTAGCTAACATCCTTCTGGTCTGGCTAGCCCCCACTCATTACTCTGAGTACGAATCCTCAGGTGTGATCTGGACGTTTTAGATAATAAAGCCACCTGAGCAACTCAGGAAATTCCAAGGCTTATCTCTCAGGAACTAAGAACAAGGGCCAAACTTTGTTCTTCTTCTTCTTCTTTTTTTTTTTGGTTAAGGTCATTCATTACTGCACACCCTATTTGTTTTAGTTATGTAGTGCTGCTGTAACAGAAATACCACAAGTGGATGGCTTTATCAAACAGAAATTTATTCTCTCACAGTTTAAGAGGCTAGAAGTCTGAACTTATGGTGCTAGTTCCAGTGGAAGGCTTTCTCTCTCTGTTGGGTCAGGGGGAAGGTCCTTATCATCAATCTTCCCATGATCTAGGAGCTTCTCAACGCAGCGAAGCACTTCGCTCTTGGCTCCTCTTGCTTGGTGGTAATGAGGTCCATTTCCTCTCTGCTCGCTTCTCTCTTTTCTATCTCAAAAGAGATTGACTTAACATACAACCTAGTCCTGTAGATTGTGTCCTGCCTCATTAACATCATAGAGGTTAGGACTTACAACACATAGGATAATTACATCAGGTCACAAAATGGAGGACAACCACACCATACTGAGAATCATGGCCTAGCCAAGCTGACACACATTTTTGGAGGATACAATTCAATCCACAACCCCATTATACCAATGGATAAACTGAGGTCCAAGAAGTGAAGTAACTAGTGCCAGGTCATAAAGGGAGTAGACTCTTTCAGCGAGCATACATCTTCTTCGTTATAAAGTTAATTCTCTCCACTACCCCACACTTCCTTCCTAGTTAAGTTCCCATTATTCAACGTGATCTTTGTGATCAAAAGAATGATCTTCCCTGTGAAAACACATGTTCCTGGACCATGATGAATCCCCCTCCAATCCTCTCTGGGGCAGCACTTTTTTCACCTAGCCTGTAAAAGGCAGAGGGAAACATACTGGCTGACAAGGGAAGAATCCCAGGGAGGCCAGTTCAATTACAAACCATGCACACAATGCTGCAGACACAAAGACATATAACTTGACACTGAGGAGGTGCTTGTACATGACTTCTCAATACTCCATTTCCCATTCTGAGTAAATGGGAATAATAATACCTACCTGTCATGGTTATGGGAAACAAGATGGTATAAAGAAAATAATCTGGTACAGACGGTTGGTTTGACCAGGGATGGATTACTCAATAAGCAAGGTAACATGCTTAGGGCATCAATAAAACAGGGGCACCAGTTGTCCAAAGTAAAGACCCATAGATGCCAAGCAGACAGGGCACAAGGGAAAGTGAGTGCCGCAATGGAAGGCAACTGGCAAGGCACTAAATGAAAATGCCAACTCCAACTCGTGAGAATGTGCTGGCTGGAGTTAAAGTTCATGCAGGGTCTTGACAGTGCCCACGTGCAAGGTTGTTTAAGCTTTGAGGCTCCTACCACTTCAACACCTTCATTGACATTTGTCTCCTATGGTCCCCTTGTACATAATTTAAAAATAAGTTACATCATGGATAGCTAAGACACACACACACATATGTATACATATATATAACTCACATATCCCATCTGAATGGATGAGTAAGCAGAGGAGAGGGGACCACAGGTGATCAGTGCTCAAGGGCCTCAGAGGCCGTAATTCGGCTCTGGGTTTAAGCATTAAGAGAGGAAGGGTAAAGAGGTGCCTAGGGTTTATTTTTGATTTGAAGCTCAGGATAAAGAATAAAGAGGATCGTCAAATTCATCCTGGTTTATTGAGCCAAGCTCTCTAAGAGAGGAATGATATAAATACTTAGGGAATTTCCCCCTCCCCCCATCAAGTATTAAAGATTGAGAAACTGGCTACAGGATCCCCTATGCAGCACAACCTTAGTCTGAAGCTCAGCACTGACAGTTTATCCTTTTCTGGCCTCAGGATAAAGCCTCTCCTGAAAACTGTATCTGTCTGCCTAACTAACTCGGCTGGTGGTGTCAGAGTATGTCTGGGCTGCCTCTGCTCAGTTCCTTAGCGGGGCTTCCTCTCCCGTCTCTAATTGCCTACGCTGCCTTTTTCTTACCATTTTACTTTCTGTTTCTTCTCTTTTGCCTTTTGAGCTACCACAAAGGTTTAAAGACAAATGTTTTACCTTGCCTCTACATCTTCAAGTACCTTATTCTAGATGTCCTCCAATTCTTGTAAACCCCTACTTTCAAAAAATACCTTAGTTGTTCATAGTTCTACCCACTGACACAAGGCAGTCTCCTAACAGGAGTCGTTTTTTAGACAGAAAAGCACATATTTGTTGGTTAAAGACAGTCACCATCTAGTACATGTCACAACAACATTATCTCCTTATGTTAAAAATTTTGAACCATACTTGCATGATATATCTCCTTCCGTGTAAAATTAAAATCACCCTCAAAACATAATCATTTTGATAATTTTTCACTACAGCCACCTTTGGAGTTCCTGTTTGTAGTATCAAAACGTGTCCACAAATTCTTTGATACTCCTCACTTCAAAAAGGTGGAGCTTAATTCCACTTCCCTAGAGTGTGGGAGTCCTGGTGGCACAGTGGTTATGAGCTTGGCTGCTAACGAAAACGTCGGCAGTTCAAATCTACCAGTCACTCCTTGGAAACCCTATGGGGCAGTTCTACTCTGTCCTATAGGACCACTATGAGTCAGAATCGACTTTATGGAAATGGGTTTGGTTTGGTGTTTTTAGAGTATGGGTGGGACTTAATAACTTGCTTCAAATGAATAGTATATGGTGGAAATGACTGGGCCATTTCTAAAACTAGGGTATAAATGGTGTTAAAGTCACCTCCTCCTCCTCTCTTTTGGATCACTTGCTCACAAGAAGCCAGCGACAGGTGGCTGGGACACTTG
The DNA here is from genome assembly GCF_024166365.1 of Elephas maximus indicus. Lineage (NCBI taxonomy): Eukaryota > Metazoa > Chordata > Mammalia > Proboscidea > Elephantidae > Elephas > Elephas maximus. Next base: position 18,056,372 of record NC_064823.1, read on the forward strand.
GGGAGCTCTATGGAAAGGTCCACATAACAAGGAACTGAGGCCTCCTGACAACAGGGGTGTGCTGACTCACCTTGTAGGCAGGTCCTCCAGCTCCAGTCAAGCTTTCAAATGACTATTCCTGGTCAACATTTTGACTACAGCCTCAAGAGAGACCCTGAGCCAGAACCATCCAGCTAAGTTGCTCCTTAATTCCTGGCCCACAAAAATATCTATGATATAATAAATGTTTACTGTTTTAAGTCCCTAAATTCTGGGGTAATCTGTTATATAACAATAGATAATACACTGTTATATATTGAAAGAAATCTGGTTAACAAAGTCATTCGTAATGGAAAATACTTGTATTTGTGTCGAGATTGAGATTTGGCTAAATAATGGATTTTTGTCCACCATTCTCTTCCTTGGTAAGCTCGATGCAACATAAAGAGAAAATTTATCTGAATTGGTATTCTCCAAATTTCTCTACAGTATTTGAGGTTTTTGAAATTACTATTTGGTAAACAGCATGCAAGAGTTATAAGGGTTAAATTTAAATAAAGGGCAAACTGCTGCTGTCGTGTGCTGCTGAGGTGATTCCGACTCACAGCAACCCCACAGGACACGGCAGAACCGCTCCATGGAGCTTCCGGGCTGTAGTAACCTTTAGGGGACAGATTGCCAGGCTTCTTCTCTTACAAAGCAGCTAGTAGGTTCGATCTGCCAACCTATTGATTAGCAGCTGAGTGTTTTAACCATTGGGCTACTAGGGCTTCTTAAGGGAAAACTAAAGTGTGTTTAATAGTTTAATAAAATTTGCTCGATTGCTTTTTAAAGTAGGCAAGAGTCTAAGTTACAACTTCTAAAAAATCATTGAACAGGGGACAGAAGACTAGTCTAAAAGGAGTTAAACTCTTCTCCCTGGGGCTGTTCTCTATATTCAACCTCCCTCCCCATCACCCAGTTTTTAATGGTTACTACATTGCATTAGCTAAGCAATATATTAGAATTCAGACAGACCCTCATTCAATTTCCGACTCTGCCTCTTGTTGATTATGTGACCTGTGGCAAGTTATTTAACCCTCTCTTCATTTTACTTTTCTCATGTATAAAATGGGCCCGTGATCACTAAATAGACCTCAGGATGATTTTGAAGATTATGTGAGATTAAGGAATGTACAGTACCTAAGGAAGTCAGTGGGCTCATGGTCAGCTTTTTATAAATGTCTATCCTGCTCTCACCTCCAACTACTGAAACAAGATATATTTCACAATACTTGCAAAAAAGTTGAGAGAAGAGAAGTCACGTCAGAGTTAAAGATTTATTGTTTTCCCAGGAGTGCTTAACATCAGGTAAAATACCATTCTCTTGACTCTTAATTGTCCAAATTCTCCAATATGCAAAATCGAAACGATGATACTGCCAAAAGTTTGAGCAGAGGACAAGCTCATCTCTCAGCCATCTCTGTAGTGGCCAAACCTCAGAGAAAAGTGTACTGACACTAACTGGTCCGGCTGAGCCCTCAAGGCATCTTTCTGTACTATCTATACCAAATGAATACAGGTAGCTATTATACTAGTGTAACCACCCCTGAATTCTATAACTGTTTAAGGAGTTTGCCTTTTGATGAAAATGTTATAATGTTAATGAGATAGACTTTGTCAACAGTATTTTAGAAGTGATTTGAAAGTAAACAAAAATCTCAACTTACTCTTCAGCAGGAAGGCCAATTAACAACAACTTGTCAGATTCTTTCCAATAAGCCACATGAATTTGTTTCCCGCTTAAAAGAAGGGAGGAGCTAAGAAAAAATAAAATCAAAACAAGGTTAGAATATCCTTAAGTATCATAAGATTATAAGCATTCATAAAAGATCTCGTATAGTGATTTAAGAACTGCGTGCTGAATAAGCAAATTTCTTGGCATATACCTAACCACTACACAGAAAAGGCAAGGGATTACCTCACAACAAAAATATATTCTAAAATATTAAACACACATACACACACAAACACACACACACGTCGATGTCAAACAAGAGTAGACCAATTCTAAATTAAAAAGTTGACATTCTTTTGCTAACATCAAGTGTTATATGCAGTTTTTTTCAACAGAAAACTCCCATCCTGGTTTTTAAATTTAACAAACCTATTCTGATTGCCTATTTAGGTACAAGATTTGCTAAAAGAGATTAAGAAGAAAGGAAGATGTGGTCCCAGCTCACAAGATGATAATTCATTATGGAACACAGATATATAAACAAGTAACCAAAATATATGTCCTTAGGTGGTGCAAATGGCTTATGCTAGGCTACTAAAAGGCTGGAGGTTCAAACCCACCCAGCAATGCCACGGAAGAAAGGCCTGGCAACCTGCTTCATTAAAGATTACAGCCAAGAAAACTCTATGGAGCAGTTCTACTCTGTAACACATGGGGTTACCATGAGTCAAAATCAACTTGACGGCAACAAGTTTTAACCAAAATATATGTCAAATTTAAATGTGTTCCCAGTGAAACATTTGGAGTGATGGACATATTCATTATCTTGATTGTGAGGATGCTTTCAATATATACACCTATGTCAACACTAATCAAATTATACATTTTACATATGTACAGTTTACTGTACTTCAATTATACTTCAGTGTAGGTAGAAAAAATTAAATGTTCTAAAAAGAGATACAATAATGAACTATGTAAATTTAGAAACACAATGATTCCTTCTCGTGGTGTGGGTAGGGGGTGGGAAGATCAGTTAAAAATATAGTTAGCATTTTTTTTCTTTAAATGAAAATACATAAATCAGTCTTTATCTGCGGAATCCTTAGGATATGGAGCACCTTCTATACTGCACTGGGTAAGCGTGTGAAATTTTAAATATTAATTACTAAATATATTTTTTTCAAAAAGAATACAATTTTTGCCTTAATAAAGTTTAAAAGCATATATACTCTTAGACCAATATTAGACTATTATAGCCACACTTTAATATCACTATGGTTTAAAAAAATTGTATACAACTAAAGCAACACACACATTGCTAAAGAACTCTTGAAATAATTTTCATATTTGTTTCTCAAAAAAATTTTTCTATGTCCATTTATTGCTTTCCACATGTAATTAATAACAAGATCTAAATATCAATAACATCTACCCTTTACAGGTTAAAAAAAAAAAGACAAAAAAATCCAAACTCATATGGAGAAACCTAAAACAAATTTCCTTCCTAATAAGATGGAAAAAAAGATGGGCAACATACTCCTATGAATGAAAATTTATACACTAAGTGGAGCCTCAGCTACTACTGTTTATAAACTAATATTTTCTATGTGTTATTGCTATGAGCCACTGAGTTGATTCCAACTCACAGCGACCCTATAGGACAGAGCAGAACTGCCCCATAGGATTTCTAAGGCTGTAATCTTCACAGGAGCAGACTGCTACATCTCTCTCCTTCAGAAGGGCCGGTGAGTTTGAACTGTCAGCCTTTCGGCTAGCTGCCAAGTGCTTAACCACTCCACCGCCAGGGCTCCTGTTTTCTATATACACTATATTAAAAGTCCCAGAGTTAAATCTGACTTTTACTTAGAAAAACAAGGAAATTTTTCTTTCTGTTGTCTTGCTATCTTGTAGGTGCTACCTCTTTTAACATCACAGAGGTATAATTTTTATCAGAAGATGGAAAAAGAAAAAAAAAAGCTAAACCCCAGAAAATCCAACTTGGTATTTTATCAGTTATCATGGGGTTTTTAAATTTGTGATAAACTTTCTTTGTAATTTCTATAATTGTTGAAATATTAAGGAAGGATAATGGTTTATAATCCTTAAATTTACGGTATGAAAAAGAGAAAACTCAGTAACTTTGGACCCTTCTCTTCATAAGTTAACATGGCATTTCAGAATCAGAGCTTGATAAAACAATATGGTCTGAGATAATCTGGCTCTATACAGACTATATGATTTGTTTTCTTTATTTTTCAAAAAGTTATTTGATATCAATGTTTGCCTATCCATCACCGAATAAAACTATCCATCACCAAAGAAAACTATCACTGAATAAAACTATCCATTCACTGAATCCAATACTGCGTGCTGAATAGCCCTCCTAAAGTATATTGTTCTGTATTTTTCTATCATTGTTCTAAGGGCAGAACATTTTCTAACTATATGAAAAATTCTGTATTCAGTCATTTTTACCAAATGCAAGGTATTGCCTAGCAACAATTAAGGGGGGGAAAAAAAACATGAAAAATCCATCTCAAAATCTTTAAATGTTCTTTTTTACGATGAATGCAACGCCATTTCTCTTCAATTTGTCATTCCTGGCGTAGTAGACCGTATGATTATCTGACTGAAAGTGGCCAATGCCAGTCCATTTCAGCTCACTAATGCCTAGGATATCAATGTTTATGTGTTCCATTTCATTTTTAATGATCTCCAATTTTCCTAGATTCATACTTTGCACATTCCGCATTCCAATTACTAATGGATGTTTGCAGCTGCTTCTTCTCATTTTGAGTCGTGCCACATCAGCAAATGAAGATCCTGAAATCTTTACTTTATCCACATCATTAAGGTCAACTCTACTTTGAGGAGGCAGCTCTTCCCCAGTCATATTTTGAGTGCTTCCAAACCTGAGGGGCTCATCTTCCAGTACTATATCAGACAATGTTCTGCTGCTATTCATGAGGTTTTCACCGGTTAATTTTTTTCAGAAGTAGACTGCCAGGTCATTCTTCCTGGTCTGTCTTAGTCTGGGAGCTCAAATGACATCTGTCTACCATGGGTGACCCTGCTGGTATTTGAATACTGGTGGCATAGCTTCCAGCATCATGCATGCCTGCACAGTACGGCAAATTGACAGACTCGTGGGGTTAATAATAGATACAATTATATTTGTATAATAGACATGGTTTTCCTTGTATTAGCTTTTCGTTTGTCAGAACCAAAGAAAAGAACTTGAAAGGAACAGAATTTAAGCTAATTAAAATCAGTTATTACCTGGTAACTTGTGTCCCAGTTACATTTTCCAGCATGTCACAGAGTGTGAGAAATATCCCTCTCACACTTTTAAGTTTCCGAGATGCTTCAGACACTGGATAATGATAAAGAATTTCCTGCTGTTAAATGAAAAGAAAGAGAAATCAAACCTCTAAATTTTTCACCCTTATTTTTGTCATGTAAAGTTCATGCTTTGTTTTAAGAAAAGAACAAAAAATGAATCCCTTCAGCATCAAATGCAGTTTTATTCAAACACAAGATACGCCTGGAATTTTAACTCACTAACTAGCATCTAAAACGTTACATCTGCAAAAAAGTTAGAGATTGTCAAAATTGGTTATGATACCAAAATATATATTGAGTAGGATACTGATTAGTTGGACTAATTAAAATGAATTTCACATGTTTTAAAACTTAATCTCCTTTACAAGAATTTCTAATACTAATATTTTATTATATTCCATTATGCAGATATTCTTACCCCTTGTGGTTACATATCCACATAGACACCACATGTAACTTTTAATTACTTTCATACTGACTTTTAAAAGATAATTTTCAACATCTTCAGGTGAAATAAATATTTATACCCAAAACAAGACTGCAATTAAACTTACAAAGTGGGAATACAAAACTAAAGAAGTACAGATAAGAAAGAAAGAACTATTATGAAATCATATAATTTTGTCTGTCTTAACATTAAAGGAATGTGCACACCACAAATTAATATGAATTGCAACTTTAAAAGACAGCACACTTTATTTTAATTATAATAAATACTAGCTCTATAAGATAATTCATAAAATGCTTAATATTTTTCTATTTCCAAGAATAGCAAGCTCCCAGGAAAGTTTTTACAAAATAAAACAACAAATTTCAAAGCCAGATTGTGCACTGTGCTAGAACTTTTATTAAAAGGGATGGACAATTCTGCACCTGGCTGTTTTGCTGTTACTTAAAGCAACATGTCATTTTTTGCCCAAAAGCAAATTAAAAGCAAAAAAAATACAAATTTCTAGATAGAAACCACGGAGAATTCAGAGTAGTATGCAGTTGTGCTGTTTAGGTACTATATCCATAAATATTAATACAGTCACTACTGAAAGTCCAAATCCCTTAAATACCATCAGTTCTTAGTTTTCTATCACTTTAAACACTGTTCTACTTTGGTCTCTATATGTAAGAAATAATCACATGACATAATGTCCACGTTACGGTAACTTTTACAATAGGACAAACGTAAATAATAGTCAACTAGAGACAGCTGTTTTTTACATTTACTAAGTACATTCAATAGATGCAAATTGCTGGAACATACTGACCACATACACTCTAGCTAACAACTCAAATTTTCTTGCAATATTTCTATAGTAAAAACAGTTACTAAAATATTAATCTATTCCTAGAAATGTAGCCAAACATCAGTTAAGATCTTCTGTTATGGCTACTAAATAAATTTAAACCTTGGCTGATAAATAATTTTAACATATTTTGCCAAAACACAAAACACTCTTTAAACAAATAACCATATGCTCTTTGAATAGTTTTCTGAAATCTCAATTACCAGCTAACATTTCCAAATCTTGTAACTTGAAGAAATTTTTATTAAATAAGTAATTAACAGAAAAACAAAATGACCCTATGGCATTTTATAGTAAAATATGTCATAACAGTAGAAAAGGTCCTATGAGAAGTCTCTATTCCAGTTTTAAAAGTCTCACTATCAAAGACCTGGCAAGCTCTCCAGTTCCCAACCAATTTCATTAGCTGTATGTTTAAGCACTTGTTAGCTGCATGCATGTGCAGCAGCCTCCACTCTGTTCAGTAAGAATAAAAAGCCTTTCCTAATTACATTGCTGATACAGAGCTGGCAACAGACAGAAACCTGTTCCTTTGAGAAATATCTACACACTTTCCCATGGAAAGAAAGGGAAGGTTGACAAAAGATCTTAGCAACAGTCTACCCCAAAATGACCTAGAAAGATCCAGGTTGTTACCATCCCAGAAAATTGTCTATTTTATTTAGTAAATGCTTAAATGTTTCATTTATCTAAAAGATGTAAGAAAAAAGTAATACAAGCAATAAATTAGCATTACTAACCCTAGTTACCAATATATTTTCAGAACTCAGAAAATTACAAAAATACATCTAAGTAAATCTCTTCTTTTCCATTTCAATTATTGACTGAATTAGGACATATCAAGCAGCACAAGGAAATATACCTTTTGGATAAAATAGCCTTAGCACAGAATATAGGCTAAAAGGGTTTCAAAAGCAAAGAAATATAGATTAGTTGAACACTTTTAAGATCTTACCTCTACCTGAAGCATTATGGTACATAAGATGCTTTGAGAGACCTTTGTGCAGAAAACAACTAGATCTACAAACTTGTTGAATTGTTAGATGTGCCAGAAGTAGAAAGGTTTCCAAGGATATCCTCCTCAGACCTTTCCACTCCCCTTTGGTCCCACCAACTGCCAAAGCAAGCTGAGGAAGCAGCTGGGAGTGGCTGAGTGGTGAGGACAGAGGCAGGGCTGTTTTGAAGGCTGATGCCTAAAACAGCTTCAACCTGGCTAGTAGCAAGGCAGGTGAGCTGAGCCTAGGACTACTGTGTTAAACCCAGACCCTTGAGTAAGGGTTAAGTGCCTTAGGTCCATGCAAGAAGCAGAAGAAGCAAATTTTCTTGGGAGGAAGGAATTCTTTAGAACCACAGGATTCCCAAAGACAAAATCAAACAATAAGTTCACAAAGATCCCCAAGCACGTACGAGAGCAAGCCACCTCGAGTGAGAGTACTGCCAGGATTAGAGACAGTGGAATGAGATGATAGAGAATAGAGAAGAGCTATGTATGAAAGTTCAGAGAAATAAAGAGTAGAATCAAAAGATGAGCAAGCTACAAGAGGCTACCAGGAATATCACAGCGGATTTGAAATGCACATTAGTTAAAAACTTTTCAGGGACTTCTAGAAATAAAAATGTAAATTGTTTAAACAAAAAATAAAATGGTGAGAATAAATGAAAGTTTAGACATAGCAGAAGAAACAAACTGAACAAAGAGACAGATTCCTTACCAAGGAATGACAGACTGTAGTAGACTTTTTAATAGCAATGAAAGTTAGAAGACAATGGAATGCTACCTTAAGACAGACTACAGAAAATAACTATCTACCCAGCTGCATCACCATGCTTGGCAGAGTACAGGGTCAGCAGAAAAGAGGAAGACCCTCAACAAGGTGGATTGACACAGTGGCTGCAACAATGAGCTCAAGCATAACAACAATTTTGAGGATGGCGCAGGACTGGGCAGTGTTTTGTTCTGTTGTGCATAGGGTCGCTATGAGTCGGAACTGACTCAATGGTACCTAACAACAACAACCCAGCTGCACTGAAGGCATTGGTGAAAAACAAGGCTCCAGGAATTGATGGAATATCAATTGAGATGTTTCAACAAACAGATGCAGGGCTGGAGCATTTACTTGTCTATGCCAAGAAATGTGGAAGACAGCTACCTGGCCAAACAACTGGAAGGGATCCATATTTGTACCCATTCTAAAGAAAGGTGATCCAACAGAATGTGGAAATTATCGAACTCTATCATTCCTATCACTGCAAGTAAAATTTTGCTGAAGATCATTCAAAAGCAGTTACAGCAGTAACTTGACAGGGAACTGCAGGAATTCAAGCCAATTCACAAGAGGACTTGCAACAAGGGATATTACTGCTGATATCAAATGGATCTTGGCTGAAAGCAGAGAATACCAGAAAGATGTTTACTTGTGTTTTATTGACTACACAAAGGCATTCAACTGTGTGGATCATAATAAATTATGGATAATATTCTGAAGAATGGGAATTCCTCAACACTTAATTGTGCTCATGAGGAATGTGTACATAGATCAAGAGGCAGTCGTTCAAACAGAACAAGGGTTAAAGTCAAGAAAGGTGTGGGTCAGGGCTGTATCCTTTCACCATACTTATTCAATCTGTCTGTTGAGTAAATAATCTGAAAAGCTAGAATATATGAAGAACCTGGCATCATGATTGGAAGAAGACTTATTAACAACCTGTAATATGCAGGTGACATAAGCTTGCTTGCTAAAAGTGAAGAGGACTTGAAGCACCTACTGATGAAGATCAAAGACCACAGCCTTCAGTATGGATTACACTTCAAATAACAAAAACAAAAATCCTCACAACTGGACCAATAAGCAAAATCATGATAAATGAATAAAATATTGAAGCTGTCAAGGACTTCGTTTTACTTGGATCCACAATCAATGCCCATGGAAGCAGCAGTTGAGAAATCAAATGATGCATTGCACTGGGTACGTCTGCTGCAAAAGACCTCTTTGAAGTGTTGAAAAGCAATGATGTCACCTTGAGGACTAAGGTACACCTGACCCAAGCCATGGTGTTTTCAATCACCTCAAATGCATGTGAAAGCTGGACACTGAATAAGGAAGACCAAAGAAGAATTGATAACTTTGAAATAAGATGTTGGCAAAGAATATTAAATATACCATGGACTGCCAGAAGAATGCACAAATCTGTCTTGGAAGAAGTAGAGCCAGAAAGCTCATTCGAAGCAGGAATTTGTCTCACATACTTTGAACATGCAATAAGGAGGGACCAGTTCCTGGAGAAGGACATGATGCTTTGTAAAGTAGAGGGTCAGCGAAAAAGAGGAAGACCCTCAATGAGATTGACAAAGTAGCTACAACCACAGGCTCAAGCATAACAATTGTGAGATACCGTTCTGTTGTACATAGGGTTGCCATGAGTTGGAACCGACTTGATAGCACTTACCAACAACAATGCCTAACACAATACGATGAACACAACAGGTGTTTAACAAACACTGAGAAATGAATGAATGAAAAGAGACAATTTAAAATGAGAAAACTATTTATAAATTATGGAAGAAAAGTTAATGCTACACCCCCTTGCATTAAAAACTAGCAGGAGGGGAGGCACAGCCAAGATGGCAGAATAGACAGATGCTTCCGGAAAGCCCTCTTTACAACAAAGACCTGAAAAAACAAGTGCAAAGAGTATATCTGTGACAAGCTGGAAGCCCTGAGCATCAAAGGCAAGCTTAGACAACAAACTGAGGGGCAGGGGGAGGAAGAGACAGTTCAGAAGGGGAGAGGAGTTACCAGACTTGAATCGCGGGGAGCCCTCAGGCACCATTCCCAGAGCGGCGTCGGCGTTGGCAGCAGGCTGGTACTACCATTCGGCCACAATTTCCTCAGGGAGAAGCAGCCACCCACACAGCCTACTCACACTTGTGGAACCTGAGGAGAACAGCGCTCTCGGCAAAAGCTAAGTACTTGCGTAATTTTACCTCACCCCCCACCCCCAAGCCGGCTTTAGCCGCTGAATCCCTGGGCCTGAGATAGACCCTGGTGAGCACCTAGAGCCATCCTCCCAGCCTTGGGGAAGGAAAAAATTTGCAATTGAGGGGAAAAGATAATTTGCTAGCTCCACTAACCAGGGTAGCTTAGGACAGAAGCAGCTCCTGTCCAGGCATAAACCGTCCGTAGACCTTCAGCACCTTTTCCTTCTGCATGGACCTGTGTGGGCCTCTTTCGGGAGAATAGGCCCTCGTTGGCAAACTCCAACCATTTCAGCTGTGCAGTGGAGAGCTGGGTATTTGAAATTTGATGTTGCTTTGCCTATTAAACAAGGTCCTCACCTACCCACATCAGGGACCTAAGGACTGGTAGCTCCACTCAGGTCACCCAGCCACCTGCAACAGGGGTCCAAAGATAACTGGTACCTCCCAGTCCTTACAACCAAAAACACTGGGAGCCCATGGTCCCTCTGCAGAACCCACCCACCAGCATGCTCTACGCGACAGAGAAGTGTTTTCTGTGGAGACACTTGGGGTCGGTTCTCAGCCCCCTGCCTTGTTCAGAGCGTGACCCCCTGCTGCAATCAGATACCGGTATATATGCCAATCACCCCTGCACCTCTAAGACTGTAGGACAGAGCCTGTACCACACACTTGATATCAGCTACCCGGAAACCTGAGCTGAATACATACAAGAAAACTGAATGGACTCCTAGACTGATATACCTGATAACAGCTCTAGCCAGCTGGGGACAGGACACCAGGGCTCCAAAGGCAAAAATAATCAAGCTAGTTCACTCAAGCAACCCATGGGGTATACCAAAACAAAACAAAGCAAGCAGCTACGACACAGTAAGCAAGCATAAACTAATACAATAACTTATAGATGGCTCGAACACAACAGCCAATATCGAGTCACATAAAGAAACAGACCATGATCACCTCAACAGGCTCTCAAAACAAAAAACCCAGGGATCTTCTAGATGAAAGTGCATTCCTGGAATTACCAGATGCAGAATACAAGAGTTTAATATACAGAACCCTTCAAGACATCAGGAAGGGAATGTGGCAATATGCAGAACAAGCCAAGGAACACACAGATAAAGCAATTGAAGAAATGGGAAAGATTATTCAGGAACATAATGAAAAGTTTAATAAGCTGGAAAAATCCATAGACAGACAGCAATCAGAAATTCAGAAGATTAAAAATAAAATTACAGAATTAGATAACTCAATAGGAGTCAGAGGAGCAGAATTGAGCAAGTAGAAGCTAGAATTTCTGAACTGGAAGATAAATCACTTGGCACTAATATATTTGAAGAAAAATCAATGAAAAGAATTAAAAACAATGAAGAAACCTTAAGAATCACGTGGGACTCTATCAAAAGAACTAACCTATGAGTGACTGGAGTACCAGAACAGGGAAGGATAACAGAAAATACAGAGAAAATTGTTGAAGATTTGTTGGCAGAAAACTTCCCTGATATTGTGAAAGATCAGAAGATATCTATCCAAGATGCTCATGGAACTCCACATAAGGTAGATGTTAAAAGAAAGTCACCAAGACATATTATAATCAAACTTGCCAAAACCAAAGATAAGGAGAGAATTATAACAGCAGCGAAGGATAAACAAAAAGTCATCTACAAAGGAGAGCCAAGAAGAATAAGCCCGGACTACTCAGCAGAAACCATGCAGGCAAAGAGGCAATGGGATGACATATTTAAAAAATTGAAGGAAAAAAATTTCCTGTAAAAATCATATATCCAGCAAAACTCTCTCTTAAATATGAAGGTGAAATTAAAATATTTCCAGATAAACACAAGTTTAGGGAATTCATAAAAACCAAACCAAAACTACAAGAAATACTAAAGGAAGTTCTTTGGTACAAAATCAATAATATCAGGTATCAACCCAAGGCTAGAACACTGGGCAGAGGAACCAGAAGTCAACCAAGGCAGGGAAATCCAAAAAAAGAAAGCAAGATTATTAAAAAAAAAAAAAGCTCAAAACAGGGTAACAGCGATGTTATTATATAAAAGAAGACAACATTAAAATAATAAATAGGGACTAAGAAATGTAATCATACACCTTCCATGTGGAGAGGAAGATACGGCAATGCAAAGAAATAAAAGTTAGTTTTAAATTTAGAAAAATAGGGGTAAATAATAAGGTAACCACAAAGGAGACAAACTATCCTACTCATCAAAATAAAACACCAGGGAAAAATACAGACTCAGCAGAAACAAAATCAACAACAACAAATATGAGGAAAGGACAATATAATAAAGAAAATCTACTCAGCACATAAAATCAACTGGGAAAAAGAAAATGTCAACACACAAAAAAAGGCATCAAAATGATTGCACTAAATTCAGACCTATCCATACTTACCCGGAACGTAAATGGACTAAATGCACGAATAAAGAGACAGAGAGTGGCAGAATGGATTAAAAAACAAGATCCATCTATATGCTGCCTACAAGAGACAAACCTGAGACTTAGACACACAAACAAACTAAAACTCAAAGGATGGAAAAAAATATATATCAAGCAAATGACAATCAAAAAAGAGCAGGAGTGGCAATATTAATTTCTGACAAAATAGACTTTAAAGTTAAATCCATCAGAAAGGACAAGGAAGGACACTATATAATGATTAAAGGGACAATACAGCAAGAAGATATAACCATATTAAATATTTATGCAACCAATGACAGGGCTGCAAGATACATAAAACAAACTCTACCAGCATTGAAAAGTGAGATAGACAGCTCCACAATAACAGTAGGAGACTTCAACACACCACTTTCGGTGAAGGACAGGACATCCAGAAAGAAGCTCAGTAAAGACATGGAAGATCTAAATGCCACAATCAACCAACTTGACCTCGTAGACATATACAGAACACTCCACTCAACAGCAACCAACTATACTTTCTTTTCTAGTGCACATGGAACATTCTCGAGAATAGACCACATATTAGGTCATAAACCAAGCCTTAGCAGAATCCAAAACATTGAAATATCACAAAGCATCTTCTCTGACCATAAGGCCATAAAAGTGGAAATCAATAACAGGAAAAGCAGGGAAAAGAAATCAAACACTTGGAAACTAAACAATACCCTGCTCAAAAAAGGCTGGATTATAGAAGACATTAAGGATGGGATAAAGAAATTCAGAGACTCCAATGAGAATGAAAACAGTTCCTATCAGAACCTTTGGGACACAGCAAAAGTGGTGCTCAGAGGCCAATTTATACCAATAAATGCACACTTCCAAAAAGAAGAAAGGGCCAAAATCAAAGAATTATCGCTACAACTTGAACAAATAGAAAGAGGGCAACAAAAGAAACCCACAGGCACCAGAAGAAAACAAATAATAAAAATGAGAGCTGAACTAAATGAAATAGAAAACAGAAAAACAATTGAAAGAATTAACAAGACCAAAAGCTGGTTTTCTGAAAAAAATCAACAAAATTGATAAACCACTGGCCAAACTGACAAAAGAAAAACAGGAGAGGAAGCAAATAACCCAAATAAGAAATGAGAGGGGTGATATTAAAACAGACCCAACTGAAAGTAAAAAAATCATGTTAGATTACTATGAAAAACTATACTCGAATTTGAAAACCTAGAAGAAATGGATGAATTCCTAGAAACACACTACCTACCTAAACTAACACAAACAGAGGTAGAACTAAATAGACCCATAACAAAAGAAGAGATTGAAAAGGTAATCAAAAAACTCCCAACAAAAAAAAGCCCTGGTCCAGACAGCTTCACTGCAGAGTTCTACCATACTTTCAGAGAAGAGTTAACACCACTACTACTAAACGTATTTCAGAGCATAGAAAAGGATGGAACACTCCCAAACTCATTCTATGAAGCCACCATATCCCTGATGCCAAAACCAGGTAAAGACAATACAAGAAAAGAAAATTATAGAACTATATCCGTCGTGAATGTAGATGCAAAAATCCTCAACAAAATTCTAGCCAATAGAATTCAACAACATATCAAAAAATAATTCACCATGACCAAGTGGGATTCATACCAGGTATGCAGGGATGGTTCGACATTAGAAAAACAATTAATGTAATCCACCACATAAATAAAAGACATGAATCACGTGATTTTATCAATTGATCCAGAAAAGGCATTTGACAAAGTTCAACACTCATTCATGATAAAAACTCTCAGCAAAATAGGAATAGAAGGAAAATTTCTCAACATAATAAAGGGCATTTATACAAAGCCAACAGCCAACATCACTCTAAATGGAGAGAGCCTGAAAACATTCCCATTGAGATCGAGAACCAGACAAGGATGCCCTTTATCACCACTCTTATTCAACATTGTGCTGGAAGTCCTAGCCAGAGCAATTAGGCTAGATAAAGAAATAAAGCGCATCCAGATTGGCACGAAGAAGTCAAAGCATCTCTGTTTGCAGATGACATGATCTTATACACAGAAAACCCTAAGGAATCCTCCAGAAAACTAACGAAACTAATAGAAGAGTTCAGCAGAGCATCGGGATACAAGATAAACATACAAAAATCAGTTGGATTCCTCTACACCAACAAAAAAGAGCATCGAAGAGGAAATCACCAAATCAATGCCATTTACAGTAGCTCCCAAGAAGATAAAATACTTAGGAATAAATCTTACCAGAGATGTAAAAGACTTATACAAAGAGAACTACAGTACACTTCTGCAAGAAACCAAAAGAGACTTAGAAAAGTGGAAAAACATACCTTGCTCGTGGACAGGAAGACTTAACATCATAAAACTGTCTATTCTATCAAAAGCGATGTATACATTTAATGCAATTCCGATCCAAATCCCAACGACATTCTTTAAGGAGATGGAGAAACAAATCACCAACTTCATATGGAAGGGAAAGAGGCCCCGGATAAATAAGGCATTACTAAAAAAGAAGAACAAAGTGGGAGGCCTTACTTTACCTGATTTTAGAACCTATTATACTGCCACAGTACTCAAAACAGCCTGGTACTGGTACAACAACAGATACATGGACCAATGGAACAGAATTGAGAATCCAGACGTAAATCCATCTACATATGAGCAGTTGACATTTGACAAAGGCCCCAAGACAGTTAAATGGGGGAAAAGACAGGCTTTTTAACAAATGGTGCTGGTGCTGGCATAACTGGATATCCATCTGCAAAAAAATGAAACAAGACCAATACCTCACTCCATGCACAAAAACTAACTCAAAATGGATCAAAGACCTAAATATAAAATCTGAAACGATAAAGATCATGGAAGAAAACATAGAGACAATGTTAGGAGCCCTGATACCTGGCATAAACAGTATTCAAAACATTATAAAGAATACAGAAGAAAAACTAGATAACTGGGAGCTCCTAAAAATCAAACACCTATGCTCATCCAAAGACTTCATCAAAAGAGTAAAAACACTACCTACGGACTGGGAAAAAGTTTTTAGCTATAACATTTCTGATCAGTGCCTGATCTCTAAAATCTACATGATACTGCAAAAACTCAACTGCGAAAAGACAAATAACCCAATTAAAAAATGGGCAAAAGATATGAATAGACACTTCACTAAAGAAGACATTCAGGTAGCTAACAGATATATGAGGAAATGTTTATGATCACTACCTATTAGAGAAATGCAGATCAAAACCACAATGAGATTTCATCTTAGTCCAACAAGGCTGGCATTAATCCAAAAAACATAAAATAATAAACGTTGGAGAGTCTGTGGAGAGACTGGAACACTTATACACTGCTGGTGGGAAGGTCGAATGGTACAACCACTTTGGAATTCAATTTGTCAATTCCTTAAAAAGCTAGAAATAGAACCACCATATGATCCAGCAACACTACTCCTTGGAATATATCCTAGAGAAATAAGAGCCTTTACACAAACAGATACATGCACACCCATGTTTACTGCAGCACTGCTTAGAATAGCAAAAAGATGGAAGCAACGAAGGTGCCCATCAATGGTTGAATGGATAAATAAATTATGGTATATTCACACAATGGAATACTACACACCAATAAAGAACAGTGAGGAATCTATGAAACATTTCATAACATGGAGGAACCTGGAAGACATTATGCTGAGTGAAATTAGTCAGCTGTAAAAGGACAAATATTGTATAAGACCACTATTATAAGAACTTGAGAAATAGTTTAAACTGAGAAGAAAACATTCTTTTTCAGTTACGAGGAGGGGAGGAAGGGAGGTAGGAGGGGACATTCACTAATTAGATAGTAGATAAGAACTACTTTAGGTGAAGGGAAAGGCAGCACACAATACAGGGGAGGTCAGCGCAATTGGACTAATCCAAAAGCAAAGAAGTTTCCTGAATAAACAGAATGGTTCGAAGGCCAGCGTAGCAGGCGCAGGGGTCTGGGGACCATGGTTTCAGGGGACAGCTAAGTGAACTGGCATAATAAAATCTATTAAGAAAACATTCTTCATTCCACTTTGAAGGGTGGCCTCTGGGGTCTTAAATGCTAGTAAGTAGCCATCTAAGATGCATCAATTGGTCTCAACCCACCTGGATCAAAGGAGAATGAAGAACACCAAGGACACAAGGCGATTATGAGCCCAAAAGACAGAGAGGGCCACATGAACCAGAGACTACATCATCCTGAGACCAGAAGAACTAGACGGTGCCCGGCTACAACCAATGACTGCCCTGACAGGGAACACAAAAGAGAGCCCCTGAGGGAGATGGAGAGCAGTGGGATGCAGACCCCAAATTCTCATAAGACCAGACTTAATGGTCTGACTGAGACTAGAAGGACCCCAGTGGTCATGGCCCCCAGACCTTCTGTTGGCCCAGGACAGGAACCATTCCCGAAGCCAACTCTTCAGACATGGATTGGACTGGACAATGGGTTGGAGAGGGATGCTGGTGAGGAGTGAGCTTCTTGGCTCAGGTGGGCACGTGAGACTATGTTGGCATCTCCTGCCTGGAGGGGAGATGAGAGGGTGGACGGGGTTAGAAGCTGGCAAAATGGACACGAAAAGACAGAGTAGAGGGAGAGAGCGTGCTGTCTCGTTAGAGGGAGAGTAATTGGGAGTGTGTAGCAAGGTGTGTATGGGTTTTTGTGTGAGAGACTGACTTGGTTTGTAAACTTTCACTTAAAGCACAAAAAAAATTATAAAAAAAAAAGCTAGTAGGAGGGACTGATTGCATAAGGGTGTGACGGAACTTTTTGGGGTGATGGACATATTCTACACCATAACCGTGAGGATGGTTACACAACTATATATATTTGTCAAAACTCATCAAATTGTACATTTAAAATTGTTGAATTTTGTCGTATATGAATAATACCTCAATTAGGTAACAACAAAAAAGTAAACTAACAGGATCGTCTTTTGGAGTGCATAATAAAAAAATACAGAGTGTTAAAAAAAAAAACCAAAGCTTTCCTTGCAAGCAGAGATATAATTAAATCAACGGTGAAATGTAAAAAGTGTCCCGGTAACTTGGAAGATGCTGCAATCATAACTTCTCTTTTCTTACTGCTTAATAAAAAAAATAACTGAATAATTCTCGTCTTTATATTATGAAACAGTCATATCTATAATGGTGTATAAAATACACGGGCAACTTTAAACAATAACAATTAAACAAAGTCAATCCCCTTTTGTTTCCTCCTTAAATCAAAAATGCTTACTATTTACTTGAAAGACCACAAAAGGTCCTTGCCTTTTCTTCTGTACTTTGGAGAAGACACTCACCTCTTCCTTTGATGAATCCGAATCGAGCTGTAGTGAGAGGAACATAATGATATGAGGAGTGTTTAGAATATTCTGCTGGCTACCTTCAACCTCTTCTCCCCACAGAAGTTTGACTAAATCGCTTGTATTCATCTGTGCCTTTTTCTCGTTTGTTTGGGTTGTTTCCTTTTTCACAGCATACGCGTTTTCAAACGTCAGTTTCACCTTTAAAAATTAAGACAATGTGTTGAGTTTTCAATCAGGGAAAATCGGCTGTAATTTTCACCAAGAAGGATCTGTGTATGCACATACACTTAGGTATGCACTTGTAAAAACCCACTGCTGTCCAGCCAATTCCAACTCAACTCTATGCGACAGAGTAGAACTGCCCTACAGAGTTTCCAAGGCTGTAGTCTTTACAAATGTAGATTGCCACATCTTCCTTTCTCTCTTTTGCGGTGCGGCTAGTGGGTTAGAACCACTGACTTTTGAGTTAGCAGCTGAGTGCTTTAACCACTGTCCCACAAGGGATCCTTTAAGTATGCACAATATTTATAAATCATCCTAGAGTGCGGGCTCCTTGATGGTAGGGACTCTGTTATATTTATATTCCTATCTCCAGCTCCTAGCAGATATTATTACAAATATTTATTGAGTAAGAATGTATAATGCTGTGCACAAAACATTCACTTAATTTATTTAAACTTAATCACTAAATTCTTTTTATCTAAGAAACTCTTTTTAAAAAAATTAACGTTATATATTTATATATTTTCATCAAAAGCATTTTTGGAAAAAAGCACCAAAAAAAAAAAAAAAAAAAAACCCATAATTCCACCAGCCCAAACAACTGGTATGTAGTTTTTACTGTAAAATAAATCTTTTTTTAACCTTTAAAAAATTTTTGTTGTTGTTTTCATTGAGAGTATACACAGTAAAACACACACCAAGTCTACAGTTTTCTACATGTACAATCCAGTGACGACCATTACATCCTCTGAGTGGTGCAAACACTCTCACCCTCCTTTTCTGAATTCTTCCTCCACCATTAACATAAACTCAGTGCCCTCCTAAGGTTCTTATCTAATCATTTGAGTTTTTGTTGTCACTTTGATCTTATATAGATAGTTCTTTAAAGAAAATAGTGCTCAAGGCAGACTTTTTTTTTTTACTAGTTAAGCTAAACTATTTGGTTTTAAGAAGACTTCAGGGGATATTTTTGGTTTAAGGTTTAAAGAGTATCTTACAGCAATAGTTTCAGGGGTTCATCCAGCCTCCATGGCTCCAGAAAGTCTGGAGTCCATGAGAATATGAAATTCTGTTTTCTATCTTCCCCCTTTTGATCAGGATTCTTCCACAGAATCTTTGATCAAAGTGTTCAGTAATGGTAGCCAGGCACCATCCAGTTCTTCTGGTGTTATGGCAAAGGAGCCAGTTGTTCATGGAAGCAATTGGCCACACATTCCATATCCTCTCCAATTCCTGACTCTCCTTCTTCCTCTGTTGCTCCAGCTGAATAGAGACCAACTGTGCCTCAGATGGCTTCTGGTAAGCTTTTTTTTTTTTTATTGTACTTTAGATGAAGGTTTACAAAACAACTAGCTTCTCATTAAACAGTTAGTACATATACTGTTTTATGACATTGGCTACCAGCCCCACGATGTGTCAACATTTTCCCTTCTTGACCTTGGGTTCCCTATTACCAGCTTACCTGCCCCCTCCTACCATCTAGTCCTTGCCCCTGGGCTGGTGTGCCCCTTTAGTCTTGTTTTGTTTTATGGGCCTGTCTAATCTTTGGCTGAAGGGTGAACCTCAGGAGTGACTTTATTACTGAGCTAAAAGGGTGTCTGGGGGCCATACTCTCGGGGTTTCTTCAGTCTCTGTCAGACCAGAAAGTCTGGTCTTTTTTTGTGAGTTAGAATTTTGTTCTACATTTTTCTCCAGCTCTGTCTGGGACCCTCTATTGTGATCTCTGTCAGAGCAGTCAATGGTGGTAACCAGGCACCATCTAGTTGTGCTGGACTCAGTCTGGTGGAGGCCTCGATAGATGTGGTCCGTTAGTCCTTCGGGACTAATCTTTCCCTTGTGTCTTTATTTTCTTCATTCTCCCTTGCTCCTGAAGGGGTGAGACCAGTGTTGTATCTTAGATGACTGTTCACAGGCTTTTAAGGCCCAAGACACTACTCACCAAAGTAGAATGTAGAACATTTTCTTTATATGCTGTTATGCTAATTGAGCTAGATGTTCCCCGAGACCATGGTTCCCACAGCCCTCAGCCTAGCAATTCAGTCCTCAGGGAGTTTGGATGTATCTATGGAACTTCGATGACCTTGCCTTGTACAAGTCGTGCTGGCTTCCCCAGTATAGCGTGCTGTTATTACCCTTTACCAATGTTACAACTTATCTATTGTCCATTTAGTGTTTTTTCATCCCCATCCCTTGCTGGCAAGCGTTTAAGACACAACAAATTAGGAGGTAGAGCAGAAGCACTAAACACATTATTAGGCCAATTAACTGGACTGTCCCAAGAAACCGGGATCCTAAACCTCCAAACCAAGGAACCAAATTCCATGAGGTTTTTGGTTATATATAAACAGCCTCAGCTGCTATTCTTTTTTTTGTGTGTGTGTGTCATTGTAAAAATATCTATCACACAACTTTTGCCAATTCAACTTTTTACAGGTGTACAACTTACGGGCAGTAATTACACTAATCGGCTATTCAACCCTACCCTTAACCAATGTGTAAAATAAATCTTTCTGGATGATTAATTCCAAGGAAAAAGAAAAAACTAGATAGTCGTTTCTGTTGGCGAGGAGTGACTGTTTACGGTGGCATTCAATTTTGCTTACATGTAGCAGACTGTGGCATTAGGTTGGAATGGATTTGACGGCAACTGGTTTAGTTTGGTTTAAGTGATCACTGTGTACCTAAGGTGAATTAAGTTAAATACACAACTTTTCTAAAGTAAGCCTCAGGTTTTATTTTATAAACAACTAGAAAGAAGAGATAACGGGTTCCAAACTCATCAGTATGTATCTTCACATGAAGATGAAATAGGTCAAGACTAGTAGTAATCTGTATCAAATTAAATAACAGTAAATTAAGTTATAGAGCTTAGGAATGAAGAAGATCTTCATGAAATTCTTCTGATTTGGACCATTCTGAAAATCTTAAGTCTGTACTCTTTTGGCCCACTCTGGAGTCTGATGATCATCTTCCTTTACAAAACATTTAAAATAATTTCAAAAATGTATACAAAATTCTTGAACAGGGATCTGAGGAACTGAACAGCTTGGTGGTCAGGGGGTTCTCTTATCTAGGAGCCATTGATGGTGTTACCTGTAAATGTGCGAAATCATCAGAATTTGGGGAAATCCTGGTTACAGACTTCGTGACACAATACAACTGAAAAAACCAAACTGGTGGCCATCCCGCCAATTCCAAATCATGGAGACCCCATGTGTATCAGAGTATGCTCCACAGGGTTTTCAATGGCTGTGATCCTTCGGAAGTACACTGCTAGGCCCTTCTTCAGAGGCGCCTCTGGGTGAATTTAAACCACCAACTTTTTGTTTAGTAGCTGAGTGTTAACTATTTGCGCCATCCAGGGACTTGTGGTAGGACAGCCAAAAAAATCCATTGCCGCTGAGTCGATTCTGACTCACGGTGACCCTAAAGGACAGAGTAGAACTGCCCTATAGAGTTTCCAAGGAGCGCCTGGTAGATCTGAACTGCCGACCTTTTGGTTAGCAGCTGTAGCACTTAATCACTACGCCACCAGGGTCAGGTAGGGGCTTCTAAGATCATCCCCTGATGCTGGGCTTTAGAGAGGAGCTACGTGTACAAGCCAAGTGGAAGGAGAGAAATCTGATCCGAGGAAGCACAAGATGTGTCCTCTGGAGTGTCTGTGAGGGCTATATCTAATCAGTGGTGAACAGGGAGAAGACAGATGCTCAGAGAAAGTGTCTCAGGACAGGGAGAGCATCTTTCCCATATGGGATTCTTATGGGTGGAGATGTCAAAAGATAGGGTGTGACTAACCAAAAAATGACAAGAGGGAAATGAGCTGTTAAGCTTAAAAATAAAAATTCACTAATTTTACTTTATGCAGCAACAACAACCTAAAATTTAAAACTGATTTGCTATGCTTTGAGAAAAACAACATAACTGAAAACTAAGTTTAATGCTGTACTTGGCAAATGACAGCACTTCTTTTCTGTGGTACAAGGACTTCTCCCCTCACCATGACAAAAACCCACACAAAACCCACACCAAGGAACCATTCATTAAAATTCTCCCAGGAACTATTTTAGCCGCCATTCTTCTGACTGAGGTAAAGTTGGCTCCATCATGCAAATATAATTACACTTAAGCAAGGCATTTTGAAAAACTTTCAGGTTAAATAGCTATAAATGTCAGGAAATGTGTTTGCCTTGATAAAAAGATAAAGGATGAGTTAGACGATCAAACGAGGAGTTAGTTGCAATTAAAAAAAAATGATGTACATAAATATTAAGGATATTATGTGCCTTATAAGAAATTTTAAGTTTTAAATCAAGAGAGTTTATATGAAACTTCTTTTAAAAAAATTTTCTGTTGTTTCTCCACAGACTATCCAGTGATGAGTTTCATCACTGATGCTTTCTACAAAGACTAATCTTAATTTCACTGTAAGGCTTAAAATAGACTTATTCCCATGGTCCATTACTTCAGTAACTTTGGAAAGTCTCATCGCATCACCATTCCAAACTCCTGAACTCACTTATAGATCCTACACTCCCATTCTGCAAACCTCCAGCTTTAGCACAACACAACCATACTCTTTCCACTCAGGCACTCCTACTGCTAATGCTATTTGAGAGGAAAAAGGAAAAAAAAAAATTGCCGGGGCAAATTCATTCTCTCTAATCTGAACTGGGCCCTCAAAACACTACAGGTCTCTCATCTCCACAACAGTCATTTCAAACTTCTACCAGTCTCCTTAAGTTCCTAACCCACTTCTCCACCCCAGCACACAACAGATGCCTTGCCTTACGTATCAGGAAGGAAACAGTGGAACTTCAGGAGTAAAATCTCTCATCTTCTATGACCCTCCAAAAATTTTTTTATTTGTGCATCCTGTTCTCCTTCCCTCCTAGTTTAGGTCCAAGGATCTGATCTATAAATCATCACTTCTAAAGACCATTATTCCCTCTTTCTACATCTGTCTTCAACCCATCAAATTTTATAAGCAATGTCTCCTCAGCCTCTAACATCAAAACAAACAAATCCTCTCTGGACCCTTTAGCTATCATATTCTTCACGGATGGGACTTGAGGAAAATCTGAAGCAGTCACAGAGGACGGCCAGTCTCTCCACTTCTGCCTCACAGTCTGTACCATCTTTCTCTCACAATATCCAGGCTTCTCTCTGCACGTCCAATCCTTTCTCCTTTGGTTACCAACTGGTGGGCACTTTCAATATTCTCTGGTCACAATTCCAAAGGAATCAAATCTGACCGACTCAGCAGATTATTAAAGGTTCTCTCCTTAATCCTCTTCTCTTCTTAGGCAATCTCACCGAGCTACTCAAGATAAAAACTGGAATGCATCTTGTACTTCTCTTCTCCTACAGGAAGTACTGTCCCCTTTGCTTCCTGTATATCTTAAGTCTAATTC
This sequence comes from Elephas maximus indicus, assembly GCF_024166365.1. Classification (NCBI taxonomy): domain Eukaryota; kingdom Metazoa; phylum Chordata; class Mammalia; order Proboscidea; family Elephantidae; genus Elephas; species Elephas maximus. The sequence goes on from NC_064823.1 coordinate 18,080,099, forward strand.
ACTCATTCCCCTTCATCCCTATGGCCAATGTCTTTGCTTGGACCTCTCTTCTGCACTAGCGTGAAGCTGACCACCTGGTTTCCTGACTTCTACTCTTACACACCCCCACCCTCTCCGGAGTGATACATTCCTAAAATGCAAACCTGATTGTAAAAGCCCTCCATTTGCTTTTTATTGTTGTTGATAATACACACAGGAAAACATACACCAATTCAACAATCTCTACATGTACAGTACAGTGACACTGATTATATTCTTCAAATTGTGCAGTCATTCTCACTCTCCTTTTCTGATTTGTTCCTCCCCTATTGACATAAACTCTCTTCCACCTAAGCTTCCTATCTAACCTTTCGAGTTGCTGTTAACAATTTAATCCCATATAGTAAATTCTTTAAAAGAACACAATGCTCACGGCAGCCTTTCTTTACTTCCTAAGCTAGCATTAGTCCTCTATTTTAAAATATTGATATAGAAGATTATTTCTGGGTTCTGAGAATAGAGAAGATTTAAAAAAATATTAAAAACACTTTTTTGCTAGTCTGTTCTCTAATTTTCCTACAGTATATATCCATATCACTTTTATGTAATAAGGAACTAATAAGAGGTAAAAGGTTCTATCAAAGTATTATCCCCTTTAAGAAGCCTTAGCCCTCTCCCTCAGGCCTAAGTCTTAAGAACCTGAGAGATAAACAGTTAACTTCACCAAGACTAATACTTTGCAGGCTGACCTCCTAGAAAAGGAGTCGCTTGCCTGCAAAGCTCTAGGAAAACCAGCTATGACCCAGTGCTTAGTGCAGTAAATTCTAGTCAGCTGCAGAGTTGGGACCCAAGCTCTCTGATCAAGCCAGGGAACGGTGGTGTATAGTATACACACAATTATGTGCTTGTTTAATAAATGGGTGGCTGGGGCAGAACAGTGAAGTGCTCAACCATAGCCAAAAGGCTGGTGGTTTGAACCCACCCAGAGATGCCTCGGAAGACAGGCCTGGTGATCACAACCTTGAAAACCTTACGGAGTTCTACTCTGCACACACGGGGTTGCCGTGAGTTAGAACAGACTCAATGGCAACTAACACCACCACCACCACAAAGCTGCAATAGAGATGAAGGCTACAAAAGTCAGCAGTTAGAAGGGTACTCACACCTTTGTTCTTGTCACTTAAATGTCTAACCCCCCCTTAAAAAAAAGGAAAAACGAAAAACAACTTTTTATTTAAAAAAACTTCAAAGCTACAGAAAAGTTGCAAGAAGACTTCAAAGAACACGTATCTATCCCTCACCCAGATTCACCAATTAACATTTTGTCATGGTTGCTTTCTCCCTCTCTTTCTTCTTAAGCAAGCTAAACAAAACCATAAAAAATCAGAGACCCTCTACGAGATATATGTAAAACAATTTTTGGCTGAACCACTTGAGGGTTATTTGCAGATGTTTTAATACCTCATCCCTAAGTTTGTCAGTGTATATTTCCTAAGAGCAATGGCATCTTCCTACACAACTGCAATACAATTACCACACTTAGGAACTGTAATATTAAATATACTACTATTATCTAATAAAGTACACACCCACATTTCCTCAATAGAGCTGTCCCCCACTGTGATCCAGGGTAGATCAAGGATTACCTATTGCATTTAGTTGGATGTCGCTTCAGTCTGCCTTAGTCTGAACAATTCTGCAGCCTTTTGTGCCTTTCATGATATTGACACAGACCCAAAGACAACTGTTTCGCGGAATGTTAAAACTTTGTTTTGAAAGAAATGATTTGGATTTTTTGTACCTTTTTGTACCTCACTCTGAATTGTGTTCTATATACTAAATCTGTTTTTAACAAATTATTTAAAGGTAAATACAGAATTGCAGGGTTGGAACTAGGTTCAGAGGTTACCCTCTCAAATCCTCTCTGGTTATAGATGAGCAAATCAAAACCCAGAAGAGTTTCGGAACTTACTCACAGAGTTAACTTACTCACTGACTTCCTTCTCTTTACAGACCTTTCTACCACATTACACGATTTCCTAGGTCATCTTCTGTTAGATGATAAGAAGCTTTCAGGCCATTTTTATACTCTGAATATAAAATGTTATTGTTTGATATTTACAGATTTAAATGTTAAAAAGTCTCTTTTGGTATATTTTATAAAACAGCATCCTCCTCTTATTGCTTGCGTAACTGTTGCCAATGCTACAGATAGCAATCTGGTCAAACAGCTTTTTCTGGGGCAGGTTCACCCCCGTTAGTTCGGGCCCAGCAAGAACAAGAGGATGCAAACACGATGATCTACACAGGTCGTGTGTGAAGGGGAAGGATCACACTTTGGAGGCAGTCTGAGTTCTAGTTCTTTGATTTATTAATTCTGCAACCTTGGACAAATCATTAAATCTCTTAGACTATCTTCCTTCATGTATACAACAGGAATAATGATCAGCAAAATGTTACAGATTGTTACGAAGACTAATGGAATTATTAAATGCTGCTCCTCCTCCCTGAACCTCATTGCTCCATTCCTGGTTTACACACTGTCTTAGTCATCTACTGCTGCCAAAACAGAAATACCACAGGTGGATGGCTTTAATAAAGAGGAATTTATTTCTTCACAGTAAAGCAGGCTAAAAGTCCAAATTCAGGGTGTCAGCTCGACGGGAAGGCTCTCTCTCTGTTGGCCTTCTCTTCCCCGACTAGGAGCTTCTCCACGCAGGGACCTTGGGTCCAAGGGACACACTCTGTTCCCAGCACTGCTTTATCAGTGGTATGAGGTCTCCCACTCTCTGCTTGCTTCCCTTTCATCTCTTGTAAGATAAAAGGTGGTACAGGCCACACCCTAGGGAAACTTCCTTTATATTGGATCAGGGATATGACCTTAGTAAGGGTGTTAAAATCCAACCTTAATCCCGTTAACATAAAATTACAATCACAAAATGGAGGTCAGCCACACAATATTGGGAATCCTGGCCCAGCCAAATTGATACACACGTTTTTTGGGGGGGACATAATTTAATCCATGACACACGGCCTAGGGAAAATGGCTAGTAGTGAAGAACTTACAGGGTTTCCTCTCCCTTTCAGCACTAACAACAGAAGAAAAATGAGGCTTATAAATTAAATGCAGTTTCTACTCAAAGGAAGTTTAACTATTTATTATATCTTTACTAAAAGATATATTGCTCTAAATGCTGGTGCTTGCTTTTGAGTATGGCACAGGTTTGAAGCCAATTCTGCTAGTAAAACATACACATACACACATACTGACACAATAGATACATACCTACACTCAGGGGGGAAAACTAGAATGAAATATTCCAAAAAGTTAACAGTAGGTATCTCCAGGTGGTGGGATTCTAATAGATTTCATCCCTTACTCTTCTGTAATTTTCCAAAATTTGTACAATGACCATGTGTTACTTTCACAATAAGAAAAGTTATATTTTTACTTCTTTTATAACAAAGATTTTAATAATATATGTCTCATAAAAGGATAACATTCTAAAATTGCATATAATTTCAAAATCCCCTTTAAGTTATATTAGAAAGACAAGGCCTCACTGGAGGCCAACACACTCTCTCAATCCAGGAAATCCAACAGCTTTTTCTTCATTTTGGCATGAGATATAAGCACTATGCTACCAGGGTTTCCATATATCTGTGTCTTTAAATTCAGAATCACACTTACTGCAGTAAGATGCTCGTGTTGTAAGAGCCTAACTGGGCAAACAGCAGATACATGGCTCGGATTTCACGCCCAAGGAGGACAAGTAAATGGTGGGTGGAATTGTTCTCAAATATTTAAATCATTATTCTTTTCTTTGCCAAGTGTGCTCAGCTGAATTTTGAAATGTTAATTAAACTTTTATAAAGTGACTCCCGTGTAAACATAATTTTTCTTTTCTTGAAGATAGGAGAGATGTGGTTAAACTCTACCAATACTGGCAGTAGGCTTGCAACTGACCTAGGCAAGAAAGGGGGAGCCCTCACTCAGGGCTGATGCACAGCCAGTTTACATGGGTGAAGCTGTTTCAGTTGTTAAAATACTGCAACTTTTCATTACTAATTGGTTAGTAGTTGCTATCTGAGCCCCCTGAGGTACCCTTGTACATTGACTTACTCTAGGACCTCCCCACATCTAGCAACTAAAGAGGATAACTGCGTACCTCGCTCCAGGGCTATGGCTGGTGTCTGCCTGATTGTTAAGTATTTCTGACACTACCCTGTCTCCATCTAAATCTCTGTTTCCATTCCTAGGCACACGCTGGTCACTGGCTACCATAATTATTCCAGCACCTTCATTCTCTATTTCCAAAAAAAGGTAAATTTACACTTACATATATTTTTTTCCTTTTTAAGGAAGGAAGTGAGCATCAGAAGGGTAATCTTATTTCTTAGAAGACAAGAAATTTTATCACGGTTCCTATTATTTCAGTAACTCAAATCACACGCAGATAAGATTTATCGAGTATTCTGTTTTTCTTCCTGATCAACCCTTATCCTCTCGTTGCCTGGCTGACCCTCTCACTTACCTAAAGCATATCAGCCTCCCTACTCCCCAAAGGAGAGAAAGCTAATTCTTGATGCTAGTAAGAGCTGAGCATTCATAAGTAGAAGATAGAGCACTTTCAAAATGCATCCAATGACCTAAAAATGTCATCTCTGATATAACATATCAATGCTTAGAGTACCAAAATAACATATTCATAATGTAAGAGATTTATTCTTACCTATTAAGGAATGAAAAGTAATTCATTACATGGCTAGACAAAAGCTCATGTCTAAGGATAAACTGAATAACAGACTATCAAAAAAACAGTATAATTAGTTTTTAAAATAAATAAAACCACATTTAAAAAAAACAGTGATTTTAGTAAGCCAGAGATAGAAAATTCCATGGCTGTTTAAACTGACTTTCCTAGGAACTGGATTTTCATTGGCACATATGATAGTTATAATGGCAAGTTAGTAATTATGTATGTTTTGTTGGGTTTTGTATTGTTGTTGTTTCTGCTTTTCTTAGGATGAGTTTTGTGTGTAGGTATTTCTCTTTTCGGAACAGTCCCTGAAAGGATAAAATGTTAGCAAGGGCTAAAGTTTTTAAAATATCCAAGTGTAAAAGTGTAACTCATCCATTATACATGATAATTTTCAGAATCCTGGAAAATAATTAAAGTACGAGATGCATTTACTTTACGTAATTCATCATAAAATAGAGAAAAAGAATGTCCATACCTGCATAGGTCCTGGAATACAAGACAGAACTCTCTCTATGTTCTCAGTGGTCACATCAACATCATTCACGGCAACAAGGACATCACCTTAAACCAGAAAAACAATAAAAGATAGCTGTGTGAATATCCAAAGGCTAATAACACCTATGAGTCAGAATCAACTCGACGGCACTGGGTTTGGTTTGTTTTTTTTTTTAACGACATCTAGTACTGGAACATCAGAAAGCATCTATTCTGATCTGATCCCTTCAAAGCACAATGGAAAATGTGGTACAGACATTCAGGGACTTGTCCAAAGTTATACAGCTTATTAGTGGCAGAGTTAGCTCCCAATCCCATTCTTTTCCTAAACTATGATGGATAACTAAATGCAATTTATGAATATTTAAAGAGATGAATATTCCCATTTTTGATACAACTGAAAGAATTATGTAAACCCAAAGGACAAATGGAAAATTTGTACCATAAACCAAGTACTGCATTTAAGAAAACTGAATCTAACCACTGAGACTGCCCCCCCCACCACGAATTCAGAAGTAAAAGCAGAAATTGTAATCAAATCCATGTGGTACATCATAACTCAATATACTGTGGTATACGCTGTTATTACCGATCTGTGTCTACACACAGCTATTTGTTTCAAAGCCCCAATCATATAAAAACCCACAGCACATTTTGGTAAAAATCTACTTTTCCATGGTTTTTCTTTAGATGTGTATGTTTATCAAATTTGGTCGCTTTAATAAAAATAAAGATCAGCATTAAAATGGAAATTTACTTTCCCAGTATAATTAAAGATAATGTTAAAACATCACTGAGCTATAGGAGAACTGTATACACATTAAAGTTATTTTTTTCTCATTGTTCCTATATATATCATTAGGAAACTGGTCCAATAATTCATATTCATTATTCGCACATGACAAATATTAACTGAGCATCTACTGTGTGCCAGGCACAGGCCTAGGCACTGCAGATATAGAATTGAACAAAACAGACAAACACCTCTGCCCTCATGGAGTTTAATATTCTTTGAGGGGGGTGGGAAGCAGATGACAAACATGCATATATGTAAAACAGTGTTAGGAGACAATTTTCCATGGGCCTCCCATGTTTCTGCACATCTTGCAAGCTGAGGTACTGAGAATTTTGTCCTGGATTATCTTTTCGGTGAGTGGGAATGGCAAGTGAAAGAGGATGACTCCAGGACTCTTGTCCTAAGCAACTGGCTTTGCCAAGAACTAAGATGGGGAAGACTGAAGGAGAAATTGGTTTGAGGGAGAGGCTCAGGAATTCAGCTATGGACAAGTTCAGTTAGAGATGCTTATTAGATGTGTAAATGGAGCTGCTGAAGTCAGGCTGGAGACATAAATTTGGGAGTCATCAGTACCTAGATGATATTTAGAGCTGTGAGACTAGATATATTATCCTGTGTTCTCATGCTCTTCCTGCAAAGAAGGCAACACAGACAAGCTTACCACACATTTTAATACTCTATACCCTGTATAAAAACAAAGCAAAACAAAATAATAAATCTGAGATAGGGATCATACAACTTTAACCTCTGACAACCCAGAATATAATACACTAACCCATTGCCGTCGAGTCAATTCTGACTCATAGTTACCCTATAGGACAGAGTAGGACAACCCCATAGGGTTTCCGAGACTGTAGTCTTTACAGAAACAGACTGCCACATCTTTCTCCCACGGAGTGGCTGGTGGGTTTGAAACGTCTACCTTTGGGTTAGCCGCCAAACGCTTAACCACTGTGCATCCCAATCTGATTCTCTGGTATCAAAACCCACAACACCCTCCCTCCATATCTCCCTCCCTCCCTTCCTTCTTTTTCTCCTTCCCTGTCCCCCTTCTTCTCCTCTCTTCTCTTATACCCCTTCATTCCCACCTTTTTTTGTTTTTTTAAGTCAAAAGCTACCAAATGTGGTCTAAATACACTGTAAGCTTTAAACACAGTTTTGAAATGAACGTCCTCACTCTCCTTGCTCTTCTATGGTATGGTGAAAGGACTAAGTCAGAGTGAGCAGGAGGAGTCTGAGGCCATCCTCTGAAGGCTCACAGAGACCTGCTCTAGGTTTAGAAGCTCAAGAGAAGCAATTCTACTGAGAGGTCTGCCAGTGTGGGTGTTGACTAGTTATGACAGTCAACCATTGCAGCACTTTGGGTAACCTGGTAGTTTTTTTTTTTTAAAGTAAGAGATGGCAAAATTAAATGAACTTCTAACATCAGTTCAACATGAAAAATAAATGCCACATGTCCCCTCCTAACTCAAAAAATCTGTTGCTGTCAAGTTGATTCTGACTCACAGCGACCCTATAGGATAGAACAGAGCTGCCCCACAGGGTTTCCAAGGAGCGGATGGTGGATTTGAACTGATGACCTTTTGGTTAGCAGTTGAGCTCTTAACCACTATGCCACCAGGACTCCTCCTAGGTCCTCTCGAAGAAGAGGTTAAGCAGGAGTACTATATCAAATTACTTATAGTCGCAGTAAAAAAAAAAAAGGAACAATGAGCATAATATAGAAGTAACAGTGTAAAACAAAACCACTTTGGACCATTCTAACAGTGGGTCCTGTTGTCTCTGAGTTTCTGTCACTCACGACCAGTTTGAGGAGAACACCTTAAATAGTGAAAACATTTTAAACTTTCTCCCCCATTAACTCAAACTCCATTGGATAATGTCTCAAATAACTCTCTCTCTCCAAACCCTGATGAATCCAATTCTACAACTGAGTGTTACAGGGAGGATCCACTGAAAGTATCAAGTCAAACAAACCTTTAAAAGTAGGAGATGTGTACCATGATAAAAAATATGAAAATGAATTTTAAAGCAAAGCATACCTAAATTTTTAAAATGTTTAGCAGAAAGTTTTCCCATTCTATAAAAGAAGTATTTTCACTTCTCACACCGCCATTCCCTTCTCTTCCTTGAAGTTTTCTGAGCACCTCTGTGAAGTGACTCAGGGGTGGCGGGCTCCCTGCGCTCCAGAAAAGTTCTTTCTCAGCAAGTACTTGCGGAGTCATTAGTATGCTCTGTTCCAATTCAAAGACTGAAAGAAAATGGACTTTACAAATTAGTTTGAATTATTTAAATAAGAAGTGATCTGGAAGTTATTCATAGGTAGAAATAGGAAGAAAATTTTATCACTGAATCTTATACTGAAGAATTAAATAAAACATAAAGAGTTGAGATTAGTTTCAAGGGCCACATAAATCAGAGGCTCCATTAGCTGAGACCAGAAGAACTAGATGGTGCCTGGCTATCACCAATGACCGCCCTGACAGGGAATACAACAGAGAGTCTCTGATGGAGCAGGAGAAAAGTGGGGTGCAGAACTCAAATTTTACTAAGAAGACCAGACTTAATGGTCTGACTGAGAATGGAGGGGTCCCGGAAGACATGGCCCCCAGACTCTCTTAGTCCTGAACTGAAACCATTCCCAAAGCCAACTCTTCAGACAAAGATTAGACTGGACTATAAGACATAAAATGATACTCGTGAAGAGAATGCTTCTCAGCTGAAGTAGATACATGAGATTAAACGGGCAGCTCCTGTCCGGAGGCGAGACAAGAGGGCAGAAAGTGACAGGATCTGGTTGAATGAACATGGGAAATGTGCGGTGGAAAGAAGTGTGCCGTCACATTATAGGGAGAGCAGCTAGGGCCACGTAACAATATATGCATAAATTTTTGTATGAGAAACTAGAACTGTAAACTTTCACTTAAAGCACAATTAAAAAAAAAAACACAAAAAAAGAGGTGAAATCAGTTTCATCACAGTGGTTAAATTAATTCCTGAAAGTAAAGTCAATTATTTGAGAAAATCCATCAATTTCTCAGCATCTACTTAACATCAGGAAACCCTGGTAGCATAGTGGTTAAGAGCTACGGCTGCTAACCAAAAAATCGGCAGTTCGAATCCACCAGGCGCTCCTTGGAAACCGTATGGGGCAGTACTACTCTTTCCTATAAGGTCGCTATGAGTTGGAATCGACCCAAAGGCAACGGGTGTGGTCAGTGTTACAGACCACAATTTGCTGATGTTATCATTCTCACACCACCTCCCAAAGACATAAAGATCGGATTTATAAAGATATTGATAATAAAAGGCAATAATAATGAAAACTACAAAGAAAGGTGAGGCATCAACCAACAAATGTGTCCTAAAGGGCTACTACACAAGGCATTAGGGGCTATGAAAATACATGCGCAAAAGGCTGTTTACTGATACAAGGTATATACATAGTAAGATAAATTATTTTTGAAACAAAATTATTACATATAAGTGTAGGAAAAAGAAAGGATATGCATCAAAATGTTGCCTTTGGTTGTATGAACTTTTCTTTTTTGCTTAACTGTATTTTCTAGACTGTTTACACTAATTATACACTATTACTACCGCAAAGAGAAAAAAATTAACACACCCTATATTTTACAAAAAACTCAATCAATCAACCAGCCAAACAAAAAAACACCTAACAGAGACAGTGAATGTTAAAGATTAGAGAGGTTACTTCACAGTTCAACTGTAGGTCACAGTGCAAAAGGTAAGTATGAAAGAAATAGGTGAGAAATTTCTGTCATATGAACATCTTATAGGATTAGCTAAGCCCATTACCATATTAAAATGATCCAATCTTTCTTCCTAAAATATGTAATTTAAAAAATATAAAAACATAATCATAAAATTTAAAACAAAATTGAAAAAACAGAAAACCATTACCCATAATGCCAGCACACTAACTCAAAAATACTACTAGAATTTTCCGGTTTTTATATTTTCTTTTTACATAGTTTATTCATTCATTCAATAAATGTTTTTGAGGGCTACTTACAAGCTTTTTTTTTTTTTTTTTTACTTACAAGCTAGGCATTTTGCTATGCACCAAGGATGAAATAATCATTTTATCCTGACAAATCACTTTTTTCGACTTACTAGTAAATCACGAACTTTTTTCTATTATGAAGTTGACATCACTAGCTTCATTTTTCTAACTTTATTGCTATTTAATATATAAGCAGAAAAGTGCACATTTTAGATAAATTAGTCTTGCCTATTTGTGCCTGTCTTTTGCTCAACATTCATGTCGTCACATGTAGCTGTACGGGCCTGACTTAAGATGCATTTGAGTTTTGAGTCACCACGAATCACACTTTGAACCATCCTTTTTTTCGGTACTTCTTATTGTTGGTAACATGTACTACATACAGTGTTACAGACCACAATTTGCTGATGTTATCATTCTCACACCACCTCCCAAAGACATAAAGATCGGATTTATAAAGATATTGATAGTAAAAGGCAATAATAATGAAAACTACAAAGAAAGGTGAGGCATCCAACTTACTTCAGAACTTAGGGTGGCGTCATCAGAATGGAGCCCCATCATAAGCTGGGGACTACCTGTAGTTACATTACTGTATCCTGCTGTGTAAATATTATACAATTTATCCATTCTATTGAGACACCTGAGTTGTTTCCAATTTTTAGCTATTACAAATAATACTGCCAAGAACATTTACGTACATGTCTTTTATTGCATTTATGTTCACACCTAGAAATAGAACTGTTAGATCACAGGGGATATATACATTCAGTTTTAACAGATACTGCCAAAACACTTTTCCAAAGTGGCTTCTCGTCTGCAGTGTTTGAGCATTCCCATTGCTTCATATCCTCTCCAGCACTTGGTATCATCAGTCATTTTAATTTTAGCAGCACTACAGTCTGTGTACTGGTACCTCACTGTGGCTTTAATTTGTATTTCTCTGATGAATAATGAGGTTGAAAACCCTTTCACATGCTATTGGCCATTTGGAGATCCTCTTTTATGAAGTATCTATTCGGGTTTCTTGTTCATTGTTTAACTGGGTTGTCTATATTTTTGCTATCGATGTGCAGTTCTTTTTATAAAAGCCCTCTGTCAGTTATATGAAGTCTGTCTTTTCACTCTTACAATTGAGTCTTTTTGATGAACCCCAATTCTTAATTTTAATGTATGCCAATTTATCTTTTATCTCGTACTTAGTGCTATTTAATAAATCTTTCCGAAGACTTCAACATGTTCGCTCATTTCTTCTAGAAGTTTTATTATCTTTCATAATTAGATGCACCATCTACTCAAAATTGATTTTTATGTATGGTGAATCAAATTTCTCTTTTTTCACCATATGGATACTTCTTGAGTGTCTCCACAATTTATACACATTGCTCTCTTACCTTTAAGCTTTCTATTGTGAGGATAAGTCATACATACATGTGTGTGTTTGCCTGGAGGAAAATATGGATGTGGTGCTTGGTACATAGTAGGCATTTGTCTTAGTTATCTAGTCCTGCTATAACAGAAGCGCCACAAGTGGATGGCTTTACCAAACAGAAATTTATTTTCTCATAGTTTAGGAGGCTAGAAGTCTGAAATCAGGGTGCCAGGTCTAGGGGAAGGCTCTCTCTCTCTGTTGGCCCTGAAGGAAGGTCCTTGTCTCTTCTAAGCTTCTGCTCCTGAGCGATCTTCATGTGGCTTGGCATCTCTCTGCCCCCATCTCTGCTTCTCTCGCTTGCTTGTTTAATCTCTTTATGTCTCAAAGGAAATTGACTCAAGATACATCCTACACTAATTCTGCTTCATTAACATAACAAATACAACCCATTCCCCAATGGGATTACAACCACAGCCATAGAGGTTAGGATTTACAACACATATTTTGGAGGGGATACAATTCAGTCCATAACAGCATTCGATGTATGTTTGTAAACGAATGACATTTATTTGAAGGTGCTGATTCCAAAGTCTAACCTTTAGAAGAAACTACTGGCTTCTGTACGCCTCCTTCACTGTCAGTGAGGAGGTGTGCTAACAAAGGCCAAAGGAAGTCACACAGTCCTTAAAGATAAACAGTAGGACTACCATGGTAGAAGCTCTCTTCCACCCTATGGCTCATTCTCTTTTCTCCTATATAAAAATATAAAGATGGTGTAAAATGAACAGGCCTAGAAGTAACTCTCATCCCTAGACAGTTCTGCAGACAGAAGGATCACAGGATAGAAAAAGTAGAATAGGTGGCTTACGGGTTATCATCACCTCTCTGCTAGGTTTCAAGGGAAAAAAGTAAAATGAATTTTAAAGCTCTGTCTGACCCAGTTCAAACAGGCATTTGGAACAGAGGCCCCATCTAAGTGTAAACAGAATGCATTTAGCTACAGTTTCCCATCCCATGGGATCCTAAAACTATAGTGGTCAACAAACAATCAAGCAGGATTTCATAAGCAGGAATACTGGCTTCCTTTTACAAAACTAAAAAAACAATCCTTAAAGATATTTTAGTTTATTGAGTTTAGTTTACTTATGGATTGAATTGTGTCCACCAAAAAGATATACTGATGTCCTAACTCGTTACCTGTGAATACAACCTTGTTTGTGAAAATAGGATCTTTTTTTGAAAATACTAATCAGTTAAGTCATATTTGAGTAGGGTGCATCCTAATCCTATATGACTGGTGTCTCATAAAAGAGGAGGACACAGAGTCAGCTTCACACAGGAGGAGGACATCCTGTGAGGGTCCATCTACAAGCCAAGGAATGCCAAGAGACGCCCGGGACTAGAGACAGGGAAGGATCCTCTCCTACAATGAACAGGGAGACATCCCAAATCTGGACTTCCAGCCTCCAGAACTGTGAGAAAACAATTTCTGTTCTTTAAAGCTACCCACTTTGCGGTATTTTGGATGGCAGCCCTAGCAAACTAAGACGTGTCATTTTACAAAAAAATTGAAGGATCTAACAGAATCTATGCATTAGCACCTGTTCCAGTTATCTACTGCTGTATAACAAATCACCCAAAAACGTAGTGCTGAAAACAATTATTTATCATCTCTCATGGTTCTGGGAGTTGACTGGGCTCCGCTGGTTTTCTCAGTAGGATTCTTCATGCAGCTGCAGTTAGAAGGTGGTTTGGGCTGGGGATGTCTTGAAGACTTCTTCACTCACATGTCTGGTACCTGGTACTGCAGAGTGGTGGCAGCTGGTGCCTCAGCTGGGGCTACCAGCCATAATGCTACTGATAGCCTCTGCAAGTGGCCTATGTTCCTCACAGCAGGGTAACTGGGTTCTATGAATGAGCATCCCCAGAAGAACCAGGCAGAAGCTGTATCAACTTTTTTGATCCAACCTCACAAGTCACACAGAACGACTTCCACTACAGTCACAGGCCCACCCAGACTCAAGGGGAGGGAACACAGACCATACCTCTCCATGGGAGGGGTATCAACATTACATCGTAAGAAGAAAATGTAGATATTGTTGCGACCATTTTGGAACACACATTGCCACAGATGCCCTTCCTACATGATTCCATAGGACCCTCCTTATAAACTCCTCTGTAAAACTATCTATTTGTGATCCCTCTCTTCCACTACAATATGAGCTCCTTTAGAGGAATAATTGGATCATTAATCTTTGCACTCCTAGCCTTAGAAGATGTTAAAGAAATATTTGTTAAATCAGTAAACAAACTAATGAAATTCAGACTTAAAGAAATATTTTAAAATATTTCTAAGATATATACAATAGTTCCTTATCTAAGACTTATAGGCTGGGTCAACTTAAAAGACTATTAGCTTTTAGAACTGTTAATAGTGAGACAGATAGGGTTAACTGTGCTGGCAGAACAGAAGAGCTGTTAAAAGATTACCGTCTAGGAGTTGGGTAAACAGGAACCACACCCTGTCAATATGAGATAAGGTTGAAAGAACCTGTGAATTACAATCTCCTTCTTAGTGTTTTTCTAGTCCCTTTAGAGGCTTTAGAGGCTCCCCCATGTGCAGAACAAAGGGTGACTGCTGTTTAACCTTCCTTAGCACTCCAAAGATGGCAATGCAGTGTCAAAGATCAGTGCACTTGCGCTACATCTCATAATAAGTGATGCTAAGGGCTACCAAGAGGACTCCATCTTGAATACTAGTGTGTTCCATCTTGGATTCTAGGCGCGTGCACAACCTGATTAACATGCACTGTCATTCTGAGGGAAACCCTGGTGGCGTAGTGGGTAAGTGCTATAGCTGCTGATGAAAGGGTCAGCAGTTCAAATCCGCCAGGCGCTTCTTGGAAACTCTATGGGGCAGTTCTACTCTGTCCTATAGGGTCGGTATGAGTTGGAATCGACTCGACGGCACTGGGTTTGGTTTGGCTTGGTTTTTGGCCATTCTGAGAGGTACTCGCCCCTTGAAATAAGCCCACTAAATACTCATTACTCTATTGTCTCCACCGAACCCATATAAGCCCTAGGTTTGGTTCCTTTTTTGAGTCAGCCTTTTGGAGAGGCTTAGTCCCCCACTGACTCCTTTTGCTTGACTCAAGCAAAATAAAACTTGTTGAAGATAAAGTTTGTCTTTCGCGTGTATTCTCACTCGGGAAAAGACAAAGACCATCTGAGATTCGTAACAACAGCTTTTAAGTATCATTGGTAATACAACCTCACATTTGACTAGCTTATCTTTAACTGAGCAATAACATTGCTACCAACTTAGTCAACCTTAAAAGGAAATTTATGTATAACACCACTGTTGCTAAATATGCCAAATGAAACAGTTTAAAACCACTCCAAGAACTTAGCATACTCAAGTGCAAACATATAATTTAAAGGTATTTTTATTCATAAATTGTATATTTTTGTACCATGTTACTGGACATAGGCCATTCAAACCTAAATTATCACTATACGATCAACCTATTTTCTTTTCCTTGTTGGCAAGTATAACCAAGATGAAATAAAATTACATAATTGAAAACTTGAAATACAGAATTAGTTAAGCTATTCCCTGGCCCGACCAAGGCACATGCATATTAAGCACATTTACATACTTATTTTAGGATACTCTGCCTTGTAGCACACCATGCTTAACAATTTCACCACTGCCCCAAGTATCGTTAATTACTGTACTGTATGTAATTTTGTTTTTATCACACCTCTCACAAGGTATTATCATTTTCATTTATTTCTGCAAATAATAACAGAAGTTCACCAGCAACACTTACCAATTAGTATCTGACCACTCTTCATAGCAGATCCACCAGGCAGTAGGCCATGAACCACAAGCCTCTCTCCACCTCCCTGTTTCCCAGTTCTTCTCCAGCTCCACTTGGTCTGATGGATAATCCCAACCAGTACCTCCAGAAGCTTGAGCTGCTCCTTGGCTTTGGCGACAGTTAGCTTTTTGGGGTTTATATAAACATTCACGTCTTTGTATCGCTGCTGGACAGTGACTCCTGGTTTCTGATTTGACTGATGCTTTAGAATGGATACTGGCCCAGTGTCATTGCTACTTTTTTTATTGTAGCGCTTGGGCAAAAGTCTTTTACTTTTCAGAATTTTGGTAAACCGCTTGAGTTTGGGCTCATATTTTTTCCCTTCTTTGTAATCATCCTCTTCGATAATAATCTCATTTTCACTGAACCTAACATGATTCACAGCCGGTGTCTCGGGTAGAAGGGTTTCTTCTTCATCCTCACTCAATTCCAAATAAAATAGCTCTCCATTTTTGTGTACACTGTCCAGCCATTCAGGCTTAAGGTCACTATGAAGAGAGAGAAAAAAAGATAATCTGAAAAGTAGCCCAAGATAAGAAAATCAGTTATGTCTTGGGGGGAGGCAGCAAGTTTGGAGGGGCTGAAAGTTCTTTGTGTATTTCAGGGGCCCTTTACTTCTTCACTGTGAGCATGAGTGTAATTTCCTATAGGAGGTATTTACGGAACGTTGAAGAATGAAGAGTTGGGGGAGAGGGAATCAAAAAGTGTAGTGATAGGAAAAAAAAAAAAAAAGTAAGAGATGGCTCCCTTCTAGAATCTAAAGTTTTACTGTTGCTTTTAATTCAGGCACTCTGTGATTATTCATTTTAGATAATTTTATTAGATGTTAATTTAAATTAGCAATTGATTATACAATTACATTCACAGAAACAAACCATATGGAAACTACACATGAAAAGATTCTATTTGCACAGAAATTATTCAGCAAAGCTGTCACATTAAAAAGTTAAAGCCTGCCATTATTAATACATTTTGCTTATACAATAAATAAAATTTTCAAAAAAGACACACCCACTTCACCATGAACTAAAATTCTTGTTGAAAACAACCAGTGTACCATCACGGCTAAAAATGATCACTTCTAAAATCTATAATTTCAGTAAAACTTTTTTTTACGAATAATTGTAGTAGGAAAAGTAAACCACATATTACATAATCTACCACGTGATTGTAAAGAACTTTTTACTGAGAAGTAGGTCATTGAAAAAACAAAATTACTGCTATTAAAAGGACTGAAACAGTATCAAAAATACTATTAAAAAGATAGTCATCTTATGGTAACAAACCTAATCATATACTCTTCCCTACTCACTGTTATAAACAGTTTACCTTTCAAACATCTCTTCTTTAAAGTAAATGTGGTCACAGTAGAAAAACTAACATCTGGGCAGTCTTTTCAGAAACACGAGCTTTAATATCCCAGCTTGAGAGGGTATAATTTGTGCTCTAATCCTTCAATCAGAGAGAAGACATTTCTGTTTTCTGCAGTGTTTACTAGCAACTCTCATACTGTCAACAGTTAAATAGCTCTTATTAAATACGGTTAAAGTTAGTCCCAATAATACACTATGCTATTACTCAGCTCTGAAACGAACCACCACCCTGATCTGTGGCTGATAATTAACAAAAGAATTTTCAACTACAAATGAAAAACAAAACCAAACCTGTTTCCTTTGAGTCGATTCTGACTCATAGCAACCCTACAGGACAGAGAAGAACTGCCCCACTGGGTTTCCAAGGAGCAGCTGGTGGATTCGAACTGCTGACCTTTTGGTTAGCAGCCGGACTCTTGACTACTGCACCAAACTACATATGAGTGGTTTAAAAAAAAAAAAAAAAAAGGCATAACTAGCCCCAGAATATCAAAACTAATATTTCTTCAGCACTTGTTGGTCCCTGGTGCCTGGCATCATTTTAGGTACTCAGCACCGCTTACTGTAGATTATTAATCATATATCAGTTGTTTCGATCATACCTATCTGCACCTGTAGTAGTCAATATTTAATAACTCTGCAGCTCTACTCTGATTTCAGATAGTCTAAATAACTTTGTCTCCACCGTAACAATTTATATAACAATGCACCATAATTTAAAATGGCACAATGTAAATATCATAATAAAAAATTATAGAATTATACATTAGTTATCAAGATACAGATCAATTTAAACACTGAATGAAACTTTCAGCCTTATATCTCTCACCCTTGCAATATGGTATAGTATTTGAATCAGAGATGTATGACTCCAAAGAAACATTTTTTTCTGCTCTGCTAAATATAAAAATTGTTCATCTTAACCTCTGAAATTTGAATGCGTCAAAGATCCACGCAGGGGGCAGACGAGGGCAGTAGCATTCAACTGTAGAGCCAGACCCTGTGCTAACTGCCAGAATTACAATGATGAAAATGTCAGTTTCTGCCTTCATCTAGTAGGCTACAGAAACTAAGAAAGAATTCACGACATCTGTGCATCGTAAATGCAAGACAGAGGCATATCAAGAGCCACCTAACTTAGCCTGGGGTTGAGGGTGAGGGCAGAGAAGACTTTCTGATAGAGGAAATTCCAGAACTGAGTTTTGAAGGTTTATATGTCAGATATCCCTGGATAGACCTACTCTGGCAAGTAAACATAAGATGGATTTAAGTAGACAAGACTCAAGGCAGGAGGATCAGTTAGGAGGCTGTTTCAGGACTCCAGACAAAGATAAGAGACTAAACTAAGGCAACGGTAAAAGAGACGGAAAGTAGAAAAAACACTTGAGAATCACCAGAACTATAGAATTGATTAGATGAGATGAGAGACAAAAAGGAATTTATGTTGACCAGATTTCTAGTTGGAGACTATAATTCATCCTTTTATGTACACACGTACATACAATCATTTTATATAAATGGGAATAGAATACATGTCATTTACTCTTCTTCCCTCTGACTGACATAAGGTTAAAAATCCATGGTCTTAAAATCATATAAAAACATAATATAGGGTTATTTTGTCATGGGTTTGCAAAGGTAGAATAATTTATATAAAATACATAATATATATTATAAATAAATACCAGTATTTTCCGACTTATGACATACTCAAGTTATGATGAACTGCACTTACGACTCCTTTGTTTTTTGTACATCTTATTGTTAGTAATATGTACTGAATACAATGTTGCAGTGTATAACTTGCTGATGTTATTCTCAGATGTTTACTCACGGATATTCACTTTTATGATTTACTGCTCAAAACAATGCCATATAGGAGGCTATGACCTGGTCTACAGTGAAGCTGGTGTTGGTGTCAGGAGTCATCATGAATAGAAAGTGTGGGCAATATTCAACTCTAACAACATACAACAATTGCAACTGTGACTGTGCTTGACAGCTGTTAGGACTCCAACTTCATGGTTACTACACTGACACCAACTTCACCGTAGACCAGGCCTATGAACCAAACCAAACCAAACCCACTACCGTCGAGTCGATTCCAACTCATAGCGACTCTATAGGACAGAGTAGAACTGCCCCATAGAGTTTCCAAGGAGCGCCTGAAGGATCTGAACTGCCCTTTGGTTAGCAACTGTAGCACTTAACCACTACGCCACCAGGGTTTCCTCTTTACCTGAAAGGTTACACCAATTCACAGTTCCACCAGCAATGTATATCTATTTCCTTAACCTCTAGTTTTAAAAATATTTCACTCTAAGAAGAGGAAGAATCTTTTCAGTAAGAAATTAAAAGGAGAATAAGAGGGACAGAATAAAGACTGGGAAATACACACAAGAGACTCCACAGAGGGAGGAAACGTGTACTGAAAAGCAAATGGGTCGAAAAGTCACAAAGATCTGGTTTCAAATTCTGTTCAATTACAATTTTAACCTTTCTAAGCTTTAGTTTTTCTCTTCTAGGAAACAGATTATAGCAACCTCACAAGTCTGTTGTTAATAGTAAATAAAATGTTTTATTGTGCCAGTTCCCTTCTTCTTGCTTCACAGAGACAAAACCGCAGAGAAACTTCACCTGTATGAAATACATACGTTGTTCTTCTATGCGTTTCCAAGCCCTAGTATTAAATGAAGATGTCTCCAAGGACCTCGACTTGCCAGACTCCAGGCTAGGTACTGGTAACACAACGAGCGAAAGCAGATGCTCTAGAGTTCAGTATTCCTGGAAGGTTCCTCATTCCTCCTCTGCAAGATTAACTCCTCATTGTCAAATCAAGCGCATACTTGATTGGTGTGCTGAGACGCTTTAACACAGTTCTGTGAACACACAGTTCTGTGAACTACATCCCAAACCAGTTCTATGAGAAGGAAGGGGGAAGATATACATGTGTATGTATATGACAAAAACAACTTTCATTACAACTATTCATTAATAACAAAATCAAAGAAATTAAGAATATATGTAGTTACTCCTCCAAGAGATGGAGCTTAATCTTTCCTACCCTTGAGTGTAGACTTAGCGATCAGCTTCCAAAGGAGAGTATAAAAAAGGGGAAAAAAAGTAACTTTATAGTAAAGAGACCTGGCAGACACTACCTTAACCAAATGATTAAGGTTATGAAAAACAAGGAAAGAACTGAGAAACCGTCACAGACCACAGGAGGCTACAGAAATATGATGATTAAATGCAATGTGATATCTTGGATCGGATCCTGGAATAGAAAAAGAATGTTAATGGAAAGTGGTGAAATTACTGAAAAGTCTGAACTTTAATTATTAGTGTTATACTGATGTTAATTTCTCCATTTTGATAAATGTACGATGGTTGTGTAAGATTTTACCATGGAGGAAAGTGGGTGAAAGGTACGTGGGAACTCTTTGTCCTATCTTTGCAACTCTTCTGTAATCCTAAACGTATTCCAAAGAAAAAATGTTCTTTTAAAAAAAAAAAATTAAAGGAATTAAATCTAGCTGTTTTAATTCAGATTTTTGTAATACATGGGTCAGATCAATCAGTACTAACATAAATACTCTTTCAACATTTCCTGAGAACATCTGGTATTAGCTGCAAAGTTCTCACTGAGTAAATATCTTTCAATGAGATTCTTATTTTGTTTATTCTGCTTTGCTCCAAACAGAGGTAACTGTATCTTTATAGCCTGCTTTTAGATTTTGAGGGCACTTTAATTGGTTTTCAAGGCCCCAAATGATGTGGTAAACATGAGCAGAGTTCTTCTTCCCACTCAAAGAAATACTTCTTAATTTGCAAGTAAGCGAGTTTACATACGCAGGCTATAACATACATACATTAAAGAAAATGAACTTTAGGTAATGATAATAAATCTCTCAATTCCTAATGTATTCAAGAGTTATAGGTTGATAATAATATTTCTTTTCCTCTAAAAGTTATCTGAATCTCTCAGGTGTTTATTGCATCGGTGCTAGCATTTTTCATCGATTGAAAGAGTATGGCAATATTCTTAACCACCACAACCAAAAAGTCACAAAATAGCCCTACCTGACCTCGGGTTCATTAGTAGGGCTACTTCATGATTAAAAAAAAAAAAAATTACTGCACCTTGAAAAACTCTGGTGGTGTACTGATTTAGAGCTATAGCTGCTAACCAAAAGGTCAGCAGTTCAAGTCCACCAGGTGCTCCTTGGAAACCTAAGGGGGCAGTTCTACTCTGTGCCACAGGGTCGGTATGAGTCGGAATTGACTCGACGGCAATGGGCTTGTTTTCTGGTTTTTTTTTTTTTTTGGTTTTACGAATGTAGCTCATGTGCAGCTACCACCTGTCAGTGGAAGCTTGCATGCTGCTATGATGCTGAACGGGTCCAGTGGAGCTTCCAGGCCAAGATGGACTAGGAAGAAAGGCCTGCTGATCTACTTGGGGAAATCAGCCAATGAATCACAACAGTTGCATCTGCAACCAATTACAGGGATGGCACAGGACTGAGTTGACTCTGACTCTGTCATGCATGAGGTCACCATGAGTCAAGGTAGACTTGACAGCAGCTAACAACAACACTGGGACATTTCCTTATTTAAGGAAAACAGACTTTTGCTACTCCACTCTAAATCCATTACATTATATAGCACTTTTTTTTTTTTTTGGTGGGCACAGGACAATGCACTTTAGCAAAGTCATTGACACATATAGTTACACAGTGCCAACAGGCATCCAAACCAAACCAAACCCGTTTCCGTCAAGTTGATTCCGACTCACAGCGACCCTAAAGGACAGAGTAGAACTTCCCCCACAGGGTTTCCAAGGAGCACCTGCTGGATTCCAACTGCTGACCTTTTGGCTAGCAGCTGTAGCTCTTACCTACTATGCCACCAGAGTTTTCACTAATATGCACAGCAGGGACAATTCTAGGAATAGAGAAGAGCCGCACACATTGAAAAACATCCTGGTAAATTAATATGGATTCCATCTGGCACTCATCTGATACTCATTCAGCAAACACTAATCTGTCCAGTGCTTGTCTGTGTTTTCTTTTCTGTGCTCCATCTACCAGCACTGTATTTTCTCCCCTGAAGGCCTTCTGATTCATGGTTCTAAAACCACGAGTTTAATCGTTAAAATCTACACTAGGCGTTATGGTGACTTGAGGGCTGAGGAACATCACATAGGCTCATGCCTTCTAGCCTTGGCACAGTCACCACTGAAACAACTGTAAAGCGTGTCAGAGAAGACGAAGGGCTCAGTCAGTGAGCTCTTAACTATATACACGTTGTATGTACTAAATTTTTCCATCAGGGAAACATCTCCAGTGGAACTGTGCTAATAATCACCTCATTCCCAGGACCACATTTTCCACCCCAACCCTCCTCAGGTAAGTGGGGCATGCCTACTGTGGTGAAATGAGTTTCTTTATGTGGTCTTTTGCCTCTGTTCTTTGGAAAAACAGCTTGAGAGATTTTTTCCTTAAATTTCTACCCCAAAGGGTTTGTTACTCTTGTCCAAGTTGACTGACATTTCCTGGGTAAGTTGTAAACGACTTGGTTTGATACTTTCTGCCTGACTTTGAATGGTTCCTGATTGGAAGCTGTACCCTGTTTCTTAATAAACCAGTTAACTCTAAGTATGACCTGTGAGTTCTATGTGGCCTATCGTAGATTCTGTTTCCTGGGATATAACTAGGTGGAGGCTAAACCATTTATCTGCATCCCGCCAAAACCAGGGCACCCCATTAGAAATCAGAGCTCTTGAATTCTTACACTGACAACAGTCCAGCTTTGTGACTATGGCAAGTCCCAGGTTGTCCCTGGGCTAAAACTGTGTGATTCTAAAATGTGGGGAAACCAAGAGTTTGCATCTCACATTGTTACAGCTCCCATGCCTGAGCACAAACCAACACCAAACCTTACATGAAGGTTCCATGTTGTAAGCCGTAATTCCTTCCAGCAGCCTCTACTTGACAACCACGAATTTTGTAATTAATGACCACAGGAGAAATATATTACACAAAGTATTTGATATTCTTAAATTTGTTCAGGTGTTAAAGAATATGTCTTTATTAAGCCTCTAGAGTGTATTAGGAGCCCTTAGGTGGCAAAAGTGGCTAAGGGCTTGACTACTAGCTGAAAGGTTGGCAGTTAGAACCCACCCAGAGGTGCCTGGGAAGACAGGTCTGGCAATCTGCTTAAACCCCAGGGAATAGTTCCACTTTGCACACATGGGGTACCTATGAGTTGGAATACACTCTACAGCAGCTAACAGCAAAAGTATATTAAGCAGCCATTAATAACAGCTGTTCTCCCACACTTTTAATGAAAATGACAAAAATATTTTACACACCTCTAAGAGAAAGTAATTGTTGAGTAACTGTTACCCCTAAATACACATTAAGTACTGTTATTTCTGAATACACATAAAGTATCACCCTACTATATGACAGTCCATTTTTTTTAATGTTTTTCATTATCCCTATCAAGCTACCACTAATCGAATATCCAAAAAAATTCTTAATTGATGGCAGTAAGGGATAGATTCCAGTTCCTTCAAAACTGAAGACAAATTGTGTTCTACGAAACAAAACTTTTTCACGGTATTACTAAGAATAAAAAAGTGGAAAATAACACATACTCTGTGTTTTAAAAATTGCATTATGTCATAAAATAAAAAAAACCCAGTGCCGTCGAGTCGATTCCGACTCATAAATGTCATAAAATAGAAAATGAAAAACCTTAGGAATGTATAGGAAAATAAGTTGTCCTTCATGGTGAGACTACGGGTGAATTTTCTTTCATTTATATATCAATTCATTTCTATTACAAGAAAAAACAAATCTTGGGAATTTAAGAAATTCCTTATAAAACGGATATTCTAAATACTGAGGTTAAAGGCACAAAGGTCGTGACACCAGAAAAGCAAGGTACTAAAGTAGGAACAGAGTGTTTTATGAACAATCTAACAGATAAACCTTCATTTAGTATATACGTCACCATCAGAAAGAGGAGATCCTCCACATACGAGAATCGGAAAAGACCAACAATAGCAAAAAATGGTACCGTTCTTTCGGCTTATAATATCACACAATTGAAACATGACGCAAACTAACCCTACTCATCATACAGCCTCAAACACCCAATACTAAGCATGTCAAGGCTCGCTGCAATCCCCCTAAACACGTGTACACTCTCCGATGGAATTAATCGTCCCTGTTCGAGAGCCTTACTCATAATCGCTACTCGCCGAGGAGAATGAACCCGAGTCGCTGACCCAATCTTCAGAATCACAGTTCTCATTTTCTTCTTGTGAAGGGTCGCCAGGAAGCTCATCTGGGCTCCGACGCAAATTACACAAAGCCGGAGCCGCCATAATCAGGGTTGTGGCAGCTACAGGTAAACTCAAACCCAGTCGCTACTGTTTACCGGGGTCGCCATATTGCCGCCGTTTGGGAAGGGCGCAGAGGACACGTGACCAGCAATCCTTAGCTGCAATTGGTGGGAGCTCAGGTTGCCAGGGGCACGGGGAAGCTTCTAAGAGAACTGGGAGGAAGGGAAGGAGCCAAGGAGCTGAAATTTCGAGGAGGGCCTGTTTGTTGGAGGAGCGGTTGAAGAAGCTAATACTTCACCACTTAACTCGCCCAAGTGCGCTCTGGAGCCCTCGTGGCAGAGTGGTTAAGCTCTTTGGCTGCTAACCAAAAGGTCGCAGTTTGAATCCACCAGCCGCTCCTGGGAAACCCTATCGGGCCGTTCTGCTCTGTTCTATAGGGTCGTTTTGAGTTGGAATCGACACCACAACAACAGGAAACGCACTCTCAGGAGCTTTTGTGGCGCAGTCATTTAGCGCTGGGCTGCTGACAGAAAGGTCAGCGAACCCCCCAGGCGCTCCGGGAGAAAGATGTGTAAGTCGGCTCCGTAAAGATTACAGAAACCCTGTAGGGCAGTTCTATCCTGTCCTATAGGGGTCGCTATGACTCTGCATCCACTCTGATAGCACACAACAAGAAGCAACATAATTTATTAAAACAGGCAGAGACCCACTGGATTTTTCCCCTTTCTCTTCCAGGGCTGGCTATCTTCCAGTTAGCACTTTGTCTTGAGTTCCTGCGCCGTGGAGGAGATAGCCAAAGTGTTAGAGGCGCTCCGTCTGAGTTTCCTACCCGTGCCTCAGGGCCACTGCAGCCAGGCAGGAAACAATGAAGGCTTTTCAGCAACGTCTTGTAGGTGGTGATGTAAATACGCTGCACTTCATATTGTTTCGCAATTATGAACATTTCTACAATTCTCTCAAGCAAGTGTTGTAGAATATTTCAAATAGGTGGCAATATTGTAAAACTGTAGGTTCATGTTCTACTCAAAATTTTACAATCTGATGAAGTGTTATCTCTGAAGTTGGAAGTGTAAACAGGTAACTCTTACCTGTCACTTGCGAATACCTAAATCGAGTATTTTTGTAAGTACGAAATAACTATTATTGTCAGCCATTGCTCTGATCACTTGCTTTATTTCTATACGATTCTACAGTATTCACATATTATCCCTGTACGAAAGTAAGGAAATTGAGGCTTAGAGAGGTTATACATCTTGCTAATGGTCACACATTGAGTAGGCAACAAAGCCAACAAAGAATTGAATCTAAGTTATTAACCACTATATTAATTTTCCTCCTTGGGACCCAGTAATTCAACTACTAGAGATCTATTCTAAGAAAATAAGGGATGCAAATAAAATTTATAAAATTCGTATAAGTGAAAAACTGGAAGCAATCTAAATGTCCAACAATAGGGAAGGCGTTAAATATGTAAAAATATGATGAATGTTAATGGAAATGTTTTTAAAGAAAAATGCATGGGGGAAATATTAATATTGCATGTGAAAAAAGATATAATGTTATCTTATGATATTAATGCGTGCATGCTGGGGATTCATTTTAAACAAGATGGGCAGGTGGTGGAGAGTGAAAGGCAGTTAGGTAATTATAACATATAGTGGTAAGTATTATGATAAATACAGGGTTCTAATGGAATACCCAGAGGAAACCAAAGTAGGGGATATAGGGCTACAGCAAATTTCTTAGAGGAAGTCTAAACTTATCTTGCTATTATGGGGTATTTCCAACAGAGAAGAGTAGAGGAAGATGAGTCATCAAGTGGCCCACAGGGGTACGTGCATGGAGAACACAAAGGAACCAGGGCGGTAGCAATTAAAACAATATTCACATTTTGAAGTTAGAATTTGGTTTCATTTGTCACATTACATAGATATGGATTTTCTAGGTTTTATGATTTTATTTGTATTAATTTCTAAATGTGCTTTTTGTAGTTATTGTCAGCGATTGAATTGTATCCCCCCAAAATATCTGTCAACTTAGCTGGGCTACAATTCTCAGTATTGTGTGATTGTCCACCATTTTATGTAATTTTCATATATGTTGTAAATCCTATCACTATGATGTAATAAGATGGATTAGCAGCAGTTATATTGATTAGGTCTGCAAGATTAGGTAGTGTCGTAAGCCAATCTCTTTTGAAATATAAAAGAGAGAAGTGAGCAGAGAGACATGGGGACCTCATAACACTAAGAAAGCAGCACCGGGAGCAGGGCACGTCCTTTGGACCTAAGGTTCCTGTGCTGGGATGCTCTCAGACCAAGGGAAGACTGATAATAAGAACCTTCCTCCCGAGCTGACAGAGAGAGAGAGAGCCTTCCCCTGGAGCCGGCGCCCTGAATTTGGACTTCTAGCCTACTGGACTGTGATGGAATGAACTTCTCTTTGTTAAAGCCATCCACTTGTGGTATTTCTGTTATAGCAGCACTAGATGACTAAGACAGTTATATAAAAAGCTATTGAATTTTATTTTGTAGTTTATTTGTATTAATATATAAAATTGTTATTATCTCATGTAAAAGCTATAAAGCACAGAGTTTATATCTAGTTTATGTAAACTAGATATAATAATAAAAAAGATATAATAACATGCAGCTAGTTCATTCATAAAGGCGTAATGGGCAAAGAGAGGTCCTGAGATGGCAGGCAGGTATGGAACCCAAGACACAGATGGAGGGATATGACCCTGACATTGCTTCTCTTGGAACTGGAGGGAGGGACCAAGGGAGGGCACAGGTGTGGATGCTGACTTGCCAGTCTGAGGCAGGAAGCTGAGGCAGTGCCCATGTGACGGTATGTATTTTCTCTAGTAAGTAGAAGGCAACTGAAAGAGGGAAGAATTAATTCAAAGTCAGAAGTTAGTAGAGAGAGTGGACCCAGGAAAGAAGGGGAACAAATATTTCCATCAGCCTTGAGGCTTCAATAAAAATGTCTTACTTCTGAAATCAGAGAATATATATAAAAAAAGTTGGAGTCACTATAATATTTTATGTGTTGTATTAAAACATGCATACATGCAATCTCAAACATCAAAAACGATTTAAGATTCCATTCTAAAATAAAAAATGTTTTAGGTACCTCTCTAGTAAGTTAGCATTTCCATATTTGAAAAGCACCTTATTGGAAGTCAAAGAAAGAAATCTTAAATTTTAACAAAAACAAATTTTCTTCTTACAAATTATACTCCATTTGTTTTTTTTCTATTAACCATCCAATAATTTCATATCCTGCTCATAAGCCTTCAGTAGTACTCCATTAAAAACAGAATAAAGTCTAAACCTGCTGACTTTTTTTTTTAAACGTCCAATTCTACAATTGACCATCAATCAAGGGTGTCCAACTTGCCTGATCTAAATAATCAACTGGGACATTTGTTAAACAGAGAGATTTTGAGGCCCTGCCCCACACCAGGTTTATACTGGCCAACTAACCTGAAGGTTGACATTTCAAACCCATGAGCTGGCACTGCAGAAGAAAGGCGTAGCAATCTGCTTCCTTAAAGATTACAGCCAAGAAAACCTATGGAATAGTTCTATTAAGGAACACAGTGGGTCATCGTGAGTCAGAATCAACTCGACGGCAATGTGTTTTTTTGTCTCAAACCAACAGGATCAGAATCTCCAGGGGAGGACCTGGGAATCTTATTTTAAACAAGTTCTTCGGGTAATTTTTAAAATTAAGACAAACTAGGGAAGCTCTGCCCTCAATTTTGTGCTTCATACCAGCAGACCCATTAGCTGTTACCTTAATACACTAAAACCTACTGCTACCTAATGGTTTTGAGCCTGGCGAATAGAAAACTCTTTATTCAAGAATCTACTGTTATAACCTTTAGTAAATCAATGTCTCTAAGCTTCAAGTTTCCTTAACTGTAAATTAAGTCCTATTTCCTAGGACTGTTTGGGATCCAATCAGTTAAGCCATGTAAAGTACCTAGCCCAGAAAGTGTCAGTAAAATTTTGCTATGCTATATATTATTTGGAGCTCTGGTGGCATAGTGGTTAAGAGCTTGGCTGCTTACCAAAAGGTCAGCAGTTCAAATCCACCAGCCGCTCTTTGGAAACCCTATGGGGGCAGTTCTGCTCTGTCCTGCTGGGTTGCTATGAGTCGGAACCAACTCAATGGCACCTAACAACAACAACATATATTATTCAGTGGAGAGTTGCTGTTGGTTATTACCAACCAGTTGCCATTGAGTTGATTATGACTCATAGCGACCCTATAGGACAGAATGGAGCTGTCCCATAGGGTTTCCAAGGAGCAGCTGGTGGATTTGAACTGCTGACCTTTTGGTTAGTAGCCCAGCTCTTAACCACTGCACCACTATAGGGTCGCTATGAGTGGGAATCGACTCAATGGCAATGGATTTGGTTTGGTTAATGTATTAAGAATATATCATTCACGCACATAGTTCTCTCACTGTTTAATGTTCCTCATCCCAAATCCGCTTGTTGAAATACTTCATTTTCCTTCAAAACCCAACTCAAATAGCACCTTTTTCAAGAAGCCTTCCTAGACATCTCTCTCACTTAAGTAAGAATTTATTCTTGCCACCTTCCCCTCATAATACATCCAGAAAACTTCTGTTATAACATCTATCAGTCTGTCTTGTATCTGAATTACTTAGGCATGTGTCACTCTTTGCCACTAAGTGACAAGCTCCCGGAGGACATAACTGGGTCTCCCCCCTCCCCTTCCCCCAATACACAGGGTTGAACTGGAGCAGGAAATGCCATACGAAAGTGTATCTTTTAAGAAACGATCCTACATACTAGGTATGTGCTATGTCAACTTCCTTGGCTAATTTAATTTAGTGGACAAAAGTAAAAAACAAAACCAAACAACTTACCACCTAGCTTGATCTTTCACAAAAGAATAAATAATAGAAATTATTTTTCTTCTTATTTTCAATTTCAGGGTATGGTATTAGGTAATCCGATTTTTAACTTTATATATCATATCTATATATGCATTTTTTTATATATGCATTAGCTACATTAATATTTAACAACTTTAAATGTATTCAAGACAATAAAGTAGAAAAGACGAAGATGTCATTGTCAGGACCTTTCTCAGAATACTGTTAATTTGTCCATTTCATTAAAAGGAATATTTAAAAGATTTAGACTGGGGTATAATATTCTCATTTTCCATTTTCCACTACACAAAGTGGAAGCAGGCCAGCCATCTTCTGAGGTCCAAATATGTTTAGCTTAATACATATGAAACATAAGGTCCTTATTCCCACAGATTACTATCACAATCACACAAACGATTCTGACATAAAATACACCTGATAAGAACATAATTAAATATTCAGTATCTTTAGCAGCTTCACGAGCTCTCTCCCTACTAGTAATAGAAGCCTAGCAATGAGAAGTAAATGAAAACAGGGCCACAGGAGGGCATGTCCTTTTAAAAGTTTTAAACTGGACAATAAAAATTCATGTCGTGGAATTTTGTTAGGAAGTAATATCACCTTAATTACGAACATGGAAATAATAATGTATGAACTATGTGGTAATACTGACAACCACAATCATTTTTTAAATCATGAATAAATAACATAGTAGACCAGCAGAATAGCTTTAAAAACTGAGCTTTATAATGTGTAATTTTTTCAAATTTGGGATAGAGTCATAAAATATAAAAATACGCTTCAGCATTGCTATGTTTATAGAATTACATTATGATCTAAAATTCTAATTTTTGTTTATATAAGTCAAATTACCTATAAAAATGCTATGGAGCTGACTTGTTCTAAATTCAGGCATTTGAACCACATGGAATACAGATGAGAACCCAGAAGCATAAAAGTAAAGTAGACGGCACAAAGTTCAAGCTCCAAACTTAATTCATTTACTCCTGGTTACCCTCATTTTACATCCCCATTTACAAATCATAACAAATTTGGTGAACTGATCTACCACCATAGTTGCCAACCCGAAGGAAGGGACCAAAAAACCAAACCCACTGCCATAGAGTCGATTCCAACTCATAGTGACCCTATAGGACAGGGTAGAGCTGCCCCATAGGGTTTCCAAGGAGCACCTGGTGGATTGAAACCACCAACCTTTTGGTTAGCAGCCCAGCTCTTAACCACTATGCCACCAGGGCTTTGAGGACCCCTTAATTAAAGGAGGAATACAACAGCGGCAGACGCTGTTGATGGCTGACAATGTGCTGAGTAAAAGAAAAGTAGGAAACAAAGTAGAGACAAGAATTATAAAAAAAAAAACTATAGCTTATAAATGAATGCAAACTGCCCATACTATCACCTAAAAAACAAACAAACCACTGCATTTTTGAGCCCTACAGTAATTTGACGAGATAACATCGATGAAAATGCTTGCTAATCCACACATGCCGGGCAGCCTAAGTCAGAGGAGCCCAGTTCTAGTCCTGCATCTGACACTAATAACCAGCTGAATACGGACGGAGTTAGTTTCCTCACCTGAAAATATCAATAGTAATCCCTACACAGGGCTGCTGAGAATGAGATAACCCTTGAAATCTAATGCCTTATACATTAAGACATAGAGCAGTGTGTAGAACATGCTATATTTTCACAAGGTTTTGATCTTTTTTTTGAGTTTTGGAGTGTAAAGATTTTTTTTTCATCACGAATATTACTTTATGGGGCACAGTGGTTAAGAGCTCGGCTGCTAAGCAAAAGGTTGGCAGTTTGAATCCACCAGCCACTCCTTGGAAACCCTACTGGGCAGTTCTACTCTGTCCTATAGGACCA
This sequence comes from Elephas maximus indicus, assembly GCF_024166365.1. Classification (NCBI taxonomy): domain Eukaryota; kingdom Metazoa; phylum Chordata; class Mammalia; order Proboscidea; family Elephantidae; genus Elephas; species Elephas maximus. The sequence continues at coordinate 18,110,944 of NC_064823.1, forward strand.
TTAAGAGTCGGAATTGACTTGACAGCGGTGGGTTTGGTTTTGGTTTTTTGGTATGTATGTATATACATATATTACAGAAAAGGACAGAAAAATATAGAGAGATTAGAAGTTTTGCCAAGTCACACAACAAGTATGTAACAGAAATGGGACACCAAGGGAATGATTAAATTGCAACAGCTCTGTGCATATTTTTTTTTTTTTAATCTTTGCAAAATACTAGTGAGCCCCAATGTAATTATTTGGATACTTCTTATAATCAAGATGACACAAAAATATGTGAATTTACTTAAATAAAAGTAACCGAGAAATGCAATACTGAAGATTTTCCCTGATTTAGACAACTTATGTGTAGCTTTTTTCTTCAAAAATCAAGATAGCTGAATTTTTTTTATTGAGTTATTGTTATTTTCGTATTGACATATTTCGACATGAACACCTTATTCAGAGGAAAGTTTGCAACTTTGCTTCGATTTTGGTTTGGCTGAAGTAGCTTTTTCAAAAGCATAGCAATTTAATGCTTTACATTTTGAAGACCATATTTACAATGGAAAATATACAAGTAATTAAAAATAAACACTCAGAAGACTTATCCTTTAAAATGAGATGCAAAAATAAAATAGAATAGTCTGCTATTTTCTCGTCTGAATTTTCTATAGCTCAAGGCTACTGGTCTCTTTAATGCAATTGCCAAAATTTTGTGGATAGTTTACAAGGGACGTTGTTATATGGGAAAAATATAAAAAAAATTCTAACACTGATCTAAAAAAATAGACCAAGCACTGGTCTGTTTCATGAAAGGTATAATGAGTAAATGAGTATGATTTAAAGATTATCGGATTCCTCTAACTTCTATTACATTATGTCTAAGCAAGTCTTTATGTATACAAGTGGAAGACATTTTTGTGAAAATATAGCTTCAATAAATGAAAGAAACACCTCTACAGATGTATCTATCATGTCCCAAATTAAATATGTTTGAATATACTTAATAATAAATAAATAACCACTAATTTAAAAAAATAAAGGAGTTCTGGTGGTGCGGTGGTTAAGAGCTATGACTGCATACCAGAAGGTCAGAAGCTCGAATCCACCAGCTGCTCCTTAACCAAAACCAAACCAAACCCAGTGCTGTTAAGGCGATTCTGACTCATAGCGACCCTATAGGGCAGAGTAGAACTGCCCTATAGAGTTTCCAAGGAGTGCCTGGTGGATTCGAACCGTCAACCCTTTGGTTAGCAGCCGTAGCCCTTAACCACTACGCGGCCAGGTTTCCAGCTGCTCCTTAGAAACCCTAAAAATAACATATTACAAAAGCAAAAGATCTTCATACAATTAAAAAAAAAAAAAGCACTGTTAGCTCTAATACAAGCACATTTATAGTTTCAGATTTCATTGGTTCCTATAGCATATGGGAGCAGTTATTTGTAATTCAGTTAAAGTAGCTTTTCATTCTAATATTGAGAACGTTTTTTCCAGAAATATTTCTCTGCTAACTTCCGAAATACTCACCCCAGTCTTGATGAGTATAGCTTAAGGATAGTCTTTTTGCCCCGGTTCATTTAGATAGATTTGTGTTTTGGATCTGAAACCCTATCGTGTGAATAATCAGTTCGGACTTTTTTCGGCACTTGACATTTAAAACATGAAAAATTCTGTTGCATCAGGGTCTTAAGAACTGTAAACATTTAAAACAGACACCCACCTTTCAGCTTTACCAAAGTCATGCTGTGAATGAGTTTGTAGTTAATGCTTCTTAGGATTATCATACCTGTAATTTTATGAAAAGCAAGGGAATTGTCTTTGGGAATTTAGCAGAATCCCCTTTTAGCTGCTCATTTGATAATATTTTACTGAATGTGATGGGGAGCTTTTTTGGAGGGGAAACCCACCTTCGGAAAACTGCAGGCTTCAGAAGACAGTTTTTAAATCGGAGAGACCCGATTTCTCCCTTGCACAATATCTTTTTCTTTTACCCACACTTCCAACAGAACAGGATTTCTACAGCTCATGTGGTTTTGCACAAAGACTTAAAAGGGTCACTTGAAACGTTTACAGATGAGCAAACTCACATAAACCTCCCCGGACAGATATTTACTAAGTACCAGTTACTCTTTCTCACCACAAATGTATTCAAGACCTACTTCTGATATATTCCTAAAAGAGTTTTTCCCACATCACGTCCTGTAACGGCGAGGCCTTCCTAGAGTTACAGCAGCATTAAGTGCCTTGCATTTCATCCAACCTCCCTTAATTTTAAAACGGAAAGAGACTTTGCTTTCCACGCGGATTCTCATTTCTCTTTCATAAACCCATCACGGTTACCATGGGATTTAAAATTTGTTAGTCTACTTTGCATAAAGAATAAGATTGGACAAAGGTGCTAGCAGTAAATTAATACACTGTCAGTCTACGGAAAGTTTGTGGTTCTCATCCTTCTTAGAGGAACTCTTAAATTTCTTTTGTGTAGTTTCGTGCCGGTGCGCGCGCATGCGCGTGAATGTGCGGAGCGACTGTAGGGTGGGATTAGATTTGTAAAAAAAGAGGCTCCTTCTATTTCCATCACAACTAAAGCCCAAACAAAACTCTCAGTAAAGTTTCCTGGAGAAAGTCTAGAGATGTTTAAAAGACAGCTTTGCTTAATTATTTTTCCTTTAGAAAGGGTTTTCCGGAGCGGGGTGGGTAACCCAGACCGCGTAGGGCCAGCGCCTCTGCAGCTAGACCGGGTGGATCCGGGGAATCCGACTCTGGACAAGGCGGGGTGCAGACAGGGGCGGACTCGCCAGTAAGCAAGGTACGCACGGGCTTACTTGTGTTTATTTACTCATCTGTAGGGTACAATTTCACATGGGTTTTACCACATCTTTGATGTAGTGAAAAACAGGTGAAATTGTGCCCTACAGGTTAGTAAGTAAGCATAAGTAAGCCCGTGCGTATCTCGATTATTGGGTTATCCGTCTCTGGGTGCAGGTCCCAACGCCCCTCCAGCAGCGAGCACCGCACAAGGAGAATTCCAAATCAGACACTTCCCGGAAGACCCCCGAAAGAAAAGTTGCCTTTCCTCTCACCATACTCCCCGGGGAACGGGGGGCGGTCTTTCCCCGAGTCCCCCGGCCCAACACTGACCTATGTAACAGGACGCGCTGCACAGAGTCCAGGTCTTCAAGGTTCCGGGGCGCAGGTTTGGGGATGCTGGACCTGCCCACTTGAAACATGCCCACCAGAAACTCGTTGCAAAGGCGGACAACAGGTCACAGCCGAGCAGCAGAGGGGGCGGCGAGGGCTCACCCCGGGCACTCGCCGCGCCGCCTGCCTCGGGGCGCCGCGGGGAAAGCGGGGGCTGAAGGAACAGGCTGCTAGACTTGGGACGCGCAAAAACCCGGCAAGGGCGGCGGTGTCAGCAGCGGCTGCGGCTCCACTTCGCCCGCCAGCCAACCCGCGCGGATCTTGGAGTCGCGTCCCTCCAGCAGCGGCGCCTCCCGGGCTTTGCTCCCGGTGCGGGCCGGCGGGCCACTCCTCGCGCCGGAGACGCACCGGATGCGACGGTCCCCCAAGTCCAGGGTGCCGGTCTTCCACGTAGGGGTTCCCTTTCCTCTCTAACTTGCCCAGCCACACGGCAAGGACCCTTACGTCTGGGACGAACCGTCGAGCGCCTCGGGAACCGGTAGCCCAGAGCCGCGCTCTTCTGCCGCCTAGTGCGGGACGCTGCTCTTCGCCCTTCTTGGACAGCAAGGCCTCCCAGGGCAAGGGACACCGGTGTCCAGGCGCCGCCTCCAGCAAAGGAAGCTACCACCTGCCTCTTGGAGGGCCACGAACCAGCCAGGAATGAAGAAGGCACTGAAGGGGCTCCAGGCGCCGGCGGATCCTCGGAAGATTGGAAAATGAGTGCGGAAGAGAGGCCATGTAGGTGTCCGTTTTTGTGGGAATGTAATCCTGACCAAAGAAACCATGTATGTTCATCCATCCATCTATGCGTATACTGATCACCTACGATGTTCTGCCTAGTTTCTAGTCCTTGGAAATAACACCAATGAATAAAGTGGTAACTGACCTGTCTAGTCGGGGCCCTTTATTCTCTTTGGGGGATCTATTTAGTACTTTAAAATGTGCTTGGCCACAGAAGACAGTCTTTGGATTTCAGAGCAATGTTTTTGCTGTTGTTAGGTGCCTGGAGTTGATTCCCACTGATAGCGATAGAATGAAACACTGCCCAGTCCTGCGCCATCTTCGTAATCGTTTCTATGCTTGAGCCCGTTGTTGCAGTCATTTTGTCAATCCATCCTGTTGAGGGGCTTCCGCTTTTTTTTTTTTTTTTGCTGACCCTCTACTTTACCAAGTGTGATATCCTTCTCCAGGGACTGATCCCTCCTGGCAGTATCTCCAAATTATGTGAGTGTAGTCTTGCCATTCTCGCTTCTAAGAGGCATTCTGGTGGTACTTCTTCCAAGACAGATTTGTTCCTTCTTTGGCAGCCTGTGATATATTCAACATTCTTCACCAGCACCACAATTTAAAGGCGTCAGTTCTTCCTCTGTCTTCCTTACTCAGTGTCCAGCTTTCACATGCATATGAGGCAATTGAAAATACCATGGCTTGGGTCAGGTGCACCTTAGTTTTCAAGGTGGCACCTTTGCTTTTCAACACTTTAAAGAGGTCTTTTGCAGCACATTTGCCCAATGCAATGTGGCTTTTGATTTCTTGACTGTTGCTTCTGTGGGCATTGATTGTGGATCCAAGTAAAATGAAATCCCTGACAACTTTAATATTTTCTCTGTTTATCATGATGTTGATTATTGGCCCTGTTGTGAGGATTTTTGTTTTCTTTGTGTTGAGTTGTAATCCATACCGAAGGCTGTGGTCTTTGATCTTCATCGATAAGTGCTTCAGGTCCTCTTCACTTTCAGCAAGCAAGGTTGTGTCATCTGCATAACACAGGTTGTTGATGAATCTTCCTCCAACTCTGATGCCCCATTCTTCATAGATTCCAATTTCTCGGATGGAATATTTGTTCGGAATACAGATTAAATAGGTATGGTGAAAGGATACAACCCTGACTCATACCTTTCCTGACTTTAAAGCACACAGGTCGATTTGAATGACGGCCTCTTGATCACTGTACAGCTTTCTCATGAGCACAATTAAGTCTTCTGGAATTTCCATTCTTTGCAAAGTTATCCATAATTTGTTATAATCCACACAATCCAATGTCTTTGCATAGTCAATAAAACACAGGTAAACATCTTTCTGGTATTCTCTGCTTTCAGCCTGGATCCATCGGACATCAGCAATGATATCTCTCGTTCCACATCCTCTTCTGAATCCAGCTTGAATTTCTGGCAGCTCCCTGTGGATATACTGCTGCAGCCGCTTTTGAATGATCTTCAGCAAAATTTTACTTGTGTGTGATATTACTGATATTGTTTGATAATTTCCACATTCGGTTGGATCACCTTTCTTGGGAACAGGCATAAATATGGATCTCTTCCAGTCAGTTGGCCAGGTAGATGTCTTCCAAATTTCTTGGCATATGTGAGTGAACACTTCCAGGGCAGCATCTGTTTGTTGAAACATCTCGATTGATATTCCGTCAATTCCTGGAGCCTTGTTTTTCGCCAGTGCTTTCAGTGCATCATGATAAACAGAGAAAATATTAAATTTGTCAGGGATTTCATTTTACTTGGATCCACAATCAATGCCCACAGAAGCAACAGTCAAGAAATCAAAAGCCACATTGCATTGGGCAAACCTGCTGCAAAAGAGCTCTTTAAAGTGTTGAAAAGCAAAGGTGCCACCTTGAAAACTAAGGTGCACCTGACCCAAGCCATGGTATTTTCAATTGCCTCATATGCATGTGAAAGCTGGACACTGAGTAAGGAAGACAGAGGAAGAACTGACACCTTTAAATTGTGGTGCTGGTGAAGAATGTTGAATATATCACAGGCTGCCAAAGAAGGAACAAATCTGTCTTGGAAGAAATACCACCAGAATGCTCCTTAGAAGCATTCTTCAGTACCATGGGTTCTTGACCATATGCTACCTCTGGAAATGTTGAGCGTTGACCAAATCTTTTTGTTACAGTGACTCTGTGTATTCCTTCCATCTTCTTTTGATGCTTCCTTCGTCGTTTAATATTTTCCCCATAGAATCCTTCAATATTACAACTTGAGGCTCGAATTTTTTCTTCAGTTCTTTCAGCTTGAGAAAAGCTGAGTGTGTTCTTCCCTTTTGCTTTTCTATCTCCAGGTCCTTTCACATGTCATTACAATACTTTGTCTTCTTGAGCTGCCCTTGGAAATCTACTGTTCAGCTCTTCAACTTCATTTCTTCCTTTTGCTTTAGTCACTCCATGTTCAAGACCAAGTTTCAGAGTCTCTTCTGACATCCATTTAGGTCTTTCCTTTCTTTTTTGTCTTTTTAATGACCTCTTGCTTTCTTCATGTATGATATCTTTGAATTCATTCCACAACTAGTCTGGTCTTCAGTCATTAGTTTTAAATGCATCAAATCTATTCTTGAGATGCTCTCTAAATTCAGGTGGGATATATATACTCAGGGTAGTACTTTGGCTGTTGTGGACTTGTTCTAATTTTCTTCAGCTTCAACTTGAACTTGCATATCAGCAATTGATGGTCTGTTCCACAGTCAGCCCCTGGCCTTGTTCTGACTGTTGATGTCAAGCTTTTCCATCGTCTCTTTCCACAGATGTAGCCAGTTTGATTTCTGTGTATTCCATCTGGTGAAGTCCACATGTATAATCACCATTTATGTTGCTGAAAAAAAGTAGTTGCAATGAAGAAGTCGTTGGTCTTCCAAAATTCTATCATGTGATCTCTGGTCTCATTTCTATCACCAAGACCTTGTTTTTCAACTACCAGTCTTTCTTCTTTGTTCTCAACTTTAGCATTCCAATCACCAGTAATTATCAATGCATCCTGGTTGCATGTTTGACGAATTTCAGACAGCAGAAGTTGGTAAAAATCTTCAATTTCTTCATCTTTGGCCTTAGGGGTTGGTGCATAAATTTGAATAATAATCGTATAAACTGGTCTTACTTGTAGGCATATGATAGGATATTATTCTATTACTGATAGCGTTGTACTTCAAGATCTTGAAATATTCTTTTTGATGATGAATGCAATGCCATTCCTCTTCAAGTTGTCATTCCCAGCATAGTAGACAATATGATTGTCTGATTCAAAATGGCCGATACCAGTCCATTTCAGCTCACTAATGTCTAGGATATTGATTTTTATGCTTTCCATTTCATTGTTGACAGTTTCCAGTTTTCCTCGATTCACACTTCATAAGTTCCAGGTTCCAATTGTTAATGGTTATTTGCAGCTATTTCTTCTTGAGTCATGCTACATCAGCAAGTGAAGGTCCCTAAAACTTAACTCCATCAACATCATTAAAGTTTACTTTGAGGAGGCAGCTCTTCTCCAGTTGTCTTTTGAGTTCCTTCCAACCTGGGGGTCTCATTTTCTGGCACTGTATCAGACAATGTTCCGCTGCTATTCATAAGGTTCTCACTGGCTAATTCCTTTCAGAAGTAGACTGCCAGGTCCTTCTTCCTAGTCTGTCTTAATCTGGAAGCTCAGCTGAAACCTGTCCATCATGGGTGACCCTGCTGGTATTTGAATACTGGTGGGATAACTTTCGGCATCACAGCAAAATGCAACCCCCCATGGTACAACAAACTTACAGACATGTGGGGGTTCAGAACATTAGATATTTCAATTGATGCTTTTCTGACCTGTAGGCAATAAAAGAAAGAGGATAAAGAGAAAGTTAGCTGGGTGGTCATTCATTGAAGAAAATGACCCATGTGTGATTTCCTTTCTAGACTCGTCAGGATTAGCCAGAATGGTAAGAGGAACGATTGGGGAAGAATAAATGGAGAAGAGACTAGAAAATGTAGTTTTGGATGTGAGCTACCACTGATTATAGTTTACAGATTAATTATAAACAGTAATAGATTAATTTTAAACTGTAGTGTGATTAGATGAGACTTGGCTATTCACTGTAGAGTCTCCAAATGTTATTATCTGTAGGTCCCCTCTAGGCTCAGTGTCTCCAGAGACTTATACTCCCATCCTGGCTGCAGTGTTCTTGGAGGAAAGTGAGTGAAGAGCTTGACTGGTGGAGGTTTCATATCTTAGTATATCAATATATGCATTTTTTAAATTGTGTTTTAGGTGAATGTTTACACAGCAAATTAGGTTTCCACTTAACAGTTCTTATACAACTTGTTCCATGATATTGGTTACATTTTTAACATGTGTCAATATTTTCATTATTTCCATTCTTTTTGTTCTGTTTCCATTAATCTAGCTTCCCTGCCCCTCCTTAGCTTCTCATCTTTTCTTTAGGGTTAATGTTGACTGTTTGGTCTCGTGTGTTTGATTAAGGGAGCACAGTATTTGAGGGTGATACTGTTTATTTCATAAGCCAATCTATTATTTTGATGAAAGGTGACCACTGGGTGTGGGTTCAGTCTCAAGTTCAAAGGGTATCTTAGGGTGGTTGTCTCAGGGGTTTCTCTAGTAACTATCAATCTAGCAAGTCTGGCCTTTTTTTAGGAATTTGAGTTTTGTCCTGTATTTTTCTCCCATTCTAACTGGGACCTTCTATTGTGTCCCGGTCGGAATGATCAGTGGTCGTAGCCAGGCATCATCTAGTTTTTGTGGCCTCAAGCTGGAAAAGGCTGTGGCTCTCATGGACCATTAGCCCTGTGGATTAAAGTCTTCCTTGAGTGTCTACTCTCTTTTGCTTCAGACAGGGAGAGACTGAGAGTTGTACCTTAGATGACCACTTGCGAGCTTTTAAGACCCTGGACACTACTCACCAACCACGGATGTAGAACTTTATGAACTATCTCATGCCAATTGACTTACATGTCTCCTGAGGCTATGGTCCTGAGCCTTCAAACCCAGTTACTCAGTCCCACAATATGATTGGATATGTGTAGGAAGATTCCTTAACTGTGCCTCCTGTGTGCTCTATTGAATGTATGAATTTAATGCAGCACACATAACCATGTATATACATACTCCTGCAGATACACTTGTACCTGCATACTCCTATACTTACCTGTGCTTTCCTATACCTGTATATGCATACATGTCTATCTATGTAACCACGCATATTTTTTATTGGTTGTTATTATTGTTGCAAAATTGTCTGTTATAGTATTTACCAAAATTGTTCCTTATTCTTATGTACTTCTTAGTGTCTACATTTACCTTTGACGAGTTGTGAAGACTTCACGCATACTGGGTATTGCCTTTCCCATCACCAAAAATAGCAAACCTGATGCTGTTGAGTGGACTCTGACTCATAGCAACCCAATAGAACAGAGTAGAACTGCTCAGTAGGGTCTCCAAGGAGCGGCTGGTAGACTCAAACTGCCAACCTTTTGGTTAGCAGATGAGCTTTTAACCACTGCACTGCCAGGGCTCCCCCAAAATAGCAAATGCCTATTATCTAGAAAGTGTTTCCCCCTACCATCCCTGGTAACCATCAAAGAATGTTGCTGTCTGTGTGTATACTTATTCTTGACTTTTTTATAAAAGCGATGCCATACAATGTTTGTCCTTTTGTGATTGACTTATTGCACGCAACAAAATGTCCTCCAGATTCATCCATGTTGTAAGATGTTTTGCGGACTCCTCATCATTCCTTATAGTTGCGTAGTATTCCATTGTATGCATGTACCACAATTTGTTTATCCATTCATCCATTGATGTTTAGATTGTTTCCATCAATTTGCCATTGTAAATAATGCTGCAATGAATATAGGTATGCGTATGTCTATTTATATCACTGCTCTTTAGTATGTAGATTTTTATTTAACCTGTTTTCGATAAATTGCCTCACCACTTGGCCTGCTGTTCTTGAGTCCAGTGCATCAAGAATCTGAAAATGTTCATGTCTTTTGATTCAGCAGTTAATCCCAAGGAGATGACCAAAAATGAAAATTATGGTGTTCATCAATGTATAAGTTATTATAGCAAAAATATTTAAACCCATAGCCAATCAATTTCAACTCAGAAACCCCACAGAACAGAGTAGAACTGCCCATAGAGTTTCCAAGAAGCAGCTGATGGATTTGAACTGCCAACCTTTTGGTTAGTAGCCCAGCTCAGGTATAAATATCCAGAATTAGTGTAATACATAAATAGGTTAAAGTCCATTCACATAATGAATTAATGTGTGTTAATTAAAATGAAATTTAAATAGAATGCTTAAAGACATGAGAAAATATTTATGATTTAAACTTAAGTAAAAATTTAGGAGTCAAAACTGTATATTCTGTCTTCTGTCAACTATGTAAAATTTAGGAAGTTGATTGGATGTATATTCACCAAATCTTCAAAATGTTTATCTGTAGAAGTAGAATTATTTTTATTTTCTTCTTTATGCTTTTCTTCAATTTTCCTTACAATAAACATAATTGTTTTGGTATCAGGTTGTACTTAAATGTAAATATGTAAAAAGAATGATTTGAAAAATTGTTGGCAACTGAACTCTCCAGTAATTTTACAATTATTACTTATTTTAGATTATCAGTCTCAGATACACATAAGTGGCTTTGCAAAACACTGTATCATTTCAGGACACATGGGTAGCTTGACTTTTTGAGGAAACTCATTGCACATCTTTTATATAGGGAATCATGATTTTGTAAATCAGATATTTTGTACTTTATCTTCAGTTTTTTACTAAGTTTTAATCTTTTGTTTGAAGTTATTAGATAACTTTTTCTTTGGGCTTTAAATTTTGTGAAAAGTCCATGATGTTACAGATCACTATTCAGCTATATTTTCATAATAAATCTGGCTTTACATATGCCATATTTTCTAAAGTGAGATCTATCTATGGCTACTCATTTACAAGAAAATATTCTATAGCTTTAGATTTGTTCTAGACAATAGAAACTTGTTCCTACTAACAGTTATCTATTAGTAGAATAATTCAGTTAACATGGAAATTTGTACTACTAAAAGATTCGTACCATGTTTTTACATTTGTGTATTGATTGAATTAATGTTTCAATTTTAACCATTTTATAGTAACTTGTAAAAAAAAATCTTTAAGAGAAAACACTTTGCAAAATATATAGTGAGGTGGAGAACCTGCAAAGAAGGCGAGAAGCAGGATAATTGGTGGTTCAAAATCCCAGAGGAGAGAGGAAGGAATGGAATCTCAGGGCACAAATGGAGGAGCGGCCTTGGACTGGAGGCGACTCACTCAGTTATTACTATTATAATTCTCTCCATTTCAGGTAGAGGTATTTAAACAAAAATTAACAGCTGCCAGAGAAATCAGGTTCAGGATAGAACTATACCTTTTGCCTAATATTGGATATCCTTACCCTACCTGACAGGGAATCCTGGTGGCCCAAAGGTGCTCGTCAACCAAAAGGTTGGTGATTTGAACCCACCCAGACACTCCATGAGAGACAGACTTGGCGATCTGTTTCCACAAAGCTTACACCCAAGAAAACCGTATCGGGTGGGTTGCTCTGTCGCATGGGTTGCCATGAGTCAAAATTGACTTGATGGCACCTAACAACGATGACAACATCCTACCTGACCTTTACCATTAATGGTTTCCATAGTGATTTTCAGACCTTTTGCCTTGGAGAAAGAAATAACTTTCAAAACTAGTTCTAGATTCTAGCTCTTCACATATTGGTACTATTTATTTATTATTGTGTTTTAGGGGAAAGTTTACAGATCAAATTAGTTTCTCATTAAACAACTAATACACAAATTGTTTTGTGACATTTCTTGCCAACCCTGCGATGTGTTAACACTCTTCTCTTCTCGACCTTGGGTTCCCTATTTCCATTTATCCAGCTTTCCTGTTCCCTCCTGGCTTCTCATCCTTCCCCCTGGCTAGTGTGACCGTTTAGTCTTGTATACATGGTAGAGCTACATGTGTTATTCTTTGTTTTATAGGCTTGTCTAATCTTTGGCTAAAGGGTAAACCTCAGGAGTACTGAGTTAAAGGGTATCCAGGGGCCACACTCTCAGGGTTTCTCCAGCCTCTGTCAGACCAGTAAGTCTGGTCTTTTTTTGTGTGTGTGAGTTTGAATTTTGTTCTACATTTTTCTCCAGCTCTGTCCAGTACTCTCTATTGTGATCCTTGTCAGAGCAGTCAATGGTGGTAGCCGGGCACTGTCTAGTTGTTCCGGACTCAGTCTGGTGGACGGTGTGGTAGCTGTGGTCCATCAGTCCTTTGGACTAATCTTTCCCTTGTGCTATGGTTTTCTTCGCTTTCCTTTGCTCCTGGTGGCATAGTGGTTAAGTGCAACAGCTGCTAACCAGAAGGTCGGCAGTTCGAATCCACCAGACGCTCTTTGGAAACTCTGTGGGGCAGCTCTACTCTGTCCTCTAGGGTCGCTATGAGTCGGAATTGGCTCACGGCACTGGGTTTGTTTTTTTGGTTTTCCTTTGCTCTAGATAGGGTGGGCACTCATACTCATAGCGACCCTAGAGGACAGAGTAGAACCACCCCATAGAGTTTCCAAGGAGCGCCTGGCAGATATGAACTGCCGACCCTTTGGTTAGCAGCTGTAGCACTTAACCACTACGCCACCAGGGTTTCCAAAGGTTGGGTCGCTATGAGTCGGAATGGACTCCACGGCACTGGGTGTGGTTTTTTGGTTAGATAGGGTGGGACGAGTAGATATATCTTAGATGGCTGCTCACAAGCTTTTAAGATCCCAAACACTACTCACCAAAGTAGGATGTCTGACATTTTCTTTATAAACTATGTTATGCAATTCAGCTAAATGTCCCCAGAGACAATGGTCCCCAGGTCTCAGCCCAGTAACTTGGTCCCTCAGGGAGTTTGGATGTGTCTATGAAGCTTCTATGACTTTGCCTTGGTCAAGTTGTTCTGACTTCCCCAATATTGTGTACTGTCATACCCTTCACCAAAGTTACCATTTATCTATTGTCTACTTAGTGTTTTTCCCTTCCCACCCCTACCCTCCCTTGTAACCATCAAAGAGTGTTTCTGTGTGTAAACCTTTTCAAGAGTTTTTATAATAGTGGTCTCATACAGTATTTGTCCTTTTGTGATTAGTATTTGTCTTTTTGTGATTGGGAAACGCTGGTGGCATAATGGTTAAGAGCTATGGTTGCTGATCAAAAGTTTGGCTGTTCAGATCCACCAGGCACTACTTGGAAACTCCATGGGGTGGTTCTACTCTGTCCTTTAGGGTTGCTGTGAGTTGGAATCGAATTGACTCCATGGCAATGGCTTGGTTTTTTTTTTTGATTGACTTATTTCACTCAGCATAATGCCTTACAGGTTCATCCATGTTGTGAGATGTTGTTTCTCAGATTCATCGTTGTTCTATATCTTTGCGTAGTATTCCATTGTGTGTATGTACCATAGTTTGTTTATTCATTCAGTTGTTGATGGGCACTTAGGTTGTTACTATCTTTTTGCGATTGTGAATTATGCTGCTATGATGGCTCTTAATTCTTTAGGATATATTCCTGGAAGTGGGATAGCTGAATCGTATGGTATTTCTAGTTCTATCTTTTTAAGGAAGCACCATATTGTTTTCCAAAATAGTTGTAACATTTTGCATTCCCACCAGCAGCACGTAAGAGTTCCAGTCTTCCTGCAGCCTCTCCAACATGTTATTTTCTTTTTTTTTGATTCATGCCAGTAATGTCGAGGTGAGATGTTACCTCATTGTAGTTTTTTATTTCCATTTCTCTAATGGCTAATGATCATGAGCTTTTCCTCATGTGTCTGTCAGCCGCCTGAATGTCTTCTTTGGTGAAGTGTCTGTTCATATCCTTTGCACATTTTTTAATTGGATTATTTTTGTCTTTTTGTTGTAGAGGTATGCTATTTTCCTATAGATTTTAGAGATTAGACCTTTGTTGGATTTGTTATAGCCAAATTTTTTTTCCCCAGTTTGCAGGTTCTCTTTTTATTCTTTCGGTGAAGTCTTTTATGAGCGTAAGTGTTTAACTTTTAGAAGGTCCCAGGTGTCTAGGTTATCTTCTGGTGTTTGTGTATTGTTAGTTATGATTTGTGTCTTATTTATGCCTTGTGTTAGGGCCCCTAGTGTTGACCCTATTTTTTCTTTTATGATCTTTATAGTTTTTGGTTTTATATTTAGGTCTTTGATCAATTTTGAATTAGTTTTTGTATATGGTGTGAGGTATGGGCCCTGTTTCATTTTTTAATAGACAGAAATCCAGTTTTGCCAGCACCGTTTATGAAAAAGACTGTCTTTTCCCAATAAATAAAATTTGGGCCTTTGCTGAAGATCAGATTACCCTAGATGGATAGATTTACATCTGGGTTCTTGATTCTATTCCATTGGTCAATGTGTCTGTCGTCGTACCAGCACCAGGCTGTTTTGACTACTGTAGCTAATAGTAGGTTCTGAGGTCAGTTAGTGTGAGGCCTTTTACTTTGTTCTTCTTCCTCAGTAATGCTTTATTTATCTGGTGCCTCTTTCCTTTCCATATAAAGTTAACGATTAGTTTTTCCATCTTGTTAAAGAATGCTGTTGGTATTTGGACTGGGATTGCATTGTATTTGTAGATTGCTTTGGATAGAGTTGACATTTTCACAATGTCGAGTCTATCTATCCATGAGCATGGTATGTTTTTCCATTTATAGAGGTCCCTTCTGGTTTCTTGCACTAGTGTTTTGTAGTTTTTCTTTGTTAGGTCTTTTACGTCCCTGGTTAGATTTATTCCTAAGAATTTATTTTTTTAGGGGCTATTATAGATGGTATTGCTTTCCTGATTTCCTTTTCATAGTTTTCTTTATTGGTGTATAGGAATACAGCTGATTTTTGTATGCTTATCTTGTATTCTGCTACTCTGCTGAATCTTTCTATTAGTTCCAGTAGTTTTCTTGTAGCATCTTTTGCGTTCTCTATGTATAGTATCATACCATCCGTGAATAGGGGTAGTTTTCCTTCTTCCTTACCAATTTGGATGCCCTTTATTTCTTTTTCTTGCCTTAATGCTCTAGCTAGGACTCACAGCACAATGTTAAATAGGGGTGGTGATAAAGGGCATCCTTGTCTTGTTCCTGTTCTCAGGGGGAATGTTTTCAGCCTCTCTCCATTAAGAATGATGTTGGTTTTTGGTTTTGTACAGATGCCCTTTATTATTTTGAGGAATTTCCCTTCTATTCCTATTTTATTGAGAGTTTTTATCAGGAATGGGTATTAGAATTTATCAAATATCTTTTCCGTATCGATTGAGATGATCATGCGATTCTTCTTTTTTATTTATATGGTGGATTATGTTGATTGATTTTCTAATGTTGAACCGCATACCTGGTATGAATCCCACTTGGTCCGGTGTATTATTATTATTATATGATGTTGAATTCTATTGGCTAGAATTTTGTTGAGAATTTTTGCATACATATTCGTGAGAGATATTGGTCTGTAATTTTCTTTTTTTGTGGTGTCTTTGTCTGGTTTTGGTATCATGGTTATGCTGGCTTCATAGAATAAATTTAAAGCTGTCCCTTCCTTTTTTATGCTGTGAAGTAGTTTGAGTAGTACTGGTATGAGCTCTTCTCTGATTGTTTGGTAGAATTCTCCAGTGAAGCCATCTGGGCCAGGGCTTTTTTTTTTGTTCAGTTTATTTATTTATTTATTTTACATTTTCAAACTTTTCTTTTGTTATGGTCTGTTCAGTTTGTGTTAGTTTAGTAGGTAGAGTGTTTCTAGAAATTTGTACATTTCCTATAGGTTTTCAAATTTGTTGGAGTACAGTTTTTCATAGTACTCTGTTATGATCCTTTTTATTTCACTTGGGCCTGTTGTACCAAACCCTGGTGGCGTAGTGTTTAAGAGCTAAGGCTGCTAATCAAAAAGTGGGCAGTCTGAATCCACTGGGCATTCCTTGGAAACCCTATGGGGCAGTTATACTCTGTCCTTTAGGGTCGCTGTGAGTTGGAATCGACTCAGCAGTTACTTTTTTTTTTTGTTTTCGGGTTTTCTTGTAGTATCTCCCATTTCATTTCTTATTTGAGTGATTTGTGTCCTCTCCTGTTTTTCTTTTGTCAGTTTGGCCAATGGTTGGTTTGTGGATCCTTTCAGAGGAATAACTTTTGGTTTTGTTGATTCTTCCTATTTTTTTTCTGTTCTCTATTTCATTTTTTTCTATTCTGATGTTTATTATTTCCTTTCTCCTGGTGGCTGTGGGATAGTTTTGCTGTTCTCTTTCTATTTATTTGAATTGTAAATCCAACGTTTTGATTTTATTCCTTTGTTCTTTTTTGATGTGTGCATTTCTTGCTATAAATTGACCTCTGAGCACCACCTTTGCTGTGTCCCAAAGGTATTAGTATGATATGTTTTCATTCTCATTTGATTCTAGGAATTTTTTTATTCCATCTTTGATTTCTTCTATTACCCAGTGGTTTTTAAGCAATGTGCTATTCAGTTTCCATAGTTTTTACTTTTTTTCCTTGCTTTTCCTATTGTTAATTTCTCAGCGTATGGTATTATGAACAGAGAAGATGCTTTGTATTACCTCTGTTGAAGGTTGCTTTGTGGCCTAAGACATGGTCTATTCTGGAGAATGTTCTGTGTGCATTGGAAAAGAATTTATGCTTTGCTGCTGTTGGGTGGAGTGTTCTATAAATGCCTGTGAGGTCAGGTTGGCTGATTGTGGCCGTTAGATTCTCTGTATCTTTGTTCAGTTTCTTTCTGGATGTTCTGTCATTTACCAAGAGCGGTGTGTTGAAGTCTTCTACTATTACTGTGGAACCATCCATTTCTCTTTTAAGTGCTGTAAGAGTTTGTTTTACGTATTTTGGAGCACTGTCATTGGGTGCATAGATATTTATTATGGTTTTGTCATCATGGTAGATTGTCCCGTTAATCATTATATAATATTCTTCTTTGTCTTTTATGTGTATTTTGTCTTGAAGTCTATTTTATCTGAGATTGTTATTGCCACTCGTTTTCTTTTTTGGTTGCTGTTTGCTTGATATATATTTTTTCTATCCTTTGACTTTTAATGTATTTATGTCTTTGTTTCTAAGGTGTGTCTCTTGTACACAACATATCGATGGGTCATTTTTTTAATCCATTCTGTCACTCTCTGTCTTTTTATGGGTGCATTTAAGTTGTTTATGTTCAGTGTGATTATTGATAGGTGTGAGTTTCTTTGTATCATTTTGTAGTGCTTTTTTTTTGTGGTTCTGATGTGTTCTTTGTTCCTTATTCTTCTGTGCTGAGTTTCTTTCATTTTTGTATATTTTGTGTTTACTGAGACTTCACATTTTTCTTCTTTATTTTCATGTGTAGGTTTGTTAACTTTCTTTGTGGTTACCTTGAAATTTACCCTATCTTCCTAAGTTTGTACCAGTCTTTTATTACTTGATATTGCCTTGACTTCCTCTCCATTTGAAAGTTCTGTACCTACACATGTATTCCCTCTTTTATTGTTCTGACTTTGTTATCATTTACAGATTGACCTCTCTGGTTACCTGTTGTAAATTTTTTAGTTTTGTTTTATCCTTGAGAGTTCATTACCTACACTGGTATCTGGTTGATGCCGTGCTATGTTTTAAATTCAAGTTATTGTCTGATGTTGTTGGTTCTCTAACCAAAGAACTTCCTTTAATAATTCTTGTAAGTTTGCTTAGGTTTTTACATATTCCCTTAAATTCTATTTATCTGGAAATATCCTAATTTCACCATCATATTTGAGCAAGAGTTTTGCAGAATACATTATTCTTGGTTGCTGATTTTTTTCTTTCAAGGTTTTATTTATGCCTGCATGGTTTCTGCTAAGTAATCAGAGCTTAGTCTTATTGTTTCACCTTTGTATGTGATTCTTTGTTTTTCTCAAGCTGCTCTCAGAATTCTTTCTTTGTCTTGGTTTTTGCAAGTGTGATTATGATATGTCCTGAGGTAATGTTCTTTGGGGTCTATCATATATGGGGTTTGTTGAGGTTCTTGGACGGTCACCTTTTCATCTTCCTTGATATTAGAGAAGTTTCCTGTCAGCACACCTTCAGTGATCCTCTCCGTGTTTTCAATTTTCCCCACCCGTTCTGGAACTCTGATGACACACAGATTTTTGCTCTTGATTGTCTTTGACATAGTTCTTAGGTTTTCTTCATTCTTTTTTCTGTTTTTTTCCTCAAAGTGATATCCAAGGATTTGTCTTCAATTTTGCTGACCCTGTCTTCCATTGTTTCAAAGTAGCTCCAAAAACTTTCTATTGTGTTGTCCATTTCTGAAACTTTGTTGCTTACCTTTTGGATTTCTAATTGCTGTTTTTGTATGATTTATGTTTATTTATTTTGACATTTTGTTCTTGTATTATTTTTTCTGAATTACCCCATTGCTTTGTCTGTGTTTTCCCTGATTTTGTCTGTATTTCCCATGATTTCATCAATTTTTTCCTTAGTTTTGTCTATGTTTTCCTTCATTTGTTTCCTAATCTGTTGGAGATCCCTGAATAGTAGAGTTTTGAATCCCCTATCAGGTAGTACCAGTGCCCTTTCTTCTACTGGAAAGTCATCTGGTGTTTTATTTTGGTTGCTGACTGGAGCTATCTTGTCCTTTTTTTTTTTTTTCTTTTTAATGTTTTGCTATTGTCTTCTGTCTCTGAGACGTCAGGAATTATTTTCTTCATTTATTGATTGTAGGCTTGTTTGTTTTGTCCTGCTTTTTTGTTTTATTTGGTTATGTCTGAGTGGGCAGACTGGGCATGTTTTGATACTTGCTTCTCTGTGGGCATAATAGTTCTCACCACTTTGTCCATGTGGACAGTGCTGGTCATTCAGCTATGATGCAGCAGGGTAGGTCCAGCAGAGAGGAGAGGGGAAGGGATGTGTTGTTTGTGGCATGGACTGGGGCTGATGAGATGGGGTCCAGGGGTCCAGAGGTCTGTGTCATTCCTGCTCAGGCATGTGGCCCTCATTACAGCAGGGCCAGGGGTGGCACAGGTGGGGGTCTGTGGGTTAGTGCTGGTCCTGCATGGAGTCGAGATTCTCTGTGGGGCAAGGCTGTGGGGCAGCACAAGGTGGGTTTAGAGGCCCACACCAGTGCTGCTCGAGAGCATGGTGCTCAGTGGGGCAGGGCTGGGCGGGGGTTGCATGGTCAGGGTTCCGGGGAGTCTGCACTGGAGCCTCTTGGGGGCCCAGTGCTCAGTGGGTCAGGATTGGCATATGGCAGAGGGTGGGGCCTGGTAGTCTGGAGGTCTGTGCAAGGCTGCTTGGTAGCACAGTGCTTGGCATGTGGTGCAGAGAGGCAGGAAGGAAGGGAGAGGATGTGTGTGTGGAGCAGGTGCTCTGTCTCCTGTTGGGAGCTCTGTGAAGTTGTCTTCTTGTACTCCCTGTCTGGGGTCGTCGGTTGCTGTACTCAAAGATGGCGAATCTGTACAGTGTTAGCTGGCAGGGGACTTTCACTCCATAACTCTTCTCATTCTCTGTTCTCTGTCAGTTTCTTCCTCCATCTGGTGCTTGATCTATTTCTTTATCCCTTCATTTAATGCTTAGGATTCCAGAATACATGTTTGTATATCTGTTTTACTTAGTTTTTTGAGTCTTTGCTTCAGAGGGATGCCATGGTGCTTCTGTACCATTTTAGCTCCACTGGTACTATTTTTTTAATGCATCATGTCTTAACTCCCATACCCATTGCCATGTAGTCGATTCCGACTCATAGTGACTCTCTAGGGCAGAGTAGAACTGCCCCACAGGATTTCCAAAGTGGTAATCTTTTAGAGAAACTGACTGCCACATCTTTCTCCTGTGGAGCAGCTGGTAGGCTCAAACTGCTGATCCTTTGGTAAGCAGCCCAGTGCTTAACCACTGTGCTGCCAGGGCTTTTTATGTCTTAATTAGTCTCAAATGCTAAAGGTTCTTGAGGGCAAATGAAGTATTACGTTTTCTTGAATCTTATCTTGCCCTACCAAATAATCATCCATATATATTGAATGCTTGGATCATAGGTTCCTCTAAAGATGAGATCCTGGGTCAATGCACTGCTGACTTGAAGTTTGATAGAGTTATTTCTAGTAACTATTCACAGGGTTCTGTACTTGACCTAGTCCTTTTCAAGAATTTTATCAATGCTTTGGATGAAGACAGAACACATGCCTGACAAAATCATAGTTGATGCAAAATTGGAAATGTGTTGGCTGTCAAAAAATTTCTGTAGTCAGGAAAACCTGAATTAAACAGGAAGAAAATTCACATATATAAAATATTGCATTTATTTAAAAATAATTATAAGAGATCAGGAAGGGAAGGCATTTTAATAGGAATTTATGTGAAAAAAGTTCAGGCAAGTTAGTTACCAGAAAGCTCAATGTGAACAACAGTGTTAAAGTAGCACCACCATATACTACATTGCTCACAGCTCATCTACATTTGGTCACATAAACAAACAGATTGTGGCTGGAGAAGTGGATTAGGATCCATTGAATTTACCAATCTCTCATTAGTCTCCTCCTGTTTTTGCCTTCCTCCATGGTCCATCATCCACTTGCATATGCTCTCAAGTATTGCTACATGTCAGATGGTTAAGAAAGAATTGTTTCAGCAGGATTGTCCAAGTATTCCTGGCGCATCTTTAAAAAAACTCTTTTCTTGACTCAGCTTTCATCCCAGCAATACTTGTGGCAAGCAGGGCCAGATCATGCACACCACCTTAAGGATTTTTGCCTTTGCCCTAAGTGTAATGATATGAAGCCACTAAATTGTTTAAGTGGGGGGACTGACATGATGAGGTATTATTTTGAAAAATTCATCCTGGTTGCTCTGTGAAGAATGGATTGCCAAGGATGAGTCTTAGTTTGTTGTTGTTGCCTTTATGAATGGAGTGAATCTTGAAGAACTTCAATATTTAAATTGGCAAGATAGAGGAAAAGTATGCCTGCAAAGGAGAGAGAGAAGTGTCCAGAAAAAGAAAAGAAATTGAATCATAGAAGCCAAGAGAAGCTAGTGTTTTTGCTGGGAAGTCAAGTGGAATGAAAACTAAAATATGTTCTTTGAATTTAGGTGCAGGCAGGATCATTGGTGAGAGCTGATTATGTGGAGTAGTGTTGGTGGTGACATAAATTGGGACAGATGGAAGAGTAAGCGAGAGGGGAGGGAATGGAGGCAAAGAGTAGAGTCAGCTCTTTAACAAAGTTGGCTCAGAAGAGAATTAGGTAGGAGGAGGATATGACATTGAGGAAAATTCCTTCCTCCCTTTGTTCATTCCTTATTTCCTTCTTACATCTCCCTCCATCCCCCCTCTTTCTTTCTTCTAGTGTCAGAGACTTAAGTAAGGTTAAAATGATACTGAGAATATAGCAAGAGAGAAAAATAGCAAGAGAGAAAAATGAGTTACCTGATCAAGAAAAGGGGATACTGTTCACTGTCCTCTGGTATCAAGAGGGTTAGAAGCTAGGGCATATGTAAGAGTTTGTAAGTGAAATAGAAGATGAAGGCTTCTAATCAGATTTTTTTTTTTTTTTTTTGTAGGAAGTGAGAGGCAAGATCATCTGCTGAAAAGGACAGCACAGGTAGGAGATGGAGGTTTAAGGAGAATGCAGAATGATTCAATTATTTTTGTGGTAAGAGGAGGAGGGCGTTGACAAAAGGAACCAATGCAAAGAGCTTCCAGACCTGTTGACAGTTTTGGTAGGCAGAATTTCTAAAATGGCTTCCCAAAGTCGTTCCACCCTAATCCTTGGAACTGTGAATATCACTCCTATGATTATGTTATGATATATGCCACAATTCATGTTAAGATAGGGAGATTATCTGGGTGGGAAGATGTAATTTCATGAGCCCTTAAGCAGAGAGCTTTCTGTGGCTGATGGCAGCAGAGGAAGTAAGAGAGATCTGTTTGAAAAGGATCCAATGTGATGCTGCTGGTTTAAAGATGGAGGAGGCTATTTAAGAAGGAATGTAGGTGGCCTGTAGGAGCAGAGAGTGGCCCCAGACTGACAGCCAGGAAGGAAATTGGAACATGAGTCCTACAGTCAAAAGGAACAAAATTTTGCCAACAATCTGAATGAACTTGAGAACCTTCAGATAAGAGTTTAGCTGAACTGACAAATTGATACTGGCCTTAAGAGACCCTAAGCAGAGAACCTAGTCAAGTTCCCCCAACCCCTGCTTCCCAGACTAATGCCCTATAGAACTATAAGCTAATAAATGGGTGTTGTTTCAAGCACCCAACTTTGGGGTACTTTTTTATGCTGCAGTAGAAAACTAATAGGAGGCTATTTTCAAGGCTGGGGTGGTAAATTGTTTGTGGAACTAGTCAGCCCTATGATGTAAGTTTCTCTAGCAGTACTTGGCAGCTGTGATGCAGGTATGGTTTCCAAGACACCACACTCTCCTGGCTTTATTTCTACTGCACTATTTTGTTCCTCTTTCTTCTCCCAAACATTAAAGGTTAGAGCTTTCCCCACAAGATAGATCTATATAATAACTGCCTTCAAATATCTGAAAGACCATCATGTGAAACAGATATTGTCTATATGGCTTCTGGGCTTAGAATTAGGACAAGTAGACATCATAAGAAGACAGATTTATTAGAATTAGAACAAGTAGACATCATAAGAAGACAGATTTGTTAGAATTAGGACAAGTAGACATCATAAGAAGACAGATTTATACTATTATATACTGCAAATTGGGTTCCTTGGGAAGCAGACTCTGAGATGGAGATTCAGGTGTAAGAGGTTTATTGGGGAGTGCTCAGCAACTGTGGGAGAGTGTTCTGGATTCAACTGTGTCCCTCCAAAATATGTATTGAAATTCTAACCCTGTACCTGTAAATATGACCCTGTTTAGAAAGGTATTTTTTCTTTCATTAAGTTAATGAGACCATACCATGGTAGAGTGTGTCCTAAACCAATTACTTCTGCGATATAAAAGGAACAGAATAGACACAGAGATACACACGGGGGGAGATGCCATATGAAGACACACACACATATACACACACACACAGCAGATGCATCTACAAGCTAGGAACTCCAAGGATTGTGGGCTGCAAGAAGCTGAAAGAGACAAACAAGGACCTCCCCCTAGAACCATGCCCTAAATTTGGACATCTAGCTTCCTGAACGATGAGAAAATAAATTTCTGTTGTTTAAAGCCACCCACTTGTGGTATTTTGTTTTGTTATGGAAGCACTAGGTAACTAGGACAGGGAATGAAGGGAGAAAGGTTAGATAGAGACTGTAATGTAATCTTTAAAAAGTCATTAGTTGATGCACAGGCTCAAACTGGGATAGTCCTGTAGAGTTATCCTGAATTAAGGCAAGAGAGACAGGCCTTTGTATCCTCTTTTACCCTGCCATTCAATGTAGGCTGCCCCAGAAAAGAGACATGGTTGTGGGCAAGGTGACTGTCTTTAGCTGAGGGCGATTCCTGGAGAGGGACTCACTAAGGCCCTCAGCTACCAACATTCCCAATAGGGTGGGGCATAAATGCCCTGTGTTAGTTATCTAGTATGACTTTAACAAAGTGAAATTCATTCTCTCACAGTCTAGGAGGCTAGAAGTTTGATTCAGGGTGTCAGCTCCAGAGGCTTTCTCGCTCTGTCGGCTCTGGAGGAAAGTCCTTGTCATCAATCTTCCCCAATCAAGGAACTTCTCAGCACAGGGACCCCAGGTCCAAGGGACACACTATTCTCCTGGCTCTTGTTTCTTGGTGGTCTGAGGTCCCCCTGCCTCTCTTCTCTCTTTTATATCTCAAAAGAGATTGACTCAAGATATAACCTAATCTTGTAGACTGAGTTCCTCCTCATTAACATAACTGTCTCTAATCCTGCCTCATTAACATCATAGAGATAGGATTTACAACACATGGGAAAATCACATCAGATGACAAAATGGTGGACAATCACACATTACTGGGAATCATGGCCTAGCCAAGTTGACACACAATTTTGGGGGACACAATTCAATCCACAACAGCCTCACTCCTAAAAGAAGGAAAGGGGGATCAGGCTGTGCGTCGTAGTATCCACTACAATATAAGACAAACCTCACCAGTGTTTCAGGGCTCTCCCAGTCATTGGAGAAGTATATCTGCAGAGCTTGTAGGGCCCCTGGCAAGGAGGTTGCACAGTGGGCTCTAGCAGTAAACAGAAAAATGAAAGGGAGTGTGATTCCTTAGAGAGTTCTCCAAAACTGTTTCCTTCTCTAGAATTTCAGGTTACTCAGATGTCCATGCCAACACTGCCTCACCTTTGCAGCTTTGAGGCACTGATCATTTGTGTACTCTTGTTTTTTTTTTTTTTTGCCATAGGAAGAAGACACAACATGGGTTGAAGCAGGGAGTGGATTCTTAATAATTGACCGCCCTTGACACATCGAACTTAATTTTGTTTTTCTACCCCCAGAACAATACATACATATATCTCCTAGATTTTACAAATTACAGAAATATCTTTTTTTAACTCTCACAAAATAAATCATTTTTATTGTGATGAAATATACATAACAAAACTTCTGCTATTTCAACCCTTTTTACGTGTACAATTCAGTGATTTTTTTATATTCCCCATGTTGTATAACAGTTACCACTATCCATTTCCAATTTTTTTCATCACCCCTAACAGAAATTCAGTATCCCTTAAGCATTATTTCCCAATTCCCCCCTCCCAGTAGCCACTAATAAACTTTGGTCTCTATGCATTTGCCTACAGAAATATCTTGATCTAGTCTTTACTACCCTATCTAGAGAGATTAACTTTCCCAAGTTTTTGTAATTAGCAAAATGTTTACACGTTCTTATGATCCCTTTTTAAAGGAGTGATCTTTTAGCCTAAAAAAAAATTGAAGTTATTATCAACTATCAGGGGAAAGTTTTATTTGTTTGGTAGGAGCTCCTTTCTGAAGAACCTGAGGGTCCGCCATTGCACTAATAAATGGAACAAAAAATAGACTTTTTTGGCTTTGACCACAAAAGACACCAGAAGGATGGGTCGTCCACCAGGGGCAAGTGGAATAAGTGGGAGGTGAGGGGGAGGCTAAGAAGGAATAAGGGCCTGTAGTACATATCAGTCTATTAATGTAGACAGTAAAGAAATGTTTTGTATCTTCTGGACTCTAAGTGGGTTCATAATTGGACTCTTCTAAGACTGTGTTCTTTCTGCTAATGATCTGTATCTGTATGCTCTTCTGGACTTTGAGGCACACTGTGGCGAGGTTATGAGTCAGAATTGACTCGATGGCACTGGGTTTGGTTTTTGGTTTTTGGCTATGGCAAGGTTATGATGATCTAGCATTTCTGATATTTTCTCTTGCATATCATTTATTCAACAAATAATTAATGAGTATTATTAAATGCATATCACTGTGTTATCATTTAAAAAAATTCTTTGAAAGCTCTCTATCACCCTATCACTTCAGTCCTGTTCCAATGTCTTCCTACCCGGAGGAGGCCCCTTGTTCAGGCCTCAGCCTGCCTCAGGGCCAGGGATCCTATTCTTTCTTTGATCACTTTCTTTAGAACCAGCTCCCGGCTCTGACTGGACAGGCTTGCCCTGTCTCAGGCTATTCCCACTGTTGCCCCACTAGGACTTAGTGGGAGCAACTACGCTTCTATCCTTTGATGTCCTATTGACACACCCTTGAGATTTCCCAGACTGAACCCACATTCAGGCTTTTATATAGTCAAAATTTAATAAATGTGTAGAGTGATAGATAGAATGATAGGCAGGTGTCTTAGTCATCTAGTGCTGCTATAACAGAAATACCACAAGTGAATGGTTTTAACAAAGAGAAATTTATTTCCTCACAGTAAAATAGGCTAAAAGTCCAAATTTCAGGTGTCAGCTTCAGAGAAAGGCTTTCTCTCTCTGTTGGCTTTCTCATCAGTCTTCCCACAGACTAGGAGCTTCTTGCAAGGGACCCCAGTCCAAAGGACATGCTCAGCTCCCAGCACTGCTTTCTTGTCGGTGTGAGGTCCCCCAGTCTCACTGCTGGCTTCTCTCTTTTCTGTCTCAAGAGATTGCCTCAAAACACAATCCAGTCTTGTAGATTGAGTCTTACCTCACTAACCCAACTGCTGCCCATCCTCCCTCATTAACATCATAAAGGCAGTGTCATGGATTGACTTGGGTCCCCCCAAAATATGTGTCAACTTGGCTAGGATATGATTCCCAATATTGTGTTGTTGTCCTCCATTTCGTGATTGTAATTTTACACTAAAGAGGATTAAGGTGGGATTGTAATACCACCCTTACTCAGGTCACCTCCTTGATCCAATGGAAAGGGAGTTTCGTTAGGGTGTGGCCTGCACCACCTTTTATCTTTCAAGAGATAAAAGGAAAGGAAAGCAACCAGAGAGTTGGGAATATCATACCACCAAGAAAGCAGCGCAGGGAGCAGAGCACGTCCTTTGGACCTGAGGTTCCTGAGCCGAGATGCTCCCAGGCCAAGGGAAGACTGATGACAAGGAACTTCCTTCAGAGCTGACAGAGAGAGAAAGCCTTCCCCTGGAGCTGGCACCTGAATTGGGACTTCTAGCCTACTGGACTGTGAGAGAATAAACTTCTCTTTGTTAAAGCCATTCCCTTGTGGTATTCCTGTTACGACAGCACTGGATGACTAAAACAGGCAGGATGTACACCATATAGGAAAATCACACCATACTGGGAATCATGGCCCAGCCAAATTTATGCACACACTTTTTGGGGGACATAATTCAATCCATGACAGTGGATAACATTTTGTCTGCCTGGATTAAAATCCTGTCTGTGTAAAAACACTTAGAACAAAATAGGCGGCAAGGGATCATTCTTACTCCTGTTCCTTTCCCTAGGGCCTGGCACATACCCATCTCCCTCTTCAGGAGCTGGAGATAAGTGGAACGGCACCGAGGATCACTGGTGACACCCCTAGATTCTTAAGTTGGGAGATATATCTCAGTCTTAGTATACAGGAATGTGTTTGTAACATTCTCTTAGATTCTGTGTGTTTGTGTGACTTGCTTGCTAAAGCTGTGTGTTTGTGTGAGCTGTCGTACCACCTTTCACTCTACTTTTAAGGGCTTGGCATGGAAGAAAGTGAGGTAAGTGGTAAGAATGTGTAAGAACCTGTGTGGGAGGTGTGGACAGACAGAGAAGTGCTGCAAAGCCTCTGTGCTTTTGCTAAGTACATTTTATTTGGTCATGGTCCATGGTGAAGTGGTAAAAATAAAGATGATGTATCCACATGTTTGAGAATTAAGGAAGTGAGATGAAACCTAAAGGGAAATAAGGCAATGTCTGCACAGAAATTTGGTATTCTAACTTCAGTGGAATAAATGGAGTTTTAGAACACTTTAGCAGATCTTTTCTATGAGGGAAAACCAGCACAGTTTGTTTAAGGTTATCACATCTGGCTCACATGTTTATTTTTGGGGGGGGGGGACATAATTTGTTTTATTATTCAAAACTTCTTTCATGAAACTTCCATCAATGTTACACTGCGATAAGGATATGAGGGGGTGGTCAATTTAGAAGATGTAAATAGTTATCTTAGGCATAAAACAAAAAGTCTCTAGGGTGAGAATTGTGAAGAGTAAAACCAAAAAACCAAACCCATTGCCATCGAGTCGATTCTGTCTCATAATGACTCTATAGGACAGAGTAGAACTGCCCTACAAAGTTTCCAAGGAGAGCCTGGTGGATTCAAACTGCTGACCTTTTGGTTAGCAGCTATAGTTCTTAACCACTATGCCACCAGGGTTCCTTTGTGAAGAGGGGTCTCCAAAAGCAAAGCTAGGATTGAATGGGTTTAACAATTTATAAATGATAGAAAGCAGGTGCAGGCGGTGACATCTTTGTGCTTGAAGATATTGCTTGTCACTAAGCTGTTTTAGAAATTCTAATGACTATGGAATAAGCTATAGGAATATCTTGGGAACTATATGAGTAGATAAATAAAAAGGCAGATTAATTTCAGTGATGGAAAATAATCCAAATTAGATTTCTTTATGTGTACAAATTGCAACCCAGGCAAGGGACCTGGGAGTCACTTAAGATATAATCTCAATGTGTATAGTCTAGAAATTCAAGATTTTAAACAAAATGTTGATATTGGATACAAAATAAAGGCTATTCTCTACCCTAGGTAAAAAACATGGTGCTTTTATGGCAGAATTCCATGTACAGTTTTGAGTAATACTCCAAAATAAAATTATAAGGAAACCAGCAAATGTTTCCAAAGAGGCAATTTAAATGATCCTAAAGATTGGACTGAAAGTCCATAAGAGATCCGGACTACAGTTTGGAAAGATGGCCAGGAAATGTGATTTATTCTTTCTTGACTTTTTACTTTGAAAAATTGCAAACCTACAGAAAAGTTGGAAGAACAGTACAATGAACACCCACATGGCTTTCACCTAGAATTTCTCAATAAGCATTTTTCCACATTTGCTCATATTCTCTCTGTTTGTCCAAATCATTTGAAAGTAAGTTGCAGACATCATATTGTTTAATTCCTAAATAATTTTGCATGCATTTCTGAAGAAAAAGGACATTTTCTTATGTAACCACAATACCACTTATCACAATATTATTCATAACTAGTGTTATCTAATAAATGTTTCCATGTTTTCAAATTTCCAAAATTTTCCATAATATTTTTATAGCTTTTTAAAAAACTGGGAGCCAATCAGCTATCATTCGTTGCATTTAGTTGTCATGTTTCCTTAATCTTCTTTCATCATGAACATAGTATTGATCTTTAAAAATAAAATTTTTTTTGGTCTTTTTTTTTTCTTGTTCTTTAGATGAAGATTTACAGAGCAAATTAGTTTCTCATTAAATAATTAATACATATATTGTTTTGTGACATTGGTTGCCAGCCCCACAACATGTCAACACTCTCCCCGTCATGGATTGAATTACTTCCCCCCAGAAATGAGTGTATCAATTTGGCTGGGCCAAGATTCCCAGTATTGTGTGGTTGTCCTTCACTTTGTGATTGTAATTTTATGTTAAAGAGGAGTAAGGTGGGATTGTAACACCCTAACTAAGGTCACATCCTTGATCCAATGTAAAGGGAGTTTCCCTGGGGTGTGGCCCGAATCAACTTTTATCTTACAAGAGTTAAAAGGAAAGAGAAGCAAGCAGAGAGTTGGGGACCTCATACCACCAAGAAAGAAGCACCAGGACACAGAGTGTGTCCTTTGGGCCCAGGGTGCCTGTGCCTGAGAAGCTCCTTGACCAGGGGAGATTGATGACAAGGGCCTTTCTCCAGAGCTGACAGAGAGACAAAGCCTTCTCCTGGCGCTGATGCCCTGAATTTGGACTTTTACCCAACTTTACTGAGGGAAATAAATGTCTCTTTGTTAAAGCCATCCACTTATGGTATTTCTGTTATAGCAGCACTAGATGAGCAAGACACTCCCTTTCACAACCTTGGGTTCCCCATTCCCATCTTTCATGTCCCCTCCTGCCTTCTTGTCCTTGCCCATTTAGTCTTGTTTTGTTTTAAGGGCTTGTCTAATCTTTGGTTGAAGGGTGAGCCTCAGGAATGACTTTTGTACTGAGTTAAAAGGGTGTTCAGGGGCCATCCTCTTGGGGTTTCTCCAGTTTCTGTCAGAACAGTAAGTACTGTATTTTTTTTGTCTTTCCTGACAGATGTTTTTGAAAGCCAAGGCTGGTGGTTTTGTAGAATGTTCCACAATTTAGATGTATGTTATGTTTCCTCATGACTGGATTCAGATTAAACATTTTTTTTTTTACAAGAATATTACATATGTGATTACAGTATTATGTATTGTATTATACTTGGAGACATATAATATCAGTTTGCTTCATCATTGGTGATGTTAAGCTTAATGATTTGTTTAAGGTAGAACCTGACAGATGTCTCTACTGTATGATGAATACCTTTCCCCATTTGTAGTCAATAATCTATGGAGTGATACTTTGTGCTCCTCAACAACCATTTATCCGAGAGTTTTAGCAGCCATTGATGATCCATACCTATTTTCTCATTGCTTCTACACTTACTAACTGGCATTCTTCTGTAATGATGAGCTTCCTCTACTCTTTTTTTTTTTTTTTTAACTGTACTTTAGATGAAGGTTTATGGAAAAAGCTAGTTTCTCATTAAACAGTTAATACACATTGTTTTATGACATTGGTTACAACCCCACGACATATCAACTCTCTCCCTTCTAATCCTTGGGTTCTCTTTTACCAGTTTTCCTGTTCCTCCTGCCTCCTAGTCCTTGCCCCAGGGCTGGTGTGCCCCTTTAGTCTCGTTTTGTTTTATGGGCCTGTCCAATCTTTGGCTGAAGTTTGAACTTCAGGAGTGACTTCATTACTGAGATGAAAGTGTGTCTGGGGACCATACTCTCAGGGTTTCTCCAGTCTCTGTCAGGCCAGCGAGTCTGGTCTTTCTTTTGGAGTTAGAATTTTGTTCTACATTTTTCTCCAGCTCTGTCTGGGACCCTCTATTGTGATCCCTGTCAGAGCAGTCAGTGGTGGTAGTCAAACACCATCTAGTTGTACTGGACTCAGTCTGGTGGAGGTGGTGGTAGATGTGTCCATTAGTCCTTTGGAGTAATCCTTCCCTTGTAACTTTAGTTTTCTTCATTCTTCCTTGCTGATGAAGGGGTGAGACAAGTGGAGTATCCTAGATGGCCTCTCGCAGGCTTTTAAGACCCCAGGCGCTACTCACCAAAGTAGAATGTAGAACATTTTCTTTATAAACTATGTTATACCAATTGAGCTAGATGTCCCCACAGCCCTCAGCCCAGCAATTTGGTCCCTCAGGGAGCTTGGATGTGTCTATGCAGCTTCCATGACCTTGCCTTGTACAAGTTGTGCTGGCTTGCCCAGTATTGTGTAGTGTCTTACCCTTCACCAAAGTTAGTGTTATTCCATCCCCACCCCTCCTCTCCCTCATAACCAGCAAAGATTTCCTCTTTTTGTGTATAAACCTTTTCAGTACAGTAGTAGTCTCATACAATATTTGTCCTTTTGTGATTTACTTATTTCACTCAGCGTAATGCCCTCCAGATTCATTCATGCTATGAGATGCTTCACAGACTCATTGTTTTTCTTTATTGTTACATAATACTCCATTGTGTGTATGTACCACAGTTTGTTTATCCATTCATCTGTTGACGGGCATCTATGTTGTTTCCATATTTTTGCTATTGTGAACAATGCTGCAATGAACATGTGTGTGCATATGCCTATTCATGTGACGACTCTTATTTCTCTAGGATATATTCCCAGGAGTGGGATTGCTGAATCATATGGTATTTCTATTTCTAGCTTTCTAAGGCAGCGCCATATCATTTTCCAAAATGGTTGTATCATTTTGCATTCCCACCAGCAGTGCATAAGAGTTCTGATCTCCCCACAGCCTCTCCAGCATTTATTATTTCCTGTTTTTTTGATTTGTGCAGGTAATGCTGGGGTGAGATGGTATCTTATTGTGGTATCTCATTTCCCTAATGGCTAGTGATCATGAGCACTTCCTCATGTATGTGTTGGCCACTTGAATGTCTTCTTTGGTGAAATGTCTGTCCATTTCCCTTGCCCATTTTTAAATTGTATTATTTGTCTTTTTGTTCTAGAGGTGTTGGATTTTCTTGTAGATTTTAGAGATTAGAACTTTGTCTGATTTGCAATTGCCAAAAATTTTTTCCATTTTGTAGGTTCTCTTTTTACTCTCTTGGTGAAGTCTTTTGATGAGCATAAGTGTTTAATTTTTAGAATATCCCAGTTATCTAATTTATCTTCTGGAGTTTGTGTGTTGTTCATTGTGGGTTGTATCCTGTTAATGCTGTATATTAAGACCTCTAGCATTGATCCTATTTTTTCTTCTATGAACTTTATAGTTTTTGGCTTTATATTTAGGTCTTTGATCCATTTTGAATTAGTCTTTGTATATGGTGTGAGGTATGGGTCCTGTTTCATTTTTCTGCAGGTGGGCATCCAGTTTTGCCAGCACCATTTGTTAAAAAGACTGTCTTTTCCTCATTTGATGGACTTTGGACCCTTGTTGAAGACTAGGTGACCATAGGTGAATGGATTTACATTCATTCTATTCCATTGGTCAATGCTTCTGTCTTAGGACCAGTACCAGGCTGTTTTGACTACTATAGCTGTATAGTAGGTTCTGAGATTGGGTAGTGTGAGTCCTCCGACTTTATTCTTCTTCTTCAATACTGCTTTACTTATCCGGGGCTTCTTCCCTTTCCGTATAAAGTTAATGATAAGCTTTTCCATATCTTTAAAGAAAGTTACTGGTATTTGGATCCGGACTGCGTTGTATTTATAAATCTTTTTGGGTAGAATTGTCATTTTCACAATGTTGATTGTACCTATCCTTGAGCATAGTATGTTTTACCGTTTATGTAGATCTCTCTTGGTTTCTTGCAGTAGTGTTTTGTAGTTTTCTTTGTATAGGTCTTTTACATCCCTGGTTAGATTTATTCCTAAGTATTTTATTTTTTTAGGGGCTGTTATAAATGGTATTGCTTTCCTGATTTCATCATTCTCTTTATCGGTGTATAGGAATCCAACTGATTTTTTGTATGTTTATCTTGTATCCTGCTGTTCTGCTGAATCTTTCTATTAGTTCCAGCACTTTTCTCATGGAGCCTTTTGGGTTTTCTATGTATAGTATCATATCATCTGCAATTAGGGACAGTTTAACTTCTTCTTTACCAATATGGATGCCCTTTATTTCTTTTTCTTGTCTTATTGCTCTAGCTAGGACTCCCCGTGCAATGTTAAATAGGGGCCTCCACCCTTTTTAAGAATCACTATGGTCTCATGGAATCTTTTTATATTTAATGTGTTATAATCTGTTGCCATCATTATTTTTGTTTATACTCAAATAGCTCTAAATGTGGCCAGTAGGAGGCCTTTCAACTTGTTCCTATGTTTCTTTAAGTATCTTTATGATTTTTTCAGGATGTCTTTACTTTCTGACACAGTAAGATATTCCAGGCTGACTTTGTACTTTCTCTGTTCCAAACTTAGAATTACCTATCAGAGAAGTCTTTGTTCCTGTCAGTGGAGACTGAGACCTGTGTGTTGGGAGATGATTCTCCATGGAACTTTCATCCTATCTGCACATCTTGTGAGTGAGGCAGTGACTGTCATTTGTTTTGCACCCTCTTTTCAAGGATGTTTGTGTAGTGAATAGCCTTGGAAGATAGAGATAATATCTCCCTCCAGAGCAAAGGGCAGGTTTGTTTACTGCCCAGTATAATAAAGATAATGTTTCCTTCTGGGTTAAATTTCAGACAGCCTTCCCATTCTATAAGATTTAAATTCCTTAAATTCAGAGTTCCTCTTTTGTAACAGAACCCATCTTGTGTGAATGTCACCTGGCCGTCTTCAGGTTGCCCTGTGGGAATTGTGGGTGGGCCAAAAGGGGAAAATGCTGATGTTTTGGTGATTGCTATTTTTCTGAGTAATAAAGATCTTTGTTGCTGATCCAAGAGTTCTTTGTGTTCTGTCAGCATTCATGAAATTGTGGCAGGCTAGCTTATTAGGTTGCAAGTAGGATAAAATCTTATACCCTGCACAGCTCTTGACACTGGGAAACTGTGTCACTGCTGCTGGGTTAGCATTACTTCTATGCCCTCCCTTTTAGTAGGGAGAACTAGGAAATATATTTTTTAATAATTAGTTTATACTAATCCCACCTCTTCCAAAACAAGACCACCAGGTTCTTTCTCTCCTTTCCCTAATCCATATTTACATTTTCCTTCTCCCACAGAGTGAAATCTAGTTCCC
This sequence comes from Elephas maximus indicus, assembly GCF_024166365.1. Classification (NCBI taxonomy): domain Eukaryota; kingdom Metazoa; phylum Chordata; class Mammalia; order Proboscidea; family Elephantidae; genus Elephas; species Elephas maximus. Next base: position 18,144,683 of record NC_064823.1, read on the forward strand.
CAAAATATCCATATATTTACTAATTTCCTCTATCCTACAAATCACATAAAATAGGATCAGAACTACTATGCCAAGGCCTATACCAAAGCCAAATCTTCTAAGTAAGATTCAATATTTGTTTGCAGTTCTTTTTCTTCTTAAAGAATGTCATGGATTGAATATTCCCCCCCCCCCACCCCATGTATGTATCAACTTGGTTAGGCCATGATTGCCTGTATTGTGTGGTTGTCTTCCATTTTGTGATTATAATTTTATGATAAGAAGGTTAAGGTGGGATTGTAACACCACCCTTACTCAGGTCACCTCCCTGAGCAATGTAAAGGGAGTTTCCCTGGGGTGTGGCCTGTACCACCTTTTATCTCTCAAGAGGTAAAAGGAAAGGGAATCAAGCAGAGAGCTGGGGACCTCATACCATCAAGAAAGCAGCACTGGGAGCCGAGCGCATCCTTTGGACCCAGGGTCCCTGCGCCTGAGAAGCTCCTAGTCTGGGGGAAGATTGAGGACAAGCACCTTCCCTCCAGAGCCAACAGAGAGAGAAAGCCTTCCCCTGGAGCTGATGCCCTGAATTTGGACTTCTAGCCTACTTTACTGTGAGGAAATAAATTTCTCTTCGTTGAAGCCACACACTTGTGGTATTTCTGTTATAGCAGCGCTAGATAACTAAGACAGAATTTGGTACTGAGAGAGTGGGGTGCTGCTCTAACAGATATCTAAAATGTGGAAGTTGTTTTGAAACTGTGAATGGATAGAGTTTCAACAGCTGTAGAAGACTGGTGTAGCAGAGAACCTGCACAGGCAGAGAAGTGACAACAGCAGAGAACCAGCAGCAGCAGAACCAGGATACCACTGTGAGACGGCACTGGAGCTGACCCATGGGGCGAGAGAGGTGAGTTCCTGTGTGCAGAAGGCTTCCTGGCGGAGTGGGGTGCCTTCAGACATTTATCAGCAGAGCTACAGAGCTTTGGGAAACTTTCCCCAGCAGGGCAGATGCAGGTGTGAGGTCTGAGTAGCTGAGAGGCCAAGGAACCAGAAAACAGAAGCTGAAGAGACAAGGAACACAAGAAGCTAGCTGCCTCAGTCTCAAAATGTATGGCCATGACCTCAGGGGTTTCAAATGGTGGAGCCATGGCCTCTGGTGTTTCTAAGGGTGGAGTTGCTGCTCAGATGGGCTAGGAGAATGGTGCACCTAAAGCTGAGGGGGCAGAGTTGCTGTCCCAGTAGGACTAGAATGTGGAGCTGAAGCTCAGGGCCAAGGGGCCTCCCCTCAGAATCCGGAGACTGTGGCCAATACCTAGAGGCTGTAGGGCAGGGTTATTGTGTAAATTGTCTCAGAGAACAGAGGATTATTTTCAAAGCTTTAAGGGCTTGTTATGTGTTATGCCTTCTTTCCCTTCAGTTTCTCCCATTTGCAATGGAAATGTCTAGCTTGTGCCTCTTCTGTCATTGGAAGCAGATAACTTGTATTCTAGATTTCACAGATGAAGAGGAATTTTTGGGATTGTGGACTTGGAGTTAAGACTTTTGCTATGATATGATGGGTTAAATATGTTTTGCTTGTCGCAAGGATGTGATTTTTGGGGGGCCAAAAGGTGGAATGTCATGGACTGAATTACGTCCCTCCCAAAATGTGTGTATCAACTTGGCTAGATCATTATTGCCTGTACTGTGTGGTTGTCCTCCATTTTGTGATTGTAATTTTATGTTAAGAAGATTAGGGTGGGATTGTAACACCACCCTTACTCAGGTCGCCTCCCTGAGCAATGTAAAGGGAGTTTCCCCGGGGTGTGGCCTGTACCACCTTTTATTTCTCAAGAGATAAAAGGAAAGTGAATCAAGCAGAGAGTTGGGGACCTCATACCACCAAGAAAGCAGCACTGGGAGCAGAGCGCATCCTTTGGACCCGGGGTCCCTGGGCCTAAAAAGCTCCTAGTCCAGGGGAAGATTGAGGACAAAAACCTTCCTCCAGAGCTGACAGAGAGAGAAAGCCTTTCCCTAGAGCTTATGCCCTGAATTTGGGCTCCTACCCTACTTTACTGTGAGGAAATATATTTCTCTTTGTTAAAGCCATCCACTTGTGGTATTTCTGTTATAGTAGCACTAGATAACTAAGACAAAAAATATCACACTAAAAATATTGTCAGATTACTGTACTTTAAAGATACTTTAATTCTTTTTCTGTGACTATGTTATCAATTTGATATATAGATAGTTAGCTTCACTTTTTTAATTAAAATTCAATTTTAGAGCTGTATAATACTCCATTGTGTAGATGGAAGTTCAATAGTTTATTCAACCAGGCTCCTATGGGTGGGCTTTTAGATTGTCCCTAATATTTTGCTATTATCAGTAATGCCATATTGAATAACCTTTTTTTGCGGGGGGAGGTGTATCTTCAGAGCAAATTCCTAGACATGAGAAGGCTGGATCGAAGAATAAATGCATATGCCGCTCTGTTAGATATTGCCAGAATTCCCTCCCAGTTCTACCATTTTGTACTACCACCTAGAAAGTTTGAGAGTGCCAGCTTCCCACCTATAGTGTGTATTCAAAAGCTTCTGAATTTTTTCCCAGTCTGAAAAGTAAATCATGGTGTCATTATTTTGCATTTCTTTTATTATAAGTGAAATTATGCATCTTTTCATGTTTAAGGTTATTTATATATTTATTTATGTTAACTGATTGCTTCTGTCTTCCAATTTTTCTATGGGTTTTGATCTCCTTTCCTGCCTCTTAATTTTTTTTGCCTTTTTTTTTTTTTTACATTTTATTGAGGTATAATTGATATACAATAAAATGAACATTTAAAGTACACAATTCGATGAGCTTTGACATATGTGTATACCCATGATGTCATAGAATTAAGGATATCATTGCTGATGTCCGGTGGATCTTGGCTGAAAGCAGAGAATACTAGAAAGATGTTTACCTGTATTTTTTGACTACGCAAAGGCATTGGACTGTGTGGATCATAACAAATTATGGATAACATTGCGAAGAATGGGAATTCCAGAACACTTAATTGTGTTCATGAGGAACCTGTACCTAGGCCAAGAGGCAGTCATTCCAACAGAACAAGGGGATGCTGCATGGCTTAAAATCAGGAAAGGTGTGTGTCAGAGTTCTATCCTTTCAGTATACTTATTCAACCTGTATGCTGAGCAAATAACCCAGGAAGCTGGACTATATGAAGAAGAACAGGGCATCAGCGTTGGCGGAAGACTCATTAACAACCTGCGATATGCAGATGACACAACCTTGGTTGCTGAAAGTCAAGAGGACCTGAAGCACTTACTGGTGAAGATTAAAGACCATAGCCTTCAGTATGGATTACACCTCAACATAAAGAAAACAAAAATCCTCACAACTAGGCCAAAATGCAACACCATGATAAACAGAGAAAATACTGAAGTTGTCAGGGATTTCATTTTACTTGGATCCACAATCAATGCCCGTGGAAGCAGCAGTCAAGAAATCAAATGACATATTACATTGGGCAAAAGTGCTAAAAAATACCTCTTTAAAGTGTTGAAAAGCAAAGATTTCACCTTGAAGACTAAAGTGTGCCTGACCCAAGCTGTGATATTTTCAATTGCCTCATATGCATGTGAAAGCTGGACGATGAATAAGGAAGATGGAAGAATTGATGCCTTTGAATTATGGTGTTGGTGAAGAATGTTGAATATACCATGGACTGCCAGAAGAATGCACAAATCTGCTATGGAAAAGGTACAGCCTGGATGCTCCTTGGGAGTGAGGATGGCAAGATTTCATCTCACATACTTTGGACATGTTATTAAAGGGACCAGTCCCTGGAGAAGGACATCATGCTTGGCAAAGTAGAGGGTCAACGAAAAAGAGAAAGACCTTCAACAAGATGGATTAACACAGTGGCTACAACCACCAGCTCAAATGTAGCAATGATTGTGAGGATGGCACAGGACTGGGCAGTGTTTCATTCTGTTGTATATAGGGTCGCCATGATTCAGAACCAACTTGACGACACCTACCAACAACAACAACATGATGCCATTACCACAACCAGTATAACAAATATATTCATTACTCCCTAAAGTTTCTTCATATCCTTTGTAATCCATTTCTCCTACTCCCTTACTCCCATCCACAGGCAAACATTGAAATTTTTGTCATTACAAATTAGTTTTCTACCAGATTTCCTGTTTATTATAAGCTTTCTCCAATCTGGGGGGATATAAATTATGTCCAGTGTTATACAAGCTCTGAGGATTGTTCTGTCTGTTCCTTTCAGGTGGTTCTTTCTCTGGCCTCAGGAATTTCCTCAAAAGCACATACTCAGCAGTACTTAGCTGAAGCCTCAAGTGGAACTCTCTTCAGGTCTCTGGAGTTTTCCCTCCACACAGCTCTTTCCTCTCCATGTGTATTTCTCCTTTCTGCTACTCTGTCCCACTTTGACCTCCCCAAATTCTCAACTCTGTCTCCTCAACTCAATGGAGACAGCAGAGCTTTGTTTGGGTTTCCCCTCTTAATTCTGTGGCCTGGAAGCTCACATCAGGTGGTGAGTTTGGGCAATCAAAAGGCGCACTTCATTTGTTTTGCTACTCTCAGGGATCATGCTCTGTGCTGCTTGTTGTCTAGTGTCTGAAAACCATTCTTTCAAGTGTTTTGTCTGTTTTTTCAGTTATTTACTATGAGTGGGTGAACTTAATCCCTGCTGCTTCAACATGGTGTCCTGTCTTTGCTTTATTTCTCCCTTGGTTTTTACATATTTGTTTTACATATTACATTTTACAATTTGTTTACATATTAGGGAGACTAACTCCTTTATGTATGGTATCTGTTCAAATATTTTCTCCCAGTTTGTCATTTGTCCTTGACTTCACATGTTTTTTTTTTCACACAAAAAACTTCTTTTTTTTTTTTTATTGTGGTAAGTATATATGTAAGAAAACTTTAGGCATTTCAACATTTTTACATGTACAGTTCAGTGACATTAATTCCTCTCATCATGTTGTACAACCATAGCCACTATTTGCTTCCAAATTTTTTCATCATCTTTAACAGAAGCTCAGTGCCCTCAGCTTTTTGTTTTTATGCAGTCAGGTTTGTTTACTTAACATTTTCACTTATTGCATTTGGATTTTGAGTCATTTCTTGAAAGCTTTTCCTACCCTCAGATTAGAATGAAATTTACCTATATGTATTTTCCCTGCTACTTGTATGGTTTCTTTTTTTTACATTTGATTTGATCTTTTATTCATTTAGAGTTTATTCTGGTATATGGTGAGAACTATGGATCTAATTTTATCTTCTTCCAAATGACTACCCATGATTTCTAACACCATTTATTAAAAACCCCATCCTTTCCCAGCGATTTGAGATATTATGCAGAAACTTCCATATATACCAGCTTGAGTCTATTTCTGGATTTTCTGTTAAGTTCCACTGGACTACCTCTCACCAACACCATGCTCTTTTAATTATAGAGCTTTATAGTACATTTTAATTTCTCTCCTTATTAGTCTTACTTTTCAGGGTTTCCCAGCTATTCTTCCATGCATGAATTTTCTAGCTCTAAAAAAATAAGTAAGCAAAAAAGAGAGAGAGAGAACTTTTGATATTTTTATTGGGATACAACGTGGGGATAATTGATATCTTTAGTATGTTGAATCATCTTATTCACTGTTTCTAATGCAAAAAAAGCCTGTCTATTATTTTAGGGCCATTTTTGTGTCCTTTAGGAGTGTTTAAAAGTTTTCTTTATACCTAGGTTTATCCCTAGGTATTTTATATTTTTTGTTGCCTTCATAATTGGAATTTTCACTCCTATTTTACCTTTGAACTGCTTATTTTTTGAATAAATAAAGGCTATTAATTTTTCACACTACATTATTGTATATTTTTATTGAGTTAGCTCTACTAGTGATTCTCCTGGGTTAACAGGCATACTATCATATCATCCGCATATAGAAATTTTTTTACTTCTTTTGTAAATAGTGTATCTCTGGTTATTTTCTCTTGTCCAATTTTATAGCAATAAGATGTTAAATAGTAGCGGATATCATTTTTTTTTTTTTTTTATCATGGACATCCTTGCTTCTCACACTAGAGGCCACTGTGGGAACGGCCTCTGGTGCTCCCCTATTAAGTAAGGTGTGGCTTTAAGACTGAGGTATGTAAAATCATGTCGTATTTATTTTTTGAGGTTGGGGGAGATACCAGGAATGAGTGTAAATTTTTCTCAAAGGCTCTGTGAACATTAATGGTGATAATCTATAATTTTTGTCCTTATCTGTCACCCGTTGCCGTCAAGTTGATTCCGACTCAGTGACCCTGTAGGACAGTGTAGACCTGCCCCATAGAGTTTCCAAGAAGCACCTGATGTACTCAAATTGCCAACCTTTTGGTTAGCAGCTATAGCACTTAACCACCATGCCACCAGGGTTTCCATTTTGTCCTTAGTTTCATTAATATGATAAGTTACAATAATGGATTTCATAATGTTGAGTTATTTCTAAAGTAAATCTTACTTGATCACAATTTATTTCCTTCATGTGGTTTTTGGATTCTGTTGGCTACTATTTTATTTACAGTTTTTTCATTAAAATTCATCAGTAACATTGGTCTGCTGTTTTTTTTTGTCCTAAATTATCAATTTAGGTATTGATGTTATACTTGTTTTATAAAGATAATTTGGTGGTTTTGTTTCTTCATCTATGCTATATAGCAATATATTTGCCTCTGGGATTATCTGATCTTTGACATTTTTGGTAGAATTTCCCTGTGAAATCCCCTGGCCTGGTGCTTTCATTTGGGTTAGTTCTTTAACAACTTTCATTGTCTTTTTTTTTTTTTTCCTATACGTCTTTTAAAACTTTCTCTAAACCCACTGCCGTCAAGTCGATTCTGACTCATAGTGACCCCATAGGACAGAGTAGAACTGCCCCACAGGGTTTCCAAGGAGTGGCTGGTAGATTCAAACCCCTGACCTTTTGGTTGGCAGCCATGCTCTTGACCACCGCACCACCAGGACTCCTTCTTTACTGGGCTCAATTAGGTAAATTACATTTTCCTGGGAAATTATTCAGTTCAATTAAGTTTTCATAGTTATCTGCAAAGTAATCTTTTATAACTTTTGAAATATCATGTCTTAATAGTTATTTCCCTCACATAACCTTTTATTTTGCGGAAGCCTATTTGCATTTATTGACATGTCTTATATGTTTGGTTTCAACTCTCTCCATTGATGAACACCTGTTTCTTGCTTTGTGACATTATGTCATTCCTGAAAAACCATCGTACAAGTAAAGTGCCATTAAATAAAAAAAAATTCTGTTAATTTTAATAGGAAAAGTTAGGATGCATTTCATCTCAACCCAAGATAGCCGAACACTTTTCACAGGTAGGAAAAAAAATGAATAATGTAAATATAAGTAATAAACAACAATTTGAAAGAAATAAATATAGGTTGTACATCAAATAAATATAGGTTGTACACTTTTATCAAAAGTGATAAAAATTTATTATAGTCTCCAAAGGAGGAAGAGATGACTGAATAGTGGGTGGTGAAGGAGGGTGCAAGCAGTCATTCTTTGGCAGGTGTGTTCTTCATTTTGCGTGATGTTCTTCAACAATTTTTTGACCTTTAGGAGATACGTGATTATTCTGCACTCAAGTTGCACTTAAAAATGAAGTTATGGCATCTTAAAACACCTTAATGGCAAAATAAAAGGTAATAAGTAGAGTGCTTTGAAACACATAGAAATAGCTCATGTGCACCAGACACTGCAGAGCATAGATCTCTTGGCATAAGTCAGCAGAGAAAATAGTCTTGGATCATCCAAACATGGAGCACAATTCAAATTTGCTCCATGTGAAATTTCCTACTAGAAAATGTTATTTTGAGTGAATTGATACTGTATCTTTTTCTGAAACTATAACATCAAAATGTCACTTTTTATGGCAAACTTAGTATGTTTTGGGCAAAAAAGTAATTATACCAAGAAAAAAAAGTGTCATCTAAAACTTTTTAAAAGCTATATGGTGGAAAGCCATTGAAATCAGCAGTCAATACACTGAAAAGTCATTGAGATCGACAGTTGTTATGTAAGCTAAGCCTGCGTCTCAATGCTATTATTCTAATAGTAAAGACAACCTAAAATTATCATGTCTAAGTAGGCTATTTGGGTAGAGATATTGATGATTCATCTAATATACTACACCTTTAGACACTGAACATATCTTAGACTGGTTGTCACATCCTTTTAAGTTTTAACTCAGAACTTTCATTTATACTTGTTCCGGTTCTTGGATAAAATTCAAATTTCTTAACACAGTCAAAACATACTCCACGAACTGGTTGGTTCTCACAAATCTCTCCAGATCTTTCATTTCAACCCTTCCCTTGGAACCCTATTGTCTAAGTTATCTAGTGGTGCTATAAGAGAAATACCACAAGTGGATGGCTTTAACAAAGAGAAATTTATTTTCTCACAGTCTGGGAGGCTAGAAGTCCAAATTCAGGGCGCCAGCTCCAGGGGAAGGCTTTCTTTCGCTGTCGGCTCTGGGGGAAGGTCCTTGTCATCAATCTTCTCCTTGTCTAGATTCTTCTCAGAGCAGGGATGCCAGGGTACAAAGGATGTGTTCCACTCCAGGTGCTTCTTTCTTGGTGGTATGAGGTCCTTTTCTCTCTTTTTGCTTCTCTCTCCTTTTATCTCTTGTAAGATAAAAGGTGACGGACGCCATACCTCAGGGAAACCCTGCTTACATTGGATCAGGGCTGTGACCTCAGTAAGAGTGTCGCATCTCACCCTAATCCTCTTTAACATAACCTAATATTGCCTCATTAACCACAGGCAGAGATTAGGATTCATAACATGCAGGAAAATTACACCAGATCACAAAATGGAGGACAACCACACAATACGGGGAATCATGGCCTAGCCAATTGACACATATTTTTGGAGAACACAGTTCAATTTATAAGACCTATGTTTTAAATATGCTGACATTAAGGCAGAGCCTCAAGCAGGCTTACATTAAAAATCCTAGTTTCTTTGCTTGGCTTCTTCCCCCACAGCTTTGCGTTAAAATCCTGCTTTCTTTGCTTGGAAGTTATATGTAAACCCCATTGCTCCTGTGTAGTAGTATTAAGAATGTTGCTGATGTAACTTGTATAAACTCCTTACTTGTTAACCCGTTAAAAGTAACTTTTCTCCTTGCCCTCGGGAATCAGTCTTGGTGGCAGCAGATCCAACTGACTCCTTTTCCTTGCCCAGTGAAATAAAGGTGCTTTTCTGCCTTCCCACCTCGGTCTCTCATTTATTGGCCAATATGAGTCATGCCAGCAAGAACCTGGGATTTCCACCTAGTAACAAGATGATTTTGTTTTCTTGAATTTGATGTTCTCTGTGTCACCCCCAGGACTTTGTGAAAGCTGTCAGCTCACCTTCAACACCTTCTCTCTTTTTCTTTGCCTTACTCTCTCCTACTGAGTCTCTCTCCATTTAAATTTCACTGCTTTGGAAGGGCCTTATCTGTCCCCTAGATTAGGTCAGCCATTAGTTTCCTTTTCTATATGCCATCACACACACACACACAAAAAGCCCAAACCTGTTACCATCCAGTTGATTCTGGCTCACAGCGACCCTCTGGGACAGAGTAGAACTGCCCCACAGGGTTTCCAAGGAGCAGCTGGTGGATTTGAACTGCCAGCCTTTTTGGTTAGCAGCCACAGTTCTTAACCACTTTGCCACCAGGGCTCTGTATTTCCTTAATTACAAACTACTGTGGGAGCATAAAGCAGTCCTGGTGGTACAGTGGTTAGAGCGATCGCTGCTAACTGAAAGGTTGGTAGTTGGAAACCACCAGCGGCTGCTCGGTAGAAAGACGTGGCAGTCAGTTTCCCTAGAGATTTACATCCTTGGAAACCCTATGGGGTCGCTATGAATTGGAATAGACTCCATGGCCATGTAGGTTTGGATTTTAGTGAGAGCATATAGCCTTTATTATAATTGTTCATTATAATTGTTCACTGTCTTCTGAACTCTGAAGCTCCAGGAAGACAGCCACTATGATTGTCTTAACCATTTCTGTCTCTCTAGGGTCTAGATCATTTCTCAGCATTTAGTAAGCTCTCTGTAAGTATTACTTGAATGGATGAATGAATAAAGTTTATATAAACTATCCCATTAAATATATTCCCTTAAGGGTATGTCCGCCTTATCGCTAAAAAAAAAAAATTCTTTGATTACAAGAATTCTTGTATCTGTATCTATCTCACTGGCAATGAGAATGAAAGAACTCCGAAGCACAGACACAGAATTAATAATGCCTCCTTCCTGTCAGTTCAACTTGGGAAAAGTCATGCCTATACTATAAACGTTGTCAATTTCATCCTTTATCTTCTTTGGAGGCTTGGTACAGAAAAACAAGTTGTTAAAAAAGTTATACTTTATCTTCATAATCTAAAACCTGTTTTAAAGCAATGCCTTTCCTATTGCCTGTACATAGAAAAGGTATTTTAGATAAAAAGCATGATTGTGGAGCAAATAGTTATTGATCTGCTTAGGGAATGAATTGAGATTTAAATTATGTTCTCAACTCTTTGTTTTTCTTTCGGAAGAATGTAACACTTAAAGCCTTTTTTTTTTTTTTAAACTTTATTTGAGAGGTTTTACAATATTTTTAGTCTTTGTGGCTTTATATTATTAACCTACTTGACCCGTGGCATTTGGAAAAATATTAGGTTTACGATGGTGACAAATATGGTGTGAAAACACTCAAGTGATTTAAAAGATGACTTAAAAAAAACAAACACCAAACCCAGTGCCATTGAGTGGATTCTGATTCATCACGACCCAATACGATAGAGTAGAACTGCCGTATAGGATTTCCGGGGAGCAGCTGGTGGATTCGAACTGCCGACCTTTTGGTTAGTAGCCGTAGCTCTTAAGCACTACACCACCAGGGTTTCCAAAAGATGACTTAAGAGCTATAAAATAAACAGCCTGAATCTGAATTATATTAAGAAAAAAATATTTTTAAAAGGCAAAAGAGCTCCACCTGGTGTTGGACATAACTAATGAGGATTTTTATTTGATGATTTAGAATTGTTCATTTTCTAAAAATTCTAATTCATAATGCTTTTCCTGGTATTCTGTTCCATTTACAGTAATGCTGTTTATATTGTTCCCACGTTACACGAAGTGAGTTCTTTTTGAGATGCATTTCTGATTAAAACAAACAAACAAAAACATAGGCTTTTCCTTTTAAGGAAACCCTGGCGGCTTAGTGGTTAAGTGCCACAGCTGCTAACCAAAAGGTAGGCAGTTCGAATCCGCCAGGCGCCCTTGGAAACTGTATGGGGCGGTTCTACTCTGTCCTGTAGGGTCGCTATGAGTCGGAATCCACTCGAGGGCAGTGGGTTTGGTTCCCTTTTGAAGTTTTAAAAGTTTCTCTCCTCCACCTTTCTTTCTATTATCTGTGGAAGCTGTGCGAATACACCTCACAGTTGGAGGACCCCTGCTGCTGCGATTTCCGTTCATCCCTTGGTTTGCGCCCAGACCACGCCTTCCATGGACTGTTCCTGCCAATGACTGAGTGCAGCCAGGCTGCAGAGACAGAGCGGGCCCAGGACGACAGGTGGGATTCCTTGTCCATCCGTTTTGGCTCAAGAACTTCTCCACAGTTTTGCCAAGTCTTCCTTAGACCGCACAGCAGCTTAGGATATTTCCACTCGACCTTCTCTTTTTGTCTTGTTTCCTCAATTATACTTTCATCGCAGTCTAACAGCTCTCCCAGCCTCCCCCAGCTCCCTCCGTTATTTCTTTCTACAGGGGCATTTACCTCTAATAAAATCCTCGTGGATTTAATCCTGTCTTGGCATCTGCTTTTCGGAGATCCTGAACTAATCCTTTCTGAAAGCTTTAAGAAAAACATCATCTTCTTTTGCAATATCTGGGTTGTCAAGGCGGTTTTTATGCCTTAAATTAGATTTTTTAAAAATAATTTTTATTGTACTTTAAGTGAAAGTTTACAAATCAAGTCAGTCCCTCACACAAAAACCCATATACATCTTGCTACACACTCCCAATTACTCTCTCCCTAATGAGACAGCCCGCTCTCTCCCTCCACTCTCCAGGCAGGAGATGCCAACATAGTCTCAAGTGTCTACCTGATCCAAGAAGCTCACTCCTCACCAGCATCCCTCTCCAACCCACTGTCCAGTCCAATCCATGTCTGAAGAGTTGGCTTCAGGAGTGGTTCCTGTCCTGGGCCAACTGAAGGTCTGGGGGCCATGACCACTGAGATTCTTCTAGTCTCAGTCAGACCATTAAGTCTGGTCTTATGAGAATTTGGGGTCTGCATCCCACTGCTCTCCATCTCCCTCAGGGGCTCTCTGTTGTGTTCCCTGTCAGGGCAGTCATCGATTGTAGCTAGGCACCATCTAGTTCTTCTGGTCTCAGGATGATGTAGTCTCTGGCTCCTGTGGCCCTTTCTATCTCTTGGGCTCATAATTGCCTTGTGTCCTTGGTGTTCTTCATTCTCCTTTGATCCAGGTGGGTTGAGACCAATTGATGTATCTTAGATGGCTGCTTGCTAGTGTTTAAGACCCCAGATGCCACTCTTCAAAGTGGGATACAGAATGTTTTCTTAATAGATTTCATTATGCCAGTTGACTTAGATGTCCCCCGAAATCATGGTCCCCAGGCCCCTGCCCCTGCTACGCTGGCCTTCGAAACATTCAGTTTATTCAGGAAACTTCTTTGCTTTTGGTTTAGTCCAATTGTGCTGACCTCCCCTGTATTGTCTGCTGCCTTTCCCTTCACCTAAAGTAGTTCTTATCTACTATCTAATTAGTGAATACCCCTCTCCCACCCGCCCTCCCACCCCCTCTCATAACCACAAAAGAATGTTTTCTTCTCAGTTTAAACTATTTCTCAAGTTCTTATAATAGCGGTCTTATACAATATTTGTCCTTTTGCAACTAATTTCACTCAGCATAATGCCTTCCAGATTCCTCCATGTTATGAAATGTTTCACAGATTCCTCACTGTTTTTTATCGATGCGTAGTATTCCATCGTGTGAATATACCATAATTTATTTATCCATTCATCCGTTGATGGGCATCTTGGTTGCTTCCATGTTTTTGCTATTGTAAACAGTGCTGCAGTAAACATGGGTGTGCATATTATCTGTTTGTGTAAAGGCTCTTATTTCTCTAGGATATATTCCAAGGAGTGGGATTGCTGGATTGTATAGTAGTTCTATTTCTAGCTTTATAAGGAAGTGCCAAATCAATTTCCAGAGTGGTTGTACCATTTTACATTCCCATCAGCAGTGTAGAAGTGTTCCAAACTCTCCACAGCCTCTCCAGCATTTATTATTTTGTGTTTTTTGGATTAATGCCAGCCTTGTTAGAGTGAGGTGAAATCTCATTGTAGTTTTGATCTGCATTTCTCTAATGGCTAATGATCGTGAACATTTCGTCATATATCTGTTAGCTACCTGAATGTCTTCTTTAGTGAAGTGTCTATTCATATCTTTTGCCCATTTTTTAATTGGGTTATTTGTCTTTTCGCAGTTGAGTTTTTGCAGTATCATGTAGATTTTAGAGATCAGGCACTGATCAGAAATGTTATAGCTAAAAACTTTTTCCCAGTCTGTAGGTAGTCTTTTTACTCTTTTGGTGAACTCTTTGGATGAGCATAAGTGTTTGATTTTTAGGAGCTCCCAGTTATCTAGTTTTTCTTCTACATTCTTTATAATGTTTTGTATACTGTTTATGCCATGTATTAGGGCTCCTAACATTGTCCCTATTTTTTCTTCCATGATCTTTATCGTTTTAGATTTTATATTTAGGTCTTTAATCCATTTTGAGTTAGTTTTTGTGCATGGAGTGAGGTATGGGTCTTCTTTTTGCATGGAGTGAGGTATGGATATCCAGTTATGCCAGCACCATTTGTTAGAAAGACTGTCTTTTCCCCATTTAACTGTTTTGGGGCCTTTGTCAAATATCAACTGCTCATATGTGGATGGATTTACGTCTGGATTCTCAATTCTGTTCCATTGGTCCATGTATCTGTTGTTGTACCTGTACCAGGCTGTTTTCACTACTGTGGCAGTATAATAGGTTCTAAAATCAGGTAAAGTAAGGCCTCCCACTTTGTTCTTCTTTTTCAGTAATGCCTTATTTATCCAGGGCCTCTTTCACTTCCATATGAAATTGGTGATTTGTTTCTCCATCTCATTAAAGAATGTCCTTAGGATTTGGATCGGAATTGCATTAAATGTATAGATCGCTTTTGGTAGAATACACATTTTTATAATGTTAAGTCTTCCTATCCACGAGCAAGGTATGTTCTCCCACTTATGTAAATCTCTTTTGGTTTCTTGCAGAAGTGTACTATATTTTTCTTTGTGTAAGTCTTTTACATCTCTGGTAAGATTTATTCCTAAGTATTTTATCTTCTTGGGGGCTACTGTAAATGGCATTGATTTGGTGATTTCTCTCTTCGATGTTCTTTTTTTTGGTGTAGAGGAATCCAACTGATTTTTCTATGTTTATCTTGTATCCTGATGCTCTGCTGAACTCTTCTATTAATTTCACTAGTTTTCTGGAGGATTCCTTAGGGTTTTCTGAGTATAAGATCATGTCATCTGCAAGTAGAAATACTTTGACTTCTTCCTTGCCAGTCTGGATGCCCTTTGTTTCTTTATCTAGCCTAATTGCTCTGGCTAGGACTTCTAGCACAATGTTGAATAAGAGTGGTGATAAAGGGCATCCTTGTCTGGTTCCCAATTTCAACGGGAATGTATTCAGGCTCTCTCCATTTAGGGTGATGTTGGCTGTTGGCTTTGTATAAATGCCCTTTATTATGTTGAGAAAGTTTCCTTCTATTCCTATTTTGCTGAGAGTTTTTATCATGAATGAGTGTTGAACTTTGTCAAATGCCTTTTCTGCATCAATTGATAAAACCATGTGATTCTTGTCTTTTGTTTTATTTATGTGGTGGATTACATTAATTGTTTTTCTAATGTTGAACCATCCCTGCATAAAAAAAAAAAATTTTTTTTTTTTATACCTGGTAAGAATCCCACTTAGTCATGGTGAATTATTTTTTTGATATGTTGTTGAATTCTATTGGCTAGAATTTTGTTGAGGATTTTTGCATCTACATTCATGAGGGATATAGGTCTATAATTTTCTTTTCTTGTGGTGTCTTTACCTGGTTTTGGCATCAGGGATATAGTGGCTTTATGGAATGAGTTTGGTAATATTCCATCCTTTTCTATGCTCTGAAATACCTTTAGTAGTAGTGGTGTTAACTCTTCTCTGAAAGTTTGGTAGAACTCTGCAGTGAAGCCGTCCGGACCAGGGTTTTTTTTTGTTGGGAGTTTTTTGATTACCTTTTCAATCTCTTCTTTTGTTATGGTTCTATTTAGTTGTTCTACCTCTGTTTGTGTTAGTTTAGGTAGGTAGTGTGTTTCTAGGAATTCATCCATTTCTTCTAGGTTTTCAAATTTGTTTGACTATGGTTTTTCATAGTAATCTGATATGATTCTTTTAATTTCAGTTGGGTTAGTTGTAATATTGCCCATCTCATTTCTTATTCGGGTTATTTGCTTCCTCTCCTGTTTTTCTTTTTTCAGTTTGGCCAGTGGTTTATCAATTTGGTGATTTTTTCAAAAAACCAGCTTTTGGTCTTGTTAATTCTTTCAATTGTTTTTCTGTTTTCTATTTCATTTAGTTCAGCTCTCATTTTTATTATTTGTTTTCTTCTGGTGTCTCTGGGTTTCTTTTGTTGCTCTCTTTCTATTTGTTCAAGATGTAGGGATAATTCTTTGATTTTGGCCCTTTCTTCTTTTTGGATGTGTGCATTTATTGATATAAATTGGCCTCTGAGCACTGCTTTTGCTGTGTCCCAAAGGTTCTGATAGGAAGTGTTTTCATTCTTATTGGATTCTCTGAATTTCTTTATTCCATCCTTAATGTCTTCTATAGTCCAGTCTTTTTTGAGCAGGGTATTGTTCAGTTTCCAAGTGTTTGATTTCTTTTCCCTGCTTTTCCTGTTATTGATTTCCACTTTTATGGCCTTATGGTCAGAAAAGATGCTTTGTAATATTTCAATGTTTCGGATTCTGGTAAGGCTTGCTTTATGACCTAATATGTGGTCTATTCTCGAGAATGTTCCATGTGCACTAGAAAAGAAAGTATAGTTGGTTGCTGTTGGGTGGGGTGTTCTGTATATGTCTACGAGGTCAAGTTGGTTGATTGTGGCATTCAGATCTTCCATGTCTTTACTGATCTTCTTTCTGGATGTCGTGTCCTTCACCGAAAGTGGTGTGTTGAAGTATCCTACTATTATTGTGGAGCTGTCTATCTCACTTTTCAATGCTGATAGAGTTTGTTTTATGTATCTTGCAGCCCTGTCATTGGTTGCATAAATATTTAATATGGTTATATCTTCTTGGTGTATTATCCCTTTAATCATTATATAGTGTCCTTCCTTATCCCTTCTGATGGATTTAACTTTAATGTCTATTTTCTCAGAAATTTATATTGTTACTCCCGCTCTTTTTTGATTGTTGTTTGCTTGATATATATTTTTTTTCCATCCTTTGAGTTTTAGTTTGTTCGTGTCTCTATGTCTAAGGTGTGTCTCTTGTAGGCAGCATATAGATGGATCTTGTTTTTTAAACCATTCTGCCACTGTCTCTTTATCGGTGCATTTAGTCCATTTACATTCAGGGTAATTATGGATAGGTATGAATTTAGTGCTATTATTTTGATGCCTTTTTTTGTGTGTTGACATTTTTTTTTCCCCAGTTGATTTTATGTGCTGAGTAGATTTTCTTTATTATATTGTCCTTTCCTCATATTTGTTGTTGTTGATTTTTTTTCTGCTGAGTCTGTATTTTTTCCTTGTATTTTATTTTGATGAGTAGGATAGTTTGTCTTCTTTGTGGTTACCTTATTATTTACCCCTATTTTTCTGAATTTAAAACTAACTTTTATTTCTTTGTATCGTGGTATCTTCCTCTCGGTATGGAAGGTGTATGATTACATTTCTTAGTCCCTCTTTATTACTTTAACGTTGTCTTCTTTTATAATAACATCGCCATTACCCTGTGTTGGGCTTTTTTTTTTTTTTTTTAATCTTGCTTTGATTTTTTGCTTTCCCTGTCTGGGTTGACTTCTGGTTCCTTTGCCCAGTGTTCTAGTCTTGGATTGATACGTGATATTATTGATTTTCTAACCAAAGAACTCCCTTTAGTATTTCTTGTAGTTTTGGTTTGGTTTTTACAAATTCCCTCAACTTGTGTTTAACTGGAAATGTCTTAATTTCACCTTCGTATTTAAGAGACAGTTTTGATGGATATATGATTCTTGGCAGGCAATTTTTTTCCTTCAATTTTTTTAATATGTCATCCCATTGCCTTCTTGCCTGCATAGTTTCTGCCGCATAGTCCAAGCTTATTCTTATTGGCTCTCCTTTGTAGGTGACTTTTCTTTTATCCCTCGCTGCTCTTATAATTGTCTCTTTATCTTTGGTTTTGTCAAGCTTGATTATAATATGTCTTGGTGACTTTCTTTTAAGATCTACCTTATGTGGAATTCGATGAGCATCTTGGATAGATATCTTCTCATCTTTCACAATATCAGGGAAGTTTTCTGCCAACAAATCCTCAACAATTTTCTCTGTATTTTCTGTTATCCCTCCCTGTTTCGGTACTCCAATCACTCGTAGGTTATTTCTCTCGATAGAGTCCCACATGATTCTTAAGCTTTCTTCATTTTTAAAAATTCTTTTATCTGATTTTTCTTCAAATATATTAGTGTGAAGTGATTTATGTTCAAGTTCAGAAATTCTAGCTTCTACTTGCTCAATTCTGCTCCTCTGACTTTCTATTGAGTTATCTTATTCTGTAATTTTATTGTTAATCTTCTGAATTTCTGATTGCTGTCTGTCTATGGATTTTTCCAGCTTATTAAACTTTTCATTATGTTCCTGAATAATCTTTCTAATTTCTTCAATTGCTTTATCTGTGTATTCCTTGGCTTGTTCTGCATATTGCCTCATTTCCTTCCTGATGTCTTGACGGGTTCTGTATATTCAACTTTTGTATTCTGCATCTGGTAATTCCAGGAATGCACTTTCATCTAGTAGATTCCTGGATTCTTTGTTTTGAGAGCCTGTTGAGGTGATCATGGTCTGTCTCTTTATGTGACTTGATATTGACTGTTGTCTCCAAGTCATCTATAAGTTATTGTATTAGTTTATGCCTGCTTACTGTGTCATAGCTGCTTGCTTTGTTTTGTTTCGGTATACCCCTGTGGGTTGCTTGAGTGAGCTAGCTTGATTATTTTCGCTTTTGGAGCTCTGGTGTCCTGTCCCCAGCTGGCTAGAGCTGTTATCAGGTATATTAGTCTAGGAGTCCATTCAGTTTTCCTGTATGAATTCAGCTCAGGTTTCCAGGTAGCTGATATCAAGTGTATGGTACAGGCTCTGTCCTACAGTCTTAGAGGGGTAGGGGTGATTGGCGTATATACCGGTATCTGATTGCAGCAGGGGGCCATGCTCTGAACAAGGCAGGGGGCTGAGAACTGACCCCCAGGTGTCTCTGAGGAAAACGCATCTCTGTTCCCTAGAGCATGCTGGTGGGTGGGTTCTGCAGAGGGACCATGGGCACCCAAAGTTTTTGGTTGTAAGGACTGGGAGGTACTAGTTATCTGTGAACCCCTGTTGCGGGTGGCTGGGTGACCTGAGTGGAGCTACCAGTCCTTAGGTCCCTGATGTGGGTAGGTAAGGACCTTGTTTAATAGGCAAAGCAACGTCAAATGTCAAACACCCACCTCTCCACTGCACAGCTGAAATGGTTGGAGTTTGCCAACAAGGGCCTATTCTCCCGAAAGAGGCCCATACAGGTCCATGCAGAAGGGAAAGGTGATCAAGGTCCACGGACAGTTTATGCCTGGACAGGAGCTGCTTCTGTCCTGAGGTCCCCTGGTTAATGGCGCTAGGAAATTATCTTTTCCCCACAGTTGCAAATTTTTTTACTGTCCCAAGGCTGGGATTATGGCTCTAGGTGCTCATCAGGGTCTATCTCAGGCCCAGGGATTCAGCCGCTGAGGCCGGCTTGGGGGTGTCGGGGCATGGTAAAATATATGCAAGTACTTAGCTTTTGCCAAGAGCCTGCTGTTAACAGGTTCCAGAGGTGTGAGTGGGCTGTGTGGCTGGCTGCTTCTCCCTGAGGAAACTGCGGCCAAACACCAGGACTAGCCTGTCGCTGCCGCCCCAGCCGCTGCTCAGGGAATGGTGCCTAAGGGCTCCCCCCGATTCAGGCCCAGCAACTCCTCTCTGCTTCTGAATGGCCTCTTCCTCCCCCTGCCCCTCAGTTCGTTGTCTAAGCTTGCCTTTGATGCTCAGGGTTCCCAGCTTGTCACAAATATACTCGTTTTGTTTTTTTTTGGGGGGGGAGTCTTTGTTGTGAAGAGGGCTCGACGGAAGCCTCTGTCTATTCTGCCATCTTGGCTCCACTCTTAAATTAGATTTTGACATCTCAGGCTCAGGTAGTTGGTTTCTCCTAGTTTTACTGACTGGTGCATGGTATGCAAAAGGTCATGTGTCCTGTGAGGGTCATTTGGCTCTTTGGTAATTTATAGCCACAGTTTGGACTCAACTTATCCAACCATCTTATTTGCACTGTCAGTCACAAGGACATTGGGAGAAGAGTGACGATTAACCACTGCAAATCCAACACTTTTGCTAGAAAAATACCTTTTTGGATTTTTTTTTTTAAACTTATAGAGGGAAGGACTTTAGTGTCATCTTTGTACACGCACAACAATTTATATTCAATATTACATTTCAGTATTAAGTGTTGGAGATGATTCAAATACAGATTCAGAGTTTGACTTTATCATTGAAATGGAATATACGTTTTTGGAATATCCCAGAGAATAAGAATAATCAATGCTGTGGAGTGATACACTTTGGAGTTCCTGGTAGAAAGGCAGTGAGCACCAGTATCTTACAACTTCTGGAAACCACGCAGTGGTCTTGTCTTCTGGCTGTGTCCTTAGTTTGCTTCCATCTCACTGACACATTACACTAAGAGGTAACACAACTCTAGTAAAATAAAACTTCACAGTGCTTGTAGGAAAGAACAACAGCTCTAGAGACAGAATATCTGCATTTGAATCTTGGCTTTGCTACACGGTAACTCACAAACCCCAAACAAAACCTGTTGCCATGAAGTCAAATAGGACAGAGTAGAACTGCCCCACAGGGTTTCCAAGGGCAGCAAGTGAATTTGAACTGCCAATCCTTTGTTTAGCAGCTGAGCTCTTAACCACTGAGCCACCAGGGCTCCTGATAACCCTCAAGACCCTGGATGAGTCACCCTATTTTGGCCTCAGTTTCAATTCTCTGACTCCATATAACCTTAAGGATTAAATGAAATAATGCATTTGAGCACACCCTGTAAACAAACTCATTACATATGAAGGTTATATTATTGTTTAACTATATTTCTAACAAAATATCTGCTAAAAAAAAAAAAAAAGGTAAATAGGTATTCTGACCTTTTACAGGAATTTTGGATTTTATAGTCCATCCTAAGAGATTTCTTAAAACTTTCTGTTGCTACTATTTAAACAAATGCATGTGGCTAAAATAAGCCTTATTTTGCTTTGCTTTGTTCACATAAAATATATGGATTATTTAATAATAAAGAAAACTACTCCCTTGAAACAGCCCTGGCGGTGCAGTGGTTAAGTGCTCGGTTACAAACCAAAAGGTAGGCTGTTTGAACCCACCAACTGCTCTGAGGGAGAAAGATGTGGCAGTCTGCTTCCTTAAAGCCTTGGGAATCCTAGGGGCGGTTCTATTCTGTCCTATAGGGTTGCTATCTACTCCATGGCAACGGATTTTTTTTTTTTTTAAACTTCCTCAAAAGGTTAAAAATGGGAAAAAAACAAGTATAAATTTAAGCCGAATGAAATATCTGGATGAGATAGAGAAGTAATTTGCTCTTTTCAATTTTGGGTGTGGGTGGGAAGAAAGGAAACATCTACCTTACAATTAAAGCAAAGAATGAAACAGGACGTCTTTGTTTATCTGTAAACATGAACAATAAAACTATTTTTGCTGCAATGCTTTTAATTTTATTTATTTATTTCTTTATAGTACTCTTTTGGAGGCTTTTATGGAAGTAATGAATAATGCAACTTATCGCCACAAATTCTGTTTTAAAATTGTAGCTGACAGTATTACTATCATGATAACAAAATATTGTCCATAAATTATTCATTTATAATTAAAATACAATATGATTATACCATTTAACTTTGTTCTTCATGTTTTATACAACCACTACTGTGATAATAGTGTAACATTATTATTATGAAGTAGTTTAATTATTCTGGTTAACTTAAGCAAACAGAAGAAAAAAATAAGATACTGGTAACCTACACAGATTCCAAGGAAAAGTTGTACATCTAGTTCTTGGGAAGGCAAGACCTGGGGATCTAGGGAGTAACTTTTCATCCTCCTTTCAGTCTGTCCAACATTCTAATTCTTCAGATTAACATACTGCCAAGGTTGGGTTCTGTGCCAGCCCCTTTTCCCTGAGAAGGTAAAATGCATTCCATACAATTCTAGTTCCACGCAATAGAAGGGGAGCAGTGTCCCAAAAGAAGGTGAAGGGATGCTGGCAAGAAAAAATAACACTCACTATTTGATGTACCCAACTCAAATATTCTCCAATGTTTTTTTTTTTTTTTTTAATTTGTGATAGTTTTAATCATCTTCCTTAGTCACTGAGATGGCATGCAGTAATCTGTGAAGTCACGAGAAGCTCAGGTATCCACCAACATGCTTTTCCATGTTCTTTCTTTCTCTAGCTAAACAAATGCTCTGTTAGATGGACCAGACACTTGTTCTTGGTCATTGAGGCGTTGGTATTTTTTTTTTTTTTTATTCTTGGCATTATATATTCTTGGACTGATTGCCACTGTGTAAAGTTAAGGCAAGGCACAGCAGGGCATTGCAGGCTTGGCACAAGTTCAGGCAAGTTGTGTTTCTTTACTATAACCAGTTGCCATTGGGTCAACTCCAACTCGTGGTAACCCCATGTGTGTCAAGGTAAAACAGTACTCCATGGGATTTTCAATGACTGGCTTTTCAGAAGTAGATTTTCAGGCCTTTCTTCTGAGGCCCTCTGGATGAACTTGAACTCCAACGTTTTGATTAGCAGCTGAGCAGGTTAACCGTTTATACTACCCAGGGACTCTGTTACTTTATTACTTGCTGTCTTTATCATGGCCATTGCCAATAGGGAAACCCATGGCCATTTCCAATAGGGGAACTTGAGCAGAGGAAGCAGATGCTCATTGAAATAGTGATTTACCTTCCACAGATGGAGACTCTCTATGTGCATGCTCATGGACAGGGCGCAGGTGTGGCTTCTGAGGCTGAGTATCTGTATAATGCTGTTTTAAGAAGGACTCCTGTAACTTGTTCGGGGTTGGTTAGAATGGTAATATTAGAAAGGCAAGATGTGTGTGTTCCAGGAGTGTTACCTGCCCTGTATTGGAAGAACACTCAGAACAGCTCTGATTTCTATCACCACTGTGTATACATTACAAGGATCTCTATTATTTAGATAGGACATTCAGCCAAATGTCTTGCTTGCTACTTTCATTTTTGGGTAATGGTTAAAACATTATCCACATTCAGATTCTACTGTTTATGAGTTTACCTTTCAAATAGTTATGAAAATATCATTTAAATATACAATTTATCTTTCTTATTAAAACTGATATTCTAGCAAGAAACACTAGAGGGCATTCATTGCTCTGCTCAAAGAAATTTGCACAATTTCCTTTTATGCTTTCCAATGCGATCAGACGTCTCAGAAATAAAATATGAGAATTTTTATTTCCTAAAATAGCTCAGTGTATCACTTACTACTGAAACAAAACAAAACAACAACAAAATGAATGAGTGGCCACAGGGCACAAGAATACTCAATATACACTGAGATTATAATGGAAACAAATCCTTACACGCTTTTAAATATGATTTAATTTCTTTTAAAATATGTCAACCAATAATACCAAATATCAAACTTTTAGAATTTCTATCATAGAACAAACAATCCTGATATAACTTTAGACTTTATTCTAGAATGAACATGGAATTTAAAAATACAAAAATAAATTACCACGTGGAAGCAGCATCAGTGAGTTAAATGAATCTATACATTGTCCAGTTGTCATCTTATTATGTCACTGAAATTGCCCCATTTTTATTTCCATTCTCACACTTTCTTATTACACCTTCAAGTCCTCTTGCTCCCTATACATTTTAACTTACTCGTTTATGCATCCAGCTCTCATTGGGCACATTCTCTTTGTCCAAGATGTGTTGGGTATTGTAGTTCTCAAAATATTGTGTATTTGAGCAAAATACACCTAAGTAATTTAAGACTAAGTACAAATTCTCATGAATTTCTACTTTGGAGATGACAAAGCAAAAGCA
Source organism: Elephas maximus indicus (assembly GCF_024166365.1). Taxonomy (NCBI): domain Eukaryota; kingdom Metazoa; phylum Chordata; class Mammalia; order Proboscidea; family Elephantidae; genus Elephas; species Elephas maximus. The sequence goes on from NC_064823.1 coordinate 18,168,209, forward strand.
GAATTTTCTGAGGGGTTTTTTTTTTTTCTGTCTTAATTTCTTTAGGATAAGTTTATTTTAGGCTGGACATGTGGCTAAATATTTGTTTGACTTTAGACCACAATATGTAAAATTATATGGAAATTTTATAGTCAGGTAAGTTTATAAAAGAGGGCAATGGTGGCTCAGTGGTAGAATTCTCACCTTCCATGTTTGATTCCTGGCCAATGCACCCCATGTGCGGTCAACTCCCATCTGTCAGTGGAGGCTTGTATGTGGGTACGGTGTGGACCAAGTTTAGGGGAGCTTCCAGACTAAGATGGGCTAAGAAGAAAGGCCTGGCAACCTACTTCCAAAAATCAGCCAGGAAAAACTTTATGAATCACAGTGGTCTGATTTAGGATCAGTCAGCATTTTGTTTCATTGTGCATGGGATCATCATGAGTTGGGGGTTGACTTGGTAACAACTAACAGCAAAAACACCTTTATAAAACTCCATGACTTAACAAAAAAATCCAAGAAAACAAATCTTTTCTTGGCATACTTACCCCTCGTTTTTGTTTTTATATATGAAATGTATTTTTAATCCAACTATTGTAAACATGAATCTTCACCTATCCTCCCCCACCCATCCAAATAGTGAAAAATTAAACCCAGTAGATTCTGACGGAAGCAAACTGCCACATCTTCCCACATTTTCCCCGTGGAGCAAAACTGCCAACTTTTGATTAGCAGCTGAGCGCTTAACCATCAGGGATCCTTCCCCAAATAGCAAGCAAAGAAGTATTAATGAACCCATTTTTTAGATGAAGGAAGAGTCCAATGGAAGTTAAATAAATTTAAATAATATGTAAGAAATCCTTTCAAAAATATCAGTGTTGTAAAACTGCAAGGAGTTGTCATTTTGGGGTTTGAATTCTGACTTTGGTAATTATCAGCTGTGCGAAACTCATATTTTCATCTGTAAAAATAGGATTAAAACCCATTTTATGACTCCTCTCTTTTTGCTTAGTGCTTTTCTGAGGAATGAAAATTTAGTTGATGGATAGTTACTAGGTTCTTTGGAAGTGGGAGGCCATAAGAGGAACAGAAAAGATAAAAACGAGAAAATTATGTTAAATAAAGGAAAACTATAGAACTGTAAGGATAAATTTTTCATCATGTTGAATTTACATTGAGCAATTTACATCCATCAATCTAAAACATGAGAAAAAAATGCAAAGGAATATTCTCCTCCCTTTTAAGTCACTAACTTTACAATATGTTGGTTCTCAAATTTCTGTATATGAGTTACCTATTTTATGGATTATTCCAACATGTTTTGGAACCAATCTGCACTGTTTCCAGTCTATCTCGGTTTGATAAGGAGTCTCTACAATTAAACTGGGAGCCCAGCTGGCAATGGTTAAGAGCTTGGCTGGTAACCAAAAGGTCTGCAGTTCAAATCCAACAGCAGCTCCTTGGAATCCCTATGGGTCTGTTCTACTCTGTCCTCTAGGGTCGCTATGAGTCCGAATGGGCTCCATGACACCTAACAACAACAACAAAATCAAACTCAGGCTCTCAGCAAGGGCAAGATGGCTGACGACTAAGATGGCTGATGACTAGGCTCTTAATAAAGGGTTAGCTCAGATCACTCTGAGTAAGCTGGGGAGGAAGATAGAAAAGTATGTGCTTAGAATGTTCCAGGAAGCATATGATGCAAATGCAGTGTTCTCGGAAAGAATATTTGTGCACGTGGTCTTCTAGAAGGAGAGAAAATCCATCTGAAGAAAGAGCTATTTTTGAAATGTTTGCGGGATTAGTCATGTCTAGTTCTGGGTTTAAAAGCTCAACTTGTCTCCGGAAAGACGGAGCATTTTGGAAATTCTTCCTGAATGCTGCCCGATTCGAATTGTTATAGTCCGTCAATAAAATTCTTTTACTCTTGCTTTAAATAGACTGAGAGATTTTACTCTTTGACATTTCTGGTCAGCATTGTGGAATGTGAAGGCGCATTACCGTCGGTGATCCAGAGGAACTGAGGACCTGGCTATGGCGCCAGCAGAGCCATTTTTGGGCTCACCCTCTCCCCGGAATCTCGGGAGTGGTCCTCGGATAAACAGGCTCTCAAATTCGAGCTCTGCTTCCTTTTGCATGTAGCCCTTTGAGTCTTATTCAGGCATCTGGTGCCTTACTGAAGGTCAGCGAATTTAGTTTGCTTTTATACTTGCAAGTCTGTTTTGGTTTTGTTTCTGCAAAATTGACTTCTTTACTAATGGGGGGAGCTGCTTAGTCTTTACAAGGTTGATTGTCCAGCATTTCAAGTTTGGTCTTAGGGGAATCCCAGACTCCATAAACTGCGAGCGCAGGAGCGGGAGGGGAGGGAGGAAATCCTTACAGCCGACCTCTGCCAACTACCAAGTGGAGGAGGTTCCTCCAATTAAAGGATGAAAATATCTGATTTGAGCCATAAAGAAACAAATGGAAGGCTCACGAGACTGGGAAAATTTAGACTCCCATATAACAGCTTTCTGAGTTCCCAGCACTGAGAACACCTAGTGCAAAGCAAGAGAAACAAAGTAAAAAACCCTTCAAGACAGGCCACAAAGAGCGATCTTGAAGAGACCCTAGAGGCTCCCTCTAGAAGAATGCGCTGTCAACTTTCCCTGACAAGATAATTGAATAGCAACATAGTTGTAGCTGCAATAACAAGAAGAAATAGGAAAAGTAAAATGGGAGGTATCGCCTCCGTGTCTCCAGGCAACCGGGCTGAACCTGGGCTGCTTGCCCTTGAAATGGTGGAGGCGTGGCTCCACAGATGATGGGGCCTCTGCCAAATTTGCCCATATCTTCTGACTTTTAGAAATAATTAAGACTGAGGATTAAGCCTAGGTCCCTCTGTCACTAAGGAGGACCAAGGGCTCTATGTTACAATTAAAGTTCAGTGAGTTCCTATTTGTGTTCTCCTCAGAGAACTTTTGTTAAATGCTCAGTTTTAGTCAAAGGGTCTTAATAAAATCCCTCCCTCTGAGACTGGCAAATCGATGAGTTTATATAATCAATCTCATCCAAAGATTAGTATACACATTTTTAAGAAACTAAGTTGTTTGTGTTGTATCAACTTCAACTCAAACTATTGCCTTGAGTTGATTCTGACTCATAGCGACCTTATAGTACTGTATAAACATAGTTTTTGAGCTGGCCTCACAGATAGGTGAGTTTATGAAGTTTTTCTGTTTCATTTTGTTCTGAGAACTTGCCTCTAGTCTAGAGCATGGTGTCTGAGTTTCTGATTCAGGTTGAAGGCCATGGCTGGTGTTTTTCATAGGGCTATCTAAAATCTCACCCCTTTTCTTTTCCAAGAAAAACTGCTTCTTGTGCCTGGGCTTTAAGTAGTTACTCCAAGAAACTTTGATGTACATCAGTCCATTTGAAGAATACACTGAAAAAGAATAGATTATTTTGATTGGTATAACAAAGCCTTAAAAGAGATAAATTATTCTAAATACTTCTCTAAAGGATCACTCTAAAGGTCACTCATCTATACCAAGAAATCTGGAGGACAGCTACCTGGCCAACTGACTGAAAGAGATCCATATTTATGCCCATTCCCAAGAAAGGTGATCCAATTGAATGTGGAAATTATTGAACAATGTCATTAATACTACATGCAAGCAAAATTTTGCTCAAGATCATTCAAAAGCAGCTGCAACAATATATCGACGGAACTGTCAGAAATTCAGGCCAGATTCAGAGGAGGATGTGGAGCCAGGGATATCATTGTTGATATCAGATGATCCTGGCTGAAGGCAGAGAATACCAGAAGGATGTTTACCTGTGTTTTTGTGACTATGAAAAAGCATTTGACTGTGTGGATCATAACAAATTATGGATAACACTGAGGAGAATGGGAATTCTGGAACACTTAATTGTGTCATGAGGAATCTGTACATGGATCAAGAAGCAGTCATTCAAACAGAACAAGGGGATACTGCGTGGTTTAAAGTCAGAAAAGGTGTGCATCAGGGTTGTATCCTTTCAACATACCTATTCAATCTGTATGCTGAGCAAATAATCCAAGAAGCCGGACTATATGAAGAAGGATGGGGCATTAGGATTGCAGGAAGACTCATTAACAACCTGCGTTACACAGACAACACAACCTTGCTTGGTGAAAGTGAAGAGGACCTGAAGCACATACTGATGAAGATCAAAGACCACAGCCTTCAGTATGGATTGCACCTCAACATAAAGAAAACAAAAATCCTCACAACTGGACCAATAAGCCACAACATGATAAACAGAGAAAAGATAGAAGTTGTCAAGGATTTCATTTTACTTGGATCCACAATCAACATCTGTGGAAGCAGCAGTCAAGAAATCAAAAGACACATTGCATTGGGCAAATCTCCTGCAGAGGACCTCTTTAAAGTGTTGAAAAGTAAAGACATCATCCTGAAGACTAAGGTGTGCCTGACCCGAGCCATGGTATTTTCAATGGTATCATATGCATGTGAAAGCTGGACAATGCATAAGGAAGATGGAAGAATTGATGCCTTTGAATTGTGGTGTTGGTGAAGGATGTTAAATATATCACGGACTGCCAAAAGAATGAACAAATCTGTCTTGGAAGAAGTCCAACAAGAATGCTCCTTAGAAGCAAGGATTGTGAGACTGAGTCTTACATGCTTTGGACATGTTGTCAGGAGGGATAAGTCCCTGGAGAAGGACATCACGCTTGGTAAGGTATGGGTCAGCGGAAAAGAGGAAGACCTTCAGTGAGGTGGATTGACACAGTGGCTGCAACAACGGGCTCAAACATAACAATTGTGAGCGTGGCGCAGGACCGGGCAGTGTTTCATTCTGTGGTACATAGGGTTGCTATGAGTCAGAACTGACTTGATGGCACCTAGCCATCACCACAACAAAAAAGGATCCTGTAAGGCATGCAAAAGACAGGGTTACAAAAATATAATAATTTCTCATCTTCAGATGGTATTATTAAATTTGATTATAATATCCCTTCAAAAAACTTTATTCTGATTGGTTTATGAATAAATATATGCTTCTAAAAATTCAGTACTCCTGCTGTTACCAGAAATCAGTGAAAGTGAATTTGTTCTGACAAAAGTTTTTATGTTTTATAGTATGTCAGCTTAAAAATAGTTTCAAAATCTTTTTGGTAAGTAGGCTAGATTAAGTATATGAGATGTACTTTGTTAAAGGAAAAGAGAGTAGTTTTGTCCTAAAATGATAAGACCGATTGTTTCAGAATAAAACACACACACACGCACACACGCACACACACACACAGAAACCTGGATGGACATGGAGGGTTGTAGAAGGTTAGAAGAAGGTTAAGTTTAAGGTTATCTAGGGTTTGATGAATTTATTTATGAGAACGTTAGAAAGCTTTAATATCAAACAGTATGCAGACCTGGAATTTAGTTTTCTCTGTTAAAAAGACAGTTTCCTTTGATTACTTGATTTTTCCTAATGAAAGGTTGTAAAATGACAGAAGAAGGCTAAACTTATTGCCAAGAGATAGCAAAGAAGGACGAAGGAAAGAGTCAAGGGGCCAAGATTCCCTGTTGACCCCTAGCCAGAGACCTAAGGCAATTTGCATGTAAGTGGGTATGGTAGAGTGGAAAAGAGACTTTTGTGATTCTGAAATGGTTGTTGAAATCTTAGGACTAATGTTAGACTGGGAGGATGTGAGCAAGATTGATGGAATTAAGATGAAAGTTTGAAAAATTGGGATGTTTAAATAGACTTTATGCCATGTAAAATAATTAGGTCTGTTTAATATGTGATATTGCATGAGAAATGTTATCAAATCAGAAGATGTGCCTAATTTTATGTTAAATTTGGGTTGAATATTATTAATACATTTCAGAAATTGTATAAGTTAATAGAAATTTGTCAGTGTTTTCTTTGTCACTGATATGTTTTGGTGCTACTTTGCCTGATATTAGACAACAACAGTATAGTATTATTAGTCATAATTTCAGTTTTTTTTAAATATTGACTTGGCCACTATTTTTTTTTTTAATTTAAAAAGTAACATTATCTAGGCCAGTGGTTTTAACAGAGGAATTAACATCATTTACCCATAGAGTTTTTATTACTATTTGAATGTTTACAGACTTGATATTCTTAGTATATCCTGGCTATTTAGTATTATGTCTTAATATTATTATGTGTTACAGCTGAAGTTCTTTGAAATTAGGTTAATCATCTTGTTTAGAGATATTTTTGTCTAAAGGTTTTTTTAATTGATCTTATTTAACTTTGCATTACTTTTGTAGTTAATTCCCATCAAGTCTTTCATTTTTATGATTTATTATTATTATAAGTTAAGCATAGACTTTTTAAATGGTCATCTGCAGATAAGTTTTACTTTGCTGATTCACTGAAAATGCTTCACCAAAATATTTCAACAAAAATAGAACAAATGGAAGATTTCTAGAACTCTTCTATAGAAGCTGACAGGATTTTCAGACTGCTACTCACCCAGAATTACATGGAGCCAAAATTAACTACATAAGAAATAAGAATGAGTAAACTTAAAGAATTACTATAAGGTTTATATGAGAATGCTGCTAATGCTTAAAGTTCTACTTTCTAGAATAATTACTGGAAAGCCCATGGTTCTCCCTCATGTTGCCCATACTGGCTCCACATTGTTCAACCTGAATTGTTGTTTGATGACCAAAAGCCAGACTCCCCAAGTCTGCTTAATATTACCCCGGGTTAATATATATACATTAGAAAAGACACTAATTAAAGGACCCATTAGAATGCTGCTTAAAGGGACTATACCTAGTCCTCCTCACCAACCTGTGTGCCACGAAAACTAAACTAAACAAATCCTGGATCCATCTATCAGAACCGAAAAAAGGCCAAGCTGCCTCTGTAGACCAGCCAGCCCTCTAGAGAATTAAAAATTACCCTGAGACTCTCTGTAGGCCAGAAGCAGATGACATCTGAGGTAGAGAGCTAATCCCAAGATCATGGAACAAGATTCCATGCATCTTGCTGAACTTTATGCACTTTATATGTGTAGCTATCCTTTTGTTGTTACCATTACTCCACACTTGTGGTCTTGTTCCTTAGTAATTGTATTCAATATGAAAGTCCATTCCTTTTCTAGTAATTTCTTCTCCTTCGTTAACATCTTTAGTTAGTTACCCAATGGCATTGGTTCTTGGTTACACTCATTATTACAAACTGGTCTAATTGTTTTGATCATTATAATGTTAATTATAGGACTTGTTAAATGTATATGCATTATGTAGCTAACTTTTAGAGTCATACTACTAGACCCAAAGTTATGCAAAAGATTATATGTCTTGAGAAGACTCAAGTGTCTGGAACTTCCAAACTTGTGCCCTAGCAGTCCATCACCTTGTGTATTGCTGAGATGTTCCTCTGAAAAATTTGGCCTATCTACTCCAGGTGCCCCTTACCATCCGGTCACAAGTAGCAGAGTGACTAAGCCATGGCATGGTAAAGATACTAGATGTTGCCTGACTATGAATAAAAGCATAGTACTATCTGGGGTCTTAAAAGCTTGACAGCAGCCATCTATGTTACAGCACAACTAAAAGACCACATAGAAGAAAGCACTCTTAATAGTGGCATTTGACTTCTTCCGATCAACACTGTTTCCAATCTGTCTCCACTGATAAGGAATTCCTAAAATCAAACTGAGGCTGTCAGCATGAGCAAGATGGCTGATGACTAGGCTGTCAATAAAGTGTTAATCTAGATCATTCTGAGCAAGCAAGGGAAGGAGAGAGAAAGAAAAGTAACATCTGTGCTTAGAATGTTCCAGCATTTGATACAAACGTGATGTCTTTGGAAAGAATGTTTTACACAGATGGTCTTGTAGAAGGAGGTAAGATTAACTGATATGAAGAAAGAGTGTTTTGGAAATGCTTATGGGATTAGTCATGCCTAACTTTTTGTATAAAAGCTCAACTTTGTCTCCAGAAGGATAGAGCATTTTGGAAGTTCTTCCTGAATGCTACCTGATTCGAATTGTTATATTCCCTCAATAAAACTCTTTACTTTTGTTCTCAGTAGACTCAGAGACTGCTTTTTGACACCTTTTTTATAAGTCAGTGTGGACTTAGGAAATGCAATCATAGATTAAATTAGACATAATTTGAAAGGTAAACTCTGTTATCATTCCAAAGTAAAAAATACATGACATTTGGACTATTCACTGCTTTTTTTTTTTTTTTCCTTTTCTCCCTTCAGTTACCTCCTTCAGTGTAAGTAATTAGAAAGTTTAATAAACTTAACTTCCTTTGGATGTGTAGTATTAGCTGTGAGACGGCAAAGTACAAATAGTGTTATCTTTTTTTGTAAACAATGACTCTGTTTAGAATCAATTTTTTTTTGTCCAAATAGTGTAAAGGCACTCTAGAGTGGAGTGGGAGGTATATTCTGAGAGGAAGCTGGTGGTGGCATCAGAATCTGAAGGAGCAGGTATAGTTTAAAAAAATTATTGTGCTAAAATACATATAACAAAAAACTTGCCATTGTAACCATTTTTAAAAATTTTATTGTGCTTTAGGTGAAAGTTTACAGCGCAAATTAATTTCTTATTCAAAAATTTATACACAAATTGTTCTTTGACATTGGTTGCAACCCCTGTAATGTAACAGGGACCCTTCCCCTTTAAATCCTGGGTTCCCCATGGTCATTCATCCAGTTTTCCTGTCCCTTTTTGCTTTCTTATCTTTGCTTTTGGGTAGGTGTTGCCCATTTGGTCTCGTATACTTGACTGAACTAAGAAGCACGTTCCTCATATGTGTTATTGTTTTTTTTACAGGCCTGTCTAATCTTTGGGGACTTCAGGAGTGGCTTCAGTTCAGAGTTAGCAGGTTGTTAGGCAGCCATAGTCTTGGGGGTTCCTTCAGTCTGTCAGACTAGTAAGTCTGGTCTTTTTGTGAATTTGAATTTTGTTCTACATATTTCTCCCGCTCTCTCTGAGACCCTTTATTGTGATCCTTGTCAGAGCAGTTGGTGGTGGTAGCCAGGCACCATCTAATTCTTCGGGGTGCAGGCTGGTGGAGGATGAGGTTGATATGGTTCATTAGTCCTTTGGACTGATATTTTCCTTGTGTTTTTGGTTTTCTTCATTCCCTTTTGCTCCGGATAGGATGGGACCAATAGGTGTACCTTAGATGGCTGCTCTAAACCCTGGTGGCATAGTGGTTAAGTACTTAGGGCTGCTACCCAAGAGGCTGGCAGTTCAAATCCACCAGGCACTCCTTGAAAACTCTATGGGGGCAGCTCTACTCTGTCCTATAGGGTCGCCATGAGTCAGAATCGACTCAACGGCAGTGGGTTTGGTTTTTTTTGGATAAGCTTTTAAGACCCCAGATGCTACTCACCAAAGCAGGATGTAGAATATTTTCTTTATGAACTATGTTATGCCAGTTGACTAGAAGCCCTCTGAGACCACAATCCCCAGCTCTCAGCCCCAGTAACACGGTCCCTTCAGGTGTTTGGATGTGTCTGGGAAGCTTCTGTGACTTTGCCTTGGTCAAGTTGTGCTGCCTTCCGTTATATTGTGTGTTGTTTTTCCCTTCACCAAAGTTAGAACTTGTGTATTATCTAGTTAGTGATTTCTCTTCGCCTCCCCTCTCTACTCTCGTAACAAAGGTTGTTTTTTTCTGTGTGTAAACTATTTCTTGTTTTTTTTTTTTTATAATAGTGGTCTCATACAGTATTTGTCCTTTTGTGATTGACTTACTTCGCTCCGCAGAATGCCCTCCAGATTGATCCATATTGTGAGATGTTTCAGATTTGTCATTCTTTATCATTGCATAGTATTCAGTTGTGTGTATGTACCAAATTTATTTATCTATTCACCTGTTGACGGGCACTTAGGTTGTTTCCATCTTTTTGCTATCAATTTTAACCAGTTTAAAGTGTAAAATTCAATGACATTACTTACATTCACCACGTTGTACAACCACCACTTTCCTTTTCCGAAAGTTTTCATCATCTGAAACAGAAACCGAGTACCCCTTAGGCAATAACTCCCCATTCCTCCTATCCCCAATCCCCAGACCCTGGTAACCACTAATAAATTTGGTCTCTATGCATTTGCTTATTCTACATACTTCATATAAGTGGGATCATATAATATTTGTCCTTTTGTGTCTGACTTATTTCACTCAGCATGTTTTCAGGGTTTATCCATGTTATAGCCTGCATCAGAACTTCATTTCTCTTTATGGCCATAATATTCCATTGTATGTATATGCCACATTTTGCTTATCCATTCATTTGTGGATGAACCCTTGGATTGTTTCCACCTTTTGGCTATTCTGAATAGTGCTGCAATAAACGTTGGTGTACAAGTATCTGAGTCACTGCTTTCAAGTCTTTTGGGTATATACTTGTTATGAATTGAATTGCGTCTCCCAAAAATATGTGTTGTAAATCCTAACCCCTGTACCTGTGGATGTAATCTCATTTGGAAATAGAGTTTTCTTTGTTATGTTAATGGTGCCATATAAATGTAGGCTGTGTCTTAAATCAATCATTTTTAAGCTATAAAAAGAGCAGATTAGGCACAGAAACAAGCTAGCACAAATGGGAGGCAGGTATAAGACATGTGGAGATCTCCAAGGAACGTTGAGAAGAATGCTAGAGAAACTAAGACAAGGCTTTTCTCCAGAGTGGACAGAGAGACCCTTCCCCTAGAACCAGTGCCCTGAATTCAGACTTTTAGGCTTCTAAACTGTAAGAAAAAAAATTGTGTTTGTTAAAGCCACCCACTTGTGCTATTTCTGTTATAGCAGCACTAAGAAACTAAGACGATACTGAAGGTATAGTTTGAAAAAGCATACTTAATTATATAATTCTTGAACGTGTTCTTAATCATTATTTTACTCTGAAATTTCCAGTAACACTAAAAAAGGGTCTGAACTTTTTAGCTTTATCCAAAAGGGACGATATCTTTAAAAGGAAGTTGAGAAAAAGAATTGGCAGGCAGCAATTCTGAGCACAAAATTATCCTTTGTTTTGTAAAAGTAAGTATTGCAGAATTCCTGGGCATACAGAGTATAATTTGATCTAAAATTTTGTTTACCCATATTTTGCGGTCACTACAAGTCAAAATTGACTTGATGGCAACAGTTATATTTACTTTAGGAGCCCTGATGGCACAGTGGTTAAGAGCTTTGGCTGCTAACCAAAAAGTTGGCAGTTCAAATCCTCCAGCTGCTCCTTGTAAACACTATGGGGCAGTTCTACCCTGTCTTATAGGGTTGCTGTGAGTTGGAATCGACTCCACAGCAATGGGTTTATATCTATTTTAAAGAAGCCCTGGTTGTGCAGTGGTTAAATGCTCGAATGCTAACCAAAATATCAGGAGTTCCAACTCACCAGACGCTCCCGGGAAGAAAGATGTGGCAGTCTGTTTCGTTAAGATTTACAACCTTGGAAACCCTATAGGGCAGTTCAACTCTGTCCTATAGTGTTGCTATGAGTCAGAAACGACTCGACGGCAGTGGGTTTGGTTTTTTGGTTTATATTTACTTTGGAAATGAGGCATATCTGGAACTATTTTTTATTTTTTTCTGTAATCTTGATGATAAGGTTGGGCAAATCCAAGTTCTGATAACTACCAGAGAAAGTGAGGCATTTAGGGTAATGGCATGGGGCCAGCAGGAAAGCTCTTACAGAATCCTTCCAGAACATTTCAGACCTTGAAAAAGTACAAGAAACTTGCACCTAGTCACACTCCCCAGCAAGCCTGTGTTCCCTGTATAATTCTTTCGGCTGAGATCTGACTACCTCAGTATTTGCCTTCTGCTTAAGCTACTGACATCTTGAACCTGAGTCACCCTCAGCCTGTCAGCCTGACTTTTAATCTGCTGTGAAAAGGCCATGCTATGGACAGTTTCCTTAGCTTTCCCCTTCTTTGCCTCAAAATCTCCTATATTGTTAGCCCTGATGAAAATCTTTAGTGACTGCATATTTCAAATTGAGTACGTGTTCTTCAACTTGGTATTTAGGCTTCTTAAAATGATTAACCTTCTCCATATAACCTCTCAGGACTTCTTGTCCCATTCTCCACATTTCAGTCAAAACCATCAATTTGCTTTTTATCCTAAAAACATGCCACATTCTCTCACTTTTGCACCTTTGTTCTTACAGTTTTATTTAGGAACAAAATAATAATGAGTAATTTAGGAGAACAAAATATTGTTTCCATTTCCTCTGTCAAAATTTCACCCATCTCTGAGATGCATATAAATGCCAATTCCGAAGTAAGCTTTCTCTGTTCCATTTTAATGTTACTCCCCTTTTTTCTGAATTCGCATACACTCAGCTTATACCTTTACCAGGAAGATCGTGCGAGATCTTTTATGGACTAAAGTGGTTTACATCTTTTTTACTCACTTTCCTTAGGTCAGAGGTAGTCACATGGCCCCACCCACATGTAAGAAGGTTGGGAAATGTAACCTTTCTGTTCGTCTAGGAGAAAAATGGAAATGGCTTGGTGTATAATGGTGTCATCTTGGTATCATCTTTTTTTTTTTTTTTTTTATAGTAGGTAGATAGACAGAAATAGAGAAGTACATAGGCAAATAGAGATATCGCAAGTCTCTGGGTGGTGCAAGTGACTAACGCACTTGGCTACTAACCAAAATGTTGGAGGTTTGAGTCCACCCAAAGGCACCTCAGAAGAGAGTCTGGGTGAACTACTTCCAAAAAATCAGCCACTGAAAATCTATGGAGCATAGTTCAACTCTGAAATACGGGGTCACCATAAGTCACAATTGACTCATTGGTAACTGGTTATAGAAATATAGAGATATAAAGATACGGGCTTTAACAAAACACCTTCAGAGCTTTACGGTATCATTCTTACTCTCTTCTACTGCCTCCTTGCATGACTACCTATAGATTCTTGGTCTAGAAAACCATGAAATAATGAGTCAACGCTTTGAGAAATGAAGTTCAGCTTGTTAATTAAGCAGATTGAAGAAGCAGAGCAGAATACTGAAAAGCAGGGTTTGCTTTTGGTTTTCACATGGGACAACCTATGAATCAAGCTTAAATTGCATATAATAAAAAGATTCACTGACATCCCTAGCCATAAGAATAACCTGAACATAGCCAAGTTTCTTTATTAAATAAACTGCATAAAACAGATTTAAAGCCAGTGATGTACTAGTAAACTTGCTCAGGTAGTATGGTGAAGCCCCTGTTTATAGGATTTGCTGATTTCCATAGTGTAAATACTCCCACCAGTGCTGATTGCAAGATACCAACAGTTTAACGAGTAGCTTGCAAAATTAATGAGTATTTAACATTTGGCACTCCAAACAGAACAAGCCAGCCGCAGAACATCGCTACTTAAAGCCCAGGGCTCTGAACCGGTTCTACCCAGTTCGAAACACAGCTGAAATTTTGCATTTCTAACAAGTTCTTGCTGAGAATTGGCATTTCTAACATGTTCCCAAGAGGTTGCAGGTAAGAATCACATGGGATCTTGTTAAAATGTAGATTCTGATTCAATACATCTGGGGTGGAAATGTAAGTTTTCACATGGGAACTAAGTGGTTTGAAGCCCTACTCCCACATTCAATTAGTGAAGCCCAGGAAACACTTTTCTCCTGTAGGTAATCAACAGCCACTACCACTCTCTTCTCGACCAGCACTGAAATTACCACTATGTTTATGGGCTGCTTATAATCGCTAGGCCCTGTGCTGGGCACTATAATTATATGGTCTCTTCAAATCCTCACAACCATTCTATGAGGTTGTTGTTCTTGCTGTTGTTAGGTGCCCACGAGTCAGGTCCGACTCATAGCGACCCTATGTACAACAAAATGAGACACTGCCCGATCCTGCGCCATCCTGACAATTGCTATGCTTGAGCCCATCATTGCAGCCACTGTGTCAGTTCATCTCGTTGAGGGTCTTCATATTTTTTGCTGACCCTCTAATTTACCTGATGTCCTTCTCCAGGGACTGGTCCCTCCTGGTAACGTGTGTAAACTACGAAGTCTAGCCATCCTGGTTTCCAAGCAGCGTTCCGGCTTTACTTCTTCCAAGACAGCTGTGCTCATTCTTTTGGCAGCCCTTGAGGTAGGTATTATTACTCCCATTTTACAAAGGAGAAACCTGAGGCTTGACTTGTCCAAAGTCAAACAGTAAGTAAATAGAGTCAGGATAAAAAATCCAAATGTTAATATAGCCTAAAAATAGGAAGACTGAAGCTAAAATCTGTAGCAAACCTCTTACCATCTGGGGAATAAAGAATCAGATTTAGAAGAATTTTTAGAGATTTTTGAGAATTTTTCAAACAACCAACAGCAATTGTGCAAGGCTCATAATAGACTCTTCTATTACTTTCAAACTTTAGATGGCACTGATATGTTACAAATGGTCTTAATATATCATTTACTTTTTTAGGTTTTGAAAATATGAATAATCTTTCTTTTTTTCTCTCTAGTTTTTTTTTTTTTTTTTAAACGAGCAGGTTTGAGGACTCTGTGTAAAAAAAAAAAGTCCTGTATAGGAGAATATATTTAAATTAAATTGCACGTTTAGAAAATAAAAAGTAAAAATAATAAAAGATTATCTTTTTGAGAGAAGTAGCTAACCAATTAGAAATAGATGCTGACAAATAAATGAGATTTCACTAATTTGGAAAATGATGTATAAAGAAGCCAGAATACTTAACCATATGTTACTGGATTTTTCCAGTTTCTTCACTTATGATGATTACTTTTATGAAATCCATGCGCTTAGTGAGTTATCCTTTTATGTCAATGAATTATTTAATGTTCTGTGTATTTTTCAGCTAAAAGTCTGTAGGATCAGAGCTGGGAGGGGAAAAATACTTCAATTAAAGTAATTCTTGTAATATCTATATATGTTTGTGGTATGATCTGGAATAATTTTTATCATAAAAGTAACATCTGGATTTTTTTTATTATTAAGACCATTGTAACACATGTTTAGAACTTTGGAAGTTGCATACATTTTATGTCTCATTTATAGATTGTCCATTTATTTGCTTGGTATAAAGCTGCTTAATTGAGAATGGGTTTTAGTCAAGTGTGGCTTTTGGTCATCACCCTATTGCTCCATTCCAGATGTACTGAAAGCCAGTTATACGTTTGTGCCATACATGGTCACTTTGTTTTTGTCTGACACACGATCTTGACATAATAATATAATAACATATAGTAATATAATAAAGTGGCTATTTATCAATTGTAATTTAAGCTCAATCTACCTGATTTCAAAAAGATACATTGAAGTCCTAGCCCCTGTGCTGGTGATGTGACCTAGTTCGGGGAAATACAATTTTTCTTTGCTGATCTTTTCAGTTAACTGAGTCATTCATACCAGAGGAGGGTGGACCCTAACCCTATTTCCTTCTAAGCAGCATCTTATAAAAAAAGACAAGAAAACAGTCACACACACAGGAGGAGGACAGACATGATAATAGAGACAGGTCATCTCTCAGTAGCAAAGCAACGTCAAGGATTGCCAGCAGCCAGAAGGAGAGAGACAGGGAACACTGTTTCTCTTAAAGTCCTCAGAAGGAATCAACATTACCAATAGCATTACTTGGACTTCTAGCCTCCAGAACTGTAAGACAATAAATTTCTGTTCTTTGAAGTCATCTCCTTTGTGGTATTTTGTTATGACAGCCATAGGAAATTAAGACATATGCTCACTTTTTAAGTATATCTGCACAAAGAGCTCTGAACCTCAAATTCCACACAGTAATTTGTACTTTTGGGTCCAGAAACATTCCACCTTCTCTTTGCCCCCCACAGCTATTTTGTACAATATTTAATGGTGATGTATTTATCAATTGCTGAATATGGCATTTTGCTGTAGTTTAGATAGAAAGCTTGAAGACATTGAAGAGCTCCCAGAATTCAAAGATCACCACAGTCCCCTCTTGCTCCCTGACTCAATTCTTTCTTTCTTTCCCTCTTTCTTTCCTCCTTCTCACCCTTATTCCCTCACTTCCTTCCAATTTTTTTTTTGTTGAACACCTATCTTGGGGACACACAGATGACTAAGATGAAGTCTCTATCTTTCCAGAGGCCGAGAGAATGCCTTCAATGTATACTGAGTTCCTTACCTGTGGGGGAGGTAGGTGAAGCTTCTAAATTTTAATCAAACTTATTTAAAAAAAGGCCAATATTTACACTGAAGAATATAGGTGCCAGATGTATAGAAATTCTGGTATTGGTTGGTTACTTCATTCTTAGCAGGAAAATATCCTAGGTAAGTTGTGTTCAGACAGTTGCTTGATGATTGTAAAGTTAATATGAGCAATTGGAGGAATCCCTATGTAGTGCAAAAGGTTAAGTGCTCACTACTAGCCAAAAGGTTAAGGTGAGGTAATGTACTGAGGGTGGTGTATGTATATATATGCACATAGGTGTGTGTGTGAAATCTCTTTGTTTAGTATAGGTTTGATATTACACTATAAATAGAACTGAGTTCAGTGGAGAGAGTGGTATCATAGGAGTCTTTAGATTGTCTGGATAATGAAGTGTTAGCTGAGATGCTTCAAACAAATGACAGCCCTCTGTTGGGGGAAGATTTGGACAGTCTTGGTTACATTTTGTTTAGCACACAAGTTGAACAAATGCCATGAATCTAGTTGATTCTGAGTATAATTTTTCTTAGCTCATAAGCAGGCCTTCAGTCAAACACTGAAGCCCTGGTGGTGCAGTGTTTAAGAGCTCAGCTGCTAACCAAAAGGTCAGCAGTTTGAATCCTCTAGCCACTCCTTGGAAACCCTATGGGGCAGTTCTGTTCTGTCCTATAGGGTCAATATGAGTTGAAATTGACTCAGTGGCAATGGGTTTTGGTTTCAGTCAAACGTGTTTGCAGCTACTTATATTTTTGGCTATGTGAGATTAGTCAGTCAACAGGACATCATCTAGATATTAAAAAAATCATGAAGAAAATTATAAGCATAAAAGCAACACTAGCAGAACTGTGGACTTTTTAATTGGGTAAACCTTTTGATCTACTAAGTATACTTCTGGAATCTAACCGTCCTAGTCACTGTGCAACCAGAAAAGTAGAACCAGTAGGAGAAAACACACATGTTGTTGTTAGTTGTTGAATCTCTTTCAACTCATGGCCCCCACATGTGCAGAACAGAACTGTGCTCCGTAGAGTTTTCAAGACCGTGACCTTATAGAAGTAGATTTCCAGGCCTGTGTTCTGAGGCGTTTCTGGGTCGATTTGAACCATCAACCTTTTTTTTTTTCCTTTTTATTGTGCTTTATGTGAAAGTTTACAGAGCAAATTAGTTTCTCATTAGACAATTAATACACATTTTATGACATTGGTTACCAACCCTGCAACATGTTAACACTCTCCCCATCTCGACCTTGAGTTCACCATTTCCATTCGTCCAGCTTTCCTGATCCTTCCTGCCTTCTTGTCCTTGCCCATGGGTTGGTGTGCCCATTTAGTCTCCTCTACATGGTTGAACTATGTGTTACTGTTTGTTTTATAGGCCTGTCTAATCTTTGGTTGAAAGGTGAACTTCAGGAGTGACTTCAGTACTGAGTTAACAGGGTGTCCAGGGGCCATACTTTTGGGGTTTCTCCAGTTTCTGTCAGACCAGTAAGTCTGGTCTTCTTTTTTTTTTTTTTTTTTTGTGAGCTAGAATTTTGTTCTACATTTTTCTCCAGTTCTGTCCAGGACCTTTTATTGTGATCCCTGTCAGAGTATTCAGTGGAGGTAACCAGTCACCATCTAGTTGGATTGGACTCAGCCTGGTGGAGGCTGTGGTAGTTGCAGTCCATTAGTACTTTGGACTAATCTTTGCCTTGTGTCTTTTGTTTTCTTCATTCTCCCTTGCTTCAGACATGTTGGGATCAGTGGAGTATCTTAGATGGCTGCTCACAAGCTTTGAAGGCCCCAGATGCTACTCAAAGTAGGATGTAGAACATTTTCTTTATAAACTATTTTATACCTATTGAGCTAGATGTCTCCCAAGACCATGGTACCCAGTCCTCACCCACACTAACTCAGTTCCTCAGGGAGTTTGGATGCGTCTGTGAAGCTTCTATGACTTTATCTTGGTCAAGCTGTGCTGACTTTCCCAGTATTGTGTACTGTCCTACTCTTCACAAAAGTTACCACTTACCCATTGTCTAGTTAGTGTTTTTCCCTCCCCACGCCTTCCCTTTTTTGAAAGCATCAAAGATTGTTTCTTTCTGTGCAAACCACCAACCTTTTGTCTAGTAGTCCAGTGCTTACCCATTTGTGCCATCGAGTCAGTTCTGACTCATAGCAATCCTATGCACAACAGAACAAAACACTGCCCAGTCCTGTGCCATCTTTACAATCTTTGTTATGCTTAAGCCCAGTGTTGCAGCCACTGTGTCAACCCACCTCGTTGGGGGTCTTCCTTTTTTCTGCTGACCCTATACTTTACCAAGAATGATGTCCTTCTCCAGAGACTGATCCCTCCTGACAACATGTCCAAAGTATGTAAGACGGAGTCTCACCATCCTTGCTTCTAAGGAGCATTCTGGTTGTACTTCTTCCAAGACTTGTTCTTTTGGCAGTCCATGGTATAGTCAATATTCTTTGCCAACACCACAATTCAAAGGCGTCAGTTCTTCTTAGGTCTTCCTTATTCATTGTCCAGCTTTCACATGCATATGATGCCACTGAAAATACCATGGCTTGGGTCAGGTACACCTTAGTCTTCAAGGTGACATCTTTGCTTCTCAACACTTTAAAGAGGTCCTTTGCAGCAGATTTGCCCAATGTAATGCATCGTTTGATTTCTTGATTGCTGCTTCCATGGATGTTGATTGTGGATCCAAGTAAAATGAAATCCTTGACAACTTCAGTCTTTTCTCCATTTATCATGATGTTACTTATTGGTCCAGTTGTGAGGATTTTTGTTTTCTCTATGTTGAGGTGTAATCCATACTGAAGGCTGTGGTTGTTGATCTTCATCAGTAAGTGCTTCAAGTCCTCTTCATTCTCACCAAGCAAGGTTGTATCACCTGCATAATGCAGGTTGTTAATGAGTCTTCCTTCGATCCTGATGCTGCATTCTTCTTTATACAGTTCAGCTTCTTGGATTATTTGCTCAGCATACAGATTGAATAGGTATGGTGAAAGGATACAACCTTGACACACACCTTTCCTGACTTTAAACCATGCAGTGTCCCCTTGTTCTGTCCAAACAACTCCTTCTTGGTCTACGTACAGGTTCTTTATGAGCCAAAATATGACCTTGAGTATATCTCACCTGAATTTAGAGACCATCTGAAGAATAGATTTGACTCATTGAAAACTAATGACCAAAGACCAGATGAATTGTGGAGTGACATCAAAGACATCATACATGAAGAAAGCAAGAGGTCATTAAAAAGACAGGAAAGAAAGAAAAGACCAAGATGGATGTCAAAGGAGACTCTGACACTTGATCTTGAACGTTGAGCAAACAATACAACCAAACAATATGTGAAATTCAGAGTACTTTAAATATGATGAGCACCATGGCACCACCACTCAAGTCATATCATAGTGTCCAGTAGAAAAAAGTAGAGCAGTGCAAGGGGATTGGGAGTCTGCTTTGTCTCCTAGGAATATACCATGAAAAATTTTTTTTTGCGAAATAGATATATGTATATCACTTTTTTAATGATTTGGTGATATTCCATTAGATAAGTAAACCATAATTTATTTAAAAAATTAATTACCTTATTATTCCCCTATGTATTTAAATTCTTTCCTGTTTTTGCAGCTTTTCAATGAACACCTTTGCGTTTTCAACTTTGCTTACTTGTGTTACTTCCTTGACACAAATTTCTAGATAGAGTATTAATAAGTCAGTTTTCAAATTTTCAAGATTTCTGTCTTTAGAATCTTTTTGGTCATTTGGTTTTCTGAAAAATGATTGAATGTATTCTTTTGACACACTAACTCCACCCTGTTGGTCAATAAATCCAGGTATTATCCAAGCTGCATAGTGCCAAAGAGTATTTAGCCAGACGTGGATAGAGAAAGAACAAGCCAACTATCCAGAACCCTTTGGGATGTGTGCATACTGGTCTTTCCCCACAAGGAAAACAAAACAAAGATACAGTAAACATTCAAAGAAACCTTTGAAAGGCTATAACTTGCTATTCTTTCACTTCAGCATTTCACGATGATTATTATGCCATTTGAAAACAACGGTCCAGGTTATTCTGCTAGATAAAAACATATTTCTCTTCTCCAAAGATGTTAGGCTTTATTTCTACTTTCTGAATGTTCTTTAAAATGTTGCCTCTAGAGAAAACCAAAGAATTAAAAGCAATGCAGAGTTGCTGGCAGAACAGCATGATCTGCACCATTAAATGTGCTCTGCCTTTCCTCTATTTTTTCCCTAGTAAATAATGCTTCAGAAAAAAATATATACATATATAAAAAAATTTTTTTTATACATATATATACTGATAGAATTATTTTGTTTAATCACTGTTTTTTTTTATACATGTATATACTGATAGAATTATTTTGTTTCATCACTGTGCACTTTAATTTGGAAGCACTGATAAACCAACATGGCAAAATAGGGCAAAAGAAAAGGGTGAATGTTGACCTTGACAACATCCAGGCAATCACTCATGGTTGGCTCCATCAGAGAAAATGAAAATCTGTGGAAACAGAAGCAATTAAGAGGCTTCAACACCCAATTACCTCCCTATATGGTCCAGGGCTTGCTGCCTGGGGTGGGACTGGGGATGGGAGTCGGGGGGGGGGGAGTTAAAAAAGTAGGGTTGTGTCCTGAGAAGAACATTTAACAGCTTCAGTTATTCCAAATATGAACTTGGAACACAGTATCACTCAGAGGCAGTAGAACATAGTGATCAACAGCATGGGCTTTTAAGTTGAGCAGGGTTTTGTCGCGTGATTCAAGGAGCCTAGATTCTGAAAATTTTAAATATCTAAAGGTAAGACTTTAATCTCCAGAAAGCTTCTCTTAAAAGTAGTCATGCTTCCAGTTGCGCGGAAGATTGAAGCTGCCTTTGAATTCAGGCTTTGTCATTTATTAGGGCTCTGATCTTGAATGTTATTTAACCTTTCTCAGCCTGGGTGAGCTCATTTTAAAAGTGGGAATAATAATTCCTACTTCATTTGCTGATGTTGGACGACTCAAAATCAGAAGAAACAGCTGCAAGCATCCATTAATAATCTGAACCTGGAATGTATGAAGTATGACTCTAGGAAAACTGAAAATCATAAAAAATGAAATGGAACACATAAACATTGATATCCTAGGCATTAGTGAGCTGAAATGGACTGGTATTGGCCATTTTGAATTGGACAATCATATAGTCTACTATGCCAGGAATGACAACTTGAAGAGGAATGGGGTTGCATTCATCATCAAAAAGAACATTTCAAGACCTATCCTGAAGTACAACGCTGTCAGTGATAGAATAACATCCATATGCCTACAAGGAAGACCAGTTAATACAACTTTTATTCAAATTTACACACCAACCACTAAGGTCAAAGATGAAGAAATTGAAGATTTTTATCAACTTCAGCAGTTGGAAATTGATCGAACGTGCAATCAGGATGCATTGGTAATTACTGGTGATTGGAGTGCGAAAGTTGGAAACGAAGAAGGATTGGTAGTTGGAAAATGTGGCCTTGGTGATACAAACAATGCCGGAGATAGAATGGTAAAATTTTGCAAGACCAACGACTTCTTCATTGCAAATACCTTCTTTGACCAACATAAACGGAGACTACACACATGGGCCTCGGCAGATGGAGCCTGGAGGAATCAAATCATCTACATTTGTGGAAAGAGATGATGGAAAAGCTCAATATCATCAGTTAGAACAAGGCCAGGGGCTGACTGGAATAGACCATCAATTGCTCATATGCAAGCTCAAGGTGAAACTGAAGAAAATCAGAGCAAGTCCCAGAGAGCTAAAATATGACCTTGAGTATATCCACCTGAATTTAGAGACCATCTCAAGAATAGATTTGATGTGTTGAACGCTAGTGACCAAAGACCAGATGAGTTGTGGAATGACATCAAGGACATCATCCATGAAGAAAGCGAAAGGTCTTGAAAAGACAGGAAAGAAAGAAAAGACCAAGATGGGTGCCAGAGGAGACCCTGAAACTTGCTCATGGATGTCGAGCAGTAAAGCAAAAGGAAGAAATGATGAAGTAAAAGAACTGAACAGAAGATTTCAGAGGGCGTCTCGAGGAAACAAAGTAAAGCATTATAATGACATGTGCAAAGAGCTGGAAATAGAAAACCAAAAAGGAAGAACACGCTCGGCA
Organism: Elephas maximus indicus; assembly: GCF_024166365.1. Classification (NCBI taxonomy): domain Eukaryota; kingdom Metazoa; phylum Chordata; class Mammalia; order Proboscidea; family Elephantidae; genus Elephas; species Elephas maximus. The sequence goes on from NC_064823.1 coordinate 18,190,517, forward strand.
TTTCTCAAGCTGAAAGAACTGTAGAAAAAATTCAAGTCTCGAGTTGCAATAGTGAAGGATTCTATGGGGAAGATATTAAACGATGCAGGAAGCATGAAAAGAAGATGGAAAGAATACAGAGTCATTATACCAAAAAGAATTAGTAGATGTTCAACCATTTTAAGACGTAGCATATGATCAGGAACTGATGGTACTAAAGGAAGAGGTCCAAGCTGCACTGAAGGCACTGGCGAAAAACAAGACTCCAGGAATTGATGGACTATCAATTAAGATGTTTTAACAAACAGATGCAGCACTGGAGGTGCTCACTCGTCTATGCCAAGAAATATGGGAGACAGCTTCCTGGCCAACTGACTGGAAAGATCCATATTTATGCCTATTCCCAAGAAAGGTGGTCCAACCAAATGTGGAAAATATAGAACAATATCATTAATATCACACACAAGCAAAATTTTGCTGAAGATCATTCAAAAACAGCTGCAGCAGTATATCGACAGGGAACTGCCAGAAATGCAGGCCGGTTTCAGAAGAGAATGTGGAATCAGGGATATCATTGCTGATGTCAGATGGATCCTGGGTGAAAGCAGAGAATACAGAAGGATGTTTACCTGTGTTTTATTGACTATGCAAAAGCATTTGACTGTGTGGATCATAAATTATGGATAATATAGGGAAGAATGGGAATTCCAGAACACTTAATCATGCTCATGAGGAACCTTTACATAGATCAAGAGCTCTTTTTCGGACAGAACAAGGGGATACTGATTGGTTTAAAGTCAGGAAAGGTGTGTGTCAGGGCTGTATCCTTTTACCATACCTATTAGTTTTATTCAATCTGTATGTTGAGCAAATAATATGAGAAGCTGGACTATATGAAGAAGAATGGGGCATCAGGATTGGAGGAAGACTTATTAACAACCTGCGTTATGCATATGACACAACCTTGCTTGCTGAAAGTGAAGAGGACTTGAAACACTTACTAATGAAGATCAGAGACCACAGCCTTCAGTCTGGGTTGCACCTCAACATAAAGAAAACAAAAACCCTCACAACTGGACCAATGAGAAACATCATGATAAACGGAGAAAAGATTGAAGTTGTCAAAGATTTCATTTTACTTGGATCCACAATCAACAGCCATGGAAGCAGCAGTCAAGAAATCAAATGACACATCGCACTGGGCAAATCTGCTGCAAAGGGCCTCTTTAAAGTGTTGAAAAGAAAATATGTCACCTTGAAGACTAAGGTGTGCTTGACCCAAACCATGGTATTTTCAATTGCATCATATGCATGTGAAAGTTGGGCAATGAATAAGGAAGACTGAAGAAGAATTGGCTCCTTTGAATTGTGGTGTTGGCGAAGAATATTGAATATACCACAGACTGCCAAAAGAACGAACAAATCTGTCTTGGAAGAAGTACAACCAGAGTGCTCCTTAGAAGCAAGGCATCTTACATACTTTGGACATGTTGTCAGGAGGGATCAGTCCCTGGAGAAGGACATCAGGCTTGACAAAGTACAGGGTCAGCAGAGAAGAGGAAGACCGTCAGTGAGGTGGATTGACACAGTGCCTGCAACGGTGAGGTCATAACACTGCACAGGCCTGGGCAGTGTTTTGTTCTGTTGTGCATAGGGCCACTATGAGTTGGAACTGCCTCGACGGCACCTAACAACAACAACTCCCTGGGGCTGCTGTATTAAATTAGACCATATGTGTAAAGCACTCAGCAGAATGCCTGACAGAGGATGCTATAGCTATGATTACATTGTGATGATCATTTACCTTTTCTAGAACTCAAGTTCAAGTTGAAGCTGAAGTTCAAGTTGAAGCTGGAGAAAATTAAAAGTCCATGAGAGCCAAAGTATGACCTTGAGTATCTCCAACCTGAATTTAGAGACCGTCTCAAGAATAGATTTGACTTATTGAACTGACTGAAGACAAGACAAGCTGTGGGATGACATATAGGACATCATACATGAACAAAGAAAAAGTCGTTACAAAGAGAGGAAAGAAAGAAAAGACCAAAATGGGTGTCAGAAGAGACTCTGAAATTTGCTCTCGAAAGTAAGCAAACAGAAGAAATGATGAAGTAAAAGAGCTAAAAAGGAGATTTCAAAGGGCAGCTCAAGAAGACTAAGTATTACAATGAAATGTGCAAAGACCTTGAATTAGAAAACCAAAAGGAGATAATACGCTCAGCATTTCTCAAGCCCAAAGAACTGAAGAAAAAAATTCAAGCCTCTAGTCACAATATTGAAGAATTTCATGGGTAAAAAATTGAATGATGCAGGAAGCAAGACAAAACGATGGGAAGAATACAGTCAGTGTACCTCGTTTTTCGCCAGTGCCTTCAGTGCAGCTTGGACTTCTTCCTTCAATAATGGTTCTTGATGACATGCTACCTCCTGGAATGGTTGAATGTTGACCCATTCTTCTTGGTACAGTGACTCTGAGTATTCCTTCCATCTTTTTTTGATGCTTTCTGTGTCATTCAATATTTTGCCTATAGAATTCTTCAGTATTGCAACTGAAGGCTTGAATTTTTTCTTCAATTCTTTCATCTTGAGAAATGTTGAGCGTTTTCTTCCCTTTCGGTTTTTAACTCCATGTCTTTGGACATTTCGTTGTAATACTTAGTCTTCTTGAGCTGCCCTTTGAAATCTCCTTTTTAACTCTTTTACTTCATCATTTCTTCTGTTTGCTTACTTTCGAGAGCAAGTTTCAGAGTCTCTTCTGACATCCATTTTGGTCTTTTCTTTCTTTCCTCTGTTTTTAACAACCTTTTGCTTTGTTCATGTATGACGTCCTTTATGTCATCCCACAACTTGTCTTCAGTCATTAGTGCTCAATATGTCAAATCTGTTCTTGAGATGGTCTCTAAATTCAGGTTGGAGATACTCAAGGTCATAATTTGGCTGTCATGGACTTGTTTTAATTTTTTTAACTTCAGCTTGAACTTACATATGAGCAACGGATGGCCTGTTCTGCAGTAGGCCCCAGCCTTATTCTGACTGACGATATTGAGTTTCTACATTGTTTCTTTCCACAGATGTAGTCAGTTTGATTCCTGTATATCCTATCTGGCAAGGTCCATGTGTATAGTCACTGTTTATGTTGTTTTAAAAAAAGTATTTGCAATGAAGTAGTCTTTCGTCTAGCAAAATTCTATCATGCTATATCTGGCATACTTTCTGCTGCCAAGGCCCTATTTTCCAACTACTAATCCTTCTTTTTTTCCACCTTTTGTATTCCAGTCACCAGTAATTATCAGTGCTTCCTGATTGTACATATGATCAATTTCAGACTTTAGAAGCTAGTAAAATCTTCAATTTCTTCATCTTTGGCATGAGTAGTTGCTGTGTAAATTTTAATAATAGTCATATTTAGTGGTCTTCCTTGTTACCTGGTCCCCATTGCCGAGGAGTTGGTTCTGACTCCTAGTGACCCCATAGGGCAGAGCAGAACTGCCTCGGAGGGTTTCCAAGGAGTGGCTGGTGTATTCGAACTGCAGACCTTTGGTTAGTAGCTGTACCTCTTAACCACTGAGCCACCAGGGCTTCCATCTTCCTTGCAGATGTATGAATATTACCCTATCACTGAAAGTGTTGTACTTCACGATAGATCTTGAAATGCTCTTTTTGATGATGAATGCGATGCCATTTCTCCTCAGTTTGTCACTCCTGCCATAGTATACCATGTGATTGTCTAATTCAAAGTGGCCAATACTAGTCCATTGAAGCTTACTAATGTCTAGGATATCGAGCTTTATGCTTTCCATTTCATTTTTGACAACTTTGAATTTTTCTAGATTCATAGTTTGTACATTCTACGTTCCAATAAGTCACGGATGTTTGCAGTTGTATCTCTTCATTTTGAGTTGTGCTACATGAGCAAATGGGGGTCCCAAAAGCTTTACTCCATCCATGTCATTAAGGTCAACTCTGAGGAGATAATTCTTCCCCAGTCATATTTTGAGTGCCTTCCAACCTGAGGGGGTCATCTTCTGGCACTATATCAGACAATGCTCTGCTGCTATTCATAAGGTTTTCACTGGCCAATTTTTTTTAGAAGTAGACTGACAGGTCCTTCTTCCTATCCTGTCTTAGTCTGGAAGCTCTGTTGACACTTGTCCACCATGAGTGACCCTGCCAGTATTTGAAATACCACTGGGATAGCTTCCAGCTTCACAGCAACATGCAAGCCACCATAGTAGCACAAACTGATAGACAAGTGGTGGCAAAGATATAGAAGTATAAATAACACAATCAGTAAGCTAAACCCGATAGACATATGCAGAAAACAGAACCCTGCAATGCTGTATATACGTTCTTTTCAAGCTCATATGGATTATTTATAAAAATTGGCTATATTTGGAGTCGTAGAACAAGAATTCGAAGAATCAACATTATATGGATAATGTTTTTGACCTCATGACAATTATTTAGAAATCATTAAAATAATAAGATAACATCCCCTCATTTGGAAATTAAAAAAAAAGTAACTTTCAATAGTTTATTGGTCAAAGAAGAGGTCATATTATAAATGAGAAAAATTTTATCTGGAATGAGAGAACTTGAGGGAAATGTATAGCTTTTCATGTTTGTATTATAAAGAGGAAATTTAAAAATTATTGACCTAATCAGGTCACTTTAGAAATTAGAGAAAGCACAGTAGAACAAATATAAATAAAAGGAAGGAAATAATAAAAATATTAAAGAAATTAATAAAATTAAAAATATGATACAATGAAGAGAATCAAGAAATAAAAAGTTAGTTCTTAGAAATGACTATTAGTCACCAAATAGCACGATTTTTCTTAAAAAAGAGAGAAAACACAAAGTAAGGAATGAAAAAGAGAACATAAGTACAGATACAGCAGAGATGAGATAAAGATAAAACTACAAGCAACTTTATGCCAATAATTTTAAAAAGAAAGTAGATGAATTCCTAGAAAAATGATTGCCCAAATTGACTTAAGAAGGATTTAAAAATTGAATCTATAGTTACATATCTTCCCACAAAGAAAGCACTAAGCCAGAGACTTTTTTTGGTTGAGATCTATCTATCATTTAAGGAAGACATGATTCCAATCATAAAGAAATGATTTCAAACACTCTCTAATTCGTTTTATGAGGATGGTACAACCTTGATACCTAAACCAAACAAAACGTAAAAGAACGGGAAATTGCAGACTAGTTAATCTCATTCATGAAAATAGATGCAAAAATTTGAAGCAGACTCTTAGGAACCCAAATGCGGAACTGTACAAAAGGTGTAGTACGCATTTCTGAAGTTGGGTTTTCCAAGGAATGCAAAGATTATCCAATATTAAAACGTCTTTAAGTATCCTTCACTAACTTACAGATTAAAATATGAACCCATGAAAGAACTACATGCCCATATTAAAATAAAGAACTGTTTATCAAAAGATACCTAAAACAAGTGAAACACAAGACTCAACTTGAGAGAAGAAATTTGTGGCATATATAACTGGTAAAGGAATGTTATCTAAAATACACAAATTTTCTTCTGAAAATTAGTAAGAAAAAGACAAGCAGCCTTACAGAAAACTGTGCAAATGATATGATCAGGCATTGCAGAGGAACAGAAGTGGCCAAAAATTATTAAAAGATGTGCAGCCTTATTAATAATCAGGAACGTGCACGTTAGAACCGTAATGAGGTACTATGTTACATCCATTAAAGTTGCAGAAGTAAAATGTATATTGATACCACGCATTGCTGAGGATGTGGAAAAAACTGACACTCTTATACACTGATGATCAAGATATGAATTGTCCAAAACCTTGGAAAACAATTTGGAATTATCTAGTTGAAGATGTGCAAACCTTACAACCCACAGTTCTGTTCCTACTTAGGTACCGAAGCAAAAATGACAAAACTAAAACTCTAGCACCTATGGATCGGCAGGTGCAAGAAGAATATTCACAGCTGCACTGTATATGACAGCCCCAATTCGGAAGCGACCCAAATGTCAATGGCAGGAGACTAAAACAAAACAACCCCACAGCAAAAAAAAAAAAAAAAGATGTCATTGAGTTGATTCCAACTCATGGCGAAACCATGCATTTCAGAGTAGAGCTGTGCTCCATAGAGTTTTCATAACTGTGGCCTTTCAGAAGCAGATTGCTGAGACGAGTCAGACAAATTTTGGCACATTCATACTGTGGAATACCACACTGCAGTGGAAAATGAAGGAAACTGCAGTTACTCACATCAACATGGAGGCATCTCACGAACAAAACATGGAATGAGAGCTAGTTGTAGAAGACTACCAACGGTATGATTCTGTTTGTACAAACGTAAAAAACAGGAAAAATTAAACAATGTATTTTTGGAATTTTAAATACATGTGGTAAAATATAAAAAAATAAGTTAATAAGAAACACACTATTTGGACTGGGAGAAGAGAGGGATGAAATGAGGGCAGGACTGCCTTCACATTACATTGTCTGTGAATGATGATTCCTGAAGTTGTAAAACACAGTGGCCCTGGGGAGGGGCCCACAGGGGCTTCATCATAAATGGTAACGTTCAGCTTCTTAAACTGGGTGGTCGATCACAGTGTATATCCTTTTGCTTGTAAAAAAAAAAAAAAGCATAGCACAAAAGAAAATTAATAAAAGAGAAAAGGAAGTGTAAAAACCTGCAGATAGAGAATGTGAATTCTTGTTCCAGCTCCACCCCTGACATAAAACTATGTCATCTTTGGCAAGTCACTTAGCTTCTCTGTGCCTCCTTTTTCTCGTTTTAATAAATGGTTATAACAAATTCAGCCCTACCTGTTTTATAGGATTTTGTGTTACTAACAAAATGAGATATTCACATGCAAGACAGTTTTCCTATGTATGACCTCAAAGCTTTATCTCCCCAAACTAATATTCAAAATCTGCATGACGACAGGTAAGAATGATCCATTTAATCATTCGCACTTCTTCTGCCAGTTGTGGTGCTCTATATAGTTATTAGTCAAAGACTTTCTAAAGCTGTAGCAGCTGGGATATAGTTGGCCGTGGAGATAGTACTGACCTTGGAATTAGAAAACTTGGTTTTAAACCCTGGCTTTGTCATTTAAACCCTGAGATGGTGGCAATTCACTTTCCACTTCTACTCTTAAGGTTTCTTAAAATGGCGGTTGTATTACCATTGTTGTAACAAGGGAATTGTAATATTCTCTTACGAGACAGTGGGGCTGCCCTTCATTTTGTGTAATCCACCTTGGCCGTATTGGTTGCAGCAGCAGCACAGCTTCCTTGCCCAGCTCATTCACACTAGTGCCTTTTCATCACTGTGAAAAACACACCCAACCTGATTGTTTTCTTCTGTGTTGGCAGTCTGTCTTTAGAAAATGGCCTGTTCTGCTGTTTAATTCTTGACTTTCCTGTTGACCACGTGTTCTTCTAATGAGAAGCTGCCACCTTCTCTCCTGCCCTTCTGCACTTCACTTCTAGTTAGCAACAAACAGTCCAACCAAGGTGACTGCTAGTACTTCTGATTATAGTCAAATAAATGCAGCCACTGAAGGAATGAGCAAAGTTAATGAGACCTGGTGTCCTTATCTCCACTTTGTGTGAGCTTCTATAGATTAAGTGTTAGTATTGGTAGATTGTATTGTTTTGATGACAAAAATCTAGAAATAATACCTCTGGATCCCATGCTCTTTACCTAGTTTCCCTCAAAGTTAACATTTTGTGAAACCATGGTATAACATCACTACGGATCTTTCTCAGATTTCCTTGTTTTACTTGTATTTACGTGTGTGTAGATCTGTGTATCCACACCATAGTTAAAGAATAGATTCATCACCACAAGGATTCCTTGTGCTGCCCTTTTGATAACAATATACACACCTTCCCCCATTCCTAACCCCTGCCAACTGTTAATCTGTTCTCCATTTCTATAATTTTGTCATTTTAAGAATGCTATATAAATGGAAGGGAGCCCTGGTGGTGCAATGGTTAAGCTTTCTGCTGCTAACTGAAAGGTTGGTGATTAGAACCCACCCAGTGGCTCTGCAGGAAAAAGACACGATGATCTGCTCCCATAAAGATTACAGCCTAGAAAACCCTATGGGGCAGTTCTACTCTGTCACATGGAATCGCTATGAGTCAGAATCAACTTGACAGCACACAACAACAACATATAAATGGAATAATACAGTGTGTACCCTTTTGGGATTAACTTTTTTCATTCAAAATTATTCCCTGGGGATTCATCCAAGTTGTTGCATGTATCAATACTGTATTTTTAATGAAAATAACACATGCCTTCTACATTTGTTTGCCAACCATGCCCTCCCCCTGCAAGATACTTTTGTAAACATATTATGCTAATTTTGGCAGCAACATGTAAAAAAAATGGCATAGAAGCACTTATAAAAATACCTAGTAGGGTGCAGTTGGCAAACAAATGTAGAAGTTGCATATTATTTGTGTAAAAACATGGGAGTTCATTCCTTTTATTGCTGAGTACTATTCTATGATGTAGATATATCACAGTTTGTTTAAACTTTCACTTATTGAAAAACGTCTGGATGGTTTCCAGTTTGGCCATTATGAACAGAGCTGCTATAAATACCTATGTACAAATTTTTCTGGAATAAATGCCTAAGAATTCAATTGCTGGGTAATATGGAAGTTACATGTCTAGTTTTGTAAGAAACTACCAAACTGTTTTCCAGAGTGGCTGTACCATTTAACATTTCCATAAGCAATGTATGGGTGATCCAGTTTCTCTGCATTCTCACCAACATTTGGTGGTGTCAATATTTTTTTATTCATTTTGGTAGGTGTGTAGTAATCTCATTGTGGTTTCCATTTTCCTTTTCCTAATGGCAAATGATGTTGAACATCTTTTCACATACTCATTAGTCATTTGCATATTTTCTTTGATGAAATGTCTGTTCATGTATTTTGCCCATTTTCTAATCGGATTGCTTATTTTTTACTGTTGAGTTTTGAGAGTTTTTTTTTTTTTAATATGTATTCTAGATACTAGTCCTTTGTCATATATGTGGTTTCCAAATAATTTCTCCTAGTCTGTAACTTTTTTTTTCCATCCTTTTCACATGGTCTTTTGCAGAGCAAAAGTTTTTAGTTTTAATGAAGCCCAATTTACCAAAAATTTTTTTTTATTGATTGTACTTTTGGTGTCAAGCATAAGAACTATTTGCCTAGCCTTAGATCATGAGGATTTTCTTCTATTTTTTTCCCTAAAAGTTTTATAGTTTTATGTTTTACGTTTAAGTGTTTGGTCCATTTTGAGTTAATTTTTGTATAAAGTGTGAGATTAGGTTTAGGTTCCCCCTGCCACCCCCCCCTTTTTTTTTTGCCTGTGGACGTCCAATTGCTCCAGCATCATTTGTTTAAAAAGCTATTCTTCCTCCATTCAACTGATTTTTCACTTTTGTAAAAAATTTGCTGGGTATATTTGTGTTGGCGTATTTCTGTGTTCTCTCTTCTGTTCCATTGATCTATGTGTCTATCCCTCTGCCAATACCATACAGCCTTAATTACCATAGTTATATAGCAAACATTAATATCAAGTGGTGGTGTAGTGGTTAAGAGCTATGGCTGCTAACCAAAAGGTTGGCAGTTCAAATCCACCAGGCACTACATGGAAACCCTATGGGGCAGTTCTACACTATGCTGTAGGTCACTATGAGTTGGAATCAACTCAACGGCAATGGGTTCTGGTTTTGGTTAATATCAGGTAGAGTGATTCCTCCCACTTTGTTTTTCTTTTTCAAGATTGTTTTGGCTAGTCTAGCTCCTGTGTGCCTTTCCATATAAATTTTGGAATAAGCTTATCTATGTGTATAAAAACCTTGTTGGGATTTTGATAAGAATTGCATTACACCTGTAGGTCAATTTAGGGGAGTATTGGGATTTTCATTATGTTGAGTCTTCCAATTAATGGACATGGTACATATCTCCATTTATTTAGTTATTCTTTGATTTCTTAGATGTAATTTTGTTAAGTATTTGAATCTAATACTCAGAGAACCTCACACTGATGTTACTTCAAAGATAAGAGTATATTTTTTGGGCAGCCCCACCATATTTTGGCATAAAATGAGAGTCTAAGCATATCCTTTGGACTACAGAATTGATCAATGAAGTTTGCAAGCCATTTTGTACATTATGGCACATTGGCACATTGTAATGGCCCACCAATAGCAGTTACAAACAGTTTTGCACTTCTGTTAGTTGCTGTCAATGTGGCTATGACTCGTAGCCACCTTATGTATAACAGAATGAAATGTTGCCCAGTCCTGTGCCATCTTTATGATTATTAATATGTTTGAGTCCTTTGTTTTGGCAATTGTGTCGACATAGCTCACTGTCCTTCTACTTTACCAACCATGATGTCCTTTTCTAGAAATTGTTCTTTCCTGATGATATGTCCAAAGTAAGGAAGAAAAAGTCTCACGATTCTCTCTCCTACGGAGCATTCTTGTTATATTTCTTCTCAGACTTGTTTGTTCATTTTTCTGACAGTCCCTGGTATATTCAGTATTCTTCGTCAGTACCACATTTTGAATGTATCAATTCTTTTTCTATCTTCCTTTTCCATTGCCTGGCTTTTACATGCATATAAGGTTATAGAGAAGGCCATGACTTGGGTTAGGCATACCTTAGTCATCAAAGTGATATCTGTGCTTTTTAAAACTTTAAAGAATTTTTTTTTGCAGCAGATTTACCCAGTGCATATGTCATTTGATTTCTTGACTGCTGCTTCCATAGATGTTGATTGTCGATCCAAGTAGAATGAAATCATTGACAACTTCAATTTCCTTTTCATTTATTATGATTCTGTTTATTGGCCCAAGTTTTACACTAAAAGAAGTATAATGTAGCATTTATTTTTATTTCATGATTTACTCATTCTTTTGTTTATTGATATGTATCATAAATTCAAGAGTGAAAGTCTGAAAGGATACATTGTAGGCACTGTGGCAATGATCCTATGTTCCCTAACAGAAATGCTTTCTAGGGGCGGAGCTTTTACTCTGTATTTGCCAGTTTGCTTGTATATATTCCCAAACAGACTGTAAACTATTTGAAGATACCAATATAGTAGATGTTCATTACATATTTTTAAAGTATCCAGCAAATCACACAATTTTGGGATTCTTTTCTTGGTTCTTTTCCTCCTTTATATACTAGATTACATTCTTTTGAGTTTCCTGTGCTATTTGAAACCATCTCTATCCCTGACTTCCTAGAATATTACAATCTCCTAGTTTATCTCTTACTTTTAAAAACATATTGTGGTAAAATATATATAACAAAACGTTTTCCATTTGAACTGTTTTTATATGTACAGTTCACCATGTTGCGCAACCATCACCATTTACAATTTTTGTCGTCGCTCTTAACAGAAATTCACTTTCCCTTATTAACTTTTTTTTTTTAAAACTAGTCTTTTATTGTGTGTATTCCTTAAGTTCTTTTCTTGGGCCCACTACCGTTTGCTCCATTTCACGTTGCAGGGAACATCTCTCATTACTTTGCTCAGCATCTATTCCTTCTAGGAACAGCTTCTCTCCCACTACATGGGATTATAGTGGGGCTTTCATGGTTAGGACCTGACCCAATCAGAGGCTTAACTAGGGTATGGCAAGTATGGCAGGTATTGCACCAGCCCTGTGGCACCATTGTACAGGTTCTATTAACCCAGTATGGCCAATGGCGTATCTATGGAAAATGGTGCTTTTGGCAGGCACTAAAATTGCTCCCCTGTCCAGACATCTGACACCCCTCTGTTAGATAACATTACCATAATATCAACTCAAAACTACAAATCAGACTTGTTAATCTTTTTATTAACACATTACCATGCTTGAGGAAGGACGTCGGACCACACCTGGTTAATAGAAAATGCTCAGTGGCACTGTGAACCCAGGGCCAGTGCAATACCCTAGATACACCACTGCCCAGTCTGGCCAAGTAGAAAAACTCATTTGAACATAGTAATTGGTCTAGGAATGGACACATGATCAAAGTAGGGCTCATCAGAGTCCTTTTAGGTTTTTATGTGATTGCTGGAGGAATAGGGTTGTTTTTTAAAATCTGGGATTGTAAACTGAGGCTCAGTCATTCAACAAATACTTATTGCATGCCTACTCTGTGGCAAACTCTGTCTGTGGGCTCCAAATGACACGAACTCAGAGCTGTCTGTGGCCATGTGTGCCGCCACAGGGAGACAGCCTACTTAAGAATGAAGCTAGCACAGGGAAAAGTGTTGTTAGAAAAGAACAACACCACTCCTAACCTTATTAGAGCATCTAGATCTAGCTGTGCCTGATGCTTATATTGGACTCCAGTTAAGAAGAAGCCATGAGATTAAGATTTTCACTCAGGCTTTATCAGTAATATACGTGCCCTGATCCTAATCATTTTAAAATCTGGATCTTTAATTCTGTCTGCACACTTATTTTTATTTCTGGATACCTATTATATACAGGCCCTTGGATATTCCAGTGATTTATGAAAAAAATATATATCAAAGTAAAATAATTATCATAAATTTACAAGAATATAAGCTCCATGAGGTGAAGGACTGTGTTGTTCCTTATGTTCAGTTCTGGTATCATGGTAAAGGAAGCAGTTGTTCATGGAGGTAATCAGCCACATATTCAATATCTTCCCCCTATTTCTGACTCTCCTTCCCCTGTGCCTTATACGGCTGCTTGGAAGTTTTTAAGACCCTAAGCATTATGCATTGAACTAGGAGGTAGAATAGGAACACTAAATGTTATTAGGCCAATTAACTGAGATGTCCCATGAAACCACGACCCTAAACCTCCAAACCAAGGAACAAATCCCATGAGATGTTTGGTTGTACGTAAGTGGACACAGCAGCTACTTTTTCTTTTTTGTGATTTTTGTAAATATATTTTATCACACAACTTTTGTCAATTCAATGTTTTACAAGTGTACAGTTTATTGACAGCCATTACAATAATTGGCTGTGTAACCCTACCTTTAATCAACATGAGTTTTCTATTCCTGTTGCTCCCACTTTCCCTCTCCCTCCAGTCCCTGGTAACCACTAATAAACTTTGGTCTCTATACATTTGCCTTTTCTTGTCTTTTTCTATAAGACAAATCATACAATATTTGTTCTTTTGTGGTTGACTTATAAAAAAATTTTTTTTTCTTTTTTTTTATTTTACTCAGCATAATCTTTTCAAGCTCCATCCATATTGTAGCATGTATCAAGGCTTCATTTCTTCTACTGCTGAGTAGTATTCTCTGTATGTATGTACCACATTTTTCTTTTTTTTTTTATTCATTGTTGATGGGCATTTAGATTGTTTCCACCTTTTGGCTATTGTGAATAGTGCTGCAATGAACATTGGTGTACAAGTCTCTGTTTCAGTCTCTGCTTTCAAATCTTTGGGTATATACCTAGGAGTTGAATTGCTGGGTCATATGTAGGGTTGCTATTAGTCAGAATTGACTGGAGGGCAGTGGGTTTTATGGTAGTTTATAATTTTCATTGTATAAGTCCCTCCTGTCTTTGGATTTTGTAATTCACTGCAGTGTCTCACAGAACTCACGAACCATATCTCAAGGAAATGGCTCACGAGGTTTTGGAGGCTGGCAAGTTCCAAATCTGTGGGTCAGGCATCAGGCTGGAGGCTTCTCCTGGTCTATGTGGCTGCAGGGGACGTAGGACAGGGTGAAGCTGCCCTATAAGGTTTTCAAGGCTATAAATCTTTATGCAAGCAGACTGCCACATCTTTCTCCCATGGTGGGTTTGAACCGCTGGTCTTTTGGTTAGCAGCTGAGTGCTTTAACCGCTGCACCACCAGAGCTCCTATAAGTCCTTCACATCCCTGGTTAGATTTATTCCTAGGTATTTTATTCTCTTAGATGCTATTGTAAATGGAATCATTTCCCTAGTTTCTTTCAGATTTTTCATTGCTGGTGTATAGACATCCAACTGATTTTTGTTTGTTGACCTTGTGCGCTGCTACTTTGCTAAATTCCTCTATTAGCTCTAGAAGTTTTCTTGCAGCCTCTTTGGGATTTTCTATATGTGGAATCCTATCATCTGCGAATAAAGATAATTTTACCTTTTTTCTTATCTGGGTACATTTTTATTTCTTTTTCTTGTCTTATTGTTGTGACCAGGACTTCTAAGACAAAATTGAATAGAAGTGATGAGAGCGGGCACCCTTGTCTTATTCCCAATTTCAAGGGGAAAGCTCTAAGTTTTCCTCCATTAAGTATAATGTTGGCTGTTGGCATTTCATATATGCCCTGAATCATATCGAGGAATTTCCCTTCTATTCTAATATTCTTTAGGGTTTTTGTCAAGAAGCGGTGTTGGATTTTATCAAATGCTTTTTCTGCATCCATAGAGATGATCATATGGTTCTTTTACTTTGTTGTATTGATGTGGTATATTACGTTGATTGATTTTCCAATGTTGAACCATCCCTGCATTCCTGCAATAAACCCTACTTGGTTATGGTGTATGACTCCTCTAAAATACTGTTAGATTCTGTTCATTAGTATTTTGTTGAGAATTTTTGCATCTGTATTCATAAGAAGTATTGGCCTGTAGTTTTCTTTTCTTGTGGTGTCTTTGGCTTTGGTATCAGGGTTATGTTTGCTTCATAGAATGAAATTTGGGAGTATTCCTTCCTTCTCTATCTTTTGGAAGAGTTTAAACAGCACTGGCATCAGATCTTGTTCTTCTCATCTTTAGTGAGTGTTTTTCTTTACTATAGCAGGTCTCAAGGATGTTGGAATGTGGAGGCTTGAGGAGTGAGTTTATTAGAATCACTCTGGGAAATTTGTCAGTTGAGGAGTACTACTTCACTTTTTTGTAGGTATATAGGCCTTTTTTTTTTTAATAAATCAAATCAAGTTTTACAAGTAAAACTCACTAGTGTTAGAAATCCATGTTAAATCCTTTTACCAAAATGAAGAATTTTATAAACCTCCTAGTTCTTCAGTTTTGTAAATGTTCTAGTTATGTTTTACTACCATCCATAGCCATTCCAAGTCTTAATGGCTGAAAACAATGGCAATTTGATTATATCATGAATTTGCAGGTTGGAAATTCATGCAGGTCTTGGCTAGTCTCCTATTCCATGTGATGTTGACATTGGCCACTCGTTAATATTAGCTGGCCAGTGCACTAACCTGGCATACCTGTATATATGATGCACTGAGTGGATTGTTTTATAATACACTCCTCCTCTACAAGACAAAATTATTTTCAGTAATAACATGAAATAAAACTAATAAAAAATAATAGTGTTCACAAAAGAAATACAATGAAGCATTTTCTTTTATTTAATTTTGTACATAAATCATATCACTTAAAAAAATGTAAAACATACTACAATACAAAAAAGGCAAAAAAGCACAACTATTTTTTTTTTTATTTAGTAGTTTTTATGCCTATGAACATAGCTTAAACTTTGACCCTTTGGTTACAGACTGATATAATATTTTATGTAAATAACATTATTACATAATTATTACATTATTTAATTATTTGAATTAAAATTAAATAAATATTTTATTTAATTTTAATTCAAATAATTAATTTATTAAAGAAGGAATAATTAAAATTATAAATTTTAATTAAAAACAAGTAATTAAATTATCAAATAGTATTTTAATAAAAATTATAATGTTTAAAATTATTGAATAATGTAAACCTAGGGAACTGCTAAATTATATCCCTGATGTAACATTTTATTTTCTTTGACCTATTCTTTAGGTTTAAACCAAATAAATAACAACTAAAATAGAAGAGCAAAATTTAATTTGTAGAGATATTATTTAAATTCAGTGAAATGCTTTATGTATAACCTAAAATTTGTACTTATCGAGCATAAATATCACACCTTGGAATTTGCACTTTGTTTCATTGTTTTAAATTTTAAACACAAATAAAAATTCTAAGTGGTTGAGTAGAATGACAGAGCCCAGGTTCTGTTTTTTGTCTTTGCAACTACTGTGTCTCATTGTTTGCCTGAGCCCACCAGTTAATGCGGAAATATGTAGTCCCAGAGCAGTGGGAGAACAAACTGTCCACCACTGTCACAATGTCTGCAAAGAGAGCTTGAAATGAACAGGTGTTACTGAAGCTGGGTGTGTTGTGAGTTGACTGTATAACTGGGAATTCTCCGAATTAATTTCCATGTAGAATGCAATGTTTATTAAAGGAGAAGTAACAAAAATATGCTAATTTGAAGTGTACATGCATATTATTAAAACTTAACAGTAAGCATAACAATTATTTAGAAATTAACCCACAAAAGATGTTTTCAAATAGGAAAATTTTTCACTCACATTGTTTAGAATTGTCAGCTCATAGTGATAATACAAAGCAGACCAACTTTTTGCCCATTTTATTATTATTTTTAAATTCTCTACACACAACAAACCTCTTTATTGCCTGTACCTGGGACAGACTGGTATAGTACAGGTTTGGAGGGTCTAGGATGCTTTAGGCCTTGGCAGGGATGGCCGGAAGGCTGGTCTCAGCTGGGACTGTCAACCAGTGCACTTACGTGTAGCTCTCCAGCATGGCAACCTCTGGCCAGTCAGACATCTTACAAGATAGTTCAGAAAAAGTGTCCTAAAAGATCTGGGCAGAAGCTATAAACCTTGAACATCAGAATATCTGTTCCCATGCATTCTTTAGATCAAGCAAGTCACTAAGACCAGTCCAGATTCAAGGAGGAAAGAATTTACCCCTCACCTCTCAATAGAACTCAAACCCATTGCCATTGAGTCGATTCTGACTCATAGAGACTCTATAGGACAGAATAGAATTGCCCCATAGGGTTGTGGATTCAAACTGCTGGCCTTTTAGTTAGCCGCCAAGCTCTTAACCACTGTGCCACCAGGGCTCCCCTCTCAACAGAGAAGTAGCAAAAACTTTGGAGTCATCTTTAATCTTCTCAAGTTAATATACATTTTTATTTGGAGAATTTGCATTATTTTTGGATTCTCTCCCTCCTTTACTTCTTACCCGTAACTATCCAAGTCTGCTGTTTTTTCCCCTGTCATGTCTCCCTTTGATTCTGTTGCCTTTTTATTTCCCCAACAAAAGCCTTATGCAGGCCCTTAAAATGCATGAATAGATTATTGTGACTGCTGTATTTCTGGTTCTATTCTTTTCCCGTTTTTTTTTTTATTTTAAATTAATTAATTAATTTCTTAAAGGCCCATTTGAGGGAGCAAGCAGCATAGCATAGTGTAGGTGCACAAGCTCTGGAGCCATTCTGCCTGGAATCAAGTCATAGGTACTTAAATTAAACTCCTTGTGCTCCAGGTCCAAGATCTGTACACTGGGGATAATGATAGTCTCTACCTTATCCAACTGTGTGACACTAAAGTATCGTAATACATCTAAAGTTCTTTGAACAGCATCTCTCACATGGTATATGCTTAGCAAAGGATAACTATTATTATTACCACATGTCTTAATTTGGGTCTACCCAGAAGTAGTCCCTGAAACAAAGATGCAAGTGAGGATGTGAAACAGGGAAGGGAAGGCATTCAACAAGGCAAATTACTACTCTGCAAAACTAATGCCACCAGAGAACTCTGGCAACCACTGTAGAACATACATCTCAGAGTTATCCCACCTAAGGGGCAAGAGGACTGGGTATTTTTACACCAACTCTCATCCATCATTGGATAAGGGTTCCTTCCAAACCCAAAACCAAACCTATTGCTGTCAAGTTGGTTCTGACTCATAGAGACCCTATGGGACAGAGGAGAACTGCCTCATGGGGCTTCCAAGGAGCTGCTGGTGGATTCGAACTGCTGACCTTTTAGTTAGTGGCCTGAGCTCTTAACCACTGTGCCACTATTGCTCCAAGTTTCCTTCCAAGCCCAAAACTCATTGCCGTAGAGTTGATTACAACTCACAGTGACCCCACAGGACAGAGTAGAACTGCCCCCATAGGGTTTCCAAAGAGTGCCTGGTGGATTTGAACTGCTGACCTTTTAGTTATTAGCCGAACTCTTAACCTCTACGTAACCAGGGTTTCCAGTTTCTTTCCAGGGGGGTGTTAATTCCCTGCTACTTCCATTCTGCTGTGTGAGAAACCCCCAGGCAAAGAGATGCAGGTGCTCCAGTTGAAAGTCAGCAAATGGGCACAGACATGGTAAGGCCCAAGGGGATATGAGAAGGGCACTGAGGAGTCTTCCTTACCATATTATTCATTCACCCAGGATTATAACTGGGTTCCTATTATGAGCTGACCACTGTGAAAATTGTCCAAATACAGCTTGGAGACAGAATGAAGTAGTAGAGAAAGTAGATGTAAGAGATGGGAGTATGGAAAGTGCCCATGATAGTTGGGTTATCCACCCATGGGAATACTGATATTCAAGGACTTTCATCAAATGGGCTGTCTGTATTTATCCACTTTCCCCCGTAATATTTCCTTGTATTATCTCTCCAGTTACCAAGGCTGAGGTATTTACCATTGCATACACAAATCTTGATGATTCCTACTTTAAGGATACAAGGACAATATCATTAATGCAGTAAAGTAGGAGGAGAGTTACTTTCTTCCCAGCCCAGTAAAGATTTATAGCTGTAAAAACAGTCCGTAAACTTCTGCGCAAAACACACATTTCCCGCAAACTGTATTCATAAATTCTGAGAATGTTGTAACCTACAGACTAGTACTTCAAAATCTGATTTGAATTTGTGGAAAGCCTTTTAAGACTACTGGTCAGTTACCCTACAATTGGAACCTTCCATTCAGACTCTCAAGGGTCTTCTCTGCAGGCACACAACAAAGGTAGGAGGCATACTGGGAAAAAAGTCTTGATGGAAGGGCATTGTATTTGACTTGTACTTCTGGGTTGTATCACTCTGGGTTGATTTTGGGTCTGGTCTGTGACCCAGGAACTGAAAGGCTATAGTGCTGGGCTGGTTTTCATAAAGGGAGGTGACCATCTTCTCCTGGAGTTATTTGTGCTGAGCCACACTAGGAATGTTTTTGAAGTGGTGTACTCATTAAAAACTCAAAACCAGAAGAAATCATAGGGGTGAAGCATTGCAAATCTCTTCTGTTTATTCAGGCAGCATGTTACCACTGTGTGGGCAAAGGTTTTATTTTTTCAGTTTGGAATCAATCCCCTGAAACTAGTGCTAGCCTCATTAGATTTTCAGTCGGCAACTATTTGGTGAGTGCTCAAGGAATATACCACTGAATGTGGGGAGTATATGTGGAAAAAAACAAAAACTAAAACCCCAAAACTCTAGCCTGGAGAAGTTTACAGGTCAAACTAATGTATAATCAAAATAAATGTATACTTTTAAATGTAATAATTACTAATGTATAGTTAGGGAGAGAAATGGATGAGAACTGAGCTAGTGCGTTAAAGAATGGGTAGAGTGAAGTTGAGAAGGTTGCAAAGACACATATCCCTGACCTAAGCACTTCCTCCCTGATTTTTCTTATTTGTGTTTTAAGGGAGGCTATAGCTGCATGCTGACGAGCAGCCACAGGGTACTTTGGAGGCTTTATCATAGAAAGTTCTGACCCTTGGTGAGCTGTAGGCCAGTGCAGCTCAACAGAACTTTCTGTGATGGTGGAACTGTTCTGTGCAGTCCAATATGGACTAGCCATACTTGGATTGTGGCTAGTTTGACTGAAGAACTGAAATTCAAAAAAAAAATTAAGCTTATTTAATTAAATTTAAATTTTAATAGATACACGTGGCTGGTGGCTACCATATTGAATAGCATAGGTCAAGACAATGCTTATTTGTGAGAATGAACCACCTCCTGAACAGTGGAAATTGGAGGACTAGATAAGAACAAAGGCTGGTAAGAGGCAAGGTGGCTTAGGTGGCTGAAGCAAACTCTAAGGCTGCTGTTTGTGTAATGGAGGCCCATGTATCAGTCAGGGTTTGTTCAGGAGGCAGAAACCAAACCAGTTACTATAATTTTTTTTATTGAGGTGAAATAGATGTAATGTTACAAACAGCCGTTTTAAAGTGAACAATTGAATGGCATTTAGTACATTCACGATTTTGTACAACTACCACCTCTATCTGGTTCTCGAACATTTCATTATCCCAAAAGAAATCCCATACGCATTAAGTAGTTTCTCTCTGTTCCCCCTCTAACCCTAGCCCATGACAATCACCAGTCTGTATTATGTCTCTGTACATTTACCTGTTCTGTGCACTTCATATAAATGGAATCGTACAATATGTGACCTTTTATGTCTGGCTTCTTTCACGTGGTAGCAGCACTATTCGCAGTATACAAAAGGTGGAAATAGCCCAAATGTCCATAATTGGATGAATGGATAAACAAGTTTGTGGCTTATACATACACGTGGAATATGATTAAGCCATAAAAATGAATGAAGTACAGATACATGCTACCATGTGGATGAATGATACCAGTTCCTCTCTGACAGAGGAAATGTCATAGATAGAACTGTTAACTTGGTAGGTATAAAACTGCTAAGTAGATAACTGAAAACAGAAAAAGAGTATCACAGAGGTGGCAACTGCAGGCAGCAGTTACCAATCATAGGGTTGGAACAAAGGGAAGAGGTTAGAATTATTAAAACATAGGAACTTGGTGGAGCCCCGCAGAACTGAAACTCGGACCTCTGAGATGGGGGGTGCTGTCTGGCTGGTGCTGGTGCCTTTGAAGGGGATGCTTGAAGCTGGTTCGGAAAGTATTGGAAACACTACAAGCTGAATTCAATTGCCACCATGCAAAGGAATTGCTGCTGCTGGAATTAAGCAGAGTTTCTAGGGTGACACTCGTAGGAATAGTAAGCCAACAGTAAGCCAACAGTGAGCCCACAGTGAGCCAGTAGGAAGCAGACAGGAAGGACCATGTCTCTTCTCTCCACTCCAACCTTGCAGCCTACATATATTGCCAGCTATTAGAAAAGCCTGATGTGTTCAATGGTGGCATTCTTGCCTTCTACGTGGTAGGCCAGGGTTCGATTCCCAGCTGATGCACTTTGTACACAGCTACCACCTGTCTGTCAGTGGAGACTTACATGTTGCTATGATGCTGAACAGGTTTCAGTGGAGCATCCAGATTAAGACAGAAAGACAGACTAGGAACAAAGGCCTGGTGATCTACTTCTAAAAATCAGCCAGTGAAAACTCTATAGAACTCATTGGTCTAATTCACAACTGATCATGGGTATGGTGCAGGACGGAGCAGCTTTGCATTTATTGTGCTTGGGGTCCTGACGAGTTGGGGGCCACTGGATGGCAGCTAGCAACAATAATAATGGGGAAGTCAGCTGGCAAAGCAGACATGTGGCTGCAGAGTTCCAACACCAGCATCACAAAGCAGAGTATAAAAAACCCACTGCCTTTGAGTCGATTCCGACTCATAGCGACCCTATAGGACAGAGTAGAACTGCACCATAGAGTTTCCAAGGAGCACCTGGTGGATTTGAACTGTCAACCTCTTGGTTAGCAGCCGTAGCACTTAACCACTACACCACCAGGGTTTCCAAAGCAGAGTATAGTAGGATGTTTTTGGAGCCAAGAGACAATCGCTTAATAACTGGCACAGCCCATAAAAGAAAAGAAGACAGGCTTCACTGATAGAGCTTGGATGTGTGTAGAGAAGATGAGAACCTCAGGTACAGTTTCCTATTATGGCACAGAGTTCCCTCCTCCTTTATTATCTCCTGGGTGTAAGGAAAGTATCTACCTGGCCAAGGTAGAATGAGGTACAATACATTTTTTCTTTTCCAGATTGCAAGGAGAAGATATTTACTGGAGGTTTACAGTAAGTCTAGAGAAGTTCTGGAGTCCCTGGGTGGTGCAAATGGTTAACATGCTAACCTGCTAACATAAAGGTTGGAGGTTCGAGTTCCACCCAGGTGCACCTTGAAAGAAAGCCCTGGTGATCTACTTCAAAAAATTAGCTATTGAAAACCTTATGGAGCAAAATTCCTCTCTGACACACATGGGATCGCCATGAGTCGGAGTTGACTCAATGGCAGCTGGTTAGAGAAAATTTGCTCTAACGTTTGACTATTCAGAGAGGAATCATGCCATCCTCTTCCTATCCCTCAAGATATCTCTCACCTTCATTTTTTAAAATTGAAATATACTTCACTAATATAAAAATAACTGTTTTAAAAGAGTGACTCAGTGGTTTTTAGTATTTTCAAAATGCTGTGGAACCTTCACAATTTAATTCCAGAATATTTTCATCACCCCCAAAAGAAACTCTGTACTCAATAGCAGTTATATACTCTCCATTCTTCTCTCGCAGCCCCTGTTGTTAGGTGCTGTCCAGTCCGTTCTGACTCACAGCGACCCTATGCGCAAAAGAGCAAAACACTGTCCTGACCTGCATCGTCCTCACAATCATTGCTATGCTTGAGCCCATCTTTGCAGCCACTGTGTCAATCCATCTCATTGAAGGTCTTCCTCTCTTTTTCTGACCCTCTACTTTACCAAGCATGATGTCCTTCTCCAGGGACCGGTCTTTCCTGATGACATGTCCAAAGTATGTGAGATGAAGTCTTGCCATCCTCACTTCTAAGGAACATTCTGGCTGTTCTTTTTCCAAGACAGATTTGTTAGTTTTTTCTGGCAGTCCATGGTATATTCAGTACTCATCACCAACATCATAATTCAAAGGCATCAGTTCTTCTTTGGTCTTCCTTATTCATTGTCCAGCTTTTGAACGCATATGAGGCAATTGAAAATACAATGGCTTGAGTCAGGAGCACCTTAATCCTTAAAGTGACATCTTTGCTTTTTAACTCTTTACAGAGGTCTTTTGCAGCAGCCAGTGCAAAATGTTGTTTAACTTCTTGACTGCTACTTCCATGGGAGTTGATTGTGGATACAAGTAAAGTGAAATATTTGATAGCTTCAATCTTTGCTCCATTTATCATGATGTTGCTTATTGGTCCAATTATGAGGATTTACGTTATCTTTATGTTGAAGTGTAATGCATACAGAAGGCTGTAGTCTGATTTTCATCAGTAAGTGCTTCAAGTCCTCTTCACTTTCAGTAAGCAAAGTTGTGTCATTTGCGTAACGCAGGTTGTTAATGAGTTTCCCTCCAATCCTGATACCACATCCTTCTTCATATAGTCAGATTTTCGGATTATTTGCACTGCATACAAATTGAATAAGTATGGTGAAAGGAGACAACCCTGACACACACCTTTTCTGATTTTAAACCACGTAGTATCATCTCGTTCTGTTCGAATGACTGCTGCTTGGTGTATGTACAGCTTCCTCATGAACATAATTAAGTGTTCTGGAATTTCTGTTCTTCACGGTGTTATCTATCCATAATTTGTTATAATCAACACAGTTGAATGCCTTTGCATAGTCAATAAAACACAGGTAAACATCTTTCTGGTATTCTCTGCTTTCAGCCAAGATCCATCAGACATCAGCAATGATATTCCTTGTTCCACATCCTCTTCTGAATCCAGCTTGAATTTCTGGCAGTTCCCTGTCCATGTCCTGGTGCAACTGCTTTTGAATTGTCTTCAGCAAAATTTTACTTGCGTGTGATATTAATGATATTATTCTATAATTTCTGCATTCTATTGGGTCACCTTTCTTTGGAATTGGCACAAAGATGGATCTCTCCCAGTTGATTGGCTAGGTAGCTATCTTCCAAGTTTCTTGGCATAGACGAGTGAGCACTTTCAGCGCTGTATTGATTTGTTGAAACATCTTGATTGATATTCCGTCAATTTCTGAAGTCTTATTTTTCACCAGTGCCTTCAGTGCAGCTTGGACTTCTTCCTTCAGTACAATCGGTTCTTGAATATATGCTATCTCCTGAAATGTTTGAACATCGACCAGTTCTTTTTGGTGTAGTGACTCTGTGTATTCCTTCCATCTTCTTTTGATGCTTCCTGTGTTTGATATTTTGTTCAGAGAATCCTTCAATATTGCGAACTTGCGATTTGAATTTTTTCCTCAGCTCTTACCTTTTGAGAAATGCTGAGTGTGTTCTTCCCTTTTAGTTTGCGTATTTCATTATAACACTTTGTCTTCTTGAGCCACCCTTTGAAATCTTCAGCTCTTTTCCTTCATCATCTCTTTCATTTGCTTTAGCTTCTCTACATTCGAGGGCAAATTTCAGGGTCTCTTCTGACATCCATTTTGGTCTTTTTTTTTCCTTTCCTGTCTTTTTAATGACCTTTTACTTTCTTCATGTATGATGTCCTTGATGTCATTCCACAACTTGTCTGGTCTTCAGTCATTAATGTTCCGAGGGTCAAATCTATTCTTGAGATGGTCTCTAAATTCAAATGGGATATACTCAAGGTCATATTTTGGCTCTTGTGGACTTGTTTTAATTTTCCTCAACTTCAACTTGAACTTGTATATGAATAAATGATGGTCCGCTCTACAGTCTGCCCCTGGCCTTGTTCTGATACAGCCTGTCATGGATTGAATTATGTCCCCCATAAAATGTGTGTATTAATTTGGTTAGGCCACAATTCCCAGTATTCTGTGGTTGTCTTCCATTTTGTGATTGTAATTTTGTGTCAGAGGGGATTAGGGTGGAATTGTAATTTTATGTTAAAGAGGATTAGGGTGGGATTGTAACACCCTTACCAGGTCGAATCCCTGATCCAATGTAAAGGGAGTTTCCCTGGGGTGTAGCCTGCACCACCTTTTATCTCTCAAGAGATTAAAGGAAAGGGAAGTAAGCAAAGAGTTGGGAACCTCCTAACATCAAGAAAGCAGCACTGGGAGCAGAGTGAGTCCTTTGGAACTGATGTTCCTGTGCTGAGATGGTCCCATACCAAGGGAATACTGATGACAAGGACCTTTATCCAGAGCCGACAGAGAGAGAAAGCCTTCCCTGGAGCCGGTGCCTTGAATTCATACTTCTGGCCTACTGCACTGTGAGAGAATAAACTTGTCTTTGTTAAAGCCATCCACTTGTGCATTTCTGTTATAGCAGCACTAGATGACTAAGACACAGCCTTTAAACCAAAAAACCAAACCCACTGCCGTTGAGTTGATTCTGACTCATAGCAACCCTGTAGGACAGAGTAGAACTGCCCTGTGGGGTTCCAAGGCTGTAAATGTTTATGGAAGCCAATTGCCATATCTTTCTCCCCTGGAGCAGCTAGTGGTTTCAAACTGCCAACCTTTTGGTTAGCAGCCAAGTGCTTTATACACTGCACCACCAGGGCTCCTTGGCACAAACCGTAGCAACGATTAATCTGCTTTCTGTCTCTATGGATTTGCCTATTCTGGACATTTAATATAAATGGAATCATATAATATGTGGCCTTTTGTGTCTGGCTTCTTTCATTTAGCATAACGTTTTTAAGGTTCATCTGTGTTGTAGCTTGCGTCAGTACTTTTTTGAGGCTGAATAATATTGTATTGCATTTTAAGAATTTTGTTTAACCACTCATCAGTTGATGGGGTTTTGGGTTATTTCCACTTTTGGTTATTTATTTTTGTTGTACTTTAGATGAAGGTTTGCAGAGCAAATTAGTTTTTTATGAAATAATTTATACACGTTTTGTGACATTGGTTACCAGCCCCAACACGTATCAACACTCTCCCCTTCTTGACCTTGGGTTCCCTGCTACCAGGTTTCCTATCCCCTCCTGCCTTCTTGTCCATGCCCCTGGGCCATTGGGCCCATTTAGTCTGGTTTTGTTTTATGGGCCTGTCTAATCTTTGGCTGAAGGGTGAACCTCAGGAGTGACTTCATTACTGAGCTTAAAGGGTGTCCAGGGGCCGTACTCTTGGGGTTTCTCCAGTCTCTGTCAGACCAGTAAGTCTGGTCTTTTTTTGTGAGTTAGAATTTTGTTCTACATTTTCTGCAGCTCTGTCCAAGACCCTCTATTGTGATCCCTGTCAGAGCAGTCAGTGGTGGTAGCCAGACACCATCTAGTTGTGCTGGACTCAGTCTGGTGGAGGCTGTGGTAGTTGGGTCCATTAGTCCTTTGGACTAATTTTTCCCTTGTGTCTTTGGTTTTCTTCATTCCCCCTTGCTTCAGATGGGGTGAGGCCAGTGGATTATCTTAGAAGGCTGCTCACAAGCTTTTGAGACCCCCAGATGCTACTCACACTTTTGGTTATTATGAATGATGCTGTTATAAACGTTTGCATGCAAGCTTTTTTGTGGATATATATTTTCATTTTTCTTGCATATGTACATACTTAGGAGTGAAATTGCTCGTTCGTATGGTAACTCTGCTGCCATGATTTGGAATGAACTGGACAGCAACTAACAGCAACAGCAACAACATGGTAACTGTGTTTATTGGGTACTTCTTTAAAAGTTATGTTTTTAAGATTTTAGCTTTATCTACCATTTATTATATGCATGTTTCTGCTTTTTGCTTTTATTTGACTGTTTTGATAATTTTCTTTGTATCTTTTTCTTTTTTAAAAGCACAAGAAATATATGAACACTTCAAAAATTAATTTAATTAATGAAATAATAAAAAACTGCAAAGAGTGAAATGTAAACATATGTTTTCAGCTCTCTGATTCTCCTCTTTCCCTTCCAGGGATAACCATTGTTACAGTATTTTTGCATTTGTTTTCTTCCAGTTCTTTTTTTTTTTATATGCATTAACATACATATTTGTGTGTCTCTATGTATCTATGTAAACAAAATCTTGTTTTATTCAGTGTTCTAAGGTCGACTCGACGGCACTGTGTTCTGGGTAAGGATTTTTTTACTTAACAAATATATTTACATGTTAATTCTTAGAAATCTGTCTCTTTCCTGGTTTCTCTGCTACCTCCCTGACCACTCCTTTTCTGTCCCCTTTGCAACCCTTGCATATTGGAGTACATACTTTAAACTTCAAACATAGCCTCCTCTCTTCCCTTGTCCTTCTCTTCCATTTCTCTACTGCCTCTTTCCTCCTTCCCCCTTCCTTCTCTTTCCCTCTATTTTTCACTCCTTTTTCCCTCTTCCTACTCTGTACTTTCTCCTCACAAGATCTCATTCATACTCCTGGTTTCAATTGCCACTTTTATTTTATGACTTAAATTTTTTCATTTTCAGCCCAGATGTCTCCTTTGCATTCCAGGCCTGACTGTCCAACTTCCCACTAGATACCTTCATTTCAGTCCCATCGCAAATCTGGTTCCCTTCCAGTGTTCCTCACTGCAGGGGATCCAGCTGCACATCTGCTTAATTCCACAAAGCAGACGCCAGTCATTCCTGACATCTCCTTTTCCTTCATCTCTCACACTCAATCCTATTGAATGAATCCAAATTTGGCTGGTTTTGTCTCCTAAATCTCTCTCGACTCTGCCTATTTCTCTTCATTTCCACAGACACTGTGCCAGCCTTTCACTTCGACCACAGAGATAGTCTCTTGACTGGTGTCCACCCATTTGCTGAGGCTCCCAGCCAAACCATTTCACTTAGTGCAGCCAGAGTTATCTTTTAAAATTTAAATTAGGTTGTGTCATCCTTCTGCATCAAGACTTTCAGTGGCTTCCTGTTGTCTCAGGAGTTAGACAAAATAATACGGTCTACAAGGCTGTTCATGGTCTTGCACTGCTTACCTATCCAGCCTTATTTTATTGTACTCTCTCAGTCCCCTGAGCCTCTTTGAGCCCGGTGGCTTAGTGGTTAAGAGCTATGGTTGCTAACCAAAAGGTCAGCAGTTCAAATCCACCAGCTGCTCCTTGGGAAACCCTATGGGGCATTGCTATTCTGTCCTACAGGGTCACTATGGGTTGGAATTGACTCGATGGCAACGGGTTTTTTGGTCTCAGTCTCTTGGGCCCAGTCACACTGCTCTCTCAGGTTCTCAAACTTGTCACCCCCTGGCCACAGAGTCTTTGCACATGCTGTTGCTTCTGTCTGGAATGTTTTTCTTTCCTTTACCAGCAGATCGCAGATCGCTTGCTACCTTCTCAGGGCAAGTCTAGATTGGGTTCCTTTGTGTTATAGGCCCTTACACAACACTGTTTGCTTCAGACTATTTGCTTATTTTTTTATTTACTTATCATTATGCTTATTTGTGGCCTCCCAACTATAATTGTGTCTGTTTTTGTGCACATTTGTACCTTCTTTGTGTGATAGGGTCCTGGCACAAAGAAGTGTTTAACAACTACAGTTTGAAGGAATGACTGAATAGTATTATATCATATGGATTTGCCATAATGCATTTAATCAGTTCCTTATTGAGGGGCACTTAAGTTGTTTCCACATTTTCTTTATTGACAAATTCTTCATATATAACGTTAAAAGCCTGGTTAAGCATACTGCATTTTTCTTGCCACTAGATGTTCACGGATCTAGGTTTTTTGGAAGTATTGATAGCTCACACTGATTACTTTGGCATTTTCTTGTACTAGACCCCAAAGTGGCTATTATATGTTATTAAAAGTCAGACTACTTATTTATAAATCAGTTGTGCCAAATGTAGTAAGAAAATTAATAAATGTAGTGAATTAGAATTATCAAGGGAAGCAAATAACAGAAAAATATTAATATTATATTTTAAAACCAATATATATATATTTGGATTCAGAGCCTGAATAGCCATTGTCATTAAGCTCTTGGCATGAAATCTACTTGTCATCTTCTCATGGGATGCTGACAGCCTGAAGTATTTCAGGATTTTCAATCTTGTTATGATTATTTTGACTTAACTAGGTTAGAAATATACATAGGACTATATCCAAAGCTGTCAAAACTCATAAAAGAGTGTAACAATAGCTATTAAATTAGAGTATTTCTTTTTTTTTTTTTAATTTAGGTATCCCTGATTTTGGGACTCTATCTTATAAGAACAGAAACATCAGTATTAAAGAACATATATACAAATATTTTAAAGCAGTATTATTTATAGTGGTAAAGAAGTTGGAAAAAATCCTGTATATCCATCAATAGGGAAATGATTCGATTATTTGTAGACCATTTATACTATGGATTGATTATATAGTTATTAAAATATGAAGTAAAGCTATGTCTACTAACCTAGGGGAATACCCATGATCTATTGTGTTTAGGAAAATTTCCCAAAACTTGAAAACAAGGCAAAAAAGATGATGATTTCCTGATCTTAATATTCTGCCACAGCATTTTCTAACAAGCCAGCCTAAGGACCTTCTAGTTCTTTTGGGGAATGTGACTTGCTTGACTTACTATTTACAATTGATTAGGGCCCAGGCATTTTACAACTCAAAAGTTAGAGGTTAACTTGTAGAAAACTAATAAGGTTAGATGATTTTTTTTTTCTTTCTGTGTAGTAAAAGCCAAAAACCCAGTGCTGTTGAGTCGATTCCGACTCATAGTGACCCTATAGGACAGAGTAGAACTGCCCCATAGAGTTTCCAAGGAGCACCTGGTGGATTTGAACTGCCAATCCTTTGGTTAGCAGCTGTAGCACTTAACCACTACACCACCAGGGTTTCCAGGACATTGACCAGTTTTATATTTAATCTAGCAGTTAGACTATAGTATTCCTTTTCTTCATTGCTTGTATAAACCTATGTTTCTTATATCCTAATTGAGTCAGCATTGTCATTCTGCTAGCTTCCTCATTAATGAGTCAAAATTTTGA
Source organism: Elephas maximus indicus (assembly GCF_024166365.1). Taxonomy (NCBI): domain Eukaryota; kingdom Metazoa; phylum Chordata; class Mammalia; order Proboscidea; family Elephantidae; genus Elephas; species Elephas maximus. Next base: position 18,220,086 of record NC_064823.1, read on the forward strand.
CATGTTCATTAATTTTTTTGTGAGAATTTTGTTTTTACCAATTGAGAATTAGGTTTTAATAACTTAAATGAGAAAAGCAAATTGCAGAGTATTGTGTATAGATTGTTTATAAAAGCGGACAAAAATTCCTATTTAGTCTGCATGTTTGTGTGGGTATTAATATAGATGTATAATACTCTGTACCAAGGTGTTAATGTTACTCTTGTTACCTTGGAGGGGAGGAAGCAAATTATTATAACTTCTAGATACATGTTGATTTTATGAATTATTTCTTAATTTAATAGTTAAAGATTTTAATAAAGAAAATTAAAGGGGGAAACCCTCTTAAATGATTCTGTAATGATTTATCATACATAGTTCATTACCACAATGTATACAATATATTCATAATAAAAAAGTTTATATTTTCAAGGGAAGAATAATGCCTACAAAATTGGGATTCACTTGGACCAGCTGCATCAACTCATGCTTGTGTAATTTAAACATAGTTTGAGATTTACTGGTATGCATGACCCTTCTGACTACACTATCTCAGCACTGGTTGGTCTAGGCATCCGTTCACTCAGGGTGGGGCTGGATAGAATGTCACAGAAGGAATGCAGCTCCTGAATTCAAATTTGCTCTAAGATTATAGTCTGGCAAGGCAGGCTATGTCTAGAGAGATAATTTTCTAAATTTCTTTATTATTCTACTTTAGCGCATCAAGAAACAAATTTGGAACACTTAATTCCTAGGGTAGAGGAGGTGACACTGGCACAGCCACTTAGGCCATGTGTCTTGCTGCCCTATGGTAGAGAGACCACAAGCTACTACAGAAGAGACAATTCAAATTACTGGGTTAGACTGGTTTAAACTGAATAAGACATTTAGTAATTTTTCCTTTTACTACCCAGAAAGTAGAAGTCCCTGGATGGTGCAAACAATTAAGCACAGGACTACTAACCAAATGATTGGCAGTTTGAATCCAATTAGAGGCACCTCGGAAGATCATGGCCATTGAAAGTGCAGTTCTATTCTGAAACACATGTGGTCGCCATGAGCCAGAATCAACTCTATGACAACAGCTTTTTTTTTTTACACAGAGAGTAAAGGCTAGTGAGGAAAACCTATTAGCTGCAAAGTGAAAGAGCTACATTCTCTCTGTACACCTGAGCTGATATGTGAATTCACTTACAATGCCTTTATAATTTTGCATTTTATACCCCCTATTTTTTTTTTTTTTTATTAAGATTGTGTTTGGTGTGGTCAAGTGGGAAGGGCTTGGGCTTTGGAGTCAGCCGGACTCTAACTGTGTGTAGTAGGTAATTTATTTAACCTGTCGGAGCCTCAGTTACTTCTCTGTAAAATATTAATATACATAATGTACCTAGTACGGTGCTTGGTTCAAGGTGAGTTATCAGAAACTGTTAGTGTGCTTCCTGTTTTTTAGGGTGAGACGTCAAACCACTCAATTTAGGTGGGACGCTATAGAAGCGCTGTTTTGCTATTATAGTGCATGTTGTGGATATTCCCTGGGCTTAGAGAAATCTCCCACTATTTAATATTTGATGAGACATTTGTAATGGTTGCCACTTGCTTTATTAATAGAATGTTTTCTCTCATTAGAGTAGATGAGAAAAGCTGATGATACTCCAGGGAATGGGTGTGTCTCGATGAAATCAGTGGGAATTATGCCAGGGTAAATCCATTGGGATTATAAATATGTGTGAATATGGTTTTGGTAGTTTGAATATGTACAAGGGACCTCTTTTATGGGAATCTCTGATAGTTACATTGGTATAGTCAGAGGAATGTTGAAGTTTGAAGTAATGATTTAGAAAACATGGGAAAAGTAATCTTTAATGGATAATTTCTATTATGCAGATTGCCTGGATGACGGTTATAACCCTCTATTTTCTTTTGCCTGTGTTGCTAAGGTGTTCACATGTCTACTGGCCAAAATATCTATGTTTGCATTTCTATTGCCCGAATAAGATTCACTAACATGAGAGGGTTCTAGCTTTGTAAGGAATAGTGCTATGAACTTAATTAGTGTTTTACGTATCCATTGATTCTTTTGTTCGACTCTGAGGCCTATTTGGACGAACTGGCAATGTTTAGTGAAATAATGGAAATGTTTAGTGAACCAATCAGATTAACATATGAATAATGGTTCAATTCATAAAAGGTTTATTGATTTTTGTTAAATGACCTCCAGATGTGTTTGCATTTTTTCATAACTTATTACAACCCCTATTATATTATTTATAAATAACACAGGGAATTCTTTGGAGATGATGCTATATGTATTAAGCTGATCTACACCAGATGGCGTTAGGTAAGAGGCAAATACTGTTTAAGTCAAAGGCCTGTGTGGTGTAGGTTTTTAAGCAATTCTCCAGCAAGTCATAAAATACCAGATACCTAGATTAAAAAAAAAAAAATTACATCACTTCCAAAAGGAAAACTTCGTCATGAGTTTAACCAGATTTTCATCTCACATGTGTGAGATAGTTCTTTGCTGTTGAAGGTAGGAAATGCTACTGCAGTCTCAAACTTACTATTGATTCTGTTACTCGATAGTAAATGATATAGTTTGCAACGATCAATTTCCTAAACTGATAGACAAGTGTTCATGGAAAAAAAAGTCTTGTTTTCTGTGAAGTGCTTATATAATAACTGAAAAAGCACTACGAAGCATATTACATACAATATGCATATACATCTAAACTGGTTGCAATCGAGTCTATTCCGACTCATAGCGACCCTACAGGACAGAGTAGAACTGCCCATAGAGTTTCCAAGGAGCGCTTGGTGGATTCGAACTGCTGTAGCACTTAACCACTGCACCATCAGGGTTTCTTGCATATACATATGCGTACATATATATGTGTGTGTATAGTTGTAAAGTAGGTTGAGAAGCTCGTAAATGTTGAGAGAAGAATCGCACCTAAAAGGAAGTAAACGAACTAATTTAAGTCTTCTATAGATATATATTTTTTATAGATATAGAAGACTTAAATTAAAAAAAAAAAATTTTTTTTTTTTTATAAATATAAAGCAATGGAAGTTTATTATGATAAGTAATGTTGACAGATTATAGTCAAGAGAAAGGAATGAGTAAGAAAAAAGAAAGGAAATTCCTTTTTGGAAAACAGCACAGTTGTCAGAAAACAAATGTAAAAAAACTCAATTTTCTCATGAACGCTCTGTGCTCTGCCAGTCAGTTCTCTGTAGCACATGCTAAGTATCCTTTTTGGAGAAATGACTAATTTTATTTCATGAGGCTCATTTTTAATGAGAAAGTTGATCACTGTTTTAATTCTGTCACCTTTTTGATGGTGTTCCCTTGTTGTAACTATGAGGTTGTAATGAAATCTGTACAGTTATGGTATTAGGTAAATTCTACTTTAAAGAATAGAGAATGATGAAACCTTTCTATTGTATCTGTGATATTTTTGATTATATTAATTTATTGCTGGGTTATCTCCAGGCTGTGGCCTTATAATGAGAAAAGTAATCTCTCTGTATGTGGGAGAAGGGCTGTGACCTCAGGTGTTCTGGTCCCACCTCTGCATCCCATCATAATTGCCCTACTTGGGCCTCATCACTTCTCCTCTAGACCGTTTCCATAATCTTATGACCTGGTTTTCAAGGTGGAAAGTCGTTGCTTTCTGCAATATATTAGTAACATTGTAGAGAGAATGGCATGCCTATTGGAAATGAACACCTGACCATTTTTACCCTGAGATGGTCTATATGGTGAGATATTCCTCAAGAGCTTGGAAATCAGATTACACTTGGGAGAGAAACTTTAAAAACAACACAAAGTGATAAGGTTTTACAAGTCCCAAGGGTCCCCAGGTGAGCCAGATTTCAAGGTTTAAACTGAAGGTAACCACTCACTTAAAGAGAATGCTGGTCAGTCATGGAAGCTAGAAAGAGGAGAGTTAAAGAGGCCAGCTCTGCTAGTACCCATTCTGGTACTTTCCAGGATAGAGATCCTGTTGGCTATCTAGCACTCTGGTCCCATTGGTAGGACTATGCCTGCTGTAGAATTGTATGCCACCTGCTTTTACTAAGACCCACAATAGCTCCCTCTTGTTGATGTGATGAAGTGCAAGCTCTTTGCCTTTGCCCACCTTTCCTGTTTCATTTCTTCTACTCTTGGTTTCAAAATTTGCACCTCATCCACCATGATATTCTATAGTTCCAAGCCTTTGTCCCTGCTGCTCTCTTTCTGGCTCACACGTACTGGTTTAGGCATCACTTCCTCCAGGAAGCCCTCATGCTCTAGTCTGTTAGGTCCCCTCCTCTTTGCTCTCATGGCTCCCTGGCACTAAGCAGAGTTCATTGAAATTATACTGTATATATCTGACTCTCTCTTTTCCTGCACTGTTTTCTCCTCAAGGACAGGGGATAGGACTGTGCATACAAGGGCAGAGGGTGTGTCTTACTCGTTTTTACCACTAGGGCTCGGTACTGGGCCAGGCACCCCACCCAGAGGAATAATATTCAATAAAGTTCTGCTGAAAAACATTTGGGTTCAAATCCTGGCTCTGACTCTTGTCTGTTTTATGACTAAGACTCAGGCTTCTCAGCTGTAAAATAGGGCTAAAACTCCTAGCCTCCAGAGTGGCTGTGAGGATCACGAATCCTATGTACTAGAGTGCCCACCAAGTATTCACTAATTGCCTGGTATTCTGAGGGTAGAAATCCTGGTGGCGTAGTGGTCAAGTGCTATGGCTGCTAACCGAAAGGTCAGCAGTTTGAATCTACCAGGCACTCCTTAGAAACTCTATGGGGCAGTTCTACTCTGCCCTATAGGGTCACTATGAGTTGGACTCGACAGCAATGGGTTTGGTTTTTTTGGTTCTGAGGGTGGGAGCAAGCTGAGATCCTGAGCCAGGAAGTGCTGGGTCAGGCACCATATCTAACCAATCAGTTGTGGAGAAAAGACCATATTTCAAAATATCACATTCACAGATACAAGAAGTTAGAACTTGAATGTATCTTCTTGGGGTACACAATAAATCCATGACAGTATTTTATTTTATTAGGGCATAGTTCTGCCATTTTATATTTTCTATTTATCATATTTTTGTTTCTATTTTCTTTCTTTTCTGCTTTCCATTTCACATATCAAGTTTTCTTTTGCTTAATTCTTTCACTTTATCAATTTTCAGAGAAATGAGTTGATACAATAACTATTTTTCAGTGCTGAAAGTTGCAATCATTATTATTTTTTTTGTGTCTGATCAAATTGTCCTATTTTTGGGCAATGGGGGCCTCCTTTAAGCTGGCACTTTGTTCTTTTAGCAGTACTTTATTAGATTTTGAGAGATTTCTCGTTTTGTGGCACAAGATATCCCAGGCTTATCTTGTACATCTCCTGTCCCAGACCTCAAACCAGCTATTTTTCTAAGAAGTCCTGATTCCTTTAGTGAAGAATGATATTTAAAGTTCAAATTCTGTTGGCAAGAAGTGATTTTTTTTTTTTTGTCTTCTTTCATTGAGTGTTACAGTTGAAGAATCTGATTTTAGGCAAATTTTTTTTTCTCCTTTACTTGATCTATTTCTCTCTGGACACACAATTTTCTCTTTGTCTTTGACATTCTTATATTTCATTGTAAGTTAATAACATGAGGGTTATTTCTTCTCTCTTTAATTTGTTAGTCTATGAGTCATTTCAATCATTCTTTAATTCTGGATAATTTATCTTCATCAATCAAGTATTCCTCTCTATGTCTTTTTCTCTCCCCTTCTGAGACTCCTCTTATTAATTTTTTGGCATTAATAATTTTACTCTTCATATCTCTTAGCTTTTCTTTTTATATTATATCTTGTTATCCTTTACTGCTATCTCCTGGGATAGCTCCTCAACCTAATATTCTAGCTCATGCATTTTTAGCTCTGTGTATTTTGCTGTTTTCCCCATCTATTATATTCTTTATTTGACTGTTACGCTTCCTTTCTTACCAGCAGTGTAATGAGAGTAACAGTTTTCTCAAGCCTTACCAAGAGAATGGTTGTTTTAATTTGTATTTCTCTTATCATGAGTGCCTTTTGACCATTTTCTATTGTTTCTGATCTTTTATCCCTCAGTTTTCAAGAGTTCTTTATAAATTTGGGATTAGTCCTTTATCAGTGATATATATTGCAAATATTTTTTTCTCTGTTGGTTGTCTTTTTACTTTGCCTTTTTTTTTTTGTCATGAAGTAGATTTTTATTTTTTTATGGAGTCAAACATCAGTCTTTTAAAAATTGCTCCTGGGTGTTTAGTTATAATTAGAAAACCATCCCCTACACCATGTTAATAAATAATTCAGCCATGTTTTCTTCTTGTACTCGTATTGTTTCATTGTTTACATTTAGAATCTTAATCTATTTGGTGTGTGCGTGGGAATGGTGTGAGGTATGAATCTAGTTTTATCTCTTTTCAGATCGCTAAACAGTTGTTCCAGCCACATTTATGAAAATGTGCCTTTTGCCCTAGTGACTTGATTTGCCACTTTTATCATATACTAAAGTTTCATATGTACTTGAATCTATTTTTTTGAATTTCTGTTCTACTCCACCAGTCTGTCTACTCACGCACCATTCCTACACTATTTTAATTATAGAGGTTCTATAGTTTTTTTTTTTTATATAGTGTTTGGGAGCCCTGGTGAAGCAGTGGTTAAGAGCTTGCCTGCTAATCAAAAGGTTGGCAGTTCAAATCCACCAGCTGCTCCTTGAGAACTCTATGGGGCAGTTCCAGTTTGTCCTATAGGGTCGCTGTGAGTCAGAATCGACTTGATGGCAATGAATTTATAGTGTTTTAGGAGCCCTGGTGGTGCAGTGGTTAAGCATTCAGCTGGTACCTTGAAGGTCAGCAGTTCCAATCCACCAGCTGCTCTTGGAAACCCTATGGGGCAGTTCTACTCTGTCCTATAGGATTGCTATGCTCACAATCGACTCAATCCCAATGGTTTTTTTTTTTTATTTTAAATAGTGTTTTAATGGAGCCCCGGGGTATTGAAAATGGTTAAGTGCTCGACAACTAGCCAAAAGGTTGGCACCCGATCTTGGGTTTTTGGTATTGTGTTTTAGTGTCTGATGGGTTAGTCACCTTATCCCTGTTGCATAGCTTTTGTTTTTTTAGTGTTTTTCTGGCTATTCTTATATGTTTATTTTTCTATATAGAGTTTAGTGCCGCATTGTCTAGTCTGGTTGCGTTAAAAAACTTGTTGATATTTTTATTGGGATTGCATTAAATTTATAAATCAACTTAGGGAGAACTGACATCTTTAAGCCATTGAGTTTTTCTATCCAAGAACAAGGGATGTCTTTCTCTTTGTTCAACCCTACTTTAAGTCTTTCAGGAATGTTTTAAAAATGTTCTCTCATAGGCTTTGTGTATTTCTTGTTAAAATTTTCCAAGTATTTTACCTTCTTTTTGCTATTGTAAATGGGCTTTTTTAATCTACCCTTACATTCTCTCATTGGTACTTGTTTGTGTTTATGAAGGTTGTTAATGTTTGTATGTTAATTAGTAACTTACTTTTGAATACAAAACAAAAACTCGTTGCCCAGTTGATTTGATTCTGACTCACAGCGACCCTATAGGACAGAGTAAACTGCCCCATAGGGTTTCCAAGGAGTGGCTGGTGGATTTCAACTGCCTATCTTTTGATTAGCAGCCATAGCTCTTAACCACTGTCCCATTTTTGAATAGGAGGACTCAAAAGTGTGAAGATCATCTATAATTTCAGGAAATATAAATCAAAAGTTTAAAATAAGTTTTGGGAAAAGCTTGACAAATTTTTTTGAAAGAAGACGTGAGAAGAACCAGAAAATTTCTTAAAATGAATATTAATGAGGAGCTGTTTGATCAATCTCATGTTAAAATGTACAGCTTTACCAGTTAAAACAGTGCATCTGTATTCCAGGCAGGTACACGTTACCCAATAAGTGCTTAGGGCACCAACAAAGCAGGGGCACTGGTTGCCCAGAACCAAGACCCATAGATGCCAAGCAGACGGGACACAAGGAAAAGTGGGTGCCATGGTGGAAGGGAACTGGCAGGGCACTAAATGAAACTGATACCAGCTCTAGTTCGTGAGAGTGTGCTGGCTGGAAATACAGTTCACTCAGGATCATGAGGGTGCCCACTGGAAAGGTGGTTTAAACTCTGAGGCCCCCGCCACTTCAATGCCTTCACTGATATCCGTTTCCTACAGTACCCTTCTGTGTAATTGAAACTCCTTATCTTGGTGGGTCTCTTGGGTGTATACTATTTCTTTCTAATAAACAAGAGGTGGGAGTGGGCTCTTGAGTCTAACTTTTGCTACATTCACCTAATCTGCAACTGGATCTAACGAGCAGTTACTGGGCAAGGATGGATTATATTAGTAGGTAACAGGTCTCTGATTCATTTTGAGAGAAGTATCTTGTACATCCACATCTGCTGATCCAGCAACTCCAGTCAGGAGGGCCAGCAATACATTTTGCCATGATGCAAGCACAAGGGTATGCTCTTCACACATCTTAGTAAACAAACAATGGGAACTCCAGTCTCACATGACACGCAGAAATGAGGCAACTTGAATAAGTGGACCATTGGAATGAATTCCATCAAGTTACTTTTTTACTTTTAATTTACATATAGAATTATAACCTAAGTTTTGTAAACAATAATATTTATAACTTTAACTTTAAATGTGTTTGGCACACATGTGGATGCAATCTTGCATACATTTAATATAATACTAACATGGATAATAACCTAATATAATACTAACATAGCAAATGTCTCAAGATACTGAAAATATTAATATTTATCTAACATGAAATGTTTTAATTTAATTTATGTATCATGTGAGTTTTGTTTTTTACTGTCTGTTGCGTGGGACACAGTTCTTGATATTGCTCTATATGTGCTAGTAAATGAGACATTAGGCACATTAAGAGGAGGCAAAATTCAATATTTGTTTATCATGCAAAATATGTTTCTGTTTTGCAACAATGAGTGTGTTTCTAAATTTGTCTTTCAGAAAGCAACAAAAGTCGTTTATCAGAACATTGCATTTGTATTTTATCAGAATATTTATGTATCTCCATGTAAGGAAATTGAACAATTCCTCAAGGAAATAAGTTAAATGAATTTAGATGATAAAAATTATATAAATGTATTTTACTTTCCATTTCCCTTCAGACTGACTCTTTTAAGAAATTGATTTTGTTATGACTTGCAAAACAAACTTGCTCATTGAGAAGTGGTGCTATTGTTACATCAATTATGTGCGTATCTCTGAATATGTAAATTGAGCAATTATATAAAGAAATAAAATGTACGTTTTATAAATTTTGTATTCAATAACAATTTTCCTTTTCATTTTGGACCATTCGGGTATAATCTCACATTCAGTTCTCTCTTGTTGGCCACATAAGAACATGCCAGTGGCACTGTAATCACTTGATTCATGATGTAGCTGGTCTTGTCCTGTACAAAGTGAACCAAAATGTGTCTTCAGACTGAGCATACCCTTTATTTGATCACGCTCTTTGTGATCGCTCTCACCACATCGAGTATAAGTAGTAGTCTAATACACTGTGAAGATGCAGTATCAAAGGACGGCAAGTGAGCACATAAGTTTGTAAGTAATATTTCAAGATGAAAAATATTCGTGGAAACCTGTGAATGGCCCACCAACAAACATCATACGATGAATGAGTGAAATTATTTCTGACTGCCTTGTAAGTATTACTTTTGACTATCTCAGACCTGAGGAACAAAATTACATGTTAAAAATCAATTTTTTTTTACTTGCTAATTTTCAAATATAAATTTTTGTGTTAACGTCCAAATTCAAATGTAAATTTTATATTATAAATTTTTCTTGTTTTAAAAATTTTATTTATTTTCAAATTTATTTTCTATTGTAGAACCAAACTTAAAAAGTGACATAATTTTATATCCAGGTAAAAAGAAATGGCAACAACTAAGTGGAGTGCAAAAATGAAAGCTCCCAAAAGATAAAAAGAAAAGAATTTGTGAATCCTTGAAGACAATTCCAAAATTAACTTCGTTTTTAAAATGTAATGAATCAGAAGAGACTTCTTCCATTGAATGTTCAAGTTTAATGGATGCAAATTGTTGTACTGCTAGTGCTTAAATTACTAATAGCAATACAAATATAACAGAATTTGTTTCAAATTCTGCATCCATTTCTTGTTGAAGTAAAAACATTAATAATGTTGTGGAAAGTGAAACTATTTTAGGACCTGAAATTGTCACATCTGCAGACCCCATAAATAACAGAAATACAGATCCTGCTTTGTGGAATATTTTTCCTTCTAATGATGTAAATTATTGGATAGAAAGGGGGCCAACTGATTGTCAACATCACAGTGGACCATTTAAAAATTTGTGTCAGAAACTTCTGAATGGTAAGCAAGTAAGGGTCTGTAGCCAGGATATATTTCTAGGGTGAAAGCTAATGGTGAAAATTATAAGAGGGAGTGGCTACTGTATTCTCCATCAGTTGTCTCTGTGTATTGTTTTGTTTGCAAACTCTTCAGTTCTAAATCATTTAATTCTCAATTTGCTATGGATGGATTTAGCAATTGGCCCAACTCAAATATGATTGATAAACACGAAAGCATTTCAATTCACAGAGGTTTTATGTTGTTATATTTAAACCAAAGATATGATTTTGGTTTAACTCATGAAACACAAATTAATGAAGAACGTTAGTATCAGAAAGCCGTTTTGCAACACATTGTTGCTGTCATTATAGCAATTGCTGAACATGGCCTCTTTTTTTGAGGAAGAAATGAAGTGTTTGGGTCCCCACAAAATGGAAACCTTTTGGGTTTACTTGAACTTGTTGCTCAGTTTGATCCATTTTTAGCAGGTCACATCTCAAAATATGGTAACACAGGAAAGGGCAACTCATTGTATATGTCTAAAACAATGTGTGCAGAATTAATAGACTTAGTAAGTGATAAAGTTAGATCAGCTATTTTCAGTGAAATAAGTATAGCTTGATATTTCAGTTTATCTGTAGATTCCACTCCTGATCTCTCTCGTACAGATAGCTAAGTATTTTTTTAAGATCAAAAAGATATGTATCTCCAATAGATGGAAAACCTGCTGAGCAATTTACAAGCTTAAAAAGTGACACCAGTGAAGAAATTACAAATCAACTACTCCACTATTTATGTGAAATTTGCAAAATCGATTTTTCTAAATGCAGAGGTCAGTCCTCTGACAATGCTGCCAGTATGTTAGGGTGTTATAAAAGCACACAGCAGAAAATTTCAGAACATAATAAATATGCCATTTTCTTACCATGTGTTGTGTATTCACTTAGTCTTGTAGGACATAGTACAGCAGATTGTTGTCTAGGAGCAGTTTTTTTTTTTTTTTTTTTTCCCTACTGTTCAGTTATTCTACACATTTTTTGTTGCCTCTACACACTGATGGGCAGTTCTTAAAACATATTTAGGCAATGATCCAGTATGAAAATGTCTTTCGAATACATGTTGGGAAGGGCTTGCTGTAGCAATGAGTGCAACCCTAGAATTGTACACTCAGATTCTAGATGCCAAAAGAGAAGCTTAACATATCACCAACAAAATGCAAACACTAGAGTATATATTTATGTTGGTTATGTGGAGTAATATATTGCAGCAATTTTATCAGATGAGTCAAGCTCTCTAAGGTTCAGAAGTAAACTCAAAGACATGCACAGATTTCTATCAGTCATTAACAGGGTATTTTCATAATTTAAGGGAAGATTTAAAAAATTTTGAAAACACAACAAAACAAATACTGCCAAATACTGATTATCAAGCAGTTCACCCTTGCAGAAGCATTAGAAACAAGTAAATGATGGAAGTGCCTCAGAAGTATTGAGTGGCAGACATCAATTTTGCATAACCGTATAGCACACCATCATTGACACACTTGAATCTTGCATGAGAAGGAAGCGGAAAGTGTATGAAAGTCTCTCAAGTAGATTTTCCTTATTAAACAATGTGGATATACCTGATGAAGAACACGTGAAGGTATCCTGAAATTAGTGCAGACTTTTCCTGATGACTTAAATACAAACCTTTATGGAGAAGTATGACAATTCCATTCTTACATGAGAGCTAAGTTTACAGATCTAGGAAACACAAGTTTAATTGTGTAGGCCTGAATGAATCCATGATAGAAGATAAAATACACTGTGTATTTCCCAGTGTTAAAAATTGCTTTATGCATATTCCTAACTTTAATGTTCATAAACTGCACAACAGAATGTTCATTTTCATCCCTAAAGAGACTCAAAAACTCTCAGCGTACAGCAATGATTCAAGAAAGACTTGATTCATTATCCTTATTATGTGTGGAAGTAGATATTGTTTGGCAGCTTAATTGTGATGAAATCAGTGAAGAATTTGTAAGAACAAAGAATAGAAAGAAATGTTTTCAAGTATGACATGTTAGAGATGAAAGATCTATCTAAAAATAAAATACAGCAATTTGTTGTAATATTTGTTCTCTAATCATTAAATTTTCTTTTATGATACCTTTTCATTTGTTCATTTATAATTATAGCATTTATTATGAAACAAGCAACAAAATTGAAGTATGAGCCATTTAAAGTAATACTGGTGAAAATCAGTTTTTCATTGTGGGAGATCAACAGAATTTTACATTGATTGTTCAAACAACTACGTTCACTGACTTCTTTTCTTTCTTATAGAATATGTGCAATTTTTTAAATAAAATGTTTTATGTAGTAAAAATCTTAGTACCTTGCATTCATTAAAATTTTTATAATCCAGTTTATCTCATTCCGCTAAAATGGCATATGCCACTTTTGTGTTCAACCACTAATACTATAATTGCATTTAAAAAGAAGTTGCATTATGAATACCTAAGGTGCGTGCACATACACACACATACGCACACATAGATATATATACATGCATATATATAACTTACATGTCCTGCTCGAATGGGTAAGTAAGCAGAGGAGGGGGCACCACAGGTTATCAGTGCGTAGGGCCCTCAAATGCCTTAACTGGACTCTGGTTATGTCTAAGAAGTGTCCATAGCTGTGTCCCCTGTGTGGTTTATTTTATATATGGATATACATGCATGCACACACTTGTATGTACATACGCATCTAGATACTTCTATCTGTGCACACATATGTACTCACATTCATATTCATATATGCCTATATACATATTTGTGTAACCACACACATATTTTTTGGTTGTTGTTTGCAAAGTTTTATTTGTCATATTCTTTACCAAAAAACCCTTTTGTCTTAAGCACTTCTTAGTGACATTATTTACCTTGGTCAAGCTATGTGCACTTCACCCACATTTGATACTGCCTTTCCCATCACTAAAAATAACAAGTGTCTACTATCTCGAGAGTGGTTCCTTCCAACCCCTACTTATCCCTGGTAATTGCCAATGAGCATTGGTGTCTATCTATCTATCTATCTATTCTTGTCTTTCTATAAAAGTGTGATCATACAATAGCTGTCCTTTTGTGACTGACTTATTTCTAAGATGAAATTTTACATTGGTTGCTTTTCTCTGCTGCCCTCACCATGGCCCTAAAGCATTAGTTAATTATGCTACACATATAACCTTCATCAGGAGGTACACTGGATAGTGAAGGGATAAAGCATTGGCCAGAACGGTCACCATACAGAGCTGGTGAAGCACAGAATGAAGCTCTAGAAGCAGTGGAAGCATGCACTTAGGGTCAGAGACAAAATACGTGTGATTCTCACTGGCCACAGGGTTTCCAGTTGATGCTTGACTTAGATATTCATGGAAGTTATTGGTAAAAATAAGAAATGACCCTTTTAATAGGTAATGAAATTTGGAGTGATTTTTTTCTTCTGTTTTTAACTTCCTTCTGAACAATTTACAATGATCATAATTATTTTAAAAATTAAGGAAAAATTAAAAATATTTTCTTTTTGGAAGAAAGGGGTGGGAGTGTGTGCTTGGTGGATGGTGTGGTGGCAGAGTCAGAATTAATGTGAGAAAGTTACAAATAGAAGATAAAACTCAGCAAGAATGAATCAGGTTTTGCCTGTCCACATACCTATTATGAAACTCTTCTTCTTTCAGAACTTTTACTTGTTTAAATCTTGGGGGGGGGGTTGTCTTTTTAATGCAGAAAGCAGCATTAAAGATGGCAGCAACAGTTGTTCAAGATGACTTACAGCTGCAGAAAAATAGGGACATAAGTAAAAGAGTCGAAAGGACTAATGCACCACAACTACCATAGCCTCCACCAGACTGAGTCCAGCACAACTGGGTGGTGCCCAGCTGCTACCACTGACTGCTCTGACAGGGATCTCGGTAGACGATCCCAGACAGAGATGGAGAAAAATGTAGAACAAAATTCTAACTCACAAAAAAAGGCCAGACTTACTGGCCTGACAGAGAGTGAAGAAACCCTCAGAGTATGGCCTGCAGACACCGTTTTAGCTCAGTAATGAAGTCACTCTTGTGGTTCACCCTTCATCCAAAGAATGGACAAGCCCATGAAACAAAACAAGACTAAAGAGGCACACCAGCCCAGGGGCAAGGACTAGAAGGCAGGAGGGGACAGGAAAGCTGGTTATAGGAAACTCAGCGTCAAGAAGACAGAATGTTGACATGTAATGGAGTTGGTTGCCAATGTTGCAAAACAACATGTGTACTAATTGTTTAATGAGAAGTTAGTTTGTTCTGTAAACCTTTATCTGAGTACAATAAATAAACGTTGAAAATCACTGAAAAAAAAAAAAGAAGCAATTCCTTATCTGTTAAACTTTTATCATGAGATTGCAGCAATTCAGTCACATTTTCAGGCTCCACTTCTAATTCTAGTTCTCTTGCCATTTCCACCACATCTGCAGTTACTTTCTCCACGGAAGTCTTAAACCCCTCAAAGTCATCCATGAGGGTTGGAATCAACTTCTTCCAAACTCCTGTTAAAGCTGATATTCTGACCTCCTCCCATGAATCACAAATGTTCTTAATGGTATCTAGAATGGTGAAACCTTTCCAGAAGGTTTTCAATTTACTTTTCCCAGATCCATCAGAGGAATCACTATCTTTGACAGTTACAGCCTTATGGAATGTATTTCTTAAATAAGACTTGAAAGTCAAAATTACTCCTTGATCCATGGGCTACAGAATGGATGTTGTGTTAGCAGTCATGAAAACAACATTAATCTCCTTGTACATGTCTCTCAGAACTCGAGTGGCCAGGTGCATTGCCAAAGAGCAGTAATATTTAGAAAGGATTTTTTTTTTTCTTTTTTTAGTATGTGAGCAGTAGGTCTCAACAGTGGGCTTAAAATATTCAGTAAACCATGTTGTAAACAGCCGTGCTGTCATCTAGGCTTTGTTGTTCCATTTAGAGAGCATGGGCAGAGTAGATTTAGCACAATTCTTAAGGGCACTGGGATTTTCAGAATGGTCAATGAGCATTGGCTTCAACTTAAAGTCACCAGCTTCATTAACCCCTAGCAAGAGAGTCAGTCAGCCTTGTCCTTTGAAGCTTTGAAGCCAGGCATTGACTTCTCTAGCTATAAAAGTCTAGACGGCATCTTCTTCCAATATAAGGCTGTTTCATCTGCATTGAAAATCTGTTGTTTAGTGTAGCCGTCTTCATCAATTATCTAGCTAGATCTGCTGGAGAACTTGCTGCAGCTTCTACATCAGCACTTGATGCTTCACCTTGCACTTTTATGTTACGGAGATAACTTCTTTCCTTAAACATCATGAACCAACCTCTGCTAGCTTCAAATTCTTCTTCTACAGCTTCGTTACCTTTCTTAGTCTTCACAGAATTGAAGAGAGTTAGGGCCTTTTTCTGGGTTAAGCTTTGGTTTAAGGGAATGTTGTGGCTGATTTGATCTTCTATCCAGACCACTACATCTTTCACCCTTTCTTATTATTCATGTATTCACTAGATAGCACTTTTAATTTTCTTCAAGAGCTTTTCTTTTTCATTCACAACTTGGATAACTGGCACAAGAGGCCTAATTTTCAGCCTGTAGCGGCTTTCAACGTGCCTTCATCACTAAGCTTAATCATTTCTAGCTTTTGGTTTAAAATGAGAGACAGGCAACTCTTCCTTTCACTTAAACACTTAGAGGCCATTGTAGGGTTATTAATTGGCCTAATTTCAATACCACCATGTCTCAGGGAATAGGGAGGCCCAAGGTGAGGGAGAGAGAGGGGAGAATAGCCAATCGGCGGATAGAGAAGTCAAAACACACACACCATTTAGTGAATAAGTTCGGAGTCTTATATGGGTGCAGTTTGTGGTGGCCCAAAACAATTACAATGGTAACATCAAAGATCACTGATTGCAAATCATCATGACAGATATAATAATAATGAAAAAGTTTGAAATATTGTGAAAATTATCAAAATGTGACACAGAGACACATATACAAAAGTCACAGATAAGAATTTCTTTTATCAGAGCAAAATTTTTCATAAAAAATGACATGAGAAGCTCGTGAAAAATGAGAGACTTACGCATGACTAGGAAATACAAGGAGACATTTGAAGCAAATGTCCACACTTTTAGTTTTCTCTGAGAATAGTTGAGTCACAAGTGCTGTCAAAAGAATGCCATCGACCTTGTGTAAGTTCCATTTTCAGGGGACATAATCACATTATCATGTTAGCAAACTTCAGAGCTTTTTTTTTGTCTTAAAAAAGCATAATTTGGAGGCGGGGCCAAGATGGCGGACTAGGTGGACGCTACCCCGGATCCCTCTTGCAACAAAGACTCGGAAAAACAAGGGAATCGATCACATACATAACACTCTACGAACTCTGAACAACAAGCACAGACTTAGAGACGGAAAATGAACAAATACGGGCAGACAGCGACCGTTTTCAGAACCAGGAGCCAGCGTACCAGGCAGGTGAGCCCGATCTGGGGCAGAGCCCAGGGGGGCAGACGGCACAGAAAGGGGGCCCACCCCTTCTCCCCCGAACCCATCCCAGGAGGAAGTCTAGCTGGTTGGCACGGGCGGCGTAGAGGCGCAGCCGGAGGGAGAAGCACCCGGGAGGCAGTGACTGATCTGGGAGTGGGGAGAACAGCATCCCAAATGGGGTGCCGTCCCGCCGGGAGTTAGGCGAGAGGCGGACGGGGCGCGAGCGGGGCGGGGTCAACTATATTTCCCTAAAGTGACCCCGGGGCGGGGCCCACACGTTCGTGCCGGAGGACGCACACCCAGTCCGCACGTGTGGCGCGGCACACCGGAGGGAGAAATCCCTGGAGGTGACTGGTCTCGAGGCGGGGAAGGCAGCATCCCAGACGGGGAGCCATTCCGCTGGGATCTGGGAGCGCGCGCGGGCGGAGCATGAGCGTGGGGTCCATTTTTATTCCCCGGAATTGACCCAGGGGGCAGGCCCACCTGGCCGTGCGGGTGACGCCCACCCAGTTCACGCGAGAGGTGTGGTGCACCGGAAGGAGAAGTCCCCGGGAGGAAGTGACTGGTTCCGGAACGGGGAAAGCAGAGTCCCAACCCGGAAGTCATCCCGCTGGGATCTGGATGCGCACACAGGTGGGGCGTGACCGCGGGGCCCAATTATAATCGCCTGAATAGACCCTGGGGGCGGGCCCATCCGTTCGTGCGGGAAATGCCCACCCAGTGCGCGCTAGTGGTGCCGCGCACCGGAGGGAGAAGTCCCCGGGAGGAAGTGACTGATCTCTGAGCAAGGAAAGCAGCGTCCTAGCCAGGGACCCGTCCCGCCCGGATTTTGGCGAACGGGGGCGGAGCGTGAACGTGGTGTTCAGCTCTATATTCTGTGGTGCTACACTCCTAGCTCTCTGATCCCTCCCCCACCCTCCCCAGGCGGCCCCATTAACATCGGAATACCCAGAGCCAGAGGGAGAATTCAGATAGGGATCTGACTGCATTTTCTTTTAGCCGACTACCTGGAAAATCTAGTTTCCCAGTGATGGCTCGGAGACAGCAGTCCATATCAAACCACATAAAGAAACAGGCCATGACAGCTTCTCCAACCCCCCAAACAAAAGAATCAAAATCTTTCCCAAATGAAGATACAATCCTGGAATTATCAGATACAGAATATAAAAAACTAATTTACAGAATGCTTAAAGATATCACAAATGAAATTAGGATAAATGCAGAAAAAGTCAAGGAACACACTGATAAAACTGTTGAAGAACTCAAAAAGATTATTCAAGAACATAGTGGAAAAATTAACAAGTTGCAAGAATCCATAGAGAGACAGCATGTAGAAATCCAAAAGATTAACAATAAAATTACAGAATTTGACAACGCAATAGAAAGTCAGAGGAGCAGACTCGAGCAATTAGAATGTAGACTGGGACTTCTGGAGGACCAGGGAAACAACACCAACATAGCTGAAAAAAAAATCAGATAAAAGAATTTAAAAAAATGAAGAAACCCTAAGAATCATGTGGGACTCTATCAAGAAGCATAACTTGCGAGTGATTGGAGTCCCAGAACAGGGAGGGGGGACAGAAAACACAGAGAAAATAGTTGAAGAACTCCTGACACAAAACTTCCCTGACATCATGAAAGACGAAAGGATATCTATCCAAGATGCTCATCGAACCCCATTTAAGATTGATCCAAAAAGAAAAACACCAAGACATATTATCATCAAGCTTGCCAAAACCAAAGACAAACAGAAAATTTTAAAAGCAGCCAGGGAGAAAAGAAAGGTTTCCTTCAAGGGAGAATCAATAAGAATAAGTTCAGACTACTCAGCAGAAACCATGCAGGCAAGAAGGGAATGGGACGACGTATACAGAGCACTGAAGGAGAAAAACTGCCAACCAAGGATCATATATCCAGCAAAACTCTCTCTGAAATATGAAGGAGAAATTAAGATATTTACACATAAACACAAGTTTAGAGAATTTGCAAAAACTAAACCAAGACTGCGAGAAATGCT
Source organism: Elephas maximus indicus (assembly GCF_024166365.1). Taxonomy (NCBI): domain Eukaryota; kingdom Metazoa; phylum Chordata; class Mammalia; order Proboscidea; family Elephantidae; genus Elephas; species Elephas maximus. The sequence goes on from NC_064823.1 coordinate 18,239,035, forward strand.
AAAGGAGATTGTTTGGCCGGATGACCAATAATATCAGGTACCAGCACAATACAAGGTCACAAAACAGAACGTCCTGATATCAACGCAACTCAAATAGGGAAAGCACAAAAACAAACAAAGACTAATTCTAAAAAATAAATAAATAAAATAATACACACAACAGGAAATCATGGAAATCAATAGATAGACGATCACAATAATCAAAAAGAGGGACTAAATATAGGAGACATTGAACTGCCAGATGGAGAGTGATACAAGGCGATATAGAAGGATACAAGTTAGGTTTTTACTTAGAAAAATAGGGGTAAATAAAAAGGTAACCACAAAAAGGAATATCAATTCCATAACTCAAGAAAAAAGCCAAGAAAAACGTAACGACTCAATAAACACAAAGTTAAACATTATGAAAATGAGGATCTCACAAGCTACTAAGAAAAACGTCTCAGCACAAAAAAGCATGTGGAAAAATGAAATGGCCAACAACACACATGAAAAGGCATCAAAATGACAGCACTAAAAACTTACTTATCTATAATTACGCTGAATGTAAATGGACTAAATGCACCAATAAAGAGACAGAGAGTCACGGACTGGATAAAAAAACATGATCCATCTATATGCTGCCTACAAGAGACACACCTTAGACTTAGAGACACAAACAAACTAAAACTCAAAGGATGGAAAAAAATATATCAAGCAAACAACAATCAAAAAAGAGCAGGAGTGGCAATATTAATTTCTGACAAAATAGACTTAGACTTAAATCCGCCACAAAGGATAAAGAAGGACACTATATAATGATAAAAGGGACAATCGATCAGGAAGACATAACCATATTAAATATTTATGCACCTAATGACAGGGCTGCAAGATACATAAATCAAATTTTAACAGAATTGAAAAGTGAGATAGACACCTCCACATATATAGTAGGAGACTTCAACACACCACTTTCGGAGAAGGACAGGACATCCAGTAAGAAGCTCAACAGAGACACGGAAGACCTACTTACAACAATCAACCAACTTGACCTCATTGACTTATACAGAACTCTCCACCCAACTGCTGCAAAATATACTTTTTTTTCTAGTGCACATGGAACATTCTCTAGAATAGACCACATATTAGGTCATAAAACAAACCTTTGCAGAATCCAAAACATCGAAATATTACAAAGCATCTTCTCAGACCACAAGGCAATGAAGCTAGAAATCAATAACAGAAAAGCTAGGGAAAAGAAATCAAATACTTGGAAAATGAACAATACCCTCCTGAAAAAAGACTGGGTTATAGAAGACATCAAGGAGGGAATAAGGAAATTCTTAGAAAGCAACGAGAATGAAAATACTTCCTATCAAAACCTCTGGGACACAGCAAAAGCAGTGCTCAGAGGACAATTTATATCGATAAATGCACACATACAAAAAGAAGAAAGAGCCAAAAGCAGAGAACTGTCCCGACAACTTGAACAAATAGAAAGTGAGCAACAAAAGAACCCATCAGGCACCAGAAGAAAACAAATAATAAAAATTAGAGCTGAACTAAATGAATTCGAGAACAGAAAAACAATTGAAAGAATTAACAAAGCCAAAAGCTGGTTCTTTGAAAAAATTAACAAAATTGATAAACCATTGGCTAGGCTGACTAAAGAAAAACAGGAAAGGAAACAAATAACCCGAATAAGAAACGAGAAGGACCACATCACAACTGAACCAAATGAAATCAAAAGAATCATATCAGATTACTACATAAAATTGTACTCTAACAAATTTGAAAACCTAGAAGAAATGGATAAATTCTTGGAACAATACTACCTACCTAAACTAACCCATTCAGAAGTAGAACAACTAAATAGACCCATGACAAAAAAAGAGATTGAAACGGTAATCAAAAAACTCCCAACAAAAAAAAGTCCTGGCCCAGATGGCTTCACTACAGAGTTCTACCAAACCTTCAGAGAAGACTTAACACCATTACTATTGAAGGTATTTCAAAGTATAGAAAAAGACGGAATACTACCCAACTCATTCTATGAAGGTACCATCTCCCTGATACCAAAACCAGGTAAAGACATTACAAAAAAAGAAAATTTTAGACCTATATCCCTCATGAACATAGATGCAAAAATCCTCAACAAAATTCTAGCCAATAGAATCCAACAACACATCAAAAAAATAATACACCCTGATCAAGTGGGATTTATACCAGGTATGCAAGGCTGGTTTAATATCAGAAAAACCAATAATGTAATCACATAAATAAAACAAAAGATAAAAACCACATGATCTTATCAATAGATGCAGAAAAGGCATTTGACAAAGTTCAACACCCATTTATGATAAAAACTCTTACCAAAATAGGAATTGAAGGAAAATTCCTCAACATAATAAAGGGCATATATGCAAAGCCAACGGCCAATATCACTCTAAATGGAGAGAACCTGAAAGCATTTCCCTTGAGAACGGGAACCAGACAAGGATGCCCTTTATCACCGCTCTTATTCAACATCGTACTTGAAGTCCTAGCCAGGGCAATTAGGCTAGACAAAGAAATAAAGGGTATCCAGATTGGTAAGGAGGAAGTAAAGCTATCACTATTTGCAGATGACATGATCGTATACATGGAAAACCCTAAGGAATCCTCCAGAAAACTACTGAAACTAATAGAAGAGTTTGGAAGAGTCTCAGGATATAAAATAAACATACAAAAATCACTTGGATTCCTCTACATCAACAAAAAGAACATTGAAGAGGAAATAACCAAATCAATACCATTCACAGTAGCCCCCAAGAAGATAAAATACTTAGGAATAAATCTTACCAAGGATGTAAAAGACCTATACAAAGAAAACTATAAAACTCTGCTACAAGATATTCAAAAGGACATACTTAAGTGGAAAAACATACCTTGCTCATGGATAGGAAGACTTAACATAGTAAAAATGTCTATTCTACCAAAAGCCATTTATACATATAACGCACTTCCAATCCAAATACCAATGTCATATTTTAAGGGGATAGAGAAACAAATCACTAATTTCATATGGAAAGGAAAGAACCCCCGGATAAGCAAAACAATACTGAAAAAGGAGAAGAAAGTGGGAGGCCTCACCCTACCTGATTTCAGAACCTATTATATAGCTACAGTAGTCAAAACAGCCTGGTATTGGTACAACAACAGGCACATAGACCAATGGAACAGAATTGAGAATCCAGATATAAATCCATCCACGTATGAGCAGCTGATATTTGACAAAGGACCAGTGTCAGTCAATTGGGGAAATAATAGTCTTTTTAACAAATGGTGCTGGCATACCTGGATATCCATTTGCAAAAGAATGAAACAGGACCCATACCTCACACCATGCACAAAAACTAACTCCAAGTGGATCAAAGACCTAAACATAAAGACTAAAACGATAAAAATCATGGAAGAAAAAATAGGATCTACCCTAGGAGCCCTAATACAGGGCATAAACAGAATACAAAACATTACCAAAAATGATGAAGAGAAACCCGATAACTGGGAGCTCCTAAAAATCAAACACCTATGCTCATCTAAAGACTTCACCAAAAGAGTAAAAAGACCACCTACAGACTGGGAAAGAATTTTCAGCTATGACATCTCAGACCAGCGCCTGATCTCTAAAATCTACATGATTCTGTCAACACTCAACCACAAAAAGACAAACAACCCAATCAAGAAGTGGGCAAAGGATATGAACACACATTTCACTAAGGAAGATATTCAGGCAGCCAACAGATACATGAGAAAATGCTCCCGATCATTAGCCATTAGAGAAATGCAAATTAAAACTACGATGAGATTCCATCTCACACCAACTAGACTGGCATGAATCCAAAAAACACAAAATAATAAATGTTGGAGAGGCTGCGGAGAGATTGGAACTGTCATACACTGCTGGTGGGATTGTAAAATGGTACAACCACTTTGGAAATCCATCTGGCGTTATCTTAAACAGTTAGAAATAGACCTACCATACAACCCAGAAATCCCACTCCTCGGAATATACCCTAAAGATACAAGAGCCTTCACACAAACAGATATATGCACACCCATGTTTATTGCAGCTCTGTTTACAATAGCAAAAAGCTGGAAGCAACCAAGATGTCCATCAACAGATGAATGGGTCAATAAATTGTGGTATATTCACACAATGGAATACTACGCATCGATAAAGAACAGTGATGAATCTCTGAAACATTTCACAACATGGAGGAATCTGGAAGGCATTATGCTGAGCGAAATGAGTCAGTTACAAAAGGCCAAATATTGTATAAGACCACTATTATAAGATCTTGAGAAATAGTATAAACTGAGAAGAACACAGACTTATGTGATTACAAAGGGGGGAGGGAGGGAGGGAGGGAGAGGGCTTTTTATTGATCAATCTGTAGATAAGAACTGCTTTGGGTGAAGGGAAAGAAAACACTCAAAACAAGGAAGGTCAGCCTAATTGGACTGGATTAAAAGTAAAGAGGTTTCCGGGATAAAATGAAAGCTTCAAAGGTCAGCGAAGCAGGGGCTGGGGTCTGGGGAACTTGGTTTGAGGGGACTTCTAAGTCAATGGGCAAAACAATTCTATTATGAAAACACTCTGCATCCCACTTTGAATTGTGGCGCCTGGGGTCCTAAATGCCAACAAGCGGCCATCTAAAAGACATTAATTGATCTCAACCCACCTGGAGCAAAGGCAAAGGAAGAACACCAAGGTCACACGACAACTAAGAACCCAAGAGACAGAAAGGACCACATGAACCAGAGACCTACATTATCCTGAGACCAGAAGAACTAGTTGGTGCCCGGCCACAATCGATGTCTGTCCTGTCAGGGAGCACAACAGACAACTCCTGAGGGAGCAGGAGACCCAATGGGATAAAAAAAAAAAAAAAAAAATGGGATACAGACCCCAAATTCTCATTAAAAGACCACACCTAATGTTATGATTGTGACTAGAGGAATCACAGTGACAATGCTCCCCAGAACTTCTGATGGCACAGGACAGGAACCATCCCCGAAGACAAATCATCAGGCATGAAAAGGACTGGTCAGTGGGCGGGAGAGAGATGCTGATGAAGAGTGAGCTAATTAAATCAGGTGGACACGGGAGAATGTGTTGGCAACTCTTGACTGGAGGGGGGATGGGAAGATAGAGAGAGAGGGAAGATGGCAAAATTGGCACAAAACGAGAGACTGGAAGGGCTGACTCAATAGGGGGAGAGCAAGTGGGAGAAGGGAGTAAGATGCATGTAAACCTACATGTGACAGACTGATTGGAATGGTAAATGTTCACTTGAAGCTTAATAAAAATTAAAAAAAAAAAGCATAATTTTCCATTTTTTACAATAATACTATTACCTGTGCATACAGATAAATTCAAACAAGGCAGGCTCATGTCCCTACAGATTTTGAAATCCTCTTATTGTAATTACTCTTGGGTCCTCAAGCCAAAACCTTGGGACTCCACTCAATGAACTTTTTGGTTTAATATGTAGATTTCTTATAGCTCTGACCTCGCAGATTTACAATTGCTATTCTTGAGTGCATCCCTAGGCACACAAACAGGAGATTTTAAAAGTGCCTGAGCCAACAAATATTACTAGTTGATCAGTTGGAGCATAATGATTCCACAATCGTTTGCCTCTTTTTTATGGCTTGAAAAGGCTGAACAAGTTTCAGCGGAGCTCCCAGACTAAGACAGACAGGAAGAAAGACCTAGCGATCTACTTCCGAAAATCAGCCAGTGAAAACCTTATGGATCCCAGCGGTCCAATCCACCCCGATCATGGGGATGACTCAGGATTGGACAGCATTTTGTTCCAATGTGCATGGGGTTCCCATGAGTCAGAGTCAAGGCAACGGCAGCTAACAACAACAACAAATATTGTTTGTACCCATTCTTCACAGCTCCTGTTATCTCTTCTTCCCTCTTTTCTCCCATTTCCCTTTTTCTTTTTCCTTCCATCCCCTCTTTTCTCTCTTCTTTCCCTGTCCCTTGCATACTCTGTCATTTCTACAATTCAATTCATAAATCCTTGTGCTAATTTCACTCCCAGTGGCTATTAAAATGGTATTTCACATGTACCACAACGAATGTCTACGTGTAGTAAACAATTTGTGGTATTGTTCTCTGTTATTTTTTTAAAAAATTTAGAAGTAAAAATTGACATAAACAAAAAAAATTGTTTATAAGCTGTGCCATACTTTTTGGAGTATTCCATTATTTTGAATTTTCAACAACTCAGCAGGGAGTTAATTTTCAACTATTTAAAGTGTCTTGTAATATAGTCCAAACAAAATTAATTTTGTTTAATACTTCATAATGTTTTGACTAGAATTTGTACAACCCTAAAGCCTTTGGCCCTAAAGTCATATATTATGCACTTAATGAAGCTGTTTTGTAGGAATGCCCTGTAGAGATAATCTCTATATTTAGTATTAACTCAGAATAGCCAGGGCGTGAGTGCTTGTAAAAAGGAGGGCATTGACCTAGTGTCATTTCCGTTCTTCAGGAAAAATGATTATGCTACTATGTTAGCAAATCACACAGTTTTTTTTTGACTAAAAAAGATAATTTTCTCAATTTTAGTATAACGAAATATTGTTACCTATGCATGAAGATTAATTTAAAAAAAAGGTAAGTTCACACGACTGGAAGGATGGTAGAAAGGTGTCTGGATTAGCATTTATGAGGAAGAAAGGAAAAGGGAGAAAAAGCTTTTAAGAGGGGATGAAAAAAGAGGGATGGAATTATGACCTCTAGAAAAAAATAAATTAATTCCCCTTCTCATTGAAAATGGGGGACAGAAACCATGGTGTCTGGGTGAAGAATTGATGGGCAGCCAGTGAAGGCTGTATAACTATTTGAACTCAGAAGGTGCAAATAGATAGCAGCTGAGCTGCTGTGAAATGAAGAGGTGTTATCTACCAGGTCCCAAGAAGTACACCATGGGGTGGCCGTAGGACAAAACTGAGCTACTGACCCCAGATGGACATACCCATCTCTGAAGAGAGAACAAGCTGAGGTCAGACATACATTTCAGCTCTGGGAGAGTTAGGATATGGAAAAAAGAAGGTGTCCAAATTCTTACATGCAAGCCTCACAAAGGGAGTTAATTGTCAGTGAAGAAAATGTCACGCATTAATTCTCAATATCTTATGTAGTTAATTTTTTAAGTTACAGGATATAACAATATATAAAAAATTTAACTCTATGTATAAAAATGTTGTTGTTAGTTGCTTTTGATGTGGCTCCGACTCATGGTGACCCCGTGTACAACAGAACAAAATGTTGCCCAGTTCTGGTTGTCTTCATGATGGTTGGTGTGCTTGAGACCATTGTTGGGGCACCATGTATTCTGAGTGCCTTCCAACCTAAGAGGCTCATCTCCTAGCACAACAGTGGACAGTATTCTATTGTGATCCACAGAGTTTTCATTGGTTAATTTTTGGAAGTAGATCACCAGGCCTTTCTTCCTAGTCTGTTTTAGCCTGGACTGTCTGCTGAAATCTGTCCACCATGAGTAACCATACTGGTACTTGAAATACTGGTGGCATAGCTTCCAGCATCATAGCAACATGCAAACCACCACAGTAAGACAAACTGATAGACGTTTGGTGGATGTATAAAAATATAACTACACACAGACACACACACACACATACACATGGTTATTTATTCAGATGCATATTTTTATGCTTGCCACAAATCACTCAATCAGTATCTCTGGGGATAGGGTCCAGGAATTTGCATTTTAAACAAGCTTCCCAGGAGACTCAAATGCACACTGACATTTGAGAATCACTATGCTATGTAGTTTCTGCAGCTCATCAAGGAATTATCTTCAGCTCTTCTCTTGAAGGAGCCCTGTTGGCGCAGTGATAAAGAGCTCAGCTGTCAACCAAAAGATAAGCACTTTGAATCCACCAGCCCCTCCTTGGAAACCCTATGGGACAGTTCTATTCTGTCCTATACGGTTGCTATGAATCTGACTCCACTTGACCACTACAAGTTTGGGTTTTTTTTTTTCATTCTTTTGAAACAATGCAGTGTAAAATATAACACCCTTACATCACTACTCTCACATAATTTACCAGATTGCTTCAGATTATTTTGAAGAAATACTACAGCAATGGCCTATTTCATATGTTGTGGATATAATTATGCCATATAGACAGAAAAATGTATCTGCCATGTGTCAGTTTGTCATACTGTGGTGGCTTGCATATTGCTGTGATACTGGAAGATTTGCCACCTGTATTTCAAATACCAGCACGGTCACCCTTGGTGGACAGGTTTCAGTGAAGCTTCCAGACTAAGATAGAGCAGGAAGAAGGACCTGGCAGTCTACTTCTGAAAAATTTGGCCAGTGAAATCTTTATAAATAGCAGCGGAACACTGTCTGATATAGTGCTGAAAGATGAGCCCCTCAGGTTGGAAGACACTCAAAAGATGACTGGGGAAGAGCTGGCTCCTCAAAGTAGAGTCAACCTTAATGATGTGGTTGGAGTGAAGCTTTCAGAACCTTCGTCTGCTGATGTGGCATGACTCAAAATGAGAAGATACAGCTGCAAACATCCATTAATAATTGGAATGTGGAATGTAAGAAGTACGAATCTAGGAAAATTGGAAATCATCAAAAATGAAATGAAACGCATAAACATCAATATCCTAGGCTTTGGTGAGCTGAAATGGACTGCTATTGGCCATTTTGATTCAGACAGTGACATGGTCTACTATGCTGGAGATGACAAATTGAAGAGGAATGACAGCATATTCACTGTCAAAAAGAACATGTCAGGATCCATCCTGAAGTACAATGCTGTCAGTGATAGGATAATATTCATATGCCTACAAGGAAGACCAGTTAATATGACTATTATTCAAATTTATGCACCAACCACTAAGGCCAAAGATGAAGAAGTTGAAGATATTTACCAACTTCTGCATTCTGAAATTGATCAAAGATGCAATCAAGATGCGTTGATAATTACTGGTGACTGGAACGCAAAAGTTGGAAACAAAGAAGAAGGATCGGTAGTTGGAAAATATGGCCTTGGTGATAGAAATGATGCTGGAGATCACATGATAGAATTTTGCAGACCAATAACTTCTTCATTGCAAATACCTTTCTTCAACAACATAAACAGCGAATATACACGTGGACCTTGCCAGATGGAATACACAAGAATCAGTCAGCTACATCTGCTGAAAGAGATGATGGGAAAGCTCAATACCATCAATTATCAGTCAGAACAAGGCCAGGAGCTGACTGTGGAACAGATCATCAATTGCTCACATGCAAGTTGAAGTTGAAGAAAATTAGAACAAGTCCACTAGAGCCAAAGTATGACCCTGAGTGTATCCCACCTGAATTTAGAGACCATGTCAAGAATAGATTTGACACATTGAACACTAATGACTGGAGACCAGACGAATTGTGGGATGACATCAAGAACACCATACATGAAGAAAGCAAGAGGCCATTAAAAAGAAAAGAAAGAAAAGACCAAAATGGATGCCAGAAGAGACTCTGAAAGTTGCTCTTGAATGTCAAGTAGCTAAAGCAAATGGAAGAAATAATGAAGTAAAAGAGCTGAACAGAAGATTTCAAAGGGTGGCTCAAGAAGACAAAGTAAAGTATTATAATGACATATGCAAAGACCTAGAGATAGAAAACCAAAAGAAAAGAATATGCTCAGCAATTCTCAAGCTGAAAGAACTGAAGAAAAAATTCAAGCCTTGAGTTGCAATATAGAAGGATTCTAAGGGGAAAATACTGAATGACACAGGAAGCATCAAAAGAAGGCTGAAGGAATACACAGAGTCACTGTACCAAAAAGAATTAGTCAGTGGTCAGCCATTTCAGGAGATAGCATATGATCAAGAACCAATGGTACTGAAGGAGGAGGTTCAAGCTGCACTGAAGGCACTGACAAAAAAGAAGGCTTCAGGAATTGACAGAATACCAGTTGAGATGCTTCAACACGTGGATGCAGCACTGGAAGAGCTCACTCGTCTATGCCAAAAAATTTGGAAGATAGCTACCTTGCCAACTGATGGGAGGAGATCCTTATTTGTACCCATTCCAAAGAAAGGTGATCCAACCAAATGTGAAAATTATCGAGCAATATCATTAAGGTCACATGCAAGTAAAATTTTGCTGAAGGTCATTCAAAAGCAGTTGCAGTAGTATATCAACAGGGAACTGCCAGAAATTCATGCTGGATTCAGAGGAGGATGTGGCAGAAGGGATATCATGCTGATGTCAGATGAATCATGCCTATGCAAATGCATGCGACTATGTGGATCACAACAAATTATGTACAACAGTGCGAAGAGTAGAAATTCCAGAACACTTAATCGTGCTCATGAGGAACCTGTACTTAGACCAAGAAGCAGTAGTTGGAACAGAACAAGGGAATACTGTGTTTAAAGTTAGGAAAGGTGTGAGTCAGAATTATATCCTTTTATCATACTTATTCAACTGGTATGATGAGCAAATAATCCCAGAAGCTGGACTATATGAAGAACAAAGGGGCATCAGGATTGGAGGAAGACTCACTAACACAGCCTTGCTGGCCGAAAGTGAAGAGGACTTGAAGCACTTATTGATGAAGATCAAAGACCACAGACTTCAGTATGGATTACGCCTCAACATAAAGAAAACAAAAATCCTCACATTGGACCAATAAGCAATATCATGATAAATGGAGAAACGATAGAAGTTGTCAAGGATTTTATTTTACTTGGATTCACAATCAATACCTGTGGAAGCAGCAGTGAAGAAATCAAACGACACAATGCAGTTGGCAGATGTGCTGCAAAAGGCCTCTCCAAAGGGTTAAAATGCAAAGATGTTACTCTGAGGACTGAGGTGTACCTGACTGAAGACATGGTGTTTTCAATTGTGTCATGCGAATGTGAAAGCTGGACCATGAGTAAGGAAGACCGAAGAAGAACTGATGCCTTTGAATTATGGGTTGGTGAAGAAAATTGAATATACCATTGAACTATTTTTTTTACCAGAAGAACAAACAAATCTGTCTTGGGAGAAGTACAGCCAAATGCTCATTAGAAGCAACGATGGCGAGGCTGCGTCTCACATACTTTGGACATTTATCAGGAGGTAGAAAGACGTCATGCTTGGTAAAGTAGAGGGTCAGTGAAAAAGAGGAAGATGCTCAACAAGCCGGATCGACACAGTGGCTGTAACAATGGGCTCAAGCATGACAACCATTGTGAGGATGGCACAGGACCAGGCAGCGTTTCGTTCTGTTGTTCATAGGGTCGTTATGAGTTGGAACCAACTCAATGGCCCCTAACGACAACAACATAGACAGACGCCTTTTAAAATCTAGTCTTATTACTAAAAAACTGATTGCTGTTGAGTCAACTCTGACTCTTGGCAACCCCATGTGTGTCAAAGTAGAATTATTACTAGCCCGTTGTTTTTCTTTGCTTGTAAACATAATAGAACATAAAGATGACCTACGATTTTTAAAATATTCATAATAACAGCTGACATTTCCAAGAATTTAATTTTTGATTCCAATAGGCAGATTCAGAAAATGTCCCACAAAATTCCTTTACCCTGGTGTACCCGGTATAAGCCCATGACTGAGAATAGAATGAATATCACTTCCTTGACTGTTCAATGTCAGAGTTGACTTTTAAATTTTAGATTTTCTTTTATGGGCCTGATCTAATCAGGTGAGCCCTTAAAAGGGAAAGCTCTTCCAGAAGAAAGGAGTTTGAAGTGTGAAAGGGATTCAACACAAAGGAGATTCTCTAATGTTGACTTGAAGTTGGAGGGGCCCTGAGAGGAGTGGGTGAAGGGACTTGAGAGTGTCTTTCGGGAATTGAGAGTGTCCCCTAATTAACAGCCAGCCAGAAAATGGGGACCTCATTCCCACAACTGCAAGGAACTAAATTTGACCAACAACTGAAAGAGTTGGAAGGGATTATTCCTGAGCATCCAGAAAAGAACTCAACCTGGCTGAAACCTCAGAGCAAAGAAGCCCGTTGAGCAGCACCCAGACTTCTGATTTACAGAGCTGAGAGATAATAAATGTGTTGTTTTAAGCCGTTCAGCTTATGGTAATGTTATGCAGCAATAGAAAACTAACACAATGGCATAACATTGAAAACTCTTAAGATACCTTGGTGTCCATAAATATAGCTTCAAACTTGCTCCGCCTCTTAACAGTTGTTTGAATTTGGGGCAGTTACGCAGTCCTTGTGAGTCAGTGTCCTCACCTGTATAGATGAAGGAAATAAGGACTACCTTGTTAATTTTTTTTAAAAATTATTTTATTGTGTTTTTGGTGAATGTTAAATGTTTTTTAAACCAGTTGCCCTTGAGTCAATTCCAACTCATGGCAACCCTAGGTGTGTCGAAGTAAAACTGTTCTCCATAGGGTTTTTGATGGCTGATTTTTTGAAAGTAGATCATCAGACCTTTCTTCTGAGGCACCCCGCGTGGACTGGAACCTCCAATCTTTCAGTTAGCAGCTGAGTGCATTAAATGTTTGCACCACCTAGGGACTCCAAACAGTTTTTATGAGAAAACAAAACAAAACAAACAAAAAAACCATTGCCATCGAGTCGATCTGACTCATAGCGACCCTGTAGGACAAAGTAGAACTGCCCCATAGGGTTTCCAAGGAACAGCTGGTGGATTCCAACTGCCGACCTTTTGGTTAGCAGCCATAGCTTTTAACCGCTGCACTAGAACGGTTCCGAAAAGTTTTTAGGTGAAGTGAATTAATGTTTACGAAAGCTCCTAATAACTTGGCACATGGTGGTTGTTGTTGTTAGCTGGCTGTTGAGTCACCCAAATTCATGGTGACCCTGTGCACAACAGAACCTAACGCTGCCCAGTATTGAACCATCCCCAGGATAGGCTATGGATCAGACCGTTGTGAGCCATAGGGTTTTCACTGGCTGATTTTCAGAAGTAGATCACCAGGCTTTTCTTCCCAATCTGTCTTAATCTGGAAGGTCTGCTGGAACCTGTTCAGCATCATGACAATAGGCAAGCCTTGAGGTGCACTGGCTGGGCTTGAACCCCAGCCTTCTGCATGTGGTGGTCCAGCAGTTTTCAAAGTATAACCTAGGGTCTCCTGATGGGTCTTTCAGGTCATTTTTGGGGATTCTTAAGGTCTAAACTATTTTCATAATGATACTAAGATATTTTCCTTTTTTACTCTTATTCCCTCATGAGTGCACAGTAGAGTTTCCCAGAGGCTACATGATTTATGATATCTAAATAGATGTAGCGTAAGAGCAGATATGAGAATATCTCCTATTAATCTGGAGCCCTGGTGGCACAGTGGTTAAGAGCTTGGCTGCTACCCAAAAGGTCAGCAGTTCAAATCTACCAGCTGCTCCTTGGGAACCCCATGGGGCAATTCTACTCTGTCCTGATTAATTATTATTATTTTTGCATTTCTTTTAATCCAGACATTAAAGAGGCTTTCAAAAATCTAAAACAATACCAACCCTCTCATAAAATTTTTTAGAAAATATGGGTATTTATGTTAATGCTAATAAGTTTATTATGATATTTTAAAAAGAATTAAAAAATTTTAATTCTAATATGGTAGCTGTCAATACCACCACCTGTTTGTCAGTGTGTCATACTGTGGTGGCTTGCATGTTGCTGTGATGCTGGAAGCTATGCTACTGGTATTTCAAATATCAGCAGTCTTACCCATGGTGGACAGGTTTCAAAAGAGCTTCCAGACAAAGAAAGACTTGGAGATCTACTTCCAAAAATTAGCCGGTGAAAAGCCTATGTATAAGAACAGAATATCGTCTGATATAGTGCAGGAGGCTGAGTCCCTTAGAATTCAAAATACAACTGGGGAAGAGCTCAAAGTAGAGTTGGCCTTAATAATGCAGGTGCTGCCTTTGGGACCTTCATTTGCTCCTGTGGCATGACTCAAAATGGGAAGTAACAACTGCAAATATGAGTCAAACATACCAGTGGTCACAAAGATGGCATAGAACCGGTCAACATTTCTTTCTGATTTGTAGAAGGTCTGTGAGTTGGAGCCTACTCAAGACCAACTAACGACAGAAACAAATGTCAATAAACAAAAGCTCTTTAGGGTCCTTAATAATTTTAAGAGTGTAAAGGGGTCCTGATAGACTCCTGGGTGGCGCAAGTGGTTTGTGATTGGCTGCTAACCGAAGGGTTGACTTTTTGAACCCACTCAGTGACTATACAGAAGAAAGGCCCAGCAAGCTGCTTCTGTAAAAATTACAGCCAGGAAAACTCTATGAAGCAGTTCTACTCTGTAGCACATGGGGTCGCCAGGAGTTGAGGCAACTTGGCAGCAGCTAACAACAACAAAAGGGATCTTGAGAACAAAAATTTTGAGAACTGCTGCTTTTGCACAAAGTTTCCACATAAGTATCTTCCGTGAGGCGATAAAAGGCGTTCAAGATAAAAGGGTTCTATGGGAAGATGAGTTCAGGAAGAACGTGTAATGTATTCACCTCTATTGCACCGCGTACATTACATAATGAATGGTCTGGGAGTTCTGCAATACAAATACAATTTAGATTTGTTTAATTCAGTGTCTCCCCAATTTAATCTGTTGATTAGCAAGTTAAAATCTGAACCAGAATTATTTGCCCAGATTAAGATTCAGGTTTAGATTGTGAAAGAGTAATTCTATTTTAAGGCTATTAGAGAGAAAGAAAAGGACATTTGTAGTAAGGAAGATAATTTTGCCCAGGGCGTTTTTATTTTATTTTAAACAGAATGCCTATCGACAGATCAACAGCCGCTAGACCACAACTTGCAAAGACCTGTTCTAGCAAAGATGCCTGTTCTTGCTCAAGTATCTCTATTACGTTTTACACACCAGGCTGTGTCTCCTCTATTCTATGCTAATTAGTTGTTTACTTTCTTTTTGCAGGCTTATCCCTCTTCCCTCACACCTCAGCCCCTCACCTTGCCCTTTTTGCAAATAAGATTTAAAAAGATACTCTTCCTTCCTTCCTTTTTTTTCTTGCTTTGAAGGAGAGTCCCTTGTTTCTAGAAAACATCTTCCTAAGCTAAAGAAAGGGGGCAATGATGTTTCGGTAGTAGATATCTTGCCTTCCGGGAGGGACACTTGGGTTCCATTACTGACCAGTGTACCTCATGTGCAGTCACCACCACCTGTCAGCGTGTTGATATGATCCTGAACAGGTTTCCACAGAGCTTCCAAGCTAAGACTAGGAAGAAAGGTCTGATGATCTACTTCTGAAATTCAGCCAATGAAAATCCTATGGATCATAACGGTCTGATCCCCAACCAATGATCGGAACGGCACAGGATGGGGCAGCAGTTTGTTCTGCTGTGTATGGGGTTGCTGTGAGCCGGGGGTGGCAGCTAACAACAACAAGCTAAGTATCTCCTAGCAGAAGACAAAAAATGGCTGCAGGGAGGGGAAAAGTTAGTTACTACTGATTCTCTGCTAATTCCTCATGCCCAGCTGCCTTTTTACCTTTATGCCTCTCAAACCCGGCTGTGGCCTCTGATTCAGAACTGTCATTGTCCTGAGAGGGGGCCCAGGGAGACCAACAACCCCAAGCCTAGGAAGCTGAAGCTGCAAGGGTGTAATGAAAGGTGTTAAATTCTTTCACTTGTACTATTTCTGTAACAGCTCAATTCTGTGACATGAAAATCTACTTCTCTATCTTAAAATAGTCTGTAAAGAAAGCCGCAAAGCTGTAGACCATTAAAGTTTGCCCCCAACTGATTGCTAAGAAACCTAAATATAAAGAGAGAAGGGTGTTGGGAATTCAAGCAAATTCTTTCAGAGAAGAAATAGAAAAAAAACAGAAAAGCCTCAACCGGTGATTGGGGATTAGAGAGCCTTTTAAACAGGGAAAGGCTATTTTGAGAAAGCCTCACACAAGCTATGATAGTAGCAAAAAGAAGGCTAGGGTGGAAAGCGATTGAGCAGTTAGCAGGGCCTTGGGCAAAATTATCCTCCTTATTATGAATGTCCTTTTTTTCCTTCCTGATTCTCCTGAGTATCACACTTGCTCTTAGTGGCTGGTCAAAAAATTCCAGCTAAAACTTTTAATTTGATAGTCAAAAGCAGTTTGAAATAGGGCTGGTCCCTTTGTGTATGTATATTTCAAGGTTAAAGGGGGTTAGGGAATAGCTTGTAGACACATGGACCTGACACTGTGGTTGTGTAAAATCATTGAAGTCAGAATTTTGGGGTCGGGGGCTCCCCTGGTAGCCTCTCAAAATGCTATCTCCACACAAGTACCTACGGGTGACTTCAGTGAGGCTTATTCTCACGGCTTGATTTCTTTCAGATTTTATCGTTTGACTCAATTCACATACCCTCCCTGAAGGCAAGGTTTTCTGTCTGCTGTGCTTTTACTGCAGGATTCCTGTGTACCTAGATGTGGCCCTTGGTGACATCTCAATGAGAATCTCAATATACCCTGTGTTATATCGGGACAAATAAGGTATTTAAAGCTAAACACATTGTCAATATTTGTAAGGTTAGTAATTTCCATTTTTTGATTGGTCTTCAAGAAGTTTCATTATATATGCAAAGTGGTCAGAATTGGCTATATACGAAAGACTGAGGATAATAATATTTCAAGAGGACAGCAGAAGCCCTGGGAGGTGTTATATAACCTACACATTAAATAGCTGAGTGAAGATGGTTAGTTTTCTCGACATATAAGAATACCAGTTAGAAACTACTTGCCATAGAGTCGATTCTGACTCATGGTGGCCCCATGTGGGTCAGAGTAAATCCTGTGTGCTCCATAGGATTTTCAATGCTGATTTTTCCGAAGTAGAGATTGCCAGGGCTCTTCCCAGGTACCTCTGCATAGACTCGAACCTCTAACCTTTCGGTTAGTAGCCGAGTGCACTAACCGTTTGCACTACCCAGGGACTCCTAATAAAAAAATACTACGTTCTTTTCATCTGAACCTTTTTGAGAGGAATTTTTGGATCAAATATCCACTATCTACTGATTCCAAGTAATTTGGTGGCCATAGTGTATCTTCTTCACATTTTTAACAGATGTAATACCTCAGAATATGTGTAAAATCCAATTGTTGATATTTAGAAACTGATATTAGAACAAAAACTGGACTAAAACTCTGTGCTTTAAGACCAAAAAAAGATGGAATCATGGAGCCCTGGTGGTGCAGTGGGTAAGGGCTCGGCTGCTAACCAATAGGTCGGCAGTTTGAATTCATCAGTTGCTCCCTGGAAACTCCATGGGGCGGTTCTACTCTGTCCTATAGGGTCGCTATGAGTCAGAACCGACTCGACAGCACCTATCAACAACAATATTTTACTGATGGTAAAGTAAGTTTTAAAATTTAGAATGGAAAAAAAATTGTGCTTAAAATAGTTTTATTTTTAAGAATGATTTATTTGCTAATATATTTGTTTGGAGTAGTCTCTTAGAAACATGAAGGACACTCATATTTGTCTTCTTTTGGTCTTTAATGCATCCTTTTTTTTTTTTTTAGGAAATAGGATTGCTAAGTCTATTTTTCCTCCCATAGAGATTTCACTTATCTTTTTTTGTATTTATCCTGCAGAGTTAGTCGATTAGGTACATTTATTTTATGATTCTTCTCTGTATGGATTTAAATTCCTTTACTTAGAAGCTAGCTCTTCAGGGAATGAAGACGGCTTATCTTTGCCGGCCATGTGGAGCCCTGTGAACTGTCTCATCCGGGATGAAAACAATTTACATTCCAGGAATGCTGAGCTGTCTCTAGTATCCCCAACGTTGGTGATTTTGCAGTTGTTTTTTTTTCTCTGTCTGAGGGTATCCTTTTCTAGCTGTTAAACAATTTGTCCATTCTTCAAAACCCTGCTTATGAATCAAATATTTGTGAAGCTTTTCCTATCTTCACTTCTTCCATTTCCCGACTATAACCCTGGGCCAAAGTTCATCACTTCTTCTCTAGGAATCTCCACATTGTAAACATACCTTTACTACTACATTTATCACACAATATTGCAGTCATAATATTAACCCTCTTGGTTTTGTTTAGCTCTTTGGGACCAGGTTTGTTGACCTTTCTAATCTCAGTAAGCTGGAAATCTGGGCCTCCACACAAGTCTCCTTAATAATAAGTTGTATATATGATAACAACTGATATTTATTAAGTGCTTGCTACCACGTCGTATCAATTCTAAGACACATGATTTTTAACCATTTTTTAAATATCTCTAAAATCAGAGAACTTCTTAAAATTGAAGAAATCTTAGGTTTGACGAAATACAATATATACCAGCCACTGTGCTAATTTTTTAAAATAATTTTTATTGTGCTTTAAGTGAAAGTTTACAAACCAAGTCTCTCATACAAAAACTTATATACACCTTGCTATAATACTCCTAGTTGCTCTCCCTCTAATGAGACAGCACACTCCCTCCCTCTACTCTCTATTTTCATGTCCATTCGGCCAGCTTCTGACCCCCTCTGCCCTTTCATCTCCTCTCCAGACAGGAGTTCCCCCCACATAATCTCAAGAAGCTCACTCTTCACCAGTATCATTTTCTATCCCATAAAAAAAAAAAAAAAATAATAGTCCAGCGTTTGCTTTGGGAATGGTTCCTGTCTTGGGCTAAGAGAAGGTCTGGGGACCATGACCTCTGGGGTCCTTCTAGTCTCAGTCAGATCATTAAGTCTGGTCTTTTTATGAGAATTTGAGGTCTGCATCCCACTGCTCTTCTGTTGCCTCAGGGGTTCTTGGTTGTGCTCCCTGTCATAGCAGTCATCGGTATGTAGCTGGGCAACATCTAGTTCCGGTCTCAGGCTGATGGAGTCTCTGGTTTTTGTGGGTCTTTCTGTCTCTTGGGCTCATAATTACCTTATGTCTTTGGTGTTCTTCATTCTCCTTTGCTCCAGGTGGGTTGAGACCAATTGGTGCATCTTAGATGATCGCTTGCTAGCATTTAAGACCCCAGACACCACTCTCTAAAGTGGGATGCAGAATGTTTTCTTAATAGATTTTATTATGCCAATTGACTTAGATGTCCCCTGAAACCATGGTTGCCAAACCCCCACCCCTGCTACGCTGGCCTTCGAAGCGTTCAGGTTATTCAGGAAACTGCTTTTCGTTTAGTCCAATTGTGTTGACATCTCCTTTATTGTGTGTAGTCTTTCCCTTCACCTAAAATAGTTCTTATCTACTATCTAATGAAAACCCCTCTCCCTCCCTCCCTCCCCACTCTTGTAATCATCAAAGAATATTTTCTTCTCTGTTTAAACCTTTTTTTTTTTATAATAGTGGTCTCATACAATATTTGTCCTTTTGCAACTGACTAATTTCACTCAGCATAATGCCTTCCAGGTTCCTCCATGTTATGAAATATTTCACGGATTCATCATTGTTCTTCATCAATGCGTAGTATGCCATTGTGTGAATATACCATAATTTATTTATCCATTCATCCGTTGATGGGCCCCTTGGTTGCTTCCATCTTTTTGCTATTGTAAACAGTGCTGCAATAAACATGGGTGTGCATATATCTGTTTGTGTAAAGGCTCTTATTTCTCTAGGATATATCCCAAGGAGTGGGATTGCTGGATCCTATGGTAGTTCTATGTCTAGCTTTGTAAGGAAATGCCAAATCAATTTCCAAAATTGTTGTACCGTTTTAAATTCCCACAAGCAGTGTATAAATGTTCCAGACTCTCCACAGCCTCTCCAACATTTATTATTTTTTGTTTTTTGGATTAATGCCAGCCTTGTTGGAGTGAGGTGGAATCTCATTGTAGTTTTGATTTGCATTTCTCTAATGGCTAATGATTGTGAGCATTTCCTCATGTATCTGTTAGCTACCTGAATGGCTTCTTTAGTGAAGTGCCTGTTCATATCCTCTGCCCATTTTTTAACTGGGTTTTTTTTTTTTTTTTTTGTAGTTGAGTTTTTACACTATCATGTAGATTTTAGAGATCAGACGCTGATCGGAAATGTCATAGCTAAAAACTTTTTCCCAGTCTGTAGGTAATCTTTTTACAGTCTTTGGATGAGCATAGGTGTTTGATTTTTAGGAGCTCCCAGTTATCTAGTTTCTCTTCTGCATTGTTAATAATGTTTTGTATACTGTTTATGCCATGTATTAGGGCTCCTAGCATTGTCTCTATTTTTTCTTCCATGATCTTTATCATTTTAGATTCTATATTTAGGTCTTGATCCATTTCGAGTTAGCTTTTGTGCATGCTGTGAGGTATGAGTCTTGTTTCATTTTTTTTGCAGATGGATATCCAGTTATGCCAGCACCATTAGTTAAAAAGACTGCCTTTTCACCCTTTAATTGACTTTGGGCCTTCGTCAAATGTCAGCTGCTCATATGTGGATGGATTTATGTCTGGTATCTCCATTCTGTTCCATTGGTCTATGTATATGTTGTTGTACCAGTACCAGGCTGTTTTGACTACTGTGGCAGTAAAATAGGTTCTAAAATCAGGTAGAGTGAGGCTTCCCACTTTGTTGTTCTTTTTCAGTAATGCTTTACTTATACTGGGCCTCTTTCTCTTTGATATAAAGTTGGTGATTTGTTTCTGCACGCCATTAAAAAATGTCATTGGAATTTGGATCAGAATTGCATTGTATTTTTTTATAGATGACTTTTGGTAGAATAGACATTTTTACAGTGTTAAGTCTTCCTATCCATGAGGAAGGTATGTTTTTCCACTTATGTAGGTCTCTTTTGGTTTCTTGCAGTAGCGTCTTGTAGTTTTCTTTGTATAGGTCTCTTTTCGTTTCTTGCAGTAGCATCTTGTAGTTTTCTTTGTATAGGTCTTTTAGGTGTCTGGTAAGGTTTATTCCTAAGTATTTTATCTTCTTGGGGGCTACTGTAAATGGTATTGATTTGCTGATTTCTTCTTCAATGTTCTTTTTTGGTGTAGAGGAATCCAACTGATTTTTGTATGTTTATCTTGTATCCTGATACTCTGCAGAACTCTTCTATTAATTTCAGTAGTTTTCTTGAGGATACTTTAGGGTTTTCTGTGTATAAGATCATGTCTTCTGCAAATAGAGATAGTTTTACTTCTTCCTTACCAATTTGGATGCGCTTTATTTCTTTATCTAGTCTAATTGCTCTGGCTAGGACCTCCAACACAATGTTGAATAAGAGTGGTGATAAACGGCATGCTTGTCTGGTTCCCGATCTCAAGGGGAATGCTTTCAGATTCTCTCCATTTAGGATGATGTTGGCTGTTGGCTTTGTGTAAATGCCCTTTATTATGCTGAGGAATTTTTCTTCTATTGCTATTTTGCTGAGAGTTTTTATCATGAATGAGTGTTGAACTTTGTCAAATGCCCTTTCTGCATCAATAAGATCATGTGGTTCTTGTCTTTTGTTTTATTTACATGATGGATTACATTAATTGTTTTTCTAATGTTGAACCATCCCTGCATACCTGGTATAAATCCCACTTAGTTGTGATGAATTATTTTTTTGATATGTATCATTTAAATCTATTGGCTAGATTTTTGCATCTAAGTTCATGAGAGATATAGGTCTGTAATTTTCTTTTCTTGTGGTGTCTTTACCTGGTTTTGGTATCAGGGATATTCGGGCTTAATAGAATGAGTTTGGGAGTATTCCGTCCTCTTCTGTGCTCGGAAATACCTTTAGTAGTAGTGGTGTTAACTCTTCTCTGAAAGCGTGGTAGAACTCTGCAGTGAAGCCGTCCGGGCCAGGGCTTTTTTTTTTGCTGGGAGTTTTTGATTACCTTTTCAATCTCTTTTTTGTTATGGATTTATTTAGTTGTTCTGCCTCTGTTTGTGTTAGTTCAGGTAGGTAGTGTGTTTCTAGAAATTCATCTATTTCTTCTAGGTTTTCAAATTTGTTAGAGTAGAATTTTTCGTAGTAGTCTGATATGATTCTTTTAATTTCAGTTGGGTCTGTTGTGATCTCGCCCATCTCATTTCTTATTGAGGTTATTTGCTTCCTCTCCTGTTTTTCTTTTGTCAGTTTGGCCAATGGTTAATCAATTTTGAAAATTTTTCAAAGAACTAGCTTTTGGTGTTGTTAATTCTTTCAATTGTTTTTGTGTTTTCTATTTTATTTAATTCTGCTCTAATTTGTATTATTTGCTTTCTTTTGTTGCTTGAGGGTTTCTTTTGTTACTCTTCCTATTTGTTCAAGTTGTAGAGATAATTCTTTGATTTTTGCCCTTTCTTCTTTTTGTATGTGTGCATTTATTGATATAAATTGACCTCTGAGCACTGCTTTAGCTATGTCCGAAGGTTCTGATAGGAAGTGTTTTCATTCTCCTTGGATTCTCTGAATTTCTTTATTCCATCCTTCATGTCTTTTATAACGTAGTCATTTTTGAGCAGGATATTGTTCAGTTTCTAAGTGTTTGATTTCTTTTCACTGCTTTTTCTATTATTGATTTCTACTTTTTTGGCCTCATGATCAGAGAAGATCCTTTGTAATATTTTGATGTTTGAGATTCTGCTAAGGCTTGCTTTATGTCCTAACATGTGGTCTATTGTAGGGAATGTTCCATATGCACCAGAAAAGAAAGTATACTTGGCTACTGTTGGGTGGAGTCTTCTGTATATGCCTATGAAGCAAAGTTGGTTGATTGTGACATTTAGATCTTCCGTGTCTTTATTGAACTTTTTTCTGGATGATCTGTCCTTCACCAAAAGTGGTATTTTGAGGTCTCCTAGTATAATTGTCAGGCTGTCTATCTCACTTTTGAATACTGTTTTTGTTTGTTTCATGTGTCTTGCAGCCCTGTCATTGGGTGCATAAATATTTAATATGGTTATATCCTCCTGGTATATTGTCCCTTTAATCTTTATATAGTGTCCTTCCTTATCCTTTGTGGTGGATTTAACTTTAAAGTCTATTTTGTCAGAAATTAATATTGCCACTCCTGCTCTTTTTTTGATTGTTGTTTGCTTGATATATTTTTTCCATCCTTTGAGTTTTAATTTGTTTGTATCTCTAAGTCTAAGGTATGTCTCGTGTAGGCAGCATATAGACAGATTGTGTTTTTTTAATCCGTTCTGCCACTATCTCTTTATTGGTGCATTTAGTCCATTTACATTCAGGGAAATTATGGATAGGTATGAATTTAGTGCTGTCATTTAGATGTCTTTTTTGTGTGTTGTTGACAGTTGCTTTTTCCCACTTAATTTTTTGGGCTGAGTAGCGTATCTTTATATATTCTCTTTTCCTCTTATTCATTGTCATTGGTTTTGTTTCTGCTGAGTCTCTATTTTCTTTCTTGTATTTTATTTTGATGAGTAGAATTGTTAGTCTCGTTTGTGGTTACCTTAATATTTACCCCTATTTTTCTAAATTTAAACCTAACTTTTATTTCTTTATATTGCCTTGTTTTCCTCTCCATATGAAAGATCTATGACTACATTTCTTAGTCCCTCTTTATTGTTTTAATGTTGTCTTCTTTTACATAATGACATCACTGTTTCCCTGTTTTGAGCATTTTTTTAATCTTGATTTATTTTTGTGATTTCACTGTCTGAGTTGACATCTGATTGCTCTCTCCAGTGTTCTATTCTTGGGTTGATATCTGATGTTATTGATTTTCTAACCAGAGAACTCCCTTTTAGTATTTCTTGTAGTTTTGGTTTGATTTTTACAAATTCCCTTAACTTCTGTTTATCTGGGAATGTCCTGATTTCACCTTCATATTTGAGAGACAGTTTTGAGGGATATATCATTCTGGGCTGGTAGTTTTTTTCCTTCAATGCTTTTTATAAGTCATCCGATTGCCTTCTTGCCTGCTGAGTAGTTGGAGCTTATTCTTATTGACTCTCCTTTGTAGGTGACTTTTCATTTATCCCTAGCCACTCTTAAAATTCTCTCTTTATCTTTGGGTTTGGCAAGTTTGATTATAATATATCTTGGTGTCTTTCTTTTAATATCTACCTTAGGTGGAGTTTGATGAACACCTTGGATAGATATCTTCTCATCTTTCATGATATCAGGGAAGTTTTCTGCCAACAAATCTTCAACAATTTTCTCTGTATTTTCTGTTATCCCTCCCTGTTCTAGTACTCCAATCACTTGTAGGTGATTTCTGTTGATAGAGCCTCACATGATACTTAGGATTTCTTCATTCTTTTAAATTCTTTTTTGTGATTTTTCTTCAATTATATTGGTGCCAAGTGCTTTATCTTCAATCTCACCAATTCTGCCTTGCACTTCGTCAATTCTGCTCCTCTGACTTTCTATTGAGTTGTCTACTTCTGTAATTTTATTGGCAATCTTCTGAATTTCTGATTGCTGTCTCTCTATGGATTCTTGCAGCTCATTAAATTTTTCCTTATGTTTTTGAATAATGTTTTTAATTTCTTCGACTGCTTTATCTATGTGTTCCTTGGCTTGCTCTGCATATTGGCTGATCTTCCTGATCTTGTTCCTGATGTCTTGAAGAGTTCTGTATATTAATCTTTTTTATTCTGCATCTGGTAATTCCAGGAAGGCACCTTCATCCAGACGATCCTTTGATTCTTTGTTTTGAAAGTTTGTTGAAGTTATCATGGTCTGCCTCTTTATGTGACTTAATATTGACTGTTGTTTCCGAGCCATCTATAAGTTATTGTATTAGTTTATTTTATGTTTGTTTACTGTATCCTAGCTTCTTGCTTTGTTTTGTTTTGATATGTCCAAATAGGTTGCTTGAGTGAGCTAGCTTGATTATTTTCACCTTTGAAGCTCTAATGTCCTGTCACCAGATGCCTAGGGTCTTATCAGGTACAAAAGCCTAGGAGTCCATTCACTTTTCTTGTATGGATTCAGCTCAGGTGTCCAGGTAGTTGGTCATCAAGTGTGTGGTACAGGCTGTGTCCTTCAGTCTTAGAGGGGCAGGGATGTTTGGTGTATGTGCCAGTATCTGATTGCAGCAGGGCGTCACACTGTGAACAAGGCAGGGGGCTGACAACCATCCCCTGAGTGTCTGTGAGGAAAGTGAGTCCCTGTTCCCTAGAGCACACAGGTGGGTGGGATGTGCAGATGGACCATGCGCATCCAGTGGTTTTGTTTGTAAGATCTGGGAGGTACCAGTTATCCTTGGACCCCTGTCGCTGGTGGCTGGGTTCCCTGAGTGGAGCCACCAGTCCTTAGGCATCTGATGTGGGTAGGTGCAGACCCTGTTTAATAGGCAATGTGGTGCCAAACATCAAACACCCACCTCTCCACTGCACAGCTGAAACAGTTGCAGTCTGCCAACAAGGGCCTATCCTCCTGAAATAGGCCCACATAGGTCCATGCAGGGGGCAAAGGTATTCAAAGTCCACAGAGCATTTATGCCTGGACAGGAGCCACTTCTGTCTTGAACTCCCCAGGTTAGTGGAGCTGGCAGATTTTCTTTTCCCCAATTGTGAATTTATTCCTTCTCTGAGGCCGGGAGAATGGCTCAAAGCGCACAGCAGGACCTATCTCAGGCCCAGGGAAATCGACAGCCACTGAAGCCAACTTCGGGGGTGGGGGTGCAGTAAAATATATGCAAATACTTAGCTTTTGCCAAGAGCGCCATTCTTCTCTGGCTCTGGAGGTGTGAGTAGGCTGTATGGCTGGCTGTTTCTCCATAAGGAAACTGCAGCGAAATGCTACCACCAGCCCACCGCAGCCTGAGGGTTCCCGGCGATTCAGGTCCAGCAACTCCTCTCCGCTTCTGAACAGTCTTTCCCTCCCCTGCTGCTCAATCCATTTTCCAACTTTACCTTTGATGTTCAGGGCTCCTAGCTTGTCATAAATATAATCCTTTCACTTGTTTTTTCAGGTCTTTATTGTAAGAGGGTTCACCGGAAGCATCTGACTAATCCCCCATCTTGGCCCCACCGCTGTGCTAATTTCTTAATAACACATTTCAGCCTTAACCCAATGGAATCAGTAGTAGTGATACTCTGGTTTATAGTTAAGGGCACACAGTCTTAGATGGATTAAATAACTAGCTCAAGGTCACGTAATTAGTAAGAGGCAGAGCAAGAACTGAAACTTAGGTATGTATGTTTCCATCATCCATGCTCTTAATCACTATGCTGGGGAAGTGTGGTAAGAATGGAAGAAAAATAATATTTTGGGGATCTTGTTTTTTAATTATGTGCCAGTCACTGTGCTAGTTACTTTATATACTACTTCCCATTTTATTTTTACAGAAGTTTGTGAGGTTGTTGTTGTTAGGTGCAGCCAAGCTGACTTTGACTCACAGCAACCCTATATACGACAGAACAAAATACTGGGTCATCCTTACAATCATTGCTATGTTTCAGCCCATTGTTGGAGCCACTGTGTCAGTCCATCTTGTCGAGGGTCTTCCTCTTTCTCATTGACCCTCTACTTTACCAAGCATGATGCCCTTCTGCAGGGACTGGTCCCTTCTGATAACATGTCCAAAATATGTGAAGCCAAGTCTTGACATCCTCGCTTCCAAGGAACACTCTGGTTGTACTTCCTCCAAGACAGATTGTCTGTTACTCTGGAAGCCCAGGGTATATTCAATATTCTTCACAAGCACCATAATTCAAAGGTGTCAATTCTTCTTTGGTCTTCCTTTTTCACTGCCCAGGTTTCACATGCATATGAGGTGATTGAGAAATATGATGGCTTGGATAGACAGTATGATCTTTATTTCATAAGCAAGGAAGCTGAGGCTTATGATAGATAACTCCTTTAAGGTCACATAGCTGGGAAGTGCTGAAGCCAGGATTTGAACCCAGGTCTTGTGGTTTCCAAAGTCTCTCTCACATAATTTTAACAATACACTTTCAGTCAAAGGGAAATTACCCATTGATAGAGCAATCTGAACTGAACAAATGATATAAAAAATTCACTCCTGAGATGACAAATTGGGTGGTAAATCCTTGTATGATAACCTCAGAGTGTCTTAGACTCTTGTCTTTTCTTAAGAAAGAAGTAAGCACCAGTAATGGCTCTCCTGATGATCTGTCCTGTCAACTGGTCTCAGGGGTGTTTTCTCGGTCTGTGCAGCAAAGATAATGCTCTTCAGTCTCCACTGTCTCACCCCTATTCTCCAGCAATGTGTCTGTAAGGTGATAGGGTAGTGCTCCAATTAGCTGTATCAATCCCTGCCCTGTAGCTTTGTGTGTTAATGCATATTAGTCTGGCACCATAAACAACATTTAACTGATATTCCATTTCTTAAACTGTTTGGTTTGTGACCCTATGAACCTGTTCTTATAGACTGATTTATCCTGCTCCAGATCATTAACCCTTTGAAGACTCAATTATGTAGGATTACTATCATATGCATTTATTTTGTCTTTCATGAAGAAATACCCTCTCTTCCTTTTGAAGGAGAAGCAAGGTGTTTTTATGAAATAATGTTAATGAGTTCACCATAATATTTGAATATGTAGTCTTTAGGTATTTTCAGCCTTTGCAAGGAGTATAGCATTTGAATAGGGCAATGTTTTGATTCTTCACCTGGGTGAACTTTGATATATAACCAGGATTAATGCATTTAAGTGTAGCATTCTAGGGCAGTGTTTCTCAAAACACGTTCCACAATGTATTAGCCATAAGAGCTGATGTTTAAAAAATGGGCTCCATGGTCACAAAAATTTAAGAAATGTAGCAGTTATTCCTCCCTCATTGAGTGTATTAAAGGCTCTGATAAGTCCAGCTGTGAAGAACTCTGTTAAATTTTATTCAACCTAGTAACCCCCAAACTTACTTGAGTATGGAACTCATTTTTTGCTAAGTCTATTGACATCCCACGAAACTAGCATTCCCTTAATGCACTTCAGGATATATCATCTATGATCCCACAAACCCAACCCAGTGCCGTCGAGTCAATTCCGACTCATAGCGATCTGTGATAGGGACTGCAATTGTCCTCCAGTATCCATTCTCCTTTTAGTAAGAAAACCTCTAAATTTCAGCTACGCACATGACTTTCTGACTAGAGACCACATTTTCCAGCTCCTTTGCAACTAGTTGAAGTTGTGTGAATAGATTTTTACCAGTGGAACGTGAGCAAAAATGATGTGGATAACTTCTGTGTCACTTCCTTAAAAGGAAGTTGTTTGCCTTCTATTTCCTGTCTTTCCTTCTTGCTGATGGGGAAAACAGATGTGATGCTGGTGACTCAACTTTGACCACGTGGCTAGGACAACACTTTAGCAGAGTAAAAGAATAGAAAGAATCTGGGTCCTGGAGGGAATTGTGGACTAATCACCTATCTCTGGATTATTTCATAGAAGGGAAATAATATTCCTCCCTGTTCGAACCACTGTATTTTGGGTGTCTTTGTTATAGCCCAAATGTCACTAATCACTGAACTAGAATTTGCCAAAATTTTCTGCTCGGGTTAGCATAAACTTCCTGAATTCTACTGACTTTTCTTGAAAAATGTTTTTAATGAGTGCTGGAGAAATCCCAAGTGCTTTAGAGGAAGCTAAAAATTTAGGTCAAAAAAACATTTAGAATGAACTAAGTTTGTGGAGTTAGCATTAAAATGTAGACTGAATACTCCAATCATGAAACATTTGCTCAAACTGAGCCAGATTAAAGACTGGACTTTCTAATGATAGAAGATGAAGTTTAAAATGACTCACTTTATGTATAGTATCACTAATTCTTCTGAGTGTGTTTATACATAAATGTCTCAAGCTACTGAAATAAGTGAATGATTCATATTAGCTTCATAAAGAAAACCTTTGGGGTTTTCTATGTCTGCTCAGTATTTTAGCTTGCCATCATTTAAAGGTTTATTCAAGACTTTTAATAGCAGACACGCTGGCAACAATGTTGATTCTGACCTCAGTCAAACATAACAGGAGAGAGCAAATCGTGTTTTCCTCGGAAAAGAAAACCACAGCATATTTTCCTCCTGGAATAATTTGATTTCCTTTTGCTGTAGAAAGTACAGAGAAAATGACGGCAATTCTACCACAAGCTTCTACATGTTGAAACTGCATGTCTGTGATTTTACTTCCCATGATGACTTTTCTACACTAATAACTTGGGTTTCCACTTTAGGGCCCCTGCTTACTAGATGCACTGCAAGATCTTAATGTAACCAAGCACGGTTGGCTTGGCTCTGCTCTGGTGCGATGGCATCCTGCCTGCTTCTGTGATGAATGTGTCTAGAGCTTTAGCCCTGAAAATGCCAGTCTCCAAGGAATAGTTGATTTTGTTTCTGACGTTTATGAAGGACACCTGTGTAGTGTCTGCCCCTGGCCTAAATCTCTCTGTGTCTCCACATTTATCATGGTACCTGTGTTTAGCTGCAAGCCTAGCAATGTAAAGGAGCAGTTTACTAATTGGAAATCATAACAGATTTGGACTTTTTCACTGCAACATCTGTGAAGCAGTATGAGATTTGATCGGTGTCTAAAAGTCTTTATTTCATTTATGAGGAGAAGCAGATCAGATTTCAGATTCCCTTTCCTGGCATTAGAGTCAAGATAAATCTTTTACAAGGGTGTATAGGAATTCTACGGCTGCTAACCAAAGGGTCGGCAGTTCAAATCCACCAGGCGCTCCTTGGAAACTCTATGGGGCAGTTCTACTCTGTTCCGTAGGGAAGCTATGAGTCAGATTCGACTCAACGGCATTGGGTTTTGGTTTTGGGATAGGAACTCTAAAGAAAAAGTGAAACTAGTGGCTTCATAGATTTTCCTTATTTTATGCTGGATTTCCTAGAAATGAAAAAAGAATTGTTTCTTGGGAGAAATTAAAAAAACTACTTGTGCAGAGGGAAAAACAGAAAAGGAGCCATGATCTTTCATATCTCTAGACTCCTGAAGGCTAATTTTAATCCATTTTCCATTATTTATTTAAAGAGTGTACTATAGGTCTTTGCAGGTCATCTCTGGGACATTCTTATCAGGCATCAATAAAATCCAAAGGCATCTATGAGGGTAAACTACTCTTTGAAGGACTAGTACAGATGAACTATTAACAAAACAAAATAATACATATCCTCTACCTTATAAGATATTTTGAGAAGACATTTGTGAGACATTTCTTTTGGTACATATGCTATGAAAATACAAAATGGTGGTAATAGAAAGATGATGTAAAGGAAAAAAAAGTTTCTATAGGATCTCTTTGTAAAAGAAAACAAAAGCATGGGTCCCATCTAGTATTGGTTATAGGGCCCACTTACTTCTGTCCCAGATTGCTGATTTTTCCTCTTTCTGCTCTTTGTAAACAGCACATTCTAATTCTATCATTCCGTTCCTGAAATGAATTTTCAACCCATCTAGACTGCAGGATCCCAAAGAACATGGGTCATGTTGGTGCAACTTTCTTAGTGAAGAGCCTTAATACAGCATTGTTTGTTGTTACCTGCCATTGAGTTGGCTACAACTCATGGTGACCCCATAAACAACTGCTGCCCAGTCCTGCACCACCACTGTGATGTATTGGGGATCGTACAGTTGTGATTCATAGGGTTTTCATTGGCTGAGTTTTGGAAGTGGATTGCCAGGCCTTTCTTCCTAGTCTATCTTAGTCTGGAATCTCCACTGAAACTTGTTCACCATCATAGCAACATGCAAGCCTCCACTGACAGATGGGTGGCGGTTGTGCATGAGGTGAATTGGCAAGTGTTATGGATTGAATTGTGTCCCCCAAAACATGTGTCACTAGACTAGGCCGTGATTCCCAGTATTGTGTGGTTGTCCTCCATTTTGTGATTTTATGTAATTTTTCTAGGGTTATAAATCCTAACCTCTATGTTAATGAGGCAGGATTAGAGGCAATTATGCTAATGAGGCAGGACAAAATCTACAGGATTAGGTTGTATCTTGAGTCAATCTCTTTTGAGATAGAACAGAGAGAAGTGAGCAGAGAAGAGAGGGGCTTTATCACCACCAAGCAAGAAGAGCCAGGAGTGGAGCTTGTCTTTTAGGCCCAGAGTCTGTTCACTGAGAAGCTTCTAGACCAGGGGAAGATTGACGACAAGGACTTTCCACCAGAGCCCACAGAGAGAAAAAGGCTTCCCCTGGTGCTGGGACCCTGAATTTGGAAATCTACCCTCCTAAACTGGGAGGGAATAAATTTTTCTTTGTTAAAGCCATCCATTTGTGGTATTTCTGTTATAGCAGCACTAGATAACCAAGACAGCTGGGAATTGAAGCTGGGTCTGTAGCACGGAAGGCAAAAATTCTACCACTGAAACATCGCTGCCCCACAGTACATCATTGTTGTTGTTAGGTATCATCAAGTTGGTTTTGATTCATAGTGACCCTATGTATAATAAAATGAAACATTGCCTGATCCTGCACCATCCTCACAATCATTGCTGTGTTTAACTCCATTGTTTGAGCCACTGTGTCAATCCATCTCATTGAGGGTCGTCTTCTTTTTTGCTGTCCCTCTACTAAGCATAATGTCCTTCTTCAGGCACTGCTTCTTCCTGATAACATGTCCAAAGTACATGAGACTGGGACTCACCATCCTCGCCTCTAAGGAGCACTCTGGCTGTACTTCTTCCAAGACGGATTTGTTTGTTCTTCCGACAGTCCATGGTATATTTAATATTCTTCACCAACACCATAATTCGAATGTGTCAATTCTTCTTAAGTCTTTCTTATTCATTGCCTAGTTTTCACATGCACATGAGGTGATTGAAAATACCATGCCTTGAGTCAGGTGCACCTTAGTCCTCAAGGTGACATCTTTGCTTTTTAACATTTTTTTTTTTCCCTCGTGGCTGTAATTTTTTTCTTTTTTTTTTAATTATTGTGCTTTAGGTGAAGGTTTACAGAACAAACTAGCTTCTCATTAAACAATTAGTACACATATTGTTTTGTGACATTAGTCACAATGTCAACACTCTCCCTTCTAGACCTTGGGTTGGGTTCTCTATTACCAGCTTTCCTGCTCCCTCCTGCCTTCTAGTCCTTGCCCCTGGGCTGGTGTGCCCCTTTAGTCTCATTTTGTTTTATGGGCTTGTCTAATCTTTGGCTGAAGGGTGAGCCTCAGGAGTGACTTCATTACTGAGCTAAAAGGATGGTTGGGGGCCATCTTCTCGGGGTTTTTCCGGTCTCTGTCAGGCCAGTGTGCTTTTTAACACTTTAAAGAGGTCTTTTGCAGCAAATTTGCCTAATGCAACACGTTGTTTGATTTCTCGACTGCTACTTCCATGGCTTTTGATTGTGGATTCAAGTAAAATGTAATCCTTGACAGTGTCAGTCTTTTCTCTGTCATAATGTTGCTTACTGGTCCAATTGTGAGGATTTTTGTTTCCTTTACATTGAGGTGTAATCCATATTGAAAGCTGTAGTCTTTGATCTTCACCAGTAAGTGCTTCAAATCCTCTTTGCTTTCATCAAGTAAGACTGTGTCATCTACATATTGCAGGTTGTTAATGAGTCTTCCTTCAATCCTGATGCTGTATTCTTCTTCATATAGTCCAGCTTCTCAGATTATTTGCTCAGCATATAGATTGAATAAGTATGGTAAAATGATACAACCCTGTTGCACACCTTTCCTGATTTTAAACCATGCAATATCCTTTGTTCTGTTCACATGACTACCTCTTGGTCTATGTACAGGTTCCTTATGAGCACAATTAAGTGTTCTGGAATTCCCATTCTTTGCAATGTTATCCATAATTTATTATGACCCACACAGTTGAATGTCTTTGCACAGTAAATAACACAGGTAAACATCTTTCTGTTATTCTCTGCTTTCAGCCAAGATCCATCAAACATCAGCAGTGATAGTCCTTGTTCCACATCCTCTTCTGAATTCAGTTTGAATCTCTGGCAGTTCCCTGTTGATGTACTGCTGCAACTGTTTTTGAATTATCTTCAGCAAAATTTTACTTGTGTATGATATCAATGATATTGTTCGATAATTTCCATATTCTGTTAGGTCACCCATTCTTTGGAATGGGTACAAATATGGATCTCTTCCAGTCTGTTGGCCAGGTAAGCTGTCATCCACATTTCTTGGCATAGACAGATGAGCATTTCCATTGCTGCATCCATTTGTTGAAACATCTCAATAGATATTCCGTCAATTCCTGAAGCCTTGTTTTCCACCAATGTTTTCAGTACAGCATGATGTTTCTTAGATTTCAGAAAAAAAATTGCTTATTTTAACTGAATACTTTCAGGTTGCAACTCATTGTTACATAAGCTAACCAGCTGTCTCAAATTTTTTCTCAAATGAAGTAGGATTTAGTCACGAATTACAATAAGAGATCCACTCATCAATGCAGCAAGTATTCATCCTTTAACATGGCTTCAGCAGAGCATAATGTTAGGCTTCTGGCATCATTTATTTTGGAAACCAGTAGGCACAAATGAGGTCATATTAACACTAATAACTCTAATTTTACCGATTTGGGAGAGCCTAGGTCTTCTGAAAACTCGCTTCCAGTTTAACTTTTAGGGTGTGTTTTGGGGGCATCTTCTATGCACCGGTGAAAAGCTCTCAGTTCAGGGCACTGCTTAGTGATGTGCCCTGTTTAGAAAATGCCTGAGAGCAGTTGCTTGCAAAGCTGCACACTGGAGGGGCCAGGTAAAGTTGCATGTCCTGCAATTGACACTGGCCCAGAAACAAGCTGCGTCCAACACAAAACATGTTTTGTCACGTGGGCACACAAAAAGAGTTGCTTAAACTGTGTCTCCTAAGTTCCTTTGGGAAAGCAGTTTTCCTCTCCCTTCACCCCCATTTACCCTGAAGGCTCTTTCTCCTTAGAGCTCAAACAGGAGTCCATAAGGCCTGAGCAGTATAGCCATCATACTCTTCCCTGCATACCCCAGGTCTCTCTCATGGAAAAGCCCCA
Source organism: Elephas maximus indicus (assembly GCF_024166365.1). Taxonomy (NCBI): domain Eukaryota; kingdom Metazoa; phylum Chordata; class Mammalia; order Proboscidea; family Elephantidae; genus Elephas; species Elephas maximus. The sequence continues at coordinate 18,272,824 of NC_064823.1, forward strand.
CTCCCTGCATACACATCCCCTGCAGCCAGATTGGTTGTATAAATAGATACCTGTGGGCTGCCACTGCCTCATCAGACATGCCCAGACATGTTTGAACCCAGCAGAGGCAACAACTTAGGCTGAAACCAAAGCCTTGTACATGCTTAACAAAAATGTATACAAAATACTATGAAATAGAAGGTCTTTCAGTGGAAAATGCCTCATATTAACTTGGTTCATGCACGAATGCCTCATTTATAATCCAAATAAATTCCAAGGCCCCATATGGTCCGGGCTTGGCACGGTACCACACTGAAGAAGCACAGTCTAGAAACCAAAAGTAATTAAGAAGAAATTCCCACATTTATTTGAGCCTCCTTAAGAACATTACCAAAAAAGGAGCCCTAAAAGGAGCCCTGGTGGCTTAGCTGCTAACTGAAAGGTCAATGGTTCGAACCCACCAGCAGCTCCGAGGGAGAAAGATGTGGCAGTTTTCTTCTGTAAAGATTAGTCTTGGAAACCCTATGGGGCAGTTCTACTCTGTCCTATAGGACCACTATGAATCAGAATTGACTACATGGCATTGGGTTTAGTTTAAGAACATTAAAATGGTTCCAAGTTTGTAACCCTCCGTAATACTTCTAGAAGCTCCCTTTCTTCTTCTCTCCTGTTCTCTCATGTCCTTCAGCATTCCTGGCACCTCCCTTTATGCTAAACCCCCAACATCCTCTCTCCCAAATTTTTCTCCATGTCTGTTAAATTTTTTTTCCCTCTTTTCCTTTCCTTTAGTCTTTCCAGCTTGTCCCTCTTATCCCAAAACCTGGAAACATCTGGCAAAAGTGAACTCATCTTACCAGGCCAAAGGGGCAGAGAGCTGAGCAGACCAAGTTAAGATCCTTTTTGGTGAGCAGGAATGGTGGAGACAAATCAATAATTTTTGTGCCCATTACACATTCATCTAACATATATTGAGTGCCTATTATATACATCAGGCATTGTGGAGGCACTGAGGACAGAAATAAGTAGGTTGCCAGTTTCAGGAAATTCAACTCCAGTAGAGGGTACATGCATACAGACAAATGATTTTAATTAATGGGATTGGTACAACAACAGAATTAGCAATTAGGTGATGGGTGACACCAAGTTCGGGTGGGCCAATAAAGGCTTCACAAAGGAGCGGACATTTGAACTTGGCTTTTAAGGATAAGTTGTAGTTCAAGAGTCATCCTAGAGTCTTCTCATGCTTTTATTTTCTACAGATCCTTCTAGCCCTTAAGGACTATTGATTCTCTTTTATATCTCTTTATCCTCCTGTCCATCCATGTTACTATTGTTTAGTTAGCACACCTCTCACTTTGAAAGTCTACAACTGGCTCATTATATATCTTCTTTCCTATGATTTGGTACTCTTGAAAGATATTTACTCTAATGCCTTTAGTCCAGATAAGAGATCAGTGATTTTCAAATATTTTGGTGTCAAGATCCCATTACACTCCTCAAAAATTACTGTTGTTGTTAGGTGCCATCCAGTTGGTTCCAACTCATAGCAACCCTATGTAAACAGAAGAAAACACTGCTCAGTCTTGCACCATCCTCACAATCATTGCAACAATCTAGCCCATTGTTGCAGCCACTGTGTCAATCCATCCTGTTAAGGCTCTTCCTCATTTTCCCTGACCCTCTATTTTAACAAGCATAATGTCCTTCTCCAGGGACTGATCTCTCCTGATAACATGCCCAAATTACGGGAGACAAAGTCTCGCCATCCTTGCTTCTATGGGGCATTCTGACTGTACTTCTTCCAAGACAGGTTAGCAGTCCATGGTATAGTCAATACTCTTCGCCAACACCATAATTCAAAGGCATCAATTCTCCTTCGGTCTTCCTTACTCATTGTCCAGCTTTTGCATGCATATGAGGTGATTGAAAATACCATGGCTTGAGTCTGGAGCACTTTGGTCCTCTAAGTGACATCTTTACTTTTTAACACTTTAAAGAGGTCTTTTGCATCAGGTTTGCCCAGTGCAATATATTGTTTGATTTCTTGACTGCTGCTTCTGTGGGCATTGTTTATGGATCCAAGTAAAATGAAATCCTTGAGAACTTCAACCTTTTCTCCATTTATCATGATGTTGCTTATTGGTCCATTTGTGAGGATTTTTGTTTTCTTTATGTTGAGGCGTAATCCATGTTGACGGCTGGAGTCTTTGATCTTCATCAATAAGTGCTTCAAGTCCTTTTCATTTTCAGCAAGCAAGGTTGTGTCATCTGCATATTGTAGGTTGTTAACTTTTCCTCCTTCCAGTCCTGATGCCACATTCTTCTTCATATAATCCAGCTTCTTGGATTTTTTGCTCAGCATACAGATTGAATAAGTATGGTGAAAGGATACAACCTGACACACACTTTTCCTGATTTTAAACCATGTAGTATCCCGTTGTTCTTTTTGCATGCGCGGCTGCCTCTTGATGTCTCTACAGGTTCCTCACGAGCACAATTAAGTGTTCTGGAATTTTCATTCTTTGCAATGTTATCCATAATTTGTTTTGAGCCACACAGTCAAATGCCTTTGCCTAGTCAATAAAACACAGGTAAACATCTTTCTGGTATTCTCTGCTTTCAGCCAAGATCCATCTTACATCAGTGATGGTATCTCTTAATTCCATATCCTCTTCCAAATCCAGCTTGAAATTCTGACAATTCCCTGTGGCTATATTGCTGCAGCCATTTTTGAATTATCTTCAGCAAAATCTTTCTTGCGTGTGATATCAGTGATATCATTTGATAATTTCTGTATTTTGTTTGGAATGGGCACAAATATGGATCTCTTCCAGTTTTTTTTTCCAGTTAGTTAGCCAGGTAGCTGTCTTCCAAATTTCTTGGCATAGAGAAGTGAATTGCTTCCAGCATTGCATCTATTTACTGACACATCTCAATTGGTATTCTGTCAATTTCTGGAGCCTTGTTTTTTGCCAATGCCTTCAGGGCAGCTTGGACTTTTTCCTTCAAAACCATCGATTCTTGACCATACACTGCCTCCTGAATGTTTGAACATCGACCAAGTCTTTTTTGGTACAGTGACTCTGTGTGTTCCTTCTATCTTCTTTTGATGTTTTCTGCATTGTTCAATATTTTGCCCATAGAATCCTTCAGTATTACAACTTGAGGCTTGAATTTTTTCTTCAGTTTTTTCAGTTCGAGAAGTGCTCAGGTGTTCTTCCCTTTTGGTTTTCTAACTCCAGGTCTTTTCATATTTCATTACAATACTTTGCCTTCCTGAGCTGCCCTCTGAAATCTTCCGGGCAACTCTTTTACATGATCATTTTTTCCATTTTCTCCAGCTACTCTACAGTCAGGAGGAAGTTTCAGAGTTTCTTCTGACACCCATTTTGCTCTTTTCTTTCTTTCCTGTCTTTTTAATGACCTTTTGCTTTCTTCAGGTATGATGTCCTTGATGTCATCCCACAAGTCATCTTTGGTAATTAGCATTCAATGTATCAAATCTATTCTTGAGATGGTTCTAAATTCAGGTGGGGTATACTCAAGGTCGTATTTTGGATCTTGTGGACTTGTTTAAATTTTCTCAGCTTCAACTTAAACTTGCATATGAGCTATTGATGGTCTGTTCTGCAGTTGGTCCCTGGCCTTGTTCTGACTGATACTGAGTTTCTCCATCGTCTCTTTCCACAGATGTAGTTGATTTGATTCCTCTGTATTCCATCCAGAGAGGTCCACACATATAGTCACCGTTTATGTTATTGAAAAAAAGGAATTTGCAAAGAATAAGTTGTTGGTCTTGCAAAATTCTATCATGTGATCTCCGGTGTCGTTTGTATCACCAAGGCCATATCTTCCAACTATGGCTCCTTCTTTTTTTCCTCCTTTTGCATCTAATCACCAGTAATTATCAATGCATCTTGATTGCATAGTTGATCAATTTTAGACTGCAGAAGTCGGTAAAAATCTTCAATTTCCTTATCCTTGGCATTAGTGGCTGGTGCTAAATTTGAATAATAGTCATATGAACTGGTCTTCCTTGTAAGTGTATGGATATTATCCTGTCACTGACAGGGTTGTACTTCATGACAGATCTTAAGATGTTCGTTTTGACGATGAATGTGATGCCATTCCTCTTCAATTTGTCATTCTTGGCATAGTAGACCATGTGATTTTCCAATTCAAAATGGCCAATACCAGTCCATTTCAGTTCACTATTATCTAGGATATTGATCTTTATTGGTTCCATTTCATTTTGATGACTCCCAATTTTCCTAGATTCATACTTCATACATTCCATGTTCTAATTTTTAGTGGATGTTTACAGCTGCTTCTCATTTTGAGTCCAGCTGTATCAGCAAATGAAGATCCCACACTCTTGACTCCATCCATGTCATTAAGGTCAACTCTACTTTGAGGCAGCTCTTCCCCAGTTGCATTTTGAGTGCCTTCCAACCTGAGTGGTTCATCTTTCAGTACTATATCTGACAGTGTTCCGCTGTTATTCACAAGGTTTCCACTGGCCAATTTTTTTAAAAGTAGATTGCCAGATCCTTCTTCCTGATATGTCTTAGTCTGGAAGCTCTGCTGAAGCTTATTCACCATGGGTGACACTGCTGGTATTTCAAACACTGGTGACATCGCTTCCAACATCTCAGCAACATGCAAGCCACCACAGTACAGCTTTTGTTTATGTGGGTTACAGAAATATTTAGCATATTAAAAATTAACACTGAGTAATTTAAAGATATTTATTCGGATAAAAATAATAATGAACCCATATGTTAAAAAAACACCTTTTAATGAAAAGCCTGTATTTTACAAAATAAAATAAAATTTAGTAATAACTATGTCATTGTTTGTATTTTTGTGCAAATCTCTGTAATGTTTGGTATATAAGAAGACAGATGGACTCTCCCATGTACTTCTATATTCAGTCCATTGTGATATCACACATCAAGTAGCCTCTGTAAGCCTCCAGGGTACACACGTGAGAGAAGAGTGAACAGTATTATTATGAAAATAGTTTTGACCCTGCAAGTTTTCTAAAGTGATCTTAGAGACTCCAGGATTTTTTGGATCACACTTTGAGAACTGCTGGTCTAGATCTTCCTGAGGCACGAATCTGATTATGCTCCCCTCCACTAAAAATCCTTCAGAAGCTCTCTTTTGCCTACAGAATAAAGTAAATCAAAGAGTGGGAAGACTCCAAGATGACTCCTGGGTTTCAGGTTTAGGCAACTGAATAATCAAAATAGAGAATAAGAAAGGAGGAGCATATTTTTCACAGTGATAATGTTGATGAATTCAGATTTTGTTAGTCATTGTTTTTGAGGTATCTATCTAGAGTGCATAACAAATCACCCCCAAAACTTAGTTGCTTAAAACAGCATTTGTTTACTATATCTCATAAGACCTCAGGAAGTTTTATTGTTCTGGGTTGAGCTTGGCTGTATCTTGGCTGGCTTGCTCATATTTCTGCGGTTAGGAGGACTGGCTGGGACCTGGCTGCTTGCTCCAGTATACTTTCCTGTAGGTTACTTGAACTTTTTTTTTTTTTTAATAATTTTTATTGTGCTTTAAATGAAAGTTTACAAATCAAGTCAGTCTGTCACATACAAGCTTATATACATCTTACTCCATACTCCCACTTACTCTCCCCATAAGTCAGCCCGCTCCCTTCTTCCAGTCTCTCCTTTCGTGACAGTTTTGCCAGTTTCTAACCCTCTCTACCCTCCTATCTCCCCTCCAGACAGCAGATGCCATCACAGTCTGAAGTGTCCACCTGATACAAGTAGTTCACTCTTCATCAGCATCTGTCTCCAACCCATTGTCCAGTCCCTTCCATGTCTGATGAGTTGTCTTCTGGAATGGTTCCTGTCCTGGGCCAACAGAAGGTTTGGGGACCATGACCGCCAGGATTCTTCTGGTCTCAGTCAGACCATTAAGTCTGGTCTTTTTATGAGAATTTGGGGTCTGCATCCCACTGATCTCCTGCTCCCTCAGGGGTTCTCTACTGTGCTCCCTGTCAGGGCAGTCATCAGTTGTGGCTGGGTACCATCTAGTTCTTCTGGTCTCAGGATGATGTACGTCTCTGGTTCATGTGGCCCTTTCTGTCTCTTGGGCTCAGAGTTATCGTGTGACCTTGGTATTCTTCATTCTCCTTTGCTCCAGGTGGGTTGAGACCAATTGATGCATCTTAGATGGCTGCTTGTTAGCATTTAAGACCCCAGACGCCACACTTCAAAGTGGGACGCAGAATGTTTTCGTAATAGAAATATTTTGCCAATTGACTTAGAAGTCCCCTTAAGCCATAGTCCCCAAACCCCTGCCCTTGCTCCGCTGACCTTTGAAGCATTCAGTTTATCCCAGAAACTTCATTACTTTTGGTCCAGTCCAGTCCAGTTGAGCTGACCTTCCGTGTATTGAGTATTGTTCTTCCTTTCACCTAAAGTAGTTCTTATCTACTAACTAATCAGTAAATAACCCTCTCCTACCCTCCCTCCCTCCCCCCGTCGTAACCGCAAAAGTACGTGTTCTTCTCAGTTTATACTATTTCTCAAGATCTTATAATAGTGGTCTTACACAATATTTGTCCTTTTGCCTCCGACTAATTTCTCTCAGCATAATGCCTTCCAGGTTCCTCCACGTTATGAAATGCTTCACAGATTTGTCACTGTTCTTTATCGATGTGTAGTATTCCATTGTGTGAATATACCATAATTTATTTAACCATTCATCCATTGATGGACACCTTGGTTGCTTCCAGCTTTTTGCTATTGTAAACAGAGCTGCAATAAACATGGGTGTGCATTTATCTGTTCATGTAAAGGCTTTTATTTCTCTAGGGTATATTCCGAGGAGTGGGATTTCTGGGTTGTATGGTAGCTCTATTTCTAACTTTTTAAGAAAACGCCAGATAGATTTCCAAAGTGGTTGTACCATTTTACATTCCCACCAGCAGTGTATAAGAGTTCCAATCTCTCCGCAGCCTCTCCAACATTTATTATTTTGTGTTTTTTGGATTAATTCCAGCCTTGTTGGAGTGAGATGGAATCTCATCGTAGTTTTAATTTGTATTTCTCTAATGGCTAATGATTGAGAGCATTTTCTCATGTATCTGTTAGCTGCCTGAATATCTTCTTTAGTGAAGTGTGTGTTCATATGCTTTGCCCACTTTTTGATTGGGTTGTTTGTTTTTTTGTGGTTGAGTTTTAACAGAATCATTATAGATTTTAGAGATCAGGTGCTGGTCAGAGATGTCATAGCTGAAAATTTTTTCCCAATCTGTAGGTGGTCTTTTTCCTCTTTTGGTGAAGTCTTTAGATGATCATTTTTTTTTTTTTTCTAGTGATGAGCATAGGTGTTTGATTTTTAGGAGCTCCCAGTTATCTGGTTTCTCTTCGTCATTTTTAGTAATGTTTTGTATTCTGTTTATGCCTTGTATTAGGACTCCTAACGTTGTCCCTATTTTTTCTTCCATGATTTTTATCTTTTTCATCTTTATGTTTAGGTCTTTGATCCACTTGGAGTTAGTTTTTGTGCATGGTGTGAGGTATGGGTCCTGTTTCACTTTTTTGCAAATGGATATCCAGTTATGCCAGCATCATTTGTTAAAAAGACTATCTTTTCCCCAATTAACTGACAGTGGGCCTTTGTCAAATATCAGCTGCTCATATGTGGATGGATTTATATCTGGGTTCTCAATTCTGTTCCATTGGTCTATGTGCTTGTTGTTGTACCAGTACCAAGCTGTTTTGACTACTGTGGCTGTATAATATGTTCTAAAATCAGGTAGAGTGAGGCCTCCCACTTTGTTCTTCTTTTTCAGTAATGCTTTACTTATCGGGGGCTTCTTTCCCTTCCATGTGAAGTTGGGGATTTGTTTCTCCATCATATTAAAAAATGTCATTGGAATTTGGACCAGAAGTGCATTGTATGTATAGATGGCTTTTGGTAGAATAGACATATTTACTATGTTAAGTCTTCCTATCCATGAGCAAGGTATGTTTTTCCACTTATGTAGGTCCTTTTTAGTTTCTTGCACTAGTACTTTGTAGTTTTCTTTGTATAGGTCTTTTACATCTTTGGTAAGATTTATTCCTAAGTATTTTATCTTCTTGGGGGCTATTGTGAATGGTATTGATTTGGTTATTTCCTCTTCGATGTTCTTTTTGTTGATGTAGAGGAATCCAACTGGTTTTTGTATGTTTATCTTATAACCTGAGACTCTGCCAAACTCTTCTATTAGTTTCAGTAGTTTTCTGGAGGATTCCTTAGGGTCTTCTGTGTATAAGATCATGTCATCTGCAAATAGAGATAATTTGACTTCCTCCTTGCCAATCCGGATGCCCTTTATTTCTTTGTCTAGCCTAATTGCTCTGGCTAGGACCTCTAGCACAATGTTGAATAAGAGTGGTGATAAAGGGCATCCTTGTCTGGTTCCCGTTCTCAAGGGAACTGCTTTCAGGCACTCTCCATTTAGGGTGATGTTGGCTGTTGGCTTTGTATAGACGCCCTTTATGATATTGAGGAATTTTCCTTCAATTCCTATTTTGCTGAGAGTTTTTATCATGAATGGGTGTTGGACTTTGTCAAATGCCTTTTCTGCATCAATTGATAAGATCATGTGGTTTTTGTCTTTTGTTTTATTTATGTGGTGGATTACATTAATGGTTTTTCTAATATTAAACCAGCCTTGCATACCTGGTATAAATCCCACTTGGTTGTGGTGGATTATTTTTTTGATATGTTGTTGAATTCTGTTGGCTAGAATTTTGTTGAGGATTTTTGCATCTATGTTCATGAGGGATATGGGTGTGTAATTTTCTTTTTTTGTGGTGTCTTTACCTGGTTTTGGTATCAGGGAGATGGTGGCTTCATAGAATGAGTTAGGTAGTATTGCATCATTTTCTATGCTTTGAAATACCTTTAGTAGTAATGGTGTTAAGTCTTCTCTGAAAATTTGGTAGAACCCTGCAGTGAAGCCGTCCGGGCCAGAGCTTTTCTTGGTTGGGAGTTTTTTGATTACCTTTTCAATCTCTTTTTTTGTTATGGGTCTATTTAGTTGTTCTACTTCTGATTGTGTTAGTTTAGGTAGGTAGTGTTTTTCTAGGAATTCATCCATTTCTTCTAGGTTTGCAAATTTGTTAGAGTACAATTTTTTTGTAATAATCTGATATGATTCTTTTAATTTCACTTGGGTCTGTTGTGATGTGGCCCATCTCGTTTCTTATTCAGGTTATTTGTTTCCTTTCCTGTATTTCTTTAGTCAGTCTGGCCAATGGTTTATCAATTTTGTTAATTTTTTCAAAAAACCAGCTTTTGGCTTTGTTAATTCTTTCAATTGTTTTTCTGTTCTCGAATTCATTTAGTTCAGCTCTAATTTTTATTATTTGTTTTCTTCTGGTGCCTGATAGATTCTTTTGTTGCTCGCTTTCTATTTGTTCAAGTTGTATGGACAGTTCTCTGATTTTGGCTCTTTCTTCTTTATGTATGTGTGCATTTATCGATATAAATTGACCTCTGAGCACTGCTTTTGCTGTGTCCCAGAGGTTTTGATAGGAAGTGTTTTCATTTTCGTTGCATTCTATGAATTTCCGTGTTTCCTCCTTACTGTCTATTATAACCCAGCCTTTTTTGAGCAGGGTATTCAGTTTCCAAGTATTTGATTTCTTTTCCCTAATTTTTCTGTTATTGATTTCCACTTTTATGGCCTTGTGGTCTGAGAAGATGCTTTGTAACATTTCGATGTTTTGGATTCTGCAAAGGTTTGTTTTATGACCTAATATGTGGTCTATTCTAGAGAATGTGCCATGTGTGCTAGAAAAAAAGCATACTTTATAGCTGTTGGGTGGAGTGTTCTGTATAAGTCTATGAGGTCAACTTGGTTGATTGTAGCAGTTAGGTCTTCCGTGTCTCTATTGAGCTTCTTACTGGAAGTCCTGTCCTTCTCCAAAAGTGGTTTGTTGAAGTCTCCTACTATAATTGTGGAGGTGTCTATCTCACTTTTCAGTTCTGTTAAAGTTTGTTTTATGTATCTTGCAGCCCTGTCATTGGGTGCATAAATATTTAATATGGTTCTATCTTCCTGGTCTATTGTCCCTTTAATCATTATGTAGTGTCCTTCTTTATCCTTTGTGGTGGATTTAACTTTAAAGTCTATTTTGTCAGAAATTAATATTGCCACTCCTGCTCTTTTTTGATTGTTGTTTGCTTGATATATTTTTTTCCATCCTTTGAGTTTTTTTTTTTTTTTTGAGTTTTAGTTTGTGTCTCTAAGTCTAAGGTGTGTCTCTTGTAGGCAGCATATAGACAGATCGTGTTTCTTTATCCAGTCTGAGACTCCCTGTCTCTTTATTGGTGCATTTAGTCCATTTACATTCAGCGTAATTATAGATAAGTATGTGTATAGTGCTGTCATTTTGATGCCTTTTTGTGTGTGTTGTTGACAATTTCATTTTTCCACTTACTTTTTTGTGCTGAGAAGTTTTTCTTTGTAAATTGTGTGTTCCTCATTTTCATAGTAGTTGAATTTATGTTTGCTGAGCTGTTATGTTTTTCTTGGTTTTTATTTTGAGTTATGGAATTGTTATACCTCTTTGTGGTTACCTTAATATTTACCCCTATTTTTCTAAGTAAAAACCTAACTTGTATTGTCCTATATCGCCTTGTTTCCCTCTCCATATGGCAGTTCTATGCCTCCTGTATTTAGTCCCTCTTTCTGATTATTGTGATCTTTTTCCTATTGACTTCAATGATTCCCTGTTTTGAGCATTTTTTTCTTTTTAAAATTGATCTTAATTTGTTTTTGTGATTCCCCTATTTGAGTTGGTATCAGGATGTTCTGTTCTGTGACCTTGTGTTGTGCTGGTATCTGATATTATTGGTTTTCTGACCAATTTCCTTTAGTATTTCTTGTAGCTGTTTGGGTTGGTTTGGTTTTTGCAAATTCTCTAAGCTTGTGTTTATCTGTAAATGTTTTAATTTCACCTTCATATTTGAGACAGAGTTTTGCTGGCTATATGATCCTTGGCTGGCAGTTTTTCTCCTTCAGTGCTCTATATATGTCATCCCATTGCCTTCTTGACTGCATTGTTTCTGCTGAGTAGTCTGAACTTATTGATTCTCCTTTGTAGGAGATCTTTCTTTTATCCCTGGCTGCTTTTAAAATTTTCTCTTTATCTTTGGTTTTGGCAAGTTTGATGATAATATGTCTTGGTGTTTTTCTTTTTGGATCAATCTTAAATGGGGTTTGATGAGCATCTGGGATAGATATCCTTTCGTCTTTCATGATTTCAGAGAAGTTTTCTGCCAACAGATCTTCAACTAGTCTCTCTGTATTTTCTATTATCCCTCCCTGTTCTGGGACTCCAATCACATGCAAGTTATTCTTCTTGATAGAGTCCCACATGATTCTTAGGGTTTTATCTGATTTTTTTTTCAGCTATATGGGTGTTAATTCCCTTGTCCTCCAGGTCCCCGACTCTGCATTCTAATTGCTCGATTCTGCTCCTCTGACTTCATATTGAGTTGTCTAATTCTGTAGTTTTACTGTTAATCTTTTGGATTTCTGAATGCTGTCTCTCTATGGATTCTTGCAGCTTATTAATTTTTACACTATGTTTTTGAGTGATCTCTTTGATTTCTTCCACTGCTTTATCAGTGTGTTCCTTGGCTTTTTCTGTAGATTGCCTTGTTTCATTTATAAGGTCATCCCTGATGTCTTGAAGCAGTCTGTAAATTAGTTTTTTATATTCTGCATCTGGCAATTCCAGGATTGTATCTTCATTTGGGAATGATTTTGATTCTTTAGTTTAGGGAGTTGTAGAAGCAGTCATGGTCTGCTTCTTTATGTGGTTTGATATCCACTGCTGTTTCTGAGCCATCACTAAGATATTGTACTGATTTATTTTGTATTTGCTCACTGAGTCTTATCCTGTTTTGTTTTCTTTCAATATATGTATATGGGCTACTAGATTGCGCCGTCTTGATTGTTGTAGCCCTTGACTCACTTATGTCCTATTACCAGCTGGTTTGGGCTGTTACCAGATATATAAGCCTAAGAGTCCATTCACTATTCTTGAGTAGAATCTGATTTTAGGTCATCAAGTGTGTGGTGCAGACTGTCACCTATCCACCTAGGGGAGTAGTGGTGATAGTTGTGTGCACCAGATTCTAGTAGCAGCTGGGGTTCACACTCCGGGTGGGGCAGGATGCTGACAGGGTTCCCCCAAGTGCCAGTGAAGTTGGTGTGTCTCTTTTCCTAAAGCACTTTGGTGGGTGGGCTCTGCAGCTGTACCTTAGGCACCCAATGCAAGTACCTCTACAGATTGGTAGGTGTCACCATCCTTAGACCCCTAAGGCAGGAAGCTAGGTGGTCTGGGGGGAGCTTCAGCCCTCAGTTCCCCATTGTGGGTCAGTGAAGGCTCTGTTGAATACGCAGAGATATCATACCTGGGAAACTTGTCTTTCCAGCACTCAGCTAAAACAATTACAGTCAGATCCCTATCAGAAATGCCTTTGCATTATAATAGCCACCTTGTTCCCTGTAGGGATGAAACCCCAAGACAGTGGATCTCATATGCTTGGCTGGAGCTGGTTCTGTATTTTTAGTCCAATTAGGGAAGGATTTTTGGTCCCTGGGTTTTTTGTAGCTGCTTCTCTCAGGCCAGGAGAATGGGTTAGGAAAATACGAAAAAAAAAAAAAGAAAAGAAAAGAAAAGAAAAACTGCAGCGCACTTCACTCCCTGGCTCAGGAAATTCCAATGTTAATGAAGCCGCCTGGGAAGGGGAGGGGAGGGATCAGATAAATAGGAGAGAGTAATAGACAAAGTTACTTATCTTGTTTGGTGATGACTGTTTTATCTGAGATTCCCGAGGGGTGTGTAGCCTGTGTGCGTTGGCTGGGTCGAGATTGCCCCCGAGGGTGAGGCCCGTGTCCTGTGCTTGTGCTGTCTCAGAAGCCGTGGTCAGTTCCTCTGCTCCCAGTCCAAAGCCCAGCGCCAAAGTTTCCCAGCTGGGATGCTGCACTCCAGGCTCCAAAATCAGTCACTGCCTCCCGGTGACTTCTCCTCCTGTCAGCTGCATTGGTGCACTGCCTGCTTGCACTGGCTGAGCTTCCCCCGAGGTCCCTCCTGGGGGCTAGGGCTGCGTCCAGTGTTTGCGCCGTCTCAGGATGCCGTGCTCATCTCCCCTGCACCCAGTCCAAAGCCCGGCACCAAGGTTTCCTGACTGGGACGCAGGCTCCAGGCTCCAAAAGCTGTCGCTGCTTCCCCGTGGTTGTTCCTTCTCAGTCTCTGTCACTCAGATCAAGTCTTTAGATCTGTGTTTCATGGTCAGGGTTCTTAGATTGTCATGTATGTGATCGATTCACTTGTTTTTCCGAGTCTTTGTTGCAAGAGGGATCCGAGGTAGCTTCTACCTAGTCAGCCATCTTGGCCCCCCTTGAACATTTTTTAGAATTCCATTTTCGCTTATGTATAGTGTTTTCGGGAAACCCTGGTGGCATAGTTGTTAAGAGCTATGGCTGCTAACCAAGAAATCAGCAATTTGAATCCACCAGGCACTCCTTGGAAATCGTATGGGGCAATTCTATTCTGTCCTATAGGGTTGCTCTGAGTCGGAATTGATTTGACGGCAAAGAGTTTGTTTTTTTTGGTTATAGTGTTTTTGAGTATTTTGCATTACACTGTTTTCCTAGTGGTTGCTCCAGGTATATGTATGCATATATATGCATTACTAATCACAGCCTACTGGTATCACCGCATTACCACTTCAAGTGAAGTACTGAAACTTTATTTCTGTTGGGGTCCCTTTACTCTCTCCACTTTTTAAAATATAGTCTTAAACATTTCCTCTAGATACTTTGAGTACTGTATTAGATGATGTTATAATTTTTGTTTCAACCATCAAATATAATTTAAGAAAAGCCTGTTTACCCGGTGAAAAACAACAACAACATCCTGTGTTATTCTTTTTATTTCTGAAGGTCCAAACTTTCTTCTGTTATAATGTTCTGTTTGGGCAGATTCTTTAACCATCCTTTAACGGTAGGTTGGCTAGTGTCTTAGGCTGGATTCTCTAGAGAAACAAAAGCAGTAAAGCATATAAATATCTATATAAAGAGATTTATATCAAGGAATTGGCTCATATGGTTGTAGAGGCTAGAACATCCCAAATCCATGGGTCAGGTTGGAGGCTTCTCCTGATTCACTTAGTTGCAGGGGCTGGTGAACCCAAGGTTGGCAGGTCAAACAGCAGGGCTGTTGTCCACAGGCTATGAAGATTGATGAATCACAAGATCGGCAGGCAAGACCACAGGTAAGCTGCTAGCTCAAGTCCCAAGAACCAGAGGTCAGACGGACAGGAGCCAGCTGCAGGATCCAGAGGTAGAAAAAGCCCACAAGCTTTGCCAGAGATTCCACTTATATTAGATGCAGGCCACACCCCCAAGGAAACTCCCTTTCGACTGATTGGCTACACGCAGCAGATCTCATCATGGAGGTGATCACATTATATTAAATCTCATCATATGACTGCCAAACTACATCATAACTGCCAAACCACTGAGAATCATGACCCAGCCAATTTGACACAAAAACTTAACTATCACTGTTAGTGACAAATTCTTAGTTTTTCTTCTGAGAATTTTTAATTTTTTTTCTTTACCCATGAAGGATAGATAATTCCCTAGATAAAAAGTTTTCAGTTGACAGTTATTTTATTTCAACACATGAAAAATGTCACTTCTTCTGGCTTACATGGTTTCAAATGAGAAAAATGCCATCATTATAACTGGTGTTTCTCCATAGGTAATGTATTGTTTCCTTTACTTGTGTTTAAAATTTTTTCTATGCCTCTAGTTTTCACAGAGGTCCCTGGGTGGTGCAGTCTGTGCTCAAGCTAAACTTTGGTGGTTTGAACACACCCACCGACACCACGGAAGAAAGGCCTGGAGAACTGCTTCCATAAAGATTGCAGCTAAAACAGTCTATGGAGCAGTTCTATTCAGTAAACACATGTGGTCTCCATGAGTTGGAATTGACTCAGTGTCAACAGGTTAGATTTTTAGAAGTTTAATTATGACATGTCTTGGCATAGGTTTTTTTGAGTTTATCCTATTTGAGTTTTGCTTAGCTTCTTGAACCTGTATGTTTGTGTCTTTCCGAATTTGGGAAGTTTTCAGCCATTATTCCTTTGGATACCTTTCCAGCCCCAGATTCTTTCTCCTCTCCTTTGGAACTCTACTAACACAAATGCTACATATTTTTTTATTGCCTTGCAGGTCTCTGAGGTTCTTTTCAATTTTTATGTCTGTTTTTTTTCCTTTTCTACAGATTGAATAAATTTTAATGATTTGTCCTCAAATTTGGAGCCCTGGTGGCACAGTCAGTATGCGTTGGAATTGACTTGAAGACAATGTGTTTGGTTTGGTTTGGTCCTCAAGTTCACAGATTCTATTCTCTGTCATCTCCACTGTACTACTGAGTCCATTAAGTGAGTTTCCTTCTTTCTTATTTCTTTTTGGTTATTGTATTTCAGTTTTGTAATTTCCATTTGACCCTTATCTGTAATTTCTATTTTTTTTTAGCTGGTATTTTCTATTTTTCATTTGTTTCAAGAGAATTCATAATTGCTCATTGAAGCAGTTTTATGATGGCTGCTTTGAAATCCTTCTCAGATAATTCCAACATCTGATTCATTTCAGTATTGATGTTGGTTAATTGTCTTTTCTCTGTCAGGTTGTAATTTTCCTGTAATGAGTGATTGTGTCCTGACCAGTTTGGATGTTATGTTAGGAGACTATTGATCCTATTTAAATCTTCTATTTTAGCAGGCAGTCACCCTCTTTAGGTTTAGTGTATAGGTTCTGGCTTGCTTTTGTGGACTGTAGTTCCAATGAAAATTCTGTTTTCTGTGTTCTTTTAATAGTATCCTGCTCTGTTTTGTTCTTCTGACTCTGTTGGGGCTCTCATTTAATCCCTCATGGTGGCATCCATGGTGGTAGAAAGTGCTTTTCTGGGCCTCCCTGGTGTCACTAGGTGAGGGGTAGTGAGGTATGCTAGACCTGGGGAATGAAGAACATTTTCCTTGGCCTGTTCTTTGGTCGCCCAGTACAGTGAGCTTCCTGCTCAATCTTTGCTGGTCCTTTTACAGAAGGAAAGTACCTACCAGGGCTGCCTTCTGTTTCTGGGGAGAAGAGGCATCAGGAAATACTGGACTTGGATTGACTTCTACCACTGGTAGAGGATCAGAAAGTGTTAGGTCTATGCCATGCTTTGCTGCTGGGTGGAGGGCCAAAAGATACTGTTGGGCTGTCTTCTGCTTTTGTATGAAGGGCTTGGAGACCAG
This sequence comes from Elephas maximus indicus, assembly GCF_024166365.1. Classification (NCBI taxonomy): domain Eukaryota; kingdom Metazoa; phylum Chordata; class Mammalia; order Proboscidea; family Elephantidae; genus Elephas; species Elephas maximus. The sequence goes on from NC_064823.1 coordinate 18,289,153, forward strand.
GGGCTTGAGTTGCCTTCTGCCACTGGGTAGAGGGCTGGGAGATGTTCTTTCTGCATTTAATGTTCCTTTTTTGTGTTCTCACAATATTCAGTATTGATATTTATGACATTGCATATTAATCATTGATTTTTTTTTTTCAGGCATGGACTTTGTCCCCAGAATTCAACACAATACCTAACATGTCGTAGGAATTCAATACCTATTTGATAAATGAATGGATGGTGGAGCTTATATTATGCAAAGAAGTTGGATTCAATGAGGTCAACAATAGGAAGCCATTAGAGACTTTTGAACTGAGTTGTGACATGATGAGAGTCATGTTTAGAAGATAATACCATTTTTATGGGTGTAGTGAGAAATAAGGTGGGTCAGCTCATTTACCTGATTGACTCCTTATTTATTCTTCTCCTCTTGGAAGACTTCCATGATACTTGGTGTTTTCCATGTGCTTAAACACAGTCATATAATTTGGGCAGTAAAAACTGATAGACATATGAATTAGTGAAGGTACTGAATTAATAAAAAGCAGTAAATTATCATTAAAATCTGCTCACTGACAGCCTAAATATGCAAACGGGCAGTGACCAGACTATATATGCTAATAGAACTCTGGCTCAGAAGCCCAGAAAGCCAAGTCACAATTTTTGCAGCAACCAGCCGAGGAAGCCAAATCACAACCTCTGCAGCAATTGACCCAGAATAGTCAGGGCTTAGCCAATGACTGCCAACTTCTCTATTTTTGCCCCTCCTTCCAACTCAGGGCCAATGAAAAAAAGTTAAGTATGCTTCCCAAACCAATCACATAAGATGCTGTGCTTCTAGTTAGCCTTCTTCTAGCTTTCCTATGCCAACAACATCCATCCAGAACATACTAGAAGGCTTTTATTTTACTATATAAAGCTTTCCCATTCCTCTGCTTGCCATTGAATCTTTGCCAGATTCAAGTGGTAGTGGCTGATTCCCTTGCTATAGCAAGCTTTGAATAAATAGTCTCTGTTTGCATTTATTTGGTTGCTCTTCAATTTATTTCCACACTAAGTGAAATGGTCCATTAGAAGATGACCTAAGGTAGATGAGGTTGACTATAACAAGCACCATTCTGAACAATGGGCCAATCTTGACACCTTGAGAAATTGCTTCATATATTCTAGTCAAGGTGGTGGTGAGGAGCTGTAGCGTGTAGATATTAACTCAGTTTTCATGGCTCCAAATCATTTTTATAGTTGAATAAATTATTGAAATCATTGTTTTTATTAACCTTTTAACCAGCGTTTCATCCTCTGGAAACTCTGCCTTATGGTCCAGCATTGAGTTCTGTTGATTTGCTACTTAATAGGTTTCTTAGACTTCTTACTTTCTTCTCTGTCACATTGCCATTATTCTTGTCCATATTATCATGATCTCAAAAGCAGTAATCATCTAAGTGACCCCTTTGAGCCTTTTTCCCTTCTGAATCATTGTACTTCTAAGTTTATGTTCATCTTCTAACTTCCGTCCTGTTAGTAACTTCCACAAGAACTTACTCTGTCGTGGTATGCTGTTTTAATTGGCATTTGTGCCCTCCATCATATGGCTCCCCCTTCCAACCTAGTGACTTTGTGTCTTCCTGCTTTCCTACATGACCTGGTCTCCTATCTACACCACGTTTATTTATACTTCTGTGCCTTTGCACATTCTGCTACTTTGTCTGGAATGCCTTTTTTCTTCCTTTTTCTATGCATCCTTGCTGAACCCATTCTCTAACTCTTACTTTGTCCTTCACTAGTCTGGCCCCTTGTGCTAGATCCTTCTATTGTGAACTTGCTTATAATCTGAAATATGTTTCCTTGTAAGACTGCAGGTTAGATCTGACCATAAGTGAAGCTGCAGGAGATTTGGAAGGCAGAAGTGAAAGTATCAGTAATTGCACTTGAAAAGTCATCATTGGTGAGAGGCAGTGAAGTAGGTTCCAGTTTATCCTTGAGCATACCTGCTCCAAATCCAGCCCTCCTTCCCACCTGCTGGCCCTGATGACCCACAGCAGCCCTAGGCCCACCAACAGATGCTTTGTTGTGAACCCACAGGTCATAGCCACAAAGAGCCAACAATCTTCCACAGAGCTCCACAGCAGCCCCCTCCACCATTCTACTCCAATAACTGGACGTGCCTAGCTCCTAGATTCAGCTTTGTTTAGAGATCAGAGTGTAGGGTCTTTCCTCGTGTACCCACTAATTTCTAACACCTAGTCATGTATTCTCTGATCTTTTTCTTCCTCATGTTTGCTGAATAGTTATCTCTTTTGGGATCAAACAATGATCTTATGTTATTAAACATGCTTCCTTACTCTATATTAATGGTATATGGTCCATGCTCAGAGTCTACCAGACTCTGGATTTTGGTATTTCAAGGGAAGGTAATTTTTCTGTTTTTAAATTCAAAACACCCTTTCTTTCTTATGTTCTTTACTAGTGTGCAATTGAGAGCCAGGGCTATGCCATAGATTTACAGAGGTCCGCTCAAGAACTCAAAAGCCAAGAATGTGACTCTGTTTTCTTTGTGTATCTGCTTCAGTCCAAAGCAGTTCCCATAGAAGGCTGTTGCTGCTGCCTCAATGTTGAAGGCACATTACTAGAAAACCAAGGGTAGGGAGATGGGAACCTTGGTTTCATATATCCAAATATAATCTTGATAGACTAGAATAAAATTTAAAACTTCTCAAGGAATGAGTGGACTGTATGTCCTCTCAGTAACGCTACCTTTTGCAACTAAGCTTTTGATAAAAGTTGGCAGATAGCCAATTTGAGGCTGCATTTTCTGGCAAGGAATCTAAGTTCATGTGTTCTGTTTTTGATTAAGAGCAGATCTGTGTACTTAGAAATAACTAAAAAAAAACTGAGTGAAGATAGGTTTGAAATTTATAAAATTAAGAAATCTAATCAGCTTTCTTGCCTGAAGAGATGGTCACCATGATCTTTGCCTTCTAACAAAAAAGGTATTTTTTTTTTTTTTTAGAAAAAGGAATATTTTGCTTTCTGTACCTTTGCATCATGACTTTATTTCCACACAGAAAGAAGGATTGCTGGAGATAATTGTTATGTCTTCTGAGTCATAGATCTTTGGATCTCTCAATACTTCAGACTCTTGAAACCACTTTTAAATTGAAACTGAGAGTGACATTCCAAACATTTGTTATGTTTGGAAAGCATAATGTTGCACACTGTATGAACATGGAGTCAGGTAATTCATTAACACAGACAGCAGAGATTTGGGAGTCTTGGAGAATGAAGAAAAACATTACAATTTCAGTGCTAACTTTTGCAGTACTCTTTTCTGAGAAAAATCTTGGCCCTTCTTGTACTCCTGTGTGCAAAAAGGGCCCATCTACTCATATAAGAGTCTTGGCTAAGCTTAAGAAGGTCAGTGGGTTGGTGATTTATGCGATGATAGAAGGGAGAAGCAAGGGTATATTTACCAAAAAAAAAAAAAAAAAAAAAAGTGGTTTGCAGAAAACTTCTGGAAAAGGATTCCATGTAACTGTTTTATGAGCAAAGACTGATTTTTAGGTTTACTAACTTGGAGAGAGAGCCTGAATTTCTCTTTCTTCATTTCTGTTTCCAAGGCCCAGATGCTTGTAGATTTTATAAATTCATTTGCTAATTCATCCATTTTTTTTTTTTCTCCTCAGAAAATGCTATCTCTAAGAATGTAGGAAATTATCTACTTTATTTAAGGAAAGGATACAGTCATTAAAAAAAAGAATTTACCTAAAAAGATCATGATATGAAAAATGTATGGAACCATAGTCTTTATTGTTTTAAATATGCTGAACTGACATGATCTGAGATTTCCAAAGGAAAGATTTTATTTTTTAAATATGAAAGGTACTGAATTTTTAAGCATTCATAGTATTTGATCCTTTAAGTTTCTACTTTTATTTAGTAATTTTTTTCATAGCTTGGGGACAAACTGCCTTTACTTACATCATTCATTTTTATAACAAATGAAAAGTCATAAATAGGACCTAAAGCCTTAGGCTCTAGAACCACATGATTTCTGCAGACTTAAACTTTATACCAAAGCAACGTCTCTATTTCTCCATGATAGCTGGATATGAAATGCATAATTTTTATGTAATTAAAAATGCATTACTATTTTGATTAGAAATACTCCAACTATTACATTTTTTAAAAGGATTCTATCTTTGTTTATAGAAATTGAAATGATTCTCCGTATTTGTATTTTTAATTGGATTTAGATTTGGAGCTTTGGAGCTCAGTAGATGATGTCTTTGGAATATCTTTATTCCTTCAATTCAAAATACTGAGCAGTGTTAAAACTGATAAAACAAAGTTAAAGATTGGAAATTGTAAATGAGAGCTAGGTATTCAAACTATTTGAGTTTGTATAATTCAAGTATTCAAGTCATCACCTTTTTTCTCTCTAAATAAATAGCAGATTTTATTATTGTTCCTATTACCCAAATTGTCTAGGCTCTTTAGTCTTCCAGGTTAGACACAGTCATACAGGAGGTACAAGTAAACACTGCCAATTAAATATTCAAGCTTTGTTCTGTTGCTGCGATGTGATTTGTAACACACTTGCTGATATGATTTTACATTTGCTGTAGAAATCATTCTGGGGTAAACCAGGTTTTTTTGGCCACTGCCATATCCCCTGCTAAGAGCTAAATAAGCCACAGTATTGAGGAACCTGCCCAGAATTTAGCTGGTTAATTGTTTTCATGTGTTTGCAAAGAATGCCTAGGAACCCCTAACTAGTAAGCTATGCAAAGGTCAGGCTTGGAATCCAGGCCCTGTTCCCGTAGAGCTAAAATACTCCCATGGCAGCCCAACCTCGAGGAGTCTTTGTTTCTCAGGGAAACAGATTCTACTGCAAAGTTATTTTAAGAAAAACCCTCTCTCCAGCCCAGTTATACTTCTACTTTCTCTCTTGGCATTTCTTAGAACTCTGAAACCAAATCTTAACTACTAAGAAATAGCTTCCAGGCTACTAGGTATCGTGCACTATATATTCTTGCATGGATTCCCCAAATCTGCTTTATGAGACAGGCATATTGTATCATATACAAGGGAGGAAACAGAGGCTCAGAGAGGAGAATTAATTTGCTAAAGATCCTAGAGATAATATGTGACCAAGTGGGGGATTTGAACACCGGTCTCTTTGACTCACTGCCAAATTATATTTTCATTTAGACCCATGTTTATACGTTGGCATAAGACTTGCTAGAATAGTCAGCATGGAAGATCTGTAGATATGGGATCTATTTTCTCTATCAAAAATTGTTGTTAGTTGCTGTAGAGTTGATTCGGACTCATAGTGACCCCATGTGTGCAGAGTAGAACCGCTCCATAGGGTTTTCAAGACTGCGACATTTTGGAAGCAGATTGCCAGGCCTGTCTTTCCAGGTGCACCTGGGTGGGTTAAAACTGCCAACCTTCTGGCTAGTAGTTGAGCACTCAACCATTTGCACCACCGAGGGGCTCCTCCATCAAAAATTAAGACAAACATACTTATGGGAAAGAACAATTGAATTGGATTTTTCCAGGAAACCCAGAGTATGTTCAATTCCAGAAAAGGTCACATTACTCAAGGGAAAAGACAAGAGATATGGTGTCTGATTATGTCTGTTCCTCAGTTGTAAAGGCAAATGGGGCTTTGTCTGGATAGTAAAAGTGGGTTATTAAGGCTTACTTCTCTAAACTGCCACCAAAAAACAAACAAACCCAAAAAAGCCAAAAAACAAACAAACCCAAAAAACCCTTTGCCGTTGAGTCGATTCTGACTCACAGCAACTGTATAGGAGGGAGTAGAACTGCCCCATAGAGCTTCCAAGGAGTGCCTGGTGCATTTGAACTGCCAACTTTTTTGGTTAGCAGCCGTAGCACTTAACCACTACACCACCAGGGTTTCCTAAACTGCCACAGAAGCACAAATTGTCCAGTGTATGATGGATGGGTCCCTCTTTCTTAGTGACACAATATTGTTTTATTCACACTTCTTTAAAGCAGAAGTGAATTTTATGTTGGTGGATATATAGCACTAGATGTATTAAAACTGTTTATTAAATTTTATTTCCATATATGTGTCTATCTCCTAATTATGTGCTTATGGAAATAGGTACTGACATTTAGAAGTGATGGAATAGCTGAAAAAATAATCTTTCAAGCATGTTAACATACCATGCAAGGGGATAAAGCTAATTTGAAGAGATTATTGATCCTTTTTCAGTAATAAATGTAGTAATTTTTACTAGAAGATTTGGTCAATATAAAAATGTTTAGAAAAAAAATTAAAAATGATTTTTAGCCCTACCAACCAGGCATAACTATTGCTGCTATTTGGTATATTATAAAGTTATTAAGAAGAAACTTTTATACATGTTATTATTGTTAGGTGCCATCAAGTTGGTTCTAACTCATAGCGATCCTATGTACAACACAACTAAACACTGCCTTTTCCTGTGCCATCCTTGCAATCGTTGCTATGTTTGAGCCCACTGTTGTAGCCACTGTGTCAATCCATCTCACTGAGTGTCTTCCCCTATTTTGCTGACCCTCTACTTTACCAAGCATGATGTCCTTCTCCAGGGAATGGTCCCTCCTGATAATATATCCAAAGTACATGAGATGAAGTCTTGCTATCATCCCTTCTAAGGAGAATTCTGGCTGTATTTCTTTCAAGACAGATTTGTTCGTTCTTCCGGCAGCCTACTGTATATTCAGTATTCTTTGCCAACACTATAATTCAAAAACATCAATTCTTCATTGGTCTTCCTTATTCAATGTCCAGCTTTTGCATGCATATGAGGTAATAGAAATACCATGGCTTGGGTCAGGTGCACTTTAGTTCTCAAAGTGACATCTTTACTTTTTAACACTTCAGAGAGGTCTTTTGCAGCAGATTTGCCCAATACGTTGTTGATTTCTTGACCGCTGCTTCCATAGGCACTGTTGATAGTAGATTCAAGTAAAATGAAATCCTGGACAACTTCAATCTTTTCTCTGTTTATCATGATGTTACTTATTGGTCCAGTTGTGAGGATTTTTGTTTTCTCTATGTTGAGGTGTAATCCATACTGAAGGCTGTGGTCTTCGATCTTCACCAGTAAGTGCTTCAAGTCCTCTTGACTTTCAGCAAGCAAGGTTGCGTCATCTGCATATCGGAGGTTGTTAATGAGTCTTCCTCCAATCCTGATGCCCTGTTCTTCCTCATATAGTCCAGCTGCTCGGATTATTTGCTCAGCATACAGATTGAATAAGTATAATGAAAGAACACAACCCTGTTGCACACTTTTCCTGATTTTAAACCATGCAGTATCCTCTTGTTCTGTTTGAATGACTGCTTCTTGATCTATGTACAGGTTCTGTGTGAGCACAATTACGCATTCTGGAATTCCCATTCTTCAAAATGTTACCCATAATTTGTTACGATTCATACAGTCCAATGCCTTTGCGTAGTCAATAAAACACAGGTAAACATCTTTCTGCTTTTGGTCAAGATCCATCTGACATCAGCAATGATATATATCCTTTATTCCATGTCCTCTTTTGAATCTGGCTTGAATTTCTGGCAGCTCCCTGTCAGTGTACTACTGCAACCACTTTTGAATTATCTTCAGCAAAATTTTACTTGTGTGTGACATCAAAGATATTTGATAATTTCGGCATTCTATTGGGTCACCTTTCTTTGAAATGGGCACAAATATGGATCTTCTCTCCAGTTGGTTGGCCAGGTAGGTTTCTTCCACATTTCTTGGCATAGACAAGTGAGTGCTTCCAGAATTGCACCTGTTTGTTAAAACATCTCAATTGGTATTCCATCAGTTCTTGGATTCTTGTTTTTCACCAATGCCTTCAGTTCAGCATGGACTTCTTTCTTCAGTACCCTTGGTTCTTGATCACATGCTACCTCCTGAAATGGTTGAATGTCAACCAATTCTTTTTGGTGCAGTGACTGTGTATTCTTTCCATCTGCTCTTGATGCTTCCTGTGTCATTCAATATTTTGCTCACAGAATCCTTCAATATTGCAACTTGAGGCTTGAATTTTTTCTTCAGTTCTTTCAGCTTGAGAAATGCCAGTTTGTTCTTCTCTTTTGGTTTTCTAACTCCAGGTCTTTGCACATTTCATTATAATACTTTACTTTGTCTTCTCAAGGCTCTCTTTGAAATCTTCTGCTCAACTCTTTTACTTCATCATTTTTTTTCCACCCACTTTAGCTGCTCTGTGTTCAAAAGCAAGTTTCAGAGTCTCTTCTGACATCCATCTTGGTCTTTTCTTTTTTTCCTGTTGTTATCCTTCTGAAAAATGGGTGAAGATATAAATGCTTCATATTGAACACTGTTCATTGTAGAGGAATTAGAGTGCATAATAGCAACATATTATAGCATTTCTTAGAAGAATAAGAAAACAATTGTATTTATAAAAAGACATTTTCCCAAGAAAAAATTGAAGCATGGATTTCTTTTGAAGTATCCACTGAAAACTTGATTTTATATAGCAATCAGGTTTACACAATTTTGAAGTTCATGGTATAAAGTATAGTGGTCCCTTTCTCTAGCGCACTACGAGTTGGAATCGACTCGATGGCACTGTGTTTTTTTTTTTTTTTCTTTTTCTGTAGCCCCAGCTGGATCCTTTTCCAGTGGCTGATGGTTTGAATTACTTCTTGCTTACAAACAGCTAGAGAAAGAAACTATCTGGAAAAAGTCTAAAAGTATTGTTATATGGGAGATTGTATTTTCTAAAGATCGCTGCAAAATGACTCCTTTTTAGGACCTTGCCACTTTCTCATCAAGAGGTGGAGTCCAATTCCCTCACACTCCCCTTAAATTTGGATGGGGTTGTGATTGCTTGCATAAATAGAAAGCAGTTGAGGTGACTTGGCATGACTTCTGATAATAGGTAGAAAAAGCTATATGCTTCTCTCTGGTTCTCTTGGAATGCTTGCTAGGGAGGAAGTCAGCTACAATGTAAGCAGACCAACAGCCCTCAGGCTGCCATGTTGTGAGGAAGCACAAATTAGCCTGCATGGAGAGACCACATAGAGAAGCACTGAATCCACTTGGACAGAGAAATGTGTCTAGCTAGTCCCCAGCTGCTCCAGCTCTCCGTTTTTCCAGCTCCAGCTACTGTCTGACTGTAAATGAATGACTGAGCCAGAACTGCCAGCTGAGGTTTTTCTGAATTCCTGTCCTACAGTAATCATGAGAGATAATAAAATGATTTTTATTTTTTTAAGCCACTAAATTTTGGGGTAATTTGTCATGTAACAATAGATAACTGGAGCAGAATTTGATGCCAGAAATGGAGTGCTGGTATAAGAAAAACCTAAACTATGTGACATTGGGTTTTTGACTGGGTAGTCAGCAGAATCCTGAAGAAGAGACTGTTAGTGAAAGCCTAAAGAGCTTAGAAGAAGGTATTAGTGAAAGCTGGATGGACCTCAAGGAGAGTGTTGGCTGAAGCCTAAAGGTCTCAAGATGGCTGTCTGTCAGGACTTGAAGGACAGTGAGGAAAACACAATGAGAAGTTGAAGGAAAGGGACCCTGTGTTGTAGTGGCAGGAAGTGTAGCAAAATTCTTGCCTGTGGAATGCAGAATATACGCCTAATGAAGTCACTAATCTAGTTTAGGAGATTTCCAGGCAGAGTGTTGAGGGTACCAGGAAGCTTCTCTAGCTGGCCATAGTAAAATGAAAGAGGAGACAGATGAATTAAAGAACAAATTATTCCATTTTGAATGGAACTTGGAGAAAATGCAAAGGGTTCAGGAAAAGTTTTTTTTTTTTTCTCAGACAGGAAAAGATCCTTGAATTAGATAAGGGCTTTAGGACAAAGATCTAAACCAAGATAGGGTTAGAATATCTTTGTAAGACCTCAAAAAGATCTAAGCCCTCACAGAACTTTTCAGAGAAGAGGCCCTCTAAAATCTTCAGAGTGTGTCTCAAAGATATTTTCTGTTAAACAGTAGGGCTTCTAATAATCTTAAGGACATTTTCCCTTAGCGGCCTCACTGGAGCCTCAGATAGAGAAGGGCCTATCTCAAAGAGATTTATGGGTGTGGATTCTATCTAATGAAGCAGATTATAAATTAGTGCTTAAAAAACCCACACAAATTGAAAAAGAATTGCATCAGCTTGGACTTAAAGGGACAGAGACAGTACAAAATAAACAAAGGTCTTTGGATCCCAAAACTACTATAGGCAGGATACAGGTTAAGAACACTACTCAGTTTCAAACTCAGTTTTCTTATGAAAACAGAAGCATAGCTCAGAGGAACAAGCCCAAAATAGCAGAGCCAAGGGTGATGGAGAACAACTCCCAGGTATAGGACTGATCCCTAATCAAGTAACTGGCAACAAGTGCCCAGCTGAATTTCAGAATTGTTATGGAGAAGTGACTGTTGCATGCCTTTTATTTCCCCTCTTTTCAATGGGAGTGTCTCTAGTGGTTGTTTTATTCCTGTCTCACCATTGTATGTTGGGTGTATGGGGCAGATAACTTATCTCTTTAGTTCAGATCTTCAGATCGAGAAGAACTGTACTAGGAAAAAAGTGCACCTAAGGATCCCTGTTTGTACCTGGACCTGATTTTTAGATGATGAGATTCTGGACTTTGAGCCTGACTCTAATGCAATAATGAGGTGAGACCCTTCAAGGACTGTGGCAGAGAATGGGTGGTTTTTGCAACTGGGATGAGTTTGAATTGTGGCCAGAGGGCAGAGTGTGGCAGTTTCATTTCTCAAAGATGCTGCAACAATATCTCCCATCTCACATGCTCTTTTAGGGTTTTATCCCTCCTCCATCAAGATGGAGATTCTAATTTCCCTCCCCTTGTACACAGGCGAGCGACTTCTTCTAAGAGAATGTGGCAGAAGTGACTGTCACTTCTGAATCTGGGTTGGAAAAGGCTCTACACATCCTTCTGGTTCTTTTGGGTCACTTGCTTTAGAGGAAGCTGGCTGTCATGCTCTGAGGAAACCCAGACTAGCCCCTGAGGAAACCACGTGGAACAGCCAAGTCTAAGTGGAAAGATGCCTGGACAGTCCTTAGCTCCTCTAGCCACTTGCTGTTCCAGCTTCAGCCACTATCTGATTGCAGTACATGAGAGGCCCCTAGCCAGACCCACCCAGACAAACTCTTCCGAAATGACCAACTCATAGAAACCATGGAATTGTTGCCGTTTTCTTCTGGTTGCTATTCAGTTGGCTCCGACTCATGATCCCACATGTGTCAGGGCAGAACTCTGTTTCGTGGGACTTTCAATGGATGATTTTTCAGAAGTAGATTGCCAAGTCTTTCTTCTGAGGTGCCTTTAAGTCGACTCAAACTTCCAACCTTTCTGTTAGCAGCTGTAATGGATTGAATTGTGTCCCCCCAAAATATGTGTCAACTTGGTTAGGCCATGTGTAGTTGTCCTCCATTTTGTGATTTTCCTTTGTGTTATAAATCATAATCTCTGCCTGTGGTTAAAAGGATTACTCAGGTTACCTCCCTGATCCAAAAGGAAGTTTCCCTGGGGTGTGGCATGCAGAGAAGTTGGGGACCTCATACCACCAAGAAAGCAGCACCAGGAGCAGAGCGCGTCCTTTGGACATGGGGTCCCTGCGCCTGAGAAGCTCCTCAACCATGGCAAGATTGAGGACAAAGACCTTCCTCCAGAGGTGGCAGAGAGAGAAAGCCTTCCTCTGGAGCTGACGCCCTGAATTTGGACTTTTAGCCCACTTTACTGTGAGGAAATAAACTTCTCTTTGTTAAAGCCATCCACTTTTGGTATTTCTGTTATGGCAGCACTAGATACCTAAGACAGCAGCCAAGCATGTAAACCATTTGCACCACCCAGTCACTCCAATTTGGAGTGTTTCACATAGTAATAGAGACTCAAACATATTAAAAAGAATAGTGTGTAAAGTCACAAGTACTCATTTTTCATTTCAAAGATGATTTCATTGCCAGGGAGCAGATATTAACCATTAAACAGGTATGCATATGTGGATATTAAATAAATATAACATGTCTTATTTTACTTCAGAAGTAAAAAAAAAAAAAAAAAAGAAAAACTCTCTCCTTAAAGATTAAATCACGTTTTTAAAAGTGTTGCACCATATAGTGTATATGTTCTTTCTTTATTAAGTAATCATGAAAGCGGGATGCTAGTATTTTTAGACTGGAGAATTTGGCTTTCACACGACAGGTGTTGCAATATATGAACCCATTTTCAGAATGATGAGTGTTGCAGACAGGGGGCCCGTAAAAGATCATTTTAATTAAGCACTTAATTTTCACCCAGAAGTGAAAGTTTCCATATGGAAGTAACATTTCTCACCATGTGAGTCTTCACAATTATATGTTGAGAAAACTGACTCCAGCTTTCTTTTACATAAAATTAAAAATGAAGCTGGCTGACACTTTGCCCTTAATCAGTGATATATACCTATCAACTTAAATAAACTCTACGATAAAATTCAGATGGTGTGTATAATTTAGCTACTGAGCAAAGGAATAAAATTATAAGACATTGTTATATTCCAGACCTTCTATAGGCTTCTTCTTCACCATCTTTTTCTGTTCCTCTTCCTACTCCTCCTTTTCCTCCTTCTGCTGTGATTAAAAAAAAAAAAAACAAACATTTTTTTTAATGATAGGTCAAAATATTGTATGTATTTTCTCTGATTTATTGTCATTTGTATCCATATGTGCAGTGTTTAGTCCAACTGTTAGCTATACTTGAGAAGGAAATCCTTCATTGTGTTAAAAATGGGTAGAAATACACACCACACTTGTTCCCATCAAGTTGATTTCAACTCATAGCAACCCTATAGGGTTCCCAAGGAGTGGCTGGTAGATTCGAACTGCCGACCTGTTGGCTGGCAACTGTAACTCTTAACCTTAACCAGTGTGCCAAAAATGGGTAAGGTAAGTAATTATTCCTGACTTCAGGGAGTTCACATTTGATTCTGGGAACCAGTCATAGTCATTATGTATTCTCAGATACATATAGGTAAAATGAATAATGTGCTTTGAAGCCACGGAAAAGAGAGTGATTACTATTTTAGAGGTGAAGGTGAGGGTTGAGCAGTGGTGCGCAGGAGCCAGCTGGCACTGGCTTGTGAAAGCTGATTGTGTGCATCTCTTCCCAACTCCTTGTGCCATGATGTCATGATGGTAGCTTGACATCAGCCATGGTGGAAGTATTTACATCATGGAAATCAGCAAACGCTAAAGATCAGGGTTCTCTCCCCGCCTCAGAGAATCGGCTGTTAAACATTTACCAGCCCATCAGTAGATTTGAGGTTGATTTTATGGAAGAAATATCTTTTGAACTTAGCTTTACAGGATACATAGAAGGGTTTTGCGAGGTTGAAAGGCTTAGGAAAGGTAGTCTAGGTAATGATAATAGCTACCATTTACTGAGTGCCTACTATGGTCCAGGTACTGTGCTAAACACACACACTATCATAATTAATCCTCAAAACAGCCCTCTGAGGTAGATAGTACCAACCCTACTTTACAGAGATAAACTTATTTCATTCAATAAATGCAAATCAAAGGAGAACAGCTGGCACCAGAAACATCTTTGTATTGTTTGTGGTTGTGAATGTGTTGAGGGGCTCAGTATTATGTGGCCATTACTAGAAGATGAGTGTAAGGCTTTAAACCACAGCTCTCTTGGTTTGGACCTGGAGTGGCAGCCTCGTCAAAAGAATAACGTGTGTGCAACCAAAAGTTATTTCAAAATAATTCAAATCCTTCACTTGTAATTTTGAACACCGTGTAGAAAAATGGAGTTCCCAATGGCATTTCTTAAAATCCACCCCGCCTTTTTTCTTTTCTATCCTCAGTCTTCATATTCTGCTGTTTTTGCAACTCCTTTTGTTCGACAAGGCTCAAAGAATCAGGACCTTCTAAGTAGGATGTATGAAGGGAAAAAACAGAGAGGACAAAGGCAGGGTTTCCTTTTTCTCTTTTTTGGGGGGATGGGGTGGAGTGGGAGAGCCTTGACACACTCAGTCTTCATCCCACCACAATAAGATGAATTTCAATGCACCACAAATATCCTGAATCTTTTTCTATAGTCTCCTGAGTGTGTCACTTGATAAATAATCCAAATTAACCCCATTTACTCTGCATTTTCCTGATTTCCACTGCTATTTTGGTTATCCAGTGCTGCTATAACAGAAATACCACAAATGGATGGCTTTAACAAACAGAAATGTATTCTCTCCCAGTTCAGGAGGCTAGAAGTTTGAATTCAGGGTGCCAACTCCTGGGGAAGGCTTTCTCTCTGTGCGTTCTAGAGGAAGGTCCTTGTCATCAATCTTCCCCTGGGTTTAGGAGTTTCTCAGTGCAGGGACCTCAGGTCCAAAGGATGCTCTCTGTTCCTGGTTCTTCTTTCTTGGTGGTTGGAGGTTCCTATTTCTCTGCTCAATTCCTCTTTTTATATCTCAAAAGAGATTGACTCAAGATGCAACCTAATCCTGTAGATTGATTCCTGTCTTGTTAACATAACTGTCTCTAATCCTGCCTCATTAACATCATAAAGGTTAGGATTTACAACACATAGAATAATCACATCAGATCACAAAAAGGTGGGAAACCTCACAATACTGGGAATCATGGTCTAGCCAAGTTGACACACATTTTTAAGGAATGCAATTCAATCCATAACAATTGTATAGAAAAAAATATTCAATATAATAGACCATATTCAGCACTGATGTAGCGTAACATATAATAGATCTTGCTGAGTAAGTTTTACCTCAAGTAAGTATAATGTCTTCTTAAGAAACATTTATATACAGGCACAACCTGGCTTTACCTAGGAGAAACTTCACTTAATGAAGACAGTTGTTTTTCCCATGAGATATTCATTCTGTAAGACTAATCTAACTTTCCAATACGATTCCTTTTGCTGTGATTTTAGAAGGTCCTGGGGAAACACTGAAGTTAGACTGTGACATAGAGCCAGTATAAAATAAGTTGAAAAGCAATATTTCTTGATAATATCATTTATTCTCTACTTACTAAAAGCCCAACACCCTTTCTGTACAAAGGCCATAGTTTCCTGTGAACCAGAAAAAACTATAAATTTTACCAGCTGGTTTTAACTGAGAAGAAATATAAAAAAATTCCTCCTGTGGGCTCTATAAATGCTGAGATAGTAGTCTGACACATGAAATATAATAAGTATAGTTATCCATGCTTTTTTCCCCTCTCAAACATGTCCTAATGATTTGTTATTCTACTCCATTTATAAATAGCCACAAAGCTGAGTTTCACTGAGAGGCCTGCTGTTTTTTCTTAGGCAGTGAGTTGAATATTTTTGGGCACATAAATCTTTGTTTGGCACCTAAGTAGAGAACAAGTTAATGATTTAGCATATGGAGGGTAAACTGGTTATCAAATTTGGTCCACAATTACTTTCTTCTCCTTCAGGAATTCAGTTGAAATTGATACTATTTTGGGGTTTGCTTTTCATCTATAAGCTAAAAAAAGAAAAAATGGAAAAATAAACAAGTACACTGAATCTTCTTTTCCACGAATGTGTACCATTGGGAAATTTCTGCAAAGCATGAGGCATTCTTTTGCATAAGAAATAGGATGTTGAGTGAAATCTCTAAAACCTTTGAGTTCCAGGACTTGCTTTGTCATTTTCAATCTCCAGCAGTTTTGTGCTGCCTTTTTCCCATTTAAGAGTCTTAGATTAGCCATTGGTAATGGAACATTCAAAACCTATTCTTAGGGAAAGCAATTTGCATATATGCCATATTGGAGATTTTCAAACCTGACTGATGATTAGAATTCCCTGGAGTTTTTTTTAAAAGAGATTCTTGGGTCCTGCTCCCAGAAAGTCTGATTTTCCAGGCATTTTTGATAAAGCATTTGGATTCTGCTCCTGTAGCATTGTGGTGAAGGGGCCCTTTCACTATAGCTTCCCAAACTCTGAAGTTCAAACACCATTCTCATGACACTCCTTGCTTATTCCATAGACTAGCAGTTTTTAAGCACTGGCGTTCTCTAAAGGAAGAAATTTTGGTTGTTGTTGGGTACTGTCAGTGACTTCTGACTCACAGAGACCCCATGCAACAGAGTGGAACTGCCCCATAGGGTTTCCTTGGCTGTAATTTTCATAGAAGCAGATTGCCAGGTCTTTCTCCTTCACAGCCACTGGATGGGTTTGAAATGCCAACCTTTCAGTTAGCAGCCAAGCACTTAACTGTTGTGCCATCAGATAATTTGGGGGCATGAGGCTCAGTGAGAGAGAAGGGCAGACTGGAGAGTGGAGGCCATGGAGTCTATTAATAGCAGATCTCACTGTAGCTATGAGGAAGCAAAGAGAATTGAGAAAGAGATTCAGAAGTGGACAGTAGAGGGCAACTATAAAGAAGCTATTTCCCCTTTCTAGCCCTTTCCTCACCCCTCCTTCAGCCAGCTGCTTGAGAGACTCTGCCCAAACAGCTGGAGGCATCCCCAATCATCCATCAGTGTGGCAGCTCTGTATCCTCCTGAGGCCTCCTCTGTGGGACTTAGGTTAACTCTGAGTCCACTGGGTTAATTCATTACTCAAAGAAACATTTGAAAATATGAGGCTGAGGAAAGCACACCTGGAATAGGGAGTCAGGAGACCAAAGTTCTAGTTCCAGTTCTGTCGTTTATTAGTAGAATGACTAACTTAATGTCCCTGGACATTTGTTTCTTTGTTTACTCAAGAAAAGTCATGCTAGATGCTCTCCTGGTCTCATTTAGCAATCGATCTATTACTCTGAGAGGATTGAGACTGAGGCAGGAAGCTGGATTCTGACAAAAGTTGTGCTGCCTGTTGTTGTCAAGCGCCTGTTGCCCAAACCCTTTTGATGAGATTCTTTCTCTTTGGAAGAAATCAGTCTTTTTGATGATGTTGGTGATATTGCTTGTTTCTGATTATTGCTGAGTATTGGCACACTTTCTGTTTTTACACACCATAGTTTAGTCTTTTTATGTTGCAAAGTCTAAAATTAAGAGGCTGTGACTAAGAAATGTGATATGAGTTACAAACTAGTCATTGAATTCCTGCTCAGTCGAATAAGGGCTGAAAATTCTCTTGGAGGATTGAGCAACTTCCTGATAGTCTCAGGATTTTGCTTTGGTCCATTTTCTTTTAATATTGTAGGTATTAATTCTATTAGTATTCTAAGGAACGGACTCACAAGTAAAATCTTACTCATTTTCAGGAATAATTAACAGCCGCTCAAACTCAATCTGTGGTAAATAGGACTGATCATCTACTCAAAATGTCTTCATTTCCAGTGTTTCCTAACACTTTTAAAGACATACCTTTGTAATAACCTCTAATTTCTCTTCTCCTGCACACTCTATGTTATAATCAATTAGAAGAATCTCTCTTGCAAAATAGTCAACTTATCCTCATTTAGAAATAATAAAAAATTAAAAATACATATGCCAATTTTACTTGGTTTTACATCTGAAGTGTTGCTATATTAACCTTGTTGTTGTTGTTAGGTGCCGTTGAGTCGGTTCCGACTCATAGCAACTCTGTGTACAATAGAACAAAACACTGCCTGGTCCTGTGCCATCATCACAATCATTGCTATGTTTGAGCCCATTGTTGCAGCCACTGTGTCAATGCACCTCATTTAGGGTCTTTCTCTTTTTCTGATGGCCCTCTATTATACCAAGCATGATGTTTTTCTCCAGGGAATGGTCCCTTCTGATAACATGTCCAAAGTACATAAGATGAAGTCTTGACATCCTGGACTAAGGAGCATCTAGCTGTACTTCTTTCAAGACAGACTGGTTTGTTCTTCCGACAGTCCATGGTATATTCAATATTCTTCTCTAACGTCATAATTCAAAGGGATCAATTCTCCTTCAGTCTTCCTTATTCATTGTCCAGCTTTCATGTGCATATGAGGTGACTGAAAATATCATGGCTTGGGTCAGGAACACCCTAGTCCTCAAAGTGACATCTTTGCTTTTTAACACTTTAAAGAGGTCTTTTGCAGCAGATTTGCTCAGTACAATGCATTGTTTGATTCCTTGATTGCTGCTTCCATGGGCATTGATTGTGGATCCAAATAAAATGAAATTCTTGACAATTTCAATATTTTCTCCATTTATCATGATGCTGCTTATTGGACTAGTTGCAAGGATTTCTGTTTTCTTTATGTTGAGGTATAATCCATACTGAAAGCTGTTGTCTTTGATCTTCATCAATAAGTGCTTCAAGTCCTCTTCAATTACAGCAAGCAAGGTTGTGTTATCTGCATACCACAGGTTGTTAATTTTTCCTTCCTCCAATTCTGATGCCAAGTTCTTCATATAGTCCAACTTCTTGGATTATTTGCTCAGCATACAGGTTGAATAAGTATGGTGAAAGGAGACAACGCTGACACACACTGTTCCTGATTTTAAACCACACAGTATTCCCTTGTTCTGTTTTAACGACTGCCTTTTGGTGTATGCACAGGTTCCTCATGAGCATAATTAAGTGTTCTAGAATTCCCATTCTTCACAATGTTATCCATAATTTCTTATGATCCACAGAGTTGAATGCCTTAGCATAGTCAGTAAAACACAGGTAAACATCTAAAAAAAAAAAAAAAATTTTTTTTTTTTAAACATCTTTCTGGTATTCTCCGATTTCAGTCAAGAGCCATTGGAAATCAGCTATGATATCCCTAGTTCCATATCCTCTTTTGAACCCGGCTTGAATTTCTGGTAGTTCCCTGTTGATGCAACTGTTCTTGAATTAGCTTCCAGCATCACAGCAACACTCAAGCCACCATGAACAGTATAACAAACTCTCAGAAGGGTGGTGGTTGCTGAGAATATCAACCTTACTGCCACTGATTGTCATCTCTCGCTTGTACCATTGCAATATCCTTTTCTCTGCCTTCCATCTTTACCCACACCAATTTTTCCTTTACTTTTCTAATGTATCATTCTGATCATGTCCTTCCCTTGCTTAAAAATCATTAATGTCTGCATTATTTATAGAATGAATTCCAAACTTTCTAGTGGGACTTGAAAATTTATGTTTGGACATGCCAAATATCCATTCATGTATCCAATCCCCTGCCTTTGCCATTCTTGCAGTTTTGAATGTTGTCTTCCAGTCCCCATGTCTGTCTAGCAAAATTCTACCCATTCTTCAAGGTCAAGCCCAATGCTTCCGCCATCATTTTTCCTTATCTGATCATTTTATATCCAAATACATATTCTTTTGTTTGAACTGTTACAGCAGGGTTAAATACTAACCTGTTTAATACTACATTCTATATATTATCTTCATTCCTATCTTTCTTTGAACATTAAGGGCTCTTTACGTGAACTTCAGGTAGTCTTCAAACTCTGAAATGAATGCAAATTTTACAAGTATTTGTATATTTCTGGTAAGAGCAGCTGTACTTTTTGTCAGATTTTTAAAAAGATTTAATAACCCCAAATAGTTAAGAACCATAATACTACGTTGTAAAGTGTTTGAGAGAAAACCGTGTTTTGTCAATTGAAATTTTAGTACAGTGCCTTCAAAACAATCAATAAGTAATTGCTCAGTAGTCAACAGAATAAAGGAAATAACTGAATATAGCATTTAAATACAGTTCAGCTGAAGAACCCTCTGAATGCATGTTCAGACTGGACTGTTGTTAAAACTTTCTGAATACTTAAGGTTTGATATAGATCATTGTTGTTGTTAACTTCCATGAAGTCACCCTCTGCCTCACGGCAATCCCATGCACAATGGAACAAAATGCTGCAAAAGCCTGTACCTTCTCCATGATCAGCTGCAGATTGGACCATTGTGATCCATAGGGTTTTTATTTGGTGATTTTCAGAAATAGATCTCCAGGCCTTTCTTCCTAACCTGTTTTAGTCCAGAAGCTCCACTGAAACCCGTTCAGCATCACACCAACACACAGGCCTACACTGACAGCTGGGTGGTGGCTGTGCATGAGGTGCACAGGCAGGGAATTGAACCTGGGTCCCCTGTATGGAAGGTGAGAATTCTACCACTATGTCACCAATACCTCTTGATAGATAATGTTTTTTGACAAGAGTTTTTTTCTTTTGGGGGGTTCTGAACTTAACAGGGATTTATCTGGTATACCTGTTGCTGGTGAGTCGATTCTGACTCATAGCAACCCTCTAGGCCAGAGTAGAACTGCCCCCTAGGGTTTCCAAGGAGTGGCTGGTGGATTTGACCTGCTAACCTTTTGTTTAGCAGCTGAGCTCTTTACCACTGCACCACCAGGGCTCCTTATCTGGTATATTGGGGTATAATTAGAAATCCTATTAGGTCCCTTGAGTTACTCTTACTTGAATCAGGAGATAGCCTAAATTAACCTTCAACTGGACAGGTGGAATCTGAGGCAGACTCAAGTCTGTCTGAGTATCTGTGGTATTGCCTGGCCCGAGGAATCTTGTACTTATCTGATCACATCCTGTCAATTTGCATTTAGACATGCTATTTTTTTCTCACGGGCAAACACACAACGTGGCACACTCAGCAGATGTGAGCTTTCCCCCTCAGCAGCAGCTTCTTTTGTGTCTCTGACCCGCTTCCACCTAAAGTGGCCTGATGAACAAATGTGGAAGCAGGACACTGCTGACAGTCTACCTGTTGGTAGGTCTGCTTTTCTTGTCTTTGAATTTAGGGGATGAGGATTATTTGCAGACTTAGGTAGGGTTTGCCAAGGACAGCAGAGAGTGATCACAGATGAGGGAGAAAGTGTTGGCAGCTCGGGGGGGTTCCACATACTTTCACTTGCACTTTCTATAAATAAAGAGCTGCCTCTGGTATTCAGTGAGCATAAGGGATTACAGAGACGATAACTGTATTGAAAAGTGCTTTTTCTACTTTATAGAATATTGCTTTATTTGCAATATTTACCTCTAGAAAACTAGAGTAAATCTAAAGGTTTATAGTTCATATAGAAATATAATGCATATGCTCAAGGGGAGGGCAATCTGATATTTGTAGTTGTTCATACATTTCACATATATTATCTTATTTAATCCTCACAATAGTTCTATGAGGTAGGAATAATATTATTATTCTGATTTTCTTCTAAAAGAAAATTCAGGCTCAGCAGAGTAAAACGACTCAACCAAAAATTAGAACTAAAATTCAAATCTAGTCCTGTGCCCTTTGAACTACATCATGCAATAGCACTAATTGTTCCCAGTTCAGCCATCCCATTGCCGCCGAGATGATTCTGACTCACGGCAACCTCATGTATGTCAGGGTAGAACTGACCTCCAGAAGGTTTTCAATGGCTGGTTTTCCAGAAGTAGATCACTAGGACTGTCTTCCAAGGTGCCTCTGCGTAGATTCAGCCTGCCAAACTTTCAGTTAGCGGTCAAACATGTTAAGTGTACCACCTAGGGACTCCAACTCAGGTATAGTAGTTTATAATTTGGGGGGAGAAAAATCTCTTTTGCAAAGTAGTTGACTTACTCTCATTTAGAAATAATAAAACATGCCTCTATATCAGTTGTTATTATTTTGATTTTTTGCTTACTGAGGCAAAAAGAATTTATCCTTCAGAGTTTTTTCATGTATGAGATTTGAGTTATTTTTAAAAAATTTTTGGAGGTAATTCTAAAGAAAATGAACGAGTGTTGAGAGCCCGTGGCAGAGAGGCAAGACTAGAAGTAACAGAGGCAGGATGATAAAAGGCCTAGACCATGGTGGTGGCATTGAAAACGGAGAGGTATTTCCAAGAAATATTTGAAAGGAATGGTGATCAGTTGAGTGTAAGGAGAGCAGGAGAGGGCAGAGTCAAAGCTGACTCCATAGATTCCAGTCTTCCAACAGAAGTGGCTAATCTGGTTTGTAAGCCTCCTTGATGGAATGAAAGTAGGATAGGAAGTCCAAATCGATAAGCCTGATTTTGGACATAAGCAGATAGTAGAGATATAGTTATGCAATAGAGGATTCGATTCTTCCTTTTCTGAGTGATTTGTTCTAAACCTTCTTCTGTTAGAGCCACAATTAGAATAATGACAGGTTAAAAAAAAAATTGCAAGATGTATTCTTATAAATGTTCACTTGGGTCTATTAAATGATCTAAATTGAGTAAGTTAGCAACTACTATCCTATTAGCCTTCTCATGAGTTGTAATCAACTTGACATCAACTAACAGCAACAACAATAATTGATTTAAAGTAAGTAGATTAGAGGGGAAAGAAGGTAACACTGGATGGTTTCTGGCTGAGACAGTATCAGCACAGGGCACCTGTTCACATTTTCACTCAAGAAACTCATATTCTTGGACCATGATTATAATAGCCTTCATGTATAGGAAGTGCAGATATTATTTTTATGTGAACAATGGCCTCATGATGGGACTTTTGTTATTATTTTCATTTTGGGGGGGGCACAGGGTTAAATTCAGGCTGGGTGGGACCGTGTGTGTGTATTTTGTGGCTACAGACAAAACAGTGCAAGGCATTTCCATTCGTTCAGTTTCCAGGGTATTTCTGGGAAATCAGACCATGAAGTTGGCCCTGGGAAATTTTTCTGTGGCCAAGCCCAGTGTTTGCACATTCTCATTTAGGAAATCTTTAATAAGCTGTTGCGTTTGCACACAAATTTCCCATTGAAGGTATTTTTACCCTTTTTCTAGGACGATAGCATTAGAAGAATGAGTGACGCAATTGTGAGAGGTTACCCACAGCTGAAGGTTTGAAGTTTCTTTTTAAGAATACTTTACATTTAAGCATCTAAGATGACTTAATCATGTAGATTTCACGTCTTTACCTCATTGGAGGGATGATCCCTTTTTTATCTTTGGAGGGAAAAAAAAATGCTTCAGAATTTCCCAGTAGCTTCTTTGGATCTCAAAACACTTTATAAGGAAGGTAAAACAAAAAACCAAACCCAGTGCCATCGAGTCAATTCCGACTCACAGCGACCCTATAGGACAGAGTAGAACTGCCTCACAGAGTTTCCAAGGAGCACCTGGTGGATTCGAACTGTGAACCCTTCGGTTAGCAGCCACAGGACTTAACCACTACGCCACTAGGGTTTCGGTGAGGAAGGTATAGGAGAGTAATTTAGCTCAATTTACCAATGAGGAAGCTACGATCTTTAAACTAGAGGGGTTAAAAAACTTAAGTTTCTACAAGAAGTCAGTTGTCCAGCTGAAATTAGGATCCAGGAAGCAGTCTCTGGTTACTTTTATTAATTTACAAAAGGAATTTTAAAAGATTACGTTTTATAGAGGTATAACACCAACTTGGAAAAGGTCTAATAATATTTCAAAGATTTGGAATGGTTGTGAAAGGTAAAGAAGATAACGTTCAAACTTCTCTTCGTCTTTGAAGCAGGGATATGACATTAACCATTCAAGGGGAAGAGGACTATGTGATGGTTAAGGTTATATGTCATCTTGGCTAGGCCGCGATTCTCAGTGGTTCAGCAGGTATCGTGTGATCATCCTCCATTTTGTGATCTGATGTGAGCAGCTAATCAGCTGAAGGGGGAGTTTCCTTGGGGATGTAGCCTGCATCCAATATATATGGATACTCTGGCAAAGCTTGTCCTCTCTTGGTTCTGCATCTAACTCATCATCCTCTGACTTCTGGTTCTTGGGATGTAGGCAGCAGCCTGCCATCTGACCTGTAGATTTTGGCATTTATCAACTCCTGCAGCCCCATGAGCCAGCAGCATGCTGTCTGACCTGTTGATTATGGGTTTGTCAGTCCCCGCAAACACACGTGAGTCAGGAGATGCCTCCAGCCTGAAGCCTGACCCATGGACTTGGGACTTTCCAGCCTCCACAACTGCCTGAGCCCTTTCCTTGAGATCTCTCTCTCTCTCTCTAAAGGCAGTCCCCGTGTTACAAACGTGCAACTTAAGGACAACTTGTGCTTGCCCTTTAATGCTATATAAATTTGCCCTCTCTTTGAAACGAATGAACCAATTCCTACTTGCAACAAATTCTTCATCACAATCACCTTCACTTGCTGGTTGTACGACTTTTAAATCACTGAAAAGGCTTTGGGCCTTTTCTTGCACTAAATTAAGGCTAAATAAGAATCGTACCTACAAATTCGACTTAAAGGCACAGTTAGGAACAGTCTCGTGCGTAACCCAGGGACTGCCTGTATACACTTCACTGGTTTTGCTCCTGTAGAGAACCTAGCCTAAGACAGACTACAATGACTTCTCTTTGTTTCAGGGCTCTTGCCTTGAGTTGGTGGGAACTAAATGACCTAATTCCCTGGGGGGTTGGGTCCTTTTAGGAATAACATAAATATTTTTCATCATAATTAATGATAATTCTTCTAGCAACATTTTTATCATTCCATTTTTTTGTCATTGTTTTCAAGAGAACTTGCAAGAGTGTTGATTCAGATTTATTCTAATTATCTTCCTTCCTTTTCACTGGCATCTTCTGTGAGAGAGCCAGGAGGATGTGAGCTATTCATTAAGCTGTTTACCTGAGTTCTGAGAGGTAGGTATGTTATTTATATCCCTAACCAATATTTCTGTTTTTCCTGACAGAAATTAATTTTTCCCTTCTTTCCAATTATTGTTGTTAGTTGCCATTGAGTTGGTTCTGAGTCATGATGATCTCATGTACAACAGAATGAAACGTAGCCCAGTCCTGCACCATCTTCATGCTTGTTGGTATGTTTAAGTCCATTGTTGCAGCCACTGTGTATTTTGAGTGCCTTCTAAACTAGGGGGCTCTGTATTGGCACTATACTGGACAGTATCCTGTTGTGATCCATACAGTTTTCACTGGTTAATTTTCCTGGTCTGTCTTAGTCTGGAAGTTCCACTGGAACCAGTCCACCACGGGTGACCCTGCTGGTATTTGAAATACTGATGGCATAAAATACTGATGGCATAGCTTCCATAATTATAGCAATACACAAGCCATCACAGTACAACAAACTGACGGAATGGGTGGCAGTTCTTCACTGTAGAGTAAAATTAAAGATTAACAACCTCTGTCTTCCTCTTAGGTTGACATAAGGGGATGTTTACATTCTCCTAATTACACAATCAACGGCCATGGAAGCAGCAGTCAAGAAATGAAAAGACCCATTGCATTGGGTAAATCTGCTGCAAAGGACCTCTTCAAAGTGTTGAAGAGCAAAGATGTCACCTTGAAGACTAAGGTGCGCCTGACCCAAGCCACTGTATTTGCAATCGCATCATACGCATGTGAAAGCTGGACAATGAATAAGGAAGACCGAAGAATTGATGCCTTTGAATTGTGGTGTTGGTGAAGAATATTGAATATCCCATGGACTGCCAAAAGAATGAACAAATCTGTCTTAGAAGAAGTACAACCAGGATGCTCCTTAGAAACAAGGATGGCAAGACTGTGCCGTGCATACTTTGGACATATTGTCAGGAGGGATCAGTCCCTGGAGAAGGACATCATGCTTGGCAGAGTACGGGGTCAGCGGAAAAGAGGAAGACCCTCGATGAGGCAGACTGACACAGTGACTGCAACAATGAGCTCAAGCATAACGACTATTGTAAGGATGGCTCAGGACCGGTCAGTGTTTTGTTCTGATGTGCATAGGGTCACTATGAGTCGGAACCGACTTGACAACACCTAACAACAACAACAATTACACATCAAAGCCCCGGTGGCCCAGGAGTTAAGAGCTATGGCAGCTAATTAAAAGGCCAGCAGTTCGAATCCACCAGCCACTCCTTGGAAACCTTATGAGTCAGAATCGACTCAACAGCAACAGGTTTTTTTAATTGCACATCGCTAATTGAATTTTCTCCCTGTGTTGCGTGGCAGGGCACATGGTCCACTGACCGACGCTTGATTTTTATTCATTCTCAGCATTCCTTCCTTTCTTCACATTCTTTCTTGTCTTCCTTCATCAGTTCATTGAACTCATTATTCTAGAACAATGGTCTAGGCATCTAAAATGTTTGCATACACAACCCAAAACATATGCATTTGAATGAATTATAAAATTTAGACAGAGATTAAAAAGGAAAAGATAAAACTAAATATTCCAAATAGATATAGAAGTTCTAAAAATTTCTTTTCATATACAGGAAGCACAGGAACATAACAGTGGTGGAATCCGAGGAATTGTCCTTGGTGCCCCACTGAATTCCCAAAAGAGCCTGGGTTATGGTACATGCTGTGGCTAATGAAAATACTACCTATGGTAGGCCCCCCGCAGTGTACTGATATAATTTCCATTAAGGTTCATGGCAGTTTTACGTATGCACTTATGAGGGAAGACTCTCAAATACTACTACTGTTCTTTATCTAAGGGGCTAAAGGACTTTCAGGGAAGACTTTCTAATCTTCTCGTGTTTGAACAACATAAAATAAGGTGATGACTGGCAAATGCGAGCATGCCTGTTTAATATTAAGATTATGACGCAAATTGACAAAAGCCCAGGCATTCCAAGTTCAAGTTGCTAGACACCCTCCCCTCGGTGCCATATGAGTATAATGATGTATTTTCAGCCTTTTTTTTTTTTTTTTTTTTAGCTGAGGTACAAAAGGATTATTAGACCTTGGAGTCCATCTGCTACCCATGCAAAGGAAACAATTGAACTAATGCTGGCTGCTCTTTTCCTTGGTTTTTTGCCACCTTAATTACAGTTCATCTGGACTCTGTATGTACTTGCTGCCTTGAGTAGAACATTTTCCAGGACTGTAAGAAAGCAGAGTGAAAGCTCACGTAAGAGAGCTGAAGCAGAGTTTGCAGTCAGAGCTCAGGGGAAGGTGATATCTGGTGAGTGCCCCAAGCAACCAAACCAACGGCACAGGTTAACCACAACGCATGTTGCCTCAATCGAACACCCAAACTATTTTCACAGAGCTTTCTAATTCAATTTTGGTGCTCATATTTATTTTTAAATGCTTTGCGAGTGTGTGTATATGTGATTTTTTGTAGCGATGGTTACATCAGGATTTATCTCTTTTTGAATGGTAGAAATTAGAGATGAATGATCTCCTCTTTCATCTTTGTATACCTACCTGTTTTAGATCAATGATCAGCTCCATCTTTCCTACTAGTTGCTCCTCCTGTGCAATATGTCTTCATGGACAAAGTGACATGGGTGTACCATGCAAGTAGGTCTGTGGCCTAGATAAGAAAGGCTGTGGGTGATATGCATCTCCTTGTGGGCTAGCTGTAACTTCATCCCTTTCTCTCCAGCCAACTTGAGACTCGTCAAGGTTACTACATCACAAATAAAATTTGCTGCTCTAAGAATATGCCAAGTGGCTTCAGAAAAGGTGGCAAATATTTAAATCCTGGAACTTCAAGGAAAACTTTGCAAGAGTCTTTCTTGCATTAACTCTTTATTTCTAAATGCTTCACTGTGTCCAGGCTGGCTTTTCCTTACACTGTGCAACTAGAACTGTTAAGAACCTTTGGGCAACATTCTGCTTAAAGCAAAAGTTTCTTGTTGCATTATCTGAAACTCTCTCCCCACGGCCCCCACCATAGTATAAATATATTCTTTCCTTTTGGGGATGATTTTGTTTTGCAAACATGCAAGCACTAAGGGGCAAATTTCAGTTCCTCTAAAGAAGCATGTAGCTGAGAAATGTGTACAAACCATTTGCAATGAGTCTAGGTTAAGAATGGAGTCCCTGGGTGGTGCAATGGTTAAGCACTCAGCTACTAACTGAAAGGCTGGTAGTTTGAACCCACCCAAAGGTGCCACAGAAGAAAGACCTGTCAATCTATAGCCAAAAGATCACAGCCATTGAAAACCCTACAAAGTGCAGTTCTACCCTGAAATATAGTGTTGCCACAAGTTGGAACAGACTTGAGAGCGGCTGTTTTTTTTTTTGGTATAGGTGAGAATACATTCTCTATGCTCAGTGTTGGTGGGTCTAACTTTCATTATTTTTATGGGCAAAAGATTTAATTGTTCGACTGGTTGTTTAATATGAAATTCTCATCAAGCAAATTAAGAAATTGAATTTGAAATTAAAGTTTGTCAATATTGACTGAATAGCCTATAATAGCTAATGGTAAGTAACGGCCTTGGTCTGTATTTGGTTTTCAAGAGCTGCTGTTTTATGCGCTAGTCAGAGGATTGAAATGATGCAATCAGAGGAGATTAGTAGTCCCTCAAATTGTCAGATCATAAAAGTCATCTAGGCCTCATCTTCTGGGTAATTTAGACTGGGGAGCCCTGGTGGCACAGTGGTTAAAAACTCAACTACTTACTGAAAATTCAGTGGTTCGAACCTACCAGCTTCTCAGCAGGAGAAAGATGTGGCAATCTTCTTCCTTAAAGATTTACAATCTTGGAAAACCTATAAGGTCACTGTGAGTCAGAATCCACTTGATGGCAATAGGTTTGTTTTTAGGGGGCCTACTGAGAGTTTTTATTCTCTACTCATCATGCTCGAAATCATAGAAAAGTAGAGCTAGAAAGTACTTTCGAGCACATTTGGCCTGAGTCTCTCATTAAAAATAAAATATTTTTAGAATTATAGAAAATTTGGAAAATTGATATTGAAAAAGAAAAAAAAAGGAGAAAATAAAAATCGTTATTCTCTACTCCCACCACCTAGAGATAACTATTATTGGGATTTTCCTTCCTTCTCTTAATGTATTTCTTTAAAAAGTAGTAGCACACTGTATGTGAATGTACATTTACATATTTATGTTTATAACCTGCTATTTTCGCTTACTCTATTGGGAACATTTTCCATGTCATTAAGATGTTCTTGTACAGTGTCATTTTAAGGTTACAGAGTCAGCGGTTTGAATTTAACATAATTACTTTAATCTATTCCCTATTGTTGGTCACTTCATTTATATTCCTTTTTTTCCCCCTATTATGAATAATGCTGAGATTAACATCCTGATTGAAAAACCTTTGTGCACACCCTTTAGTATTTCCTTAGGATAAATTCCAGAAGATGAATTTCTGGAAGTATAGCGTAATGGTTAGGGACATGGACTCTGAGCCATACAGTCTGCGTTTGTATTTTGATTTCACCATTTATTGGTTGTGTAAGCGCAGGCAAGTTTAGTGCCTGTTTCCTCATATGTGAAATGAGGTTAATTATAGTACCTAACTCACAGAATTGTTGTGAGGATCAAATGAGCTAATACATATAAAGCATTTAGAACAGTGCATGGGACAGAGTAGGAGCCCTGGTGGTGCAGTGGTTAAAGTGCTGGGCTGCTAACCAAAAGGTCAGTGGTTCGAACCCACCAGCCATTCCTTGGCAGGAAGATGTGGCAGTCCGCTTCCGTGAACATTTAGAGCCTTAGAAACCCTACAGGGCAGCTCTACCCTGTTCTATGGAGTTGGAACTGACTTGAGGTAGTGGGCTTGGCTTCTGGGTTTATGAGGCACAGTAAGAGTTAAGTGCCAGCTACTATTATTCTTACACTAAGATTATATAGAAGGCCCAGGATGGTGGAAACAGTTAATGCACTTGACTGCTAACTGTAAGGTTGAAGGTTCAAGTCCACCCAGAGGTGTCTCAGAACAAAGTCTTGGTGGTCTGCTGAAAAATCAGTCACTGAAAACACTAGGGAGCACATTTCCACACTGACACATGGAGTTGCCATAAGTTAGAACCAACTAGAAGGCAACTGGTTTTTTAAGACTATGTACATTTGGGGCTTTTTAATTGCCAATTTTCTCTGCAGAAAGGCCGTAATATAAATGATCCCCCAGAAACGTTTTGAGTCCATTTCCTGACATCATCACTACCATGACCAAGCCTTTTCACTTATAGACGAATACGCTGAGCTGCTGTGAGATAAAGGTCCTTGGCCCAGGTCTCACTGAGAGGCGCTGACAGATTCGGGACTCGACTACAGATCCAAAGCTAAGAAGAGTTGTTCTAGATTAAGAACTTTACATTTGTACACTTGAATGCACCTCGTTTGGCAGAAGTGGTTTGAGTTAAGCCTTTTTGCACTTTTGACATTGCAACTCTGGGCACAATAGACCAAAAAAGGAATCATTCTTCAGTGTGATATGTGGTTAATTTATTGTAACTTATTTTTCCTTCACAAATGTAAATTGGCATTTATAAATCTTTATAGGTAAAAAAAAAAACCCTGAAATGTACAAGATTTACTTAAATGCTTTGTTCTCTGGAATAAAAAAAAAAAAGGTGGGTCTTATTGATGCGCCACTAGAGGGCACTCTGACTCTGCAAGTTTTTAAGTTGTAGTGTTTCGGAGAAGGAATTCTGCTCCTAAGTAAGGCTAATTTTTTACTTCAGTGAAGATTTTTGCTGGTGTTCAGAAAAGTATAATCAAATATGAAGCGTTTGAGAGATGCACAGAAACTGAAATAAGTCTGTGTTTGAGCTGATCTGGAGGCTACCCTTCTTTGGTGACAGGAAAACCCAAGTTTCAGGAGCTTTTAAAATTTTGATTTACCTTCCTTTCAGTTCAAGACAATATTCTGGACTTGGGACTTTTCCTTGTTTTCTCCCTCTGGGATACTTTGTTACAGTTGTACCTGTGAGCATTATCTGGGTCAACGCATAGCCTTAGCCAATATTTATGAAACATGCATTTCCATTGTGGTGATTTTAAAGCAATCCTCTACCCCCTCCCAGCACCCCCGCCCCCGCCCCCCGCCCATAGTGACCTGGAACTTTAGTAAACCCTTTAAGAATTTTCCTGAAATAGTTTCAAGGACAACCTCGTTTTTTACTTCTTTAAATAGTGTTACTGTGCTTAAGAGAAAGCTCTTTCTGCAGTGATGACATTTCCCACTTGAACTGTTAAGCCTGGGATCAAGTTAACAGAACTGATAAGCAGCTTTGTTTTGTCCTTCAAGCTAATCTTCCTAAAGGACTCGTACTGAGTAGTATAAGTAGCATCTTGGTTAGCAATTTAAACTATGATTTACACAACACCAAAACCAAAGACCATTTAAGTGGTGGCTTTTTCTCTTGCTGTTCTTAATTTGATCAACTAGCCAAAGTTTTCTTAATTTTTTTCTTTTATGTATTTGCCATCTTGCAGCAGTTTAGAAAAAGGATCCACAAATCATTACGTTTGAGTTTGTTTTGGCCTCATTAACTGGATTTGGTCTAAATGAGGAGGAGTCTCGTAAGGTCTTTAACAACCAGATGCTGGGTTCTTTCCATTTGCAGGGAAAAAATAAAGAGAAAAGCTCTTAATTACTACTTCTGCTCCTATCTGGAAGCCAATCTATCAAAATTCAGGGACAATATGTAGTCCAAACTGAGTGATTTCCAGTGTTTCCTAACCAAACTCACCTTCTACAACCTTTCACTTGCCCTATCTCCTCCCCATTTCTTGCCCACTCAATTCGAATTTACTCCTTCCCTTGCTTCCTCCTCTCTCCTGCCTTTCCTCCTGTACTTTTCTTTCTTCTTTGTTCTTTTTTTTTTTTCAAATAAGCAGTCTAACAGGCTCAAGGACTCTCTTCCTCCAATTGTATACATGTTTATTTTTTCATTCTAGAGTGACATTTTCTAAAAATAGTCAAACCTTGTAATACAGCACGTTGCTATACCTCAGGTTCAAATCATATTTGTGTATATGGTTCATTCCTTTCACTGTAGGACAGAGCCTTTTTAATACTGATGGTGAGTCTCCCCTTCTCCCAATATCAGTACTATTTTATGCTTTCTGGAAAGTGAGATAAAGGGCGGAGGGTGAGGGGGTGGGCTCTATGTCTCCTGGGTTGAGTTACACCTGAAATTAGCAGTGATCTAAGTGTCCAATTTAGCTATTGATGGGCCCATGTGGATATGGGGCTCCCTACTTTAAACATCAATTCCTTCTCTACTGTGCCACTTCTGCTCAAATCTGTTTCTCCCTCTCTGCAGCATGGTAATGACAGCTAACATCACTCAATACCAATATATATGGCACCTCACCTACAGTGTAAGGAGCATCCGATCTTCATGTGCTCTCTTGGCCAAAGCTGGATTGGTGACACGTTCTTTGGGAATCCAAAATGGGACATATTTCCAGAAAGTTTATCTTGTGGGCAGTAATTGAGAATTACCTGGCTGTCAGTGTTTTCCAGACTTTCCTCAGTATACTTCAAAAATAATATATTGGGGAAGGGATTCGAGAAGTAGAAAATATGTGATGAGGATATCTTGAAAATATTAAACTTCTGTTTTTTCAAACCCCCTGAAATTAATGTTTCCCTGCAGCCATTCCACCATTACTGTTCCAGAGAAGGAGAGGGGAATTGCTACCTTGGGAAGAGGAAGATGGATGCGGGGGAAGTCGAAGGAAAGCTAAGTAAACACAAAGCCAGGCAAGGGCTGAGGAACTGAATGGGCAGACATGCATGTCAGGGTTTATCCCTCTGAGGCAAAGCCTAGAAGGTGGGAAGTCGTGATAAAAAGCAGAGGACTTGTGGGTCTCACTCGGGGAAAACGTTAATAGGTGGGGGTGGGAAGCAAGGGGCACTTAAGCAACTAAACCACATTGCTGCGAAGTCCCCCTTACCCACCTTCAAGTGGGTGGACTCAAGCCCATGAACGGGATCAGGCTGCACAGGCTCCCCAAGATCACATGGGGCCCATCTTGTGCTAAGAAATGGGTGTTGCGCAGGCCCCCAGGCTCACGTGGGGCGCCTCGAGAGCCAGGGTAGCTGGCGCAGGGGAACCTGGGAGCCGCGGGGTCAGCTGGGAACTCGCTCTGTCAGCAGGACATTCCGGAAGTCGCCTACTGCACGGTGGGACGCTGTTGAAGTCTGAAAGCCCCGTGAGTCCAGCGCGCCCCTGGTGGGTTCCCGAGGAGAAGCTAGAGGTGCTGAGGCACTGCCCGAGGCCCGAGAGTGGTGCCTGCAGCGGTCACGACAGTTGCCATCTTGGAGAGCAGGCGGGGAGAGAGCCTGTTATCCCAGAGACCACAGCTGACTAGAAGTTACTGGTCTAACCAGGTGTGCGTCGTGGAACCAGAAGAAAAGGAGTAACCTTAGTGGACAGTTACCATATTAGATCAGTTATAGAAAATGAAGAAGCCACGTTTTATGCCACACAACTTGCATTTAAAAAATTCAGAAAGAATGAAGTGGAAAAAAAACAAAAAACACTTAATCTATAAATAAAACCGTCTCTAACTTTTAGTGTATTTTGTTCTAGAAAGGTGTGCATCAAAAAATTGGAGTCAGGCTGTATGTACAATTTCCTGTCCAATTTTTATAGTTTGTTCTCTATTTCCCCAATTCTTGAAATAGTAGCTATAACTTGACCGCACTCTTTACCGTCCTCCCTTTTCTTAAATATTTCTCGTAGCCCTTTCACAACTGTCTTATTTATACCCCTCTTGAGTGCATCAGGCTTCCTCTTTTTCAGTCATGCCTATATTCGGGGGAAAACCTGGTGGCATAGTGTTAAGTGTTACCGCTGCTAACCAAAACGTCTGCAGGTCGAATCCGCCAGGCGCTCCTTAGAAACTCTGTGGGGCAGTTCTACTCTGTCCTATGGGGTCGCTATGAGTTGGAATTGAGCAGTGCGTTTAGTTTTTTGGTTTATATTTTGGGAAGCTCTTTTAGTAATGCAGCCATCATTAAGTACTCAGAGGCCTTGCACATACTCTGCTCTATGAGCCAGGGGCCTTATCCATAAATTCAATTTGAATTAGAAAGCAGTGGACAGGCTGGCCTGTAATTTCGTATATTGAGAATATTTTTGAGAACTGACTAATGTGAGCAGCCTTACCAGAAAAAATTTCCAGAACCACCACAAATTGTATTCTGCAATCTTCTGGCCAAGTCATAAATAAATGTTCTTAATAGAAAGGAGAGGAAAGATGGCTTGGTTGCGATAAAAACATCATGACCATGGAAAATGTCCACAGCTGCTGGACCATGCTCCACTGAGGATGACTCTTTCCCCACCTATATACAGAAGGCAGTTCCTTTTACAAGGGAAAAGTTTATTATTACTGTATTTTTGGAAAATTTGGGTTTATTTTCATTTTCTCTCTTTAACTTAAGGCATGCAACTTTACTCTCTCTAGCTACGACTGGCACATATGTCTGTAATTGATATTTTTTAATCTTGGGGTGATTTTTACCCCTGTAGCTTTATTTTCTACCTTGACCTGAATCTAGATGGGAAAATGGGTGTAGAACAAATGAATGCTAGTTTTAGTGATAAGTATTTAAGAAGAGCTCCAGTTAGTTGTTTTTATATTTTAAAACTTAAAGGAGACAAGGTTTTAGATTTGATTTATTTGAACAACTTTATAGAAATTTAAATAACTTTATAAGAAGATTTTGAAATTCTTAAAGAATCAGGCAGGCACTGAAACAGGAATCATATCCTTCCCTTTTCCTCTGTTTGAAAGTACACCCTTCCCATAATAACCCAGCAGAACCCATATTTATAAATTTCTTGAAAATAAAGGGAAGTAATTTTGAGTTTGAAATCTTGAACTATATTTGCTGGGACCATATGAAGAAGGAAGGATAAATTTAAAATAACCAGAGGAAAAGGTTTGGGTTAGAAATATTATTTTAAACTTAGGCATATTATTATTGTCTTTTTACTTCTCTGCAGAGGTAGAGATGCTATTGTGAATTCTACTAGGTTCAGTTATAGTATGTAAAATTATTCTTGGACTGGCCCTTACATAGCAAATTACATTCTGGAGGTCATTTTTTAGAGCCATATTACCAGGCTTAGCTCAGGGGAAGAATATTTTACTGCAATTAGGAGGAATTCAGTGCCATGCTACTCGGGCTGATAGCACTGGATAAAAAGAACTGGAAGAGAATTAATTCAGTTTAGGCTGAGAAGACTCTTAGGATAAATGGCCTCTGGCTTGGCTCAATCTAAGTTTTATATATTAGGGGCAAAGCACATGTATTTTACCTGAATTCAGTACTACACATGATTGCTTAAAGAGTAGACATACTGCCACATCTGTCAAACATGGCATAAAAGTATGCTTGGTCTAGGAGTGCTCCCTTACAAAAAAATTACCTTTATGATGCTAGCTGGGTTACAACAAGAAATTGGTGGGGGGGGGGAAGGAGCCTATTGTATATGTAAATAACAATATTGGTCATAGGATCAAATGGAAAAAATAGCCCTGCAACATTTTGTAAATAGAAAGAAACATGCACACATACACACAAACACTATATGATAATAATGTGAGAAAGGAAGTTAAAGTTAATAGTAACTTTCACCCTGACTCCAAGATAGTCTTTCTCTCGTCTTTTTTTTTTTTTTTTTTAATCATCTGTTGGATTTCTGTACATGCATTTTAAAAGATTTGTTTAGGCTTGGGTTACACAATCCATTGTTCTTTGCTCCAGAAGAACGTTGTATTGCATCTTTGGAGGTTTCCTGTCAGCAACTCAGCTAAAAGAAATGTTCTTAAAAAGTCTGCTGCCTAGAGCCAGGCTTTGCCTAGTGCAATTTTTCAACGTTAACCTTGCTGATAGGTAGAGCCGACAGTAAAGCACAAATTTGATGCAGATTGTGAGTAAAAGGAAATAACCGTGAGGTTTATTCAGTCTTGTAGAAGTTTTGCCTGAGGGAAAATCATGCAAATTTTTATTAGTATTTAATTATTTTTGAGGCATTCTGTCACTTTGTGGAGAGCATTTACAATATCAGCAGACCGAAAGTCTTTTTGTCAGACCAAAGGGTAGTCTGTATAGAGCCATTTTCTCTTTATTATTTATGCTGCTAACATTGAGAAAAAAACCTGAGAGAAAGCTGTTGTATTTGTGGAACATAAAGTTGGAAGAGCATGTAGCAATTAGGGATTAATAAATTAGCTATGCAAATAGAAAGTGTCCTGAAGGCCGCTTTCTACTGACACATCTATTTGGTACTCAGCATTGGCATTAGCCAGCATCCCACTTTCTAATTTTCAATAGTAGGAGTATTGTCCACCTTCCACCACTTACCTTTCACATGTGTCAGTTATATGTCATCAAGTATCTGGCAGTTATCCCCTCAGAGCTGCTTCACAAAAAAAAAAAAAAAAAAAAAAATTCATGAAAATTCCAATAAAAGGGAATGGGAAAGAGGCTCCTTCATAACTCATAGTTTATATTGTCTTTTTTTCTTATAAGCTTGGCACATACCTTCAGAAAATACCTTAAGATTAGAGATGAATGTCACAAATTGCAAATACGTTTCCTTTGCCAAACAATAAATATGGTGAATAGGAAATAATACCCTATCTTCTCAGACTGCTCTTTCAGCCCCTCTTCTTCTGCCTGGTCTTAAAAATGTTGCTGTTCTTGTTGTCTGCCTTTGGCCCTCTTCTGTCCCCCAAAGCACATCCTTCACAGACTGAGGTCAGTCATACATGGTTTCCAAGAATACCTGTGCACTCATCACTCCCAGATCTGTGCTTGTGGTCTAGGCCTGCCTCCTAAATTCCTGATACATATAGGCAGAAATATCCTTCCATTTGTTCCTTACATACTTTATTTGCTCATTCATTCATTCAGTACCAAGCACTTTACATGTTCAAAACCTGTCATTTCTGTTTTCCCTTCATAAGTGAACATCTATGTCCAGATAACAAAAATAGAAATTTGGGACTACTTTTTTCCCTCATTCGTTCCTCTCTTAGATTTTTATCTTTGCTCCCCCCCGCTTTTTTTTTTTAAAGAGTAATCAGCCAACAAAGAAATCTCTTTGTGACTTCCCTCTTTTTAGAAAGTAAGGACATTGTGAATAATAATGGTATTTTTTACCTCTGACATACAGTTGGATCAACCAGATATTTTAACTTGAATTTTATATGACTTTCATTGAAGTGACTCCTTTAATTAAATTTGCTTTGCTAGATAGAGCATGTAAAGCCAATTAGATTTAAAGACTGACCTTCAGTATAGTGACAGTATCTTGCTGAGTTACCTAGTAATGCTTTCTTTTCTATTTTTACTCAGAGACACTGGTAGGTCAAAAACTAAAGCAAACAAAAATTGAGAAAGATGAAACAAGAATTGCGGAATGTTGACAGTTGTTGAAGCTGGATGGTGGGTACATGAAATTTTATTACGTTATGTTTGAAATTTTCCACAATAAAAAATAAAGGTAAAAATGATTGCAAATACCTAGAGGCTCAGGTGAAGTGCTGCAGACACAGTCCTTCCTACCCATATTTACCTCACCTTTTTCCCCCCTCCCCTACTGCTTTGCTAACAGAACACAGATTTTGTTTGGGGTAGCAGTCCCCTGGTAATGCAAATGGTTAAGCATTAGACTGTTAGCCAGAAGGCTGGTGGTTCAAACCCACCCATAGGTACCTTGGAAGACAGGCCTGGCAATTTGCTTCCAAAATGTCGCAGCCTTGAAAACCCTATGGAGCACAGTTCTACCTGTACACATGGGGTAGCCATGAGTCGAAATTGACTCTACGGCAGTTAACAGGAGCAGCAGCAGCAGCAACGATGACAACATGGCCACTCCAATGTTGGGTTATGAATGGTCTAAACTGGTGTTTCTCAGTTGAGGCACTTCGGCATTTGGGGCAGTGCAAATCTCTGTTGTAGTGGATTGTTCCTCACATTGCAGTGTGCTTGGCATCCCTGGCCTCCAGGCACTAAGTGCCAGTAGCACCACTTCCCTAAGCCCCATCACTGTGATGAAAAACGCCTTTACACATACTAA
Source organism: Elephas maximus indicus (assembly GCF_024166365.1). NCBI lineage: Eukaryota > Metazoa > Chordata > Mammalia > Proboscidea > Elephantidae > Elephas > Elephas maximus. The sequence continues at coordinate 18,326,735 of NC_064823.1, forward strand.
AATATTCCCAGGGAGGACTGGGTAGAACTTTCAGTGATTGAGAATAATCACCACTGTCTAAACTAATCATGGCAATCCTACTCCGTAGTTCCCAGATTCCCATATAGCTAGTTGTAGCCATGCGATCCACTTACTGGTGCTGAGACCTAAGGGAGGACTGCTGCAGCAGCTTCCGGGAAAGCTTTTTGCTTTCTTAATTGAAAGGACAGATGTAGCAATTGCTGCTTTTTGCCTTCTTCCTGCCCTGAATGAAAAACTAGCGCAAAGCAGTAGAAGTCATTTTGCAACCACAGGCAACGAACCAATATGCCAAGAAAAACCAAAAACCAAGCCCGTTGCTGTTTTGTCGATTTCGACTCATAGTGACCTTATAGGACAGAGTAGAACTGCCTCATAGGGTTTCCAAGGCTGTAATCTTTGTGTGAGCTGACTGCCGCATCTTTTTCCCGTGGAGTGGCTGGTGGGTTCAAATTGCTGACCTTTTGGTTAGCAACCAAACGCTTAACCACCGTGCCAGCAGAGCTCCTTATTCCAAGAATAAAAAAAACCTAAAAAAACTCTTTGCCATCAAGTCGATTCTGACTCATAGCGACCGACCCTATAGATAGGAGAGAGTAGAACTGCCCCATAGGGTTTCCAAGGATTGCCTGGTGCATTTGAACTGCTTACCTTTTGGTTAGCAGCCTTAGCTCTTAACCACTATGCCAGCAGGGTTTCCGTATGCCGAGAATAGTCGAGTAAAAAGATAGAAGGAGTATGGATCTTAGAAAGCTTGTATCAGAATGGGCCCATTTATGTATTATTGTTCTGACTCAGTGACACAAAGTGACTGCGTTGAACTGCCCCATAGGGTTTCCTAGGCAGTAATCTTTACAGGAGCAGATCACCAGGTCTTTTTTCCCGCTGAGTGGCTGGTGGGATCTAACTGCCGACCTTTCTGCTGCCAAGGGCTTGAACATTGCGCCACCAGGGCTCTTTTATCACCTTAGTTATCTCCTTAGGGGAGAAAATAATCCTTTTTTTCTTCTAGCTACTGTTAGATTTTCTATTACTTGCAGCTAAATACACTCCTGATAACATCAAAGCTCTGGACTCCTGGATCAATGTTAGTATGAAGTAGGAATTATTTAAACAATTTCAGGCAGATGCTTTTAAGTAAGGTACTTTATAAGCTTGGAGAAAAATTCACTCTACTGTGAAAAAGAAAATGCTGCTTGGAAGTATTTTTTAAAGTGACAACAGAATATTTTCACACATATTTAGAAATGAACCCCAAATAACTAAATCCAGTGGGGAAAATAGCCATAGTACTCTTTTTTCCCCCAAGATCTAGGTGTTTTTTAAAAACTTAAGAGATTTTAAATAGATTTTGAGGGGAAGAGTTGGATTGCTTTGCTTTGAATTACAAACTGACTTGGAAAGTCAGGCTTGGTATTAATATAGTATTATTAATAAAAAAAATTATTAGACTAGAATAAATAGAGACATTGGATATAATTGTTTTAGCTTGGCATTTGAGACCCTTTAAGACTCACATTTCTGGCTTATTGTGTGTCTTTTTTCAATTGTAATGTCACCTTGGGTGACTATATTGTTCATGTCTATGGGCTGTCTGGCATTTTATCCTCAGTTACTTGCCTCCAGATACCTTCACTTCCATTCTACTGCCTCCCTGTTTTCCATGGTCATACCCTGGACTTTGTCATAACCCAACTTTTCTGCCTCAGAAATAATAAAGCATCCTAAAACTCACTGGCCTTCAGAGGCTCTCATTCTAATGCTCCTACTGTACCAGTTCCTTGGTCTCATGTTTACCATTTTCTCTATTGGTCACTTCTGTCTTTACTTTCTTCATTACCCAGTTTAATTTCTGTGGTCCAAAATTTCAACCACCTTAAAAAAAAAATTTTTTTTTTTTTAAATTTTGCTTAAGATGGTTTACACAGCAAATTATTTTCTCATTAAACAATACACATACTGTTTGTGACATTGGTTGCCAACCCCACGACATGTCAGCACCCTCCCTGTGGATTTCCTATTACCAGCTTTCCTGTCCCTCTTGCCTTCTAGTCCTTGTCCCTTGGCTGGTTTGCCTATTTAGTCTTGTTTTGTTTTATGGGCCTGTCTAATCTTTGGCCGAAGGGTGAACCTCAGGAGTCACTTCAATACTGAGATAAAAGGGTGTCCAGGGGCCATACTCTCAGGGTTTCTGCAATCTCTGTCAGGCTAGTAAGTCTGGTCTTTTTTGTGTGTGTGTGAGTTAGAATTTTGTTCTACATTTTTCTCCAGCTCTGTCTGGGACCCTGTATTGTGAATCCTGTCAGAGCAGTTGGTGGTGGTAGCTGAGCACCATCTAGTTGTGCTGGGCTCAGTCTGGTGGAGGCTGTGGTAGTTGTGGTCCATTAGTCCTTTGGACTAATCTTTCACTTGTGTCTTTGGTTTTCTTCATTCTTCCTTGCTCCAGATGGGGTGGGACCAGTGGAGTATCTTAAATGGCCACTCACAAGCTTATAACACCCCAGATGCTATTAACCAAAGTGGGATGTAGAACATTTTTTAAAAAACTGTGTTATGCCAGTTGAGCTAGATATTTCCTGAGACCATGGTCCCAAGCCCTCAGCCCAGTAACCTGGTCCTTCAGGGAGTTTCAATGTGTCTGTGAAGTTTCCATGAGCTTGCCTTGGTCAAGTTGTGCTGACTTCCCCAGTATTGTACGCTGTCTTACCCTTCACCAAAGTTACCACTTACCTACTATCTAGTTAGTGTTTTTCCCTACCCACCCGTCCCCTCCTTAGTAACCATCAAAGATTGTTTCTGTATGTAAACCTTTTCATGAGTAGTCTTATACAGTATTTGGCCTTTTGTGATTGACTTATTTCAGTCAGCATAATGCCTTGCAGATTGATCCATGTTGTGGGATTTTTCACAGATTCGTCGTTGTTCTTTATCGTTGTGTAGTATTCCATTGTGTGTATGTACTATAGTTTATTTATCTGTTCATCTGTTGATGGGCACTTAAGTCGTTTCCATTTTTTGCTATTGGGAATAATGCTGCCACGAACATGGGTGTGCATATGTCTATTCATGTGATGGCTCTTATTTCTTTAGGATATATTCCTAGGGGTAGGATTACTGGATTGTATGGTATTTCTATTTCTAGCTTTTAAAGGAAGCACCATATTGTTTTCCAAAATGATTGTACCATTTTACATTCCCACCAGCAGTGCGTAAGAGTTGCAGTCTCTCTGCAGCCTCTTCAACATTTGTTATTTTCTGTGTTTTTGATTTGTGCCAGTAATGTCGGGGTGAGATGGTATCTCATTGATTTGCATTTCTCTAATGGCTAGTGATCTTGAGCATTTCCTCATGTGTCTGTTAGCCGCCTGAATATCTTCTTCAATGAAATGCCTGTTTATATCCTTTCCCCCTTTTTCAAGTGGACTGTTTGTCTTTTTTTTTTGCACAGGTGTTGGATTTTCCATAGATTTTAGAGGTTAGACCTTTGTGGGATTTGTCATAGCCAAAACTTTTTCCCAGTCTGTAGGTTTTCTTTTTCCTCTTCTGGTGAAGTCTTTTGATGAGCAATCAGTTTATCTTCTGGTGTTTGTGTATTGTTAGTTATTGTTTCTATCCTATTTTTTTTATTAGGGCCTCTAGTGTTGAGCCTATTTTTTTTCTATGATCTTTATAGTTTTTGGTTTTACATTTAGGTCTTTGCTCCATTTTGAATTAGTTTTTGTGTATGGTGTAAGGTAAGGGTTCTGTTTCCTTTTTTCTTACAGATGGATATCCAGTTTTGCCAGCACCGTTTATTGAAAAGACTGTCTTTTTCCCTTTTAATGGAGTTTGAGCCTTTGTCAAAGATCAGGTGACTGTAGGTAGATGGGTTAACATCTGGGTTCTCAATTCTGTTCTATTGGCCTGTGTGTCTGTCAGCTCATAGCAGATTCTGAGGTCAGGTAGTGTGAGTCCTCCTACTTTATTCTTCTTCTTCTTCAATAGTGGTTTACTTCTCTGGGCCTCTTTCCTTTTGATAAAAAGTTAACGATTAGTTTTTCCATGTCGTTTAAGAATGCTGTTGGTATTTCATCGAGATCACATTGTATTTGTAGTTGCTTTGAGTTTTTTTTGAGTAGAATTGACATTTTCACAATGTTAAGTCTACCTATCCATGAGCATGATATGTTTTTCTATTTATGTAGGTCTCTTTCGATTTCTTACAGTAGTGTTTGGTAGTTTTTTTTGTGTGTAAATCTTTACGTGTCTGGTTAGATTTATTCCTAAGTATTTTATTTTTTTAGGGGCTATTATATATATGAGTCGGGTTTTTTTTTTTTTTTATAAATGGTGATTTCTTTCCTGATTTCCTTTTAGTAGTTTTCTTTATTGGTGTATAGATATCCAACTAATTTTTGTATGTTTATCTTGTATCTTGCTAGTCTGCTGAATCTATTAGCTGCAGTAGTTTTCTTGTGGAATTTTTGGGGTTCTCTATTAATAGTATCATATCATCTGCAAATAGGGACAGTTTTACTACTTCATTACCCATTTGGATGCCCTTTATTCCTTTTTATTGGCCTATTGCTCTAGCTAGGACTTCCAGCACATTGTTAAATATGAGTGATGATAAAGGGCATCCTTGTCTTGTTCCTGTTCTCAGAGGGAATGTTTTCAGCCTCTTTCCATTAAGAATGAGGTTGGCTGTTGGTTTTGTATAAAAAAAGGTTTTGTATAGATGTCCTTTATTATGTTGATGAATTTCCCTTCTATTCCTGTTTTATTGAGAGTTTTTATCAGGAATAGGTGTTGGGCGTTCTTGAATGCCTTTTTTGTGTCCATTGATGTGATCATGTAATTCTTTTATCTGTGTGGTGAATTACGTTGATTGATTTTCTAATGTTGAACCATCCTTGTGTACCTGGTATGAATCCCACTTGGTCATGGTATATTATTATTTTTTTATATGATGCTGAATTCTATTGGCTAGAATTTTGTTGAGAATTTTTGCATCTATATTCATGAGAGGTATTGGTCTGTAGTTTTCTTATTTTATCATGTCTTTGCCTGATTTTATTATCAGGGTTATGCTGATGTCATGGAATGAATTCAGAAGTGTCCATTCCTTTTCTATGTTCTGAAATAGTTTGAGTATGACTGGTGCAAGCTCTTCTCTGAATGTTTGGTAGACTTCTCCAGTGAAGCCATCTGGGCCAGGGCTTTTTTTTTTTTTCATTATTATTACCTTTTCAGTCTTTTTTTGTTATGGGTCTGTTTAGATTTTTAACCTAAGTTTGTGTTAGTTTAGGTAGGTAGTGTGTTTCTAGAAATTTGTCCATTTCCTCTATGTTTTCACATTTGTTATAGTTTTTCATAGTACTCTGTTATGGTCCTTTTTATTTTAGCTGGGTCTGTTGTATAGTCCCCCTTTTCATTTTTTATTTGGGTTATTTGCATCCTCTCCTGTTTTTCTTTTGTCAGTTTGGCCAATGGTTTGTTGATTTTGTTGATCCTTTCAAAGAACCAACTTTTGGTGTTGTTGATTCTTTTTCTTGTTTTTTTATTCTCTATTTCATTTATTTCTGCTCTGCTCATTATTATTTCCTTCCTTCTGGTGGTTGTGAGAGCTTCTTTTGCTGTTCTCTATTTGTTGGAGTTGTGTGGCTAATGTTTTGATTTTGTCCCTTCTTTTATGCAATAGTTATAAATTGACCTGTGAGCACTGCCTTTGCTGTGTCCCATAGGTTTTGATATGACATGTTTTCATTCCTGTTTGATTCTAGGAATTTTTTGATTGAATCTCTTACCCAGTGGTTTTTAAGCAAGGTGTTATTCAGTTTCCCCATATTTGATATTTTTTCCTTGCTCTTCCTGTTAGTTGTTTCTGTTTTTATGGCATTGTGATCAGAGAAAATGCTTTGTGCTATGTCAATGTTTTGGATTTTGTTGAGGATTGCTTTGTGGCGTAAGATGGGCCTGTTCTGTGGAATGTTCCATGTGTGTTGGAAAAGAATGTGTACTTTGCTGCAGTTGGGTGGAGTGTTTTATATATGTGTATGAGGTCAAGTTGGTTCATTATGGCCTTTATATCCTCTGTATCATTGTTGTTTCTTTTTAGATGTTCTGTCCTTTACTGAGAGTGGTGTGTTGAAGTCTCCTAGTATTATTGTGGAACTCTCAATTTCTCTTTTTAGTGCTATTACAGTTTATGTATTTGGAGCCATGTCACTGAGTGTGTAGATATTTATTATTGTTATGTTATCATGGTGGATTGTCACTTTAATCATTATATGATGTCCTTCTTTGTCTTTTATGGTGGATTATGTTTTAAAGTCTATTTTATCTGAGGTTATTATTGCCTCTCCTGCACTCATTTGGTTACTGTTTGCTTGTTATATATATATTTTTCCATCCTTTGGTTTTTAATCTATTTATGTCTTTGTTTCTAAGGTTCATCTCTTTTAGAGAGTGTATTGATGGGTCCTATTTTTTATCCATCCTGTCACTGTTTGTCTCTTTATGGGTGCATTTAAGCCATTTACATTCAGTGTGAGTTTATTTCTGTCATTCTGTAGTGCTTTTTTTTGTGGTGCTGATGTTTTCTTTGTTCCTCTTACTCTTCTGTGCTGAATTTCTTATATTTGTGGGGCTTTTTTTGTTTGTTTCTTTTGTTTTTGTAGATTTTGTGTATACTGAGACTTTGTGTTTTTCTCCTTTATTTTGATGAATAGGTTTGTTACCTTTGTGGTTACCTTGAAATTTACCCGTATCTTCCTAAGTTTAAAACAGTATTTTACTACTTGATATCACCTTGACTTCCTCTCCATTTGAAAGTTCTGTACCTACACTGCTAATTCCCTCTTTTGTTACTCTGATGTTGTCATTTACAGATTGGTCTGTCTGGTTCCCTGCAGTGAATCTTTTAGTTTTGTTTTATCCTTGAGAGTTCACTATGTAATTTGGTATCTGACTGATGCTGTCCTGTGTTTTAAATTCAGGTTGTTGTCTGATGTTGTTGATTCTCTAACTGAAGGACTCCCTTTAATAATCTTGTAGATTTGCTTTGGTTTTTACATATCTACTTACTTCCTGTTCATTTGGAAATGTCCTAATTTCACTGTCATATTTGGGCAAGAGTTTTGCAGGATGTATTATTCTTGGTTGGCATTTTTTTTCTTTCATAGTTTTGTAAATGTTATCACATTGCCTTCTTGCCTGCATGGTTTCTGCCAAGTAATTAGAGCTTAGTCTTATTGTTTCCCCTCTGTATGTGACTTTTTGTTTTTCTTGAGCTTCTCTCAGGATTCTTCTCTTTGTCTTTGGTTTTAGTGAGTGTGATTATGATATGTGTTGGTGTTTTTCTTTTGGGATCGGTCTTATATGGGGTTCGTTGAGCTTCTTGGCTGGTCAGGTTTTCATTTTTTATGATAGTAGGGAAGTTTTATGTCAACAAATCTTCAGTGATCGGCTCTGTGTTTTCCATTTTCTTTCCCTGTTCTGGAACTCTGATCACATACAGATTTTTGCTTTGAATTGTATCCCACAGCGTTCTCAGGGTTTCTTCATTTTTCTACATTCTTTTCTCTGATTTTCCTTAAACAAAGTGGTTTCCAAGGATTTGTCTTCAATTTTGCTGATCTCTTCCTTCATCATTTCAGATTCACTCCTTAAACCTTCTATGGCACTGTCCATTTCTGAAATCTTGTTATTTGTCTTTTGTAATTGCTGCTTTTGTATGATTTCTAGTTGTTTATTTTTACATTTTGTTCCTGTATTATTTTCCTGAATCCTTCTGATGCTTTGTCTGTGTTTTCCCTGATTTTGTCTGAATTTTCCATGATTTTTTCTATTTTTTTTTTTTTTTTATCTGCATCTTCCTTCATCTCTTGGAAAGCCCTGAATATTAGAGTTTTGAATTCCCTGTCAGGTAGTTCCAGTGCATTTGCTTCTACTGGAAGGCCATTTGGTGTTTTGTTTTGGTTGCTTTCTGGAGCCATCCTTTCCTGGTTTTTAAAAATGTTTCGATATTCTTTACTGTCTCCAGGACATTCAGGAATTACTTTCTTCATTTATTGATCGTAGATTTGTTTGTTTCTTCCTGATTTTTTGTTTTATTTGGTTATATCTGGGCAGGTAGTCTGGGCATACTTTGTTGCTTGCTTGTCTGTGGGCACAGTACTTCTCACCACTTTGTCCAGGTGTACAGGGCTGATAGATCAGCTGTAGTGCAGCAGGGCAGGTCCAGCAGTGGGCAGAGGGGCGGGGATGGGTTGTTTGCCACACATGCCAGGGCTGGTGGGGGGGGGTCAGGGGGCATCATAGGGCAGGGTCTGTTGGTCCGTGTAGGTGCTGCTTGGGTGTGCGATGCTTGGCACATGGTGCAGATAGGCAGGAGGAGAGGGAGTGGATGTAAATTGTGGAGCTAAGTGGGTGAGAGAAAGAAGAGAGAGAAACAGAAGTAAAAAAAAAAATGAAGGAAAAAAGTAAATAAAATAGTGCACAGTAAGATTCAGTGAGTGGGAGCTGGGCAAATGTGGTGAGGCCATGTGCTGGTGGCTCTCCAGTGGAGCTCTTTGGCTTGGCCTGTCAAGAAGGGACATGGGCTGTATACACGGCTAGGTGGGCAGGAGAAAGGAAAGAAGGGAAAGAGAAAGAAGAAACAACAAAAGAGGAAACAGCAACAACAAGAACAGCAAAAGTAAATATGGTGCTGGAGGAGCTGGTGTTGGGGGCGGTGCAGAATTAGGGTGATGGTGAGCTGATATCCCTCTCAGTGGTTGGAGTGGCACCGCCTGCCCAGAAGGGGTGGAGGCAACTCAGGGTCTGAAAAAAAAAAATGTCGTTGAGGGTGCCTGTCAGTGGGTGTGGCACGAACTCAGGGAGTCCGTGTGCTGGTGGCTCTCTAGCCAAGCAGTGTGGCACAGCCCTCCAATAAGGGGTGGGGGTGGCACACAGGGCTATATGGGTGGGAGAAGGTAAAGCAAGGAATGTAGAGAGAGAGAGAAGAAACAAAAACCAAAAAAAAAAAAAAAAATAACAATAACAAAAAAATGGTGCTGATGGAGCCATCTAGTGAGGGCAGGACAGACGCAGGTGGCAGTGAGCCGAGCAACTCTGGCCTGTTGGAAAGTGGCAGAGACCATGTAGTGGGAAGAAGCTTAGTGGGAAAGCATGTATCCCTGGTTACTGGGTGCTGCCTCCTGTTGGAAGCTCCATGATGTTTTCTTCCTGTACTACCTGTCTGGGTTTGTTGCTGGCTATAGTACAAGTTGGCAAATCCATGCTGTGTTAGCTGGTAGGGCACCTCAACTCCGTAACTCCCCTCATTCTCTGTTCTCTGTCAGTTTGTTATTCCATTTGGTGCTTGATTGAGTTCTTTATCCCTTCATTTGATGTTTAGGATTTCAGGATTGATGTTTGTATCTGTTTTACTTAGTTTTTTCAGTCTTTGCTGCAGAGGGCGCTTCTGTCTATAGTGCTGAGTTGGCCTCAACCACTTTTAAAGCAGTTTTTTTTTTTTTAGGTTCTATACTTTTTATATAGCCTGGAATCTTTTTATACTATTCAGTTTTTCTTTCTTCTGCTGTACACAGAAGTTCATTAAAAACTTTACCCCTCCCCAGCCACTCATCTCTTAACAGATAAACGTATATTATACTTCACAAAGAAAATCTATGCTATCTCCATCTTTTACTCATTCCCTTCTGCTGTAATTCAGGAAGTATCCTTTCCTTTGTTTAAGAATAATCTCTCTACCTGAGCTTTGGATCTCATTCCCTACTACCTTCTCAGATACCTTGCTCTATGAATTATTCCCTGTATCTTTCTGACATGTCCCATTAACATCTAAATATAGTATAAGTTTCTCCCATTTTTAAACAAACTATCATTAGATCTCTCATCCTTTTCCAGATGCTCTTGATCTCTTTCTACTCCTTTGAAGGTAAATATTTTGAAAGATTTGCTTACACTTGCTGCCACCACTTTCTCACTTCTTATTCCTTCCTTAACTCACTGAAATCTGATATCTACCTCCATTGCTCTCCACTAGTTCCTTGACTTGGCTGAAACTCCTCCCTTTAAAGTCACCAGTGACCTTATTAATGCCAGTAGACACGCCTCAGTCCTTATGTTATTTGACCTGTTTCTAATAATATTTGACGCTACTCATCTTGGCACACTTTCTCCTTTGACCTGAATGACATCCTAGGTTTCATTTTACCTTTCTGGATGTTTTTTCTCATTCTTTTTTGTGGGCTTCTCTCCCTCAGGATTCTCTTCTGAAACCTTCTTCTTTTCATTCTACAATTCTCGTACTAGTTCATCTATTCCCACGGCTTTAAATACCAGTTATACGCTGGTGATTCTCTACTGGATGCTTCCTTCTCAAAAGTCAGCTTTGAACTCCACCTCAGTACATCTGATTGCCTATTAGATGTTTTCAGGTGGCTGTCATAAAGGCATTTCAAAGCAACACATCATCTCCTCCCACAAGCATATCCTCCGTTCTTGCCAAGTTCATTAAATGGAATCATCCAGTTATTCAAGTGAGACACTTGGAAATTGTCTTCGAATCCTGCCTTTCTCTTATGTCCCATGGCTAAAGATAACTGGTTTCCTATTCATTCTATCTTCTGAATGTTTCTTTCTTCTACCCACTGTTCAGCTGCCAGGTGTCAAGGTGGTGGATTAGGACAGTAAGCCAAACTGAAACTAAAAATCAGGGCTTTATTCACTTGCTGCAGTAGTGAAGGCAAGAAACAAAAAGAAAAGTGCTGGCTCTTCAATGTTCCTATTTTTCCCACAGGTGAGGATCAGTCAGATGGCGTGCAGCATGGAGGTGGGGGTAGGGGTGGGAGTTGTCTCACTGTAAAGGAACTGTATACAAAAGGCTCCTGCTATTTTGTGCACCTAGGAGGCCGGGGGAGGTAGAGGATAAGGGCTAAGAGGGAAGAAAAGTGGTGTAGTCAAGGCCCCCATAAGGAGGTCTCTGTGGAGGTACCTGAAAAGTGCTTCAGAGGAGGCCTCCACTATAAGGAGACTTATAAATAGAGGCACCTGGGTTAGGGATATAGCTATGTATATGAGCATAGCTGACCGTGGGATCTGAGTACTTGACTGTAACTCTCTCCGGAGATTGCAGTGTTCAGCTTTACATTACAGTATCTGATGTGGGGAGGGTAATTTTCCTCCATGAGATCTCCCAGGCAAAACCATTTTAATGGCCTATGGTCAGTCCTGAAGGATCACACATAGGTTTTCCCTGGAGCTGGGCTCCTTACCCCACTTCTTTCTATCCCTACTGCTATTCTCCTCATTGAAGTTGACATCTACCTGTCATCTGGATTAATGCAAGAACCTTCTTTTTCATCTCTGTGCCTTAGTCTTTTCCTCTTTCAATCTATTCACATGCACATCTTATTACATTATTCACTTGTTTAAAATCTCTCAGTGATTTCCAGTTACTCTTACAGTCTCTTTAAACCAAAAACCAAACCTGTTGCCACTGAGTCGATTCTGACTCGTAGCAACCCTATAGGATAGAGTAGAAATGCGCCATAGGGTTTCCAAGGAACACCTGGTGGATTTGAACTGCCAACCTTTTGGTTAGCAGCCATAGCTCTTAACCACTACTGCACCAGGGTTTCTAATAGTCTCTTTAATCATGGTTGTGTTGTTGTTATTAGGTGCTGTTGAGTTGGATGGTTGACAGTGTCAGGTTAATTAATTTTTGTCATTCAACAAATTGAGTTCCTACAAAGGATGTAATGTCAGGTGTTATCTGTTACACTGCTTCACTATGAGTTTCTTAAATGTGGGGGGAATTGTTGTATGATTTGGATTCCAGGATTTTGCCCAGTACCTGACACACACTGGAATTCAGTGAACAACTGTTAAATGAGTATAATGCATTTCCTCTGGTTAAGTGATAAACTCAAAATGTATGACAACATGGGCATAAAAAGCTGATTTCTTTTCATTCTTATCAGAACTTTCTCCTAAATTATGCTTAAATTTCAGAGACCCTAGGGGAGTGGAATATAATTAGGTACTTCTCGTTATATAATTTTAAAATGGGCCAAACCTAATAAACATTTTCAGTTACAGCATTTCTGATTTTTTTTTGTGTTTTTAATCTTTCTTCTCCTTTGTTTTCTTTATCTTGCAGATATTGCTGTGTATGTCTGTTATGGATTGAATTGTGTCTCTCAAAATATGTGTTTTGAATCTAATCCCTATACCTGTGGTTATAATCCCATTTGGGAATGGGTTTTCTTTGTTATGTTAATAAGCCAGGATTAGTGTAGGGTGTGCTTCAAGTCAATCTCTTTTGAGATATGAAAGAGCAGATTAAACAAGCAAGCAAGCAAGTGGAGATAGGGGAATATAGATGCCACACCACAGGAAGATCACAAGGAGCCAAGGAACAGAATGTGAAGAGAGACAAGGACCTTCCCCCCAGAGCTGTCAGAGAGAGAAAGCCTTCCCTTAGAGCCAGGCTCCTGAATTCGGACTTCCAGCCTCCTAAACTGTGAGAAAATAAATTTCTGTTTGTTAAAGCCACCCACTTGTGGCATTTCTGTTATAGCAGCACTAGATAAGTAAGACAATATCTCTCTTATTCTGAGGTATAAAAGAAGATGCCTCATAAAAATAGGTAATTAATACCAAAGAGTATCAACATAATATATTAAAAACTACCAAGAGTATTTTCATTACAAAGTAAGACTTAGAAGAGGACAATGCCTGTTTATCACTAAGGAATGATTTTTTTTTTTTTTTTTTTAATGTGGTGGTGGTGGTGGTAGTGAAGGTGTTGGGAATATTGATGGCAGGGGAATGAAGTCCTTATTTTTGGGTTTCTAATTATACAGGAGTGGTGGCTACCTACCATTCTCCACATACAGCTTGTCCTAAAAAAGCATCTGTGGAGAGAGTGCTGATTCTCAAATAAGAACTCCTGATTTGAATCCTTTCTCCTCACTTACTAGCTGGGTGCTTTTGAATATGTCCCAACTTTTCTGAGCTTTAATTTCCTCATCATAATAACTTCCCTACATACCTCATGGCTTGTCCAGAGGATCAAATGAGATTACATATGTGCATCTAGTTCACACGTGTAAGACTATTATTATTCTCTGCGGGCACTGCCTTGAAGTGTCTGATATCGGGGCATTGTGTTTCCAGTCTATGTTTCTCCTATTTGGTTTGGCGTTTGAATTCTCCGGAGCTGAAAAATGGTTTATTATAGTGTAAAATAATTATTTAAAGGTAGAACTATTACAGATATGCAAATGTTTCAAGCTCCCTTCCCCCTTTTATTTCTTTTAAATATAAACCAACACTGAGGACACAAAAAGGCTTCCCAGTTTGTTCTTCCTGGAGACATCCAAACTCTTCAGAGAGCTGATTGGTATCCATTCTTCTAACACAGCTGCAGTTGAACCTGTGCAATTACCTCCAGAGGATTGTCTTGGCTCCAGTCTGTTGGATAATTGCCTATTTGGACAACTTTGCCTTGGATAATTTCCCTTTGTGCAGCCTTGGGACTCGTAAATCCATGCACAGGGGGACAGATTTTAGAAAATGATATTTGGCCATAGATAGTTGCAACTTCAAGATCCTTTCAAAGGGTGATAATGACATACTTTTACTGGACATTGTAAGTTTTCAAAACTTTGAAGAAATAGTCTGGGATCCAGATTATATATGCATCAGTGTAGAAAATGCATTGCTTATCCATCAACCTGTTTTAAAATGTTAAGGTCAAGAATAAGAATGTTCCACACCCCATAAAATAATTCTCCTGGAGTATAACATAAACGGGAGGGAATATTATTAAATGTGTAGGAGTTCTACTTTGGTATTCAACCGAGATATAGTTCTTGGTACTGTAAAATGAGAAAGAAAAAGACCCATTTCCTTCAAAGCATGTTTTCTTTGTAATATTAAATGTTTAGAAAGGAATATGTGAGGCAAAAAAATTTTTTTCTATTCCTTCCTCATCTCTGAATTTTATTTTTCTGGTTTCATCATGGAAATCTGGCCAAATGGCCTGAACGGTTATCTCATCTATAAAATCTGTAGGGCATAGTTAGGTTTCCCAGAAAATACTATATGCTAAATGAAGATGAAGATCATTCAGAAAGAAGTATACAGCTATATACTAGGAAAAAAACAAAAAAACACAATGTCAGGAGTCATCAGAGAAACTTAGAGATGCTTTCTGTAGGATTTCCAGATTTCAACAAAATTGTTTTAGCCTGAATAATGGTAGGTTTAGTCTTAGCCAAAATGCAACTGGGCAATCTGTTACTTCCCATATGGAAAGCAACTGTTCAAGTAAACTATATAATTGTACATTACAACTTTGCTTCTGTCGGCATACATTATAAATTTAATTCTACCCAAAACTGAGACCACTGCATGATTTAGCCAAGTTTAATGTTGCTCTAACTAGCCTTTCTTATTGTGGTTACATCCAGCAAAAGAAAAAAATTCTCTCGTATGTTTTTTCTATACCTGGCTTCTGAGGAAGAGGTATTTTGTCTGGATTTGTTAGGGGAGGTCACCGTTATCTTGATTTGGAGATCCAACCAAGGAGGTTTTCTAAAGTCTATAATTTATTCAAATGGAGAGCACAATAAGATCGAAAGAAAGGGCAATTATTTATTCCATTGCATTAGCTTTTTATTTTCTCATCTGTGTGATGCTTAGTATTAAGATGCACACAGAACCTATAAAACATAAAAATTATTATATGGGCCTTTTTATTTTCTCACAATAGTGCTCTGCTTTGAGGGAGCTGAGCTCATGGTCTCACTGGACTGGTGCTCATGAGACAGTGTAAAATGTTCCTTGTTGTGTCATGTTGGCAAAGGAAATTACACGAGTGCCATGATTGTCAGAATGATGCAGCACCTCTGAGGAAAGGGACTACTGCTTGGTTAAAGATAGGTTGGGGTGAGGTATGCCAAATGTTGAGTGGGGTTTATTGAATACCATACAAACACAATGGAAGAATTCTGTGCATTTCATTTATGAGAAAGCAAAGGTGTTGATAAGAAAAGAAAAAAATGCAAACGCGAAAATAATCTTTATTTTATGGAACCTTTTAAGAGGCAAAGGGGTGAAGTCTAAAAGAATCTGAGAACTTGTAAAAAATTCTAGAATTTACTTTCAGGAAAATGTTAATTTAATGAGGCAGGTAGGATAGCCGAGACATAATACTTCCAATGACTATCTGGATCTTTACCAGTAATTTTGTTTCCTGTTACTCAGTTTCAGATGTGTTATGCATGTCTAATCGGATTTATCCCCTCTAAAATTACAATATTTAAAAAAAATTACAGGACTTCTCAGATTAATACCTTCCAAAATATGGGCCATGATATTAAATTATAAACTCTAAAATTTATTACTCATCACATAAGTGTTGCCTAAAGTGGTTTAAGTGTTATTTTTAATGAGTTGTATTTTTTCAGAGTATACAGTGACCCTTTTTTGAGACCACTAAATCTTCCCCTTTGTAGCAGATTCATAGAGCAAAACCAATGTGACCTGCTTACCTTTAAAAATGGCTCGTGTAAAACAAATGAAAGCTTACAGGTTCTTTACTGAATGTTATATTAATTATCTTTCTACAGATGTCAAAACTGAGCTATGAAAACAGCTTAAGTATTTGATAAAAATTATCTTTATTACTTTTCTGATTTTATAAATCAATAATCATCTCTCTGTACCTGGTTTCATTTACTTTATAGGTTTATAGAGTCATAGATGGAAAAATAAAAAACAACAAAGAATCAACTTAAAAGCATAAATTTGCAATAATAAATAAGGATAACTTTTGTACAGCTTAAAAACTTAAGACTAATAAGTTAAGAAAATTTCAGAGTAAAGCTACTGGAGAATTATTTATTAGGCAAGTTTATACATCTTTTATATTTGGTACCACCACTGAGAGTAATTCATTAAGATATAGTTACAAATGAAGCTCCTGTGAACCACTGATACATAAACTATCAGTGGTAAGCAATGGTTTAAGAGGCTGACAGTTTAATGCACTGATTTAGTGTGCTCATAATTTACTATAAAGTGATAGAGAATAGTTCCATGACTTTTGGAATATTAGTCCATCAGGAAGTAGGTAGATGTACATAAACGTAGTTTAAGCACACTCAAAAATATTTTGGCATTATATTTTAAAATTGAGAGTCTGGAAGTAGTTTTGTTAAATGCTGGTCAGTGTGGAATACTAGATGTGTTTTCACTTTTTATTTATTTCACCACAAATCAGCATCCTGAAACTGCCATATGCCCCTTACCCAAAGCTATTTCTTTAGTCTGTACTTTTGGACTTCTTTCTTCACCTGCTATTTCTTTGAATTGTTTCTTTCAGTTGTCTGTATGTTGTGGCATAAACAAGAAACTACCTTTGGTATCTTTGAAGGCAGTTGCTTTCATTTCTCTATTTCCAGAGCATGTAGAAATATATTTCTAGTTTGATTGTTTTGAAGGAGAAATTGGGGGAATGTAAGTTATATATCTTTCTAAAACAAACAAACCAAAAAACAGTAATTAATAAGTAAGAAAAGTCCAGTCTTCTCATTGGGAAGATAAAAGCCTGTGAAGAAGGAAGTTAAATTTATCTTACAACCAATAAGCAAAGAAGAGACCTTTCCAGATTTTTGCCTCCCTCAGTATTACATGGCAATTTGGTACCTCACTTTGTACATGGAAATATGTACTTTCTCCTGGTTTATAACACAGCAACAGAAGTGTGCAGAAATCTACCACCAATGATACTGGTACGTTTGTGGCAGATAAAGACTTTTTTTCTAGTGGATAGTAGGAAGTGAAATGACCTTAATTCATGATGCTACTCAAGGAGGACCCATTCTCCTCTAATTGAAGAGATTTTCTTAGTTTTGAATGAAGCTGATAAAAGTCAACATACAAAAATTAAGGGGTTAATATGCTCTCATTATTTTGTGAATTAAAATTTAGCTGAACACATTTTTTTTTCCATAAATTATGTAGAAGAGATATTACAAGAGATTAGCTCAAACATAAGACAATTAAAGTCATAAATTAGAATTTTCCAGAAGCTCTGACTGACTGTGGAATGCAGGATTTATTTTGAGGACCATTTGGTAACCTCCACTGTGATGTTTGTGTCCACAGAAGGCTCAGTGAGTCAGGGAAGGAGTCCACATGGTCCCTTTATGTCATTTCCGGCATTTAAACTGATTTCCAACTTGGGGCTCACATTTTTGTTCCAAACCTGAAGCTTTTGGCATTAGAGCTCATGTTCTTCTGGCCAATTTGGATTTTTAAGCAAAGAAGCTAATTTAAAAAGTCTCTTGGACAACAAATGACTTAAAAAAAAGTAACATTTTAATGATTTAAATGGAAACAAACCAGAAGTAGCTGGATTAAATTTCTCTTAAAATATACATGTTTAGTGATTAAGAAAAAGTGGCTGAAAAAAATGCTGTCCTTTTTTTCCTTCAAAACCCCAAATAGTTGAACAATTGAATAGCTTAAAAGATCGAGTTGGGACATCTTTTTGGAAAATATTACTGGTAATAAAATATTGCCAATAAAAGAATGTGAGACAATAAACTTCTCTTTAACGATGTATTTTTAAATCTGTATGGTTTCTAAAGATTAGCCTTATTCAGAAGTCTTCAGAAGGAGGTTGACCTGATTCAGGAATTTTAGGGACAGAGAAAAATGTAAGTTGATATTTAGAGAAAATTGTTGGGCATTAAGGTTTCCTTTTTTTTTAGATGCCACTGTCATTGTCTTTCCCAAAGGTTAAATACCTAACCATCTGTAGGTGCCTGTGTTTTCTGAGCTACCATAGACTTCCTGTATGGATGGGAGAAAGTGAGAAGACCAGGCCTTTCAAAAATGTGGGCTTGATTTAGATAGTGAAAATTTTTGTTAAAGAAGGATGTACAAGAGGGAAAGAAATTCAAATCAGTAGGAAATTTAAGTTATTAAACAGGCAGAAATATGGTAGTTATTTGGGTTTGAGGGGGTCCAGAAAATAACAGTTCTCTTTTTTTTCTTCCATGTTTTTGAAAGAACTGAGAAATGAAGTGAGGCAGGTGGAAGAGCCAAATCCACCTTTATGTTTTATAAAGCTGATGTTGGAGGTTGTGACTTAACTGTAGGAACAATGGACTTCCCAGACCCAGGACTAGACAGCCTTCCCCACGCAGTCTCAAACAGTGTAAGACTAGACAGGCACTCCCCTGTGGGGTCTGAGCTGCTACCATATAACCTTCAGTGTGGAGAGGTAGTGTGGAGTGTTTGCTTTCTGCCAGCAGCTTGCTTCCAGGAGAAAAGGGGAGGGAAAATGAGCTAACTGTGCCATTTTATTCTTACCTTTTTCAGTCCATAAGTCAGGGCTTCTCTCTTGGGGAGGAGGAAGTGAAGGTTTGGCAAGGAAATATCAAGATTGGGAACGAGGTGTTTTTGAGATTTTTGTTGTTTTAACCCAGTGGTTCTAAAACAGGATTGTTACAGCCTTGTATGAGTGTTTTTGGTTGTAACAATGATTGCAGAGTACCAATGGTGCTTAGTGGGTATAGGCCAAGGATGCTAAATACCCTGAAATGCTTGGAACAATTCCTTATAATGAAGAATTCTCCCAATAAAGCGTTTTCATGAAACCCTGAATTCAACCTATTGGGCTATTTTTGCTCAGTGGAGGTGGGTGGAGGGGAGCGATAGGAGGAGATCAGCACTAGGTCAAGAGCTTCTGCTGCACCTTCTTGAGACCATTCCCACAGTGGAATCCACTGCTTCTTTGTGGATCCTCTTTGGGTTATTGGTGGCAACATAGATTTTACTTCCAATAGGCTCTGAAATGGGTCATGTTGTTGTTGTTTTAGGTGCTGCGGAGTCACTTCTGACTCGTAGCAACCCTGCGTACAACAGAATGAAATATTGCCCAGTCCTGGGCCATCCTCACAGTTGTTGTTATGCTTGAACCCATTGTTGCAGCCACTGTGTCAATCCTTCTCATTGAGGGTCTGAAAAGGGTCATAACGGTTAATTAAATTAACTCCAAAGTTACTCTGTACCCAAGATGGAAACTTCGCATCCTAGTGTGAAAAAGTTTTGACCAGCCGAATTGTACACCATAGCCTAGAAATTCTAAAATGAAATCAAATGACTACATTAAAAAAACCAAACCTGTTGCCATCGAGTCAATTCTGACTCATAATGACCCTAGAGGACAGAGTAGAACTGCCCCCATAGAGTTTCCAAGGAGTGCCTCGTAGATTCAAACTGCTGACCTTTTGGTTAGCAGCCGTAGCACTTAACCACTACGCCACCAGGGTTCCCGTAAATGACTACATTAAGATGTTCCAAAGTAAAATGTCAAAAAAGATGCCCTAAATTTGAATATGAAAGCCTTCTCATTAGAAATTTCTTGGGGAGAAATAAAAATTCAAAGGCTCATCCCCTTTCAGGTTAAGAGTCCGGAGGAATTAAGGTTAAATTTCGAATTGTGAGTTAAAATTCAAAGACATTAAAGTTTTAAATTAACCACAAATTCTTACTTTGCTCAGTCTCAACTAGAGGAGTCCTCGATATCTGAGTAATTCCTCCCCTCTCCTCCCCCTCCAGCTGTTGCAGCTTGTACTGTCTTTCACTGGAATTGGCAGAGTTTCTTCAGTGTCTCAGAAGTTACACTGATTCTGAGGCAAATCTGTGATTAAACTGTATTTTTTAAAAAACTTCTGAAGTGTCAACAGGCCACCTAAGATGATCACAGCACTGGCTTCTCACTCAGGTAATTCTTAAAGCAGTTATCCCAGGCAAATGTATGTTTCCAAATACCTTGTACTTGGTGTTTCTGAAGGCCCACACCAGAAATGCACTAGTATCTTTATCAGCCAGAGGCTTTGTAGGAGACAGGTGGCACACTTCTAACTGGGGTAATTTGAGGCAAATTTTACAAGGTTTTGGGTAGAGTATAGGGAAACCACTGGGTTTTGGTTTTTATAGGGAAACCACAAGGGTTAGTGTGCACTCTCAGGGCTAGTAATGGGGGACTGTTACCTAGGCCTAAAGGAGACAGGGAAGGACAGTTGGAACCCTGAAAAGGAGAGGGCTGTGTGAAGGTGGCCCCTTGACAACGACTGTGACCTTCAGTCAGAGGGCAGGGAAAGAGCCTGGAGAATATATATTTCAGTCATAATCTCCTCCCTCCTTCCCAGCTTCTTGCTCTTGCTTTCAACTGGCCAGACCAATTGAAAGTCAGAGGACAGGAGCCAATTAATGGAGGCATGAAGTGAAGATATTTGGCATAGAAATACCCTGGTGAAAGCACTACACTGGCTCTCTGATAGAAATTAAGATAAAAATTTTATTGAAGGAATTATTTCATTTCTCAAAAGGGAGAAACACATGGCATTCAAACAGACCACAGCACTTGTTCTGCCTTGCAAGGAGAACAGCAGAGGTATTTAACAGGAAAGCAAACAGCTTCACATCAAAGAGGGTGCAGGGGAAGGAAGAATAAATTTACAAGGGGTTGTGAAACTGCGAACTTTCTTAACATCAGTTTCTAGCCTAACACAATCTCTTAGTCCTGATACAGTTTGACTAAGGCAATATTTCTAAAGTGAGATGTATAAACATTCTTGATGTGGGAGTTTAGTGATGGATTGAAGGCTGAGTCAAACCTAGTTGGAGTCCCTGAAATACAAAATTGACCATTAGTTAGGAAAGGAGCCCTGGTGGTGAAGTGGCTAAGAGCTTGGCTGCTAAGCAAAAAGTCAGCAGTTTGAATCCACCAGCCACTCCTTGGAAACCCTTTGGGCTGTTCTACTCTGTCCTATAGGGTCACTGTGAGTTGGAACCGACTCAATGGCACATTAATGACAACAGTTAGGAAAGAGTGAAGATTAAATCAGTTCTAAATCTGAAGCCTTTAGAAATATAAACATTGCTCATCTGGCTAAGAGGGGTTGAGTTAGGGTCTAGGAAGTCACTGGGCTAATTCCCTGAAAGCAGTTAAGGTAGCAAGTTTATTTACACAAGTTAAGGCTCAAATCTCTGCACTCTGTGTGTTACAGTGAAAATTTTATAGCTGTGATATGCCTCCTTATTGTAACAAATTTTGTATCTACCAAATTTCAAATTTACAAAGAACTAGTAGAAATATAGTGGAAAAATCCCAGGGTGTGAAGATTTAATCTGAGAGTCAGGATGTGGAACTAAGACTTGGTTTATACTTATGTTGGCTATAAAGTTATTTACAGGTTCTAATCTCAATTATCATATCAGTTCTATCTTCTAACCTCTGGCTGACCAAGGCACCTTCTCTGAAGCCCTCTTCGTAAACATTCTTAATAGGCACTGAACAGTTCTTTATCTAAGTTAGAAAGTCTGACTCCTGCCTTCTTTGTTTTTCAAGTAATAAAACATTGACAAAAAGGATGAATGGTTTCTTTAGAAGAGTAGAAATGAAAATCTTAGTTTAATTCAGAATGGAGTTTATAGTGTAGGTCTGAAGTCATCCAGTTCAGACATATCAGCACCTCAGTTTCTAAAATTCAAATGCATATCTCCCTCTTTTGATCAAGCCATTTCTAAGGGGTGTCAGATCATTCACAAAGGAATTACCCATCTTCTGCTAGAACTTGGAATCTCTGAGTCTCTGGGATGACTGCTTTGTATGATCTTTAAGCCGCTATTTTCAGGTGGCAGGGAATTGGATGTCACCATATTTCTCTATGAACTCGAGATTTGGAAGCTTTTGCTCCAGCTGGGCCACTATTCTCGCAGTTTTTAAGACCTTGTATGCTGCCTTTTAGCAGCCGGACACCTTTTGACTTTTTAGCAGCTGGCCGGGTACCATCTGGCTTCACCTTGCCACAGTTCTGGTTTTCATCTTCAGAGTGGATTAATTCTAATCTGGGTGAGTATTATGAACAGGGCCACATTAGAGGAATATCTGGCATTCTAAAAAGAGTTTGACTTCAAAACTAAACCTCATTCTCCTTAGAAAAATCAATTTCTTCCAGATACATAACTTGTCACGTGGTCATATGCCTTGAGGCTTGGCTGTGGCAATGAGAAATACAATTCATTATACATTTAACAAGTCCTATATAATTACAATGATTAGAAGATGGAGACAGGCCAGTAGAAAGGAGTGTATCCCAGAGCTGTTACTTTGGGGAAATCAGCTAAAAATATAAAGAACTGTCATGGGAGGGATGGTATGCAACCAGGAGGCTTTTTGGCGTATTTTGTTGTTGTTGTTAGGTGTCATCGAGTTGATTCTGAATTATAGCGACTCTATGTAAAACACAACGAAGCACTGCCTGGTCCTGCACCACCTTCACAATCATTACATGTAAGCCCGTTGTTACAGCCATCGTGTCAATCCATCACATTGAGGGTCTTCCTCTTTTTTCGCTGATCCTCTACCTTAGCAAGCATGATGTCCTTCTCCAGGGACTGCTCTGTCCTGAACCATGTCCAAAGTATGTGAGACAAAATCTTGCCATCCTGGCTTTTAAGGAGCATTCTGGTCATACTTCTTACAAGAAGTACATTCTTTTGGCAGTCCATGGCGTAGTCAATATTCTTCTTCAACACCACATTTCAAAGGCGTCAACTCTGCTTCAATCTTCCTTATTCAGTGTCCAGGTTTCACATGTGTCTGAGGCATGTGAAAATACCATGGCTTGGGTCAGGCGCACCTTAGTCTTCAAGGTGGCATCTTTGCTTTTCAACACTTTAAAGAGGTTCTTTGCCACACAGTTGCCCAGTGCAATGTGTCTTTTGATTTCTTGACTGCTGCTTCCATTAGTGTTGATTGCGGATCCAAGTAAAATGAAATCCTTGACTTCCATCTTTTCTCCATTTGTCATGATGTTGCTTATTGGTCCAGTTGTGAGGATTTTTGTTTTCTTTATGCTAAAGTGTAGTCCATATTGAAGGCTGTGGTCTTTGATCTTCATCAGTATGTGCTTCAAGTCCTCTTCACTTTCAGCAAGCAAGGTTGTGTTATCTGCATAACGCAGGTTGATAATGAGTCTTCCTCCAATCTGGATGCTCCATTCTCCTTCATACAGTCCATCTTCTAGGACTATTTGCTCAGTTTATAGGTTGAATATGTATGGTGAAAGGTTACAACCCTGATGCACACCTTTACTGACTTTAAATCATGCAATATCCCCTTGTTCTTTTTGAATGCCTGCCACTTGATCTATGTACAGGTTCCTCATGAGCACAATAAAGTATTCTGGAATTCCCATTCTTTGAAATGTTATCCATAATTTATTATGACCCACAGAGTTGAATGCCTTAGCATAGTCAGTAAAACACAGGTAAATAAATTTCTGGTGTTCTTTGCTCTCAGCCAAGATCCATTTGACATCAGCAACGATATCCCTTATTTTATGTCTTCTGAGTCTGGCTTGAATTTCTGGCGGTTTCCTGTTAATATACTGCTGCAGCCACTTTTGAAGGATCTTCAGCAAAATTTTACTTGCCTGTGGTATTAAAAGCAAAAGGTATTGGTGACAGTACAAACCCTTCCTTGTTGAGCTAAAAGAAAGTCTAAGACAATTCTATGGTCCAATACAACCTTGATCAAGGATTCTAATGGTTGTGTGGCCATTCCATCAGCAACACTATCATAATTTGGGTTATGGTGGCAGATAGATTGCAAATGGACATTCCTAATTGCCCAATACCAAACCATGGTATAGTAGCACGTAAAAAAGACCATCTTCAACCTGAGTAATCAGCTACGGGATTACCTGAAAGGATGAGTTCCCTCATCTATATGGATATTAATTTCAAACCACTGTTCCATAGTAAGCTGTCATTATATGAATGGATGCTCATGGGAACTCGCAGTGTTCCTAAAACACATTGGCCTATCATTTTCCAGCTATTTAAACATGGTAAAGCCCAAGTATTGGGTGAATCGTTGAATCTATTTCTCAAATAAGCTGATTCTCCACATAAAAAGACATTTCCAGATGGGGCACATAACATGCCTTCTCTGGTTTGAGTGTCCGGAAATGGAATGGACTGACTGGCTCTCTCAAGCCAGTTTGCAGTTAGAGAATCATCACAATGGGTAATTCTCCACAATTTAGGTGGTCTTGAAGTCGGGCACAAATAGGGAGGTTTGGATTAATTTTAACACAGTTGTCTTTTACTAGGGATAATATTGAGTATCATTAATAAAAACTTCACATAACGTGGACAGAGTAGAACATTCTAGCCCTATTCTGTGAGTGGGTGAGATTGAAATGGGGGCCAATGGATAAGTGGACAATTCTGGGGGTAGCCATAATTTGACACAGATGGCTGATTTAAATGGTTTCTCAAAGTCAGGAGTAAGATTAGGTGTGAATTTATAATCTAAAAGTGGCACGGTGAGAGGATGAGTGTGGTCCTCTGTAGATCATGGGGCAGAATGACATACTCCACATTCTGTTAAACTGCTGGCGCTGGCAACTAATTAAGCTAATTTGATAACAGTCTTTTCTTTCCAGGCATCAGTGGTGGTTATGACAAACAGAAAGGTGAAACTTTTTACGCATTTCATAATAAAAAAAGCAAAAGGAAATTAATGAGCATAAAACACATAAAAAATAATTTTCTAAGAGATGGTAAAATAAAACTATTTCAAAAAGGTTATAACCATAAACTATTTCAGTCCCTGGTATAAGGAATAAAAAGGCTAAACTTCTAGGTTTAAAGATATTCAATGATCATTAGAGCTCCTAAGAAATAATTTCCCAAGTGAACAAAACTAGTCAAAACTATTAAAATACCGGCAGTTAAAAAAAGCTAGAGTTCATAGATTTCAGGAGCTTGTATGTGATCTCACTCTGTGACTTTGGAGTCAGCAGCTTGCTTCTGGTCACCAGGGTGCTTCTTTAGTCTGAGCTTCAAATCTCTGGCTGGCTGGCAAGTCCCAAATGGGCATTTTAGCTTTCTTTAACTTTGATAAATGAATGAAGCGTTAATTCCTTCTAGTTTAGCTGCACAAGGATTAGTCAAAAGGACAAGATAAGTTCCCTTTCAGTGGAATTCCAGGGAATCTTTTAGTTGGTGTCTTTTCCAATAAACATGATCTCCTGGGGGTAATATTAATTGATGGAGGAGAATCATATTTCTGCTCCTCAAATGCCTCTTTAACTTGTGAAAAGTATTTCTTAGAGTATTACATTGAAGACTGACAATATTTTAATAATTCAGGTTGTACTAAATTAGGATCAGTTGAAGCAATGTAGGGAAGGACCAGGGACCTTCCAGTAATTATTTCATAAAGAGTAAGTTTATGAGATCTGAAAAGAGTACTTCTTAAATTTAGAAGGACTAAAGAGAGAACTTTAGCCCAGGGCAAACCTAAGGATTCAGAAAGTTTAGCAAGTTGAGTTTTTATTATACCATTAGTTTTCTACACCAGCCAAGAGAACTATGCATGGCAAGGGCAATATAATCTTTTGTATATGGGGAAAACTTGGCATAATTCTTGTATAACTTGTCCAGTAAAATGAGTTTACTAATCACTGTAAAGAATTTCGGGTGCTGCCTAGATGGGTAACATGTTCTCAAGGAGCCTCTATGCCACAAAAGAAGCAGTGGCCCACTGACAGATAAAAGCTTCTAGCAAATGTGAAAATCTACAAATTATTACTGTCTTAGTCATCTAGTGCTGCTATAACAGAAATACCACAAATAGATGCCTTTAACAAAGAGAAATTTATTTTCTCACAGTAAAGTAGGTTAAAAGTCCAAATTCAGGGCATCAGCTCCAGGGAAAGGCTTTCTCTCTCTCTCTGCTCTGGAGGAAGGCCCTTGTCCTCAATCTTCCCGTGGTCAAGGAGCTTCTCAGGCACAGGGACTCCGGGTCCAAAGGACATGCTGTGCTCCCGGTGCTGCATGTGTTGTGGTATGAGGTCTCCAACTCTTTGCTCATTTCCCTTTCTTTTTATCTCTAGAGATAAAAAGGTGGTGCAGGCCACACCCCAGGGAAACTCCCTTTACCTTGGATCAGGGAGGTGACCTGAGTAAGAACGGTGTTATAATCCCACTCTAATGCTCTCAACATGAAATTACAATCACAAAATGTAGGACAACCACGCAATGCTGGGAATCATGGTCTAACCAAGTTGATACACACATTTTTTGGGGGACATAATTCAGTCCATGACAATTACTAAGACATATTTGTAACCACTTGAAGGCAGAAGCTGTATAAAATCCAACTGCCATTTCAGCGTTGGCCCAGAAGACAAAGAAATTGTCCAGGGGAAGTCTTAAGATGCTTCCCAGGATTATAACGAGCACAGATAGTGCAGTGGGTTGCCACACGTTCAGCTGCTTCAGGAAATTTTCCCCACCAATATTTCTTTAAAACTTCAATAATTTTTTATCTCCCTATGTGAGTATTCTCATGTTGGGTCCTCATCATAAAAAAAAAAGGGAGATGTGTAAAAGCTTGGGAAGAATAATTTTGGCATTAGGTCCTAACCATAGCTTAGCGTTAGGGTCTTGATAACAGCCTGACTTTTTCCGTACTTCAGTTTCATTATATTAAGCCAATTGCTGATGTTTTAAAAGCTTCTCTTTGGTGAATGCGTATGTATCAGTGATTTCAAGAGAATAGCTCTCTATAGGTTCTTCCAAAAGCCCCTTTACACAGTCTTGCTAATTACAGGAAAAACAGTAATTTGGGAAGCAGCTTTCTTGGAAACTGCATCAGCAGGATTATTTCCTCTATTTTTCTCTGTTTAGGGCACTCTCTTTGGCTGGTGTGCTTGTATTTTAACTATAGCAATTTCAGAAGAGAGCAGCAAGGCATCCATAGTTATGCTAATAAAGCCCCATTTTTTGATAGTGTTATCAGAGGAGGTTCAGAAAGCGCTTTGTCTCCATACTATTTCAAAATCATGAACAATTCCAAATATATATTTTGAATCTGTAAAAATACTCATGGACTTTCATTTAGCCAGTTTACATGCTCTGGTAAGAGCAATAAGTTCCGTTTACTGAGCTGAAGTAGATTTGGGGAGCAGCTGGCTCTCAGGGACTTTGGTAGAAGTTGTAATATCATAACCAGTCTGATAGTGAGAGCTAGGTATTGGTTTCAGTTAAGAGCCATCTACAAATAATATCATATCAGGGTTTGTCAAAAGAGTTTCCTTTAAATCACTCCAAGTCAGGAGCTGCTTGGTTAAGTCTGAACAGTCATGGGAAGGAAAGTCATCCTTATCAGTTGTAGGGAGAAGGTTAGCCGGGTTTAAAGTAGCTACTGAATGTATTCTAATATTAGAGTCTGCCAGAAGGAGCACTTCATAGGAAGTGAGTTGAGTTAAAGGAGAAATAAGTAATGCAGATGCAGCATGAGGTACATATACACTTAAAAGATTTCTTAAAACTGTATCTGCCATGTTTTCCACTAATTTTGCTGTAGCTGCTACAGCTGCAGCATGGGGGGTAAGCCCTAGCCATGGGATCCAGCTGCAGACTATAATAAACCAGACTTATTTTGTCCCCTATGTTTCTGTGTAAGAACACCTAATGCATTACCAGAAACTTAATGCACAAAAAATATGAAGTCCAAATTATAACTAAAAAAACAAAATATCAGGAAATCCTAAATTGGGCGTTTTGATCAAAGCTTCCTTTAACTTAGTTATTGCCCTTATTCTTCTGGGGTAACATAAAATGGGTCAGGGTCAGAGATTTTAAAATATTTATATAAAGGCTGTACTAAAGAATTACTAGGAATCTAGGCTCAACAATAACCACAAAGACCCAGAAATCACCTTAATTGTTTCTTTGTTTTAGGCAGGGGAAAAGTGGCAGTAGACTCTTTTCTCTTGAGGGCAATAGAAATGCCTTCTGCAGAGACTGAATGACTTAATGTTTGACGGAAGTTGAGCTAATTGCAGTTCATCCTTTGGAATTTTATGTCCACCAACAGCCAAATGTTTTAGCCAGGCTATGCTATCCTCTAGGCAAGCCTGTCAAGAGGTAGAACCCACCAGCAAATCGTTGACATACTGTTATAAGGTGGATTTATTTGGAAATTGCAAAGGTTGCAAATCTGCATGCAAAATTTGAGAAAAATAACTGGAAACCTCTGAAAAAACCACAGGCCTGAAATTGCAGGTAAGTTGTTGATTTTTTCTAAGTAAAAGTGAACAAATAATCAACTTTTGGGTTCGACTGGAGTATTGAGAAATGAGCTACAGTAAAGCATACTGCTTCAGAGGGAACATTGGAAGCAGCAGGTGTGGGTTAGGGACAACAGTGTACCTAGGGATAACGATATGGTTTATTGCACACAAATCCTGAATAAACCTCCAACCTGTGCCATGAGGTTTCTTAACTGGAAGGATAGAGGTGTTGCAAGGCCTACTGCAGGGGACAATAAATCCTTTAAAAGAAAATCTTGAATAATAGGAGTTATTCCTTCTTTTGCTTCTTGTTTAAGTGGGTATTGTGGAATCTTAGGCAAAGGCTTAGATGTGTCCACTTGTCCACTTGAATTTTAAAGGTTCAGTGCCAACATCTGTAGAAGCCATGGCCCACAAAGTTTCAGGGACCTGAAAGGGAGAGGATCTGTTGAAACAGAATTTTAAAGAGACATAGTAAGGGCCTTCATGTGGCAGATAGCCTCTTCTTTTTGAATGTTGTCTATTCCTGAGTTTTATCAGGCTGGATTAATAATATTTCCCTCTTTTCATTAAATTTTGTCTTAGTTATCTAGTGCTGCTTTAGTGGAAATACCACAAGTGGATAGCTTTAACAAAGAGAAATTTATTCTTTCACAGCCTAAGAGGCTAGAACTTTGAATTCAGGGCTTAAGCTCCAGGGGAAGGCTTTCTCTTTCTGTCGGCTGTGGAGGAAGGTCCTTGTCATCAATCTTCCCCTGGTCGAGGAGCTTCTCAGTGTGGGGACCCCAAGTCCAAAGGACACGCTGTTCTCCTGGCTCTTATTTCTTGGTGGTATGAGGTCTCTGTGTCTCTCTGCTCACTTCTCTCTTTCATATCTCAAAAGAGATTGAATTAAGACTCTACCTAGTCTTGTCGATTGAGTCCTGCCTTATTAACATAACTGTCTCTAATCCCATCTCATTAACATCATAGATGTAGGATTTACAACACATAGGAAGATCACATCAGATGACAAAATGGTGGGCAATGACACAATACTAGGAATCATGGCCTAGCCAAGTTGACACATATTTTGGGGGGACACAAGTCAATCCATCAAATTGTAAATGGCAATTCACAGATAAAATGCCTCTTCCTATTAAATTAAAAGGAGTTTAAGGACTTAGAAGAAAGGAATGAAAATCTTCTATAGAGCCAAAAGAAAATGGCACAAGTTGAGAATAAAATAGTGTTTGTTCCTTATTTGTAACTCCCACTGTAATTGAAGTCTTTTTACTCCAGAGCAGGGGATTTTTCAGGCATGTGGGACTAAGATAACCTCTGAATCAATTAAAAATTTCCAAGGTTCTACATTAATACACATAGTTGTTTCTCTTTGAGGATTTAGAGGTATCATAGGAGAAGTCCTTGTTTTGTTCCTGGAGCCCCTTCATTCTGAATCAGGAGAAGGAGGAGCGGTTGAGGTGGAAATCTTCTGTTTATTCTTTAACTTAAAGCATTCATTTTTCAATGACCAGGTTTTTTGCAGTAGTTGCAGAGATCAGCTTTAGGTCCATTGGAGGATTTAAAACCCTTTGTAAGAGCAGGCCCTTGTAGCTGTTGTAATTGAAGGGCCATTAATTTATTTGATTTGTTAGTTTGAGCAGTCTACTTTGTTTCTAAAGTTTGGGCAAGCTCATGAGCTAAAGTATTTAATTCCTCAGTGGAAGCAGCCTTCCATTCTAAACGATGTTTCTTAACTAATACTGAAATTTCAGGCTTGAGGCCAGAAATAAATACTGCATTAAAGGTCCCCTTTGTTCCTTCATCTGAACGGTGCACCCCAGAATGTTCCAAAAACATCTGGAACAATTGAGATTGATAATTATAAACACTTTCATTTCTCCCTTTTATATAAGAATGGACTTTTGTCTAATCAATATTTGGAAGAAAGGCCTTAAGGATTGCATCATATAAATCTTTGCCCTTCTCTTGAGCATCTGTGAGGAGGGTTTCCTCTGTTTTTGCTGTATTCAAAATTAAATTATCTTGGGTATATTTCTACTTAACATATTCTAACCATAATTTGGCTTCCTCAGGACCAACTAACGTATGGACTAATTGATATAAATCAGCCAATTCTGGTTGATAAGCCCTGGTGGCACCAGTGGTTAAGCACTGGCTACTAACCAGTTTGAATCCACCAGCCACTCCTTGGAAACCTGTTTCTACAGGTTCTCTGTTTGGAGCCCTGGTGGCACAGTTGTTAAGTAATATGGTTGCTAACCAAAAGGTCAGCAGTTTGAATCCACCAGCTGCTCCTTGGAAACCCTATGGGGCAGTTTACTCTGTCCTATAGGGTCACTATGGGTCAGAATCGACTTGACGGCAATGGGTTTGGCTTCATAATAAAGCTTTGAGTTCCTTAGCAAATCTATGAGGATCCTCAAAAAAATTTGGAAAATCTTTAGCAATGTTATATAATTCTGTACAAGTCCAGGAAACTAAAGAAATAACAGCATTCTTTGGATTTTCTGTAGTGCCCACTCCAGATTCTGCAGGGTGAATTTTCAAAGGCATTTAATAAATAGGTTCTGAATGAGATTTTTCTTATTTTGGACTCCCTTCTTCTGAGCTCCTTTTTGAACTCTGTAGTTTTGCTCTTCCTAATTTTGAACTTTTTCACTTTGAATCTTTAGCAGATTCTCCTGAGAAGAAAAGAAATTCAGACAGAGAGTTTCCAAATGGATAAAGAGGCAGAGGAGGATACAGAGAAGAGGCTGCTGGCAGGGAGGCAGAGGGAACTGCAGTGGAGAGTGTCAGAAGGGGGTACAGAAAACAACTACTGGAAGAGGGGCAGAGAGAGCTGAAGCAAAGGGGAGGGGTGTATAAGTATAGCAGAGCTCTGGCTTTTTAATTCTTTATTTTTCTTAGTAAATTCAGAAATGAAATCCTCCAATTCTTTATTCTGTTCAACTTAGATATGGAATTCTGCAAAGAAGTTATTTTATTTTGTTGATGTTGTTTAGAGGCTTCAAACTGCCAATGAGAAAAAACATCCCATTGAAAAATTTTAATCCAGGACCTTTTTTTGTTCTAATTCACTGCACAGGAAAGTTAATTTAGAAATTTCAAATGTCCAGTGAAGTGCTACGCATCCAAACTGCCTTTCACCAAATCATGCCAAGCAGACAAAATAAGCAAAAAGATCCATAATGCTTATTCATATAATGAACTGGAGTCCTCAGAGGAGGCTCAATATTGCTCTTAGATTTGGCATTTCCCTATTTCCAGAGGCAGTGTAAGGGTAGCTTTGGAAGCTTGTTAAATAAAGGTCAGCTCTCAGCATCTCAGAACTGGCTAATATCTCTGACAAAAGAATGGCACAAAGCTTGGAAATGCAGCTTCTCATGGTTCTGAGGTCCCTAAACAATGACCATACGATACTAAAACAAAGGAACTTATGTTCCATTTAAAAGACAGAAGAGAGGAAGACAAATCCTTCAACAAAAATCAGGGAGCCTCTTACTCAAGAAATTATGGAATGCTCAAGATCTGAGAGGTATTTCACCTTGCCACAACTCCCAGGATCCCATGAAAAGCAAACAAGTCCAAGAGAACTTTGCTGGTGCCAGAAGCTCCAATTTTCCCACTGTCCTGGATGCTGCAGAGGTAAAATCCTTAGGGTCCTTTTGTATTGGCCAAGAAATGTCCTAGTGAAAAGCTCTAGACTGATACTGTGATAGAAATTAATACAAAAATTTTATTGAAGGAATAAATTCATTTTGCAAAATGGAGAAACACGTGACACTGCAGCACGTGTTCTGCCGTTCAGGGAGAACAGTAGGGTATTTAACAGACAGAGTAAACAAGGGCAAATGGTTTCACATCAAAGAGGGTGCACAGAAGGAAGGAGATATTTGCAAGTGATTATCAAACTACAAACTTCCTTTTTTATTGTGTTTTAGAAGAATGTTACAGCACAGATAAGTTTTTCATTAAAAAATGTATACACAAATTGTTTTGTTACATTGGTTGCAATCCCTGTGATGTATTATCACTCTCCCCCTTTCCCTTTCCACCCAGGGTTTCCAATGTCCATTCATCCAGTTTTCCTGCTTCTTCCTGCCTTGTCGTCTTTGCTTTTGGGCAGGTGTTGCCCGTTTGGTCTTGTATACTTGATTGAACTAAGAAGCTCACGTTCCTCACGTGTTATTGTTTGTTTTATAGGCCTGTCTAATCTTTGGCTGAGAGGTGGACTTCAGTAGTAGCTTCAGTTCTGAGTTAGAGGGTTGTCCAGGGGCCATAGTCTTGGGGGTTCCTCCAGTCTCTGTTAGACCAGTAAGTCTGGTCTTTTTTTGTGAATTTGGATTTTGTTCTACTTTTTTTCATGCTCTGTCTAGAACCCTGTATTGTGATCCCTGTCAGAGTGGTCAGTGACGGTAGTTGGGCACTATTAGTTCTTCTGGGCTGGTGGAGGCTGTGGTTCATGTGGTTCATTAGTCCTTTGGACTAATATTTTCCTTTTGTCTTTGGTTTTCTTCATTCTCCTGATGGAACACAGTAGGACCAATAGATGTATTTTAGATGGCTGCTCACAAGCATTTGAGACCTCAGCCACTACTCACCATGGTAGGATGTAGAACATTTTCTTTATGCCAATTCACCCAGATGTCCCCCCAGACCATGGTCCCCAGCCCTCAGCTCTGGTAACAGTATCCCTCAAAGTGTTTGGATGTGTCTAGGAAGCTTCTATGACTTTGCCTTGGTCAAGTTTTTCTGCCTTCCCCTATATTGTGTGTTGTCTTTCCCTTCACCAAAGTTAACATGTATACTATCTAGTTAGTGATTTCCCCTCCCAACTCCTCCCCACCCTTACAACAGTTAAAGATTATTTTTTTCTGTGTGTAAACCTTTTCTTGGGTTTTTATAATAGTGGTCTCATACAATATTTGTCCTTTCGTGATTGACTTATTTTGCTCCATAGGATGGCTGCCAGATTCATCCATGTTGTGAAATGTTTCATGGATTCAGCATTTTTTTTTTTATTGTACTTAAGATGAAAGTTTACAGAACAAATTAGCTTCTTATCAAACGGTACACACATTGTTGTATGACATTTGTTAACAACCCCACGACATGTCAACACTCTCCCCTCTCAATCCTGGGGTTCCCTATTACCAGCTTTCCTGTTCCCTCCTGCCTTCCAGTCCCTGCCCCAGGGCTGGTGCATCCCTTTAGTCTTTTTTTTTTTTAATAACTTTTATTAAGCTTCAAGTGAACGCTTACAAATCCAATCAGTTTGTCACATATAAGTTTACATACATCTCACTCCCTACTCCCACTTGCTCTCCCCCTCTTGAGTCAGCCCTTTCAGTCTCTCCTTTCTTGACAATTTTGCCGGCTTCCCTCTCTCTCTATCCTCCCATCCCCCCTCCAGACAAGAGTTGCCAACACAATCTCAAGTGTCCACCTAATATAATTTGCTCATTCTTCATCAGCGTCTCTCTCCCACCCGCTGACCAGTCCCTTTCATTTCTGATGAGTTGTCTTCGGGGATGGTTCCTGTCCTGTGTCAACTGAAGGTCTGGGGAGCATGGCCGCCGGGATTCCTCCAGTCTCAGTCAGACCATTAAGTTTGGTCTTTTTATGAGAATTTGGGGTCTGTATCCCACTGATCTCCTGCTCCCTCAGGGGTCCTCTGTTGTGCTCCCTGTCAGGGCAGTCATCGATTGTGGCCGGGCACCAACTAGTTCTTCTGGTCTCAGGATGATGTAGGTCTCTGGTTCATGTGGCCCTTTCTGTCTCTTGGGCTCTTAGTTGTTGTGTGGCCTTGGTGTTCTTCATTTTCCTTTGCTCCAGGTGGGTTGAGACCAATTGCTGCATCTTAGATGGCCGCTTGTTAGCATTTAAGACCCCAGACACCACATTTCAAAGTGGGATGCAGAATGATTTCATAATAGAATTATTTTGCCAATCGGCTTAGAAGTCCCCGCAAACCATGTTCCCCAGACCCCCGCACTTGCTCCCCTGACCTTTGAAGCATTCATTTTATCCCAGAAACTTCTTTGCTTTTGGTCCAGTCCAATTGAGCTGACCTTCCATGTATTGAGTGTTGTCTTTCCCTTCACCTAAAGCAGTTCTTATCTACTGAGTAATCAATAAAAAACCCTCTCCCACCCTCCCTCCCTCCCCCCCTCATAACCACAAAAGTATGTGTTCTTCTCAGGTTTACTATTTCTCAAGATCTTATAATAGTGGTCTTATACAATATTTGTCGTTTTGCCTCTGACTCATTTTGCTCAGCATAATGCCTTCCAGGTTCCTCCATGTTATGAAATGTTTCAGAGATTCGTCACTGTTCTTTATCGATGTGTAGTATTCCATTGTGTGAATATACCACAATTTACTTACCCATTCATCCGTTGATGGACACCTTGGTTGCTTCCAACTTTTTGCTATTGTAAACAGAGCTGCAATAAACATGGGTGTGCATATATCTGTTTGTATGAAGGCTCTTGTATCTCTAGGGTATATTCCTAGGAGTGGGATTTCTGGGTTGTATGGTAGTTCTATATCTAACTGTTTAAGATAACGCCAGATAGATTTCCAAAGTGGTTGTACCATTTTACGTTCCCACCAGCAGTGTATGAGAGTTCCAATCTCTCCGCAGCCTCTCCAACATTTATTATTTTGTGTTTTTTGGATTAATGCCAGCCTTGCTGGTGTGAGATGGAATCTCATCGTAGTTTTAATTTGCATTTCTCTAATGGCTAATGATCGAGAGCATTTTCTCATGTATCTGTTGGCTGCCTGAATATCTTCTTTAGTGAAATGTGTGTTCATATCCTTTGCCCACTTCTTGATTGGGTTGTTTGTCTTTTTGTGGTTGAGTTTTGACAGAATCATGTAGATTTTAGAGATCAGGCGCTGGTCGGAGATGTCATAGCTGAAAATTCTTTCCCAGTCTGTAGGTGGTCTTTTTACTCTTTTGGAGAAGTCTTTAGATGAGCATAGGTGTTTGATTTTTAGGAGCTCCCAGTTATCGGGTTTCTCTTCATCATTTTTGGTAATGTTTTGTATTCTGTTTATACCTTGTATTAGGGCTCCTAGGGTTGTCCCAATTTTTTCTTCCATGATCTTTATCGTTTTAGTCTTTATGTTTAGGTCTTTGATCCACTTGGAGTTAGTTTTTGTGCATGGTGTGAGGTATGGGTCCTGTTTCATTTTTTTGCAAATGGATATCCAGTTATGCCAGCACCATTTGTTAAAAAGGCTATCTTTTCCCCAGTTAATTGACACTGGTCCTTTGTCAAATATCAGCTGCTCATACGTGGATGAATCTATGTCTGGGTTCTCAATTCTGTTCCATTGGTCTATGTGTCTGTTGTTGTACCAATACCAGGCTGTTTTGACTACTGTGGCTGTATAATAGGTTCTGAAGTCAGGTAGAGTGAGGCCTCCCACTTTCTTCTTCTTTTTCAGTAGTGCTTTGCTTATCCGGGGCTTCTTTCCCTTCCATATGAAATTGGTGATTTGTTTCTCTATCCCCTTAAAATATGACATTGGAATTTGGATCGGAAGTGCGTTAAATGTATAGATGGCTTTTGGTAGAATAGACATTTTTACTATGTTAAGTCTTCCTATCCATGAGCAGGGTATGTTTTTCCACTTAAGTATGCCCTTTTGAATTTCTTGTAGTAGAGCTTTGTAGTTTTCTTTGTATAGGTCTTTTACATCCTTGGTAAGATTTATTCCTAAGTATTTTATCTTCTTGGGGGCTACTGTGAATGGTATTGATTTGGTTATTTCCTTTTCGGTGTTCTTTTTGTTGATGTAGAGGAATCCAAGTGATTTTTGTATGTTTATTTTATAACCTGAGACTCTGCCAAACTCTTCTATTAGTTTCAGTAGTTTTCTGGAGGATTCCTTAGGGTTTTCTGTGTATATAATCATGTCATCTGCAAATAGTGATAACTTTACTTCTTCCTTGCCAATCCGGATACCTTTTATTTCTTTGTCTAGCCGAATTGCCCTGGCTAAGACTTCCAACACGATGTTGAATAAGAGCGGTGATGAAGGGCATCCTTGTCTGGTTCCCGTTCTCAAGGGAAATGCTTTCAGGTTCTCTCCATTTAGAGTGATATTGTCTGTTGGCTTTGCATAGATGCCCTTTATTATGTTGAGGAATTTTCCTTCAATTCCTATTTTGGTAAGAGTTTTTATCATGAATGGGTGTTGGACTTTGTCAAATGCCTTTTCTGCATCAATTGATAAGATCATGTGGTTTTTGTCTTTTGTTTTATTTATGTGGTGGATTACATTAATGGTTTTTCTGATATTAAACCAGCCTTGCATACCTGGTATAAATCCCACTTGATCAGGGTGAATTATTTTTTTGATGTGTTGTTGGATTCTATTGGCTAGAATTTTGTTGAGGATTTTTGCATCAATGTTCATGAGGGATATAGGTCTATAATTTTCTTTTTTTGTAATGTCTTTACCTGGTTTTGGTATCAGGGAGATGGTGGCTTCATAGAATGAGTTGGGTAGTATTCCGTCATTTTCTATGCTTTGGAATACCTTTAGTAGTAGTGGTGTTAACTCTTCTCTGAAAGTTTGGTAGAACTCTGCAGTGAAGCCGTCCGGGCCAGGGCTTTTTTTTGTTGGGAGTTTTTTGATTACCGTTTCAATCTCTTTTTTTGTTATGGGTCTATTTAGTTGTTCTACTTCTGAATGTGTTAGTTTAGGTAGGTAGTGTTTTTCCAGGAATTCATCCATTTCTTCTAGGTTTTCAAATTTGTTAGAGTACAATTTTTCATAATAATCTGAAATGATTCTTTTAATTTCATTTGGTTCTGTTGTGATGTGGTCCTTCTCGTTTCTTATTCGGGTTATTTGTTTCCTTTCCTGTATTTCCTTAGTCAGTCTAGCCAATGGTTTATCAATTTTGTTAATTTTTTCAAAGAACCAGCTTTTGGCTTTGTTAATTCTTTCAATTGTTTTTCTGTTCTCGAATTCATTTAGTTCAGCTCTAATTTTTATTATTTGTTTTCTTCTGGTGCCTGATGGATTCTTTTGTTGCTCACTTTCTATTTGTTCAAGTTGTAGGGACAGTTCTCTGATTTTGGCTCTTTCTTCTTTTTGTATGTGTGCATTTATTGATATAAATTGGCCTCTGAGCACTGCTTTTGCTGTGTCCCAGAGGTTTTGATAGGAAGTATTTTCATTCTCGTTGCTTTCTATGAATTTCCTTATTCCCTCCTTGATGTCTTCTATAACCCAGTCTTTTTTCAGGAGGGTATTGCTCATTTTCCAAGTATTTGATTTCTTTTCCCTAGTTTTTCTGTTATTGATCTCTAGTTTTATTGCCTTGTGGTCTGAGAAGATGCTTTGTAATATTTCGATGTTTTGGACTCTGCAAAGGTTTGTTTTATGACCTAATATGTGGTCTATTCTAGAGAATGTTCCATGTGCACTAGAAAAAAAAGTATATTTTGCAGCAGTTGGGTGGAGAGTTCTGTATAAGTCAATGAGGTCAAGTTGGTTGATTGTTGTAATTAGATCTTCCGTGTCTCTGTTTAGCTTCTTACCGGATGTCCTGTCCTTCTCCGAAAGTGGTGTGTTGAAGTCTCCTACTATAATTGTGGAGGTATCTATCTCGCTTTTCAATTCTGTTAAAATTTGATTTATGTGTCTTGCAGCCTTGTCATTGGGTGCGTAAATATTTAATATGGTTATGTCTTCCTGATCAATTGTCCCTTTTATCATTATATAGTGTCCTTCTTTATCCTTTGTGGTGGATTTAAGTCTAAAGTCTATTTTGTCAGAAATTAATATTGCTACTCCTCTTCTTTTTTGCTTATTGTTTGCTTGATATACTTTTTTCCATCCTTTGAGTTTTAGTTTGTTTGTGTCTCTAAGTCTAATGTGTGTCTCTTGTAGGCAGCATATAGATGGATTGTGTTTCTTTATCCAGTCTGTGACTCTCTGTCTCTTTATTGGTGCATTTAGTCCATTTACATTCAGGGTAATTATAGATAAATAAGTTTTTAGTGCCGTCATTTTGATGCCTTTTTATGTGTGTTGTTGACAATTTCATTTTTCCACATACTTTTTTGTGCTGAGGCGTTTTTCTTAGTAAATTGTGAGATCCTCATTTTCATAGTGCTTGACTTTATGTTAGTTGAGTCGTTACGTTTTTCTTGGTTTTTATCTTGAGTTATAGAGTTGTTATACCTTTTTGTGGTTACCTTATTATTTACCCCTATTTTTCTAAGTAAAAACCTAACTTGTATTGTTCTATATCGCCTTGTATCACTCTCCATATGGCAGTTCAATGCCTCCTGTATTTAGTCCCTCTTTTTGATTATTGTGATCTTTTACCTATTGACTTCCATGATTCCCTGTTATGTGTATTTTTTTTTTTAATTAATCTTAATTTGTTTTTGTGATTTCCCTATTTGAGTTGATATCAGGACGTTCTGTTTTGTGACCTTGTGTTGTGCTGATATCTGATATTATTGGTTCTCTGACCAAACAATATCCTTTAGTATTTCTTGTAGCTTTGGTTTGGTTTTTGCAAATTCTCTAAACTTGTGTTTGTCTGTAAATATCTTAATTTCGCCTTCATATTTCAGAGAGAGTTTTGCTGGATATATGATCCTTGGCTGGCAGTTTTTCTCCTTCAGTGTTCTGTATATGTCGTCCCATTCCCTTCTTGCCTGCATGGTTTCTACTGAGTAGTCTGAACATATTCTTATTGATTCTCCCTTGAAGGAAACCTTTCTTTTCTCCCTGGCTGCTTTTAAAATTTTCTGTTTATCTTTGGTTTTGGTGAGTTTGATGATAATGTGTCTTGGTGTTTTTCTTTTTGTATCAATCTTAAATGGGGTTCGATGAGCATCTTGGATAGATATCCTTTCGTCTTTCATGATGTCAGGGAAGTTTTGTGTCAGGAGTTCTTCAACTATTTTCTCTGTGTTTTCTGTCCCCCCTCCCTGTTCTGGGACTCCAATCACCTGCAGGTTATCCTTCTTGATAGAGTCCCACATAATTCTTAGGGTTTCTTCATTTTTTTTAATTCTTTTATCTGATTTTTTTTCAGCTATGTTGGTGTTGATTCCCTGGTCCTCCAGATGTCCCAGTCTGCATTCTGATTGCTCAAGTCTGCTCCTCTGACTTCCTAGTGCGTTGTCTAATTCTGTAATTTTATTGTTAATCTTTTGGATTTCTACATATTGTCTCTCTATGGATTCTTGTGGCTTATTAATTTTTCCAATGTGTTCTTGAATAATCTTTTTGAGTTCTTCAACAGTTTTATCAGTGTGTTCCTTGGCTTTTTCTGCAGTTATCCTAATTTCATTTGTGATATCATTAAGCATTCTGTAAATTAGTTTTTTATATTCTGTATCTGATAATTCCAAGATTGTATCTTCATTTGGGAAAGATTTTGATTCTTTTGTTTGGGGGGTTGGAGAAGCTGTCATGGTCTGCTTCTTTAAGTGGGTTGATATGGATTGCTGTCTCCGAGCCATCACTGGAAAACTAGTTTTTCCAGAAAATCCGCTAAAAAAAAATGCAGTCAGATCCCTATCAGAGTTCTCCCTCTGGCTCAGGCTATTCAGATGTTTATGAAGCCGCCTGGGGAGGGTGGGGGAGGGAACAGAGAGATAGGAGAGTAGCACCTCAGAATATAGCCAGAGTTGCTTGTCTTGCTTGGAATGACTATTATATCTGAGATTCCCGCGGGGCGCGTCGCCTATGTGTGCTGGCTGTGTGGAGATTGCCCCCGGGGGGTCTGGCCCGCTGGAGTCACGGTCAGATCCTCCGCTTCCAGCCCCACGCCCAGCGTCAAGGCTCCCCTACTGGGACGGTGCACTCTTGACTCCAAAATCAGTCGCTGCCTCCCGGGGACTTCTCGTCCCTCCAGCCGCGTGGCCGTGCCACACCCGAGAAGCCAGTTGGGCCTCCTCCCGGGGTTAGTTCAGATGGGTGGAGCAGCTCCCCGTGCTTGTGCCGTGACCGAGTGTCCCGGCTGGGACGCTGTTCTCCCCGCTCCAATACCAGTCGCTGCCTCCCGGGGACTTCTCCTACCGGCTGCGTCGCACGCCGCCCGCGTGACCTGGCTGGTCCCCTCCCCGGGTTTAGTTCAGGGTGGTGGAACAACTCTCCGTGTTTATGCCGTACCTGCGTCCAGTCCAAATCCCTGTGGGACGGTTCCCCGGCTCGGACGCTGCTCTTTCTGCTCCAAGACCAGTTACTGCCGCCCATGGAACCGGCTGGTCCCCCTCCCGGGGTTAGTTCAGGGGGGTGGAGTAGCTCTCTGTGCTTGTGCCGTACCTGACTGGTACGCTGGCTCCAGGCTCTGGAAACAATCGCTGCTTCCCCGTATTAGTTTGTTCTCCGTCTCTAAATCTGTGTTTGTTGTTCAGGGTTCGTAGATTGTTATGTATGTGATCGATTCACTTGTTTTTCCGTGTCTTTGTTGTAAGAGGGATCCGAGGTAGCGTCTGCCTAGTCTGCCATCTTGGCTCCGCCTCTAGTCTTGTTTTGTTTTATGGACCTGTTCAATCTTTGGCTGAAGGGTGAACCTCAGGAGTGACTTCATTACTGAGCTGAAAAGGTGTCTGGGGGCCATACTCTCAGGGTTTCTCCAGTCTCTGTCAGGCCAGCAAGTCTCGTCTTTCTTTTTGAGTTTGAATTTTGTTCTACATTTTTCTCCATCTCTGTCCGGGACCCTCTACTGTGATCCCTGTCAGAGCAGTCAGTAGTGGTAGCTGTGCACCGTCTCGTTGTTCTGGACTCAGTCTTGTGGAGGCCATGGTAGATGTGGTCCATAAGTCCTTTGGACTAATCTTTCCCTTGTATCTTTAGTTTTCTGCATTCTTCCTTGGTCCTGAGGGGGTGAGACCAGTGGAGTATCCTAGATGGCTGTTCACAGGCTTTTAAGACCCCAGATGCTACTCACCAAAGTAGAACGTAGAACATCTTTATCTTTAGTTTTCTGCATTCTTTCTTGCTCCTGAAGGGGTAAGACTGGTGGAGTATCCTAGATGGCTGTCCACAGGCTTTTAAGACCCCAGATGCTACTCATCAAAGTAGACTGTAGAACATATTCTTTATAAACTATGTTATGCCAGGTGAGCTAGATATTCCCTGAGATCGTGGTCCTCACAGACCTTAGCCCAGCAATTTGGTCCCTCAGGGAGTTTGGATGTGTCTATGGAGCTACCATGACCTTGCCTTGTACAGGTTGTGCTGGCCTCCCCAGTACTGTGTACTGTATTACCCTTCACCAAAATTTCCATGTATCTATTGTCTATTAAGTGTTTTTCCATCCCTACCCCACCCGTCCCTTGTAACCACCAAAGATTGTTTCTTTTTGTATGTAAACCTTTTCATGAGTATTTACAGTAGTGGTCTCATACATCATTGTTCTTTATCGTTGCATGGTATTTTGTTGTGTGTTTTTACCATAATTTATTTATCCATTCATATGTTGATGAGCACTTATATTATTCCCATCTTTTTGCCGTTGTGAATAATCCTACAGTGAACATGGGTGTCTGTATGTCCGTTTGTATGATGGCTCTTATTTCTCTAGGATATGTTCCTAGGACTGGTATTCCTGGATCGTATGGTATTTCTATTTCTAGATTTTTAAGAAGGCACCAAATCATTTTCCATGGTGATCGTACCATTTTATATTCCTACTAGTAGTGTGTAAGAGTTCCAGTCTCCCTGCAGCCTCTCCAACATTTGTCATTTTCTTTTTTTTGATTAGTGCCAGCTACAGGGTCGCTATGAGTCGGAATCGACTCGATGGCCCTGGGTTTGGTTTTTGGTTGGTGTTGGGTGAGATGGTATCTCACTGAAGTTTTGATTTGCATGTCTCTAATGACTAATGATCACTAGCATTTCCTCCTGTGTCTGTTAGCTGCCTGCATGTCTTCTTTGGTGAAGTGTCTGTTCATGTCCTTTGCCCATTTTTTAATTGGAATTTTTGTCTTTTTGCTGTTAAGATGAAGTATTCTATAGATTTTAGAGATTAGACCCTTGTCAGATATGTTGTAAACAAAATTTTTTTCCTAGTCTGTAGGTTCTCTTTTTACTCTTTTGGTGAAGTCTTTTGATAAATATAAGTTTGTAATTTTTAGGAGTTCTTCATTACCTAGTTTATCTTCCGGTGTTTGTGCATTGTTAGTTATGCTTTGTATTGTGTTTATGCTGTATGTTAGGGCCCCTAGTGTTGTCTCTATTTTTTCTTCTATGATCTTTATAGTTTTAGGTTTTGCATTTAGGTCTTTGATCCATTTTGAGTTAGTCTTTGTGTATGGTGTGAAGTATGGGTCCTGTTTCATTTTTTTTTACAGATGGCTATCCTGTTTTGCCAGCACTATTTGTTAAAAAGACTGTCTTTTCCCCATTTAATGGATTACAAACTTTCTTAACATTGATTTCTTGCCTAACATAATCTGTTATTGCTGATACAGTTTGACTGAAACAGTATTTATAAAGTGAGACATATAAACATTCTTGATGTGGGAATTTAGTGATAGGTTGCATGCTGAGTCAAAACTAGTTGGAGTCCTTGAAATGTAAAGTTGACCATTAGTTAGGAAAGAGTGAAGATTAAATCAGCTGTAAGTCTGAAGTCTTTTGAAATGTAAACATCACTCATCAGGCTAAAAGGGGATCAGTTAGAGCCCAGGAATTCACTGGGTTAATTCTCCCAAAGCAGTTAAGGTAACACATTTATTTACACAACTTAAAGCTCAAATCTCTGCACTCTTTGTATTACAGACAGTCCAAACTTTTATACCTGCCATTGGCCTCCTTGTTTTAACAAACTTAGCTTCTACCTAGTTTAAAATTTACAAAGAACTAGCAGAAACACAGTGGAAAAATCCCAGTGAGTGAAAATTTAATCTGGGAATAAGGATGTGGAACCAAGACTTGGTATATACTTATCTTGGCTATGAAGTTATTTACAGGTTCTAACTTTAATTATCATATCGTTTCTATCTTCTAACCTCTGGTTGACCAAGGCACCTTCTCCAAGGCCAGCTTTGTGAACATTCTTAATAGGCACTGAGGAATTCTTTATCTAGGTCACAAATTCTGACTCTTGCCATCTTTGTTTTTCAAGGAATAAAACATTGGCAAAAAGGCTGAGTGGTTTCTTTAGAAGAATAGAAATGGAAATCTTAGTTTAATTCTGAGTAGATTTTTCAATTTAGATCTGAAGTCACCCAATTCAGATATGCCAGCACCTCAGTTTCTAAAATTCACATCCACAGTATCTGAAGGATGAAAGGAAAAAAGGAAAACTATTGTTTTATTCTCACCAGGTTGCCAGTGGAGGCACCCATCCAACATCCATGACCAGGGAATTTAAACACAATTGGGAGAAATTCCTGAAGACCTTAACTTTGGCACCATAGATTTACTATATCTAGAGGAAAAATATACCTAGGCATACTTT
The DNA here is from genome assembly GCF_024166365.1 of Elephas maximus indicus. NCBI lineage: Eukaryota > Metazoa > Chordata > Mammalia > Proboscidea > Elephantidae > Elephas > Elephas maximus. Next base: position 18,370,388 of record NC_064823.1, read on the forward strand.
CCCATCCCTCAGAAAGTGGCTGTAGAGACATTTTGATCTTCTTGCTAGGTTTAAAAATTGCAATGGTGGCAGTTCTCATCACCAGGACTTACTTGAGGTGTTTTCTTTACCCATATATTATCAAAACAACTGAATTTCCATATCCTCTTTGAGTCCTATGTTCTAATGCTCTGTGGTGAATCTTCTGTAGGTCCTGTTTAGTGACAGAGATTCCATGGTGCCCTGAAAGTGGGCACTTCCAGCCCGGTACCACAGTCCAGTGCTATGGAATTGTTTAGGCCTATGAAGCCTGTCTTTTAGGGAGGCCCTCTTGGTCAGGTCTATGTCAGCTCAGTTGGATAAGCACTCATTGGAATCCTGAACTGAAGGTGCTGTTGATGCTTTTGAGCTTGTAAGGGCATGGTAAGTGCCAGAACCTCTATCATGAACTTCCCAGCATTTTTCTCTGTGTTTTCTTTAGTTAATTTAACTTGCTGTTAAATATTAAAAAAAAAGTTAGGTTCCTTGGTGGCATAAACAGTTTGCACTCAACTGTCAACCTAAAGATTGGTGACTTGAACCCACCTAGTGGTATCATGGAAGAAAGGCCTGGCAATCTGCTTCCTTTAAGATTACAACCAAGAAAACCCTGTGGAGCAGTTCTACTGTAACACATAAGCTCACCATGAGTCAGAATCAACTCTATGGCAACAGGTTTGGTTTGGTTGGGTTTCTAAAATCAACCTCCCTTCTCTTAACAGTTTTAGAGCTAGTACTTTTTCAGGGTGTGATTGCCTTCCTTTGGTCTTTTCTCTGCTTTCTGGCCCAGATATTTGTTTTTATAACTTTAAAAAAAAAAAAAAAAACAATATAAGCTAGAACCTCACTAATGCTCTGAAGTGGAACACTTCTGTCTTGCTGTTAAAAGCAGCAAATATTTTTCCACCTCCTAATTTCTCAGAAGTATTTATTGTGTTCTAGTATGTTCAAGCTTTGCCTGTGATCAAGCTGTGACTCCTTGTTCTTTAAGTCCCCACTGTTGAACTAAGGCACTATTTGACTGAAACCACTCACCCATATAGTACTGACCCAATGACATAGACATTCACCTATGGACAAGGTGCCATAAGCTGCAGTGAGAATCCCACATGACAGCATCTGTGGGTTAAAACATTCTGCCTATCTTACAACAACCATAATCACAATAGTTTAAAGCCAACTGCATAACTGATAAAAGGAAATGCACACATACACACACAAGCCAGAAACCAATTATATGCCCCTGCAGGAAGACCCTCAACGTGATGGATTGACACAGTGGCTCCAACAGTGGGCTCGAGCGTAACAATTGTGAGCATGGTATAGGACCAGGCAGTGTTTCGTTCTGTTGTACATGAGATTGCTATGAGTTGGAACTGACTTGATGACACCTAACAACAACAACACATGCTACCGAGGAGCTCTGGTGGTGCAGTGGTTAAAGCACTAGACTGCCAGCAGAAAGGTCTGCGGTTAGAACCTACCAGCTGCTCTGTGGGAGAAAGATGTAGCAGTCTCTGTAAAGACTTATGGCCTTGGAAACCATATGGGGCACATCTACTCTGTCCTATAGGGTCACTGTTAGTTGTTTTTTGGGGTTTACACACTATCAGGTCTCAAAATGTTCTGCTACTTGCTAAAAAGCCTTGTTCCTACCAAAACCCCGCCGAACTGTTATTTTAGTCTGCAAATTTCACCCCCTGGCTGTTTCTCAAATGTACTACACTTAACACAACAAAGAAGATATGCTTGTTTGGTGCTATAAAACTAATTTTGCACTTAAACACAATTTCAGAATAAATCTACATAGCCATTGTTTGATAAAAAAAAAAACTAAATATTTCCAGTAGGGGGCCAAGATGGCAGAGTAATTGGGCACTTCTGGTGATCCCTTTTACAACAAAGATCCCAAAAAACGAGAGAAACGATTATATATCTGACAAGTTAGGAGTTCTGAACATCAAAGGCAAAGTTAGAAAATGGACTGAGTGGCAGGGGAAGGGAGAGATGGTTCAGAAGCGATGAGAAGTTGCCAGACCTGATTCAGCAGGAACCTCAGGCACGAACCCCTGGAGTGACCACGGCGGGGCTGGCAGTGGCATTCTGGAAGTGGTTTCCTCAGAGAGAGACAGCAAGCTGCATAGGCTAATCACACCTCTGGAACCAGAGAGGAATAGCACTCTTGGCAAAAGCTAAGTACTTGTGTTTATTTTACCTTACTGCCAGCCCCCAAGCTGGCTTCAGTGGCTGTCGATTTCCCTGGGCCTGAGATAGGTCTTGCTGCATGCCCTGAGCCATTCTCCTGGCCTTGGAGAAAGCATAAATTAACAACTGGGGGAAAAGATAATCTGCCAGCTCCACTAAGCTGGGGAGCTCAGGACAGAAGTGGCTCCTCTCCAGGCACAAACAGTCCATGGACTTTGAATATCATTCACCCCTGCATTGATCTGTGTGGGCCCATTTCAGAATAGTCCCTTGTTGGTGGACTGCAACTGTTTCAGCTGTGCAGTGGAGAGGTGAGTGTTTGATGTTTGACACTGTTTTGGCTATTAAACAGGGTCCTCACCTACCCACATCAGGGCCCTAAGGACTGGTGGCTCCACCCACATCATCTAGCCACCTGTGATGGGTCCAAGGATAAGTAGTACCTCCCAGTCCTTAAAACCAAAAGCATTCGGTGCCCATAGTCTGTCTGCAGAACCCACCCACCTGTGTGCTCTAGGGAACAGGGACATGCTTTTCTCACACTCGGGGATGGTTGTCAGCCCCCTGCCTTGTTCAGATCATGACCCAGTGTTGCAACCAGATACCTATACCTACATCAATCACCCCTGGCCCTCTAAGACTGCAGGACAGAGACTGTACCACACACTTGATGACCAGCTACGTGGACACCTGAGCTGAATCCATATAAGAAAAGTGAATGGATTCCTAGGCTCATATACCTGGTAACAGTTCTAGTCTTCTGGTGACAGGCAAAACACAGAACAAGCCAAGGAACACACAGATAAAGCAATTGAAGAAATTGAAAAGGTTATTCAAGAATATAATGAAAAATTTAATAAGCTGCAAGAATCCATAGAGACAGCAATCAGAAATTCAGAAGATTAACAACAAAATTACAGAATTAGACAACTCAATGGAAAGTAAGAGGAGCAGAATTGAGGAAGTGGAAGGCAGAATTAGTGAGATTGAAGATAAAATACTTGGCACCAATATAGTTGAATAAAAGTCAGATAAAAGAATTAAAAAAATGAAGAAACCTTAAGAATCCTGTGGGACTCTATCAAGAGAAAAAACCTACGAGCACCAGAACAGGGAGGGATAACAGAAAATACAGAGAGAATTGTTGAAGATTTGTTGGCAGAAAACTTCCCTGATATTGTGAAAGATAAGAAGCTATCTATCCAAGATGCTCATCAAACTCCACATAAGGTAGATGTGAAAAGAAAGTCACCAAGACATATTATAATCAAACTTGCCAAAACCAAAGATAAAGAGAGAATTTTAGGAGTGGCTAGGGATAAATGAAAAGTCACTTACAAAAGAAAGTCAGTAAGGATAAGCTCAAACTACTCGGCAGAAACCATGCAGGCAAGAAGGCAATGGGAAGACTTGTATAAAGCATTGATGGAGAAAAAATGTCAGCCAAGAATCATATATTCAGCAAAACTGTCTCTCAAATATGAAGGCAAAATTAGGACATTTCCAGATAAACAGACGTTTAGGGAATTCATAAAAACCAAACCAAAACTACAAGAAATACTAAAGAGAGTTTACTGGTTAGAAAATCAGTAATATCAGATATCAACCCAGGACTAGAACACAGGACAGAGCAACCAGGTGTCAACCCAGATAGAGAAATCACAAAAATAAATCAAGATAAAAAAATGCTCAAAACAGGGAAACAATGCTGTCATTATGTAAAAGGTGACAACATTAAATCAATGAAGAGGGACTAAAAAATATAGTCATAGATCTGTCATATGGAGAGGAAGTCAAAGCGATATAAAGAAATAAAAATTAGGTTTAAACTTAGAAAAATAGGGGGAAATATTGAGGTAACCAAAAAGGAATCTAATAATCCTAGTCATCAAAATAAAATACAAGAAAAAAATAAAGACTCAGCAAAGAAAAAAAAAATCAATAACAATGAATAAGAGAAAAGAAAACATGAAAAATTAAGTAGGAAAAAGAAACTGTCAACAACTGACAAAAAAATACATCAAAATGACAGCATTAAATTCATACCTATCTATAATTACACTGAATGTAAATGAACTAAATGCACCAATAAAGAGACAGAGAGTTGCAGAATGGATAAAAAAGCAAGATCTGTCTATATGCTGCCTACAAGAGACACAACTTAGACTTAGAGACATAAACTAAAACTCAAAGGATGGAAAAAAATGTATCAAGCAAATGACAAGAAAGGGCAAGAGTGGCAATATTAATTTCCAACAAAACATGTATAATGATTAAAGGGACAATATATCAGAAGGATCTAACCATATTAAATATTTATGCATCCAGTGACAGGGCTTCAAGATATAGAAAGCAAACTCTATCAGCATTGAAAAGTGAGATAGACAGCTCCACAATAGTATTAACAGACTCCAATACACCACTTTCAATGAAGGGCAGAACATCAAGTAAGAAGCTCAATAAAGACACAGAAGATCTAAATGCCACAAGCAACCAACTTCACTTCATAGACATATACAGAAGACTCCACCCAACAGTAGCCAAGTGTACTTTCTTTTCCAGCACATATGGAACATTCCCTAGAATGGACTACATATTAGGTCATAAAACAAGCCTTAAGAGAATCCAAAACATTGAAATATTACAAAGCATCTTCTCTGACCATAAGGCCATAAAAGTGGAAATCAGTACCAGAAAGAGCAGGGAAAAGAAATCAAAGAGTTGGAAACTGAACAATACCTTGCTCAAAAATGACTAGATTATAGAAGAAATTAAGGATGGAATAAAGGAATTCATAAAATCCAATGAGAATGAAACCACGTTCTATCAGAACCCTTGGGACACAGCTAAAGCAGTGGTCAGAGGTCAATTTATATCAATAAATATACACATACAAAAAGAAGAAAGGGACAGAATCAAAGAATTATTCCTATAACTTGAACAAATAGAAAGAGAGCAACAAAAGAAATCCTCAGGCACCAGAAGAAAGCATATAATAAAAATGAGAGCCGAATTAAATGAAATGGAGAACAGAAAAACAACTGACAGAGTTAACAAGACCAAAAGCTGTTTCTTTGAAAAAATTAACAAAATTGATAAACCATTGGCCAAACTGACAAAGGAAAAACAGGAGAGGAAGCAAATAATGTGAATAAAAAATAAGATGGATGGTATCATAACAGAGCTAACTGAAATTAAAAAAGAATCATATCAGATTATTATGAAAAATTGTATGCTGACAAATTTGAAAATCTAGAAGAAATGGATGAATTTCCAGAAACACACTACCTAACTAAACTAACACAAGCAGAGGTAGAACAACTAAATAAACTTATAACAAAAGAAGAGATTGAAAAGGTAACTGAAAAACCACAACAAAAAACAACCCTGGCCTGGACAACTTCACTGGAGAGTTCTACCAAACTTTCAGAGAAGAGTTAACACCATACTACTAAAGGTATTTCAGAGCATAGAAAAGGATGGAACACTCCCAAACTCATTCTGCAAAGCCAGCATGTCCCTGATAACAAAACCAGGTAAAGACACCCCCCAAAAAAAAAAAAAAAATTACGTACCTATATCCCTCATGAACTTAGATGCAAAAATCCTCAACAAAGTTCTAGCCAATAGAATTCAACAATGTATCAAAAAAAATAATTCACCATGACCAAGTGGGATTCATACCAGGTATGCAGGGATGGTTCAACATTAGAAAAACAATTAATGTAATCCATCACATAAATAAAACAAAAGACAAAAATCACATGATTTTATCAATTGATGCAGAAAAGGCATTTGACAAAGTCCAACACACATTCATGATAAAAACTCTCAGCAAGATAGGAATAGAAGGAAAATTCCTTAACATAATAAAAGGCATTTATACAAAGCCAACAGCCAGCATCATCCTAAATGGAGTCTGAAATCATTCCCCATGAGAATGGGCACCAGACAAGGATGCCCCTTATCACCACTCTTATTCAACATTGTGCTGGAGGTCCTAGCCAGAGCAATTAGGCTAGATAAAGAAATAAAGGGCATGCAGACTGGTCAGGAAGAAGTAAAATATCTCTATGTGCAGATGACATGATCTTATACACACAAAACCCTAAGGAATCCACAAGAAAACTTCTGAAACTAGTAGAGGAGTTCAGCAGTGTATCAGAATAGAAGATAAACATACAAAACCAGTTGGATTCCTCTCTACCAACAAAGAGAACATCGAAGAGGAAACCACCAAATCAATACCATTTACATTAGCCCCCAGGAAGATAAAATACTTAGGAATAAATCTAACCAGAGAAGTAAAAGACCTATACAAAGAAAACTACAAGACACTACTGCAAGAAACCAAAAGAGACCTATACCCACTATATGTGGAAAAACATACCTTGGTCATGGATAGAAGACTCAACATTGTAACAACGTCTATTCTACCAAAAGCGATCTATAGATACAATGCAATTCTGATCCAAATTCCAATGACATTTTTTAACGAGATAGAGAAACAAATCACCAACTTCATATGGAAGGGGAAAGAGACCCCAAATAAGTAAGCATTACTGAAAAAGAGGAATAAAGTCGGAGGCCTCACATTACCTGATTTTAGAACCACTCCTACAGTAGTCAAAACAGCCTGGTCCTGGTAAAACAACAGACTCATAGACCAATGGAAGAGAATTGAGAATCCAGACATAAATCCATCCACATATGAGCAGTTGATATTTGACAAAGGTGCAAAATCAGTTAAATGGGGAAAAGACAGCCTGTTTAACAAATGGTGCTGGCACAACTGGATATCCATCTGCAAAAAAGTGAAACAAGACCCATACCGCATACCATGCACAAAGATGAACTCAAAATGGATCAAAGACCTAAATAAACAATCTAAAATGGTAAAGATCAGGGAAGAAGAAATACGGACAATGCTAAGAGCCCTAATACATGGCATAAACAGTATACAAAACATTACTAGCAATGCACAAACACCAGAAGAGAAACTAGATAACTGGGAGCTCCTAAAAATCAAACTTATCCAAGGACTTCATCAAAAGAGTAAAAAGATTACCTACAGACTGAGAAAACGTTTTTAGCTATAACATTACCAATCAGCGTCTGATCTCTAAAATCTACATGATACTGCAAAAACTCAACCACAAAAAGATAGATAACCCAGTTTTAAAATGGGCAAAGGATATGAACAGGGACTTCACTAAAGAAGACATTCAGGTAGCTGACAGACACATGAGGAAATGCTCATGATCATTAGCCAATAGAGATATGCAAATTAAAACTACAGTGAAATTCCATCTCATTTCCATCTCACTCCAAAGAGGCTGGCATTAAAAAAAAAAAAACAGAATATTAAATATTAAAAAACACAGAATATTAAATGTTGTAGAGGTTTGGAGAGACTGGAACACTTATACACTGCTGGTGGGAATGTAAAAAGGTACAACCACTTCGGAAATTGATTTGGTGCTTCCTTACAAAGCTAGAGATAGAACCTACAATCCAGCAATCCCACTCCTTGAATGTATCCTAGAGAAATAAGAGCCTTTACACAAACAGATATATGCACACCCATGTTTATTGCAGCACTGTTTACAATAGCAAAAAGATGGAAGCAACCAAGGTGCCCATCAGTGGATGAATGGATAAAGTATGGTATGTTCACGCAATGGAATACTACGCATCGGTAAAGAACAATGATGAACCCGGGAAAGCTTTCTTAACATGGAGGAATCTGGAAGGCATTATGCTGAGTGAAATTAGTCAGTTGCAGAAGGACAAATATTGTATGAGACCACTATTATAAGAGCTCAAGAAATAGTTTAAACAGAGAAAAAATTATTCTTTGATGGTTACAAGAGTGGGGAAGGAGGGGGGTATTCACTAATTAGATAGCAGACAAGAACTATTTTAGGTGAAGGGAAAGACAACACGCAATACAGGAGAGGTCAGCACAACTGGGCTAAACCAAAAGCAAAGAAGTTTCCTGTATAAGCCGAATGCTTCAAAGGCCAGAGTAGCAGGGGTGGGGCTTTGGGGACCATAGTTTCAGGGGACACCTAGGTTAATTGGCAAAATAAAATCTATTAAGAAAACATCCTGCATCCCATTTTGGAGAGTGGGGTTTGGGGTCATAAACACTAGCAAGTGGTCATCTAAGATGCATCAGTTGGTCTCAACCCAGCAGGAGCAAAGAAGAATGAAGAACACCAAAGATACAAGGTAATTATGAGCCCAAGAGATAGAAAGGCTGACATAAATTAGAGACTACATCAGCTGGAGACCAGAAGAACTAGATGGTGTCTGGCTACAACGGATGACTGCGTTGACAGGGATCAGAACAGAGAATCCTGGATGGAGTAGGAGAGCAGTGGGATGCAGACTTCAAATTCTCACAAAAAGACCAGACTTAATGATCTGACTGAGACTAGCAGGACCCCAGAGGTCATGGTCCCCAGACCTTCTGTTAGCACAAGACAGGAACCATTCCCAAAGCCAGCTCTTCAGACAAGGATTGGACTGGACTATAAGATAGGAAATGATACCGGTGAGGAGTGAGCTTCTTGGCTTAAGTAGAGACATGATGCTATGTGGGCAGCTCCTGTCTGGAGGGGAGATGAGAAGGCAGAGGCAGACAGAAGATGGCTGAATGGACATGGAAATAGAGGATGGAGAGAAGGCGTGTGCTTGTCTTAGGAGGGGGAGAGCAATTCGGAGTATATATAAAAAAAAAAAAAAACCAAGACCAAAACCAAAACCATTCCCACTGCCGTCGAGTCGAATCCGACTCATAGCAACCCTGGAGGACAGAGTAGAACTGCCCCACAGAGTTTCCAAGGAGCACCTGGCAGATTCGAACTGCCGACCTCTTGGTTAGCAGCTGTAGCACTTAACCACTACGCCACCAGGGTTTAGGAGTATATAGCAAAAAAAAAAGGTGTATATAAATTTCTGTATAAGAGGCTGACTTGATTTGTAAATTTTCTCTTAAAGCATGAAAACAAAACAAAACAAAAAACAAATAAAAAAACAAAATATTTCAACCACTCTGTTACCTCATTCCAGGACAGAGTCTTCCTGTTCATGTTGAACCAGGAGATCACTGTACGTAAATCTTGTGTTGTAGTAGCTTAGAGGTCTTTGTGACTTTTTTATAAAGGTAACATGAACTTCCAAAGTTTGGACAATAGTAGCCACACCTATCCTTTTCCAAGTACCTGAACACGCTTGTTGTTTCTTGGTGCCATCGAGTTGATTTTGACTCATAGTGACCCTATGTGATAGAGTAGAACTGCCCCATAGGGTTTCCTTGGTTGTGGTCTTTAAGCAAGCAGATTGCCAGGACTTTCTCCTGCAGAGTTGCGAAGGCACTGGGTAGGCTCTAGTCAATCAACTTTTTGTTAGCAGTCGAGTGCTTAACCAACTCAGCATCAGGGCTCCTTTGAACACTCTTAACATGAGCTAAATAGAAAATATTTCAGAGAGCAGTTTCTTACCTTCTTGGAGGGTGAAAAGGCTGATCTGTGATTAGAAATAGTGAGTGAGTGAGTGAGTGAGTGAGAGACACACCAGTTGGCTCCTTTTCCCATAGATACAAATAGTATATAACACAGTCACTGGGTTGTGAGATGGCTAGAGCAGTGACATTTTATTTTTTTTTCTATTACTTAATACCCAGAATGTCTGCTGCAGAGTAGGTATGTGGTCAATCTTGGATAAATGAGCAAATGAATAAATGAAAGTAGCCCCTACATTGCTACATGTAAATGGAGTAGGGTTTTTTACAAAGAGTTTGCTTGATGGCCCAGGATTTGTTTTTTTGATTTTGTATTGGTGGGGGTTTTGGGGAATCTATAGTCCTAAGAGACTTAAAGGAGTTACTAGGTAGTATAAACAGTTAACATGCTTGGCTGCTAACTGAAAGAATAGTGGTTAGAGTCTACCCAGAGACACCTTGGAAGAAAGGCCTGGCAATATGCTTCTGGAAATCAGCTACTGAAAACCCTGTGGAGCACAGTTCTACCCTGATACACATGGGTCACCATAAGTCAGAGTAGACTTGACGGGAACTGGTGGTAAGAGGCTTAAAGAACCCATAGGTTCTATATTCTCAGTGCACTGAATATTCTTAAAATGAACCAAGGTGACAGTATATCCTTATTGTTAGTGCACAAAATTAGAGAAATTTGTGTAGGACATGCTACAGTGGCAATAATGGTACAGCAGAGGTTAAAGTCATAATGATTGAAAGACAACAACCCATCCCAAATCCAAAGAGTATAGGATTTAAAGCCAGACAGAGAATTTAATTCTTTCCAAATTTAGCTGTTAGGTAAGTCTTTGTTCCTTCCCTGAAACTCAGTTTCCTCATCTGTAAAATGGGATAATAATATTTTACAAATAAGGTTGTTGTAAAGATTAACTGAGATAATTTACTTTCAGTGTCTGAGTATGTAATACGGTACTCCCCCCTTATCTGCAGGCCATATGTTCCAAGACCCCTGTGGATGCCTGAAACCACTGGATAGTACTTATCATTGATTGAATTGTGTCCCCCAAAAATATGTGTGTCAATTTGGCTGGGCCATAATTCCCAGTATTGTGTGATTGCCCACCATTTTGTCATCTGATGTGATTTTCCTATGTGCTGTAAGTCCTACCTCTATAATATTAATGAGGTGGGATAGGTGACAGTTATGTTAATGAGGTAGGAATGAATGTGCAAGACTGGATTGTGCCTTAAGCCCATCTCTTTTGAGATATAAAAGAGAGAAACAAGCAGAGAGGCAGGGAACTCATACCACCAAGAAAGCAGCTCTGGGATGAGAGTGCATCCTTTGGACCCAGAGTTCCTGTGTGGAGAAGCTCCTAGTCCAGGGGGAGATTAATGACAAGGGCCTTCCTCCAGAACCGACAGAGAAAGCCTCCCCTGGAGCTGGCACCCTGAATTTGGACTTGAAGTCTACTAAACTGTGAGAGAATAAACTGTTAAAGTCTTCCACTTGTGGTATTTCTGTTATAGCAGCATGAGATGACTAAGACAGTACTGAACCCTATATATACTATGTTTTGTCCTATAATAAAGTTTAATTTATAAATTAGGCACAGTAAGAGATTAACAATAATAACTGATAATAAAATAGAACAATTTTAACAATATACTGTAATAAAATTTATGTGAATGACATAGTGGGTTGGGAAGAGATTTCAACACTCTATGTACTCATTTAACATTTTTGGGCCGAGGTTGACTGTGGGTAACTGAAACTGAGGAAGGTGGAGTTGCAGATAAGGGGGGATTACTGTACATGAATGTCAAGGTAGCATGAGTCTTAGTCTGAGTGTAACTGGACTCCAGATATGCCTAGTAAGCTGATTAAAAAAAAAAAAAAAAGAAAAAACTAACTGAAATTTACTTACGGAGACACCAGGAACCTCCTGGGAAACAGGATCATTTGAGTATGGTGAAAATCCTAATTTTTGAATAGTGGCACAGACATGAAAAGAGAAAGTGCAATGTCATGGAAAACTCTGCAGTGTTATGGGTATCAGGAGGACTTACAGCCCATCTTTCTTATACATTGAGTGGAGATATATTTTCTCCCACTTTACCACAGACCATTATGCATCATTGAAACCCTAGGACAGTGCTTCCCAACATTTTTTACATCATGGAAAATGAAGAAAATTATAATATTTGTACAGCATCCTGGGAGTACTGGAATGGATTCAGGGTCATCTTCATGGTACTTGATGAAGAAGTAAGATGAAGTCAAGGGTAAGGTTCATACACAGATTTATGCAGGGAGATCCTGTACATTTTTTAGAGATGGAAGGAAATTTTGGCTCTAAGCTATCTAATAAAAAAAATCTAATAGCCAACCCAAAATAGAAAACAGGATCAGTTACATGATTACAGCATTCATGGTGTAAAAATCAATATATATATATTTATATTTGGTATATATATATATTTGGTAGTAAGATCAGAGAAAAACATCTCCCAAGAATCTTCATAGGGAAGGCACTATGAAATATGGTAAAACAAATGTCCTCAACATTGTATTTATGATCAATACAGTGGTGGACTTCATAAGGATTTAAATAAAACCCATCAATGTAGCTTGACAACATTAACTGAAATCATTATTTAATAAAATAAATTCTACAGTATCTGTGTCTGGAGAGTTCAATGTATTACATCCTGGATGCAGAGTTTTTTGATGATCTGACCTAATCCAAAGATAGCTTTTAGGTTATTTAGAATATTTCTCAACCCCGACTTCAGACTAGTGGTTTTAAAAAATACAGATGCCTGGGCTCACCCCTAGAAACTCTGATTCCTTTGGTCTTGGATGGGCATAGGCATAGGTCTTAAAGAATGGATGGATGGCATTTTGGTGAGATAATCTTCCCTAAACATAATTTTTTTTTAAAACATAATTACCTGTACTGAATTTGTCATAGGTATGACAATAAATTTCCTGGTGTGTTTTCTGACAAATACCTGATTCTTAGCTATTTTATGATTTTAATCAAGTGAAAGCTTTAATAACAATCTGACCTTGCAGATAGGATTGGCATTAGGGTACAAAAATCGAGCAGCTCAACAAGAACACATGTCTAAGAGATTTGTGAACAGTGCCAAGATTCCCCTCAAGAATTTTGGGCCTGTTTTCATCCACATTTGAATGTGTAAACGAAGCTCCAAAATTTTAAGCCATTAATTATGGCTGCAGTTATCTGGAAGATTTTTAAAGCAGCTGTAACGAAATCCCCTCCTTGGACCATAACAAAATTATCAGTTAAGATCCGCTGCAAATTTTTCTTTGAGCAATGTGACTCTGTTTTACCGTCCAAGAAAAATGAATTTAAAATTATGCCTGTAAAAGTAAATGATATGAATCATTACTTGGTTACATTAACTATACATACAATAATAAATTCAAATTTAGGGGACACTTTATCACAAATAAAGAACCCTGGTGGTGAAGTGGCTAAGAGCTCAACTGCTAACCAAAAAATCGGCAATTCGAATCCACCAGCTGCTGCTTGGAAACCCTATGAGGCAATTCTGCTCTGTCCTGTAGGGTCACTAGGAGTCAGACTGACTGAGCTGCAACTGGTTTAATATTTTTTTAAATCACAAATATTAACTGGTTTTACATATGTTGATTGTTGCCTCTGTTTCAGTTACTACCCGTAGGTGGCTTTAAGGTACAAGAATTTATTTTCTCACAGTTTTGGAGGCTAGAGGTCCAAATCAGGGCATTAGATGGGGGGAAAGGAGGCAGTAATTCCTTGTCAGTAGCCAGGGGTTTGTAGAGGGATCTTCACACAGCATCTGCCTTCCCCCGTGTTCTGCTCTTTTTATAAGACACCACTCAGAAGCGATTAGGTTTAGGGCCCACCTTACCTCTCCATGAGGTATGAACTCATTAATGTAACAGAAGAAAACCCCTATTTCCAAACAGGATCATACAGGTACAGGTATCAGGATTTCAGCATAATTTTAGGGAGACACAATTCAATCCGGAGCAACTTCCTTGTGGGAAGAAATTAGTTAAAAGATCCAGTTGTCTGTTAAATCTTTCTGTAATTAATGATAATAAAACCATTCCATCTGCACACAAGAGAGCTTTTAAAACACATATGCTGGCTTTATTGAGATATAATTCACAATTTACCCGTTTAACTTGTACAGTGGTTGGCAGCTATGGTAAAAAAATTTGAATTTTGTCCCAAATGGAAACCAGTGGAAGGTTTTAAATGGGACTGACATGATCTGTTTTATGTTTTAAAAGATCATGCTGGCTCCTGTGTGGAAAACATACTGTAGGGAGTCAAGAACGGATCTGGGGAGACTAAATTAAAGGTATAGTAGCAGTCCAAAGAAACAAACAAGAACCCGTTGCAACCCTATAGGACAGAGTAGAACTGCCCCATATGGCTTCCAAGGGGCAGCTGGTGGATTCAAACTTCCGACCTTTTGGTTAGCAGCCAACTTCTTAACCACTGCACTACCAGGGCTCTAGTAGCAGTCCAAGTGAGGGAAAATAGTGACTGGATCAGAGTATAATAGTGAAAATGGAGGGAAATGAATGCATTCAGGATATTGGTGGTAGAGTCGGAAGGACTTGCTAATGGCCTGGATATAAATGAGGAAAAGAGAGGAATCGGAGCTTTTTGGCCTGAACAACTTGGCGGATGTTGTGACCGTAGATGATTTGTGTAATTATTTTTTACTTGGGTGTCTCCAGTACCAGTCTGTGAACTTGGTGATGGCGTGACGAGCTTCTCATTCACTCTTGTATCTTAAGGACTTAGCAAATGCTGAGTCAGGGTGAGCAAGAAAAATCAGCGATAATAACGCCATTGGGTAAGTAAGAAAACAGAGAGAGATATCTAATTCAGCCTAGGGTAATGAGAAAATGCTTGTAAGAAAGAATGCTTGAACTGACTTATAAAGGCAAGCAGGGAGTGAGGGAAGGGCAAATTTATAATTTAAATAAAATCCTTTGCTATGATTTCTAAACTAGCCTTATAAACAAAAAATGAGTTTCTTCCTTCACAAAACCAAGCCCCTCCTTGATGGCCACTTATTTTTTGAAAGAAAAGGTGATACTGGTTGAACCTGCTATATCCCAGTGGGCCCAAATGAGTTGGTAGAATGTGGATACATACGACCTTGAAGGTTGCAATGAGCTCTGCCAAATCTGGGCAGCTTTTCCTTGCGTGGTCATAAAAGTAACAGTAGTTAGAACATGTGTTTACTGTTCAAATTTATATAGGTATTCTATTTTTGATTTGAATGTTCTTTCTGTTTATCAGCAGTGTTGGCCTTAGGTTGTATGTCCTTAAAAGTCAGAGCCTGCGTTAGTTTTCTGTTACAATACCTGATGTAATGTATCATACTTACGTAGATGTTAGGTCCCTGAGTGGACCAAAAATGTTTTGTGCTTGACTACTAAAGTAGGGGTTGACAGTTCAAGCCAACATAGCAGTGCCACGGACGAAAGGCCTGGTGATGCACTTCTGAAAGATCATTGTCATTGAAAACTCCCTGGAGCACAGTTCTACTCTGAAACACATGGGGTCACCATGAGTCAGAACTGACTAGATGGCAATAGTTTTTTTAAATTTAATTTTAATGTTGATGTTAAATAAGTTTATTTTGTAGTGACGTTTTCCTGTCTAGCTCTGCTTTGGCTCTCTGTAGTGATTCTATTTTGTAACAAAGTCATTTTGAGATACCCCAACTCTTTTGTTTTAAAAAAATTTAAGAAGTTGAAATAATAGTGCAATGAACACCTGTGTACACTACACTTAAATTTACCAGTTTTTAATGTTTTGAGACCTTCACTTTATCTCTGCATGGACACACACACACATTCACCCTTTAAAAAAAAATAAAAGTTAAGTTGCAGGTACGACATTTCACCCCTAAGGACTTCAGCATGAATCCTCTAGGAACAAGGTCATACTCCTACATAAGCTCGAAACCATTATTAAACCCAAGAAATTTAACTTCGAATCAGTAATTTATTGTAAAGTCAATATTCGCATTTCTTCCATTGTAACACAAATATCTTTTATAATATTTGCCCATCAAGGATCATACATTGCATTTGGTTTAGAGGTATCATTGTGTGTTAAATCTATTGTATATCTTGTCTTCTGTTACGGAGTCATTTACAGTCTTTATGTGTAACTTATTTTGACCTTCTTGAGAAGAGGGTGTGACATTTATTAACTATATGGTAAAATAAGCTGGTTTTCCAGCTGCTGGATAGCCCTGAAGGTTAACTATGAAAATGACTTTTCCAGTAACCAAGTGAGCTGAACTGTTGCTTTTAAAACTGTTTTTAGTGCTTCTTTCCCAGTGTTTGGACTTTTCACTAAGCATTAGTCATTTCTTAATAAAAATACATTTTGTTTGCAGGTCTTAATGTTATCCTCATAATAACATGAAAAATTTCATCAGGTTCAACTAATTGTGGCTCTAGGAAAAAAAAAAAGAGAGAAAAAGAGAAGTTTGAAATGAAACGCTGAATTCCTCCTCCCTAAAGTTAATATATTACATAAGTACTAAATGCTCTGACAGTTTTTAGAGTTTCATAATTTTAAAAACTGATGTCAGAGAAAAAATGTTGAAATGGTATTGAGAACATCAGATTTGTTGAAAAGCGCCCTTGCCCAATTATGATAGTCTTTATTTAACCAAATATTTCTCTATCAATGTACGAAATTTGCAGTTCTTTATTCTTTTTGAGTGGCTAGTTCAATGCTACATTAATTATCCAATGTTAACTTCCAAAAGGGTCCCTTTAATCTGGTTATTTCATAGTCTTCAAATGCATAGTTTAATTGTTTAAGGTCTCAGCATGAGTGAAAGAAGGGAGGATTAGGTCACTAGTGGCTACAAAGTATTTATATCTTGATGGTATTTATTATTTTACTAAAAGTGCTCAACATTATTATTTGAGCCAAATTGGATGTGGCCGTTTGCTCTTTTGTGTTCTCCTCACTTGCATGTTTTTTCTTTCCAACTTTTTCAATGCTCTTTGAAGCTGTATCCTTTTCTATTTTTTGCATTTTCCTGAAATATATTTTTTATGAGTTATATACTTAGCTTTTACAGTTTTTCATTTTTCTTCTCTTCCAGCTCATCTCCAAGCTATTTTATTGTTTGCATTCATGGGAATTTCTTCCCCTCAAGTCTTTTAAGGTACGTCAACCTGCTTTAAACTTTCCTTCTCAGAATAATTATCTGTGGAAATGTTATTAAAATTTATCCCAAACTCTCTTGTGCTCTATCTCTAATGGTTTGAATTGCTCATATGCTGAAAAATCTTTGGCTAATGAAAACAATCTTTTTCTACTTCTCTAATTTAACTCTTTCCTTATTTTTGGTATAAATGGTATGCCAGCCACTTTTTAGGCCTCTGCACCTCAGAGGTAAGGCTTTATTCTGATTCTAATGCACTTAGTTAGTATCTAGGTGGGACCCTTTTGAAATGGGTAAAGCTAAGCCGACCGGAATTGGAGCCTCATTGTTGTGTAGGTTGAGTATTCTATTAGGTGATGCTTCCTGGATGCCTTTGAAGAACTTTTGCCTTTTTTCCCTTTATTTCTGTGCAATAAGATTTGCAAGCATAATTATGGCTTCCCTGTGTGATAGTTTGGGAGCCCTGGTGGATTTGTTTTGGTTTTTCTGTGTCATGTTTGGAAAACCAGAGGTTCCCCATGTAAAAAAAAATGGAAAGACGCCTACAATAAATTACTTATTTAGTTCTCTTTGGTATATTGTCATGCCAGAGATGGGTGGAGCCATAGTGCCACTGGTCTCATTGGTGACTTGTATTACCAGATCATATTTTTCAAAATCCATATTACCAACTAAAAATGTAGACACACTCAAATGATAAGCATGCATTCCAATACTGAAAACGCATGCCATCAAAAAAAAAAAAAAAAAAAAGGAAAAAAAAATCCCCAAAACTTAAGGAGAAAAAAATGTAGTAACGAATTAACGGGCCTGACTCTGCTTAAGGCTTTCTCTTCCTACTCCACTCCACCCTAGCCCTGACCTAGTGTGACCGTACGCTAGGCCTCATTGTTCATCACAAGTAAATTTCCATCTCCGAGATCTCCAGAATTTGTGGAATTGACGTTTTGTTTATTGCCCATTCCAGCGAGCCTGTATTGTCCCCTCAGTGAAATGTTCAACCACTCTGCCCCTCTAAATTCTCTTCGATTTCTATGTGCTTAGCTTCCAAAACTAAGCCTGTCTTGCCTGCACTTTCTTGAAAACTATGTTTTCATTTGCCTACAAGCATATCCATTAGTTTATCCTGACAGTAACTCAAGTTCAGTGTGTCCAAACTAGCACTCATCCTTAGTTACCCCAGGTGAGAACAAGAACTGCGTTTATTTGGCTTACTGCTGCATTCTTCATGTCTGGTACTTACTGTGTACTAAGTGCGTTCTTGTTGGATGAATGAACAAATGAAATATTTTCCTCAACTAATCTGATTTCCCTTCCCAACTTCCCTATCTCCTTCCCAACATCACACCCTACAAACCGGCAAAGAAGATGTAAAAAACTTTTGTATTTCAGAGTTTTAGGCTCAATAAAGAGGATTAAGTTTTGGATTAAGCTCCCAAATAAGGAGGAGATAGAAGCCTGGCTTGAGACAGGTAAGGTACAAGGGCTCTAATCCTGGAGAATATGGGTTATTTTGGGGAATTTCCCTTAAGGTAGAGGAAGGGGGTGGTGTTTTGGGAGTTGTTTCTCATGTCGAGCCCCTAAGAGGTGACAGAACCCCTGAGGAGGTGGCAGAGAGGCACACGGGTGGAGGGAACATCAGGATTCTTGTTCTTTAGCTTTTTTTTCCTCGATGGCCTTGAAGCTGCAGTAAACGACTACTGTAAGTATGACACAGGTGCATATTTTCAGTGACGGTGAATATGCAATTTTACATTCTGATTTCATCGTGTAGCATTAGACAATAATAATTTCCATGCTCTTATATAGTTTATATGATGAAGATTCTAACTTGGATGCTTGATACTCATTGAGTGGATATTCCATACTTATAACAGTTTCTTTAATTATTACACATTTAGGCTAGGTCAATTTTTCCCATTTTAAAATGAAACTATAATGGATGTCTTAATATATCTTTCTTCTCATGGGTTACTTTTTTCAACATTTTTGTAACCATATTTCCTTAAAGCTTTGTTTAAAGTCTAAGTAAGTCCGAATGATGTTTTAAGTTGGACTCATCCTGCTTTTCCCTGAAGAGTTTCTGTTTCTGTCATTGTGTCAATGTTCAGAAAGCCTTAAGGTCAACTCCTTCCAAGTCTCTCATATTCTGAAATGCTTGTTTTTCAGCCACTATGGATTCAATAATTTTAGTTTCTTAGATATTTATTTCAATCCACACATCACTGAGTAGTTACTGGCATTGAATATAGAGCCAGATGTTTAAATCAAATACAACCCAGCAACATCTACTTTATTTTTTTGTTTTGGACAGTTATTTAATTATTTAGCTCCAGAGAGCCTGATTTTTCTTATCCATTATGAAGTTTTTTAAATATGAAATCTACACGTGTGAGGTAGTTGGCAAACCTTGCCTTATTCTTATGTTTGTGTTGTAGATTCTGATGATCTTTATTACTGTTTTTATACTTTAATTTAATAAATATTTTTATTTTTTTAAAAAGCAATGCATACACATGATGAAAGGAGACCCGGTAGCACAGTGGGTAAGTGCTCAGCTGCTAACTGAAAGGTTGGCCATTTGAACCCACTAGCTGCTCTGAGGGAGAAAGATGTGGCATTCTGCTTCCGTAAAGATTACAGCCTTGGAAACCTTACCAGGCAGTTCTACTTTGTCCTGTAGTGTTGCCAGGAGTTGGAATCGCTCAATGGCAGTGGGTGGACATATGATGAAAAATCTAGACATTATAAAAGAATATACAGTAAAATAAAGCCTTCTAGTTCTTCTCCTTAGAGGCAACTATTATGGCACTGATAGTATACTTTTTATAATGAAATTCATAAATTGCTGTGAAGGTGTGAGGCCCTAAATTCATCCATCTGAACTGCTAAAGTATTTTACAACATATTTGGAATGAAATGGAAATCTATTACAGAGCTCTATCATTCTCTTAACTTTTTAGCTGGTATCATCTTTGTATTTGGCAGAAGTATTATTGTTCTTTTTTTTTTGTGTTTGGAGAATGTAATTTTGACAGCTCCTGAGGGGAACAGAATTTACCGAGACAGTTTATATTCTTAAAATGCAATAACTTGTTATGTCAGAAGCTGCTTTGAAATGCCAGAACATATTTCCTCTTTCTCTGTATTTCTTCCTTCATAATTGCCATAAACAATGCAAGCTGTATTAGATAAACCATATAATTATTTACATGTAATGTTTGATGGAATGGCTTTTAAACAAGTCAGACATACAGTCAAATGGTAAAATGTTTATTTATTTATTTTTCTTTGAATCAGGGGAACATGGGAAGACAGCATTGACCTCGGTGTGAAAGAGCCCTCCCCTGGTTGGGGAAATGGCAGGAAACACAGCAGCCATGCTAATACTACTTCTATTGCTGCCTCAACCTTCTAGAAGTACAGTGCTTGATAATTTATAAAGGAATTCTCTCTCAAATCCTTCTATGAAATTTGTTGAGTGAGAAGTAATTAAATAAAAACTTAACAAATAAGACCTTCACATTTTTTTCTTCCTTGATGCTCACAAATTCCCTGTGACTTAGATATACATTTTTGAAGCTTATGGGCTCCTCATTCCAAGGATCAATACGGTATGATTTCATGATAGTTATAGTTGTTAATTTCATGATAGTAATGTTGCTGTTGTTAGGTGCCATCGAGTTGGTTCCGAATCATAGTGACCCTATGTACAACGGCATGAAACATTGCGCAGTCCTGCGCCATCCTTATAATTGTTGCTATGTTTGAGACCACTGTTGCAACCACCATGTCAAGCCATCTCATTGAGGATCTTCCTCTCTTTTACTGACCCTCTATTTTCCAAGCATGATGTCCTTCTCCAGGGACTGGTCCCTCCTGAAAACATGTCCAAAGTATGTGAGATGAAGTGTCACCATCCTTGCTTCTAAGGAGCATTCCTGGCTGTGCTTCTTCCAAGAAAGATTTGTTCATTCTTCTGTCAGTCCACAGTATATTCAATATACTTCGCCAACACCAGAATTCAAAGGCGTCAATTCTTTGGTCTTCCTTATTCATTGTCCAGCTTTCTTATGCATATGAGGCAATTGAAAACACCGTGCTTGGGTCAGGCACACCTTAGTCTTCAAGGTGACATCTTTGCTTTTTAATACTTTAAAGAGGTCTTTTGCAGCAGATTTGCCTAAAGCATTATGTTGTTTGATTTCTTGACTGCTGCTTCCATGAGCTTTGATTGTGGATCCAAGTAAAATGAAATCCTTGACAACTTCAATTGTTTCTCTGTTTATCATGATGTTGCATATTGGTCCAGTTGTGAGGATTTTTGTTTTCTTTATGCTGAGATGTAATCTATACTGAAGACTGTAGCCTTTGACCTTCATCAGTGAAAGCTTCAAGTCCTCTTCACTTTCAGTAAGCAAGGTTGTTTCATCTGCATATTGCAGGTTATGGAGTCTTCCTCTAATTCCAATGCCATGTTCTTCTTTATATAGTCCAGCTTCTTGGATTATTTGCTCAGCATACAGATTGAATAAGTATGGTGAAAGGATACAATCCTGATACACACCTTTCCTGATTTTAAAGCACTCAGTATCCTTTTGTTCTGTTGGAACATCTGCCTCTTGATGTATGTACAAGTTCCATATGAGTCCAATTAAGTGTTCTAGAATTCCCATTCTTTGAAATGTTATCCATAATTTGTCATGACCCGCATAGTCGAATGCCTTTGCAGAGTCAATAAAACACATGTAAACATCTTTCTGATATTCTCTGCTTTTAGCCTAGATCCATCTGACATCAACAATGCTATCTTTCCTTCTATGTCTTCTTCAGGATCCAGCTTGAATTTCTCACAGTTCCCTGTCAATGTACTCCTGCAACAGGTTTTGAATTATCTTCAGCAAAATTTTACTTTGTTTTTTTTTTCTCTCTCCACTTATAGTCTCTACTTTGCATTGGTAGTGTTGACCTATACCCAATCCCAAATAGACTCCTCAAAACATTGATTGTTATTTTAGTCAATATTTTGGAGTGAGCATTTATCTTCAGTCCCTTCATCTTTCACTTGAAAACTAGATAGTTCTTTTTAAACAATGAAGATATCTCAAGGTGGTAGAATTGTTGACATTTTTATTTGAACTAATAGCAGGGCAAGACCTCATTAGACATAACCTCATAACATAAACATACAAGAAAAAGAAAATAAAGAGTGGAAGAAAGTTTAATATACAATTTGAGTGACACTCACAGTGTCTTGTTTGGGGTAACAAAAAACCAAACCCATTGCTGGTGAGTCAATTCTGGCTTATAGTGGCTGTATAGGACAGAGCAGAACTGCCCCATAGGGTTTCCAAGGAGTGGCTGGTGGATTTCAGCTGCTGACCTTTTGGTTAGCAGCCGAACTCTTAACCACTGCACCACCAGGGCTCCTTGTTTGGGGTGGGGGTATATATATTTATATTTTAGGAAACATTATTTTATATATAAATGCACTTAATATATAATATATTTAATATCAGTTAAATAATTAAATATATATATGTATTTATATAAATGTATCATTTAAATTTTGTTAATATATTTCAATCAATATATTTACATAAAACATCTTAATACATAAAATATGAATATTTTATATATGTATATACAGTAAAACCTGCAAAAGCTGGAATGTGTGTAAGGTGGGAACCTGTCAGAGAAGGAAAACGCAAATTTTTCCACTCATAGAGAGCAATAGTTAAGTGGTAACACTGCACCCTGTCAAAGGCGGAAAACTTTCAAGACCTGGAAAAACAAGGCTATGCTGTTGAATTCCGGCTGTCACAGATTTCACTGTTTCTCTATCTCTTTATCTACATCTCTTATCTCTATGTCTCTCTGTATCTAGAGCCCTGGTGGAAAAATGCTTGGCTGCTAACCAAAGGATCTATGGTTGGAACGCACCAGCTGCTTCTAGGGAGAAAAATGTGGCAGTCTGCTTCAGTAAAGATTACAGTCTTGGAAATCCTATGCGGCAGTTCTAGCCTGTCCTGTAGGATTGCTATGAGTCGGAATTGACTCAATGGCAACTTATGTATTTATTTTTTTGAATTTCACATAGGCTAGTAATGCCTTAAAACAAAACAAAACGAAAAGGAAATACGGTAAAACTTGTGAAAGCCAGAACCTCTTACAGGTTTCACTGTATATTCTTGACTGATATGGTGTTGTATGTAAGTGTGCCTGAAGACTTGAGAAGGTAAAATTGGTTTATTAAGTTATTTAGAGGTATTTCAATCAGGAGTGGTTTAGTGAACAGGCTTCTTCCTAGAAAGCTATCATGCCATCTTTCCTCTGTGGACCCAAGTCTAGTTACATCAGTATTCTCTACAAATCAAGGTGTTGGGGGCGGGTGGGTGGTGGTGAGCTTAATTATTTTGGTGACAGAGGTGCTATAAAGCTGAGGGAGGTCCCTTGGCACAGGAGAGGGAAGGAGAGCAGAGAGAATAAGAAGCCTGTGATTCAGGCTGTTTATTAACATTGCCTTTCTGTGGAAAAGATCCTTCACCCTGTCATTTGGCATGGAACTGGCAGCTGGAGTGTTGTCTCTGACCCCTAAAAGCCAGGCAAACGAGGGTGTTGAAGGATGGGCTCGGCTGCACTCCAGCTGCCTCATGCCCTGAATAAAAGTCACAAAGAGGCTCATACACACCACTAAGCAGGACTGCAATGAGGGCCTGAAGTTTTTAACTGCTGGTTTGTTGGCTGTTTCCAAAGGACTAATTGTTAAGAAGCAGTAAGGGCCATGGTGATGGAAATTATTATTATTTAAAGATTGCCAACAAGACTGTTTGAAAAAGTGTTGGGTAGGGGTTTTCTTTTAGAAGTACGGCTATAGCTGAGGTTGAAACCAAACAGTATCAAAGGTTTGCTTTCTCCTGGATAGCTGTGTGGCTGTGGGCTTATTGGGTCATACCTCCATCCCCAGGGCACTGTGGCAGGGCTTGAAGTTCTGTAATACAGTGCCTGGTGTCATGGGAGGGATGGAAGATGGCAACTCAGAGAGTACTGTATATGGCTGGATATCCCACTGCAGTGCGTGAGTGATTGTTGAGACATGTTCAGGCATTGCTCCATCTCCTTCCATTTGGGCCAGGGTGCCTGGATAGAGGATAAAGAATTATGTCAGAATTTACTTGGTGATAATGAAACAACCCAATTTAGTTGTCTTCTAAAACTCTGCTATAGCTGACATGGATCTCTACTGGCAGAAGAAAAGAAAATGTTATGGAACATGAAAATGATAGAAGGAAACACCCTGTTTATCTTTCCCATTTCTTTCAGAAGTTAAGTGTTTGGGTGTTTAACATTTTGCAGGGCAACTCTGATCTTTCTCAGATATGACCTTCTACTCCATTCTGTCAAAGGTCCAGTTCCCCCCAGGGTTTCTTATCATCTTCAAACACCTATTGAGCGTTTCTCTATCATGGTGTTTTCTTGAAGTTTCTACCAGGATGTGTGAAACGTCTGGTGGGTCACAGTTCTTTTAAGAATTTTTGGGATGATTTAATACTTAAAGAGTAACTTATAGGAACCTCAGATCACTTTTTGAGGCCTTTCTTGTCTGCCAATTCAAGTCGGCATCATTAATTAAGAATTATGGTGAGTCCTGCATGAGACTTGGGCCTGAAGAAATTTAGGGGATCACATGGATTTCACGTATATTAAGCAATTAGGAAACATTACAAGGAAATATAAATTTAAGGGCTCATTTGTGTTGTACAGGCTGTTACATGCAGGGTAGATCAGTGTAACTGAATGTGAGTCCTGGATCCATCATACTGGGCAAATCACAACCTCTCTAAACCTCCTTTGTATAATAGGAATACTGTGAACTCTCTCTGTAACACACACGAAAGGCCAAATGCATTGCAGGTACTCAATACACATCAGATCAACGTAGGATGGTCTTAAGAGGAGGTAGAGAAATGTGAACTGGCTGATGAAGGATGGGGAAGACTTGATTAGCAGAGTGGAGTGATGAGTACATTAGTGAGGAGGTGGGAGGGAGAATGTGGGTGAACATAGGCAGCTGTGGATGGTTTAGGTGTGGCGCTGGCTTGACCAATGTGGAGTGCTGTGCAGAAAAGTGAGATAAGGTGAAATGAAAAAGAAGGATTCACATGACCAGTTAAGAAGTTGATTAGATCTAATAAGCAACTGAACATGGGTGTTCATACTTGAGTAGGACAGAATAAAGGTGTTATTTAGAAAGATCTTTGAAGTATGCAGAACTAATGAAGCAGCCCTATGAGGAAGTACTATTATTATCCTTAGTTTGGAAGAAGTTTAAAAAAAAAAAACTTTGTATTTATTATGTAAATATAATAATAACACTAAATGGCTATCAAAATGAAAGAAAAAAATTAATTCATGATTCAGCCATCCAAACAAATTAGACTGTTTTCATTCCCCCATGTTTCCAGTTGGTTTTGGTTTTTCTCCCAAGAGATGGAGTATTGTTGTGAATATAATTGAATTAATTTCTGTCCAGGGCTTTAAGCAGTACCTGGCACAGAGTTAGCACTCAATACATGCCAGTTATCATTTTTACCTAAATACAGATCAAGGCTTCATAGAATAAAAGAGACAGTCCATGTTAACAGGCAGCTTAAGTAAGGGATCTTTGGCAGGCGAATTTTGTGAACTTTCTATTTTCTCTCAGAAACCCCGGTGGTGTAGTGGTTAAGTGCTATGGCTGCTAACCAAAAGGTCGGCAGTTCAAATCCACCAGGCACTCCTTGGAAACCCTATGGGGCAGTTCTACTTTGTCCTATAGGATCGCTGTGAATCGGAATTGACTCGACAGCAATGGGTTGTTTTGGTTATTTTCTCTCACAACTTTGTAATGTTCCATGTACAAGTTAAACACAAAGAGAACTCCTAATTTTTTCCAGAATGAAATGAGGTATGGCCAATATGCAAGTTATTTGCTATTTGAAACTAAGCTCTTTGGTGGCCTGTCAGAACTGTGCTCTCACTAACCTGCAAACGGTGGGAGAGAAAGGACAAACAATAAGCTTATTACAAAAAAATATATGTTCTATTCAGTGGTCAGTTTGTGATTGGGATTTGTTGTTGGCTTAAAATATAGGTCTAGTTACATACTTTTCCTAGAAAAGGGATGGATTTATTTTTTGATTGTTACATTCTTGACAGTTTTATTTTATAGGGTAAATACTCAAGATTTTTGTGCGTTCGAAGAGTGAGTCAGGCAGTTTATGTCAAAAGTCCTCATTCTTACGCTTTCCTGGCGGGGAAAGGGGGAGTTAGAAAACGAGCATGTTTTATCAGTTACTCAGTTCGCAATAATTTATTTCTGGACTAGTAAAACTGTGAACTCTTCTCTAACGGCTAACCCTGAGTTATTTTTCAAACAAACCTTTCTGTTCGTGTTTCTAAAATCTCAGCCGTTGAAACCACTTGGATAGACTCATTATTTTTCAAGTATTGAGGTCTAAGTTGTTGAATAAGCAAGACTAACCTTTGACATGAAAGAAAGTTTAGAGGAAAGAGGGATTTCATTTGCTTTTCATTTTCAAGACCATGTCTTGTAGTATGGATTTATCAAGAACATGAGTCACATTTTTCACACCTCTGTGTCCTTTGGGACATAAACATTCAGGTAGATCTGCAGGCACAAAGACTGCTCTGTGCTGAGGAAAATAATAAAAAAAAAAAAATTAAGAATTTGGAATGGAAAATAAAACTCCTTTGTGCATTCTTTATATAAGTCAATAAGCTTTGTGGGCTTTTGGGTCTTCTCAAATCTCCTCGAAGGCATTTGTGGAACAATTATAGTGGCTGGACTTGCCATTATACTCTTTCTGGGGAGCCTGGGAGGAAAGAAGGTTCATTTACAGTGTAGTCTGGTAAATGGGTTACAACTCTGCTGAGAAGATTTTATCTTTTCCAGCTATAAGCAACAGCACAGAACATCAGTTGGTAAATGGATCTGGGTTTTATAACTTACCCAAAAATGCATGAAGATATAGAGACATTAATAAAGACCAGTAATGTATAGATGTTACAGGGCTTTCATTTGCCCCATGATTCTTTCTATCTTCCTTCTCTCCCTTCCTGCTTTTCTTTCCTTTTCTCTACTTTTTGTTTATTTTACTCATTCATTTGTTAAAGCAGAAGTTTATAAGGTTTCATAAACAGGTAATTGTACTCTTGCTGCATACAGAGTTATAAGTTTTTTTTTTGAAAAGTGACTCAAACCATGAGAATAGGTGAAGATAGGAAAGCTTTAATTTTCTTTCATTGTTGTTGTTGCTTTGAGTTCTTTGGGGACATACTGAAGAGAGATTTTTGAAGCATTACTTATGGAGCAATCTGGCACTATCGTCAGCTTTCATTTTACTTGTAACTTATTGAGGAAATGATTTTACCATAGAGTTATTATATACAGCATGAGCCATTTTTTGTTGCCCTTTTCTTCTTTCTTTTCTTCCCTCCGTGCCTTCTTTCCTTCCTTCATACATTTTTCTTTTTCAATCACTTCAGTATCCACAACTCCGCCCAAATAGTAAACTGAGTACTGTTTTGTGACGGTTGATTTGAACTATCGTTTGTAATTTATTACCTGGGAGCAGCTGCTACTGCCTCACCTCATTCCATTTTGGTATTCACTACTGTTGGAAACCCTGGTGGTGTGGTGGTTAAGTGCTACAGCTGCTAACCAAAAGGTTAACAGTTCAAAGCCACCAGGCGCTCCTTGGAAGCTCTATGGGGCAGTTCTACTCTGTCCTATAGGGTTGTTACGAGTCAGAATCGACTCGATGGCAGCGGTTTTTATTTTTTTTTTTTGGTTTTGACTGTTGGAGAGGTTGATTTTGGAGGCTTGGATAACAGAGCATTAGTCACTCTCACTACACTCAGATGTGTGAAGAAAATACAGGATCTTTTTTTTTTTTTTCTATTGCTGACAGTCTCACTGGGTAGCTAAGAAAAGCCTAAACTTTAAGCTTTGCACTTTATAGTCTTTCACTGTCTTCTGGTTTAAATAGTCTCTTTTTGATGGCTCAGTGTCTTTTAGACTGAGCGTATGGTCCTTCAGATTTCTGCCTCCTTTCCATGCTTTTCTTCAAGATGGAGTCTGAAAGTGACCTCTTGGATGTAGGGGGCAGTGGCAGTCTCTGATCCACATAGCTCCGTCTGTATCCTTGCAATGGTTTGGAGCTGTGGGTCTGGTTTGTACCCTGGATTTTCTGCTGATGCCTGTTACTAAAGTCCCTGACTGATGAGCATATGGTTGTCCTGTCCTGCCTTGTTAACATACATTTAAGGGTTTAGATAAAAACTATATAGGTGTTTTCAGTTGGTTGCTCTAGTTGGTTCTTCGGATAGCCCAAAGTTCACTGTGGAATGGCTGTGGAGAAGTTTGTCAATCATTCTGAAAGCAAGTTTTCATAGTCTGTTCAACATGAGCGAACCATGTTGGCCCATGTGCTTTCTATACTTTTAGGGCCCAATATTCAGCACCTCGAATACAGAAATTGAACTTGGTTTGAGTTACATCATAGGGGAAATTTTGACATTAATTGCTATATTTTTACTTTCAGTAATTTGTTTTTTTTTCAAATGGCTTTTACCCCATTTCAGACAGCCTGGGATCACTATTTCAGAGAAGAAAGACCCAGGAGAACAATTGAAAGAACAATTGATCCCAGCTTCTTGGCTTAAAACTCCTGGTAGAGATGGCAGTTGAAAGAAAGGGTTGGAAGATGATGAGGCTGCATGATAATGTAAAAGACTTGTTTTTTTTTTTTTTTCTTTCCTAGACTTGATAAAGGAGCCCAGGTGGTGCAATGGTTAAGTGCTTGGCTGCTGACTGAAAGGTTGGTGGTTCAAACCCACTCAGTTGCTCCATGGCAGAGAAACTTGGTGATCTGCTCCCATAAAGATTACAGCCTAGAAAACACTATGGGGCAGTTCTACTCTGTCACATGGGGTAGCTATGAGTCAAAAATGGACTCAGCAGCACTGCCAGGCTGGGCTCTCTAGAGAAGCAAAAGCAGTAAAGCATATTTTTTTGGCTATATATATATGAAGATTTATATCAAGAAAATGGCTCACTTGGTTGTAGAGGCTGGAATATTCCAAGTCCACAGATCAGGATAGAGGCTTCTCTCGATTCATGTAGCTGCAGGGGTTGGTGAACCCAAGATTGGTAGGTCAGAGAGTGGGACTTTGGCTCACAGGCTATGAAGATTGACTAAGGGACTGCCAGTGGCCAACAGCAAAGCTTGTGGGACCGGAAACAAGACAGGTAGGTGTCCACCTCAGCAGATGCCAGAATGAAGATTTGATGCCTTCCATGAATCAGATAGGATGAGATGCATCTCAGCAGAAGCTAGCAGACCAAGGAGCAGGTGCCTTTCCCTAATGCCATGACGAGAGGCCAACTGAAACTTAAATTGAGTTTACTCTGATTTCATTGAGAAAGCACCAAGTTAATTGAATATAACCTGAATTTGAGAATTAAGTTTTCTCATACCAAGCAGAGTGGGGATTAGGTTGAGTTTCAGAAAAAAAGTATACTTTTTATATTGGACATGATATGTAGTATTAGCACTCAAGGTGGAAACAAAAAACAGGTGCATGTTAACCAGCCTTCCAAATACGATCGAGTTTATCATAGAAGACTTCAGTTAAACTGGAGCAGAGCTGGTCCAGAAAAGCATTGACATGTTGTCTCATTGGATATTTAGCAGGAATGACTCTTACTGTAGGTCATGAAGTGGCGTCTGAAATGATAAGAAATCCGTAAATTCTCTTCCATCAATCTGATCTAGAACCTTCTTAAAAGTTTCTACCACTTCTACAGCTGGATTATTTGTTTGAGGGTGATGAAATTTGTTGATGGAATCTTAGGGAGGTATCCCGATAGAAGAAAACGCCACCCCTTCCTCAGTCTAAGTCATGTGATTTAACAGGAACTGACCCAGCTCTGGCTCCATGTGACCCAGTCCTGGCTAATCAGTGCTTTCCATTAATCACAGCATTGGTCCAAGGATAGATATAGGACTTAAATCACTGAAATCAGAGTAAATCTAAGGATTTTTGTTGAAAAAGATTGGGAAGAAGCAGCTTACTTTTTCTATTTGCTGAGCTTGAGGAGGAATAAGCCTGGAGTTGCCAGGTGTAGTCTCATTGGAGAAAGTCCACCTAAAAGAGAAGCAAATGCAGAGAAAAGCAGAACTGAGAGATGGAGAATCTGAATTCTTATGGCATGACCTGAGCACCTCAATTCCACTGTGCCTGAGACCAGTACTCCTGTATTTTCTCTTGGGACTTTGGGGTTTAATGAACAGCTTCTTTCTTTTTCCCTCTTCTAGTTTGGAAGCAGTTAAGTGATAGCACCAGGAGTTAGATATAGATCAAAATACCAACACTAATAAAAGCTGGATTAGTGAAAATAGTTCAGATGTACATAGGTTAGGTTAGATTAGGACTTCCTAATTCTGTCCCCTGAATTGGATTTATAGAATCAAGACCAAAATACCCTTCCTATAAAAAAAAAAAAAAATTTTTTTTTTTTTTATAGTAAGGTGGGGAGGCAGATCCATAAGACAGGGAGCCTAAGCATGCTGAGTACTCTCTCCTAAGGGCACCAATCAACTAAGTTCCTCCTCCTCCCGCAGAAGGAGGGGAAGAGAGATCAGAACACTTATTCAGGCAGAAGAAACGCCGCATGAAGCTAGAGTACCAGATGTTCCCCCTAGCCTCTTCAGGTACATGAACCAATACATTATCTTTTTGCTTTAGGTTTCTATCACTTGCAACTGAAAGAGTCTTGACTAAATCTTATTCATTCACTCCAGCAACTATGGGCAGGTTATATGCTTTATTATAATGGAGCCACATAATGACCAAGTCCTTGTCCTCAAGGACTTTACAGTCTAGCTGAGGATATGAACATTACCTAGGTAATTGCTCTACTGTGTGATAGGTGGCAGAATAGGGTAAAAACTGGATACTATGGGGGGAACGCTTCACTCTTAGAGAATGAAGGCAATGTGGGTAAAGTTCTTGCTACATTATAGACGTTCAGTAGTGGCTGGTTTTGTTTTCTCTTTGACGGGATTCACCCCTTGAGGGTGGGGAACTCATCTCACCTTTGTATTCCCAGAATTTAGGATAGCACTCAGCACATGATGGGTTCTAAGACATGACTTGTAGAATGAGTCAGAAACTACTGAATAATTTCTAAAATCCATCTGACAAGTAGGACCATTCTCGAAAGTCATATATCTGAAAATTTATGATTAAAAAAACTGAAGTCTTGAAATGGCAGTAGAAATTTGAGCCAAGGAAAGCCCTTTGTGAACATTGCACTAATCCATTTTCCAGCTGCTGCCAGATTGTCAGCAAAACACAGCCCTAGTCATTACCATCATCATCATGCCAATAATATTTACGTCATGTTTTACAAAACACTCTGTACATTACGTCCTTTATTTTTTAAAGTAATTTTTATTTTTTAGAATAGTTTGAGATTTACAGGAAAATTACAAAGATGGTACCAAGAATACCACACCTAATTTTCCCTATCATTAGCCTCTTATATTGGTATGGTACATTTGTTGTAGTTAATGAACCAGTACTGATACATTATTATTAACTGAAGTTCATGCTTTACTCAGGTTTCTTTCTTTCTTATTATTATTTTTAACCCAATTTCCCTTTTCTGTCCTAGGATCCCATCCAAGATACCACATTATATCTAGTCATCGTGGCTCCATAGGTTCCTCTTGTCTGTGACAGTTTCTCACACTTTCCTAGTTTTTGTTGACATTGACTATTTCGAGGAGTGCTGACTAGGCTGGGGTTAATGAACTTTTGGGAAGAAGAGCACAGAGGTAAAGTGCCATTTGCATCACATCATATCAAGAGTGCATACTGTCAATATCAGTTTTCACTGTTGATGTTAACCTGATCACTGGCTGAGGTAGTATAGTGTTTGTCAGGTTTCTGACTGTCAAGTTACTCTTTCCCCCTTTTCAATATGGTATTGTTTGCCTCATTGAATATTCAGATCTTTAGAGGCCCCACCTTATCAACATAATTGGTTCTATGAATGGAAATCAGCAAGTTGGAAAGCTCACAGAAATAACTCTTCAAGAAATTTGAGGTCTTGGTACAGAATGGTGGGAAGAAGCTCTGGACAAGAAAGTCTTCTGATCACCCTTAAAACTTGCATCTTTTTAGGTGCCCACTTATTCCCTTTAAGTACAAAGCCAGAATTATACATCCTTCTGGTAGACACTTGTAAAATATGATTTATGATGCACAAATTTTGAGCAAAAGCCAGAGCAGGGGGGCCACCCTTATAATCCAATGTTTACTTAGATATTTAGGGCAACGGCATGGGCAAAATTGGTCTACTTTTACTCCTATTCTCTTCTCATTCCTTTTAAGTGAGACTGGAAATATGAGAAAGAAAAAATATGAAGGGGAAAAAAGGGAGGGGTAGAGAACGGACTGGGAGATTTAGCCTGGGAGTGGTAGCTCCTGAGTGATTTATTACGGGCCAGGGAAAGCTTAGCGTTTCTTCCATATTTTTCAGGAAGGATGTGAAGAGTTGCAACAACAATCTGGTGACTATTGCAGACTTGTTTGAATAAGTCCTTCTTTATGCCTGGTTCCTTTTAAACTCGTGTTCTGTACCTACCTCAGGTTAAATGGCTAATCATTTTTTTTTGCCTCCAAGTAGAAATGCCTCTGAGGAGTTTTACAATTTTACTAGTTCAAGAACATCAACATTTCTCCACATTCGGCTTGAACCAGAGGCAAAGCAGTGGCAGTAGTTGGTCTTTGTGAAAACACTTCTCTCTTTGGGCTTTAAATCATGTCTCCTTTTTTTCCGCCACTGGTTTTCTCCTTTGCAATGGACTGTTTTCTGACTATTTTCCTGCTGCCCATTATGGAGTTCTTATAGCTATGGGAATTAAAGGTAAAATTGAAATTATCCTTAATTTCCTTTCCTTGTATAGTCATGCACATCCCAAACACTTATTCTCCATGTCCATTAACAAGAAATATTTGTTACTTTTTTGCTGCTTTGTTAACTTCATATTCGGAGATGCTACTGGTTTTTTTTTTTTTTTACTGGGGGATGGCTCTTTTCAGAGTGGGGGGTTTCAGGCTTAGGGCAGGCAGTGGAACATAATGTCTGAGGGCATGAACTTTGGATCCAGACCACCTAGGTTCCAATCCAGGCTCTACCACTTACTAGTTATGTTACCCTAGGCAAATTATTTAATCTCTCTGTGTCAGTTTCCTCATCTATTAATGGGGATAATGATAGTCCTAACTCATAGGATCATTGCGAGGATTAAAAGATTTAATATCTATAAAACACTGAAGCCAGTATCTGGCATAGTGAGTGTTTACTACTTATTATTATCAATAATAATAGTAATAATAAAAATTCATAGGCAAGAGTTTTTCTGCATTTGCCTGACTCACACCCCGACCTCTGACTCTGTGTCCTAGGAGGTGACTGCCAACTGTGGAAAGCATTATTTGAGCCCCCTTGCCAGCCATCTGGAAACTGTGGTGGTGTAGTGGTTAAGTGCTACAGCTGCTAACCAAAAGGTTGGCAGTTTGAATCCACCAGGCACTCCTTGGAAACCTTAAGGGACAGCTCTACTCTCTCCTATAGGGTTGCTATGAGTTGGAATCCACTCAACGGCAAGGGGTGGTGCCAGCTAACTTCTAGTTGCATTCAGCATGTGGGAGACTTTGGGAGGACATGCATGGATAGGAGGAAAGAGAGGTGCAGGTAATTTTTCCTTGTCCTTGCCCTGCTTCTGTGCACCTGTTTCTTCAGCAAAAGATGTGCTCCTTCATGATTCAGCTTCTGTTGGGAGGCCTCTCCCCCAGCTTCAGCTCTAACAGAGCTCCTGTAACACCATTGCCTCTCTTCACCCCTTCAGCCCTAGGAATGGTAACAGCTTCCCATGGTTGCTGGTCTCTGGGTATCTCAACATCCCTTGTTTGTTAGCTCAGTCCTGCATACACCTCTGTAGTTGGTCCCTTCACAGTGGCGTTACTAGGGGGGTGGGTACAGGTGGTGTGGACTGCACGTGGTGACACTCTCAGAGGATGTGACACCAAAATGAATGTCTATAAAATCTTTGTGCAGTGTTTCAGCAGAAATTTTATTATTTTTTATAAAAATAGCCCCATAGTTATAACAACAAAAACATTTTTTGTAAGCCCGGCTTACATGTATCAATATACTTAGAAGCGTGTGCTGTTGTTTTTTTGCTATGAGTGTTTTTTATAGTCACTGATTTTGTCAAATTTTCTGTTGTTTTAGCTACAATATTGTGGTAATTAGCATGGGGGGTGAAATCAGTTCCCGCAGTTGGTGACACCAACCCTAGTGATGTCACTGTCCCTTCACTAAGGAAGATTTTTAGGCTTTTGCTGAAGCTTCGGTGTATTATCCTGCACATGGCACTTATTCTACATGGTCTTGAGAATATTTTAATATGGAAGTCTGAAGATATTAGTGACATTCCAGTATTATTACCTAATGAGGGACAATTTCATCAGTTGTGATAACTGGATGCCTCACACTAATTTATGCATAATGAAATTGTACTCTGTTCTTATCGCTTATGTCAGATGTCATCACGGAAGACATTCATTGCTCCTACTCTTATTCTTCCACTTTTGTGCAAAAATAAAAAATGAAAAACCAAACCTGTTGCCATCGAGTGGATTCTGATTCATAACGACCCTATAGGACAGAGTAAAACTGCCCTATAGGGTTTCCAAGGAGCGCCTGGTGGATTTGAACTGCTGGCCTTTGGTTAGCAGCTGTAGTGCTTAATCACGATGCCATCAGGGTTTCCTCGTACAAAATAGCTGACCTTAAATTGTTGTTTACAGGAAAATCACAAGAAGGGTGGGATAAGCACTGCGGGAAGAGAATATGTAAGAGATCCAACCAGAAAGGAGATGGAGGGGCATCAAGATATAGTGGTATAGGTACTGCAATTGAAGCTGGGAAGCTGGGATTCTGCCAGTAACTAGTTGAGCTACCTGAGATAAGCTATTTCACCTCCCTTTGTCTAAAAAAAAAATTTTTTTTTGGTCTTGGTTTCCTTATCTATAGTAAAAAGTACCAGCTCAAAAACCTAGTTCCTCACTGGGAAGCTGGGACTCTGCCAGCAACTAGATGAGTTACCTTAAATAAGTACTTCACCTCCCTATGTCTTGGTTTCCTCTTCTGTAGTACAGGTTCCAGCTCAAAAACTTGGTTCCTATGATTTATTCTGTATAAACCAAACCTGATGCCGTCGAGTTGATCCAAGGAGTGGAAGGCAGGTTTGAACTGCTGACCTTTTTGGTTAGTAGCCAAACTCTTAACTGCTGTGCCACCAGGGCTCCTTATTCTGTATGGCTGGTATATAATAAAGATTCTCATGGAAAACCAAGGAAAACACCCCACCCGACTCCCTTCTTTTGCATTTATATCTTTCAGAAGTAATCATTGCTAATATTTTGGTGCAGGTTCTTCATGTTTTATTCGAGCATAATTATGCTTTTACATGCAAACACATTCTTAGTTGACAATTAGGTAAAACAAAGAACAAAGAAAAAAAAACTATGTTAATTTGGGAAAAAAATGTAGAAAATGTCCTCTCTTTTTCCTAGGTATTTGTTGTTTTGAGCTGCTATGTAGTTGGTCTCCTACTCATGGAGACCCCTGCACAATGGAATTGAACTGTAGTGACACATAGGACTTTTGTTGGTGGATTTTTAGTGGTAGATTGCCAGGCCTTTCTTCCTAGTGTGTCTTTGTCTGGAAGCTCTGCTGAAACCTGTTCAGCATCAGAACAACACACAAGCCTCCACTGGCAGATGGGTAGTAGCTGGACGTAAGGTATGTTGGCCGGGAATCAAACCCGAGACTCCTACACAGAAGGCAAGAATTCTACCACTGAGCCACTTCTGGCCCCATTCCTAAACCGGGAATCAAACCCGAGACTCCTACACAGAAGGCAAGAATTCTACCACTGAGCCACTTCTGGCCCCATTCCTAGGTACTAGGTATATTCAAAATACCAGCCTATAACAATGCTGCCATCTTTGATGGCTAACTTTCCAAAATCTAATGTTGGAGTTCCTTGGCAGATTGAATGTTGGCAGTTATTATAGGAAGGAACAGTTTTGGGAAGAAGGGTCTTAGGAGAAGGCTGCAAGTGTAGACTTTCTTATTAGGGTTAAAATGCAATGTGTGCACCAAAGGAGAGGCAAGCTCCACTAGGTGGTAGCATTGCCATGTGGTCTAACGAGGAAAGCTGTAAGAAACTGGCTGAAGATTATGTGAATATTAAAGACAGAAGTTTGGGCATGAATACTAAACCTGCCAAGGGCCAAACAATATGATGTTTGACTTTTCCTACTTGAGAGCCGGCTAAGGGCCTGTTTAACAAGTAAGGTCATTTGCTGTCTGGAGGACTGTCAGATCTATGACTTGTATGCTTTAAAATGTATTTATAAACACACACACACATACACACACACAGACCTAGGAAAAATAGGCCTAGGAAATTATGCCATCTGGGAACTAAATTAGAAGAGCAAATTTCCAGCAAGGAGGTAAAAAAAAATATATAATATGATAATTACTTGCTGCACACAAGATGTGTTTTGAGCTTTTCGGAAATAAACCTTTCAGGCACAAGTTCTGATGCCAAATAATAATAATAGCCAGAAGAGAACTATGCCTTGTGGTTTTCCTATAATCCCTTCCAGTTCTTCACACATACCAAATTATGCTCAGGAAAGTGGGGAGAATACATACTTTTCAGGGCAAGTTCGGTAAATTGAACTCTTTGGATCAAAATACTAGCAAAACAACATTGAAAAATCACAATATTTAACTTCCCTTTCAGAGTACACACAAACATTCAAAATAAAAAAACCAAACCCATTGCCATCAAATCGATTCTGACTCACAGCGATCCTATAGGACAGAGTAGAGCTGCCCCGTAGGGTTTCTAAGGAGCAGCTGGTGGATTCAAACTGCCAACCTTTTGGTTAGCAGCCAAGCTCTTAACCACTGTGCCAACAGGGCTCCACACAAACATTAGGAAAGATTAAAGATACCCTCACTTAAAAAAAATCATTTGAGAAGTTCTGTCGTTGAAATAACAATTTAAGCTTGGTTTTCTTACTCTTGATGGATTTTACTTTCAGACAAGTCTTTTTTAGGGGTCATTCAACATTTTAGTGTCTTCTTTTCTCTTTACATATGAAGGGAATTTTCTGTTTTTCTTTCTCACTATTTTCCATCATGATATTTGTTTCTTTTTTTTTTTATTGGAAGGAAGACAGGTAGAAAGGGATGAAACATTTTAAGATTCAATTTTATCATATTTCTTCATGATGAAAAGACAACAGTGGAATTCATTTAGCATATATCTCAAAATGGACTTAACGAGTGCATCATTCACCCAACGCATTGTATCTTGACACCTACAAATTGTGCCAAGAAGGTGGTGTATAATAGTATAATGAGAGTATTGCTGTTGGAAGTTGCCACTGAGTCGTCTCCTGACTCATGGTGATCCCGTGTGCAATGGAATGAAACACTGCCCGGTCCTGTGCCATCCCCATGATTGGTTGCGGATTTGACGGTTGTGATCTGTAAGGTCTTCACTGGCTGATTTTCAGAAGTATATCACCTGGCCTTTCCCCCTAGTTTGTCTTTAGCAGCTCTGGCAGCTCCACTGAAACCTGTTCACCATCATAGCACCTGCAAGCCTCCACTGACAGACAGGTGGTGGCTGCACACGAGATGCATTGGCCAGAATTGAACCCAGGTTTTTGCTTGGAAGGCAAGAATTCCACCATTGCCTTCAGAATGTGAGTAAGGAATTTTAATTATCCTCTATCAACCTCTTCCTGTGATTTCTCTTGATGAAAGTATGCCCCTGTGGTGGATGCTTCTTGGAATTTTGCCCTAATATTCACGACTCCTGACGAACTGCTTAGATTTGCAAGCACCAGAGTCTTGACTGGCATGGGCCTTGCCAATTACTCTGACCCTGGGTCATTCCTAGGTCAAAGAATGTGCTGGAATTCAGGAGGGTGGCAGGACTGACTACAGAATTCTAGGCCTACTTTGAGGGAAAACTCAGGAATACTGATATGTTAAAGACTCTGAGGTCACTTTGGAGGCAGCCAAGAGCCTAAATAGTCTTGCAGATTAAGGGCAGTGCAGACATAAATTGGCCAGCCATGCCTTGATGCAGTCAGCTCTGGATAGGAATTGAGCTTGCTAAGAGTGAACCAGGAGTCCCTGGGTGGTAAAAAAAGGTGGTACAAATGGTTAATATGCTTGGCTGTTAACCAAAACATTGGATGGTGGAGCCCAGCCAGAGGCACCTTGAAAGAAAGGTCTGACGATATGCTTCCAAAACACCAGCCATTGAAAACCCTGTGGAGCACAGTTACACTCTGACATGGGATTGCCGTGAGTCAGAATCGACTTCATGGCAACTGGTTAAGAGTGAGCTACAGTGGCCCCAAGCCTCTGCCAAATGTGTGTATATATGTGAGCCAGGAGACCTCAGAAGATGGGATAGTTGCAGTAATTTCCTTGGAGTCTTCATTTAAAATTGATTTTAAATGCTGTTAGCTCTTGAGGTGAGGGAAAGAGAAAAGAGAGTAGAAGGTTAATTGCTGGGGGTAGGCACATACAAGGGTGGTACTGCCATAAGCCACTGGAGAGTCAAATTTAGATCCAAAGGAGATAGGAGGTATCTTCTGGGCCATTTGCCTTCTTACATCCAGACCTTTTTCAGTTATAATCTGGATCTTGTTTTTGTGAAAGAAAGTTTGAAAAATTCCCAACTTGCTTAACTTCCCTAATGAGCTTGAGGCCTACTTCAAACTTTTCTGTGTTTATCATTCTGAACATTTAGAACTAAGCCAAATAGAAATAAATAACCAAACACAAGAATAAAATATTTCCAGTCATATTTAACCTATTTGATACTTTGGATAAGGGACATTTTTAAGCTTGGCAAGTAGCTTATTGTTTTGCCTCAGTTTGAGAAAAAGAATTACAGTATACCACTCACTCCTTTGTCTCTAGATTTTTATATTTTCAGGAGAATGAGAGCACTATAATATTATTGCAATCATGGTGGTCTTCTTTTCTTTAAATTCTAAAAGACGCCACTGCTGCCAATGGATAAAATTTCTTCTGGGAGCAGAGATAGGCTTCCACAAAGGATTACTTTGCAGTAAAGTCAGAATCTGAAGCACATGAATTAAATGGTTAAGCAGTGCTTGCAAGCCATGATATCAGAGGAAATAACTGTTATTAAGTGAAAGCTGAACAGCAGTGTAGAGGGGAAAAAAGTTTCCTCATTTTCATCAGCTAATAATCAAAACAGTTTGACACTGGCCAGAGAGAGCCAAAAAATGTGGAAACAATTATTGAGCTAAATGAAATATCACCAAATTATATGTTATTTTGCATTTTAGGTTTTTAAGGTAAAAGCATTTCATGAAGATTCTATTATATGTTGACTAAATAAAAGAAGAGGTTAGGAGTGGGTTTAAAGGCCGAAGTAAGAAATGTGATATTTTAAGATACCCGTGGAAAGATGTATGATTATTCTTACTTCCACATGTACGGTTCGGCTTTAAATGCCACCGCTGACTGCCTTTATTATTAGGTTGGAATAACCAATTCTATGATATAGTAAAAATGGTTTCACTGACAAGAAAAAGATGCCTTACAAGTCTGGTTGGAGGTTTGATCAAATGCATATATTTCACTTTGTCTTAAACAAAAAAGTGATGGTGATTGCCATTAAATCTCACGCTCTGTTTTTGCTTTTATGTGACTGTTACATAGCCTAACTGCATTAACACTACAATAACAAAACCCTGTTTCCTGCTATTTCAAGAAATCTGAAATGGTGATGAAAGACATTTCCTACCGATGATGTCAGTGGTTATTTAATTGTCATTAAGATGGTAATGAAACTCTTTCTTGTCACTTACAAATGATGAAGTGCTCTCGATCGTGTGAAACAAAATGGCCACCATCGTA
Source organism: Elephas maximus indicus (assembly GCF_024166365.1). Classification (NCBI taxonomy): domain Eukaryota; kingdom Metazoa; phylum Chordata; class Mammalia; order Proboscidea; family Elephantidae; genus Elephas; species Elephas maximus. The sequence goes on from NC_064823.1 coordinate 18,410,488, forward strand.
GTACACGTTCTTCCTGAAAACTAGATTTTCATTGCTAATAATGTTAGCGGAGCAAGCTGAATTATGTTTGGCATTAGCTCTTGAATTATTACCTCTAAGCTGCATTTTTTTCCCCCCAAATTGGACTTGCTTAATTTTCTGTATTAAAGATAACTTACATTTTTGCAATACCGGAAAAAAGACCACTTTTTCATTATTTGAGATAAAAACAAACTGTCCACCCCAGATCTAAAATTTTCTCTGTCTTGTTAATTTCAGCCCCCAACATCATTTTCTCCTGAAGACCAGAACTATGCTGAGGTCAGATCTATTATATACAAAGCAAATTAGAAATTGCTGAATTGTTTCTTCTTCTTGTTTGAGATAGAAAATAAAGGATACATGATGATCCTGCCTTCCATCACACTGATCTTGATAGTTCCCATTACCTGGTCACATCATCTTTTTCTCCAACCTCCAGGGAAGGTTGGAAGAGAAAGAAAAGAAACTAAGAGTAAAACAGGAAGAGATTACAGCAACTAATTCAGAAGTGGAGAAGTAACATTAACAGTGGAACAGGAAAACTTCCCTATAGCTCATATCCTTAACAAGGCTATTGATACTTAATTCAAAGTTGAAGATGCTGTGGTTAGTTTCAGTGGTGATGGTGGCAGGGGGAGGCTACAGTACCTTGTAGGTTACCTATGAAGATATGGAGTCTACAGCTGAACCAGGTATATGAGACTAAATGGGCACACCAGCCCAGGAGCAAGGATGAGAAGGCAGGATGAGACAGGAAAGCTGGACGAATGGAAATGGGGAACACAAGGTTGAGAAGGGTTGGCAACTAATGTCACAAAACAATATGTGTGTTAGTGTTTAAATAGAAACTAATTTGCTCAGTAAAAACCTTCATCTAAAACACAATTAAAAATTTTTTTGAAAAACCAAAAAAAAAAAAAAAGATATCGAGTCTACTTTCTCCACCCTTGAATTTGGGCTTGGCAGTGTGACTTACTTTGGTTAATAAGACATTAGTGATTGTGATTCAAGCAGAGGCTTGAAACCCACTTGCATGTTGGAACTTATGCTCTATTTCTGTTCTTTGGAACCCTGAGACTGCTATGTCAGAAAACCCTGAACATCCTACTGGAGGATGAGAGACCATGTGGAGCAGAGACCAGGTATCCTGGCCCAAGACTTCCTAAACTGAACAGCCTGTCAACCCTCAGATATGTGAGGCCATCTTAGATTATTCAGTCCTAGCCAGGATGGTGTAGACCAGAAGATCTGCCCAGTAAACACAAAGAATCATATGAAATACAAATGTTTCTTGCATTCAGCCATTGAATCCTCCCCACCTCCCCCCCACCCCCAACATGTTTCAGTTCTCCTTAGTGGAACACACAGTTGAGGAAAGATGTAAAGCTTGGTAAATATTGAATGACTAGTTTCTGTGCCCTGCCTTGGACATGTTTTGCATTTTGATACCTAAAAACAGATACTGTAATCCTATATTTTTATAAAGGACTGGTGTACAGCTACATTTAAGATAATTGAGAGGGCTTAAAAAAATTAATCGCAAACAAAAGAAAATGTCCAAGTATTTAGAATAACGGAAGTTTTAATTTAGGAGGTATTATAAGCATTTTTTATAAGCATCATCTTCTCCAGGGATAGAAAATAAAAGAGATATGCCACTAACCACCTCTGCTTTCCTACAGCCATGGTGAATATTGCATATTGGTTACACAGTTATTACTTGAAGAGTGAAGATATGACCTTAAAATACTTCTTCAAATAGTGCCAACACCATAGGAGTTGACCTGTGAGATGAAATTATTTTCCACCCATGGTCCGGTTCAACTTGTCAGAAGAAGAAAGTGAAACTAAGAGAGGCGAAGGGAATTTCTACCTGCTTTCTAGTGAATCATAAGCCATTATGGCTTGAGGTAATTTTCTATGTGAGCAAAAGCTAATTGATATAAATAAAAAAAAAAATGAAACATTTGCTTTTAGATTAAAATATCCTAATAAATGTTTGTTGTTATTGCTTTAAAATTTATTGTTGAAAAGGTGTTTCAATAGAAAAACTTATTTTATGAACTCACTGTAGCTTGGGTGGTATCGTAGTTGCTAGGTGCCATTGAGTTAGCTCTGACTCGTAGTGACCCTATGTACAACTGAACGAAACACTGCCCAGTCCTGTGCCATCCTCACAATTGTTGCTATGTTTGAGCCCAGTGTTGCAGCCACTGTGTCAATCCATCTCTTTGAGGATCTTCCTCTTTTTTGCTGACCCTCTCCTTTACCAAGCATGATGTCCTTCTCCAGGGACTGGTCCCTCCTGATGACATATCCTAAGTACATAAGATGAAGTCTCTCCATCCTCACTTCTAAGGGACATTCTGGCTGTACTTCCAAGACGTATTTGTTTTTCTGGCACTCTGTGGTATATTGAATATTCTTGGCCAAAACCATAATTTAAAGGCATCAATTCTTCTTTGGTATATCTTATTCATTGTCTATCTTTTGCACGTATACGAAGTGATCAAAAATACTATGGCCTGGGTCAGACGCACCTTAGTCCTCAAAGTAACGTCTTTGTTTTTTTTTTTTCTTTAACACTTTAAAGAGGTCTTTTGCAGCAGGTTTGCCCAATGCGATATATCATCTGATTTCTTGACTGCTGCTTCCATGGGCACTGATTGTGGATCCAAGTAAAATGAAACCCTTGACAACTTCAATATTTTCTCCATTTATCATCTTGCTGCTTATTGGTCCAGTTGTGAGGATCTTTGTTTTCTTTATGTTGAGATGTAATCCGTACTGAAGGCTGTAGTCTTTGACCTTTGACAGTAAGTGATTCAAGCCCTCTTTGCTTTCACCAAACAAGGTTGTGTCATCTGCATAACACAATGAGATGTTAATGAGTCTGCCACCAATCCTGATGCCATGTTCTTCTTTGCATAGTCCAGTTTCTCAGATTATTTGCTCAGCATACAGATTGAATAGGTATGGTGAAAGAATACAACCCTGATGCATGCTTTTTCTGATTTTAAACCACGTCGTATCCCTTTGTTCTGTTTGAAGGACTGCCTCTTGATCTATGTACAGATTCCTCATGAGCATAATTAAGTGTTCTGGAATTCCCATTCTTGGCAACATTATCCATAATTTGTTATGATCCACACAATCAGATGACTTTGCATAGTCGATAAAACAGAGGTAAACATCTTTCTGGTATTATCTACTTTCAGCCAGGATCCATTGGACATCAGCAATGATATCCCTTGTTCCATGTCCTCTTCTGAATCTAGCTTGAATTTCTGGCAGTTCCTTGTCAATGTACTGCTGCAACTGTGTTTGAATTATCTTCAGCAAAATTTTACTTACGTGTGATATTAATGATATTGCTTATTAATTTCCACATTCTATTGGATCACCTTTCTTTGGAATGGGCACATATATATATCTCGGTTCACCAGGTTGCTATCTTCCAAATTTCTTGGCATAGACAAGTGAGCAGTTCCAGTGTTGCATCCATTTGTTGAAACATCTCAGTTGGTATTCTATCAATTCCTGAAGTCTTGTTTTTCACCCGTGCCTTCAGTGCAGCTTGGACTTCTTCCTTCAATACCATTGATTTTTGATCACGTGCTACCTCCCAAAATGGTTGAATGTCAACCAATTTTTTTTGGTACCTTGACTTTGTGTTTTCCTTCCGTCTTATTTCAGTACTTACAGCATTGTTCAATATTTTGTCCATAGAAATCTTTAATATCACAACTCAAAGCTTGAATTTTTTCTTCAGTTCTTTTAGCTTCAGAAATTCCAAGCTCGTTCTTCCCTTTTGGTTTTCTAACTCTAGATCTTTGCACATTTCATTACACTTTAGTTTGTCTTCTTAAGCTGCCTTTTGATATCTTCTGTTTAGCTCTTTTACTTCATCATTTCTTCTGTTTGCTTTAGCTACTCTGCATTCAAGAGCAAGTTTCAGAGTCTCTTCTGGCATCCATTTTGGTCTTTTCTTTCATTCCTATGTTTTTAATGACTTTTTGCTTTCTTCATGTCTGTTGTCCTTAATGTCATCCCACAACTGCTCTAGTCTTTGGTCATTAGTATTCAATGTGTCAAATCTATTCTTTAGATGGTCTCTAAATTCAGGTGGGATATACTCAAGGTTGTACTTTAGCTCTCGTGGACTTGTTTTAATTTTCTTTAACTTCAACTTGAACTTGCATATGAGCAATTGATGGTCTTGTTCTGCTGTCTGCCCTTGATCTTGTTCTAATGATTTTTAATTTCTCCATTGTCTTTTTCCACAGATGTAGTTGATTTGATTCCATCTAATGAAGTTCACGTGTTTAGTCGTCATTTATGTTGAAAAAAGGTATTTCCAGCAAATAGTTTACTGGACTTGCAAAATCCTATCTTGGGATTTCTGGCATTATTTCCATCACCGAGGCCCTATTTTCCAACTACCGATCCTTCTTTGTATCAAACTTTTGCATCCCAGTCACCAGTAATTCTCAATGCATCTTGATTGCATGTTTGATCAATTTCAGATCACAGAAGTTGGTAAAAAACTTCAATTTTTTCACCTTTGGCATTAGTGGTTGGTGTGTAAATTTGAATAGCCTTATTAACTAGTCTTCTTTGTAGGTGTATGGATATTACTGTATCACTGACAGTGTTGTACTTCAGGATAAATCTCGAAGTATTCTTTTTGACAGTGAAGGCGATGCTGTTCCTGTTCAATTGGTCTTTCCCGGCGTAGTAGGCTGTATGATTGTCTGATTTAAAATGGCCGATACTAGTCCCTTTCAGCTCACTAATGTCTGGGATATCTATCTTCAATTCTTCTATTTCATTTTTGATAGCTTCCAATTTTCTTAGATTCATACTTCATACATTCCATGTTCTGATTATTAATGGATATTTGCAGCTCCTTCTTCTCATTTTGGTCATGCCATATCAGCAAATGAAGGTCCTGAAATCTTAACTCCATCCATGTCATTAAGGTCTACTCTACTTTGAGGAGGCAGCTTTTCTCCAGTTGTATTATGAGTGCCTTCCAACCTGAGGGCCTCATCTTCTGGCCCTGTATCAGACAGTGTTCTGCTGTTATTAATAAAGTTTTGCTGGTCAGTTTTTTTAGAAGTAGACTGCCAGGTCCTTCTTCCTAGTCTGGTTTAGTCAGGAATCTCTGCTGAAACCTGCCCACCATGGCTGACCCTGCTGGTATTCGAAATACTGGTGGTGTAGCATCTAGCATCACAACAACACACAAACCACTACAGTACGACTGACTGACAGATGAGTGGTGGGTAGCTTGGGTAGGCCAGTTTATTAAGGCCTGATGACTTAAATCATCGTAGTCAAAAATTATATATTTCTCTTAGTTAGCTTTCTAAGAACTGGTTGCAATAATTTCTCAAGATTTTATCAGCACATTTTCTGTTAGGTTTTTAATTCAATTATGCCATTTTGTTTTTTAAAGCATTATTTTTTTATGTACACTTGAGAACTTTTTGGGAACCAACACATTAGCTACTGCTAATTTAATGTGACACTTCACAGATGTAAGCAACATTAACACTAACATATTTTTCACATTCCCTTCGGAATTTGCACAAAACCCTCAAAGCTATCTGGGAAAGGCTTTTCCTGTATTTACTGTCAATAAGAATTATATTCCAGGTGCTTGTATACAGCACATCTTCCTTCTATCTACTCGGGAATGTTTGGATGACAAAAATTCATTTGTATTTGAACATATGCTCTATATTTTTATAGTGATTGACATAGATTGTTGACTGAATGTGAGACTGCTAGAAAATGCAAGAAATTGCAGTGCTTATAAATTTTGAGCATTCATCTTATTCTAAGGCTGTCTTGCCTATTGTTGGAATTTTGTGTTGACATTTTGATCAAGTACATGAACTGTGTTCCTTTTGGATAGGTTGATTTGAATGCTATAATTTCAGGGATGGCTAGAATGACTTTTTTTTTTTTGTCCAAAATGTATAGAAGTTGCAATCTGTTCTTTTGACACAAACTTTACCAGATGATCCAGATCTTTGTAACCAGATGGCTCTGTGATGCTCTTTGTTAGAGAGCAGTTTTTGAATACTGCCATCTAAAATCTCAAAGAGGTACCCATCAAAATTAGTGACAGCATTGCATTTTCAAAGACTAAATGTAATTCATGCTAAAAGACATATTTTGGGGAAAAATATATGGAATGTGTAGAGAGTTCTTTCTCAGAAATGAGAAATAATAAAAAATAACATTTCATAAGAATGAAATTTGGCTCCAGGTTTTATTGATAATAATTTCAAATATTATCTTTTAGTTGTATATTTAGTTGTATATTAGGGCAACTATGAGCACCACATAAGCTCTACTTATAAGTATCAGTGGGCTCAAATGTAGGAACTCACTCAACATGGAAGGGAGCAGATCCACTTAGATCTGATTTCATATTAAAGCTTTAGTTTTCCACTGTAACATGTTTTTTATCAATTTTGTATGAAGCAAGATGATATTTTCTCTCTAGTATGGTTTAGACTAATTCTGTTGCTTTTTGCTGAAAAGATACAACTTTTGGGAGGTTGTGTTTTTGGTGGAGGAGGTGAAATTGTGTGTGGTCATTCTTTTTAATAAGAATGGGTAAGATGAATAACTGACTGATGAGTACATCATGTAACTCCTCTAGTGCTGACATAACAAATCCCAGAGAATTATACTTTTGGGGTGAGGGGGAGTGGAATTTAGAGTTAGATAATTTGGACCTAATCTGCTGATTTGTTGGGTAGCCTTCAACAAGTCACTTAACCTCAGTGATAAAGTACTTTGAATCCTTAGATAAAAGTTGCTGTGTTTAAAATAGAATATCAGACTAGGTTCTTATTTTATGTAATACTCAGGAGAAATTTTGAGAGCATTACCTGGAGTGAGAGTTTGGCACAATATTATTATTATAGATCTGGGAATTAAGTGAGCGTGTACTGACTTGTGGCGTTCAACGTTGCAACAGCTCTGAATGATGGATAAACATTCACTGTTGTAAAGCCTTTTTTGAGTTCTGGAGAGACTGGGTGCCATGGAGAGAAATAAACAAATGAATCACCCATATGGTGACTTAATTTATATCCCCAATGAGGGAAGGAGAGATTAGTGAAACTAATGAAATTAGCATTTAAAGTACCTCCTCATGGACACCCTTCTTTGGCTGTGTCTGATTCTGGAAGAAATGTTAGGGGATGGCTTTTAGTTGGCACTGGGGTTCACAGTGTCAGACACATCCAGCTGGGGTGCCTGGAGTGAAACACAGAGGTGCTATCTCTAGCCCTTCCTTTATGTGCCTGAGGGTTTCCTATGGCCCTTTGGAAATGAGGGTCATTTTTGAGATGCGTGAAATCTGTTTTTCCCTATTGTAAATCACACATATCTTAAATATTCAAACCAAGGTGTGATTGTAGATATGATAATATTAGGCTGACATTAGAATGGTCATTCAAATAGGACTGTGATCAGAATTGTGTAAATGTTAATTCTGAGGTCCAGGCCTGGCACTATACTGCTCAGGGAATTTGCCTGGCGATTACTTGGAAAGCCTGAGTGTAATTTTACTCTAGTTAAATGGAAGAAGTTTAGTGAAGGAAATTGAAAATATTTCCAGGTTCTTTGAGTTATTCAACAAATTTTTATTGTGCACCTATTCTGCACCAGGCACTATGCCTGGTTTTTGGTTCAGTAGACAGACAATAAGGAGCCCTGGTGGCACGTGGGTAAGCACTTGGCTGCTAATCATAAAGTCGGTGGTCTGAACCCATCAGCTGTTCCACAGGAGAAAGATGTGGCAGTCTGCTGCCATAAAGATTTGCAGCCTTGGAAACCCTGTGGGGCAGTTCTATAGGGTTGCTATGAGTCAGAATCAACCTGACACCAATGGTTTTGGTTTTTCTGGTTTTAGACAATGATTCTGCTGCTACAGTAAGCTTCTGCTCTTCTGAGTAGGTGTTTGTTTTTATTTATTAAAAAAACTTATTATTGCATACAAAATGTAAACATTCTACATATTGTGCTTCATCTTAGAATGTTATACCTCAACAAATTTTGCAATCTGAGGTGGCCCTAAACTGCCATCTGAGATCAAATTATTTGTTCAATAAGTGTTCATTCGATTAACCTTTATTTAGAGCCCATTATTAAGTGCTAGGCACTTTCCTACTGAGGACAAATTGAATTTGTCTTGGAATTAACATCTGTAACTGCTATCTGAAAAGATGATTGCTGTTGTGAGGCAGCTCTTGCAATTTGTGACCAGTGAGATATTTGGTATCACTTGTTCTCTCTTTTTATCAACAGCTATGTCTTCCCTGGCATTCAGCAGCTGATTTGGCACCATGTGCTGTTCATTATTTGTACGTAACCAGGCCAACAGAGTCATCTTGTGATAGTCAACAAGGTAATCCATCAAGCATTTACTGTGCACCTGAAACGTATCTGGAGATTTGCTCTGGGGGAGGCCTGGTGCCTACCTTCAGGATGCCTACAATCTGGAGTGTCAGGTAAGTAGACATTTACATAGAGATAATAAATGACATAACAGACATAAACATGGGATGCTGGGGAACACAAAGGAGGGCCACCTAACTCAGACTATAAGTTTGTCAGAAGGAAAAGGACAAAACCCACTTGTGTTGGTCCTATATATTACTGTAACAAATTACCCTAGAATATAATGGTTTAAAATAACAGGAAATATATATATATATATATATATATTTTTTAAAACTCTGACAGCTTCTGTGGGTTAGAAATTTGGAAGTGCTTAGCTGGGCACTTCTGGCTCAGGCATCTCTTATGAGGTAGCAGTCGAGATGCCAGCCCAGGCTGGTGTCATATGAAGTCTTGAATGGGGCTGGAGGTAGTCTCTGGAGCATCAACTCCCTTGGGCCTTGGCACCCAACCATTGAAAATGTGAGTCTGAATTTCATATATTGTGCAGGTTTGTTACCACTACGCTGCCGTGAATCATGCAGAGTGAAAAGATGTTAGTAAAACGCTGCGTGCAAATGGTGTCACTAATAGTTAATAGGTCTCAGACAACATCATGATGGAAAAAAAAAAAAAAAGAACAACAAAAAACAAACCTATTTGCTCTTAAACATAGAGATTACAAAGTAAATTGTTCTTTTTAATAGTGCTGCTGAAACATTATCATAGGGCTCCAAGTGGGGACTTCTTTCCCTGGAGGCTTAACAATTAGCTATTTGTAGAGATTGGCCCATATTGTTCGTAGCTCTAATGTGCGTTTCAAGCATATCATGCAATGGACCATTTAATACTTAATAATGTAAGCATCCTCCAGATCTTATCTCAGAACAACGATGTAGCTAATAAGTTTTTGGGACTTGAGGCCTGAAATCTTTCTTTTGTTTAGTAGCAGAAGTGAAGGTTGATGATTAAAATTTTATACTCATTCTATTTATTGGATAATAGTATTTAGCTAATAGCATTTCCAGTTCTGTGATGGTATCAAAGGTGGTGGAAAAGGAGCTTCAACTTAATCTCAAATATCCCCCTTCCAAAGAGCCACCCAACATGAACATATTATCTTAGTACGGTGCACTTGTTATATAAACTTTGCTTTAGGATACCAGATTCTGTCCTCTAAGACCCTTGTATATAAAAATCTTGGGACTACAACTTCTTACCTCCAAATAAACATAGCTTAGACTTTTGAGCTTGTTGGATTTGGCATCTGTGTGGTGCATATGGATTGATGCATGTAGGACCTGGCTCCTGTCTCGTAATTTGTCATTATGGATAAGTACTGAACTAGAGTGATTATGAGCATTTTCTGACTGTACTGTATCTTGCTTGCAGCAAAAATTGATTATTAGCCTTCCTATTTATAGCAACACTTTTTGTTTTGCAACCACCCTGAGATGATGAGAGAGCCTGTAGTTCAATATCAAGGTTGTTAGAGTTTAATGCACTTATTATAGTACTTTCCAGCAGATCTGCATTCAGATACAAAGGTCCAAGGTAGAGATTGCTGAGTGTGTACTCTGATTCTTCTCTGCATAATTAATTCATAATTCGTATATATAGGCACCCCATCTTTTAAAACCTCTTTTGTATAGCCACAATAGTCTCTTCTTTATTCTGTTTTTAACTTGAGCCCTGGAACACATGTTCAGCTCCCTTACTTTGTTGTATAATATGAACACATGTTCAGTTCCATGTCCTTGTAGACCTCCCAGTACCTTTCTTTCATCCTCTCCTATCAAAGACTAATCATGTTCTCTCCTCCAAACAGTGCTCCTTTTATCTATGTGATATCTGTTGACTTCTGTCGTACCTGTTAGACTTCTGTCTAAAGCAATTTTGAGAAAAGAAGCTGGGAATGGAAGGGAAAACTGGGGTACCCTTTAAATGCTTGGAATCTGAAGAGACCAGAGGATTGGGAATTCTGAAATAGGAATATGGACTTAAGAAAGTCAGAAAAGCTTTTAGGAAAGTTTGTGAGCTTTAATGTAGAACCATAGCCATTAACTTCTGTTTAGTTCTTTCATATCTTTATGGCCTGTATTCTCTCCTTTCCAATTCATCTGAATGGCTAGTTTCTTGATTTGTCACAGCACCACATTTTCCTTTTCTTCTTTATGTATTTCTCCTTCCCCATGTACAGCCTGAGATCCCTCAACCTTGAAGCAGTCTGACCATTATGAGGTATTTCTCTCAGTCTCTACTTTTTTTTTTTTTCTACCTGCTTCACAGTACAGTCAGGAGTTCACACTGAAATACATCAGTTATTCAGCTTTCTTGACCACATCCAAGTTCCTTCCTCTGCTGGCAAAAGAAAGGAGAACCACTGGGAGTATCTTACCCAAATTGTCCTCTCTTCTTCACATATCTGTTCACTCTTGGGTAGCTCTGGCACTCTCTCAGATGCCCCTGAAATACCTAGCCAAGCCCCTGGCTTATCTATTGGATAATGCTCAGATAATATTTCATGACTGGGTCACTAGCCCTTCTTTTGCCTACATCAGTCTCTCTCCAAACATTATATCTCTATTTCCAATAGCTTACTTATTTTCAAATTTTATTGAGGTTTTTGCTACATGATAGTTGTGAGGTGCTGTCAAGTGGGTTCCAACTCATAGTGACCTCATGCACAATAGAACAAAACACTGCCTGTTCCTGCACCATCCTCAGAATCATTGTTGTATTTAAGCCCATTGTTGCAGCTACTGTGCCAGTTCGTCTCGTTGAGGGTCTTTTTCTTTTTCACTGACCCTCTACCAGGCATGATGTCCTTCTCCAAGAACAGGTCCTTCCTGATAACATGCCCAAAGTACATGAGATGAAATCTCACCATTGTCGCTTCTAAGGAACATTCTGGCTGTACTTCCACCAGGACAGATTTGTTTGTTCTTCTGGCGGTCCATGGTGTATTCAGTATGTTTTTGTGAACACCATGATTCAAAGGCATCAATTTTTCTTCGGCCTTCCTTATTCATTGTCCAACTTTTGCATGCATGCTAATGGTAGTCCATGTTTTTCACTCCCATACCACTGTTGCTGAATGGTAGGGGAAAATATCTTGAAATGATAAGGTTTGGAGTCGCTACAAATTCCTCCTTTCTCTCCTTAGCTACCTTCTGAACTGTTATGCCCTCTGGTCTGAACTTAGAAAGCCAGAGATCCTATCCCAGCTTGCATCGGTCCTCTCAAGGCCCCATTTAACAACCACTCCAAACCCTGTCAGTAGGCAACTTTGCCTTTCTCAGAAAAAATTGTGATGGTCAGGGGTTCATACTCCCATCTTCACCTCCTCTTCTTTCTACCGATAACCCCCTTTCACATGCATCTGTCTTGATACTTCTGTTTTATAGGAAGGGCACTACAGTGTAGACCATGAGTTTTGGTGGCAGGCATATAGAATTTGAACCATGACCCTGCAACTTTCTAGCTGAGGAACGATGTATGAATTGTACTCATGTGCAAAGTGAGGATAATACCAGCCTGAAGTGGATGATTAAATTAGATAGTTTAGATGATTAAATAAGATAATGCATTTGTGTGCCTTGCCTAGTGGTTGGAACCAGTAAATGATTAGTAAATATCAGTTCAATTCCTCTCTCCTTATCTCCTCCCACCTGAGGCTCCCATCTCTTCTGGGTCTTCTTCTGTCAATTCTAGAGTTTAGGATTCCAACCTCAACTGTACACCCACTTCTTCATATTAGGAACTGCTCTCAGTGCTGGTTTTCCATTTAGCTGTTGCACCATTTCCCCCTCCTTTTTCATATTCTTGTTTGTGAAAAGGCTATCTAAACTTCATCATGTCCCATTTACTACTGTGTCAATCATTGATTTTCTAGCTTTCACGTTCACCTGACCATCGACATTGAAATTTCTGTCACCAGAATTGTTAGTATCCTCTTGCCAGGTATAATTGATAATTTCAGCACCTACCTTTCTCGATCTGTTTATGGCTTATCATAACATAGGTCACACCTTAAAACGCCTATCTTAGATTCTTCTCTACCTCTCTGACTGCTTTCATAGTCTCCTTGTAAACTTTACCATTCTGTCTTCCTCTTCGACATTAGCATGCCTACTCCCCTCTTCTTCCTTCTCTTACTTTATTTTCTTTCTTTTTAAAATTCACTTCTCCCTGGGTGAAGAACTGCAAAACACCAAGAACAGCAGAACGCCAAACGCCATTCTTTTCAAGTACTCATGGAATAGCCACCAAGATAGAGCATATGTTGGATGATAGAATAGCTACAATTTAAGTTTAAAATTAAAAAGACTGATGATATCGTGTTGTTAGGATGTAAACATACATTGCCGGTAGGAATGCAAAATGAATTCACCCTCTTTGAGAACTGTTTGGCAATTTTGCATGTTTAAACATATCCCTATCCTGTGATCTAGTAATTTCAGTTCTAGGTGCTTTCTCCAAGAAAGATCTATATATATGTCCGCAAAAAACTTCTGTAAGAATACTTGAAGAAATTTTAATAAACCAGAACTGTAAACAAGCCGAAGGTCCAAAAAAGCTGCCTGGATAAACATACAACTATATGGATAAGGAGCCCTGGTAGTGGAGCAGTTAAGAACTTGGCTGCTAAGCAAAATGCCGGCAGTTCAAATACACCAGCTGCTCCTTGGAAACCCTATGGGGCAGTTCTACTCTGTCCTATAGGGTCACTGTGTGTCGGAATCGACTCGATGGCAAAGGGTTTTTTTTTTTTTTTATAATATGGATAAATCTCAAAAATATTGTTTTGTGCAAAAGAAGTCAGACATAAAACACTACATGCTGTATGATTCCACTTATATGAAGTTCATGAACAGGCAGAGCAGTAGTTGCCAATGGGGGCGTGGACATTGACTGAGGGGCTCCTTGGGAACTTTCTGGGGTTGAAGAAAATGTTTTTTATTGAGGTGTCGTTTACATGGATCCACACATTATTCGAAGCTTGCGGAACTGTATGTTTGAGATCTGCTTATTTCCTCAAAAAAGAAAAGGTCATTGAGAAAGAGATGGTGATAGGAAGCAAATTTTACCTTCTATCCTTCCTTCTCCCACTCCCTCCTCTTGTAGTAGCTTCCAAGTGTTTTGTATTAAGTAGGGTCAGTCTGCTATATCTGAGGCTGCTTTTGGTTATGACCCCTCCACATGCTAGTCATAAGTTAGGACTGATACTCACAAAGTCAGGTATTTGGTTGTATTAATGCAAAAGCATTTGCCAGCTTATACAGTGCAAACAGAGTTAATATAACTGTGGGCTAAAAGTACTTGTTTTGTATTTCAGATCTTTTCATCATGCTAAGGATACAAAAAAAAAGGAGATGGAAAAGAAAATATGCCAACCTGGCCAGTTCCATAAACACAATTATCTGAGGAAATTCTAGGAAAAATTCATGAAAAGTTTAAGTACCATTTACTGACATTTATAATTATGATGCCAGTAAGCTCTGATCTGAACCAGGCAAACATATCCCTACGCAAGTGGGAAATACTCATTTACCTCTTTAATCAAAACCAAAGTTCCAAAGCTCAGATATTTAAAAATGTATTCATTGATTCAGTATGGTTAGCTCAAGTCTGAAGCAATGAGATCAAGCATTTTTGACTCTCTATGATGGATTTTCTCCCCTGTAAGGATGCATAGACTCACAGATTTGCCAGTGACCTGCCATACTGTCCAGGGTCTACCGTATTTTTTCTGGAGAGAGGAGTCTTTGGAATATAATGCCTTCCTTTACACTGAAAAGTATCTGGGGGTTAAATATAGTGACTTTTATCTTTTTAAAGACAGAAAACTGTGTGTTTGTAATTATGGAAAAGTTAGCATATTTGTGTTTCCTGATAAAAGATGGTACCCTTTTCTTTGCATTGATGGAGTTGCTTGATTCACTTACATAGCTTCTGGAACCACTCTTTACTATTTCATTAGTACCATAAAGGTAGTTCTAGGAAGACAAAGAAGTAGTGTTCCTCATGTGGGAAACAATTTTCTGTTTTAATCTTTTTTTCCTTTTTTCTATTTATCCTATTGAAAGATGTGTATCCAGCTTGAACTTTCTTCCTTGTCATGGTGTTTTTGTCTCAGTATAATATTACCTCACAACCTTCTGTTTAAGACAACACGTTCTATTGCCATGGAAATGAATTCAAAGTCACAGATTTGGCATACTGGCTCCATTTCTTTACCAAGCAGGAAGGGTGTATGTGCTTAGAAGCTAAACGTCTGATTAAGCATTAACCCACAAGGTAATCTCTGAAATTAGGGAGGCTAAAGCGATAGGTGTAAATGCCCCAAACAGATGTTTTAAATAGCTAGTTTTCTCCATGATAATCCTTTAAAATACACAAGGTTTCTCTTATAATGACTTACACCAAATAAATCAATTAAAAAATACTAGGATTTTTACTTGTTATGAAACAGGTTTATAAAGTCACCTTCATTGCACACAGTGTGCCAACTAGCATGCTTAGGGGTGACCTCCAGGCACATGTTGTGTCTCACTATCCCTACTTTGTTATGATATTTAGACCTGTATGCATGAAAATTAATGTTTCTCTTGTACATTATCTCTCTGTAATATATGTAATACATGTATTATAAGTATTCTGAAAAAATTAGATTGATTACGTAAAGTCCCCAACCTTTTCTTCTTTCCTTTCCTTCTGTCTTAGTTATCTAGTGCTGGTATAACAGAAATACCACAAGTGGATGACTTTGACAAAGAGAAGTTTATTTTCTCACAGTAAAGTAGCCTAAAAGCCCAAATTCAGGGTGTCAGTTTCAGGGGAAGTCTTTCTTTCTCTGTCGGCCTTCTCATCAATGTTCCCCTGGACTAGGAGCTTCTCCGCGCAGGAACCCTGGGGCCAAAGGACGCGCTCTGCTCCCGGTGCTTCTTTCTAGGTGGTACGACGTCCCCCTGTCTCTCTGCTCACTTCTCTCTTTTCTCCCTTAAGGGATTGCCTCAAAACACAATCCAATCTCAGAGATTGAGTCCTGCCTCACTAACACAACTGCCACCCATCTTCCCTCATTAACATCATAGAGGCAGGATTTATAACATACAGGAAAATCACACAATACCGGGAATCATGGCCCAGTCAAATTGATACACACATTTTTTGGGAGGACATAATTCAATCCATGACACCTTCTTCCTTTCTTTTTTTTTTTTATCCTTCTGGAGGAGCCCTGGTGGCACAGTGGTTAAGAGCTTAGCTGCTAACCAAAAGACCGGCAGTTCAAATCCAACAGCCGCACTTTGGAAACCCTATGGGGCAGTTCTACGCAGTACTATAGGGTCACTACGAGTTGGAATTGACTCGACAGTAGTGGGTTTGGTTTTACCCTTCTGGAAGAAATTTGGTAAATAAATATGAGGAACTGATGTCATCATCGTCACCGTTAGACTTAATGAGCTTCTGGCTTTTCCAGTCCACACTTGTAAAGAGATGGTGCTGTGCATACAGATGGGTGCTTGGCTGGCAGAAATCCATTTTATGGGCTTTATTTCACGTAATAAATATTCATATTAAACACACAGACTTGGTTCACAATTCCCTGTCACAGGAAATTTCATTCAATCTATTAATCATGGAGTCCTGGTGGCACACTGGCTAAAGCTCTCAGCTGCTAAACTGAACCCACCAGCCGCTCCACAGGAGAAAGACGTGGCCGTCTGCTTCCTTAAAGATTTACAGCCTTGGAAACCCTATGAGGCAGTTCTACCCTGGCCTATAGGGCCGCAATGAGTCATAATCAACTAAATGGTAGTGGGTTTTTGGTACATTAATCATAAACATCCTGAAAATTGGATCTGATCTCTTTAATATCCTATTTGCTTTTGCAATGGAAATATTTCCTAATAAAAGTGCCTAGGTCTGCCAAACCAGTGTAGTGATCTCCAGTGTAACATACAGCTTTCCAAGTACTCTACAATTTTATGATACTAATGTCATGTCGCCAAACTTGGCCACCAAGCTTGCTCCAAAATGTTGAACTCATAGCAAAAATGCTTTTATAATAGCACCCATTCCCTTGCCCAGACTAACTTTCAAGTCTATGAAAGTATCCAAATTCATTATTAATTTTTTTTATTGTTCCTCACCGAGTACTCTAACTCGGAGTTATCCATTTGAAAGCTCCTCATCTTTTTTTGTCTATGTTGTTTCGACTCATTGTCTTTTTGTTTATTCTGTTCTATGCAAATTATTTTGAAGAAGAGGAAGAAGAAAATCAGGATTCATGTCTGCAGGCTTCTTTCTTACCCCTGTTTGTATTTTCTTAGAGAAGTGAGTCTGTTTGTATTTTCTTAGAGAAGTGAGTCAGTGTTTGTGGGCATGGCATGTTTTTGTTTTGTTCAGTGGATTTTTTGGTCATGCATGTGTAAGACATTTTGATGCTCTGAATCCTGATTTAAATATCATTTTCTCTAAGTTATTATGAACATGGTTGTAAGTTAAAAAAACAAAAGCACACAAAATCCCTGGAAGCAAAATGGTGATGGTGTTTGTAGTGAGGAGGTGTGTGAATTTTTTCCTGAGGTGAAAGACAATCAAAGAATGGGGGGAAAATGAGAGAGTTAAACACGGGAGATATTTTTGGTGAGAATTAAAGTTTTACCATTCTGCTTCATTATTGGGATTGTTTGTAAATATGAGCAGAAGTATATATTAAAATGTGCAGGTTGCCAGCTCCAAACACATGGCTGCCCCACCTGTACTACAGAACTGAAAATTCTGACCATCAGCATTACTCTACTAATCTTAGAAAGACTATAATCTTGGGAAATAATAATTATTTTGGTCTCAGGCCACTTTGGGGGTATTTCTGTGTCCCCAGACCTCTCCATCTGCTATCAGATACAGTAAGGCATTTCCTTGCAATTTATTCACTGGTATAGTTCAGGAGTTTAGCTGTCTGCATCCTTGAAGAGAGAAGGTACTGAAGAGAATGGGATCAAGGGCAAGAAGTTTGATGGAAAAAAAGGGGAGAGGGGAGGGGACACAAGCATTTGGCTGGCCCAGGAGGGATGTCTATGGCTGGGAGTCTGCCTGAGGCACTGGCAACTACTGGAGTTACTGAAGATGAAGTGCATAGATAGGAACCAATGTCAGACTCATGTTTATCCCCAAATTACTTAATTCTGGTGCCAAAGGAGCAGTTCCTAGTTTTAGTGCTCTATTTTCCACCTCTCTATACTTTTTTTTATACTTGTTTGTAAAGGCGTCCTGGTGGCACAACAGGCACTTGGCTGCCTACTGTAAGCTTAGCAGTTCGAATCCACCCCATGGCTCCAGGGAGGAAGACGTGGCAATCTGCTCCCATAAAGACTAAAAAAAAAAGACTACAGCCTAGAAAACCCTATGGGAGCAGTTCTACTCTGTCACATGGCATCATTATGAGTTGCAATTGACTCAACGGCACCTAGGAACAACAACACATACTTCTCTGTAATACTAACAAGCTGATAAAGTACTGTGTGTATTGATGCGTGGGCAGCAAAGAAAACATAGACTCCTCAAATGTAAAAGGTTACCATTACAACTGGGAAGACAACATCTAGGGATAAAAAGCTAGTATGGCATTGTATGTTGAGAACAAATGAGTGGTATAGTAACTACTAGAATAACTCTAGGAGAGAGAAATCAGGGTAGGTTATGTAGAAAAGGAAGAAGTCATGGGAATGGAAGGCCTGGATCTGCCTAAAATGTGCTTCTGACAGTGTCAAAAGCAAATGCTTTCATCTTAACAAAGTATAGTAATTCTTCTGTCAAGGTGCAGTTGAATTATACTCTTTCCTCTTGCCCAGAAAACTTCCTTCATCCTGAGAACAAATTTAACTCCAATCTCTTTTCAGATTTTATCTCTCCTGTCTGGAATTCAGCTTTCAAAAGCATTTTATCAGCTTCTTCATCTCTTTAATCAATTCAGTTACCTTTAGTTGGGCTTTCTTCCTCTTGCTATTTGGTGCCAACAGAGGTGCACAGTATTACACGGATGGACACGTGGTAATTTTGTACAGGAGAGCATGATGCATTCTGCTTTATTTCAAATGCTCCTCCTTGATTATATCTTGAACTTTGATGTCCTTTTTTGTAAAGAGAAATATTGGGTTTGCTCCCAGGCCTTTTTCTGGGAATGGAACTTTTAGAGTGTGCCATCTTTTAAATATTGTTCAGATTTGGCTTCTTATTTTTCTAGGAGTCAAAGTATCATCTGGAATTGTAGAGATTATTTTGTACAGTGACTTTGAGATCATTTACAACATAAGACTGCTTCCAGAATTTATTCTTGCAGGCCCTACTGTTTAAGTTTCTCTACCCAAAGAAATACTCATGTCTCTAGCCAAAGCAAGAAAGGTAATCCCTTAACTGCTTGTTACTTGTCTTTGAGCTAGTTCCCTGCCCATGACAAATCAGTCCTCCTACCACCCTTTACACAAAACTAATTAGAAATATCTTTTGGTGTAGAACTTTGGCAAAGGCATTTTGCAATCAGCATCTTACATAGCACATTGTATCTAACAGTAAAGCCAAGATAAAAATGAAAAGTACTTAAGCCTGACTGTAGAGATACCCTTCAGAAGTTCTCAAGCTAAGGGGTTCTTCCAGTTATGGTAAATTAAGATAATGCCAGAAAGTCAACATTATATCCTGATAGTTTATAAAACTTTACTGCTCAGGCAAGAATATTCCACAATTGTAATTGGGATAGAAAAGAGAAGAAAGGAATACTGTAAGGGAAAATGCAAGGTAAGAAAGGTAGAAAGCTCTCAGAAGCAGATGATGAAGGGCTAGATGAGTATTATACACTTATATATAAATATAGGACTGAAGGATATAATAAAAGGTAACCAAAATTTATAAATTTGCCTAGCATATAAAAAATAATGTATATTTGTCTTTATTCCTGTTGATTATTTAGCGTATTTATTTTGAGGTCCATAACTGGGGATTAGGGATTTAAATTGCATTTGAAAATTCAAGTCACAGTGTGAATGTATTCTACATGAAAACACTTGGAATCTCCTGTGCAGTAAGGTCAGTAAAGAAAATGAGAATTAAGTAGGGGGACTGAAGAATGGAGAGTGGGATACCATCCAACTTGTTGTAAAAAGCAGTCTGTAATTATTATTTCTACTTGCTTACCTTATGCTTTGGGAGGGAATTGGTGATTCAGTGGTAAAGTTCTTGCCTTCCATGAGGGAGACCCAGGTTTGATTCCTGGCCAACACACCTCATGTGCAGCTATCACCTGTCTGTTAGTGGAGACCTGTGTGTTGCCATGATGTTGAACAGGTTTCAGCAGAGCTCCTAGACTAAATGGACTAAGAAGAAAGGTCTGGAGAACCACTTCTGAAAATCAGACAAAGAAAACCTGATCCCTAACTGGCCATAGGGATGGTGCAGGACTAGGCAACATTTCATTCTGTTGTGCATGGGGTTGCCATGATTTGGGGCCGACTGGACAGCAGCTATCAACAGCAGCCTTGTCCTCATTCTATGGAATTGATGGCTGTCTTCACCGTACTTCTAAAAGCACTCTCCTATAGTTAACTAAATTCTCAATCTTTTAAGCTAAAGTGTCTCTTCTTCTTCTCATTTCACTTGGTCTCTGTAACCTGTATTGTTTCTGCCCAAGTAGGCCTGAGGATGAGTAGATGTGGGGGTTAGAATGTTAAAATGGCAGTCAGAAATCAGTATTTCTATCTGTTCTTATGGAGCCCAAGAAAATCTAAAATCCCATCAAAATAATTCTGGGTAACAGTGCTTCCACTGTGCTTAACTGGACAATTATTGGCTACCTGTGGTATCCACCATTTTCTTCTTTTCCTGCTATAGCTCATAAACGGGTAGTGGAGGAAGATACAGCCCCCCTTGCTGCCTGCGAAAGGGGCCTCAACTTCAGCCTGCTGATGTTTCCCGGCATTCAGTGTCATGGGCAGTAACTGCTGATGCTGGTAACTGTTGTTGCCAAACAACTTGTATTGTTTTAGGTCCCTATGTAAATTGCTGGCATCGGTGTCATTTAATTATTTTGGCTTTCAAATAAATCCTGGGGGGCTGGATCTGGGAACAATTCCTTTTTTTTAAGTAACAGATTTAATAAGATGTAATTCACAAGACATACAATTCCCTCATTTAAAATGTTTTTAAATGAGTTTTTATGGTTTTTGGAATATTCAGCATTATGCAACCAGTCATCAATTTTAGAACATTTTTATCACCCCAGAATGAAACCTTGTCTCCATTTGCCATCACTCTGTATTTCCCCTCAACCCCTTTCTCCTCGCTGCCTCCAGTGTAGACCACCACTTATTCACTTTGTCTCTATAAATTTGCCTATTTTGAACTTTTCATATGGACTGGTATTGGCCATTTTGAATTGGATAAACATATGGTCTACTATGCTGGGAATGACAGCTTGAAGAGGAATGGTGTCTCATTCATCATCAAAAAGAACATTTCAAGATCTATCCTGAAGTACAGCACTGTCAGTGATAGGATAATACCCATAAGTCTACAAGGAAGACCAGTTAAAATGACTATTATTCAAATTTATGCACCAACGACTAAGGCCAAAGGTGAAGAAACTGAAGATTTTTACAAACTTTTACAGTCTGAAATTGATCAAACATGCAAACATGCAATCAAGATGTTGTATCCTTCACCATACTTATTCAGTCTGTATGCTGAGCAAATAATCCAAGAAGGTGGACTATCTGAAGAAGAGCCCGATAACAGGATTGGTGGAAGACTCATTAACAACCTGTGATATGCATATGACACAACCTTGGTTGCTGAAAGTAAAGAGGACTTGAAGATCTTACTGATGAAGATCGAAGACTACAGCCTTCAGTTTGGATTGCGCCTCAACATAAAGAAAACAAACATCTTCACTGCTAGACCAATAAGCACCATCATGACAAAAGGAGAAAATATTGAAGTTGTCAAGGATTTCATTTTACTTGGATCCACAATCAACACCCATGGAAGGAGCAGTCAAGAAATCAAACAACTTATGTGCATTGGCCAAATCTGCTGCAAAAGATCTCTCTAAAGTGTTAAAAAGCAAAGATGTCACTTTGAGGACTAAGGTGTGCCTGACCCAGGCTATGGTGTTTTCAGTCACCTCATATGCATGCAAAAGCTGGATCATGAATAAGGAACACAGAAGAAGAATTGATGCCTTTGAAATACGGTGTTGGCAATTAATATTGAATGTACCATGAACTGCCAGGAGAGTGAACAAATCCATCTTGGAAGAAGTATAGCCAGAATGTTCCTAAGAAGGGAGGATGGTGAAACTATGTCTCAAGTACTTCAGACATGTTATCAGGAGGGATCAGTCCCTGAGGAAGGACATCACGCTTGGTAAAGTAGAGGGTCAATAAAAAAGAGGAGGCCCTCAATGAGATGGATTGACACGATGGCTCCAGCAATGCACTCAAGCATAACGAGGTTGTGAGGATGGTGCAGGATCAGGCAGTGTTTTTTTCTGTTGTGCATAGAGTTGCTATGATTCGGAACCAACTTGATGGCACATGATAACTATAGCTATGATATGTGGTATTTTGTGACTGGCTTATTTCACTTATAATGTTTTCAAAGTTCATCCAAGTTGTAGCATGTATCATTACCTCAGTCTTTTTTTTTTTGCTGGGTAATATTTCATTGTATGAATATATTACATTATATTTATCCATGCATAAATTGACATTTGGGTTGTTTCCACTTTGTAGCTATTACAAAAATATATATATTTTGCACATGTTATTCCTGCTACTTGAAGTTCTTTGAATTCTTCAAGATGTGGTATCATTTCCTCTAATCTTTCCCTAACTTTCCTAGGTAGTTAATTGCTCCTTCTTTTTGTGCATCTACCCTGAGTACTTACCTGTGTTACAGCATTTAACCTACTGAATAATAACTGTTTGGTTTTTGGGTGGTTATTCCTAAGGAATAGAGCATAAATCAAGTTTGAATAAGTATCTGTCTTGCCTGGACTGGCATAAGATATGTGACCAATATTGATTAATTTAATTATTGAATGAGTTACATATCAGGTTATCCTACTATTTTGTTTATAAGAGATATTTTAATCTCACACATTTAATGGAAATTTACCGCTAAATACAAATTCAAGAGAATGATAATTTAATAGATTTTTATTCAATGGCACAGTGTTCGAAAGGTTTTTTTTTTTTTTCTCTCAACAATGTAGGGCTGGGTTTTTCGCTCTATTTCTGATGCGACAGAATCTACAGAATTTAAATAAGACACAAGCTGACTAAAGTAAATCTTTTTAGACCTATACAAAATTTAAGTTTTTAGAAGCTCACCGTGAACTGAAATTCTACCGCACACATTGTATATGGGTAATTTTATGACTTTTCCCTTTGTGCTGGTTAAAAATGTCATATAAAGTGATTCTTTACTTTTGTTTCCTGATTTACTATTGACCATGATTTCTGAATGGGCCCTCTTAAGAAATGATATGTCTCAAGCTGAAGTGGAATTGTAGGTCCATGGAAATCTTGATCACTCTTTCTCAAATTTGTTATTGAATGGTAGTAGACTATAAAGATGGGGTATGGGGCAGACACTAATGAGCATAACTTTTTTCTTCATGGTGAGACATGATGAAAAGTAATGAATGTTCACTATACCTAGATATTCTTCTAAGATGCTATTTTCCATATTTTTACCAGCTGTAGTTTTTGCCTTTTCTTGTGCATGAGTTCAGGGCATTTTATGCCTATAGAACAATAACAATAAGATAGTTTTATAAAATTCTGGGCAAAATACCAGGCTCATAATGAGTAACAAAGTACTTGAGGAAGGAGACAATTATTTAAATTATTAGTGCTATGTGGGTAGTTTCAAGGTGACATCTGTGCTTTTTAACACTTTAAACAGGTCTTTTGGAGCAAATTTGCCCATTGCAATAAGTAATTTTATTTCTTGACTGCTGCTTCAATGGGCGTTGACTGTGGATCCAAGTAAAATGACATCCTTCACGACTGTGGATAGCTACTTGTTTTCTCAGCCCACTAACTCCTTCACCCCCAGGTATGATGATTCCCGTGTGCATTTTGTAATTGATTCTTCACAATTTGTAATGATCTCAAAGAGTGCTATAAAATTCTCAAATAAAAATAAAAATTAATGTATTGCATCTTTTGAAAAGTATGCCCCCAGTACACTCTATATGAGTAAGATCCAGGAACAGTGGTCTGATAGACAGTCACAAGAGTAGTTGGACAATAAGTTTTCTGAGTATTAGAGCACGGTAGCTGCTTAGGAAAAGAAAAGAAAAATTCAAAATAAGATGCATGTGGGCCAGTGTCAGTTTTGCTTTTGGTTCTAGTTCTGGCTCTGGTTATCTATTGTTGCATAAAAACCCACCCCAAAACCTAGTGGTTTAAGAAACAACAATGATCTAATTAGCCCTCAAATCTGCAGCTCTCAGTTGGGAAGGCTCATGTTTACTTTATGAAGTATCAGCTGGGGCAGCTTGACTGGGAGCTGGAGGATCACTTCCAAGATGACTCACTCACATGTCTCACAAGTTGGCTTTGACTGTTGGTAGAGAACTCAGCTGGGGCTTGATTCATTTCCATGTAGACCTCTCTGTAAGATACTTGAACTTCCTCGTAGAATGGTGGCTGGCTTCCAAGAGTGAGTGTCCTAAAAGTTAGGAAGTGAAAGCTGCCAGTTTTTTTTTTTTGTTTTTTTAAGGCCCATGCGTGGAAACTCGCACAGCATTGCTTCTGATGTACTGTGTTCATCAATCAGTCACAGCCCGGATTTGAGGGGTCATAGACTCCACCTCTGGATGGGAGGGGTCTCAAGGAATTTGGGAGAATGTTTTAAAGCTGCCACATTTCTCCAGTAAAAATAGTTTCGTTGTTTTTATTCTGATATGAATTTTCATTGCAAGAAAAAGTAAAAAGATACAGAAATTCGAGGTCCATTTGAAGTGAAATTTGGAAAAGCTCTTAGGTCAGCTTTAATAACACTATCCTGTGTTATCTGTCTAGTCATGTCTACCTTAATACAGCCTTGAGGTAGCTAACTGTAAATTTGTGTTGTATAAACAAAAGATTTAAATTTTCTTAAATATGTTAATTATTTACACTTCCATTCGAGGCTTTCGTTAATTGCATTCAGGCTTGGAAGGAAACGTCTGTGTGTGTGTGTGTGTGTGTGTGCGCGCGCGCGGGTTTGTATTCACGCTGATCTTTATGGAACACTTTCACACTCTCATCTTTTCATTTTCCATGACTATGACTTGACTCTCTTTAAGTCTTCTGATATTTGGGTTCCTCCTTACAATAAATTCTCCAAAAGAATAGTGGGAATCCCCCTTTGTAGGTGATGAACTCACTATTTTTGTTTTAGGATTTCAGAATCTTGATATTGAAAAAATATTTTGAAAGTCTTACAGTTCAGGTATCCATTAACCAATTGCTTGAATACTGTCTATAACATCTCTGCCAAGTAGTTATGCAGCCTACACCAGAAGAGCTCTAGCAATAGGTTTGCCAGTCTCATGTGGTAGTTAGCTAGTCTCGTCCTCAAACAGTTTTGGATTTTAAAATGTTTTCCTTCTCTTGAGCTAAGTTTATTTCCTGGTAACTTCCTAACACATCAAAAAATTTAAACCTTCTTACCCATGAAAAGCTTTCACAACTGAAAACACTTGTCATTATTTTACCTGCTCTGCTGATTATTACTCCAAAAAGGTCCTTCAGCTCTTCCTCTTGACATGTAGCTTCAAATGGTTTTCCATCTGACCGCTTACTTCTGAATATATTCTGGTTTGCTGGTGTTCTTAAATATTGAACAGTATTTAAATTCTGAACAGAACATTAAAGTTGCTGTGTATTGTATTATAAGGAGGAACCCTAAATATCAGGGAATGTCTGACAGGAAAGGCTCCCATGATTTCGTAAGCTATTTACTTTTAATTTACAACAGGTTGCATGGTTCCTGCTTTGAGTTTCATTAAAGTAGCCTTAGCATGATCCGTTCAGTCTCTTCATCACATTCTATCTCCTTCAAGGTTCAATCTGTACTGTGGGATTTTAAATCTAGAAGAGGAAAAAAAGTCTATGTAATTTCTAATGCAAAAGAGACTTCATTCCTTTTTCTTCTGGTCTATCCAGAATTGAAACACTTAGTAGACTAAATGACTTTCTAACTTTGTCATTCTACTCTTTGTCATGTTCTTTGAAAATTGTTTATAAGGTACAGAGACACCCCAACATCAGACATAGTTTTAAAACCTCAAAGAAAAATTAGTTAAGGATTTCTTAGTAAATATCTATTTTATATATTTTCAAGTGATCGTGTTACTGAATAAGAATACTGAATAAACACAGAGCAAAGGGATAGCATCCGTATGTTTCCTTAATTACATAAATAATTGTTAAATGACCCATCGTTCCCATGCTGGAGTATTGATTATCAAATTGAACATCTTTGATGTAAGATAAGACAACATGGCATTCTTTGACTAGCTTCAACTCCCTAGGTCAATTAATTTCGAATTGTTTAATTTAGTAATGGGTTAAATTCCGTAAATCAGTTGTAGATACAAACCTTCATGGAGGCAACATGGAGGCAATTTTTTCTTGCCTATTTTTAATGGATTTATTCCTTTGTAAAGTTTGGCAATCCATGCATATGATAAGGGATGTTTTGATGTATATGCAGGTACAATGCGAAGTTTCCTTTTTTAATGATTAGTTGATTTGGGGGGATGTTTTAGTTTTGAAAATGCTGGAATTGATAAGAAGGCGCAAGGAAAGAGAATGATTAGTCTAGGACTGACATACCATTAAGTGTGGTTTCCTTCAGTTGCCAGTTCTTGTCTCCTTTGCCGCAATAATGTGCTCTGTAGAGTTAGTATTGATTCTATACACAGACCATTTCACCAGGGCCTTTTGTGGTATTGTTAGAAAAACATTGTGATGCTGTAACAAGTTAAACTGTTGTTCTAAAACAGTTTCTTACTGTGCCTGTACTGCCCACAAAATGCAGAAACTTGTATTTTTACTTAGTCATCCACTGAATCGAGAAGCCCCTGCTTAGAAACCTTCATAAAGCATGTGCCTACCACTCTTCTTAAATACTATAAATGCAAAACTAAAATCTTCCATAATGGGAATGATGGTAGAAAAAATTGGTTCAAATTAATATGAGAACTTTAGCCAATAAACTGTTCCTGTTTCTGTGAGATGAGGCCATCTTGGATCTGCCAGCCTGAAGTATAAGTAAGTGCATCTGCCACTGGTTTGTCCTGGAGGACTTTTTTCTGTTTGAAAATGGTAACTTATTTTGTAAATCATACAGGAAAAAATAAATTATCCTTAACATGCAAGGCATGAATCGAAGCAATAGAGCTCTAGAAAGGAGATCAAAGGGCAAAGTGTACAATATTTAGGGATAATTTTCAGGAGTTCTGTTGTTTCTTTTTTATACACTTTTACACTCTGTATGAAACATATTTTAGTTGTAGTACATATAAGATAGCATTATTATGTGAATGTGACACAGAGCAACTGACGTTTTAATTTGAGATACATAGAAATTTAGAATTTTAGAGGTGAATTCTCCGGCTTTCAGTATAAATGTCATGTATGCTTCTTCTTAAGTATTTCCAGAGGTGGAAAACTTTCTGTCTCACATCATGGCTGATTCTTTTTTTGGGCAATTGTAGTTTTGTAGTTGAAAGCCAATTCTCACATTGAAATAAATAGCATCCTTTTACCTATTACTCTAAGTTTTTACCTTTCTACATGATGGCACATTACATATTTGAAGACAACGATCATGCATTATTAAATTTTCTTTTCCTCAAAACAAACACATATACAAATAAGAAAACAAAGTTCCTTCAGCCTTTTTCATATGACATGGTTTTGATTTCTGTCTGACCACTTCTGGTCACTGTTCCTCTTAAAATGTGTTAATAATATCGCTGTTGGACATTTGGGATATTACCATGAGGAGTCAGTAATTTCCCTGAAAAACTAATTCTCATTCCAATTAAAATGAAAACCATTTTTCTAATTAGAAATTTTATGTAACGCAGTGTCCATCTTGCTAGGATCAAAGGCTGGAAATAAATGAACACCTAAGAGAATTCAGGCTATGAGCAAGGGAGAATTTTATCTAGAAATGAAATGCAAGATTCGTGGTTATTGTTTCTCTAAAATTGGAAGTACAGTCAATCTGGTGCGAAGATGGCACAGGGAGTTTCCCACATGGAGTGATTTTTTTTTTTTTTTAGTAAGGAGTATTCTCTATCCAATTTTTCTCCTTGTATGAGTTTAGCTTCTTTAGTTGCAATATAAACTGTCTCCGGCAAACAGTAAAAAATGAAATTTATTGGAAGACAATGGAATAACGTTCAGAATTGAAGGACATGAAAGCACAGGAACCGTTGAAGCCCTGGAAATCTAGATCAAGAATGAAAGCACATCCGTTTTAGGGTGCTTCAGTTAAAGAGTTGAGATGGAAACCAAACATCGTCAGTCTCTGAGACACTCTGCTCAAGACTTGAAATCTATGGGAGTCAAAGTCACTGTGATGGACAGTTCCATCTTATCTATTACATTCAAAGATAGGGGTAGTATTACAAGGCAAAACCTGAGTGTTGGGCAGGACAAAACGACACATGACCACTGTACTCCCCTCATGTATGCTTACTTCTGAAAAAAGCTTTTAGTTTTACATGGAGATGTATTTGAAAAGAAAATACCCTTAAGAAAGGTAATAGTGACAAATTTAATCTAGTTAAAAAAAAAGGGTCAAATGATTATCTCATAAATGTTACTTTTTGTTGTTCTTAGGTGCCATCAAGTATATTCTGACTCATAGCGACCCTATGTACAACAGAATGAAACACTGCCCAGTCCTGCACCATCCTAACTACTGTTGTTATGCTCGAACCCATTGCTGCAGCCACTGTGTCAATTTATCTTGTTGAGGGTCTTCTTTTTAGCTGACCCTCTACTTTACCAAGCATGCTGTCCTTCTCCAGGGACTGATCCCTCCTGATAACATGTCTAAAGTATGTGAGATGTAGCCTTGCCACCCTTGCTTCTAAGGAGCATTCTGGTTATACTGCTTCCAAGACAGATTTGTTCCTTCTTCGGGCAGTCCCTGGTATAGTCAATACTCACCATAATTCAAAGGCGTCAATTCTTCTTCAGTCTTTCTTATTCATTGTTCAGCTTTCACATGCATATTAGGTGATTGAGAACACCATGGCTTGGGTCAAGTGCACCTTAGTCTTCAAGGTCACATCTTTGCTTTTTGTATTTTAAAGAGGTCTTTTGCAGAGGATTTGCCCAGTGTAAATGTTACTACTAAGGTAAAGAGAAACAGAGGTTCATTGAGTGTATTACATGAGGTAGAACGACTCTTCTGGAAGGGTTTCCAGGAGAGGCTTGGGCCCTTCAAAAATCAATTTTTCTAAAATTTTGTCTTGGTCAGTCCCTCCCAAAGCAAGTCTTTACCATGATATTTGTATTAATTTTTCTTTTAAATCTTTTTTATTGTACTTTAAGTGAAAGTTTACAAATCAAGTTAGTCTCTCATACAAAAATTTATATACACCTTGCTATATACTCCTAACTGCTCTCCCCCTGAGACAGCACATTCCTTCCCTCCACTCTCTGTTTTCAATATTTGTACTAATTTAAAGGGTAGACATTTAAAACTACTTCTGGAGAAATTTACCACTGCCAAAAAAAAAAAAAATTTTTTTTTTACTATCTTGGTGGAAACTCTGCATCCTTCTGCTGCCTGCTAACTCACCTTGCTCAGGAGTCTGGGCTCACTTCACCCTGCCATAAGAATTGTGACTGATTTGACACAGAGAAAAGATTACAGGTCACGGGGCTTGCAGTTCTCACTGGGAATAGCCACATGAACTGTATCAGAGACACGGGGGGATAATTTTCAGGAGTTCCTACAAAGGGACTCCGTAAATCAAAAGGCTGGGCTAGCAGAATCTTGCCAGTGATTCCTGATTAAAGTAATTATTAGATGTAGATGACCAGGGTGTACAAAAATTGGCATGAAGAAAGATTAAAATTTATCCTAGTTTGAATTGGGCTGCTCTCTTTAAGACAGGAAGAAAAGCTGTGGATAAAGGATGCTGCAGTGTTTCAAGTAGATTGGAGCTAAAAAGTAATTTTATTTCAGCATTTGGTTTTGAATAGTAGATTGAATGAAATAGTGAAAACAAAATGGTGATGAATGAACCACTCTATGCTTTCTGAATCTAGGATAAAACTTTACAGGAGAACATGTAGTTGTACTGACAGTTTAAGGGAACTCTAGAGTAGCCTCACAGGAAGCTAACGGCTAAACCTGGCAAAGATGCGAGTGATAAATGTTCCTTGTAGTAATGATATGAAACTGGGAAAGTGATACTGATTTTTTACTTGCCTAGTGGCTAATATCTGTTATGGGAACAGATCTGTTAGGTTCTGTGTATATTGATGCTTTTCTTCTACTGCGTTCGACCCCAGTGGACCGTTTGCTTGAGAATATTCTTTGTGTGTGAGAAAGGAATCAACTTTATTTTGAGGGAATGTATGTCATAGGGTCTCTCCCTCTGTGGTCTTGAAATAAAGAAAAAATTTTTTTCATGTATATTAAAATTTCTAACGTAAGTCACACTCAGGAAGAGATTACCTAATAAGAAATTTTTTTTTTTCTTTTTTTAGGTATCAACAAAGCAGGGGCACTAATTGTCCAAAGCAAAGACCCATAGATGCCAAGCAGACAGGACATAAGGAAGAGTGAGCACCGCAGTGGAAGGGAACTGGCAGGGCACTAAATGTGCGTGAGAATGTGCCGGCTGGAAATAAGTTCATGCAGGGTCATGAGGGCGCTCAGGAGCAAGGCTGTTTAAGCTATGAAGCCCATACCACTCCAACACCTTCGTTGACACCTGTCTCCTACGGTCCCCTCCCGAGTAGTTGAAACTCCTTAACTCAGCGGGTCTCTTGGGAGTATACTATTTCTTTCTAAAGAACAAAAGATGCGGGTGAGCTGTCAAGTCTAACTCATGTTACATTCACCCAGTATGCAACTGGATCCAACATGAGCAGTACTGGGCAAGGATGGATTATATTAATAGATAATAGGTCTCTGATCCATTTTGAGAGAACCGTCTTGTACATCCACATCTGCTGATCCTGCAACTCAAGGCAGGAGGGGCAGCAATGCTCTTTGCCATAATACAAACACAGGGCCATGTTCTTGCCTACATCCTGAGAAACAACCAATGGAAAGTCCAGTCCCAGATGACATGCAAAAGTGAGGGAACTTGAATAAGTCGACCATTGCAATGAATGTAATCAAGTTACTTTTTAACTGTATGGCATTTACGTACAGAGCTGTGTTCTAAGTATGTAAACAATAATATTTATAACTTTAACTTTAGACTATGTTTGGCATACACCCTGATGCAACCTAGCACACATTTAATATAATACTAATATGGGTAATAATTTACTATAATACTAACATAGCAAACATCCAAAAATACTGGAAATATTAATATCCAGCAGAAAAAGTTTTAATTTATGTATCAAGTGAATTTCGTTTTTTATTGTTTGTTGCTCAGGACACAGTGGTTGATATTACTCTGTATATGCTAATAAATGAGGTTTTGGACACATTAAGAGAATGCAAAATTCGATATTTATTTATCATGCAAAATATGTTCTCGTTTTGCAACAGTGAGTGTGTTTCTAAATTCACCTTCCAAGAAAGCAACAAAGTACATTTATCAGAATGTTACATTTATATTTTATCAGAATATTTATGTATCTCTGTGTGAGGAAATTGAACAATTCCTCAAGGAAACAAATTAAATTAATATTTAAAAACTAAAAAAAGTTTTTTTTTTTTTACAAAAATTATATAAATGTATTTTATTTTCCATTTCACTTCAGACTGACTTTCTTTTAAGAAATTGATTGGTATTGTTATGACTTGCAAAGCAAACTTGCTCATCAAGAAATTTGTACTATTGTTACATCAATTGTATACATATATCTGCATATGGGGGTTAAACAATTCCACAAAAAAATAGATTTTATAAATTTAGTATACAAATGACAATTATATTTTCATTTCCGACAGATCGGGTATAACCTTACATTCAGTTGTCTCTTGTCCACCACATAAAAACGTGCCAGCAGCATGATAGTTATATGACTTGTGATATATCTGGTCCTGTCCTACGCAAAGGGAATCAAAATTCATCTTCCGTCAGAATCAATTCGATGCCAACGGGTTTAGTTTTGGGGGTTTTTGTGTTTGCATCATGCTGTTTGTGATTACTCTCAGTCCCGTTGAATATCAGTTGTAGTTCAAAGGATGGAAAGTGAGTGTGCAAGTTTTTAAGTATTATTTCAAGATGACAAACGCTCGAGGAGATCTGCAAAGGGTCCACCAATAACATCATACGACAAATTAATGAAATTATTTCCGACTTCTTGGTTAGTACTGTTTCCTTGGACTATCTCAGAACAAAATTACATGTCCCAAATCAATTTTTTTAACCAGTAATTTTCAAATATATTTCTGTGTTAATGTTCAAATCGAATGTAAATTTTATAAATTTCATTTATTTTCAATTATTCAAATTTATTTGTCATGGTAGAGCCAAATTTAAAAGTGACATAGTTTTATATCCATTTGAATGAAATGGCAACAACTAAATTGCGTGCAAAAATGAAAGCTAGCAGAAGACAAAAAGAAAAGGATTTGTGAAGCCCTAAAACAATTCCAAAATTAACTTCCTTTTTAAAATGTAACGAATCAGAAGAGACTTCTTCTATTGAACACTTGAGTTTGATGGGTGCAAATCATTGTACTAGTACTACTAGTGCTAAAAATTACTGATAGCAATACAACAGAATTTGTTCCAAATTCTACATCCATTCCTTGCTGTAATAATACAAAAAATAGTAATAGTATAGAACGTGAAACTATTTTAGAATCTGGAATTATTGCATCTGCAGACTCCATAAATAACAAATACAGATCCTGCTTTGTAGAATAAGTTTTCTTCTAATAATGTCAATTATTGGATCGAAAGAGGGCCAACTGACTGTCAGCACCACAGTGGACCATTTGAAAATTTTTGTTGAAAATTTCTGGATGGTAAACAAACAAGGTTCCGTAGCCAGACTATATCTTTAGGGTGCAAAACTAATGGTGAAAATTATAAGAGGGAGTGGCTACAGTATTCTCCATCAGTTGGCTCTGTATATGGTTTTGGTTGCAAACTATTCAGTCCTAAATCATTTAATTCTAGATTTACTATGATTGGATTTAGCAATTGGCGCAACTCTAATATGACTGATAACTATGAAGAGAATTCAATTCGCAGAGATTGTATGTTGGCATATTTAAACTGAAGACATTGTTTTGGCTTAACTCATGAACTGCAAACACAAATTAATGTAGAACGTCTGTATTGGAAAGCCATTTTGCAACGTGTTGCTGTCATTTTAACAATTGCTGAAGGTAGCGTATCTTTTTGAGGAAGAAATGAAATGTTTGGGTCCCCACAAAATGGAAATTTTTGGAATTGAACTTGTTGCTCAGTTTGATCTATTTTTAGCAGTTCACATCTCAAAATATGGCAACACAGGAAAGAGTAACTCCTTGTATATGTCTAAAACAACATGTAAAAATTAATAAACTTAATAAGTGATAGTTTGATCAACTATTTCCAGTGAAATAAGTATAACTGATATTTCAGTTTGTCTGTGGATTCCACTCCTGATCTTTCCCATACGGAGTAGCTAAGTATTGTTTTAAGATACCGATCTCCAACAGATGGAAAACCCGTTGAGTGATTTATTACATTTACTAGCTTAAAAAGTCATGCTGATGAAGAAATTGCAAAATGAATACTTCACTATTTATGTGAAGTTTGCAAAATTGATTTTTTTTAAGAACAGAGGCCAGACCTATGACAACACTGCCAATATGTCAGAGTGTTATAAAGGCACGTAACAGAAAATTTTAGAATGTAACGAATATGCCATTTTCATTTTCATACTATGTGCTGAGCATTCACTTAATCTTGTATGACATGTTGCAGTAAACTGTCGTCAGAAAGTAGTTAATTTTTTTCTACTGTTCAGTTACTCTATACATTTTTGCCACCTTTACCGGAATTGACTCGACGGCACTGGGTTGGTTTTGGACTCACTGATGGGCAGTTCCTGAAACATATTTAGGCAGTGATCGAGTATTAAAATGTCTTTTTAATACATGTTGGGAAGTGCATGCCGTAGCCATGAGTGCAGTCCTGGAATAGTACACTCAGATTCTAGATGCCTTAGAAAATATTGCTTAAGACTAGACACAAAAAGGAGATAGCAAGAGGAAAGCTGAAAACATTGCCAACAAAATGCAAACACTAGAGTATGTATTTATGTTGGTTATGTGGAATAATATATTGCAGCACTTTCATCAGACCAATCAAGCTCTCCAAGATTCAGAAGTAAATTTAAAGACATACACAAATCTCTACCAATCATTAACAGGGTATTTGCATAATTTAAGAGATTGTGAAAATTTTGAAAACACAACAAAACGATACTGTCAAATACTGGTTATCAAGCAGTTCACCATCACAGGAGCATTAGAAAGAAACAAGCAAATGACAGAAATGCTTCAGAAGTATTGAGTGCCTGAGATCAATTTTGTGTAACCACATACTATACCCTCATTGACACACTCGAATCTTGCACGAAAAGAAGGAAGAAAGCGTATGAAGTTCTTTCAGATGGATTTTCCTTATTAAACAATGTGGCTATACCTGATGAAGAATGCATGAAGGCATCCAAGAAATTAGCACAGGCTTATCCCAATGACTTAAATACAAACCATTATGGAGAAGTGGGACAATTTCATACTTACATGAAAACTAAGTTTACAGATTCAGGAAAGACAAATTTTACTCACGTAGGCATGTATGATTCAATAATAGAAGATAAAATACAATGCATATTTCTCAATGTTAAAATTGCTTTACAATTATTCCTAACTTTAATGATCACAAACTGCACAACAGAATGCTCATTTTCATCCCTAAAGAGACTCAAAAACTCTCAGCGTACGACAATGATTCAAGAAAGACTCGATTCGTTGTCCTTATTATGTATGGGAGTAGATATTGTCTGGCAGCTTAATTTTGATGAAATCATTGAAGAATTTTTAAGATCAAAGAATAGAAATATTTTTAATTATAACAAGTTAGAGATGAAAGATCTATCTAAAATACAGCAATTTGTTGACATCTTTTCATTTGTTCATTTATAATTATAGCATTTATTACAAAACAAGCATCAAAATTGAAGTATGAACTGCTTGAAGCAAAGTTGGTGAGTGGAAATCAATTTCTCGCTGTGGGAGATTAATAGAATTGTACATTAATTGTTCGAACAACTAAGTTCACAGATTCATTTTCTTTGTTGTAGAATATGTGGAATATTCTTTTTGTAGAAAATGTGGTATATGGTGAAAATCTTGGTACCCCACATCCGCTAAAAGTTTTGTAATCCAGTTCATCTCATTTCGCTAAAATGGCATAAGACACTTTTGTGGCCAATCGCTAATATTATAGTTGCGTTTAAAAAGAAGTTACATCATGGAGAGCTAAGACACACACACACGTATATATATTTGCTGAAGACTAGACACAAAAAGGAGATAATAAAAGAGAAGCTGAAAGCATCGCCAAAATTATACAAGCACTGGAGTATGTAGAGTGTGTTCGTTATGTGGAATAATATATTGCAGCATTTTCAATGGATGAGTCAAGCTCTCTAAGATTCAGAAGTTATATATATATCATATACATATAAATAACCCACATATCCCATTTGAATACGTGAATAAGCGGAGGAGGGGTGTCATGAATTGAATCGTGTCCCCCCAAAATATCTGTCAGCAGCGTCGCTATGGCTGCTAACCAAAGGGTTGGCAGTTTGAATCCAGCAGGTGCTCCTTGGAAACTCTATGGGGCTGTTCTACTCTGTACTATAGGGTCGCTATGAATCAGAATTCACTCAACAGCAATGGGTTTGGCTAGGTTTTGGTCTGGCTAGGTTATGATTCCCAGTATTGTATGACAGTATACCTTTTTGTCATCTGATGTGATTTTCCTATGTGTTGTAAATCCCATCACTATGATGTAATGAGATGTATTATTGTTGTTGTTAGGTGCCACTGAGTTAGTTCTGACTCATAGTGACCCTGTGTACCACAAAAAAAAAACACTGCCTGGTCCTGCACCATCCTTACAATCATTTGTTACGCTTGAGGACATTATTGTAGCCACTGTGTCAATCCATCTCATTGAGGGTCTTCCTATTTTCCGCTGACCCTGTGCTTTACCAAACATGATGTCCTTCTCCAGGGACTGATCCTTCCTGACAACAAGTCCAAAGTATGTAAGTCGCAGACTCGTCATCCTTGCTTCTAAGGAGCATTCTGGTTGTACCTCTTCCAAGATGGGTTTGTTCCTTCTTTTGGCAGTCCATGGTATATTCAATATTCTTCACCAACACCACAATTCAAAGGCATCAATTCTTCTTCGGTCTTCCTTATTCATTCTCCAGCTTTTGCATGCATATGATGTGATTGAAAATACCATGGCTTGGTTAGGTGCACCTTAGTCTTCAAGGTGAGATCTTTGCTTCTCAACACTTTAAAGAAGTCCTTTGCAGCAGATTTGTCCAGTGCAACGCATCTTTTGGTTTTTTGACTGCTGCTTCCATGGGTGTTGATTGTGGATCCAAGTAAAATGAAATCCTTGACAACTTCAATCTTTTCTCCGTTTATCATGATGTGGTTTATTGGTCCAGATGTGAGGATTTTTGTTTTCTTTATGAGGTGTAATCCAAACTGAAGGCTGTGGTCTTTGATCTTCATCAGTAAGTGATCTTCACTTTCAGCAAGCAAGGTTGTGCCATCTGCATAACGCAGGTTGTTAAGGAGTCTTCCTTTAATCCTGTTCTTCATATAGTCCAGCTTCTTGGATTACTTGCTCTGCATACAGATTGAGATGGATTAGAGGCATTTATATTGATGAGATCTGCAAGATTGGATAGTGTCTTAAGCCAATCTTTTTTGAGATATAAAAGAAAGAAATGAGTAGAGAGTTATGGGGACCTCAAACCACCAAGAAAGAAGTGCTAGGAGTAGAGTGTGTCTTTTGGATCTGAGGTTCCTGAGCTGAGATGCTCTCAGACTAATGGAAGAAAGTAAGCTTTGCCCTAGAGCCAGCACTCTGAATTGGGACTTCTAGCCTACTGGACTGTGAGAGAATAAATTTCTCTTTGTTAAAGCCATCCACTTGTAATATTTCTGTTATAGCAACACTAGATGACTAAGACAAGGGGGCACCACAGATTATCAGTGGTTAGGACCCACACATGCCTTAATCTGGCCCTGATCACTATAAATTGCTATTAATTGCCACTTCTGTGCTTTGCCAAGACGCTGATAGATGATTTTCATAGTGATGACCAGAGGCAGTAAAATACCCCCAAATATCTTCATAGTGCTGAAAGAATGGTTAAATTGTGTTCATCATAGGATTAGAGTTAAGTGATTTTATTATGGCCTAATTCCTTGAATATTGCTGTTTCATGTAAATGATAAATATCTATTGAACAGAGTTACTGATTAAAAATTCCCTATTCTTAATCCATTTTTGGTAAGTTTACTGGTAGTGCAAGATACTTAAATGAGCAAATAGCTGAGGGGCTGGGAGCTAAACTTACCTGAGGTGCATAAATTATGTCTGATACAGATCTATATATACTCTCCCATGATATTTAGCTCAACTTTTGTGAGAACAAGATGCTTTTATTTGTCCTTATAAGGAGAGGTGCAAGTCCAATAAGTGCAGAGTCTTCTTCAAGGTGATGACAAGTTCCCAACATCTAAAAACCTAGAGTCAAGATGATTAGTGAAACAAGCCAAAGTCCCTGCTACTGAGTCTTGTCCCAAGGACATAATCGCTTTTAATCGCTTCCCACCTTTACTGTCTATTTTAGATTTCTCTTATCCTTGTTCAAAAATCTGGTTGATTGGGTTGTTTTCCTGGTTGGGTGATCTAGATCTTCATTTCCAAATGATCTAAACCCTTAATTGCTTTGCCTTTCTGAATTATGGTTACTGCAACTACCCCTTGACAATTAACCACGGGATACAGAAGTGTTAAGAGATGTAGCATGTACACAATAAATACTTCTGACAAAATTATATCATGCCAGTAAGTGAAAGCTGGTAATGGAAAAGTAATTTGGTTACACAATTATGTAACATAATGCAGTGTAGCAACAATTTAACATTTATTTGAGTTGCTATTATATATGCCTTAATTTTAGATTTAATTTTCTATATTTTTTTTTCCAGAATTAATGGTCTTCTTAAAATCTAAATATGGTGAGAAGGGAGGTATCTTAGTTGAAACCAAAAAGGCAAACTGAAAAAAGACAACTCTAACAGAAGCTTTAAAATAAGAAAATTAAATACACTGATGGTGAAATCATGAAGTTAAGAAAATAAAGGTAATAAAAATTTGTCAGAAGATGTAATGAAGATATTGAGAACCTGAAACAGGAAAAAAACAGATGAAAGAAAAAAGCAATAGTGAAGAATGACACAATTTTTATGGCCAATAGAGCATCCCTATTTTTATGGCCAATAGAGCATTGGAATCGACTCGACGGCACTGGGTTTTTTTTTTTAGAGCACCCCTAAAGGTCAGCATCAACTCCATTTTGATAAATTTATTAATTTCAATAAGTTTTTATTATTACTTGTTACATTAAGCATTAAGCCATAATTTTATACAACACTATTTAATAAAAAACAATTTTGTTTTCAAATTTATGATCCCAAAAGAATTTACAGTGATTCAAACAGAACATACGAGTGACAAAAAAGAAGCTTCTCAAATGGATATTTTGGAAAAAAAAAAAAAAGTCAAACTACTACTAGATCCTAGCTTACTCTTTCTGTAACTAAAGGTAACATATATCGTTTTGTTTGTAAACTATTTTAACAAGAGATATATCTCTCATATCCAATGGTTTTCAAATTGGATGACTATACTGAGAACTCTCAAAAGTCATATGTTCAAGAGCGTAAGAAGGGTATGTTTGCTTGAATTACACAGAAATTAAATAAAAACACACTGGAACAACATCTTAAAAGACAGACAAGAAAGAACATTCATTATTTTAAAGGACTAAACAGAACAGTTATGGTTATTAAAATTTTATTTGAAAGAAGCATGCCCTTCAATGGCAATGATGAAAAGTGACATTCTTCAAATAAAGGAAAAGCTAAGCGTTCTATCAAACTAATTATTGAATGTGATTTTTTCCTTTGACAATTTGGAAAAATACCAAAAAAAGTGACTTATTTATCCAAAACTCTTTTTGAAGAATTAATTAATATAGTAAGAGAAAAATGTGCACAAAATGGGGTAAACTAAATAAATAAAGCAGATACCACACCATTATTGTAGTTTCTATACCAGATTATAATACAAATCCCTATAAACAATGTTTAACATTTTCACCAATTGAAAACCAACTATCTTTTATTTTATTTGACAAAATGAACAAGTTATGGATGATTAACCAGCCATGAACAATATTCTCGACACAAAGCTTTCATGAAAGGTGGTGAGGACAAAAGGGGGCAAACATACTCTGAAAACATCAATACATTCACAGGCTCTAAGGAGCTGTGGTGGCACAGTGGTTAAAGTGATCGGCTGCTAACTGAAAGGTCAGTGGTTTGAAACCCCCAGCAGCTCCACAGGAGAAAGATGTGGCAGTCTGCTTCTATAGAGATTTTACAGCCTTGGAAACCCTATGGGGTCTCTATGATTTGATGGCAGTGGGTTTTTTGTTTTTATGTATGCACAACTTGTTCTTCTAATCTTGTTGGAGACAAAGCTGCCTCTACAGGCCTTGGAATTGTTCAGGTATTTTGCAACAGCTGTATGTTTTCTGGTTTTTCTCATAGATGGCATAGCTGCACAAGCCATCTTGGAGTTCTAGTTGTAACAAGAAGCTTGTTCTAAGGTTCAAGCCTTTCAACATGGTATAATGGCATTTGGGGGTAGTGGTGGTTCAGTGGTAGGATTTTCGTCTTCCACATGGGAGACCTAGGTTTGACTCTCGGCCGATATACCTAAAGAGCAGCAACCATGTAAAAATAGCATGAGGGTGGAGTCTGACCTCTTCTAACTTCACAGGGGGAAAGGAGAATCAAATCAACAGTCCAAAGCTGATTCCTATGAGACGGAGGTATCTCCCTCTCTGGTATCTTTACCCATTCTGGCACCAATTGTCCTTCCCAAGGCACTCTCTACTTCTCTGCTGGGTTTGATAATTCATTGCAATGACCACACAGAACTCACAGACAACTAATGGACCACAACTTTCACAACCTCCACCAGACTGAGCCCAGGACAACTAGATGGCAATGAGCTACCATCACCGACTGCTCTGGCAGGGATCACAGCAGAGGGTCCTGGACAGAGTGGGAGAAAATCCTAAAACAAAATTCATATTCGTAAAAAAGAAAAAACAACAAAACGATACAAACAGGTTTGCTGGCTGACAGAGACTGAAGAAAACTCTGAGAGTATGGCTCCCAGACACCCTTTTAACTCAGTACTGAAGTCACTCCTGAAGTTCAACCTTCAGCCAAAGATTAGATGGGTCTATAGGGCCAACAATAACACATGTGGGGGACGTGCTTCATAGTTCAACCATGTATACAAGACTAATGGGCATACCAGCCCAAAAGCAAAGACAAGAAGGCAGGAAGGCACAGGAAAACTGGACGAATGGAAACAGGAAACCTGGGGTGGAGAAGGGGAGCGTGTTGACACATTGCAAGGTTGGCAACCAATGTCATAAAACAATTTGTGTATTAACTATTTTGCTCTGTAAACCTTCACCTAAATCACAATTAAAAAAAAAAAAAGCAAAAAACTCACAGACAATACTTAGAATTATGGGGTTTATTAGGAAAGTAACAGGTTACAATTCAGGACACAGTCCTTCC
This sequence comes from Elephas maximus indicus, assembly GCF_024166365.1. Classification (NCBI taxonomy): domain Eukaryota; kingdom Metazoa; phylum Chordata; class Mammalia; order Proboscidea; family Elephantidae; genus Elephas; species Elephas maximus. Next base: position 18,451,186 of record NC_064823.1, read on the forward strand.
ATCAGGACAACCTCTTTTTAGACATGGTCACAGGCACACCTCTCTGGCCCTCAGCCTCTGCCCTGCTCAGGCGAGTGTTTCAAAGCTCTTTTAGCTCTGCTAATAAGTCCCCATAAGCACCCTACTCTACCAGCAAGCCTCTTGCCCAAAGGCACTCAGCTTTCTTGCTCCATGGGCTGGGAAGCCCATCATGCCGACTCCTGCAGTGGTTTCTCTGCCACTCCTTCTTGAGTTCTCTGGTTCCAGGAGCTTCTCAGAGCAGAGATCCCAGGTCCAAAGGACACACTTACTGCTCCTGGCTATTTTTCCTTGGTGGTAGTAGGATCCTCTCTCTCCCACCTCTAGAATGGCTCAACTCAAGCCCAGGGATTGCAAAACTGATCAATTCCTCTGTGAGCCATAATTGCCCTATTTTCACAGTCCTGCCCAATCACTTGGGTGGGAATTAGAAGACCATGGAGAGAGAGGCCACACAAAAGCAATCCATTGCACCACACACCTGTCTGTCAGTGAAGGCTTGTGTGTTGCTACGATACTGAACAGGTTTCAGTGGAACTTCTATACCGAGATGGACTAGGAAGGAAGGTCTGGAGATCTACTTCCAAAACTCAGCCTGTGAAAATCCTGTAGATCACAATGATCTGATCCCCAATGGTGCAGGACTGGATAGCATTTCCTTCTGTTGTGGATGAGGTCACCATGAGTCAGGAACCCACTCAAAGGTGGCTAACAATAGTATAATGACATTTAAAAACTTTAAAAAAATTTTTTGAAGACTGAGAAATGAAAATACAAATAGATGCAACTCAACTTTTAACTGCATTTTGAACATGTGTATTAGATATTAGAATGTATAATAGATATGCGTAATAGATATTAGAATGTTTCAATAGAACATGAAAATTTACAGACTCCTGGTTAGGACATTTACGAAGTAGACCTTTTTTTTTAATGTTTAAATATATTTGTTAAATAATTGAAAGATACAAATTAATGGAATATGAAACAAAAACTGGTAAAAATGGGCAATGAAACTAATAGAAAGTATTTTCAGATTGAGAAGTGAATTGTAACAAAAAAGAGTCTCAGATCATAACAAAGGCAGTACATGATTAAGAAGACATACATTTTGAATGGAAGTAATGAATAGGTTCTTTTGAGTTATTTGGTAATCTAATTCATGAAGAGGGTTCAAGTATATGAATACATTCCAAAAAGATTAAAAATGATTGCTGATGCACAAACGTACTATCATTGAAGAAAATAATATAAAACTAACAGTATGCTATTACAACAAGAAATCACCAATAAACTAATTAATACCATTTGTTTCTGCGGAAGAAAATTTGAAAATCCCGAAATCTTATAGTTTACCTATAAAAGAAATTTGATAAAGCCTTCTCAAATTTGGCAATCTTAAAACAAATTTACATGGCCTTAACATTAAGAGTTACAAAGCCAAAATGAATTTTTCTAAACTATCAGTGTTGAACAAAATTTGATCCACAATGCTAGAACACTGAATTATATTTCTACTCTCTGTAGAAAATGAGATTGTAAAAATCATTGTCATATGAAGATACAATCAAATATCATGTAGCCCAAAAAGTAGGGAAGATAGTATTATAGAGATGGGTCAGGGAGTTAAGAAAAATAATGTGTTTTTCTTCTGTATTTGGAAAGTTTAATATTTTTCAGCTTTTTAAAGTTTGTAAATTATTGGGATTTGTTTTTCAATTTTAAAATTTATTTTTAATGTAATTCTGTATTCATAATTTTGTGTTCTTTTTCTTGATCAGAATCGTCCAATGGAACTCCACAAAATCTCGACCACTGGTTATTAGAAAGTAGAAGTAGAGTCCAAATGTCTTTATCAAGATGTTTGGTATTGATAGGCAACAGAGAAAGGATAGCTTGAGAAAGACCTGTTTTGTAGCAAGATATACTAAGGGTATACCTTTAGCATGCTTATAGACAGGAAGAAAAACACAGAAGGCAAGACAGAAAACCCAAAAGGAAAGAAAGCAAGTTCGCAGAATACTTAGTGGAACAAAGGTGAGGGAAAAGAATGATTTTAGCAAGGAAGAAGTATACTACCTTTCAAGGAAAGTAATATAGACAAAAGAATAGAGGAAGGTAGCACTGTGATAGTCTCCTTATTGTTGATGCCCCTGTACAGTTTAGTGCAATTGACCCCAGCTCCGATTTGGTCCATGACTGGTCTAACCCAATCAGTATAATCCCACCTCACTGGCCACAGTGATAGGTTTAGTCTTAATCCAATCATTTAATGGCATTTCCTGGTGATTGTTTTAGTGGTGGTTCAGCTGGAATGATGCTTAGGACTTTTTATGACGGTTGTAAAAGTGACTTACTGTGAATGAGGAAGCACACTGCTGGCAGCCATCTTTGAATTGAGGGAAGTCAACCTGACCATGATGTTTACACATGGAAAAGGGTAGGGTGGAGAAAATAACAAGAACTGGAGCCTAATTACTTCTAGAATTTTCAGTAACATTGTTGTTGTTAGGTGCTGTAGAGTCAGTATTGACTCATAGCAACCCCACGTACAACAGAATGAAACACTGCTGGGTTCTTTGCCATCCTCACAATCATCGTTATGTTTAAGCCCATCATTGCAACCACTGTGTCAATCCATCTCGTTGAGTGTCTTCCTCTTTTTCACTGACCCTCTACTTTACCAAGCATGATGTCCTTCCCCAGGGACTGCTCTCTGCTGATAACATGTCCAAAGTACGCGCGAAGAAGTCTTACCACCCTTGCTAATAAGGAGCATTCTGGCTGAACTTCTTTCAAGACTGATTTGCTCATTCTCCTGGCGTTCCCTGGTATATTCAATATTCTTTGCAAACACTATAATTCAAAGGCATCAATTCGGTCTTCCTTATTCATTGTCCAGCTTTCACATGCATATAAGTTACATAAACCAATAAATTCCTTTTATTCTATAAGTAAATTGGGTTGGGTTTGCAGCTGAGAGCATTCTCCCTGGTACAGAGTGTGAAGAAGCAGACATTGTGGGCTGTAGAGAAGCCAAGGGTATAAATGATGACTTGTTAGTTGCCCTTTAGTCAGCTCTGACTCGTGGTAACCTCATATAAAACAGAATAAAACATCATCCAGTCCTGCACCATCCTCACTGTATTTTGAGTGTCTTCCAACCTAGGAGGCTCATCTTCCAGCATTATATCACACATTATTCTGTTGTGATCCATGGGCTGATTTTCTGAATTAGATAGTCATATCTCTCTTCCTAGTCCGTATTAGTCTGGAAGCTCCACTGAAACTTGTTCACCATGGATGACACTGCTGGTATTTGCAATACCTGTGGCATAGCTTCCAGAATCATAGCAACATGAAAGCCACCACAGTATGAAGAACTGACAGACAGGTGGTGGAAAGATGACGACTACGCTCTGTCTTATCTGTAAAACTGAAGGAAGGGTAATCTACAGAGATTTGGAAGACTGCATATAGGATTGTAGGTAAGAGGAAAGTGAAAAAAGATGGAAAAGACCACTAAGGGGAATGTGTTAGGGAAACAAATGTAGATTAAAACCTGTTTTATTTTTCTTCATAACACTTCATTTCCTGACATTACATTATATACTTTTGTTTATTTTATCTCCCTCTCTAGATTGTAAGCTTTGTAATGGCAGGGATTGTGCCTGATTGATTTATTCATCATATTCTAGTGCCTAGGATTCTGCTGTGCGCATACTAGGGACTGAACTAATGTTGTTAAATGTGAAGGAATGAACTGCTGAACAAATTTAAGAGTTTGAGTAGTATGAATATACAGTGAAAACAATTGACCCAGTTTCTTAAGTCTTTTGGAAAATGCTCTTTAGCCTGGGTACATGAAAGCAGAAGAAAGATTATAGAATTTGTCCATGACTGTGGAATGGCACTTTGCCCAGTGCCTGGCACTTAGTGAATGGTAAATACATCTTTAATGCAACAAGATGTGACAGAGTGGTTATGGCAGAGGAAGGGTGGTGAGGAAATGTAGGGTGCCAGCCAGGGCAGGGTTGACATGGCTAACCACATGGTCCAAACTGGATAGGGAAGTAGTTGATGAAAGTGATTTGAAAGTCAAAAGTAAAACTACATCAAACTAATGCGATATTGAAGGCTTGGTTTTGGAGTTCATAGCATAGTTGTTGAATTTTACTGAAGGAACGTTAAGTGCCGTTAGATGAACTACTTAAATCTAGTTTTCTTTAGATAAAGGAAGTAACTTTATCCAAAGTTACTTAAGGTCATAAAGAGATCACTAGAAAAAAAGAAAAGCAGTTCAGAGACCCTTAAGACATACCTGGACACGTGCAGAGCATTGAGTCTTAGTGTTGCAGGGGTCTGAGGAAATCTGTTATTAGAATTTACTTGAGAAATGGAGAAAAAGAACACGGAAAGTGCCCATTTCAACCTGCATTAAAAAAGAAAAAAAAAAAAGGCAGTGGAAAGAATTTATGAAACTGGCTGTCATGTTTAAATTAAGTAAGTAGGCTAAAAGGGCTCAAAACAATGGGCTACACTGTTGTCCCTGATTATTTTTACTGGGTCTATTGGCAAAAGTCTCTCATTTCTTCACACTTGCTTTTCAAAGACCCCAGAGTCCCAGGTTTCATTTAGCAGAGTAACAGCTTTCAAATAATAATCTGGTGTCTGTCTCAGCCTCTGGCTTTCTCTTTCTCTTTGTATTCTTTCTCTCTGGTTATTTTTCTTAATTCTCCCCCCACTCCACACCTTTTTTTTTGCTTTTCTCCTATTCATTTTCTCTTCAGGTTACAGAAATTGTAAATTCGCTATAAAAATCATCTCACAGAAGTGTCTGGAGATATCCCACGGGATCCTGCTCTAGGGTGGGCCCTAGTGATCCCATGATATCACTTTGGTTTTGAGTGCTTGGGTCAACCTGAAGGAACTGGATGGAATTATCCTCTTGTAACCCCTGGAAATTAGGAACTACTCTGTATAGTTCCAGATGGTATTGAAATAGAAAGAAGTCTTTGTGATTAGACTAACCTTGTTCGAATCCCAGGTTTATGTTTTATCAGCCATGAGATGTTGGGTGAGCAGCTTCAACTCTGTAGGCCTCAATTTCCTCATCTGTAAAATGAGGATAATAATACATAACTCAACATGTTTTGTGAAGAATAGATATGAAAAGCCCATAGTGGTTAGAAGAGTAACTAGTAGGGAGTGAGGGTTCATTAAGTGGTAGCTACTCTCATTGTTCCACCACCAGTCTGTTAGTTATTGTACTGTGGTGGCTTGTGTGTTGCAATGATGCTGGCAGTTATGCCACCAGTATCTGAAATACTTACAGGGTCACACACGGTGGACAGTTTTCAGTGAAGCTTCCAAACTCAGACTGGGAAGAAAAGCCTGGTAATCTACTTCTGAAAATGAGACAACACAAAACCTGTGGATCACAACAGACTATTGTCTGATATAGTGCTGAAGGATGAGCCTCCTACTCTGGAAGGTACGGAACAATAGCTGCCTGCAGCAATGGACTCAAACAAAACAATGATTGTGAAGATGGCACACGGCCATTCCTGTGAGTCTGGCTTGTTTTGTTGTACATGGCATCATCTCAAATTGGAGCTGACTTGACTGCAACTAACAACAACAACACTATCATTGTTATCTTGTGTTAATTCTGGTTTCCCCCATTCTCCCATGAATGTGTAGCTTAGCCCATGTAAGTGGCTCTGGTCTGCTAGAACCTGAAACAGGACTGAAGTACTCAAAGCCTGGTGTGTACTGCTGGAGCTTGTGGGCAGATGGATATACTTTTCTGTTGGAGAGCATTCTGGTGTCTGAGGGAGTGCTCTACTGAGCTGCAGGTAGCCTTGCTATTCGTATTACTCCCTTTCACATCCTAATTCATCTGTGCTCAGAGCCTGACCTATTCATTCTTGCATTAATTCTTTTACTTAGTACAAATTTGTTTAGCAGCCACTCTATTTTCTAGTCTCATGAGTTATAACACTCTTCCTTTGGGCAATATGGAGTTTATATGTATAAACTCATCACAGTACAACAGTTCATTGAGTGGGTTGCCTCCCAGATACACCTGGACAACAACATGTTGATCTTTGTGACCAGTGCAATCACTAATCTCTTTCTTAAGCATTCTTATGGAGTCCTTATCTGCATCTTAGTTTTGTTTTCATGTCCCTTTATCATTGTCAGCTTTTCATTCTCAGGTTAAAATCTCTGTGAATTCAGAGGGTTTAACTTCTAACCTTGCACAGTTACACATACAGGTAGTATATCTTCTTATAAAGCCAGTATTTTGTTATAAAATATACAGCTCTATATTTTGTTACAGTGTCATATGCAAAAACCCATGCTATTATTCAAATATGGGAAAATATAGGACCTGTGTGCTTCTTTATTCTATTTCAGCACATAAGCTGTCTGGCATAGGGTTGAAAAGCCAGTCTAGTAGGTACAGATATATTTTCTCAGCTTTAGGTTCACCAGGCAATTAGGGCTCAAACTGGAAGATGCAAAATGAGGAGCATAGATACATTTTGAATTCACAAACAGGACACTGTAATTTTTTTCTTCTGTGTTTTCTGTTTACTTTTTAGATTTGTTATTGTTGCTTGCCATTGGGTTAATTCTGACTCATGGTGACCCTATGTATAACAGAGTGAAATGCTTCATAGTCCTCTAACATCTTCATGATCCTTGGTATGCTTGAGTCCGTTGTTGCAGCCGTTGTGTCAATCCATCTCATTGAGGGTCTCCCTTGCCTTTGCTGGTCCTCCACTTTACCAAACATGATGTAGTTTTACAGCAGTTGGTCCCTCCTGATGACACAGCCAAAGTAAGTAAGTTGAAGTCTTGGACAATATCCTGTGATCCGTAGGGTTTTCATTGGCTAATTTTTAGAAAGAGGCCACCAAACCTTTTTTCCCAGTCTGTCTTAGCCTGAAAGCTCTGCTGAAACCTGCCCACCATGAATGACCCTGCTGGTATGTGCAATACCAATGGCATATCTTCCAACATCATAACAACACGCAAGCCTTCAACAGTATGACCAATTGACTGAAAGGTAGTGTTTTTAGGTAAAACTCCAGTAAGATTATTGATAAGGTGTTCTTTTTAGCTTGCTCATCTAAACAAATGTTTATTTTTTCGCTGTGACAAAGTTCTTGTGTTGTCTGAGGCCATACCTGGGGTCTCACATGAGGCTCCGTTTTCCTCCTCAGTCTCTAGATGTTTCAGATGTCAGTATAGCTGTGGGGGGCTGGGAGAGGGCCCAAAGCAAAGTCTTGTTACTTTTATGGAAGTAAATGCTGTCTGGTTAGCATTAAATTGCAGGGGCATTTCAGAATCCTGACGTAGTTGGCAATTTATTAGTTTTCAATATCCAATATTTAATTTTGAAATGAAGTTTGATCTTTTAAGGAAAGTTTTTTGGTCTTAGGAATCCATGAAAAATGAGACGTGTAACAGTTTGCCTGGCTTCTAAAACATGTTTTTCTAAATTGGGCACTACCCTACCCACTTCAGTTTTACGGTCAGCTCTAAATTTACATTCTGGGTTCAATAACTCAGAGGAACATAGTAAGAGCTAGAAAAGGAACTCACTGGTTTAGCTTTGGATGAATATCCTGGTATTCCAATGATTTTTTTCGTTAATTCCATCTTAAGATATTTATTTCCTCTTTTGTATTCTATACCCTTCAGGGCACAGGCTCTGATTGGTACTAGAGTTCTGCAGTGTAAATTCTTTCCTTATGCTGAAATGAGCTGCATTTCTTACCCTGAACCTAAGTCTTAATCTCTTGGCATCTGTTATTGCCCATCACCAATGCCGATTGCCTTTCCTGTTTGTATTTCTGCTTTCTTTCAGCTTTTGTGTGAGTTCATGGAGCTCACTGCTGGCTCCATCACGGCTTGGACAGTGAGGTGAGTATTTTGCTCAGTGGCATTTGTAAGCTCTCTGGGTCTTTCCTGCTTTGAATTGATATCCAGAGCTTTGCCTTGCCATTTGAGTCTGGCATGGTCTTCTTGCGTATGTAATAAAAATATTCCCCCAAAGATCAGGCTCAGCACTTTGCGGTATCACCATAAACTCCCATCAAAAGGGATCATGACAGAGAATCTTGGACAGACCAGGAGAAAAATGTAGAACAGAATACAAATTCAGAAATTCAAATTTTCATTGGCTAATTTTTAGAAGGAGGTCACCAAACCTTTTTTCCCAGTCTGTCTTAGCCTGAAAGCTCTGCTGAAACCTGCCCACCATGGATGACCAAAACAAAAACAGACCAAACTTATTGGTCTGACAGAGACTGGAGGAACTACCAAAACTATGGCCCCCCAGGTACTCTGCTAACCCAGAACTGAAACTATTTCCAAAGCCCACTTTTCAGACAAAGATTAGACAGGCCTATAAAACAAAAAAAATAACACACATGAGGAACGTGCTTCTTAGTTCAATCAAATATATGAAACCAAGTGGGCAACTCCTGTCCAAAAGCAAGATGAGAAGGCAGGAAGGGACAGCAACTGGACAAATGGGCACAGAGAGCCTGGGGTGGAAAGAAGGAGCATGCTGTCACATTATGGGGGTTGCAACCAATGTCACAAAACAGTATGTGTATACATTTTTGAATGAGAAATTAACTTGAGCGGTAAAATTTCACCTAAAGCACAATAAAACAAAAAAGAAAAAAACAAATCAACATATCCAGTAAGTAACATTTCCCTCAAGCCCCACCACAAAGCCAACTCTAAAACTATCGTCAGGTGCTCCAGCACTTACCGAAATTCTCATGGAGCGACAGAAGAGCAGTTAAACGGCCTACCGCAGTGCAAAACTTTAAAAAATACTCTCTAGCTGTCTTTCTTTGCTCTCCTATGTCTCTCTTGGTGTCTGTCCTATCCCCTCTTTTTTCTTCACAAGCTACAACCCCACCCCAACGTCGAGGCCTCTGAGATGTCTTCTCTATTGACTTGAACACTGTGGCTTTTCCCCCAAGCTGGAGTAGCTCATGCAGCAAAATAAGAACCAGAGAAGTTGAACTTTTCTAGCATATTCCTTGGGAACTTTGGTTTTTCCTGATCCAAAAAACAGAACAAAAAATGCACAAATAAAAGTGCCAAGGTTCTTATTGTCCAGAAGTAGGTTATTTTTGCAAAAGTGTATATATATTATTTAGTTGTTATAAGTATGTGTCCATGTGTAAGTTTGGGTATAAATATATATGCACAGCTGTGTGTTTTGCAAAATTAAGATCATAGTATGTATACTACTTTATAAGCTGTCTTTTTACTTAATAAAATATCATGAACAATTTTCCATTCTTCAACAGTCTACTACATATTTTAATGGTTGCAAGAAAAGCACCATCTGTTTGTTCCTGATTTAACTTACAAGCCGTCCTGTTGGCTGTTTAAGCTGCATACCATTTTTTCTTGTTATAAATTACTCTGCGATGGACCTGTGTTTTATTATTAACCTAAGACAAACTAATAGAAGTAGAGTTTCTAGAAGGAAATGTACAAGCATTTAAAAAAGTTTCTGTCTATAATACCAAATTGACTTCCAGGTGATTAGACCAATGACTGCTTTTATATAGTAAATGAGAGCACTCACCCTCTGCACCCTCACCAACAACACATACACTTCATTTTTAATCATTCAGTTTGATAGGGAGGAATGGAATATAATTATTCTTTAATATCAGTTATGCATTGATTTGATTACTACTGAGGGCAAATATATTACAGGATTTAGCAAGCAATGTGGCCACACAGACTACATACAGACCTATCTCCTGTGTTCCTTTGCTCCTTGGCTTGGGCTCAAGCATCTCTGTACTTAACTCCTTGTGCCAGTCTCTTTTCTTACAGATGACCTGAAATCTAATTTCAATCAGTAACAGTCTCTGCTATAAGTGAGTTTTACTTACTTGGTTTCGTAGGCCTTTTTCATACTCTTTGAAGTATCTGCCCTCAGCTTATTTCTCTTTCCAGCTTCACTAGTTTACTAAGTCACTGAGAGCTCAAAGACCATCACAAAATACTGTGAGAAAATGGTTTTTGTCCTCACGCCAAGTTCAGATCAAAACCACCCCATTTAAGGCATTGAGCCAGGGGGTGTTCTGAGGATAAATGGGCTTTCTAGAGTGCTGGAAAGTTAGAGGCAGAGATATTTATCAAAGGACACCTGGGTACGGACTCTTGTTTTCTTTCCAAGATGAGGATGTGGCCTTGTTGATGCTGTTTAATGCAAGAACCAAAAAAATCCTGTTATTTGTAAACATTCCCATAAATGGAAGCAAGGAGACGGTTAGTGTCAGACCTTTTGGGGTAGTAAAACAGTGATGGTGCAGCAAACGGTTTCTCAGAATCAGTGAGACCAACCTGTGCACACACTCACTGTGGCTGACAGGTGCTGCCCTACAGTTCCTCAGCCCCACCCCAAGGGGAAGCTGAACTTTGAACTCTGCTGTGCTGTATTTGGTCCTGTTCTAGGTGCCACCTTGTTTCCAGAAAGATCTTGTATCCTTGGTTAATTAATTATGAAGGTAATATAACTTCACATTCACGTTGCCTGAGGTCTTTTTCTACCAATCCATAGTTAACTGGGATTGTTATTAGTGCACAGCAGAAAATTAATTTTAATAAAGATTTGGGTAACTGATCATATTTGGTGCTGTAGATTGTAATTGTATCCCCCCCAAAATATGTGTTGACATCCTAACCCCTATACCTGTAAATATGACCCTAGTTTTGGAAACAGGTTTTTTTTGTTATGTTAATGAGGTCCTACCAGTGTAGGAAAAGTAGGAGGGGGTCCTAAACCTAATCATTTCTAAGCTATAAAAACATCAGAACAGACACAGAGACACACAAGGGGGGAAGAGGAAGACAGACAATGGAGAAAGATACATCTACAAGCCCAGGAAAGTCAAGGAGTGCCAGCAACTGTTAGAAGCTAAGTACAGCCATGTCCTGAATTTGGACTTCTAGCCTTCTGAACTGTGAGAAAATAAATTTCAGCTCTTTAAAGCCATTCACTTGTGGGTTATTATTATTATTTTTTTGTTATAGCAGCACTAGATAACTAAGAAATTTGGGTATAGTTAAGTTTAATGTATGTTGTGCTTACTACTTTGTTTTCCATTGTATAGTTGGATTCGTATTTGTTTCATATAAAAGCTGGAATACACTTTCTTTTATATTTTAACTTCAATTCATAATTTACTGACCCATATTGCTTGTCTTTCTCCCTGTTACTCAAATAACCTAGGTTATGCTGAATTAGCAAAGAATTCCCAAATCTCATGGTTTAACACAGCACAAATTTATTTCTCACTTATGCTACATTATCCAAAGTTAAGATTCTTTTTTTTTTTTTAAATGAAACATTTCAGGTATAGTTAAAGAACCACTTTCCTACTCTTTTCTTCATCCATCCCCAAAGGTGACCAGAGGTAACTAAAATTTGTGATAAAATTTGAAATTCCACAAAAAATTAGATTTTGCTTGAAATTATATTAATTCATAGGTTAATTAGGGAATAATTGACACCTTTACAACAGCGATTCTTCCCATTCCTGAATATATCTCTCTGTGTATTTAAATCTTCATCTATGTCTTTCAAAACATTTTTTATTATTTTATCCATAAGTTGTATTCATAAAACAAACAAAAAAGTTGCACAGAGTTGATTCCAATTCATGGCACATTTATTCCTAGGTACCTTGTATTGATCTTTTTAAAGCAGTGTCTGTTGCAGACCTTGTGTGCTGGTTAAACTCAACCTCCTCTCCAACTAGGGGTACCATGTGACCTAGTTCTAGTCAATTACGTGTAATGAGAAATTTTATGGGGGTGATTCTTAGGAAAGTGTGTTACTGCTGCTGTCCTTTCCCTTTTCTTCCTGTGATACAGGTGTGGAGACATGGTGCTTAGAGCCATTTCAACTATTCTGTGATTATGAAAGCCAAAACACAAATATGAAAAGCATGGAGGTAAGATGGATGGAAAAAGCCTTCAGGTATTCTCCAACACTGTGAAGCCACTGAACCAAGTGACTGATTATCTCCAGGTTTCTTGCAATGTAGGAAAAAAAACTTTTTTTTTAAGCCACTATTATTTGTGTTTTCTGTTACTTTTCAGCCCAAACCAATTCTGACAGAGTAGCTGTTTTGAAGTGAAACATTTAATGGTTGTTGCTGTTACATGGAAATAAAATTAATTATTAGTTTCTAATTTCATATCTCGAGGGACATCATTGCTTGAAAGAAGAGAATACAAGAAAGATATTTACCTGTGTTTTATTGACTGTGCAAAGGTATGCGACTGTGTGGATCATAGCAAATTATGGATAATGTTGCCAAGAACAGGAATTCCAGAACACTTACTTGTGGTTACGTGGAGCCTGTATAGAGCAAGAGGCAGTCATTCAAACAGAACAAGGGAATATTGCATGGTGTAAAATCAGGAGAGGTGTGTGCAAGGTTGTATCCTTTCACCATACTTATTCAATCTGTATGCTGAGCAAATAATCCAAGAAGCTGGACTATATGAGGAAAAATGTAGCATTAGGATTGATAGAAGACCCACTAACAACCTACGATATGCAGATGACACAACCTTGCTTGCTGAAAGTGAAAAGGAAACACTGATGAAGATCCAAGACTACAGCCTTCAGTATGGATCACACCTCACTATAAAGAAAACAAAAATCCTCACAAGTGGACCAATAAACAACATCACGATAAATGAAAAAAAAAGTTGAAGTTGTCAAGGATTTCATTTTACTTGGATTCACAGTCAATGCCCATGGAAGCAACAGTCAAGAAATCAAATGATGTATTGCATTGGGCAAGTCTGCTGCAAAAGATCTCTTTAAAGTGTTGAGAAGCAAAGCTGTCACTTTGAAGACTAGGGTGTGCCTCATCGAAGCAATGGTGTTTTCAGTCACCTCATAGGCATGCAAAAGCTGGACAATTAATAAGGAAGACAGAAGAGGGATTGATGCCTTTGAATTATGGTGTTGGCAAAGAATACTGAATGCACCATGGACTGCCAGAAGAACGAACAAGTCTGTCTTGGAAGAAGTTACAGCCAGAATGCTACTTGGAAGTGAGGATGGAAAGATTTCATCTCACGTATTTTGGACATGTCATCAGGAGGAACCAGTCCCTGGAGAAGGACATCATGCTTGGTAAGGTAGAAGGTCAGTGAAAAAGAGGGAGATTCTTGATGAGATGAATTGCCACAGTGGCTACAACAATGGGCTCAAACATAGCAACAATCTGTGGATGGCACAGGACCAGGCAGTGTTTCGTTCTGTTGTACATAGGGTTGTTATGAGTTAGAACTGACTCGATGGCACCTAATGATGACAATAACAGCAACGATCTTGTATCCAGAAACATTCTTGAACTTTATTATTAGTTCTAATAGTTTTCTGTCAATTTTCTTGAATTTTTTCTGTATCCAACCATGTATTGTACAATATGGTCGTATTTCTAGGAATAGCCAAGACACATAACCAGGAAGTAGGAACCGAAAATGGTTTTCTGTTTCTTTGCATTGGCCACATTAAATCTGTCTGATTTTTATCTAACTATAAACCAATTTCATCTAAGATTACAACTTTTTTTTTGAGTTTTGTCATTTTTCCTATGCAAACACACAACAGATTCCAGTGGTGAAAGCAGTTCTATGATTTCAAAAGGTACATCCATCCTAGATTATCATTGAAAATTTCTGCCTTTAAGTAAAAAAAAACCGTGCATGAGTTTTAAAAGGAGCTTTCCAAAATCTCCTGAACAAGTTATTTAGGGACACTTTTTTCAGATTCTTGAAATCCAGATATGCTGGGAGTATGGATTTGCCAATATGTAGGAAGGGGAAGATGGTTGAAGAAAACCAGGAGAGGTGTGGATTGTGGAGGATATTGCTAACAAAGAACTGGATTTACTTTCCATTACTGAACATGCTTGGCTTAATATACCACAGAGAGACCTGAACAGTGTTTCAAAGTTAGATTTCTTTGAAATACACTCACAAATGGTTAAAGGACAAATATAAATTCTGCTATTTGGATAGATAATTGTCTATTTTGATCTTAAAATCATGAGACTATCTGTACCTCTGTTTCAATTGCAACATTATTTTTTCTGTTCGTACTTATGGGAAACTCAAGCCAAGATTAGGTTTAGAATTTTTTTTTTTTTTGTACTCAGTGATGGTGTTTTAAGGGTAGACTTGTTTTGTGGAAATGTGGATGGGAAAGCACTCTGATTTAAAATGTTTCTTTTATGATTTTCCAGTGTAACCCTTTTCCCTAGTCTAGATGTTCTCCTGGTAGTTAAAGTTCTACACACTTGAAGCTCACTATATCTTGTCAGAGACTGTCATTCTTTCCCCACTTGGTTCACAGAGAATGGTAGAGTAGTAAAGAGACGTTCAATTAAGTTTATTCCAGTTGCATTGCTTTCTGGTTAAAAATTTCCACTGTTAATTTCCCTCAGTCTCTTTTGAATACCATGACAATTTCATTTTCTCGATTTTTATTTTTCTTTACATTTCTGTAGAAGTTTATAATATTGAAACTTGAATCCCATCCCATAATCACTCTCCCATTGGCTTTGATGACCTTAAACCATCTTGTATTCCCTTTTATCTCTCCAAGTATACTTTTTTTTTTAGTACATCTCTTCTCCTTCTCTACCTGTGATCATTTATAAAGATCTAGACCCTTGTCCTATGGTTTTTATCTCAGTATATCGTTTCTTCCTTAGAGAACTGAACCATCTCCCTGGGTTCAACTCTGCTAAGTGTGACTAAATCTAAATATTTCTAGGCTTGACTTTTTTCCTGAGTTCCAGTTTGTTATAGATGATTTCTTCCAAGATGCTTAGACTTGAGTGGTTTCCCACAAGCACTCTAGAACTAATTTTATTGCCCTCCTCAACTAACCTGTATAAAAAAAATAATAGCATTGTTTTCCCGGTCACTAAGACTTGAAACAATTTCATCTTTGATTTATCCCTCCTTTTTGAATCTTTATATTTTGTCTTAAATCTTATAAATCCCCCTTTGAAATATCCCCTTTATACTTCTCATTCCCTGTTCTGTCATTCCATTTTAGGATGAAACTGTTGTATTGGAACTTCTGCACTGATCTTTTGGGTCTTTCTTGAGTCACTCTTTCATGAAGAATGTTGTGTACTCTGGTTATATTCATTTTTTGCTGAAACGATTTCATTGAGTTACTTTTCTGCTCAATGATTTCTTTACAGAATAAATTCAATTCTCTGCCCGAGTTCCTCCTTGGTCTAGCTCCAAGTTATTCATATAATCTTGCTCCTAACGATCCCCAAGAATAATCCTCCTCTATTTTTTTCTTTTAAAGCTAAGCTACTCACAGCTATGTGGCTAACTGTTAGTAAAAATCATTTTTCCTAAGCTTTTCTGTTTCATAAACATGCCACGTTTAGTCCAGGTCCTGTAACTTTATCTGTGCTGTTTTTCTTATCTGGAATGCCAATTTTCTAAGCCATATTAATCCTTCAGGGTCCAGCTTGGAAACCCACATCTCCATGAAGTATATATTTTTTGACAATTCTATGTCATGTTAATATTTTTCCCCTGATATTTTCTAGCTCTTACTATCTACAAGTCATTCATACTTATGCTTAATAACATGCAGCCCTTTTTATTATTTAAAATTTCACATGCCTCTGTCTTACTACCCCCT
The DNA here is from genome assembly GCF_024166365.1 of Elephas maximus indicus. NCBI lineage: Eukaryota > Metazoa > Chordata > Mammalia > Proboscidea > Elephantidae > Elephas > Elephas maximus. The sequence continues at coordinate 18,466,961 of NC_064823.1, forward strand.
CAGGACTTGAAACCCTCTAAGAGCAAGAACTTAGTCTTTATTTAATTTTGTCCTGAGCACCAAGAATGTTGCTGAAAGCACAGAAAGCACAAAATATACACTTATATCAATTAGTCACCAGAGTTATTTCACCGAGTCTTGGCATCAATGTTTTTTTAGAGCAAATTAGTTTCTCATTAAACCATTAATACACATATTGTTTTGTGACACTGGTTGCCACCCCCATGACATGTCAACACTCTCCCCTTCTCCACCTTGGGTTGTCCTTTACCAACTTTTTTTGTCCCCTCTTGCCTTCTCATCCTTGCCCCTGGGCGGGTGTGCCCATTTAATCTTGATTTATTTTATGGGCCTGTCTAATCTTTGGCTGAAGGGTGAACGTCAGGAGAGACTTCAGTACTGAGTTAAAAAGGAGTCTGGGGGCCATTGGCATCAATGTTTTTTGAAGATATTTTCTGATTTATGAAAATTTACTAGAATTTTAATCAATATTGCCAAGTCATCATTTTTGAACTTACTTTTGATTATTATCTTTCAAATTACTTAAATTTCATGCTCCAAATTTATCAATGGAAAATTAAGTACATAAGCTAAAAAAGCATAAATATGTCCTTAAACATAATAAAGACTTCTTCTGGGCATAAGGGAATAAGAGAGACAGAATGGCCCTCCTGTTTTTAAACAAATAAAAAAAACCCTCAATGATATTTATGAAACAACTGATTTCAATCATTGGATAATTAGTAGCAGTGATTCCTAAGAAGAGGAAAACAAATGAGATGATGTCTAGGATTGCCTTTGCTTACCAGCAAGAGGCAGTTTTCAGGCAGCAGCACAGGAAAAAGGAGTCCAGTTGGAGACTTGGGGTCTCAGTGAGTTACGAAAACAGAGACTGTAGTTGAGAAGGCTGAGGAGGTAGAATTTTTGGGCAGAATATTGGACAAAAGGGATATGCACAGAGAAAGAGTTCCAGAGACCTGCAGGAGGGTCTCCTCCAATCTTAGACTGAATACTGATCTGCACCGTATTAGGACCAGAGGAAGAAGTACTACAATTGCAGTTAGGAACGTAATTGAATAGATTTTAATCGGAATTGAATCTTCTTTTCAAATACAAAGATACATGTTAAAAATGAATGGATGGAAAATATAGCATGTCAATATTGGAGTAGCTGTATTAAAATTAAACTTCAAAAGAAGGAATGTTACCAGGGATGAAGCAGAACATTCTAGAATGATGAAAGGATCAATCATCAAGAGGGTATAACAATTCTAAATGTATAAGGACCTCTGTTAGTTTCCTATGGTTGCCACAACAAAGTACTGCAAACTGCTTAGCTTATAAGAACAGAAATTTATTGTCTCACAGTTCTGGATGTAAACTGTATGGATTTCTTCTGAGGACTCTGAGAAAGGATCCGTTCCCTGCCTCTCACCAACTTCTTGGTGATGACCAGTGATCCTGTTTTCCCTCTGTGTGTATCTGTCTCTTATCCTCTTCTATAAGAACACTGTTCATGTTGGATTAGGACCTATCCACTCCAGCATTATCTCATGTTAATTTAATTGATAACATCTTGAAAGACCCTATTTCCATACAAAGTCGTATCACAGGTGCCGAGGGTTAGGACTTCATGTTTCTTGTTGGGGGACACAATTTGTTCCATAACAGCATCTAATAACAGGGCATGAAAATACTTGAAGAAGAAGAAGAAGGAGGAGGAAGAGGAGAAAGAGAAGGAGAAAAAGAAGAAAAGAATAAACAATAAAAAATGAGAAAATAGATAAATCCACAGTTGAACACTTTGATAATCCTTTTTGTGCAGTGGATAGAACAAGTAGACAGAAAATCAGTAAAGGTATAAAAAACTTGAAAAATACTAATAATCAGCATGACTTAATTGACATTATGTAGCATCCCCCTAATGACAAAAGAATAGTTATTCTTTTCAATATACACAGAGCATTTATGAAGATAGATCATATTCTGTGCTATAAAGCAAATATCAATAACTTTTAAATATATTCTCTCACCATAACAAAAGCAAACTAGGACTAACAAAAAGATATCAGGAGAATTCCCAAATATTTATCAATTAAAAATACACAGCTTAATGACTCATATGAGCCCTGGTGGAATAGTGGTTAAGAGCTCGGCTGCAGTTCAAATCCCCCAGCTGCTCCTTGGAAACCCTGTGGGGCAGTTCTACTCTGTTCTGTAGAGTCATTATGAGTCGAAACCGACAAGATGGCACCTAACAACAACAACAACAAATAGGAGCCCAGAAAGAAATGACATGGTGTATTACAGAATACACCATAAAGCTTAGAAACCCTGTCGGAGAGATTTCTTCTCACTTACTTGGGTTACGTTACCAGGAGGGAGCAATCCTTGGAGAAGAACATCATGCTCAGTAGAGGATCAGTGAAAAAGAGAAAGACCTCAACGAGATGGATTGACATAGTGACTACAACAATGGGCTCCTACATAGCAACAATAATTGTGAGGATGGCGCAGGACCAGGCAGCATTCGTTCTGTTGTACACAGGGTCGTTATGAGTTGGAACCAACTCAACAGCACCTAAGAACAACAACATTAGAAAATATTTTCAAATGAATTAATATTCCAACTTAACAAAATTGGTGGGAAAGAGCTAGGTAAATTTATACTTTTAAATGTTTAATTAGAACAAAAGAAAGGTCCTCAAACCAATCTAAGTTTTCATCTGAAAACAAACTGGAAAAGCAAGTGCAAACTAAACACAAGTATGCTGAAGGAGGGAAATAATTACTAGAGTGAAACTCAGTAAAGTACAAAGAAAACTATAAAGAATATTAGTGAAACCAAACTGTGTTGTTTTTGAAATACAAATAAAATTGATAAACCTCTAGCCAGACTGATCAGTAAAAAAGAGAAAGAAGACACAAGCTATCAATATTAGGAATGTAAGTGGAGGCATTCCTACCTATCTTATAGGAATTAAATGTATAATAATATGAACAACCAATTTTATGCTATAAATTCTATAACTTAAAGATGAAATGATTTAAATTTCTTGAAAGACAAAAACTACCACATTAACTCAGAAAGAAAGAGATAACATGAATACATATATATATATGCAGTTAAAAAACTTCCTTCAAAGAAAATACTAGGCCCAGATGGCTTCCTTGGTGACTTCTATCAAACCTTTAAGGAACAAGTAAAACCTAATCTACACAAACTTTTCCAGAACTGTAAATCAAGGGACTTCCCAATTTATTTTATGAAGACAGAATTACCAGACAAAGATATCACAAAGGTCTGACCAATATAGTATATGAAGATAGATGCAAAAATGTTTTAAAAATTAAAAATTTAATCTAATAATTTATAAAAATGACAATATATCAGACAAAACAAACACCTGTGTGGAGCTGATTCCAACTCAGGATTGAGTAGAACTAACCCACAGGGTTTCCATGGTTTCAATCTTCGGAGAAGCAGACTGCCACATCATTCTCCCATGGAGCAGCTGGTGAGTTTGAATCGCTCACCTTTTTGGTTAGCAGCCAAGTGCTTAACCACTGTGCCACCAGGTCTCCTTATATTATGACCAAGTCCAAACCAAACCCATTGTTGACCTGTCTGTTCCAACTAACAGCGACCCTGTAGGACAGAGAGGAATTGCCCCATTGAGTTTCCAAGGAGCCGGCTGGTGGATTGGAACTGCCAACCTTTTGGTTAGTAGCCGAGCTCTTAACCACCAGTCAACGGAGGCTTCTAAGAGGTTTTATTCTAGGAATGCAAGTGCGATTTAACAAGATGGATCAATGTCATACATTGTATAAATGGAGTAAAAAATATGATCTTAATAGTGCTGAAAGGGGAGGCAGAGCCAACATCGTACCCTAAACAGATGAACTGTGCCATCCCTCTCCAGCAAAGGCCTGAAAAAACTAAGTAAAACAGATAGAAACATGAATCCTGGAACCCAAAGCATCAAATAAAAGGATAAAGAACTAGATCAAACACCTAATGGAAGAAGGAACTGATGGAAAACAGAACGATGAACGATGTGGAGTGGAGGTTCTCTGCCAACTAACCAATCACAGCATTGTCATCTTGAAGCACAGCCAGCAACAATCCCAGACAGGGAGTACAGGAAGGCAACTTTGTGGAGTTCCCAACAGGAGACAGAGTCTCCTGGGCCCCCCTACCCTCTCCTGAGGCCTAGCTTTCCTTCCTTCCTTCCTTCCTTCCTTCCTTCCTTCCTTCCTTCCTTCCTTCCTTCCTTCCTTCCTTCCTTCCTTCCTTCCTTCCTTCCTTCCTTCCTTCCTTCCTTCCTTCCTTCCTTCCTTCCTTCCTTCCTTCCTTCCTTCCTTCCTTCCTTCCTTCCTTCCTTCCTTCCTTCCTTCCTTCCTTCCTTCCTTCCTTCCTTCCTTCCTTCCTTCCTTCCTTCCTTCCTTCCTTCCTTCCTTCCTTCCTTCCTTCCTTCCTTCCTTCCTTCTCTTTCTCTTTCTTTCTTTCCTCTTTCTCTCTCTCTCTTTCTTTCCTCTCTGTCTCTTTTTGTCTCTCTCTTTCTTTCTTTCTCTCTCTCTCCCTCTCTCTCTCTTTCTTTCTCTCTCTCCTTCTCTGTCTCTCTCTCTGTCTCTCTTGCTTTTTCTCCTTCTCTCTCTCTCTTTCTTTCTTTCTCCTTACCCCCTAGCCCCACACACCACTTCCACCACTTACCACCAGCCCCCACTATGCTGCCTCGACTAAAGAACCACTGGACTGATGCCGTCGTGTGTCCGCCCTGCCCCCATCCACCAGATCCCACCATGGCACCCTTTTTTTTTTTTTTGCCCTTTTCTTTCTTCCTCCCACCTAGCCACATATGTCACCCCACTGGCCAGCCCCTGTTACTCTGCCACTTTTTGCCTCATTTTTCTTTTCTTTTTCCCTCTTACTAGCTCTGTATGCCATGTCCCCCTATTCACACTGGACCCCACCACACTGCTGCAGCTTGAGTGCCACCAGTGCACTGGCCTGCCACTGTCCAGGGCCTGCCCTATCCCTCACCCACTGGCCCCCACTGCACTCCTATTTATTTCTTTTCCTTTTCTTTCTACCTCCCACCTAGCCCCAAATGCCACCTCACCCCTCTACCTGCTGACCCCCTGGTCCACCAAACCCCCAACCACTGGGTAATTTTTTTTTTCTTTTTCCTTCCACCCAGCCCTTACGCCATCCCCCTCCTGCCATCCCCCACCACACCACCATGGCTAGAGTGTCCCTGGTGCTCAAGCTCATTGCAGCATTGGGTCCACACTGCCCCTCCCCTCTCCTCCCGCCATGCAACCAGCTGTTGAACAGTGAGAAGTGAGCCTGTACCACTCCCTGTCTGACACCTGTCCATCTACCCAGGGGTTGTGAACACCCCCACGCCACTGGACCAATATCAGGAGGCAGACAGCGCCCACCCAATCTGCCTTCAGCCACCTTGCCAAACCAGTGCACAGCAAAGCGGGCTTGCCCTGCCTGCTGCTGCCCTGCCAACCTAGACAAGATGGTAGAAGCTATCATGCCCACAGATGAGCAAGCAGAAAAGCACACGTGGCATACCTGACCTAACGTATATAAACAAAACAAAAAAGCAGGACAAAATAAATGAATATACAATCAATAAATAAAGAAAATACCTTAGTGTCTCAGAGACAGCAGACAATATCAAAACATATAAAAAAGCAAGAAGAGATGGCTCCAGCAGGTGACTAAGATAAAGAATCAGATAATTTTTCTGGTAGAAGAAAATTGCAGACCCTTAGAGAAGTGCAAACCAAAACTACAATGAGATACCATTTCATCTTGACATTACTGGCACTAATAAGAAAAACAGAAAATAAAAAATGATGGAGAGATTGTGGGGAGATTGGAACTCTTATGCACTACTGGTGGAAATGTAAAATGGTACAACCATTATGGAAACAATATGCCACCTTCTAAAAAAGCTAGAAATAGAAATACCAAAGAACTAATGGACCACATGAACCACAGCCTCCAGCAGCCTGAGCCCAGGAGAACTAGATTGTGCTTGGCTACTGCCAGGGATCACAATAGAGGGTCCCAGACAGAATGAGAAAAAAATGTAGAACAAATTCAAAATCACAAAAAAAGACCAGACTTATTGGTCTGACAGGGACTGGAGGAATCCCCGAGACTATGGCCCCTGTACACCCTGCTAACTCAGAATTGAAGCCACTCCTGAAGTCCACCTTTCAGCCAAAGATTAGACAGGCCTATAAGACAAAAAATAACACACATGAAGAATGTACTTCTTAGTTCAATCAAGTATATGAGACCAAATTGGGAACACCTGCCAAATGCAAAAACTAGAAGGCAGGAAGGGACAGGAAAACTGGATGAATGGACATGGGGAACCCAGTGTGTAAAGGGAAGGAGGGAGAGTGATGATACGTTACAGGGATTGCAACCAATGTCACCAAACAATTTGTGTATAAATTTTTGAATGAGAAGCTAATTTGCACCGTAATCTTTCACCTAAAGCACAATAAAATTACAAAAAATAGTGCTGAAAAACTATTTGGTATTATTCAACATCCTTTTACAATAAGAACTCTAAAAAAAGAATAGGAAGAAACTTCAACTTGGTAAAGGTCATCTACTAAAAAATTATAGTTAACATTGTACTCAATTTTGAAAGATCAAAATCTTTCCCCCAAGATCAGGAGCAAGGCAAGCATATCTGATCTCACCTTTTCTATTTAGCATTGTTTCTGACACTCATACTCAGTGCAAATGGGCAAAAAAAAAAAAAAGAAAGAAAGAAATGGCATATAAATTGGAAAGGGAGAAGTACTGTTGTTTTTCTTCGTAGACAACTATCTACGTAGATAATATATGGACACTACAAACAAAGCTTATAGAGCTAATACGTGCGTTAAACAAGATCACAAGATAAAATAGCAATATAGAAAAATCAATTGTATTTCTGTATATTAGCAATGAACAATTTGAAATAGAAAATTAAGAACAGTACTATTGATAATAGCATTGAAAACATAAAATAATTAGAAATACGTAAAAATATGCATAGAGCTGTATACCAAAAATTGAAAAATATTGCTTAGGGCGATTAAAGAAGACCTAAAAAAGTTGAGAGTTATGCTATGTTCATATATCAGAAGATTTAATTTAGTTAATGGCTCATGTCCACTGAAATTGATCTCTTATTCCATACAATTCCAATCAAAATTCCAGAAGTTTTTTTTTTTTGGGTACAAATTGATGATCTGATTCTAAAATTTACATGGAAATGCAAAAGACCTCGAGTATTCAAAACAATATGGAGAAGAAGAGCAAAGTTGGAAGGCTTTTACTACCTGATTTCAAGACTTACTATAAAGTTAGAGTAATCAAGACAGTTGTTATTGATGTAAGGAAACAGTCTAGAGACTTCAGAAATACACCCACATATATATGGAGCCAAGGTGCAAAGGTAATTTAATAGGGAAAAGGATAGTCTTTTCAACAAATGGTACTGGAATAATATGATATGTATTTGTAAAAGATGAACCTCAGCCCTTATCTCAAGTCATATAAAAATTTTCACTGAAGCTGGATCGTAGAACTAAATATAAGTATTGAAAATATAAACTTCCTAGAAGAAAATATAGGAGGAAGTTTTTGTGACCTAGGATTGGGAAAATTATTTTTGAGAGGACATGAAATGCAAGAACCATAAAAGAAAACTTTAATAAATTAGACTTCATTAAAATAAAAACTTTGTTTATTCAAAAGACGTTTAAGAAAATGAAATGGCAAGCCACAGACTTGACAGAAAATATTCACAATGCATGTATCAGACAAAGAACTTGAAGCATAATATATAAAACGTCTGTAACTCAAAAAGAAGAAAAAACTAAAACAGCCTGATAAATAGGCAAAAAACTTGAACACTTCACAGAAAAGATATATCAGTGACAAAGCAATGAAAACATGCTTAACTTCATTAGCTATTAAAGAAATATGTTCAAACCGTAATTACATACCATTACCGACTCACTGGAATGGCTAAACTAAAAGAAGTCTAACAAGGCCAAGTTTTGGTGAGGGTGTGGAGTCACTGGAACTCTCATGCATCATTGGTGGGAATGCAAAATTTTTGGATACTATTTGGCAATTTCTTATAATGTTAATTATATACTTACCATATGACCAGGTAATTCCACTCCTAGGTAATTACCCAAGAAAAATGAAAATATATGTCAATGGAAAAAACTCATATGTGAATATGCATAGCAGCTTTATTTATAATAGTCCCAAACTAGGAACAATACAAATATCAATCAACTGGTGAATGGATATACAAATTATGGTACATTTATACAGTGAACTACTACTGCTCAACAACAAAATGAAATGAACCACTGATGCTCATAATGACATAAATCTTAAAATTGTTATGCTATGTGAAAGAAACAGACAAAAAAGACTAGATAATGTATATGACATTTTAGCAAAGGACATAAAGAACATTGGGGTGGCAAAGAGCTGAGTCTGTGGAAAGGGGATCTAACTGTGAAGAGGCATGAGGGAACATTTTGGGGTGATGGAAATGTTCTATATCTTTATTGTGGTGGTTATTACATGACATTATACATTTGTTAGACTCATCTAATTATACCCTTATATTTTGTGAATTTTACTGTATAATAAACTATACTTCAATAAAGATTAAAAATACTGAATAGAAGGTATTTTTATAGTGTGTTTCTTTGAGACACTATTTTTGAAAATATGTCAAAGAGTATTAAAATGTCTGTGTAAAGGTCAGAATATTATCATGATCCAAGAAATATATTTGATTGTCTTAAGGCAGTGGTATGGTTTCTATACAGACTATATGACACTCTGATGAACTAGATTATTTTATAGAAGAATAAAAGTCCAGTCCAGAGAAACCTTGAAGAGAATAGTGACTAAAATTAAGACATTTTATGAATCAGATCAAATGAGAGGCAATAGGCAACTATATAGATATGGCTACGAGAAAAAAAAAAGCCTTGCTTCAACAATCAGAAACACATTTTATAAATATCTGTGCCAAACCCCAATGAAATTTTAGGAGAGACAATCATGACGAGGGTCAACTAGCTCCTATAAGATATGAACTCCAAAATTGGGTAGGTCGTCAAGTCTTATGAGGAATTTCCTGGGATGGATTGACAAAGAAATCTAACACTGTGGCTTAGCTTACAAATCTTGGTCAGGAAGCTGGAAAGAGGATTGTCATGGCAAAGAGAACTGTTATCTTTCTTTATTTTGCACCACCAGCTACATCCAAGTTTCCAGCCACGCTGTCTTAGGCTAAAACAATTGCTGGCAACTCTATTTCTCTTTGCTGATGTATAATCACTTACAAGTTACTTGCGTGGATATATTTTTCCTTTCTGTGAGCATTTTTTGAGCTTTAGGTTATTAGACTCTATTCCTCCATGTGAACCACTTAGTGGTTTATTGGTTTATTACGGACAAGTGTGGCCACTGCCTTTGGAAGATGCCAGAGTGGTATATGTAAACCATGATGAGGCTTTAGCTGAGGATGGATGGTATGTTAGCTTTGGCCTTGAGTTCTTGAGGGCTCATGATTAAAAGCCGTTCAGGGAAATATATTGCTCTTTTTAGGTTGCCAGTTTTGTGGCTTTTCTGTGGAGTTTGACTAGTTTTCATCAACAGCTGTGGTTAATTTTTGGGAGCCAAGACTAGCCATTTTAGAGCTGATTTTTCCTCTTTCTTTGCATGGTGCATAGAGCTTTTGATTCTGGTTGCTGTGGTCCTTTTTTTTTTTTTCTCTCTCAAATGAGAACTTATTAAAAGTGATGAGCTAAGATTTTGCTTAAGCTAAGCAGTGGCTTAAGAAATGTTCTCTGACACTTCATGCAGCCAATGAGCAGTCTCACATTAATGGTTGGGAAGAAGCCATTGGGTGAGATCCAGAGACAACAAGAGTGGACAATGATTGGTTGATGTTCAATCTCCATCCATAGCTGCTGTTTAACATAGCCCCGGATGTGGTTTATAAAGTATACATGATACAATTGCTTATCTATGAGAGGGATAAAGTTGCTAATAAGATTTTTTTCCATTTATTTAAGGTATAATTTAAATACAGTAAAATTCACCTTTTAGTACATGGTTTTGTGAGTTTTGACAAATACGTACAGTCATGTAAGCAGCACCATAATGAAGATTCAAAACAGTTCTAGCTCTCCCCCAAAATTTCTCTGTGCCTTTTTGTAGTTAATTCTTCCTCTAACCACAAGCCTCCATTTCTTCTCACTAGAGTTTGTCTTTTCCAGATTGTCATATAAATGCAATCACACAGTATACAACTTTTCAGGTTGGTTCTTTCCACCGAGCATAATGCCTTTGTGATGCATTCATGTTGTTGCCTGCATCGGTAGTTATTCCTATTATACAGGTGAGTAGTATTCCATTGTGCCGATTTGTTTATTTATTCACCAACTTAAGGATATTTGGATTGTTTTCAGATTTTGGAGATTATGAATAAGGTTTCTATAAACATCTGTCTACAAGTTTTTGTGTCAACACAATTAACTCACTTGGGTAAATGCTTAGGAGTGGAATTCCTGGGTGATATGGAAAAGTATGTTTAGTTTTATAAGAAATTGCCAGACTGTTTTCATAAGTGACTGTACCACTTTGCATTCCCACCAGCATTGTGTGAGAGTTCCTATAGCTCAGCATCCTTGCAAACATTTGTTATTGTCAGTATTTCTTTTTAAAAATTTTAGTCATTCTAAACTGGGGTGCATCTCATTGTGGTTTGGTGTAAGAATAGGGTTAACTTGCAACTGGTCTTGGAGAACTCTATATTTCCAGAATTGTCTTGATTGCCTGGCACTAACCCTTGACCAAGGTAAGGATAAAATCAATAAATAGTGATTTATAGAGTGCTGTTCTAAATATAATACACCCCTGTAGGCACCTTAGATGGTTTTAATGTAGCTCACAAACTCTTTGATACATTTCCCTTCAAGAGATGGAGCTTAATGCTCCATACCACAGCACTTGCCCTACTTGAATGTGGGCTGTTGTTATGGATTGAATTGTGTCCCCCCCCAAATAAGTATTAAAATTCTGACCATACGTTGTTATGGTTTAATTATGACCTTCAATCAGTTGGCTTTGAGTAGAGTAGATTACCTGTCATAATGCAAGCTAATGTAATCAATCAGTTGAGGTCATATCAATGCAGGGTAGATCCTAACCTAATCACTTCTGAGTTATAAAAAGAACAGAATACACACACACGTGCACACGGGAATACAGGTGGCTTATGAGGATCGCTAAGGATCCAAGAAATTCCTGGGGTACTGACAAATATGGTATCAAAATGGCTGAGACCCAGATTTGGGCTCGTAGCCTGCAGAACTTTGAGGAAATAAATTTCTGTTCTTTAAAGCCATCCACTTGTGGTAGTTGTGTTATAGCAGCAATAGAAAACTGGGACAGCTGTTTACTTTTCGTTTACTTTTAATGAATTGCATATGATGGAAGTGATGGTAAGTAACTTGAACTAAAAGGTACTGTGACTTCCTCCTTGCTTTCCTTTCTCTGGGATCACTGTCTCTGGGGAATCTTTCCATATGCTATGTTGTGAAGACACTAACTCAGCTCTGTGGTGAAGTTCTCTTAGGAAGGAACTGAGGCCTCCTTCCAAGAAACAATAAGGTTCTTGTTAGTCTCCTGCTAAGAGTCATTGGAGTTAGCCATCTTGGAAGTGAACCTTCCAGCCCGGTCAAGCCTTCATATTACTGAGGGGCAACCCCAGCAGACACCTTGAGTGTAACATCATGATAGCTCCTGAACCTAAACTAACCTGAATTACTGGCCTATAGAGACTGTGAGATAATAAATGTTTGCTGTTTAAGCTACTAATTACTGGGGCAATTTGTTACACAGTGATAGATAACTAACACAGATTTTGGTATTGGGTGTGGGGTGTTATTGTAACAAATAACCTAAAAATGTGGAAGTGGCTTTAGAATCAGAGAGTGAGCAGAAGTTGGAAGGACTTTGTTATTAATCATTCTGGCAGAATCTTGGATTCTTCCCCAAATCATTGCTCCTGTATTTTCGCTTTGGTACAAAGACTAGGGTCTATTGGATTTTAATTTCTTTCTTTTATAATGGATTTTACAATGGCTGACTTGAAGTAATGGACAGAGAAGTATTTGTTTTAGGACTTTAAAAATGTCACATAGTTACCAAGTAAAATCATGAATCATGAAACACCCTTATTCAATTTCTTAAATATCTCCTTTTTTAGTGATTACTGTAACAGTAGGAAGTCCTTGTCTCAATTTTTGTTTTAAATTTTAATCTCAGTTGGATGTTTTAATGTAAAAAGTTTGGATGAAAATAACTGATTATCTGGTTCCAAAGGACCTTTCCTGAAGAAATCTCTAGGGCATAATCTATGCACCCAAGTTCTCACAGAGTAGGAGATTTACCACTTAGGAACTATGGTGTCATGGGTGAATATTTCACATGCACATTCTTTAAGCTTAAATTTAATTTCTTTGGCAATTCAAGCTATCCTCTGTACAAGAAACCACAAAGAGAAGCCAGGTTCTCCTTTAATCTAGAGGCCCTATGCTATACTAATATATCATATCTACCTTCCGTCAGTTCCATAGTGTTACATAAATTATGGAGTTCTGCTTTTTGGCTTTTCCCTGGCCAAGGTGTGAAGAGGCCCAGGAGAGAGAACAAAGTAAGTCAGAATGTGTATACTCTCTTTCCCCTCAATAATCATGTCTGACTTAATCCTTGGCAAAGCCTAAGCATCCTCTTTCCCATGGTTGAATCTTATTTCTTTCTGTTCTGGGGGTCATGATGCATATATTTAAATGTATATTGAATCATTAATATTCAGAATTGACAAGGGAAGGGGAATAATATTTTGGACCAGCTGCCATATGCCATTTATGTTTTGCAATGGATTAAATATGGTACCAGATTAGTTGGCACAGTTTGGCCAAACTTGTGGTGTTAAGTACTGATCAGGATCTCAGTGAGTCCAGCTAAAACTACCTGCATTTCTCAACTCGGAAAAATTGTTGAAGGTTATTCTCAGGGAATATATGAAATTTATCCTTTGTACTTGGATAGAAAACTCGGCTGGTGTCTCACAAATCTTCTGGCAGGACATGGTATATAATATTCAACAATATTTGAATATTAGCTCTGGACCCCTGGCAATCTATTGAGATAGGCATCCAAAGCATATATATGTGAGACTCAGGCTCTGATTTTTTGAGACGTCAGTTATATTGTTCCTTTATTAGCATGGTATCAGTGTTACTGCCTTTTTCCAGTGATGGGTTCAATACATGGTGAGAATACCTGGCACAAATTAAGCCTGGCACAAATTAAGTTCATGTATGGAATATTCTGTGTGTTAGTTGTGCCATTATTTGGTGCACCAGTTTAGTTTTCCAGGACATATACTCCAAGACAGAGTTAGGGGTGCAGACGGTTTATTGGGGCGTGTTGTTGTTAGCTGCCCTTGAGATGACTCTAACTTATGGCAACCTTGTCTGGTATTCCCCGCTTTCAGCCAAGATCCATCTGGCATGAGCAAGGACATCCCTCATTCCACATCCTCTTCTGAATCTGGCTTGAATTTCCGGCAGTTCCCTGTCGACATACTGTGGCAAGTGTTTTTTAATTATCTTCAGCAAAATTTTACTTGCATGCGATATTAATGGCATTATGCAATAATTCCTGCATTCTGTTGGGTCACCTTTCTTTAGAATGGGCACAAATATGGATCTCTTCCAGTCAGTTGCCCAGACAGTGTCTTCCAAATTTCTTAGCATAGGTGAGTGAGTGCTTCCAACATTGCATCTGTTTGTTGAAACATCTCAATTGGAGCCACTTTGGCTCCCAGGAACTTGTTTTAATTTTCTTCAGCTTCAACTGAACTTGCATATGAGGAATTGATGATCTGTTGCATAGTCGGTCTCTGGCTTTGCTTTGACTGATGATATTGAGCTTCTCCATCATCTCTTTCCACAGGTATAGTCTATGTAATTCCTGTGTATTCCATCTGGCACAGTCCATGTGTATTGTTGCCATTTATGTTGTTGAAAAAGGCATTTGCAATTAATAAGTTGTTGGTCTTGCAAAATTCTATCATGAGATCTCTGGCATTGTTTCTATCACCAAGGCCTTATTTTTCAACTATGGCTCCTTCTGTGTTTCCACCTTTTGCATTTCGATCACCAGTAATTATCAATGCGTCTTGTTTGCATTTTTGACGAACTTCAGACTGCAGCAGCTGGAAAAAATCTTCAATTTCATCATCTTTGACATTGTCATTAACTTAAGACAAATGTTAATTTATTTGCCAATCTTTTACATAGTACCAAAGCCTTTCTTTAAGTGTAAGTTCTGATTTGAATGCCATTTTATCTTTCACACATAAGGAACACTAAGAAAGCATGATCTAGAATTTACAGTTTTGTTTTCTTAAAGCGGAGCAAAACTTTATACTCTGTGAAACAATATGACTCTAAGATTTCTTAGATTTTCCTTATTTTTCCACCAATACTTCATAGTTATGTTTGTACCAATTTAATTCCATAGTGTTTTGAAATGATTCACTTTTATTTAGATCTTTTCAGTCATTCAACCTAGTTTTTATTAAAGCAAATTTCTTTCCTTTTACATTCATTTTTATTTAGTTTACATTACATTTAATAAAATTCATGGCACAAAACTGTAAGTAGCTTAGATCAGACAAACAGATCAGACGCTTGGTATGTGTATGACTTAATAGGAGACAGTAGAAATATCCAGGGTTCCTAGAGAGGGGTGCGGTAGCCTAAACCTTTATTTAGTGGTGAGCATCAGTCTTTTTAGAGGGGAAAGAGGATGTCAGCTAATCAGGCAAGTAAAAAGAGAACTTTTATTGATACATCCATGACTGTGTCTCCAAGTATATATATACTTACAGGTATTTTGTAGTGTAAAGAGCATTCTAGAACAGTAAACATTGCTTTACTAAAGAGCAATGTGGGCCCAAATCCTGGTATTTTACACTGAGGACGTGAGCTGGGCCATGAGTGAGCCTAAAGATGCCTTTTGACCTATAGTAGTATCAAGCTTGGACTAAAAGCCAAAAAAAAACCAAAAAAACCTTGTTGCCGTGGAGTCAATTTCAACTCTAGGTGACCCCATGTGTTGCAGAGTAGGGTTTTCTTGGGTATAATCTTTAAGGAAGCAGGTAGCCAGGTCTTTCTTCCCCAGTGCTGCTGGGTGGGTTCAAACTGCCACCCTTCAGTTTAGTAGCCTATCACAAACTGCTTGTGCCACCTGAGAACCTTTAAGCCTGGACTAGGGCAGACTTAAGCAGATCATTAGATTCCTCCTTCTCTCTAAAACAAAATAAAACAAAACAAAAATCAGAGCAGTTGCCATCAAGGTGATTCTGACTCGTGGCAACCCCATGTGTTTCAGAGTTGAACTGCACTCTGGCATAGGATTTTCAAGACTGTAACCTTTCAGAGACAGATTACCAGGCCTTTCTTCCAAGGTGCCTTTGGGTGGGTTTGAACTGCCAACCTTTTGGTTAATAGTCAAGCACTTAACCGTTTGTGCCACCTATGGACTCCTTCTTTCCCTTCCCTTAAGCTCTGTTTTATTTCTTGTTGGCTCTCCAAGAGCCTCCCTCTAGGTGAGAGCCTTTTCTAGGCTTGTTTTATAGTGCCAGATTCCTGAGCTAGAATAAGACAAGAGATAACTTTGGAGAAGAGAGTCTTTCACTCAGGTATTCTATTTATAATACGTTTACTTCTCTACTTAAATGCTTCTTTCTCTATTACGTGTTCTTGTAATAGACTCCATTTTTTTCCTTGACTTTTGGAATTGGTGAGAGGAAGCCTTGAGAGTTCCTAGAGGTTAGTACGTGCAACCAACATCATCTTTATGCATATATATATTTTTATATATATCCATCAAAATTATATATATACATTTATATTATATATATATCTTAATTTATTGTGCTTGGGTGGAAGTTTACAGCTTGAGTTAATTTCTTATACAAAAATTTATACACATATTGTTACGTTGCAATCCCTATAATGTGATAGCAGACTCCCCTTTTTCACCCTGTTTTTTTCCGTGTCCATTCAACCACCTCCTATCCCTTTCTGCATTCTCGTCCCACCTCTGGACAGGAGCTGCCCATTTAGTCTCGTGTACCTACTTGAACCAAGCAACCCACTCTTCATGAGTATTATTTTATGTTTTATAGTCCAGTCTAATCTTCGTCTGAAGAGTTGACTTCGGGAATGGTTTTAGTTCTGGGTTAACAGAGAGTTTGGGGGCCATGTCTTCGGGGGTTCCTCTAGCCTCAGTCAGACCGTTAAGTCTTTTTTTTTTTTAATGAGAGTTTGAGTTATGCACCATACTTTTCTTCTACTCCGTCAGACACTCTCTTTTGTGTTCCCTGTCATGGTGGTCATTGCTGGTAGCCAGGCACCATCTAGTTCTAGTCTCAGGCTGATGGAGTCTCTGGTTTATGTGGCCTTTTGTCTCTTGGGCTAATGTTTTCTTTGTGTCTTTGGTGTTCTTCAATTCCATTGTGTGTATATACCATAATTTGTTTGTCCATTTGTCTGCTGATGGGCACCTAGGTTGTTCCCATCTTTTTGCTATTGTGGACAGTGCTGCAGTGAACACAGGTATGCATATATCTATTTGTGTGATGGCTCTAATTTCTCTAAGACATATTCCAAGGAGCAGAATTTCTGGATCGCATGGTACCTCTATTTCTAGCTGTTTAAGGAAGCAACAAATTGATTTCCAAAGTGGTTATACCATTTTACATTCCCACCAGCAGTGTATAAGTGTTACAGTCTCTACACAACCTCTCCAACATTTATTATTTTCTGTTTTGGGGATTAATGCTAGCCTTGTAGGGGTTGAGATGGTATCTCACTGTAGTTTTGATTTGCATTTCTCTAATGGCTAATGACCCTGGTGTTGTAGTGGTTAAGTGCTACGGCTGCTAACCAAGAGGTTGGCAGTTCAAATCCGCCATGCACTCCTTGGAAACTCTATGGGGCAGTTCTACTCTGCCCTATAGTGTTGCTATGAGTATTTTTAAGGTTAATGGAAATAATTCCTTCTTGTATTAATTTTTGTAGATGGCTTGCATCTAGGCTCTTTGAATAATGTTTGCAAACATTTGGCTGGTACATCTCACCAACCTGGGATAACTTTACCTGCCATCCAAGTTTTCATGTTTAGGAGAAAGAACTATGGAAAGCAGACAACTAATCATAGGATTCACAGGTACTTCCTCTAGACAAGGCCCCTGGATGATTAGTCAAGCTGAAAACAATGGAGAGAATCTAGAAAATCTTTTTTCAGTTAATGGTGCAATAGACATACCTTGGTCTGATGCCCCTCATCTATCCCAGAAGTAATTTTGGGGAAGTAATTACTTCTCGGTGTCAAGATATTCCATGCTATTCACTGATTCTCTTCACTTTGTGGGTGCTACAATTTATATTTTCCCTTTAATTTTCAGTACAATATTGGGAGGCTATTAGTCTCAAATAGAATGTTGTAGCTGAAAAGACTTAACCACTACGCCACCAGGGTTTCCATTTTTTTTTTTTTTTTGGTTTATTAGTTTCAAATAGAATGTTGTAGCTGAAAAGAGAGAGTGGTAGATGCTTCTAAAAAAGAAAAGGGGATTTCCCTCACTAATTTCTTCATTCTTAACCTTAAAACAGATATTTAAGTAACACATGGTTATTGTTATGCTTAGATAGAAAGATTTAAGTTAATATACTATATTGGTCAAAATGATGACCCGCTGTGTGAAGCTTCTGCAATTATGTTTAGCAGTGATGATTTTAGCATAAGTAAGAATATAATTATACAGCTAGAGGAATTCCTAGGGTCTACGTATGGTTGCCTAGTGGACCTATAGCAGGTATTCTTTGGGTAAGGAGGAGAGGGATGGGGACTTATAGTTTTTATCATCTTCATCTTGCGATCATGGTTGCTGCTATAGTTTCTTTTGAAAGAGCTTAGGGAATTGATCAGCAATTTAAATGTGAACTGATCCACAGCATGGGCCTTTTCAATAAGATTCATTCCTTAGAGAGGGTCAATGCTTTCTTCGACGCATTTAGAGATAAGGATATAGGAAAATGTTCCATAAACCACAGTTAATCAGAAGACAGTTTTGTTTTGTCAGGGATAAAGGACTGTTGTTACCAAAGAAAGCAAAAGCTTGTGTTTAGAAGAAAGAACCAGAAGACTAGTGAAATTCCAACTGGAAGGTAAAGCTCCTACAATTGAAGTTGTTAAATAAAAAAAAAAAAAATTTTTTTTTTTTTTGAAGTTGTTGAAAGTGGGTGAAATTTTGATGATGGTAGTAGACAATCAAGGACATGATTTATTTGTTTTCTGTCTCTGCAGGTGTATTGCCTATGGTGTAGGAAAGCTTGTGGCCTGTTACTGCGGACTGCTGTTCATAACTGATGGCCTGGATCCTGCTCCTCACAAAGAGCTGCAGACTTTATGGATGCCCAACTCCCACTAAATGACCTTGGAATGTATTTTAGTCCCTACTTTGGTCTCCAGGCAAGACAGAGCTTTCAGTGGGATTCTTTCTTTGTCTTACAATATTTTAATATTCTATATGTTTTTATTTTTGTAAGTATCCCCTTTTTACTTTAGGTTTCAGCATTTATTACTTACACATACCTACTTAGGGGTAGGTATATAGAACGGTTTAGAGGCTGAGTGTAGTTGGAGTGAAACAATCTTTACGCCTTATGAAAATACACAAGTGAGTCATTCTTTATTGGAAAGGAAGACTCAAGTTAAAAATTCTTTTCCATAATCTTTTAAACATATGCTCAGCAGAAGGGAAAAATCTATTTAGGCTGGAATCGTCTACTTAGTTAATAAAATGTTAATATTTTCCCATGGTATGAGTTTATAAGGAAACCCTGGTGGTGTGGTGGTTAAGTGCTACTTGGCTGTAAGGTTTTAAAGTTACAGTGGCTAGAACTTTGAATGGGACAACACTAGTGGAGTGAGGAGTGTGGCAGAAGGAGAGGCATGCAAGGATTTCTTTTTATCTCTGCTAGTCTCACTTTCTCGCATTGGGTTGGGCTAGGCTATTCCAATTACACAGTTATAGTCTCCTCTCCAGGATGTCTGCTTTGCTCATTACACAGAAGACGATTAAACAAATTGGTGTGTGGTAGTAAAATGCTCTGTGTGTGTTTGTGTGAATAAAAGGGTCTTACAGACTTTTGAATAAGAGGAGATTGACTCTATATTTATTTTCTAGGAGTACATGAGGGTACAATAATGCCCCCAGAGAAAATTCTCTACTTAAAATTTTAGGAGAAGCAAAAATTTTGAAGGTAAAAGATACATGGTAACATGCCATCTCTCATGCTTTTTTCCTTTGGTGACTAGCAAGACTTTTTTTTTTTTTTTTGCTGGTGGTGGAACTTTTTTCTTCTCTTTGAACAAGAGCACTTTTGGCACTTAATGATAGCTAAGAACATCCATCTTTCATCCCAAATAGGATTGACACCTTTGAGGTCCCAGGCATACATATTCCCCCAAAACCCACACAAATAGCTTTTGGGGCCACTCTGTCATCAGGGCACCTACTTTCAAGAGAAATGGATGAGGTAATGTCTGTACAGAACTTTGAGAGGGCTAAGCACAAAAAATAAAATATTTCTAGAAGAAGTTATTACTTTCGATAGGCGAGTCCTAAATATGTAATATAAAGCCAAGTGAGAAGAGCACAGAATTACTGTGCTGGTCAAAGGCAGGACTGTGGTCATGGAGTGGGTGCTGGACCTTGAGGAATAAGAAGGTTGTGGAAGGCACAGAAAGGGACAGAGCAAAAGGCAGTCATGGACTGGATTAAACCACCAAATAGCCTAGGAAGGTAGAAGATCATAGTGGAAAACAAAGGAAGTTGGAGTTGAGCTTTTTGTTTCCTCGCTTTCTTTAACCAAGCTATTCTTCATTTTAAAAGATGTCTCTCTTTTTCTTTCCCTTTTGTTTTTTCATGTTCTCAATTTCAGCTTCTTGCCTCTACTTACTTTCTTATTTATAATTGGAATAAAACTCCAAGGCTAATTCTCAAACACTATTTTTATCTCATTTCCTTTCTGATCAAGGTGTCATAGATTGAATTGTGTCCCCCCAAAATATATGTCAGCTTGGTTAGGCCAGGATCCCCAGTATTGTGTGGTTGTCCTCCATTCTGTGATTGTAGCTTTATGTTAAAGAGGATTAGGGTGGGATTGTAACACCCTTACTAAGGTCATATGCCTGATTCAGTGTAAAGGGAGTTTCCCTGGGGTGTGGTCTGCACCACGTTTTATTTTTCAAGAGATAAAAGGAAAGGGAAATGAGCAGAGAGGTGGGACCTCATATCACCAGGAAAGCAGTACCAAGAGCGGACTGTGTCCTCTGGACTTGGGGTTCCTGTGTGGAGAAGCTCCTAGTCCAGGGGTAGATTGAGGACAAGGACCTTCCTCCAGAGGCCAACAGAGAGAAAAAGGCTTCCCCTTGAACTGACACCCTCAATTCAGACTTTTAGCTTACTTTACTGTAAAGAAATTAATTTCTCTTTGTTAAAGCCATCAACTTGTAGTATTTCTATTATAGCAGCACTACATAACTAAGACACAAAGGCACACAGGAAATGCCTGTGTCTATTAGAGCAAATTTTCCAACAATTGAAAAAATGAAAGATTACTTAAAAGCTCCTTGTAACCCTCTGATCATTGGGTAAAATCTAAACTCTTCAGTTGACATTTGAGGTCCATAATACCACGTCCACTAAGTTTTGCAATACCTGGTCAACCTCACGCCTCATTTTTCTGAGTGTGCCTCTGCTTTTCCATGCAGGTCTTCTGCACTGTTTTCACATCCATCTTTCCATTTCACATGCTCTTCTTGCCTAGAATGTTGCTTATGTCTGCTCTGTTAAACTATGCACAGACCCTTTGGACTTGGCTCAGATACTCTTCACTTATGCTACCTTATTCTACCTTTCCTTTAGCACCATGCTTTTTCAGTGCCACTCACTGTCATGGATTGAATTATGCCCCCCCCCCAAATGTGTGTATCAACTTGGTTAGGCCATGATTCCCAGTATTCTTTGGTTGTCCTCCATTTTGTGATTGTAATTTTATGTTAAAAGGATTAGGGTAACCGTTGTTACCCAGGCTACATGACTGATCCAATGTAAAGGGATCAGTCATGTAAAGGGAGTTTCCCTGGGGTGTGGCCTGCACCACCTTTTATCTCTCAAGGGCATTTAGTGGGGAGGGACCAGGAATGTTGAACAGTTTTCAATGTGGGAACAGTTTGGCACAGTGAAGACTTGTCTTGCCCATATGTCAATAACTCCCTTGTTGAGAAACACTGAGCTACATGCGTGTTTTAATTTTGGTTCTGTAGAGGAGCAAAACTGGTGAAACATGCATAGATATGTAGCTTGTGCAATTGTGGGGGCTGGCAAGTCCCAAATCCGTGGGCCAGACTAAAGGCTGATGATCTCCGCTGGCTCCTGTGGTTGCAGGCTGATGAAACCAATCCCTGTAGGTCAGGGGACAGGCTGGAGGCCTCTCCTGGCTCAAGGGTTGTGGTGGTTGTCAAATCTAAAATCTTCAGGTCAGGCAACAGGCTGGCTTATGTCCCAGGAACCAGGGTCAGATGTCCAGAAGATTACAGGATTGGAATGAGAAGGAGCTGTGCCAGAACATGCATTTATATCATGGGTGCGGGCCACACCCCCAAGGAAACTCCCCTTCCAAACTGATTGGCTGCTCATATCAGATCACAAAATGGCCGGTGTCTGCCAAACCACTGAGAATTATAGGCTAACCAAGTTGACACATAATACTAAGCATCACAATGTGCCAAGGAGAAGTTTTTCTTTTTAAATTTATTTCCTTCATCCTTCACTGTTCAGGCAGGTAGTTTTATGGTGAAGGAGAAGGGCAAGGAAACTGAGTTTCTAATGTTATCTGTGCCACAGTCTGTACCCTGACCTCGAGGAAGCCATTAAAGTGTCGGATTTCAGTTTCCTATCTTAAACTGACAGTTTTGGATGAGGTGATGTTTATTTTCCCCACCATTTCACAAAGAATTTGAGATTGTATACAAAATGCATGTAAACAAAATAAATATTTGTGGAAATCTATACAAGACAGGGAGAATAATAGATAAGAAAGAGTGGGTTACAAAAAACATATTTTGAGAATCTAAATAACTGATAGACCTTAAGTTTGGCTCTAAGCTTCCTGGCAACCTAAGTGCAGAGGGAAACATGATCCATTACAGGAGTAACAGCTGCTGTAAAATGAAAATGGACGTGAAACAAACTTTTCTGTTACTGAGACCTGAGAGAACTTCATCCCTTAGGACATCATGCTGATACATACAGGACCATATTCTCAAAAGTGTATAGTAGATACGTTAACAATTTTCATTTGGTGATTTCTTAAAATAGCCCACAGTGCAAATTGATGACGTAATTCTAAATCGAACAAAACAATGTCATCTAAATACACATCTCCGTTGATTTGACTTGTCTCAAGGGTAATATGTAGGCTATTTTAGAGGAATATTTCTAGAGGAATGTTCTCAACGGAAGTACTTCAGGGTCACCTTCAGTAAATATTTCTCACAACTGGGTCTTGTTGATCTCAAGATCATTTCTACCTCTGTGATTATAACATGTTTTGGGGAGGAAAAAAAGACTCTTGGTTCTTTGATAACCACCTGGCTGATTTATTATTGAGGACAAGGGTACATTTAAAGTAGATTTCATAGTATTTCTATTGGTTTTTTAGAATTTCCAGTTTGAAGATAAGTGAACGTTCTAATTTTTTTTTTTCAAAATGCTCTATTTTGCATACCCAAACCAAAAACCAAACCCATTGCTGTCGAGTCGATTCCAGCTCATAGCGGCCCTATAGGACAGAGTAGAACTGCCCCATAGGTTCCAAGGAGTGCCTGGTGGATTCGAACTGCCGACCTTTTGGTTAGCAGTTGTAGCACTTAATCACTATGCCACCAGGATTTCCTATTTTGCATAAGAGTATGCAAAAAGAATTCCAAAGATTTTACATTTGTATTTAAAACAATAAATGTAAATTATTGTAACTGATACGCCTTGCCTTTCAAAATGTCAGATGGGATAATTTCACCAATTACAAGTGAAAGAGCACTTTGACCTTGTCTTCAGAGGATTTCTAGGCATTGTATAACTTCTGGAGTACATAGGAGAGATTCTTATCAACAAGCATATGTGTATGTGTGTGTGTACATACATGCGTGCACTTATATGCTCCCACACGAATGTTAAAAATACAAGGAGAGTGAAGTAAGTGAACATAAATAACTTATTATTTGTTGAGGCGTGATGGACATATACCCTTTGCAATACTGTTTGGCAAAAGGGAGAATCCAGACAATGGTGTCAACTTGATTTTAATAAAAAAAAAATATGTTATAGGGCATCTAACATGCTTTCTAGTTTATCCCAGTGGCAGTCCCATTTTCTATACCTCCAGAAACAGTTATATCAAATGAAATTGAAGTAAAGGAGAAGCAAAAGAGGGAAAGAGTTGGAGAGGGTGGAGCTTGAAGTAGGAATAGCAGTAAAAAGAGAGCAGAGTTGTGAGGAAAATTGACTTAGGGTGGTATTTTGCTGAATCTTTATTTATAAAATTCAGTCGCATGCATAGATTCAAAAATTTAAAGCAATGAGCCTCAGTCTATTTGTTATCATTATAACAGTGTGAAAACCATTTCCATCACAGGTGTTTCAAAGACCCATGGAGGTTACATGACTTAAACATTAACATATTATTCTAATAACATGAAGCTGCTACCCTTTGACCCAGAAGCTTTTGACTTTAATAATTTCCAGGTTATCCTTTAACCAAAATATGTTTCCCCTTCAATTTTCACACTGGTACACTTTCTTTAATATAAAGTACTGATATAATAAATAAATTATATCCAGATGAAAGCCTGTCATCTGATACCTCATCCCAGCACAGTGCCTGCAAATGCTAAAGCAAACATTTCCCAACAATGTGCTGCCTGTATCAGGGATAGAGACCTGGGAAGATGGCTGAGGCGGGGTTTGATAAGGGGGAGAATAAACCAATTGGAGTAGGTCAAGGAAAGATTGACTTGGACACAGGTCTTAGGGATCAAAAATCACTTTTTTAAATTCTCCACAAAGGGGGAGATGGTGCTGGGATGAAGAGAAAAAAGCAGAGTACACCACATATTGAAAAACTTTGTGTCAGGTGTGGAAAAAAATCACCAAAGAGAAGTGCACCAACAGAACAGAATGAATGCATGGATTCGAGTGCCATCTGGGAGTGATTGGCAGTCATATTATTTAGCTTCCTGCACACTGAATAGCTATAGTCAGCCTTTCTATTTTGTTAGCCATGGAGCCAGTGATTCCTTAAAGATACACCACTTTCTGAGATTGTGCATCTTCTTGATTTTCCACAGAAGATGTTTTGAAAAGCGCAATGCATATCTAACAAGATGTTAATCACTCAGGTTTAGCAATCTTGTAGTCAGCGATTTCTAAGAAAGAATGGCAGTGTTTGTTTGAACGTTGTATAGCACTCTCAATGGACGTTCTGTTCATATATGATGGTTATTATGTGCTTTCCTATTTTCTAATGAGACAACTAGATTCTTTTTTTTTTTCTTCTTGCCTCCCTTTGTCCCTCTGTGCCTACCTCCTTCCACTTTTTCCCCCTTTTTTTTGGTCAGATAGCCTGGGAGGTAAGGGAAGAAAAGAGTGGCTAGTGAAGAATTATATGGACAAATATAGATAATTCTTTGGTGGTAGTATCTTTGGAGTGCATTAGGCTTTCTAAACACACACACTCTTTCTCTCACAAATACACATACCTGTCGTGATACTGTTGAAGGGATACCCATTGTGGAGGAGAGAGAGGGAGAGTAAAGGGGATTAACATTTACCGAACTTCTATGTGCCAGGCTGTTGATAACTTCATTTAATCCTCACAAGAACATTAGGAAGTGCTGATCAGCAAAGCAAGCCCCAAGGAAATCAAATAACTCTGATAGCTATTATCAGAGTAGATAGCAATAGGTAGTAGTAGTTATCAGTGTTTGAGTCGAACCCACACTGTCTAAAAAATGTCATTTTCACCATGCAAACTTCCCCTCAGCATATATATTAAAAATATGTATAAACATAAATATAGTGATTCCTGGAATTCACTGTTCGGTAGCTCATTTATTCAGAAAATACTTATGAATTGCCTACTGTGTCCAGGCAATATTTTAGGTATTGGAAACACTGTACAAAGACGGTAGCCAAGGTCATTACATGAACTGAGCATTTATTTGTGTGTGTGTGTGTTTGTCCATGTGGTTTCTGAACACTACTATGGCACTACCATGTGAAATTGCAGAGTGATAATTAAAAAAAAACCTTTGCTGTTGAGTCAACCCATAGCAACCCATAGGCTTTTCAAGGCTGTAAATCTTTACGGAATCAGACTGCCACATCTTTCTCCCACAGAGTGGCTGGTGGGTTTGACCTTTTAGTTAGCAGCTGAGTGCTTTAACCACTGTGCCTCTAGGGCTGCTTATGATAATTACAACCGACATTAATTTGGGCACTTTCTGTACACCAGGGGCTCTGGTCGGCTCTGGTCCAGTGACTGCGTATTAGATGCCTTAGAAATGAGAATTTCTATGTAATTATTTATTTTATTTAATTTATTAGTTAATTAAATCCTACCTTATTTCAAAGGCAGCTAGAAAGTTTCAAATAGCATGGCATAATAAATAATTTAGAATAAGCAAGAAATATGAGGTAATGGAAAAACAAGGCGAAGAAAGTAGATAGTGCCAGGAGTGAAGCTGGGAAACAAATTACAGGACACAAACCACTCTGCACTTTTTACCAGGGACAGGCAGAGAATGGTAAGATTAAAGATCCATAAGGTAAAAGCGAACAAAATGCCAAGGGAAAGCATTACAATTTCTGATACTGAGACAGGAGATAAAGCTCTTTTGTAGGCTGTCACACATGATGCACTTAAAGAACAATATCCTTACTAGAAACACATACTCCATCTTTTATTATAGGTTGATGGCTTCAGCACATATAATTCATGCGCAATTCAGTAAATGGGATTCTATTGGGCACGAAGAGGGAGGTGGGCATAGGGAGAGGAGTTAGAAGAGTAGACAATATAATATTCAGTCATGAAGTTCTCTAATTTTTCTGGCAAAATTCAGGGAACGATTTTATCAGAGGAATGTATAGTCTGCATACTCTCAAGCTATCTTTCACAAAAATTATTTATTTCAGCCAAGTGTTTAAAAGGCATTGATCCACAGTGAGTTCAAGATTAATTCCAGTGTCAAATATTTGGAATGCAAATATTCTGGATTAGCTCAGTTTTACGCTTGAACAATCAGTCAAACTGGGGATAGAGTTGACATCCTCCAAGAGGGCATTCTTTATGAATTCCAAAAGGTTCTCATTATAATGTCCTAATTCCTATGACAATACTCTTATCAATTTGCTTACATACTTTCACATCTGCATTTGGGTTTGTATTGTGTGAAATCCTCCACTCCACCTTAAAGTGACCTATACTTTATTTTAATGATACTAATTACAAATCTGGAAAGTATTCTTTTTTGTTAAGCTTCTTACCAATATATTTTTCCATTAATAATCAGTTATATACACTAGAGGTTAAAGAGTCATTCACCAATTGTCACATAAGCATAGCATTTAGAGAGGCAGAGCCAGCATGATGCCACGGACAGATGCATCATGCCATCCCTCTGCAGCAAAGACCTGAAAAACTAAGTAAAGCAGATACAAATGTCAATCCTGGAACCCTAAGCATCAAATGAAGGGATAAAGAACTAGATCAAACACTGAATGGAAGAAGAAACTGAAGGAAAACAGAGAATGAGGAGAGATACAGAGCAGAGGTCTTCTGCCAATTAACATAGCACAGTGTCAGCATATTGGAGCACAGCCAGCAATGATCCTGGACAGGGAGTATGGGAGGTAGCTTCGCATAGCTCTAAACAGGAGACAGAACACTTGGTAACCAGAGAAACATGCATTCCTGCCCCTCGCCCTTCTGCCCTCTATGCCACCCCGACTCCTTCCTGATGGCTAGCTGCTTGGCTAGAGAGCTACTACCTGCCACCAGCCTGGGTCGGCCAAGCCCGCTGGCTCCCACTGCATCATTTTTAAAAATGTTTTGCCTTTCTTCCTTTTATTTCTTCCTCCCACCTACCCTGGTACAAAACCTCTATCCCTTTCTACCTGGCCTCACTTCACCACTGTGGGTAGAGAAAAATCAGAGGAAAGAATGAAGAAAAAATCCCAAGAATTATGTGGGACATAATCAAGAGCAAAAATTTGTGTGTGAGAGGAGTCCCAGAACAGCGGAAGAAAATGGAAAATAGAGAAGATTGTTGAAGATTTGCTGGCAGAAGACTTCTCAAATATCATGAAAGATGAAACGATGACCATCCAAGAAGCTCAACAAATGACATATAAGACAGACCCCAAAAGAAAGTCACTAAGACATATCATAGTCACACTTGCCAAAACCAAAGACAAAGAAAGATTCCTGACAGCACCTGAGAAAAATGCAAAGTCACTTACAAAGAGAAAATATTAAGATTAAGCTCTGATTGCTTGGCAGAAACTATGCTGGCTAGAAAGTAATGGATGACATATATAAAACCTTGAAAGAAAAAAACAAATCTGCCAGTCAAGAATAATATATCCTGCAAAACTCTCTCTCAAATACAATGGTGAAATTAGGACAATTTCAGACAAGCAGAAATTAAAGGAATTCATAAAAACCCAACCAAACTTTACAAGAAATATCATAGGGAGTCCTTCAGTTAGAGAACCAACTTCAGACAACAACTGGCGTATAGAACACAGAACAGCTTCAGCCAGATACCAACCTAGGTAAAGTACTCTCAATAATAAAACACAGTTAAAACAGGGAAACAGAGATGTCAATATGTAAAATAAATCAATCACAAAAGGACAAATACTGTATGAGGCCACTATTATGAAAACTCATGAAAAGGTTTACATGGAGAAAGAAACAATCCTTGACAATTACTAGGGAGGGAGGGGAGGGCAATACATAAGTGGTACTTTGGTGAAGGGTAAGACAATACACAATACTGGGGAAACCACCACAACTTGACGAAAACAAGGTCATGGAAACTTCATAGACACATCCAAACTCCCTGAGGGACTGAGTTATTGAACTGAAGGCTAGGTACCATGGCCTTGGGGGACATCTAGCTCAATTGGCATAACATAGTTTATAAAGAAAATGTTCTACATCCTATTTTAGTGAGTGCTGTCTAGGGTCTTAAAAGCTTGTGAGTGGCTATCTAAGATACTCCACTAGTCTCACCCTGTCTGGGGCAAATGAGAATGAAGAAAACCAAAGACACAGGGAAAAATTAGTCCAAAGGACTAATGGACCACAACAACCACCAGACTGAGTCCAGCACAACTAGATGATGCCTGGCTACCACCACTGGCTGCTCTAACAGGGATCACAACAGAGGGTCCTGGGCAGAGCTGTAAAAAATGTAGAACAAAATCCTAACTTACGAAAAAAGATCACACTTACTGGTCTGACAGAGACTGGAGAAACCCTGAAAGTATGGCCCCCTGGACGCCCTTTTAACTCAGTACTGAAGGGACTCCTGAAGTTCACCTTTCAGCCAAAGATTAGACACACCTATAAAACAAAATGAGGCTAAATAGGCACACAAGCCCCGGGGGAAGAACACGAAGGCAGGAGAGGACAGGAAAGCTGGTAACGGCAATGGGGAACCCAAGGTCGAGAAAGGGAGAGTGTTGATACATCATGGGTTTGGCAACCAATGTCACAAAACAATGTGTATTAATTGTTTAAGGAAAAACTAATATGCTCTGTAAACCTCCATCTAAACACAATTAAAAAAATGCTTGATATGAAAAAATTGAAAACAAACAAACAAAAGAATGAAAACAAATCATACCCAAACTTTTGGGATACAGCAAAGGCAGTGCTCAAAGCTCAATTTATAGCAAAAAGCATACATGTTAAAACAGAAGAATAGGCCAAAACTGAACAAATAGAAAGAGAACAGCAAAAGAAGAGCAGGCAACAGAAGAAAGGGAATAATAAATATAAAACAGAAATAAATGAAATGAAGAACAGAAAAACAACAGAAAGAGTCAACAAGACCAAATGTTGGTTCTTTGAAAAAATGAACAAAATTGACAAACCATTGGCCAAACTGACAAAAGAAAACCGGAGAGGAAGAAAATCACCCAAATTAAGAAATGAGATGGGCGACATCACAACAGATCCAACTGAAATAAAAAGGATCCTGACAGAATTTTATGAAAAATTGTAATCCAACAAATTTAGAACCTAGAAGATATGGACAAATTTCTAGAAACATACTTCCTACCTAAAATAACACAAACTGATAGAAAATCTGAACAGACCCATAAGAGGAGAGACTGAAGAGGTTTAAAAAAACAAAAACAACTAACAACAACAATGACAACAAAAAAGCCCTGGCCCAGACAGCTTCACTGGAGAATTCTACCATTCAGAGAAGTGCTCACATCAGTACTGCTGAAACTATTTCAGAGCATAGAAAAGAAAGGTATACTCTTGAATTCATTCTATGAAGCCAGCATAACCCTGACACAAAAAAAAAAAAAAGGAAGAAAGTTACAGACCAGTCTCTTTCATGAGTATAGATGCAAAAATTCTCAACAAAAGTTTAGCCAACAGAATTCAGCATCATATCACAAAAATAATACACCACAACCAAGCAGGATTCATACCATGTATGCAAAGATGGTTTAACACTAGAAAATCAATCAATATAATCCACCACATAAATAGAACAAAATAAAAGAATCACATGATCATCTCAATTAATGCAGAAAAGACACTTGATAAAGTCCAACACCCATTCCTGATAAAAACTCTCAATAAAATAGGAACAGAAGGGAAATTACTCAATATAATAAATGACATCTATACAAAACCAACAGCCAACATCATTTTCAATGGAAAGAGGCTGAACACATTCCTTCTGAGAATGGGAACCAAACGGGGATGTCCTTTGTCACACTAGTATTTAACATTGTGCTGGAAGTCCTAGCTAGAGCAAAAAGTCAAGAAAAAAGAAATAAAGTACATCCAAATTGGAAAGGAAGAAGTAAATCTATCCCAATTTGCAGAAGATATGATCCTATACATACAGAACCCCAAAGATTCCACAAGGAAACTACTGGAACTAACAGAAAGGTTCAGCATAGTAGCAGGATATAAGATCAATATTCAAAATCAGTTGGATTCCTAGACGACAACAAAGGGAACTTTGAAAAGGAAATCAGGAAAACGATACCATTTATAATAGCCCCTAAAAAGAAAAAAAATACTTAGGAATAAATCAAACCAGGGAGGTAAAAGGCCAATACAAAGAAAGACCAATATACTATTGTGAGAAACCAAAAAAGACCTACATAAATGGAAAAATATACCATGCTCATGGATAGGAAGACTCAACATTCTGAAAATGTCAATCCTACCCAAAGTGATCTACAGGTAGAATGCAATCCTGATCCAAAATACCAACAGTGTTCTTTAATGAGATGGAAAAACTAACCACGAATTTTATGTGGAAAGGAAAGAGGCCTTGGATAAGCAAAGCATTATTGAAAAAAAAAGAAGAAAGTAGGAGGCCTCACACTACCTGATCTCAGAACTTACTATACAGCCACAGTAGTCAAAACAGCCTGGTACTGGTACAACGACAGACACATAGAACAGAATCAAGAACCCAGATGTAAATCCATCCACCTATGGTTAGCTAATCTTTAACAAAGGAACAAAGTCCATTAAATGGGGGAAAACACAGTCTTTTTAACATATGGTGCTTGCAAACAGGATGTCTGTGAAAAATGAAAAGTAACCCCATCTCACACCGTACACAAAAACTAACTCAAAATGGATCAAAAGACATAAATATAAAGCCAAAAATAATAAAAATCATGGAAGGAAAAATAGGGACATTGCTAGGGGCCCTAATAAATAATTAAATTAAAAAAATATGGTATAAATTCAATAAAATCTACAACTAACAATGCAGAAAGACCAGAAGACAAACTAGATAACTGGGAGCTCCTAAAAATTAAACACTTATGCTCATCAAAAGACTTCACCAAAAGAATGAAAAGAGAACCTACAGACAGGGAAAAATTTTTTTGTTACAACATATCTGACAAGTGTCTTAATCTCTACATTCTGTAGAATGCTTCAACACCTCAATAACAAAAAGGCAAATAATCCAATTAAAAAATGAGCAAAGGATAAGAGCATACGCTTCACCAAAGAAGATATTCAGGCAGCTAACAGACACATGAGGAAATCTTCCCGATTATTAGCCATTAGAAATCCAAATCAAAACTACAATAAGATACCACCT
This sequence comes from Elephas maximus indicus, assembly GCF_024166365.1. NCBI lineage: Eukaryota > Metazoa > Chordata > Mammalia > Proboscidea > Elephantidae > Elephas > Elephas maximus. The sequence continues at coordinate 18,498,627 of NC_064823.1, forward strand.
CACCTGGACATTACTGGCACTAACAGAAATAAAACAGTAAAAAACAAATGTTGGAGAGGTTCTCGGAAGATTGGAACTCTTGCGCACTGCTGGTGAGAATGTAAAACAGTACAACCACTATGGAAAATGTTATGGCTCCTTCTAAAAAAGCTAGAAACAGAAATGCCATACAATACAGCAATCCCACTCCTAGGAATATATTGGAAAGAAATTAGAGCTGTCAGATGAATAGACATATGCACACTCATGTTCACTGCAGCATTATTCACAAGAGCAAAAAAATGGAAACAAGCTAAGTGCCCATCAACAGATCAATGGATAAACAAATTATGGTGCATATACACAATGGTATACTATGCAATGATGAAGAACAGTGATGAATCTGGGAAATATCTCACAACATGGATGAATCTGAAGGGCATTAGAAGAGTGAAATAGGTCAAATAAATGAAATAAGTCAGTCATAAAAGAACAAATATAATAGTGGTATGAGATCACTATTATAAATGCCCCCACAGTATGACAAACTGACAGCAGTATATCCACAGAGAACTGGCAGAAATTCAGGCTGGCTTAAGAAGAGGACGTGGAACCAGGGATATCATTGCTGATGTCAGATGGGTCCTGGCTGAAAGCAGAGAATACCAGAAGGATGTTTACTTGTGTTTTATTGACTATGCAAAGGCATTCGACTGTGTGGATCATAACAAATTATGGATACCATTGTGAGGAATGGGAATTCCAGGACACTTAACTGTGCTCATGAGGAACTTTTACATAGATCAAAAGGCAATTGTTCAGAAAGAACAAGGGGATACTGATTGGTTTAAAGTTAGGAAAGGTGTGCTTCAGCGCTGTGTTCTTTCACCATACCTATTCAATCTGTATGCTGAGCAAATAATCTGAGAAGCTGGACTATATGAAGAAGAACAGCGAATCAGAAGGAAGACTCATTAACAACCTGCGTTATGCAGATGACACAGCCTTGCTTGCTGAAAGTGAAGGGGACTTGAAGCACTTACTGATGAAGATCTAAGACCACAGCCTTCAGTATGGATTGCACCTCAGCATAAAGAAAACAAAAATCCTCACAACTGGACCAATGAGCAATATCATGATAAACAGAGAAAAGATTGAAGTTGTCAGGGATTTCATTTTACTTGGATCCACAATCAATGGCCATGGAGGCAGCAGTCAAAAAATCAAACGACGCGTTGTAATGGGTAAATCTGCTGCAAAGGGCCTCTTTAAAGTGTTGAAAAGCAAAGATGTCACCCTGAAGACTAAGGTGTGCCTGACCCAAGGCATGGTATTTTCAATCACATCATATGCATGTGAAAGCTGGACAATGAATAAGGAAGACCAAAGAAGAATTGATGGTTTTGAATTTGTGGTATTGGCGAAGAATATTGAATATACCATGGGCTGCCTAAAGAAGAACAAAATCTGTCTTGAAAGATGTGCAACCAGAATACTCCTTAGAAGCAAGGATGGCGAGACGGTGTCTTACATAATTTGGACGTATTGTCAGGAGGGATCAGTCCCTGGAGAAGGACACCATGCTTGGAAAAGTACAGGGTCAGTGGAAAATGAGGTGAATTGACATAATGGCTGCAAGAATAAGCCCAAGCATAACAATGATTGTAAGGATGGCTCAGGACCGGGCAGTGTTTCGCTCTGTTGTACATAGGTTCTCTATGAGTCGGAACTGACTCGACGGCACCTAACAACAACAACAAACTATTATAAAAACCCAAGAGAAGATTTAGACACAGAAATAAACAATCTTTGGTGGTTATGAGAGACGGGATGGATGGGGAGGGGAAATCACTAACTAGACAGCAGACAAATGTTATCTTTGGTGAAAGGAAAGACTACACACACCATAGGTAAATTCAGTACAACTTGACCAAGGCAAAGTCATAGAAGCTCTCTAGATACATCCAAGGAACTTGAGGGACCCAGTTACTGGATCTGAGGGCTAGGGACCATAGTCTTAGGGGACATCTAGGTCAATTGCCCCAACATAGTTCATAAAGAAAATGTTCTACATTCTGCTTCGATGAGCAGCATCTGGGGTCTTAAATGCTTTTGAGTGCCCATCTAAAATTCATCTATTAATCCCATTATATTAGGATCAAAGGAGAATGAAGGTAACAAAAGACACAAGGAAATTATCAGTCCAAAGGACCTGCGGACCACATGAGCCAGAGCCTCCACCAGCCTGAATCCAGAAGTAGATGGTACCTGGCTACCACCACTGACCACTTTGATAGGGAACACAATAGAGGGTTCCAGACAGGGCGGGAGAAATATATAGAACAAAATTCAAATTCACAAAAAAGACCAGACTTACTGGGGGAACCATTGAAAGTATGGCCTCCAGATACTCTGGTAACTCAGAACTGAAGCCACTCACTCCTGAAGCCCACCTTTCATCAAAAGATACCAAAAAACTCACTGCTGTTGAGTTGATTCTGACACATAGTGACCCTATAGGACAGAGTAGAACTGCCCCGTAGGGTTTCCAAGGAATGGCTTGTGGATTCTAAATGCCAAACTTTTGGTTAGCAGCCAAGCTCTTCACCACTTTGCCGCCAGGGCTCCATCTAAAGATTAGACAGGCCTAAAACAAATCATAACACACATGAGGAACGTGCTTCTTAGTTTAATCAAGCATATTAGACCAAATGTGCAACACCTGCCCCAAAGCAAAGATAAGAGGGCAAGAAGTGGCAGGAAAACTAGAAAAAATTGACACTGGAACCCAGATTGGAAAGGGAAAGGGGGGAGAGTGCTGACACATTGTGAGGATTGCAACCAATGTCACAAAACTATTTGTGTACAAATTTTTGAACGAGAAACTAATTTGCAATGTAAACTTTCACCTAAAACATTTCTTTTCATATTATTTCTATGAATAAGCTTTAAAATAAGTCATACATATTATTTTACATTTTTCTTTATTTTGCATATCTCTTACATTTGTTCTTCTAGTTTATCAAAGCTTTCCCCAGTGTACATAATGGTGTTTGTAACACTTTTTTTAAGTCTGAATAATATTGTATTGATTCGATGTAGTTTACTTAACCATATAGTTTACTTAGCTACTTACAGGTGCTGTGGTGTTAGGGGAAGAAGAAACAGAAAAGAGGGTCAAAGAAGGTAAGGTGAGTTATTAGAGTTAGTCCTGAAAGGCATCTGAAACCTAGAGTGTCACAAAGAGCACCTTGTGATAATAAACAACATTAAGTACAAAATGTGAAAAAGTTCCTTTACTCAATCTTTTTTCTCTCTCATGTTTTATACTTTACCAGTAGATACAATAGAATTATTTTAAATAAGAAATGGAAAGTGAACATGACAGGTGATTGAAAGTTGAGTCAATTAGTGATCTGATTTAATCTCTAAATAAGAAAGTTCTGAAGTTTGAGTATAGCCAGTAATTTACTAAATATAGCTTTAGTTAAGAAATTAAATTAACTATTATTTTTAAAGAGCCACTATTTTTGGAGAGCACATATTAGATGTTATTATTAATGAACAGAACTAAATTTACAATGTAGTTGAAGAAATTTTGCTCAAATATGAATCCACAGGCTTGTAGAGGGGCTGCCTGGTCAGCCACATTTCTTCCTTGAACTCTCTAGTCTAACACATTTATACCAAAAAGAAACCAAACCCGTTGCCGTTGAGTCGATTCCGACTCATAGTGACCCTAAAGGACAGAGTAGAACTGCCCCATAGGGTTCCCAGGGAACACCTGGTGGATTTGAACTGCCGACCTTTTGGTTAGCAGCCGTAGGTCTTAACCACTACGCCACCAGGGTTTCCAATATATTTATTAAAAAAAAAATTTATAGCAGAGAAAAATAACTATTGTATCTGAAATTTTATCTAATTTCAGTACTCAGTTACCTCTTGAAGGCCTGGAATGGAACATGTTCTAGACTCTGGATGGACGGCTTAGCATGGAAACTCTAAAGGGAGTCTTTCAGAAAGCAAAACCTCGATCGGTAGCCATAACTCATCCATCAAGTGGTTCCTCTGCAATGTCACCCCATGAGCTTAGGGAACCCTTTTATTGCCAGTAGTACACTTTATACATCCAAGCATTATCCTCGGTTACTGGATTTATTTCTATCATTAAAGAACGACATTGCTTTACATTTGGCTTCTTGAAGCATGATATAGTGGGGATGGACAATTCTTTAATATTTCTGAATATATGGCTACAATCTGATCTCATCCAGGTTGTGTCTGTATAGTTTATTTAAAAACATAGTTTATCTTTTCCTCGTGTTGCCTAACACCATGTTTTTTGTCAAGCATTGCAATCTGTAGTCTGAAATTTGGTTTGTGATCTGGTTTAGGTCCCTTTGAACAAGTAAAACCTTTTTTGAGAATGCATTTTTTTTCCCCCTTAGACACTGTTCTGGATATTTTGTGAAAGAGAAATAGTGCTTCTTTTCCCTTTAGCATATGAAATTTATGTACTTTTCTGTCCCATTACATACAGGTGTTTTGGAAACAGGAATGAGTTGCTGCTGCAGTATGATCGAGTGGAAAAGAACACTTGGCTAGGAGTTAAAACCTGGTTCTAATCTTGAGTCTCTTACTAAATAATTAATTGTGTGTTTCCATATCTTCCAAACATTTAATCTTTTGGATTGCAACTGATTACAACTACTGTCATCCATTACATTAAAAAATTACTGTAGGCTTTCTTATACGTACATGAAAGGAGAGGATAGTCAAAATTGAGCTGATGGCATCCACCTCCCAGGCTCCGTGATTATCAGCACCTATCTAGTTCTCTTTCATCTCTACCTGTAGCTACTAGCGTCTCTTTCCGCCTTCCCTGGAAATATTTTGAAACAAAAACCAGGTACCATATCTATTTACCTATAAATCTTTCATTTTCATTATGAGTCTCAAAAAGATAAAGCTTCTTTTGAAAAACACAATCACAATTATACCTACAAATAACAAAAATTTGTTAATGCTACCAAATCTGCAGTCAATATTCACATTTTCTCAATTATCTTATATATATTTTTTAATTAATTTGTTTGAAGGGGGATCCAAATAAGGTCATACATTGTGATTTCAGTCAGCATGTTTCTTAAATCTCTTTTATTCTATACGGTCCTTTCCATGTCTTCTTTTTTCTTGCATTTTTTTTTTAATTGAAGAAACTGTTGGTTTGTCCTGAAGTTCCCCACAAACTTCTGATGACTTTGATGACCGCATCTTCTTGGCGCTGTTTAACCATCCTCTCTCCTTTGTGTTTCTAGCAAATTGATAGATCTAGAGGATTGATCAAATTCAGATTTACCTTTTTTTAGGGTGGGGGAGATGGGTGAGACTACTTCTCACATGGTTTTTTTTCTTGGAGAAAGTCTTTATTTCTCCTTAGACTTTTTACTGCTTTATTGTGGTAAACATATACATAACAAAACATTTGCTAATTCAACACTTTTTTTACGGGTACAATTCAATGACATTGGTTATGTTCATCATATTATGCAGCCATCACCACTATCCATTCCCAAAGGATTCTACCACCATTAACAGACACTCAGCGTACCCTAAACAGACTCCCCATTTTCCTTTCCTTCCCCCCCCCGACAACCACTAATAAACTTTGGTCCCTATGCATTTGTCTATTTCATACAAGTGCGATCATACATTATTTGTCTTTTTGTGACTGATTGACTTCACTCAGCATAATCTTTTTAAGATTCATCTATGTTGCAGCATGTATCAAGACTTATTTCTCTTTATGGTGGAGTAATATTCCATTGCGTACACAGACCACATTTTGTTTATTCATTCATCTGTTGCTGGACATGTAAGTTGTTTCCACCTTTTGGCTATTGTTAATAATGCTTCAATGAACATTGCTATACAAGTTTCTATTTGTATTCCTGTTTTTAAATTTTTTTTTGGTATAAATCCAGGATTGGGATTGCTGGGTGATATGGTAATTCTATGTCTAACTTTTTGAGGAACTGCCCAACTGTTTGACACAGCAGCTGTACCATTTTGTATTCCTACCAGCAATGGATGAAGGTTCCAGTTTCTTCACATCCTAGCCAACATCAGAGAACGTTCGGGGCATATTTCAAAATGGTTACTTTTCTCTTCCTACTACCTAAAGCAGGAGGGGACTTTTCTCCCATCTTAAACATGAGAAACCATGATGGGGCTCCTGGAGGTAAAACTCTCAAAATTATGCCCTTACCTAAATCTAGGCCCCAGAGTTTTTAACTCTCAAGCTTGTCCACACTCAGCCTCCAACAATTCATTAATTACTGATTAGGTGTTCCTACCAGTTAGTGACTCCAGAGGCTCCTGCTCCCAGTAAGCTTGCCTTGGCTGTGATTCCATAATCACCTGTCTCTCTCGTTTTCAGGATGGCAGTTTTCCCTGTGACCTCAGTTCTTAGATGGAACTAAGAAAGGTCATTGAGTTCTAGTTTTTTCCAGATTTTTGTTGTTGTCGTAAGGATGGAAGTGATGACTTCCAAGCTCTTTATATGTAAGAGCTGAGTTTGATGCTATGTAAGTGGAATCGTTTTTCAAATTTCATTTTCAGAATGTTTATTGGGTAGTGTATAGAAACGCAATTGATTTTTGCATATCGATCTTATGTCCTGCAATCTTGCTGAACTTGATTGTTAGTTCTAGAGGTGACATATATGATTTTCTATATACAACATCATATAATATGTGAATATAGTTTTACTTCCTCCTTTACAATCTAGATGAGTTTCATTTCTTTTTCTTGTGTAATTGATCTGGTTAGAACCTTCAATACAATGTTGAGTAGAAATGTAGGGAGCAAACATCCTTGTCTTGTTCCTGGTAACAAGAGAAAGTATTCAGCCTTTTATCATTAAGTATGACGTTGCTTTGGGTTTTCGTAGATGCACTTTGTCAGGCTGAGGAAGTTCTCTTCTATCCCTAGCCTGTTAAGTGTTTTTACCATGAAAATATGTTGCATTTTGTCAAATGCTTTTTCTATGTCTATTAAGATGGTCATGCAATATTTCCCCTTTGTTCTTTAATACAGTGCATTACACTGATTGGTTTTCATATGTTGAAATAACCCTGCATTCCTGGGATAAATCCCACTTAGTCATGGTGTATAATCTTTTATATATGTTGCTGGATTCCGTTTGCCAGTATTTTTGTGAGGATTTTTGTATTTATATTTATCAAGGGTGAATATTGGTCTGTTTTTGTCTTTAAATATTTTTTTATCATAATTTATTTTATTTTTTATTGTTGTTGAGAATATACACAGCAGAACATATACCTATTCAACAATTTCTACATGTACAATTCAGTGACATTGATTATGTTCTTTGAGTTGTGCAACCATTCCTACCCTCCTTTTCTGAGTTGTTCCTACCCATTAACGTACACTCACTGCCCCCTAAGATTCCTAATCTTCTGAGTTGCTGTTGTCAGTTTAAACCCATATAGATAGGTCTTAAAAGAGCACAGTGCTAAAGGCAGACATACTTTACTAGTTAAGCTAAACTACTGTTTGGTTTTAGGAAGATTTCAGGGTATATTTTTGGTTTAAGGTTTAAAGATTACCTCAGGGAAATAGTTTCAGGGGTTCATCCAGTCTCCGTAGCTCCAGAAAGTTTGGATTCCATCTTACATGGTGTTTTGTACTTCCATCAGGAGGAACATAATGCCTTGGCATTTCTTGCTCTAAATTATCAACCACTGATATCCTTTTTTTTTCTTTTAATTTTTATTGTGCTTTAAGTGAAAGTTTACAAATCAAGTCAGTCTTTCACACAAAAACTTATGTACACCTTGCTACATAGTCCCAGTTGCTTTCCCCCTAATGAAACAACCCACTCCCTCCCTCCACTCTCTCTTTTCATGTCCATTTCGCTAGCTTCTAACCCTCTCTACCCTCTCATCTCCCCTCCAGGGTGAAGATGCCAACATAGTCTCAAGTGTCCACCTGATCCAAGAAGCTCACTCCTCACCAGCATCCCTCTCCAACCCGTTGTCCTGTCCAATTCATGTATGAAGAGTTGGCTTTGGGACTGGTTCCTGTCCTGGGCCAACAGATAGTCTGGGGGCCATGACCACCAGGGTCCTTCTAATCTCAATCAGACCATTAAGTCTGGTCTTTTTACGAGAATTTGGGGTCTGCATCCCACTGCTCTCCTGCTCCCTCAGGGGTTCCCTGTTGTGTTCCCTGTCAGGGCAGTCATCGGTTGTAGCCAGGCACCATCTAGCTCTTCTGGTCTCAGGACGATGTAGTCTCTGGTTTATGGGGCCCTTTCTGTTTCTTGGGCTCATAATTACCTTGTGTCCTTGGTGTTCTTCATTCTCCTTCGATCCAGGTGGGTTGAGACCAATTGATGCATCTTAGATGGATACTTGCTAGATGCCTCTTTCCAAGGTGGGATGCAGAATGTTTTCTTAATAGATTTTATTATGCCAGTTGACTTAGATGTCTCCTGAAACCAAGGTCCCCAAACCCCACCCCTGCTACGCTGGCCTTCGAAGCATTCAGTTTATTCCAGAAACTTCTTTGCTTTTTGTTTAGTCCAGATGTGCTGACCTCGCCTGTATTGTGTGTTGTCTTTCTCGTCACCTAAAGTAGTTCTTGTCTACTATCTAATTAGTGAATACCCCTCTCCCACCCTCCCTCCCTCCTGCCTCTCATAACCATCAAAGAATATTCTCTGTTTAAACTATTTCTTGAGTTCTTATAATAGTGGTCTTATACAATATTTGTCCTTTTGCAACCAACTAATTTCACTCAGCATAACACCTTCCAGATTCCTCCATGTTATGAAATGTTTCACAGATTCATCATTGTTCTTTATCGATGCATAGTATTCCATTGTGTGAATAAGCCATAATTTATTTATCCATTCATCCACTGATGGGCACCTTGGTTGCTTCCATCTTTTTGCTATTCTAAACAGTACTGCAGTGAACATGGGTGTGTATGTATCTGTTCATGTAAAGGCTCTTATTTTTCTAGGATATATTCTGAGGAGTGGAATTGCTGGATCGTATGGTAGTTCTATATCCAGCTTTTTAAGGAAGCACCAAATCGATTTTCAAAGTGGTTGTACCATTTTACATTCCCACCAGCAGTGTATAAGTGTTCCAATCTCTCCACAGCCTCTCCAATATTTATTGTTTTGTGCCTTTTGGATTAATGCCAGCCTTGTTGGAGTGAGATGGAATCTCATTTTAGTTTTGATTTGCATTTCTCTAATGGCTAATGATCGAAAGCATTTCCTCATGTATCTGTTAGCTACCTGAATGTCTTCTTTAGTGAAGTTCATATCTTCAGCCCATTTTTTAATTGGGTTATTTGTCTTTTTGCAGTTGGGTTTTTGCAGTATCATGTAGACTTTAGAGATCAGGCGCTGGTCAGAAATGTCATAGCTAAAAACTTTTTCCCAGTCTGTAGGTAGTCTTTTTACTCTTTTGGTGACGTCTTTGGATGAGCATAGGTGTTTGATTTTTAGGAGCTCCCATTTATCTAGTTTTTCTTCTACATTCTTTATAATGTTTTGTATACTGTTTATGCCATGTATTAGAGCTCCTAACATTGTCACTATTTTTTCTTCCATGATCTTTATCATTTTAGATTTTATATTTAGGTCTTTGATCCATTTTGAGTTAGTTTTTGTGCATGGAGTGAGGTATGGGTCTTGTTTCATTTTTTTGCAGATGGATATCCAGTTATGCCAGCACAATTTGTTAAAAAAGACTGTCTTTTCCCCATTTAACTGTTTTGGGGCGTTTGTCAAATATTAACTGCTCATACGTGGATGGATTTATGTCTGGATTCTCAATTCTGTCCCATTGGTCTATGTATCTGTTGTTGTACCAGTACCAGGTGGTTTTGACTACTGTGGTGGTGTAATAGGTTCTAAATTCAGGTAAAGTAAGGCCTCCCACTTTGTTCTTCTTTTTCAGTAATGCTTTGCTTATCCAGGGCCTCTTTCCCTTCCATATGAAGTTTGTGATTTGTTTCTCCATCTCATTAAAGAATGTCGTTGGGATTTGGATCAGAATTGCATAAATGTATAGATCGCTTTTGGTAGAATAGACATTTTTATAGTGTTAAGTCTTCCTATCCATGAGCAAGGTATGTTCCTCCACTTATACGTAAGTCTCTTGGTTTCTTGCAGAAGTGTACTGTAGTTCTCTTTGTATAAGTCTTTTACATCTCTGGTAAGATTTATTCCTAAGTATTTTATCTTCTTGGGGGCTACTGTAAATGGCACTGATTTGGTGATTTCCTCTTCGATGTTCTTTTTGTTGGTGTAGAGGAATCCAAGTGATTTTTGTATGTTTATCCCATATCCTGACACTCTGCTGAACTCTTCTATTAGTTTCAGTAGTTTTCTGGAGGATTCCTTAGGCTTTTCTGTGTATAAGATCATGTTGTCTGCAAATAGAGATAATTTTACTTCTTCCTTGCTGATCTGGATGCCCTTTATTTCTTTGTCTAGCCTAATTGCTCTGGCTAGCACCTCCAGGACAATGTTAAATAAGAGCGGTGATAAAGGGCATCCTTTTCTGGTTCCCATTCTCAAGGGAAATGCTTTCAGGCTCTCTCCATTTAGGATGATGTTGGCTATTGGCTTTGTATCAATGCCCTTTATTATGTTGAGGAATTTTCCTTCTATTCCTATTTTGCCGAGGGTTTTTATCATGAATGGGTGTTGAAGTTTGTGAAATGCCTTTTCTGCATCATTTGATAAAATCATGTGATTCTTGTGTTTTGTTTTATTTATGTGATGGATTACGTTAATCGTTTTTCTAATGTTGAACCATCCCTGCATACCTGGTATGAATCCAACTTGGTTGTGGTGAATTATTTTTTTGATATGTTATTGAATTCTATTGGCTAGAATTTTGTTGAGGATTTTTGCATCTAAGTTCAAGAGGGATGTAGGTCTGTAATTTTCTTTTTGTGGTGTCTTTACCTGGTTTTGGTATCAGGGATATGGTGGCTTCATAGAGAATGAGTTTGGGAGTATTATGTCCTTTTCTATGCTCCGAAATGCCTTTTGTGGTAGTGGTGTTAATTTTCTCTGAAGATTTGGTAGAACTCTGCAGTGAAGCCATCCAGGCCAGGGCTTTTTTTTGTTGGGAGTTTTTTGATTACCTTTTCAATCTCTTCTTTTGTTATGGGTCTATTTAGTTGTTCTACCTCTGTTCCTGTTAGTTTAGGGAGGTAGTGTGTTTCTAGAAATTCATCCAGTTCTTCTAGGTTTTCAAATTTGCTAGAGTACAGTTTTTCATAGTAATCTGATATGATTCTTTTAATTTCAGTTGGGTCTGTTGTAATATCGCACATCTCATTTCTTATTTGGGTTATTTCCTTCCTCTCCTGTTTTTCTTTTGTCAGTTTGGCCAGTGTTTATCAATTTTGTTGATTTTTTCAAAGAACCAGCTTTTGGTCTTGCTAATTCTTTCAATTGTTTTTCTGTTTTCTATTTCACTTAGTTCTGCTCTAATTTTTATTTTTTTGTTTTCTGGTGTCTGAGGGTTTCTTTTGTTGCTCTTTTTCTATTTGTTGAAGTTGTAGGGATAATTCTTTGATTTTAGCCCTTTCTTCTTTTTGGAAGTGTGCATTTATTGATACAAATTGACCTCTGAGCACTGCTTTCACTGCGTCCCAAAGGTTCTGATAGGAAGTGTTTTCATTCTCATTGGATTCTCTGAATTTCTTTATTCCATCCTTAATGTCTTCTATAATCCCATCTTTTTTTGAGCAGGGTATTGCTCAGTTTCCTACTGTTTGATTTCTTTTCCCTGATTTTTCTGTTATTGATTTCTACTTTTATGGCCTTATGGTCAGAGAAGATGCTTTGTAATATTTCAATATTTTGGATTTTGCTAAGGCTTGCCTTATGACCTAATATGTGGTCTATTCTAGAGAACGTTCCATGTGCACTAGAAAAGAAAGAATATTTGGTTGCTGTTGGGTGGAGTGTTCTGTATATGTTTATGAGTTCACATTGGTTCATTGCAGCATTTAGAGCTTCTATGTCATTACTGAGCTTTTTTCTGGATGTCCTGTCCTTCAGTGAAAGTGGTGTGTTAAAGGCTCCTACTATTATTGTGGAGCTGTCTTTCTCACTTTTCAGTGCTGATAGCTTTGTTTTATGTATCTTGTAGCCCTGTCATTGGGTGCATAAATATTTAATATGGTTATATCTTATTGGTATATTGTCCCTTTAATCATTATATAGTATCGTTCCTTATCCTTTTTGATGGATTTAAATATAAAGTCTATTTTGTCAGAAATTAATATTGCCACTCCTGCTCTTTTTTGATTGTTGTTTGCTTAATATATTTTTTTCCATCCTTTGAGTTTTTGTTTGTGTCTCTAAGTCTAAGGTGTGTCTCTTGTAGGCAGCATATAGACAGACTGTGTTTTTTAATCCATTTTGCAACTCTGTTTATTGGTGCATTTCGTCCATTTACACTCAGCATAATTACGGATAGGTATGAATTTAGTGCTATCATTTTGATGCCTTTTTTTGTGTGTGTTGTTGACGGTTTATTTTTCCCGCTTGATTTTATGTGCTGAGTAGATTATCTTTATACATTGTCCTTTCCTCATATTTGTTGCTGTTGATTTTGTTTCTGCTGAGTCTCTATTTTTTCTTGTATTTTATTTTGATGAGTAGGATCATTTGTCTCCTTTGTGATTACCTTATTATTTACTCCTATTTTTCTAAATTTAAACCTAACTTTTATTTCTTTGTATCGCCATATCTTCCTCTCCATATAGAAGGTCTATGATTATATTTCTTAGTCCCTTTTATTGTTTTGATGTTGTCTTTTTTTTTATATAATAACATCGCCGTTACCCTGTTTTAAGCTTTTTTCTTTTTTTAATCTTGCTTTGATTTTTTGATTTCCCTGTCTGGGTTGACACCTGATTGCTTTGCCCAGTGTTCTAGTCTTGGGTTGATACCTGATATTATTGATTTTCTAACCAAAGAACTCCCTTTAGTATTTCTTGTAGTTTTGGCTTGGTTTTTATGAATTCCTTAAAGTTCTGTTTATCTGGAAATGTCCTAGTTTCACCTTCATATTTAAGAGACAGTTTTGCTGGATATATTCTGGGTTTTATGATTCTTGGCTGGCTATCTTTTTCCTTCAGTTTTTTAAATAAGTCATCCCATTGCCTTCTTGCCTGCATGGTTTCTGATGAGTAGTCCGAGTTTATTCTTATTGGATCTCCTTTGTAGGTGACTTTTTGTTTATCCCTCACTGCTCTTAAAATTCTGTCTTTATCTTTGGTTTTGGCAAGTTTGATTATAAGATGTCTTGGTGACTTTCTTTTAACATGTACCTTGCTTGGACTTTAATGAGCATCTTGGATAGATATCTTCTCATCTTTTGTGATATCAGGGAAGTTTTCTGCCAACAAACCTTTAACAATTCTCTCTGTATTTTCTGTTATCCCTCCCTGTTCTGGCACTCCAATCACTCGTAGGTTATTTCTCTTGATAAAGTTCCATGTGATTCTTAAGGTTTCTTCATTTTTTAAAATTCTTTTATTTGATTTTTCTTCAAATATATTAGTGCCAACTGATTTATCTTCAAATTCAGGAATTCTGGCTTCTACTTGCTCAATTCTGCTCCTCTGACTTTCTATTGAGTTGTCTACTGTAATTTTATTGTTAATCTTCTGAATTTCTGATTGCTCTCTGTGTATGGATTTTTCCAGCTTATTAAATTTTTCGTTATGTTCCTGAATAATCTTTCTAATTTCTTCAGTTGCTTTATCTGTGTGTTCCTTGGCTTGTTCTGCATATTGCCTCATTTCCTTTCTGATGTCTTTAAGGGTTCTGTATATTAAACTTTTGTATTCTGCTCTGGTAATTCCAGGAATGCACTTTCATCTAGAAGATCCCTGGATTCTTTGTTTTGAGAGCTTGTTGAGGTGATCATGGTCTGTTTATTTATGTGACTGGATATTGACTGTGGTCTCTGAGCCATCTATAAGTTATTGTATTAGTTTATGTTTGCTTACTGTGTTGTAGCTTCTTGCTTTGTTTTGTTTTGATATTCCCAAATGGGTTGCTTGAGTGAGCTAGCTTATTTTCGCCTTTGGAGCTCTGACATCCTGTCCCCAGATGGCTAGAGCTGCTATTAGGTATATCAGTCTAGGAGTCCATTCACTTTCCCTGTATGAATTCAGCTCAGGTGTCCAGGCAGCTGATCATCAAGTATGTGGTATAGGCGCTATCCTACAGTCTTAGAGGGGCAGGGGTGATTGGTGTAGGTACCTGTATCTGGTTGCAGCAGGGGTCACACTCTGAACAAGGCAGGGGGCTGAGATCTGACCCCCAAGTGTCACTGAGGAAAGTGCGTCCCTGTTCCCTAGAGCATGCAGGTGGGTGGGTGCTGCAGACGGACTATGGGCACCAGATGTTTTTGGTTGTAAGGACTCGGGGTACCAGTTATCTTTGGACCCTGTCACGGGTGGCTTGGTGCCCTGAGTGGAGCTACCAGTCCTTAGGCCCCTGATGTGGGTAGGTGAGGACTCTGTTTAATAGGCAAAGCAATGTCAAACATCAAACACCCACCTCTCCACAGCGCAGGTGAAGCGGTTGGAGTCTGCCAACAAGGGCCTATTCTGAAATAGGCCCACACAGGTCCATGCAGAGGGGAAAGGAGCTCAGGGTCCACAGACCATTTATTCCTGGACAGAAGCCGCTTCTGTCCTGAGGTCTCCCCACCAGTTAGTGGAGCAGGCAAATTATCTTTTCCCCCAGTTGCAAACTTTTTCCTTTTCCAAGGCCAGGAAGGTGGCGGTAGGCACTCAACAGGGCCTATCTCAGGCCTAGGGAATTCAGCCACTGAAGCCGGCTTGCGGGTGGGGGGCATGGTAAAGTATGCACAAGTACTTAGCTTTTGCCAAGAGCGCCATTCTTTTCTGCTTCCGGAGGTGTGAGCAGGCTGTGAGGCTGGCTGCTTCTCCCTGAGGAAACTGCGGCCCAATGCTAGTACCAGGCTGCCACTGTGGCTCCAGGAATGGTGCCTGAGGGCTCCCCACCATTCAGGTCCGGTAACTCCTCTCCACTTCTGAATCATCTCTTCCTCCCCCTGCCCCTCTGTTCATTTTCTAAGCTTGCCCTTGATGCTCAGGGCTCCTAGCTTGTCATAAATATACTCATTTCACTTGGTTTTCAGGTCTTTGTTGTAAAGATGGCTCCCTGGAAGCGTCTGTCTATTCTACCATCTTGCCTCCTCCTCCACCATTGTTTTTCTTTGCTATACAATTAAAAAAATATGGAATCAAAGTTATTGACTTTTTTCTCCTATTGCTTCTGGAGTTTGAGTCATAGTTCGGAAAGTTTTCCCTACTCTCAAATTAGAAGCATTCACCCTTATTTTCTTATAGTATGGTTTAAGTTTTTCCATTTAAATCTTTGATTCATTTGGTATTTATCTGGTGTATGTTTTTTTTTTTTATTTTATGGTTTAAGAAAAGGATTCAGTTTTATCCCATTTTACAAAAAGTCTGTTTTCTTCCACTGTGCTGTTTATCAATGTGGTGTTGCTTAGCTCTAAATCCACCCTTGATTGGCTGCTCTGTAATAATTGAGATGGGCACTAAATGTTTTTCTCCTTAGGCAGCTGGCATGTTGTAAGTTTTGTCAGTAGAGGGTACAAGAAGGACACTTGAGGACACAGGGATTTCTCCAGTGCCTGGCTCCTGTATCACAGGTAGCTTCTCCAGCACTGGACTCTTGCAGTGACCAATGCCCATCAGTGTTCAGTGATGACAAGCTTCCCCTGGAGCCTCCTTGGTGATATTGCAGCAATTTGTGTAGCATGGCACCTTTCTGAGAATGGCTTCCCCCATCGCCCAGAGGGTAAATTTCCAGCAAGTTCTGTTGGTGTGGAAACACAACAACTCCTCTGCCCATTCACTGATTCATGGCTGTGTCCTTTTCAAGAAGATCTGGATCTCAGCCCTGGTGGTATGTGTATGTGTGTGGGCTGTCTCTTGGGTGCTCGATTCCTGTATTGTTTAGAGTTCTCTTTACTTTTTATTTATTTATTTATTTTTTACTTTTTATTAGCCAGTTTCTCATTATGCCAATCCTCTGAACAGATAATGATTTGTTATACTAAACTTTCCTTGTTCAAATTATTGTGTGGTTTGTCTCCTGATTTGACCCTATTTTTTTTTTTTTTTTTGGTATACGTAGTGATGTGAGATGGTGCTTTTATTATATACTAAATGCCCATATGTAATTGAGTTTATTTCTGGATTTTTTAATTTTGTTAATTTGTCTGTCTAATTTTGGGCTACTATCATTTTTTTTTATCAAACTGTTTTAATCACAGAAAGCCTCTTAACCACTGTGCCACCGGGTTCTATAGAAAGCTTGTTGTTTTTAGGTGCCGTCGAGTCAGTTACAACTCACAGCAACCCTACAGGATAGAGTATAACTACCCCAGAGGGTTTCCAAGGAGCTGCTGGTAGATTTGAACTGCTGACTTTTTGGTTAGTAGCCGAGCTCTTAACTGTGTTTAAAGTCCATTAGTGCTTGTTACTCCTCATTGCTCTTCATTTTCAGGGTTATTCTAGTGATTCTTGACTGTTTGCTTTTCCAAATGAAGTTTTTATCAACTTTTCTAACTCCAGTAAAACATTTGATGACTTTTTCCTTTTTTTTAAGTTTATGTTCAATGTATAGACTAGCATAGGGAGGATAACTTTATGATGTTGAGTCATCCTATCCAAGACCATAGTATGGCTTTCTACTTGTTGAAGGCCAGTTTCGGGTCTTTCTGAATTGTTTCATAGTTTTTCTCATATAACGTTTGGACTTAAAAACAAATCTTGCATTTAGATATTTTCTTTTTTGTTGTTGCATCTTCTAGCCAGTTTTTATTTGTAGATATGAAGGCTGTTGATTGTATCATAAGGTAATTTGCTCAATTTTCTTATTGTTTATAATCATTTTTTCATTGCTTCTTTTGGTTTTCATGTTAGTTTTCCATTCTAATGTTTCTAATTGCTTTCTCTTGTCCCGTTTTCATGTTAGTTTTCCATTCTAATGTTTCTAATTGCTTTCTCTTGTCTCATAGTATGGGTAATAATCTCCGTTACAATGTTAAGTATTAGTAGAGACAGTATTGTGTTATTCCCAGTTTTAGTGGAAAAGCCTCTAGTATTTTCACATTAAGTAAGATGCCGGCTTTCATATTTAATTGCTATTTGATTGAGGTTTTTTTTTAAAAAAAAACATGAATGCACACTGGATTTTGTAAGTGCCTTTCCTCCATTTTTAGAGTCAGATCATGTGATTTTTAGGCTTAGCTCAGTACTAAGATGGATTATATTAATGGTTTTCTAATATTCAATTATCTTTCCATTCCTGGAATAAACCTCATAGGATCACTATGAGTCAGAATTGACTCGATGGCAATGGGTTTGTTTTGGTTTTCAATCACTTTTTATGTTTACTAGTATTTTAAGGTTTTTACATCTGTATTCATAAGTGTGGTTGGTAAGTAGTTTTCTTTTTTGATGCAGCCTTCATCAAGTTTAGGGGTTAATGTTACATTTGCTCCACAAAACAAAGTTTGAAAGTTTCCTTATTTTTTTATGTTCTAGAATAAATAGCATTAAAATTATCTAATAAAAATTATGTAGAATTTCATTGTGAAATATTTGGGTCTTGTGCTTTTTTATAAGGATCTCTGTAACTACTTTGTATATATTCTTCCCTGGTATGGGATATAATGACATTTTCTTTCTCTACAGGAGTTACTTTAGCTGTTTTATTTTTCTAGAAAATTATCTATTTTATTTAGATTTTCAAATTTATTTGTATAGCATCAAATAAAATGATCTCTTATAATTTTTCAATTTTGTCTCCTTGATAGTTATTTCTTTCTCCCTGTCATTTACTAATTTCACGTGCTTGTGTTTTCTCTCTTTTTTCTTAATTAGGTTACTCAGTGGTTTGTCTGTTTTATTGATTTTCTTTTAAATAATCAGGCTTTAGATTTATTTATTAGTTATATTCTCTCTCAGGTTTTTTAACTCATTAATTTATGCTTTTATTATTATTCCTTCCCTCTGCTTTTGTTTGGTTTAGTTTGCTTTTTTATAATCTACCTTTTTTTTTTTGGCTGAATAATTAATTTTTATTTTTTCCTTTTTATTGATTTAAGGTAGGTTTTTTAATGCTTTAAGTTTTCTTTGATAACTGCTTAAGCCCCATTCCACAGATTCTAATACATCATCAGGGTTACAGTTAGGGTTAGGGTTAGAGGGATCAAATCACCTGATTCATGTTTTAGAATGATATTTTGACTTTAGGGACGAGTCAGAGCTTTGGCTGAAAAACTAGTTGTGGTAGTTCAAGTAAAAGATGATGAGAGTCTGAGTTAAGGCATTATTAGCAGAAATGGTGGAGAGGAAAAGTAGTGTTAATATTTTAGAGGTAGACTTTACAGAATGCGGTTACTAATTAGATAGAGGGAGAGAGAAAAAATAAATCCTAGGATTCTAGATTTGAGGTTTTTTTAAATCCAAACTGGGGAATTCAGAAGAAGACACAAGTTTGAGGGTCAAGAAAGGATGGGTGGAAAATAATAAGTTTGATTTTGAGCATGTTGAATTTGAAATGCCTGTGGAACACCCAGATGGCAATATCAAGTTGGAAAGCTTATTCTAGAATCCGGGAGACAGGTGTGAACTGGCTATAAGGCCTTGTGTGTAATAGAGTAGCTGAAGCTCTGGATGCTCATGCCATCATTCAGGCCTGTGTATGGTGAGAAACAAGTCATGGGTGCAAACAAGGCTCCCAGCTTTACTGCAAAGTTTTCTGTGAAATGTGACCCCGTCAGGATCATAGGCCCTGAGAACACAAAGCCAGATGTCGTCATCTTCTTTGCATCTTTTGAGAGAAGCTGATCTGTTCAGTGTCTGAGGCTGAGGCGCTTACTTTGAATACACTAATTGAATTAGAGAATGTAAATAAGATTTAATTAGAGGAACCTCAGAGGAAGCCCTATCCTAAATAAGTCTTGATTTTTTTTTGATGAATTGGCTTATTTGGATAAAAAGGCAAGAGTAAATAGGGTTTAGTTTCAGATTCCTCTGGGTCAGTTCTGCTGAGATGTAATGCTTATTCAAATACATATTAAGTTCAAGGAGTGGTTCAAAAGAGACGGAATACTCAAAAGAGATGTAATTTGGGGACTGAGAGCATTTGGGAGGGGTGGGCTATAGTAATGAATGAACTTTTAAGATATCCCTTATGATTTGGAGCTTTTGTTGGACTCATTTTTTGGGGGGATTACATTCCAAAAGAGACCCTGGCCAATCAATTACTTCATATCTAGTCTGAACTGTCTTCTCTGATGCCATGAATCTCAAAAAGATGGCAACACAGCACGTCAACCTTGTGGCTGCAGTCTGGCTCTCGTGCCTTGGGGCAAGAAAGGACTGGAAGGCATACTTTTTACTATGGCACAAAATAGGGACATATCTGTATATAAATTTTGGTTGCAGTTGTGGTTAGCGTTCTTGAATTTTCCTTTCTCTCAGCATTGCTCATCCTATTGCTCTTTTCTCCTTTCATCTGGTAGCCACGAGAACCTAATTTTCTCCACTTTGGTCTTCTTGAATCTTTGGACTGTGATTGAACAAACATTGGCAGTTGTGTGCTTACTATTACATTATTTTCTAATTTCATCTTCCGACTCACTCTGTGAGAAGAAATTATTAGGCCAATTTAACATATGAGGAAGCTAAGTCATAGAAGGTTTAATGTGTTGAATTAGCTAACATGGCTAGTGTGTTGTAGAGTGGGAATTTGAATTCAGATCCTCTGATTTCTTCAAATCACAACAGTCTTCTTACCTCATTGCATCTACCTTTATACATAATGGAAGTAAAGATGAAAAAAGACAAGGAAGTGGAAAGGGAACACATTATTCCAAGGAGTTTCTAAGAGTCGGATAGTATATCTTGAACTGCAGAAACGACCACTAATATTTTTCAGAAGAATGAAATTCTCATGTTTTAAGTTCTTTTATAGTGTTCTGTTCTGTCACAACATAAAAATTCTTAATAGCTGAAAGAGAGAGAGAGGGAGAGCGAGAGAGAGATGCTCTTTGGGGGTAAGATCAATGAATTCCTTTTAACTTTTTATGTTCCCTGAAAGGAGCTATAGCTAAAAGTGAGGAGGTGAGGGAACCATAAATCTCAAACGTCGAAGTACTGAAAGTTGTGAACATAAATGTTTCGATAAATACCAAGTAGTATCAAATTTTGCTGTGAAATTCCAAAGTGTAATGTAATCCTTTGGTGTGAGGAGAGAAGTCTCTGAGCGAACAACAGTCAGAGGTGGTCAGCTTGGCTTTTATATTTTGAAAAGGGAGCAAAGCCTTAAGGCTGTTGTGTATTAGCCCAGAAACAACAAGAGAATGGCTGCCTCATGCCCATGGGTTGTTTGTCCTTTTTCCATTTTATGCCTTTCTTCTTGTTTTGTATGTATACATTATATATCTATTGGATATCCAGGGGCCTTTTTGACATCAAAGATTTTGCTTCTACAGCTTGGATAATCTATAAGATTATACCGACCATAACATAGCAGGCACATGCCAGACACTTGACCCCTAAAAGGGAGTCACAGGCCGTGGCGTATTTAAACACAAGGAGAAGTGAAGTTAGCAGCCAGCTTGTTCTTGAACAAATGTGCATTGTTGTTACAATTGAAACCACATGCTGAATAATATAACATAGGTGCAACTTAACTGAGAATGTGTGGACAGTTGGAACCATGAATGTATTATTTATTTATTTATTTAATTTATAGTATGTCTGTGAGTCTTGGGACCCCCTCACTCTGTTTTCTTAGTAGAAGTCGGCAACACAAGCCCAGCTGTGAAGGAGCTGGGCACTGAAGGACTTGGTCCTCTAGCTGTTGGGACCGTGGAAAGATTCAGCTGCTGCAACAAGCAGCTAATGACTTAACTAATGATTTTCTTAACTGTGTCAAACCTGAACATATCTAAGGGGCTAACCACAGCCCCTGAGCCAAACATCTCTGAATGCAAAACTATTTCAGGGACTGTTTATTACTTCATGGAAAATTTAGTTGTAGACAATTGTATAAAGAGATATCCACGAAACTGAACTTTCAAGCTTCATTTAGTTTGAAGTAACACATGCTTCTTCTTCTGAGTTACAACGTTTTAGATGAAGTGCGTCATTTTTTGTTTTGTTTTGTTTATTGGCAACTTAAGTTGAGACAGGTTAGATACGTTTAATTTTCTCTGCAGACAGATGAGAGTGATGAAATAATGATTTATTTGTGTGTCTTTTATGCAGTAACAGCTTGAGTGGTCTGGAAATCCCATCGGTAACTTCTTTTTGCTTCTGTTCTATATCTTCAGTTCTGGCCAGTGGTAGAAAGGTTGAGGGAAAAGAGGAAGAGAGAAAAGAGAAGTGTCTTCTACTCATTGGCAGCATTTCTGTCCTCTTGGAAGGAGCATGAGGTCTGTGGGAAGAGTGTAAACTCCTGTACAGGAAAGGAACCAAGGCAAAGGTACCACTTTCTTCCATTCAGTGTCCATTCTCCTCACATACTTCTGGGATTACTACTTTCTACAGGTAAAAGCGAATACCAAAGTTAAATAACAAGTCTCCCTGGTGGTAAAGTGCCTTTACTTTATTTCATACTCACAGCCATTTCACCATAGGTAATATAGCTCATTTTTAGTCTTGTACCAGGGCCTCCTCCTGCTTTCTGAATATTCATTCATTTATTTATTTATTCAATATGTATTTAAGGACCTACTTGTGCTTAATCAGTGCTGGCTTTTTTGGGGGGAGGGATTATAACACATTATATTTTTCTTCATGTTATCTTACAATTTAGAGGTAAAAAAATTACACATACTCATAGAGATAAATTGCACATTAGAAAATGAGTTCACAAAGCATTGTGACATGAATGGGATAGAAGATAAATTGTATAAATCCAGAGACAAAGGAAAGTTAGCATTTCACCATGAACAGGAATGAGTCTTGGGGGAAAAGTGGCCTTGTGCTATGTCTTAGGGGCTTGGTAGGAATGCCCTCTCAAAATATACCTCGGAATCCTAGCCTTTATACTTGTGGATATAATCCTATTTGGTAATATCTTTCTTTGTTATATTTATATTAATGAAGCTATAGCAGTGTTTTTTTTTATAGCAGTGTAGGGATGCATTCTAAACCTAATCACTTTTAATTTATAAAAGGAGCAGTTTAGACACAGTAAGAACAAACAGGGTGGGGTGGAAAGAAATAGATGTCCAGTGAAAACTGCCAAGAAGCTAAGACAAGGATCTTCCCCCAGAGCATACAGAGACAGCCTTCCCCTAGAGCAAGTGCCCTGAATTTGGATTTCTTAATCTTCTGAACTGTGAGGAAATAAATTTCTGTTCTTTAAAGACACCCACTTGTATTTCTCTTACAGCAGCACTAGGAAACTGAGACAAATGGGAAGAGAAGACTGAGGCTGTTTCCAAGATTGTGGAATGATGGGAGCCAAATTGTAGAGGCAAAAATGAGTTTGGCACAGTCAGGAAAGTGTGAGTAGACTAGTGCGACCGGAGTAGATGTTTCACCAATGAGAATATTTGCTTAGTCTTTAATTTTAACAAATATTTATTATTTTCTACTACTCTATGCCAGGTACTTGTGATAACCCAAAACCAAACCAAACCCAGTGACGTCGAGTCGATTCCGACTCATAGTGACCCTATAGGACAGAGTAGAACTGCCCCATAGAGTTTCCGAGGAGCGCCTGGTGGATTTGAACTGCTGACCCTTTGGTTCGCTGCCATAGCACTTAACTACTACTCCACCAAGGTTTCCAGTACAAAGGTGAAAAAGACAGAAATGATAACTTTTCTCAAAGAGGTTCTGTCTGATGGACAACATGGGCAATAAACATGGAAATCAACACATTTATGAAATGATGATAAATTGGGTAAGAGCTATTAGGAAACAAACAGGATTTTATGAGCCGTAACAGGGAAAAACAACTGGAGAATAAAAGAACTTTATGAGTGTACTGCATCCCAGAGGAGGCAATGTGATTTTGTAGATAGCCAATCTGATCTGGGTTCAAATCCCAGCACTGCCATTTGTTGGCTGTAGGACTTGGTAAATATCTTAGTTATCTAGTGCTGCTATAACAGAAATACCATAAGTGGATGGCTTTAACAGAGATTTTTTTTCTCACTGTCTAAGAGGCTAGAAGTCAGAATTCAGAGCGCCAGCTCCAGAGGAAGGCTTTCTTTCTGTGTCAGTTCTGGGGGAAGGTCCTTGTCATCAATCTTCCTCTGGTCTAGGAGCTTCTCAGAACAGAGATCTCAGGTCCAGAGGATGTGCTCCCCTCCTGGTTTTTCATTCTTGGTGGCATGAGTTCCCCCTGTCTCTCTGCTTACTTTTCTCTTTCATATCTCAAAAAAGATTGAGTCAAGATACAACATAATCTTATAAATTGAGTCCTGCCTCGTTAACATAACTGCCTCTATTCCTGCCTCATTAACATCATAGAGGTAGGATTTATAACACATAGGATAATCACATCAGATGACAAAATGGTGGACTATCACATATTACTTAAAATCGTGGCCTAGCCAAGTTGACACACATTTTTGGCGGGACACAATTCAATCCATAATAGTAAGTTATCATAACTATCTGAGTATAGGCTTCTTCTTTTGTGAAATGAGAATAAAACCATCTACCTCATAGGGTTTCCATAAGAACTGAGAGAAATAACATATACAAAAAAGCATATGTAGTTTTTGGTACATAGTAGGTACTCAGTAAATATTAAAACTCATCCTTCATTTGTGCCAAAATTCCAGAGAAATAAGATGTTATTTTTTTCTTTTAGAAAGACTTTGGAATCTTCATAAAAAAATGTAAGTTTTGACATAGTAAGTTAGAGTCACAGACCAGCCTTCTGATTACTAACTATACCTGTTAGGGTGGAGGCAGCATGGCTAACAAACAAATCCTAGCTGACAGCTTTAGAATTTGAGCACTTGTCTCACAGAGACCACGTACATGCTTATGGATTGGCCTTCCCTACTATTATTTTAGCTTTGAAAGGTATATGGGTTTTTTTTTTTTTCACCGATGAATGTAAGAGAATTCAGTTCAATGACTGGAAGCCGGCTACTAATTCAGCAGACACAATTTCAAAACCCTCATCTTAACCACAGCAGTCTTTTCTCTGTTTTGGGAGTCTCCGAAGCAAGTTTAAGTTATATTAGCCCTGAAGTGGCCTTTCTTTTCTCATTAAAGTGAAGGCTCTGAAATTTGGGGAAGAAATGTCATCTCCATATCTAACTGGACCTGTTGTAGCCTACTAAGATATTGATGGATGCCTAATGGTGCTGGCCGGGCACACAGGGTGGCAGGTCATGAACGTTAGGAACAGGATGTGGTTTCTGATGCACTTGGAACAATAACTTGACCCGTGGAGAAAAAATTCTTATTTTCCTGTATAAATATTCATAGTACCATTATTTTTCTTTGGTAGTATCTGACAGGAAGTTACTGCGTTTTGGCAAATATGGTTTTGTTGTTGTTGGAGATACCAAGAAATTGGAGAGGCAATTTAAGAAAATAGTGGTGAATTAAGCTAAAGAGCAATTGCCCTTCAAGAATTCCTGAACTCATGGGTCTGGGAGAAGGTATTATGGTTTCCCAACTGGTTTGGATAACTAGAGTTCTCAGACTGGATGTCAAAAACCAAAATACTAAATCAACAAAATATCAAGTCAGAACCATTTTATTGTCCAAAAAAAAAAAAAAAAAAACCTTTCATTTGTCCTTTGCACAGTAAGATTTTCGCCTTTGCTGATGACTGCTGTTCTTTTTTGATTTAGGTCATATGTAATCATAGTGCCTCCTCCTTCCAGAAAGGATTTAAGGTAGACAGTAGACACAGATTTTTAAGGCTATTACCCAGGGAAAGACAACTCGGGACTTCCAAAATATTTTGAGACATTGGATATCAAGCATTAATTATATTTTTATTTTTTTTCCTTAATTATTTCCAGCTGTTTCTTGTCCCCTTGGCCACTTCTCTGGCCGCTTCCATTCCATGTGGTCACTAACCACGACCCTAGGCTCAGTAAAGGCTTTGTTCTGAGGAAATGAGAAATGCTCTGAAGTGGACATTGACACTAGACTGAAATGGAAATGAGCAGACAGCTGTTCTTGCTTAAACTGAGAAAAGTAAAACCAACAAAATAAATGGCGGAAAATAAATGCTGGTGAAAAATTACACTTCTGAAAGTACTTACTTAATCTGACCAATAACCCAAACCAAACCCACTGCTGTTGAGTTGATCCTGACTCATAGCAACCCTATGGGACAGAGTACAACTGCCCCATGCTTCCAAGGCTGTAATCTTTAGGGAAGCAGACTGCCACATCTTTCTCTCACAGAGTCGTTGAGGGGTTTGAACCTCCGACCTTTCAGTTAGCAGCCCAGCACTTAACCACTGCACCACCAGGCCTCCTTATCTGACCAATAATATCTGTTATAATTATACTTCTGAAATCCAAATCCTAAAACAAAATATGCCTTAAAGTGTCTTATATTTACTATACAAAAAAAAAAAAAAAGACCCATTGCAGTCCAGTTGGTTCTGACTCACAGCAACCCTATAGGACCGCCCCATAGGGTTTCCAAGGAGCAGCTCATAGAGTTGAACTGCCAACCTTCTGGCTAGCAGCCGAACTCTTAATCACTATACCACACTCACTACAGCTGTCAAGAAATAGGCGCTATCTGCTATCAGTAAATGTGCTTTGCCAGGGCTCAGTGTGAATTAGGCAC
This sequence comes from Elephas maximus indicus, assembly GCF_024166365.1. NCBI lineage: Eukaryota > Metazoa > Chordata > Mammalia > Proboscidea > Elephantidae > Elephas > Elephas maximus. The sequence goes on from NC_064823.1 coordinate 18,524,554, forward strand.
ATTTTAATTTTCACTGACTTTCCAGTATCGAGTGTATCATTTCAAGATAGCAGATGAAACCTATTCATTTGGACAGTTTTTCTTCCCAAACAAACGTTAAAATGAAAATTAAGTAATGATAATTACACACACAAGGAGATGATTGAAAGGGGGTTCTTGAACACACAAAATATTTTAACAAGTATCTGGAAGACAGAAATCTGATTGCAGGAGTAGTGATTAAGGAAACAAAATGGAGGAAACTTTCGCCTAGAAGACAGGCAAAGAGGCTGCAACTTACCTTCGTGTTTTTAAGTAGTGCGTACGTAGTGCCATCTGGGAGTTTTCCTTGATTTCTTCTTTTACGACTCCTCACAATCAATAAATAACCCTGGTGGCATAGTGGTTAAGTGCTGCAGCTGCTAACCAAAAGGCCAGCAGCTCAAATCCACCAGGCACTCCTTGGAAACTCTATGAGGCAGTTCTACTCTGCTATGAGTAGGACGACGGCAACAGGATTGGTTTGGTTTTTACTGATTTTAGCTCATAAATATCAACTGTCGTCAAACACCTCTTGACTTTTTCGTTTCTCATCCCATTGCTCCACTTTAGTTCAAATCTTATTGTCTCCAGTTCTGTCTACTGCAGCAACTTCTAACTGGCTTCCACCTCTCCAGGGTTGGCCTTATACTGACATGAGGGTAAGCTTTCTAAAATGCAAATTGTACTAAGCCGCTTCTCCAATAAAAACCTTGTAATAGCTTCCCATGGCTTTCAAGACAAGCACCTTAGGGTATTCAAAGGTGCAAATGGCTAATTCAGCTGCTAACTGAAAGGTTGGAAGTTCAAGTCCACCCAGAGGAAGCTGAGAAGAAAGGCCTGGTGATACACACTTTCAAAAAATCAGCCATCGAAAGCCTTATGGAGTACAATTCTACTCTGACACCCATGGGGTTCCCATGAATCGGCTACCACTTGATGGCAACTGTTAAGATATTAAAAGTCTTTGTCTTTGCTCCAGGGTCATTAACCCTGTCCATTTTCCCTCCTCCTCATCACTATCTGTACTATTTGTGCTCCAGCAATGCTAATTTGTCCATCTTTAACATACTATGCAACTTCACATCTCAGTGTTTTTATTGATGCTGCACATTTTGATCAGAATGTTCTTTCCTGGGCCACTGCCCCGTCTCCATGACTCCTTTTCCTGGAAAATTCTAGTTTATTTTTCAAAATGCTACTTAGGATTCCTCTTCTCTATGAAACCTTGCTTCCTTCCATGCTTGCTTATCTGTTATTGTAGATATCAAATTTTATTGTCTATTTGTTCCAAATTTCTGTTTCTTATTAGCCCGTGAGCTCTTAGAGCAGGACTATGTATTTGCGGCTTCAAGGCTGAAGGTTTTTTTTTTTTTTTCTCATAAAATTCCAACCATAGTTTCTTCAGGTGTTTTTTTTTTCTGTTCCCTCATTTTTCTGGAGACTCCAATTACGTGTATATTAGGCCACTTGAAGTTGTTCCACAGCTCACTGATACTGTATTTTATTTATTTATGGACTTGATTTTTTTTTTTTCTTTCTGTATTTCATTTTGGATAGTTTCTATTGCTATACCTTCAAGTCACTAACTTTTTTCTTTTGAAATGTTAATTATTTAATTAATCCCATTCAGTGTGTCTGTATATACATTTATCTGAGACATTGTGGTTTTTACTTTAGATGTTAAATTTAGGTCTTTAAAAAATATTTTCCACATCTCTGCCTAACTTTTTGAACATATGGAAAGCAACCATAATTGTCTTAATGTTCTTGTCTGCTAATTCTAACATCTCTGCCAGTAATGGGTTGGTTTCAATTGATTGTTTTTTCTCCTCATTATGGGTCATATTTTCTTGTTTCTTTTCATGTCTGTTAATTTTTCATTGGATGCCAAACACTGTGAATTTTTACTTTGTTGGGTGCTGGACGTTTCTGTATTCCTATAAATATTCTTGAGTTTTATTCTGAGAAACAGTTAAGATCTGGGAAACAGTTAAGATCTTGGAAACAGCTTGATCTTATAAGGTCTTTTAAGATTTGTTAGGTTGTACCAGAGCAGCATTTAGTTTTGGGATAATTTGTCCCTACTCCTGAGGCAAGACTCTTCTGTGTACTCTACCCAATTCTCCATGAATTATGAGTTTTTCCACTCTGGCTGGTGGGAACAGGAACTATTCCTAGCCCTGAGTGAGTGCCAAGGACTTACTTATATTCCTCTACTCCCGTAGGGTGGTTCTTTCCCTCGCCTTGAGTAGTTTTTTTTCACATTTATGTGCTGATCAGTATTCACATGATTATTCAAGGAGGACCTCTGCATGTATCTGGAGATGTCCCTCTGTGCAGTTCTTTCTTCTCTGGTACTCTGTCTTGTGAACTGTAGCTGCCTTGGTCTCCTGGACTCCCAACTTCGTCTTCTCAACTTAGAGAATCTTTTGGGTTTTTCCTGGGTGTCCCTTTCCTGTGCTGCTGCTTGGAAACTCTCTCAGGACAGTAAGTTTTGGCAAATGTAGGACTCATTTAATTTTGTTTTTCGTGTCCTAAGGATCGCTACTCTTTTTTGCTTGATTTCCAGTGTCTTGAAAACTGTTGTTTCACATATTTTGTCCAGTTTTTTGGTTGTTTCAAGTGGAGGGGTAAATCTGGTCCCTGTGACTCCATCATGGCTGGAAGCAGAAGGCCTCCTAAGATTTTGATTTAAATGTTACAAAAAGAAATCATCAAATATATTCTTTAGCACAAAAAATCCAAGATCCATCAGCCGAAGAAACTTTCAATCATTTTAGGGAATCATTTTTTCCTCTTTGATTTTATGATTTAAGGGAATACATCAGTTCCCCATGCCATTGTCTCACTGCCTTCCACTTACTGCCCTCTCTCAATCCCACTACTAGAAAAAATGTTTTCTTATTGTAATCTGTGACTACATACAGAAAATGCTGACTATAATATTTCATTCAGGCTAAGCTCTGATGAAACGGACCAGCCATTGATTTTACTGTTACTCATCTGGTCTATAATTTTCTTATACAAATGAATCAGGCTTTTATGTAACTGTAAGTTTTTTAGACCCAATATCTCTAATAAATAATAAATAGGAACACCAGAATAGTTCTAGACATTTCAACTATGTATCGTGATACCTAAAAAAAAAAAAAAAAAAAAGGATATTAATTCAGAATTTTAGAAATGTCTTTGATTCAGAGGATTAATTCAAAAATGACTAAAGTCACATTGGGGAATGAAATTATACAAATGAAAATTAATTTAAGCAGAGGGGTTCTGGCTTTAATTTCCAATTCTTCCTCATCAGGAATTAATAAAAATTTTAGCAGGATGTGCTCAGGTTCTGTTGATACTATTCGGTTTCTATCCTGCTCTCTAGTAAGATAGCCTCTTCTCTGTACAAAAAAAAAAAAAAAAAAAAAAAAAATTATTAGCAGTGACTTAAAAAAAATTGAAGATATTTTAAAAATAATGCTCTCATTTCATTTTATTTTTTTGATACATTACATTTGGAAAAGGAATCTATACAATTGCTAAAGATTAGTATCAGATAAAGAATATTTATCAAATAATTTTCTGTTTCACGCACATTGCTCTTTTTACAATTTCATTCCCATTAAACATTTATGCAGTACATCTTAACTTTTTATGGACTTAATATTTATGGACAACTAATGTTGTTTTCAGAAGTCATTGATTATATTTCTGAGATACTATAAAATTAAAGTAATAATCATCCTATAAATAAGTGTAAAATTCAGAGGCTCTAAAGGGATAATCTAATTTTACAAAGCTTAATTCCCATTTAAAGTTATTTTATTGTTAGGTAGGTATTCTTTAATTGATATTCAAAGGCCTAAAATTGGTAAATCTCTTCATTCAGATACGAGTGCAGAAAGTAGTCAGACTTAGGGCTTGGTACTTGAATGTCTGTATAAATAGTTCCTCATAAAACAAATTACACTACGAATGGAAACCAATGAGTCTTTGAGAGGCTGAATTTGTATTATATATTTTGGAAAATGTAATGTAAAAAGTAAAGACTGGGACCAAGGGTTTAGATAAATTTAATGCAACAGGAATTTATTTTCAATCATCTGGCACTTGAGAAGGAAAAACAGGAAAATCATACTGACTTTTAATGTGGGAAGATGTATGATAACTTCCTTTTTGGGTTTGGCAGGCTGTTTGGCAATATCTCTTGTAGCTGTGGTTTTCAGACCATATTGCGCCTAAGAATCAGCTGAGAGCTTGTTAAAAATGCCAATTCCCAGGCCCTAAATCCAGAGATTCTTTTGCAAATGTCTCAGGTAGCACCTAGGAGTATTTTTAATGAAGACCTCTAATGATCCTGATGCAGGCGGTTAGTGGACTTGGGGAAATGCTGTCTTATAGGCTGTTATTACCTGTTAGCTTAGATACTCTCTTCTCCTCGTTAAAGTGTGTATCAAAAAAAAAAAAAAAAAAGTCATTTGGTCAGTGCTCTCTGTAATGTTCTGTGAATTATTTGACATAGCAAAGATAAATACATAAATTTAAAACTATACCTATTTAGTGTGTCAGACAGGATATCCTAGGCATAGCAGGAAGAGAGAATAGATGGAGGCTAACAATTTGATTTGCTCCAGGATTGTATATAATTTACTTTCCATTAATTAAAATCAGTACTTTTCACTTCCTCTTGTCTCCATTTTAAGATCCCTGGTGGCGCAGTTGTTAAGAGCTCAGCTGCTAACCAAAAGGTTGGCAGTTGAATCCACCAGCCACTCCTTGGAAACCCTATGGGACAGTTCTACTCTGTCTTGTAGGGTCACTATGAGTTGTAATCGACTCCATGGCAACTGTTTTTTTTTTTTTTGTCTCCATTGACCCAGCATTCAATAAAATCTATCAGCCAGTAACCAAGTGTAACAGGACTTCCACTTTAAGAAGGTGTCACAGTAATGAGTTTTCTTTGTTTTACTTATTTCAGAAATTATTCAAGCTTTCTGATGCCATATATTCTGTTTTATGGTGTTAAATTCTTTTACAAGTCTGACTAATTGCCATCATACATAAAATATTTTGTATACTCAGGATCATGGTGACAGTGTGCGTGTGTGTGTGAGATATGTTTCCAGAGGGCAAAGTGTTGGATATATGACTGACCAAGATTATGAAAACCGAGGAAATAATGACGGGATAGGGAAAAAGAAAAGAAAAATAAGGAAGCTAGGAAGACATTAGAAACAAACAAACAAACAAACAGGAGAAATAGAAAAGAAAGGAAAAGCTTGCCAATTGTTTCAGAACAATTGGCCTTTATTAATTTGGTGGCTGTCTTAGTTATCTAATGCTGCTATAACAGAAATACCACAAGTGGGTGGCTTTAAGGAACAGAAATTTAGTTCTTGCAATTTAGGAGGCTAGAAGTCTGAATTCAGGTCCTCCGCTCTAGGGGAAGTTTCTCTCTGTCTGCTCTGGGGGAAGCTCCTGTCTCTTTTCAGCTTCTATGTGTCATGTATCTTCCCTTCAGTTTGTGCTTGCTTGCTTAGTCTGCTCTTTTATATCTTTAGAGAGATTGACTTAAAATACACCGTACACTTAAATTGCCTCATTAACATAACAAAGAAAACCCATTCCCAAATGAGATTATAACCACAGATTTAAGGGCTAGGATTTACAAGGCATATTTTTGGGGGACATGATTCAATCTATAGCAGTGGCTCAGTTGTACAGAATCTTCACAAAGGGTGCAAGGGTGAGCTACATGGTAAAGTTTTCCTCTGGAGTGACACAGCTGTGTAACCTAAAAGGCCACTGTGTTAAGGTCCATGTACTGTTGAAAATCCCCATTACTTGAGAGGTAAAATGACAGTTGTACCCATCAAAGGTCAGCGTTAATTCATTCTTTATACTTGTGGCGTGTGCGTGTGTGTGGTTCTGTGGTAGAGGGGATAAGGAAAAAGTAGAATGAGAGTATATAGCTGGATAATTGGCTGTTTGGGATCAGTTTTATGGGTAACACTTCAGATGTACGGTCTTGCCTCCAGAATTCCAGGCCCCAAATCTCAAGACCAATGTCAATGAATGTTTACTGAGTATAAGCAATTTATTTATTTTGGAATACAACAGTTCCCAGTGACTGGAATTGGGAAAGGCTTTGAATGACAGGGTATCATTTAGCATTTTGTGTTTTATGTAATTGGGAGCTAATAAATATTTTTCGGTAGATTAGTAGAACAACGAGAATGTCTTGTTATTTCTTTTTCAAAATCGAGTATAAAAATTCATTCAACACACTGTTGGGTGTTTATATTATGCAGTGTGCTTGCTTATTACACCCAGAATAAAAAATGTTATTTCTGGACATGAAGCTAAATTCAATCCTAGTTAAACCTCCAGCCTCCGTCAGGAGCTATTTTGTTAGGTTTTAATGAACAGTGTTATGTAAGTAAATTTCTTTTCAGATCTAAATATTTTGACCACACTTTTAGAGCCTGTGTGTTTACACTTGGACTATTAATAACAGAGTTTAGCAATAACCTTAGGTCCCATCTCATGGGGGAATCTGAATAACTCCCTAAAGAGCTAAATTTTTAGGCATTAAGCTTGGTGAGTGTGAAGGAGCTTATGCTAATATCAGAGAAACATTTTACTCCAATAGCTTCACCCATTCCTTTTTACGATGGCTAGGTATTCTTTCATTTTAAGCCCTAGCATCCACTTATTTTATCACTAATAAATGCTAAGGATGGGCTTTCTGACATTTTAGCTCAGAGGTTTGGGTCTCAGAACTGAACTCTAAACTGGAATTATGTGCTTATTTTTGGATGTACTTAGGCATATTAAGAAATCTTTAAATTTCTTTTCTAAACACTCTCAAGTTGAGACTGTATTAATAAAGTTGAGACTAAATTAATGCAAAGGGAGGAAAAAAGTGCTGGTTGAGATAAGTAATTACCAAAGATGAGCTAGGGCTCTTGGAGAGGAAGGCATATTGGTATTGTTGACAGAGGAATGGGAATACAACTGTGCTATGAAATGGTGCTTTCAGATTTCCTTGTAATTAAAAAATACATTTTTCTATTTATAAGAATAAACCATGTTCATTGTAAACAACTGGGAAAATAATGAAAATTTTAAGGATGAAGAGAAAATCATCTATAATTCTATTTACACAGAGATCATTACTGCTAATATTTCCTAAACATATTTTCAGTGTATTGCATTAGGCAAATCTGCTGCAAAAGGCCTCTTTCAAGTGTTAAAAAAACAAAGATGTCACCTTGAGGACTAAGGTGCGCCTGACCCCAGCGGTGGTGTTTCCAATTGCCTCATATGCATGTGAAAGCTGGACAGTGAATAAGGAAGACTGAAGGAGAATTGATGCTTTTGAATTATGGTGTTGGCAAAGAGTATTGAATATACCACGGGCTGCCAGAAGAAGGAACAAGTCTGCCTTGGAAGAAGTACAGCCATAATGCTCCTTAGAAGTGAGGATGGTGAGACTTCTTCTCACATACTTTGGATATGTTATCAGGAGGGACCAGTCCCTGGAGAAGGACATCATACTTGGTAAAGTAGAGGATCAGAGAAAAAGAGGAAGATCTTTGATGAGATGAATTAACACTGTGGCTGCACCAATAGGCTCAAACATAGTAACGACGGTGAGAATGGTTCAGGACTGGGCAGCATTTTATTGTGTTGTACATGGGGTCACTCTGAGTCCGAACTGACTCAATGGCCCCTTTCAACAACAAAAACAATAGTATTTTCATATATTTTGTTTTCATGATTTTTATAAACATATATGATTAAATGGCATCGTGTATAATATTTTGTTATCTGGCTTTTAAAAGGTAGTAATGTATGTTGTTGTTATTGTATTGTATAATGATCCTTATTTTCCAAGTCACTAAAAATTATTCCAAAACATCATTTTTAATGCCCTAATAATACTCCAATATATGACTCTTCTATAATTTATTGGGTCATTTCTTTTTGATGGAAATAAGTCTGTTTCCAATAATTTTTTTTTTTCCTGTTATATATTGTGACAAACATTTTTGTAGGTAATATTTGAATAGTTTCTTTAGTTATTACCTTAGGGATTAATGTTTAGAAGTCAACTTCCAGGTCAAAATCCACAGATTAAAAAATCTGATATTTATTTTTCCAAATAACTTTCAAGAAAAATGTGTTCTGATTTAGTCTCATGATCAAGGAAATGGTGTCTTATCTTACCCTTGTCAGCACTTTTGAAAATTTGAATTTGTATGTTTGTAAATTTCAGGAGAAAATATATCATTATTTTATCACATTTATTTGATTGTATTTGTGAATATTTTGATTAGTAATCTTCAGTTGCATGCTTCTGGAAATACATTTGAAGATACTGTTAATCAAATAAGCTACGTAACTTCTTTTCCCAAACAAATATTTTTAATGCAGAAAATTAGAGCTCTCAAAGTTTCAGGTAAGATTGTGGTTGATCTTTAGATCGAGTAATTAGGTCTAGGTAATGGTCCTGGTTTTTCTGTAAACAGTTGAGAGCCTTCTAATTTGACTATTGGAATCCCTGGGCAGTACCAACGGTTAAGCACTCTACTACTAGCTAAAAGGTTGGCAGTTCAAATCCACCTAGAGGTGCCTCACAAGACAAGCCTGGTGACCTGCTTCTGAAAGGCCACAGCCACGGAAATTCTATGGAGCAGTTTTACTTTAACACATATGGGGTTGCCATGTGTTGGAATTGACTCAACATCAATTGGTTTGGTTTTAATATGGCCTGTAGTATAAAGCAACTGATGACACATGGGTTAAGACTTAAATAACAACTGATGTTAGAACATACTCAAGTTTGAAAGAGCTCGCTTTACCCTTAGCGCCTGCATATATGTAACAACTTATCCACAGTGAGCTGGGTATAGGATCTCTTGTGCAATTTTTGCAGGAAAGCTGTGCTAATATTGCATTACAGGGCAATTCTGAAGAATTAGATATTTTTCCTTCTAGTTAATCCTGGAGTGAAAATGGTTATTTTAGTTAGCATAAACTGTGGTATAATGTGAAGTCCCTGGTGGTGCAAATGACTCTTTACTGACATGTTGACTGTTGGAACCCAGTCAGAAGTACTATGGGAGAAAGGCCTGGCATCTGCTTCTGAAAGACCACAGCCTTGAAAACCTACACAGTGCAGCTCTACTGTGTACACATGGGGTTGCCACGAGTCAGAATCCACTCGATAGCAACTGGTTTTTATTTTATTTTATTGTTGTTGTTGGTGATATAGTGTAGTGTGGAGCCCTAGTGAGTGGCACAGTGATTAAGAGCTCTGGTGAGCTACGGCTGCTAACCAAAAGATAGGCAATCTGAATCCACCAGTTGCGCCTTGGAAACTCTGTGGGGTAGTTCCATCTGCCCTATACGGTCACTGTGAGTCCAAATCGACTGGACAGCAACAGGTTTGGTTTTTGGTTTTTTATAGTGTACTGTTTCCAGGCTCACCTCAGAACTTCTGAATGAAAAGGTAAAGCCCAGGATTCTGCATTTCACAATACCTCTCTGGGAAATTCTAATGAACAGTTGTGTTTGGAAGCCACAGGCATAGCATATGGCAAAAGGAAGTGATTCAAGGGTTCCAACGGCCACAAACCCAGAACCTGGGCCATTTCTGGAACCCATTAGAAGTTATATTCATGGTCCAGTTAGACCCATAGTTGATTTCTGTCTGGACTCTTTTTGGGACACCTGCTCTGACATTGAGGTTGTGAATTCTCCCACAGCTTATTTTGGCAAGTGTTGTTAGAGGGGTCTTGCATGTTAGAGGACCCCAGATCCATGCTTCATAGGAGTCCAGGGTTTCAGAAATTGTCCCAGCTGCTATTGGAATAGATTTTAGTCAGATCATGGTGCTGTGGAATGCTCTGCTGGCTGAGTATGCCAAAGCTGCTTAATGCCTCCCTGGATGGCTGGCTCCCTGAAATAAAGTAGATTGACTGTATACCAGGACCTACCAGAATAGAAAATAGAGAAAACAGAGTCACGGGGGTGAGTATACGTAAAGTACGTGGATAACTTTGTATCTCACTGGTATGATTCAGAATAAAGAATGAGTGAAAGTCAACAAAATAAGCAATAGTGGTATAAGGAGCCCTGGTGGTGCAGTGGTTGAGAACTATGGCTGCTAACCAAAAGGTTTGAATCCACCAGCCACTCCTTGGAAACCCTATGGGACAGTTCTACTCTGCAGAGTCACTGTGAGTTGGAATACACTCAACAGCCACAGTTTTTTTTTTACAGTTTTGAGACAGTGAAAAGAAATTAAACATGGAAAAACAGGTTTAAGACAAGAATTAAGTAAAACTGTCCTCTTTGGGCCTTAAATCCCAAGCTGATGAAGAAAGTCTTAAAAATAATTTTAAATTGGCTGTTTTGTGCATTGGGAAGTTATTATCACATTACTGAAATTAAATAAGGCCATCTCCTTAAAAAGAGCAACGAAAGTCGACATAAACCTTGGGTTTAAGATTTAAACCAGGCGCTGTCTCATGGAATGTGAGAGCCAGAACCACACTTTGGGGAAAGGATTAATAAGAGTTTAGGAAAATTTGCTAGTAGCTGCCATAAAGCCAGGAATCTGTCCCTTAAAAATGTTTTCTCCTGAAGTCCTTGGTAACACTAGATGTGTTTTATTCACCTCCCCCCACCCACTCAGGCTGAATCACATAAAAAAGGTTATTTCAGAAAATTATTAAAAAATTATATGTATCTCTTCTTTATATTGGTATATAAAATGTGGACCATTGCAGTTTAACTGACTGAAGCTTAGAAAAAAACTAGATATGTGAGTGTAGAGAGTTTGCCCAACCTATTAAAAGCTAATATCCATCTATTTAAGAAACAAATATTTATTATTAAAATCACATAAAATAATTGGATAGCTTTAAATTGGTGATGGAGGAGCAGAAATGAGATGATCCGAGAAAAGGGGTGCAAGAAGGAGAATTTAAAATCACTCAGGAGTGAAGAGAAGGGAGGTGAAGAATGAGATATCTTGAAGTCATTTGGCAGTGGCTAAGAACCACACAGGAGGAAGAAAGACAGGAAGTCACAGTAAACCTGGGAAAAAACTGAAGAGTGGAGCTATGAGCCCTGGTAGCATTGTGGTTAAAGCTATCAACTACTAACCGAAAGGTCTGTGGTTCGAAACGACCAGTGGCTCCTTGGGAGGATGATGTGGCAGTCTGTTTCCATAGAGATTTGCAGTATGAGCTGGAAGGGACTCGGTGGCAGTGGGTTTGGTTTGGGTTTTAGATTGGAGCTATGAGCACCAGGCAAATAGAGGAGTGGAATATGAGATGACGGAGGCCGGTTCTCAATCTGATAACCTGTTGTCTTGACTTGGTTATTTGAGAGGAGAAATAGAGAGGCCCATGTAACAAACACATTGACTGTGGTAGAGAATATGAGATATCTCTAATTTGTATTAAATAAAAAATGCCACATGACACCCTTAAAAATTCTGAACATACAAGTGAGTAGAAATAAACAAAAGTATAAATCTACGGATTAACCTGAGAATTCAAATGACAATAAAATGCTAAGACAAAAGGGCATATTTAAATTCAAATATGTGCCCCATATGATCCTGGTAGTTGCATAAGAAAAAAACAAAGAGTCTTTTATGAGTATTTTTGTCTCTACAATATATGATAAGAAGAGAAGTGACTTAAGATTTTGATTCTAGACCAAAGCTCGGTGGAGTAGTTAACAGGACTTTCAAAACCAGAGAAAGCTCTTAAGTTTCTTTAAGCGTCATTGTTTCTGGTTCATCAACTAAAGAGAAAACTTTTTCAGACAACTGAAACTTTTTTTTTTTTAATTTACTCAGACACATCTGGGAAATCACTTTTCTCCTAAAAGATAGAATAACTTTCCAAGACAGTGTTTAGAAGAGAGTTCTTTTAAATGGACTAGAGCATTTACTATTCTACGTGTGCTTTCATGTCAATTAAAAAAAAAAAAGAGAATGTGTTTCCTGCATATTAAGTGCCAGAAATGGAACTTTATCTCTTGCTGATTCTCAAAGATGAGTAATAGAGTTGTAGATGAAATGGTAGAGTCCAGGGCTTGGATCTGGTTATCTTTAACATGGAAGAGATGAAGTACTCTGAGCTTTATTAATTTAAGAACACTGTCTAGAAGGAGGTCACTGGTCTCCCTAGAATTTTCCTGGAATTATAACTTCATAATGTCTTTTTGGGTGGAATGTCTTCGTAATGTCAATATTTTTGGGGTGTGGTTTGAGCATGAAATTTAACTAATTCCTAAATATTCCAGTTGCAAAGTGCAGTCAATTTTGGTTGAAGCCCTAGACATTTACGAATGAGATAGAAGTCACCTAGAGACTATATTTACTGGCTTCTTTTTTTTTAGGGATATTTGGAGAACAACTTAAAAGCAGGTGCTTATAGTCCTTATTTTCAGAATAACATATACACAAAAGCTATTTAAAACCCCTCTGCCATATGAGTTCATATATCTTAAACCCAGTATGTTAAAAATAAAAAATGACTTCCTACTTTGAACCCAATGATTTTTGACAAATTGATTGAGTCTTATTTTCCAGGGAAATGATACATTTAGCCATGATCCAAAAGGAAATCTGTTCCTTTCATTTTTCAATGTGTGGTCCAAATGTGTTTGAGTGTGCATTATGTATTTATTTTGGGAATACTTATTACTGTGCCAATGGGCATGCCTTATATCAAATATGGGTGTTGAAGCAGTAGATGTTTAAATTATACTTCCATTCTCTAGCAAGTAAAATCATTTTTGAGTGTCAATATAAATAAACATAGCAGATTGATTGATGCCTCCCAACTAGAATTTAACCTGAAGAATCGTTACATAAGACAGAAACTTAACATGCTTTTTGGCAAGTATTATAGGAAGAGTCTGCCTAATGCATGTAAAGGATGGCCTTAGTCAGCCAGATTAAATAGGATGAATACTTGTCATCTCAAGGGTATTTGGTGAGTGATAATTTGAAGAAAGTTGGGCAAAAAAATCTTGAACAAGTTGAATGTGAAACACTGAAGATAGATTTTTAAAAAATGTAATCATTTTTATGGAATGATCACTGTTCCAGTTGTACACAACATGTGTGTTCCCCTTTGCTACTGGGTTTCCTATAAGAGGATAATTAAAATGGAGAAATAAATTGTCTTTATATTATTATCAATACAATTAGATCTCTATTATTCATCTGTGTATTATCCACTTACGTATTAGCTATGGCCTTTTATCACTTCTGGATGGAATTGGTCAAAGTGCCCAAATGATTCTTAAGTGATAACCCATAGTAGTAATAGTTGAAGCGCAATCCAGGGTGTGTGATGATGATATGATCCTGGTGACTTTATGGTGAACAGTAATTGTATAAGTGTACACACACACACACAGATACACTAGATATTTTATGTCTTAATTCATTTAATGGAACGGAAAACCAAGAGAATGCATCTAGAAGATGTTGGGAAGAGATCCTACTTTTTAAATCATGGATTTCTTTTGGAGCTGATATCTAAACTCAGGCAATCTGGTATCTTAAATAGGTTAAGTATTGAGAATTTTGGGTAAATCATCTACTATATAGTGTTTGATCCAGAGTCGACAGACTATCAAGTAGACAGCATCCAGTTGGTGTTAGGTAGTTGGGCTCTACTCTCAAATCCCAGTCCCCTCTTTTTTCTATGGTAGTATTGACTTTTCCTTGGTAGCTGGTGTAAACAGTATTCCTCAGGTTTTGCGTTTTTTGTCTTTCAGGGAGTTTGCTTGTGTAAATGACTCTCTATCCCAAGCCTCTGCTTCTTACTTTGAATTGTGGGCTTAACTGAATTTCTTAATGCTTCTTCTGGTGATATACTGCGAAATTACCCCAATAAGAAGTACTTTCGTCCACTAAATATTTGGAAAATATTTTGAGGTTAGTTAAGAGTAGAGACAGGAAAATACATTCTATTTTTTACTTATAATCAGCATAATTTTATATGGGAAAGTTCTGCCTCATGAATGCAATTCATTCAGTATTGGTAATTAGTAGCTATGTGTTGCTGGTTGACTGGTTTTTGGTAGGATATATGGTTAGCTCTATTCCATGAGAGCACATTACACCCCTGCATTTAACTAGCCATCTTCCAGTGTCTTCTGCTCATAATGAGAGACCTTGAGAGAAAGTGCAGAGACCTCAGGGCAACTTTTAATTGCTATTATAAAAACAGCAATATAATGCAGTGGAAAGACAATTGGATGAAGACAATCTGGAGACCTGTGTTTGATTTCAGTAGGGGTTCCAGGGAGTGTCTGGTGGATTTGAACTGCTGACCTTTTGGTTAACATCCAAGCTCTTAACCACTTTGCCACCAGGGCTTGTTAACTAGCTTTGGCCTGGGAAAATCACTTAAATTCTGTAATTGTGTTTCCTCCATCTGTGCAATGAAAGAGTCGAGTTTAGACAACCTCTAAGATTTCTTCTAGTTCTAATATTCTGTCATTCTATATTATTAAACACCAAAATAATTATTTAATGGGCCTCTGGTCAATTACATAAATTCCAAAATCTTATGCAAATAAACTAATAGCCCAGGATATTGGCTGATTGGTTTCTCAAGTATTCAGCTGTGAAACTGTGCAAGATTCTGAGTCTGGAAGACTGACTCAACTATAAGGAAAAGTTAGAGAAAGTATCTTTAAAGTTATCTGCTTTATGAGATGACTACAACTGGTAGATTTTATTTTTATTTTTTGTAAGTTAGTAGAAATCACAATACTGCCAAATATACTGAAATAAACTTTGGGATGCTCCCAGATAACAGAAATGGCATTGCTCAGGCAGAAAGCTAACAACATGAACAATAAGATAATTAAATAAAAATTAGAGACTAATATGGGTGAGATGTATTTTTGGTAAAAATAAAAGTAACATAGAAAACATATGTGTAAAGATTAAAGTATCTCTTCTTAAGCAAAGGTTTTTGAAAAATTATGAACCCAGGGGATGGAGCTAAGACGACTTGAGGGAGACGCCAATGTCGGTTAGTCTTTTCAGTCAGGTTAGTTCAGACAGATAGCAGTCACTTTTTACTACTTCCTTCTTGGACTCAGGGAGACACATGCATGTTCACCTATTGTTGGAGCTTGGCATTGTGGAAAGAGACCTGGGAGAGGAGTCAAAACACTGGTGTTTTAACTCACAAGGGTATGTGTTACAGATTGAATGTGCCCTCCAAAAATTAGGTGTTGCAAATCCTCATCCTTATACTTGTGGATATAATCTCATTTGGGAGTAAGGGTTTCTTTGTTATGTTAATGAGGTGGCATCAGAGTAGGGTATGTGTTAAGTCAATCACTTTTTGAGATATAAAACAGCAGACTAATTAAAGAAGAAAGCAAGCACGATTGGGGAGAGAGAGACAGATGCCACTTGAAGATCTCCAAGGAACACCAAGAAGCTGAGACAAGGATGTTCTCCCAGAGCTGACAGAGAGCCTTCTCCTAGAGCTGGTGCAGTAGATTTGGACTTTTGGACTTCTAAACTGTGAGAAAATAAGTTTTTATTCTTTAAAGCCACCCACATGTGGTATTTCTGTTATGGCAGCACTAAGAAACTAAGACACTGTGTCACTGAGAAAATCCTTTAATCTCTTTGTACCTCAAGTCGTCATCTGTAAAATGGCAATAAATAAATAACTTTGCCTACCTGACAAGCCATACAACCTTAAGATCCTTTTGCTGTTTCTTTTCTTTATTACATGAATTTTTCCCATTGGTTTATGCCTTAATATTTTCCTCACGAGGATGAGAATTAGCGGAGTGGCACTTACTTGCTCCTCACCGACATTATTCTATGTTGGCACAATAATTTAAGAGTTTAATTACAAATTAGAAAGATGATGAAATTTAAAATAGATGAATTTAATTATGCTTCATTTAAGCTGAATAAGAGGGAAGGAAGTAAGGCTGTTACATATGGTCATTTTCTTCTGGAAATACCTAATTACCAGAAAAGTGACTCTACTGAGCTACTTTCAATATTAACTACCATTCGAATAAGCTCTTTATAATCTTTAGAAATCTAAATCTTAATGCTGAAATGTCCTACAATTCTAGTTTTGGAAGAAATAATTTGTTAATCTGAAGTTTAAAACCAAAAAGAATGAGTGAAGAAGAACACAGAGGAAGAATTGGTATAAAAATTAGGGTGCTGGTCCATCTTTCCCATCCCTTGAAGCTGGGCTTGGTCTTGTGATTTTCTTTGTCCAGCAAAATTAGGTGGAGTGATAGTATGCTAGTTACAATCCTAGTGTTTAAGAGGCCTCACACACTTTTATTTTACCTTAAGCACCTCTGCCTTCACGTGGCCATTTTATTTGTTCCAGGGGCAATCACAGCCAGGCTAGCCCTGAGATATCTGTGGAGCACAGTAGATTCTCGCTAGGAGTGCAGCTTTAATCTGTAGATCTCCAGCTAAGCACAGGAGTTTAAGGTGGTTCCTTAAGCAGTAAAAGCTCACCAATATGAGAGTGTAAGTTCCTTTGGAGCAAAAAGTGTATCTTACTCGTATGTAGTTTATTAGGGCCTGGTGGCTATGTACTCAAGTAGCAAATTCTGTAAAAAGTTTGATGTTGTTGTTGTTAGGTGGCATCAAGTTAGTTCTAACTAATAGCAATTCCATGTACAACAGAACAAAACACTGCCCAGTCCTTCGCCATTCTCATAATCATTGCTATGTTTGAACCTACTGTTGCAGCCACTGTATCAATCCATCTCATTGAGGGTCTTCCTCTTTTTTGCTGACCTTCACTTTACCAAGCCTGATGTCCTTCTCCAGGGACTGGTCCCTCCTGATAACATGTCCAAAGTATGTGAGATGAAGTCTCACCATCCACATTTCCAAGGAGCACTCTGGCTGTACTTCTTTGAAGACAGACTTGTTTGTTCTTCCTGCAGTCCATGGTATATTCAATATTCCTTGCCAACACCATAATTCAAAGGCATCGATCCTTCTTTGGTCTTTCTTATTCATCGTCCAACTTTTGAATACATATGAAGCAATCGAAAATATCATGGCTTGGGTCAGACCTTAGCCCTCAAGGTGACATATTTGCTTTTTAACACTTTAAAGAAGTCTTGCAGCAGATTCGTCCAACGCAATATGTCTTTCGATTTCTTGGCTACTGCTTCCATGGGCATTGATTATGGATCCAAATAAAATGAAATCCTTGACCACTTCAAAATTTTCTCCTTTTATCATGATATTTTTTATTGGTCCAGTTGTGAGGGTTTTTATTTTCTTTATGTTGAGGTTTAAGTCATACTGAAGGCTGTAGTCTTTGATCTTCACCAGTGAGTACTTCAAGTCTTCTTCTCTTTCAGCAAGCAAGGTTGTGTCATCTGCCTATCACAGGTTGTTAATGAGTCTTCCACCAATTCTGATGCTGTGTTTTTCTTCATATAGTCCAACTTCTAGGAGTATTTGCTCAGCATACAGATTGAATGAGTATGTTGAAAGGATACAACCCTGACGCACACCTTTCCTGATTTTAAACCATGGAGTTTCCCCTTGCTCTGTTTGAACAACTCCCTGTTGGTCTATGTATAGGCTCCATATGAGCACAATTAAGTGTTTTGGACTTCACATTCTTCTCAATGTTATGCATTATTTGTTATGATCCACACATTCAAATGCCTTTGCATAGTCAATAAAACACAGGTAAACATCTTTCTGGTATTCTTTGCTTTTAGCCAAGATCCACCTGACATCAGCAATGATGTCCCTCTTTCCACACCCTCTTCTGAATCTGGCTTGAATTTCTGGCAGCCCTGTGTATGTACTGCTGCAACCGTTTTTGCATTATCTTTAGCAAAATTTTACTTGTGTGTGATACTAATGATATTGTTCAATAATTTCCACATTCTGTTGTCACCTTTCTTTGCAATGGGCAAAAACATGTACCTCTTCCAGTCACTTGGCCAAGTAGCTGTCTTCCAAATTTCTTGACATAGAGAAGTGAACACCTCCAGCACTGTATTCATTTGTTGAAACATCTCAATTAGTATTCCCTCAATTCCTGAAGTCTTGTTTTTCACCAATGCCTTCAGTGCAGCTTAAACTTCCTCCTTAAATACCGTCAGTTCTTGATAATATGGTACCTCCTGAAATGGTTGAACATTGACCAATTTTTTTTTTTTTGATACAGTGACTCTGTGTATTCTTTCCATCTTCTTTGATGCTTCCTGTGTCATTTAATATTTTCTGCATAGAATCATTCACTATTGCGACTCGAGGCTTGGATTTTTTTCTTCAGTTCTTTCAGCTTGAGAAACACCGAGTATGTTCTTCCCTTTTGGTTTTCCATCTCCAGGTCTTTGCATGTGTTATTACAATACTTTGTCTTCTCGAGCCACCCTTTGAAATCTTCTGTTCAGCTTTCTTACTTCATCATTTCTTCCATTCGCTTTAGCTACTCTGTGCTCAAAAGCAAATTTTAGAGTCTCTTCTGACATCCATTGTGGTCTCTTCTTTCTTTCCTGTCTTTTTTTTTTTAATGTCTGTTTTTATTTATTTTTTATTATTGTACTTTAGATGAAGATTTACAGTACAAACTAGCTTCTCATTAAACAATGAGCACACATATTGTTTTGTGACATTGGTTACCAACCCTATGACATGTCAACACTCTCCCCTTCTAGACGTTGAGGTCCCTATTATGAGCTTTCCTGTCCCTCCTGCCTTCTAGTCCTTGTCCTTGGGCTGGTGTGTCCCTTTAGTCTTATTTTGTTTTGCGGGCTTGTCCAATCTTTGGATGAAGGGTGAACCTCAGGATTGACTTCATTACTGAGCTAAAGGGGTGTCAGGGGGCCATACTCTCAGAGTTTCTCCAGTCTCTGTCAGGCCAGTAAGTCTGGTCTTTTTTCGTGAGTTAGAATTTTGTTCTATGTTTTTCTCCAGCTCTGTCTGGGACCCTTTATTGTGATCCCTGTCAGAGCAGTCAGTGGTGGTAGCCAGGCATCATCTAGTTATGCTGGACTCAATCTAGTAGAGGCTGTGGTAGTTGTGGTCCATTAGTTCTTTCGACTACTCTTTCACTTGTGTCTTTGGTTTTCTTCATTCCCCCTTGCTCCTGAGGGGGAGGAACCAGTGGAGTATCATAAATGGCTGCTCACAGGCTTTTAAGACCCCAGATGCTACTCACCAAAGTAGAGTGTAGAACATTTTCATTATAAACTATGTTATGCCAGTTGAGCTAGATGTTTCCTGAGACCATGGTCCCCACAGCCCTCAGCCTAGTAATTCGGTTCCTCAGGAAACTCTGGTGGTGTAGTGATTAAGAGTTTGACTACTAACCAAAAGATCGGCAGTTTGAATCCACCAGTTGCACCTTAGACATCCTGTGGGGCAGTTCTACTCTGTTCTGTAGGGTCTCTATGAGTCAGAATCGACTCGAAGGCCGTGAGTTTGGTTTGGTTTATGGAGCTACATAAACAATAGATAAATGGTAACTTTGGTGAAGACAGTACACAATACTGGGGAAGCCAGCACAACTTGTCCAAGGCAAGGTCATGGAAGTTCTTTCCTGTCTTTTTAATGGCCTTTTGCTTTCGTCGTGTATGATGACCTTGATGTCATTCCACAACTTGTCTGGTCTTCTGTCATTAATGTTCAATGCATCAAATCTATTCTTGAGATGGTTTCCAGATTCAAGTGGGATATACTCAAGGTGGTATTTTGGCTCCTGCGGACTTGTTTTAATTTTTTTCGGCTTCATCTTAAACTTGCATATGAGCAATTGGTGATCCGTTCCATGGTTGGCTTCTTGTTCTGGCTGATGATACTGAATTTTTCCATCGTCTCTTTCCACAGATGTAGTCGATATAATTCCTGTGTTTTCCATCCGGTGAGGCCCGATTATTAATGGGTGTTTGCAATTCTTTCCTCTCATTTGAGTCAAGTTGAAATGTTTAATAAGTAAATAAAATTTATGAGGAACAACATAATACAATTTAGAATAAAGATGCAATAATTTGTTTTTATTTTTGCTTCTAAATTTTTTATTAAAATAATGTTTCTTTTGTTTTTCTTCCCAGAGTCAACCACTATCGTGAATTTAGAATGTTCTTATGATTCATGTATTCATACATTTGCTATTGTATGCTTTCATAAGTAGTATAATTATGCTTTGTGCATATTAGAAATATTTGTGTGGGTGTGGATATGTTTCACATATTCCACAACTGGCTTTTTATACTATATGTTTTTGTGATCTATATATGTAGAAAAAAAAATTATATATGTAGATAGATTTAATTCGTGCATTTTAATGGCTATACAGTATTCATTTATATGAATAGTTTCTTTATCCATTCCCTTACTAAAGAATATTGAGAATGTTTCCAGAATTTTGTAAAAACAAATGAGGCTGCAGCGAATGTTTTTATTTGTCTGGAAAAGATTTTGTCTGGTACATATTTGTAGGAGTTTTTGTAGGATGTTTATCTGGGATTAAAATTGCTGAGCCATTATCAACTTTACTAGAAATTTTCAGATTACTTTTCAAAGTAATTGTACCAATTTACACTCCATCTTTAAGTGTATGATACTCTTTAGCTTCCCATATCCTTGACAATTATTGACTTCATTTTTTGCTAATATAATAAGTATGAAACCATATGATATGTTTGTTTTATTTCATGTTATTTCTGAGTATTCGTGAGGTTGAGCAATGTTCCAGATATATATTTGCCATTTGGACTTTTCTGTTAATTTGCTTATTTTTCTTTTTCTTTCTTGAAATTCTTCATGTGTCCTGGATACTATTTTTTTTTTTTTTGTATGCTACATATATTGCAAATATTTTCCCCTAGTCAGTGTCTTCCCTTTTTTTTTATTTGTAACGATGTCTGTGGTGGTAGGCATCTGAGATGGCTTTCAATGATCCTTTCCCCCTAGTGTTGTTGACCTTGTGTAATCTGTTCCTTGAACGTGGGCTGTACTTATTGATTCACTTCTAACCAACAGTCTTTGGAAAAGTGATGGGATGTCACTCCTGATAGTAGTCTATAAAACAACTGTGACTTTTATCTTGGGCTCTCTCTATTGCCATAGCGTATGTGCAATTTATTTATTCTGGGGGAAGCCATGTCATAAGCAGCCCCTTAGAGGGGCCAATTTGGTGAGGAACTGAATGAAACCTCGTGCCAAAAGTCATGTGAGTGAGCTGGGACTCAAATCCTCCATTCCCAATCTTGTCTTTGGAGTCCCTGGGTGGTGCACAGGTTTAAGTGTTTGACTACCACCTGAAAGTTTAGCAGTTTGAACCCACCTAGAGGCATCTATGAGTCGGGATCGACTCAACGGCGCTGGGCTTGGGTGGGTAGAGGCATCTTGGAAGACAGATCTGGTGATCTGCTTATGAAAGGTCACAGCCTTGAAAACTCTATAGAACAGTTGCACTCTGCAACGTTGGAATTGTCTCAATGGCAACTAACAATGACAATCATGTCTTTAGAGAATACAGTCTAGTCAATACCTTATGAGAAACACTGAGCCATAATCACACAGATGTCCTGACCCTCAGAAACTATGGGAGATAATAAATATTTGTGGTTTAAGCTGCAAAGATTTGGGATAATTTGTTAAGAAGTAATAGATAACAGTGTTTTTTGTCATGGTGATTTTAAATGTTAGTGTGGTGAAAGAAATCAATATTTCATTTATAAGCTAGTTTTTTTTTTTTTTGTCAGATAAATAAATCCTAGATTTGAATTTATGAAGAATTTTGTCTGGTTTTTTAACCATTTTTTTTCTCCCGGATTTCTTTGTTTTATTGCACTTTCAAAATTGTTATGCTTTAACAAGGCTGATGTGGATTGAATATACCTGTGGATGTGATCCTGATTGGAAACAGGGTTGTTCTTTGTTATGCTAATGAGGACATATCAGAGTAGGGTGAATCCTAAACCTTAACCTAATTACTTCTGAGTTATAAAAATAGCAGAATAGACACAGAGACACACTGAGGGAAGACAAATGCCAAAGAACAAAAAGGAAGGCCAAGGAATATCAAGGAACACCCAAAACTATCCCCAAGGAAGGACCTACTCTCAGGCCCATACCCTGAATTCAAACTTCTAACCTCCTGAACTATGGGAAAATAAATTTCTGTTCTTTAAATCCACCTAATTGTGGTATCTTTTATTAGGGCAGCACTAGGTAACTAAGACAAAGATTTATGTTTTTGTCTGATAAACTCATTGAATAGTCAGCAACAGTGTTGAAATCATTTATTTATTTTAATATTTCCTGTATAGATTCCCTTGTGTTTTCTATGTAAACAAACATGTAATCAGCAAAAATGTCTATTTCATATCTTCCATTCTGAGATATTTTGAAAAATCAGCTTTATTGAGACATGATTTACATACAATAACATTCATCAATGTTAAGTGTACAATTTGATGAGTTTTGACATATGTGTGCAGCTGTGTAATCTCCACTACAATCATGGTATAGGACATTTCCATGACTGCCCCTGTGCAGTCAATTCCCACCCCCTACTTCTGGTCCGTGGCAACCACGGACCTTCTTTTTAATACTGTATTTTTAACTTTTCTAAAATTTCATGTAAGCAAACATACCATAGATGGTCTTTTGTGTCTGACATTTCATTTAGTGCAGTATTTTCAGATTCCCATGTTTTTATATGTGACAGTAGATGGCCTCTTTTTACCACTGATAAGTATTCCATTGCATAGACGTACTATACCTATTTATCCATTCACCAGAAGATTGACCTTTGAATTGTTTTCGGTCTGTGGCTGTTATGAATAAACCACCTATGACGATTCAAATTCAAGTATTCGTGTGGACATGTCTTCTCATGTATCTTGGGTAAATACTTAGGAGTAGAATTGCTGGGTCAAATGGTAAGTGGGCTTTTAACTTTATAAGATATCGCCAAACTGTTTTGCAAAATGGCTGACTATTTTGCATCCCTTCAGGCAGTTTATTCCAGTTGCAGGTGTTCTACTACTTGCCGAAGTTTGGTTTTGAAAGTTGCTCCAATTTTAGTCACTCTAATAGGTACCGAGTGGTATCTCATTACGGTTTTATTTGCATTTCCTTAGTGACTAATAATGTTTAGTATCTTTGCATGCCTTACTTGCCATTTTATATTTTCTTTGTTAAAATGCCTGTTCAAGTCTATTGGCCATTAAAAAAAATGTTTGTATTCTTATTATTGAGCTGTAAGAAGTTTTTACATTTTCTGGTTTCAAGTCTTTTATCAAATATATGCTTTACAAATATTTTCTCCCAGTCTGTGGTTTGCCTTTTTATTTTCTTAACAGTGTTCATCTTAACAGTGTCTTTTGAAAAAGAAGTTTTGATTTTGATATAGTACAATTTATCCATCTTTTCTAATTTGTGTGTTTTTGATTCCTATGTAAAATATCTTTACTAATCCAAGGTAACTAAGATTTCTCCTATATCTTCTGGAAATTTTACAGTTTTAGATCTTACACTTAGACCTATGTCCCACTTCAAGTTAATTTTTGTGTATAATGTGAGGTATGGATAAAAGACTATTTTTGTCTGTGGATGTTTGTGCCAGTAATATTTGTTGAAAAGCTTCATTTCTCTTTTGATTTGCTTTGGCATTTGTTGAAAATCAATTGACCATAGAGTTGTTTCTGGACTCCTTATTCTATTCCATTGTTCTGAGATAAGTGTTTTTTTAAGGCTTTGAAAGTATAAGAAGAACATCAGAGTGGTCCCTCCATGTCTTATACTTTCATAATTTAAAAAATTATCTCTTTAATCTTCCTGGAAGTTATAGTTGTCTATAGTGTGATGTGAGACTCTAAACTAATTTTCTTCTAGATGTATACGTAATTGCCAATTCCCACTTACTGACTACTTTTCTCTTAGATTTGAAATGTCAATCTAACTATATACTAAAATTATGTGTGTATATGTGTGTTTGTGTATGTACACACCCACATCATACATAACCTACACATCATACACTTAAAATTAGCACATATATTTTTGTTTGCAGGCTGTCACTTTTATCCTACAGTTCTAGTTTTCTTTTCCTGTACTGATACCTTGCACAAATATCGTGCTGTTTTCATGTACATTATTATAGTTCCGATTTATGGTAGAGCAAATCCCCCTTAAATATTTCTCTTTTTAAGAAGTTTCTTGGCTATCACTTCACATTTACTCTTCCAACTGATCTTACTACATCTTGAACAAATATATTGCTTCATGATTTTGTTCCTCGGTAGAGAACTACTAAAACTTTCCTTTTGAGAAAGGGTATGATTAATATTTTTTTTTCAGCTCATGCACGTTGAAAGAAAGCGACTCTACAGGCTATAAAGGAATCAGGCAGAACAGGTTTGGGCATGCCTTCACAGTGTAAACAAATCTGTCTACGGATGTGGTTCTGAAATAATGCATTTAATAATAATACACTATAATTAATGTGGTGTCCTATGGCCTCCAAGGCATCCAAGGAACTATAACTCAAAGTGTTTTCCAAAGCAAAGGGCAGAGGGGTTTAATAAAGACCAGAACTGGAGAACAGCTTGATTTCCTACATCCTCTGCCATGTTATTCAGAAATATTTTTTAAAGTATGTGAAACTAGAAGATGCCTTAGAGCTGATCAGAATTTCCTGATCATCTTTATTAATTTTGGAGCTACAGTATAAATAGCTGCAAACTGACTTTTTTTTTTAATAATTTTTATCGTGCTTTAAGTGAAAGTTTGCAAATCAAGTCAGTCTGTCACATATAAACTTATATACACCTTACTACATACTCCCATTTACTCTCCCCCTAATGAATCAGCCCACTCCCTCCTTCCAGTCTCTCCTTTCGTGACCCTTTTGCCAGTTTCTAACCCTCTCTACACTCCCATCTCCCCTCCAGACAGGAGATGCCAACACAGTCTCAAGTGTCCACCTGATACATGTTGCTCACTCCTCATCAGCACCTTTCTCCAACCCATTGTCCAGACCATTCCATGTATGATGAGTTGTCTTCGGGAATGGTTCCTGTCCTGGGCCAATAGAAGGTTTGGGGACCATGACCGCCGGGATTCCTCTAGTCTCAGTCAGACCATTAAGTCTGGTCTTTTTATGAGAATTTGGGGTCTGCACCCCACTGTTCTCCTGCTCCCTCAGGGGTTCTCTGTTGTGCTCCCTGTCAGGGCAGTCATTGGTTGTGGCCAGGCACCATCTAGTTCTTCTGGTCTCAGGATGATGTAAGTCTCTAGTTCATGTGGTCCTTTCTGTCTCTTGGGCTCATAGTTATTGTACGACCTTGGTGTTCTTCATTCTCCTTTGATCCAGGTGAGTTGAGACCAATTGAGGCATCTTAGATAGCCGCTTATTAGCATTTAAGACCCCAGATGCCACACTTCAAAGTGGGATGCAGAATGTTTTTGTAATAGAATTTATTTTGCCAATTGACTTAGAAGTCCCCTTAAGCCATAGTCCCCAAACCCCCGCCCTTGCTCCGCTGACCTTCGAAGCATTCAGTTTATCCCGGAAACTTTTGGTTCAGTCCAGTTGAGCTGACCTTCCCTGTATTGAGTATTGTCCTTCCCTTCACCTAAAGTAGTTCTTATCTACTAACTAATCAGTAAATAACCCTCTCCCACCCTCCATCCCTCCCCCCCATAACCACTAAAGTATGTGTTCTTCTCAGTTTATAATATTTCTCAAGATCTTATAATAGTGGTCTTATACACTATTTGTCCTTTTGCCTCTGACTAATTTCACTCAGCATAATGCCTTCCAGGTTCCTCCATGTTATGAAATGTTTCACAGATTCTTCACTGTTTTTTATCGATGTGTAGTATTCCATTGTGTGAATATACCACAATTTATTTAACCACTCATCCGTTGATGGACACCTTGGTTGCTTCCAGCTTTTTGCTATTGTAAACAGAGCTGCAATAAACATGGGTGTGCCTATATCTGTTCATGTAAAGGCTCTTATTTCTCTAGGGTATATTCCGAGGAGTGGGATTTCTGGGTTGTATGGTAGTTCTATTTCTAGCTGTTTAAGATAATGCCAGATAGATTTCCAAAGTGGTTGTACCATTTTACATTCCCACCAGGAGTGTATAAGAGTTCCAATCTCTCCGCAGCCTCTCCAGTATTTATTATTTTGTGTTTTTTGGATTAATGCCAGCCTTGTTGGAGTGAGATGGAATCTATCATAGTTTTAATTTGCATTTCTCTAATGGCTAATGATCGAGAGCATTTTTTCATGTATCTGCTAGCTGCCTGAATATCTTCTTTAGTGAAGTGCGTGTTCATATCCTTTGCCCACTTTTTGATTGGGTTGTTTGTCTTTTTGTGATTGAGTTTTAACAGAATCATATAGATTTTAGAGATCAGGCGCTGGTCGGAGATGTCATAGCTGAAAATTTTTTCCCAGTCTGTAGGTGGTCTTTTTACTTTTTTGGTGAAGTCTTTAGATGAGCATAGGTGTTTGATTTTTAGGAGCTCCCAGTTATCTGGTTTCTCTTCATCTTTTTTAGTAATGTTTTGTATTCTGTTTATGCCTTGTATTAGGGCTTCTAACGTTGTCCCTATTTTTTCTTCCATGATCTTTATCGTTTTTGTCTTTATGTTTAGGTCTTTGATCCACTCGGAGTTAGTTTTTGTGCATGGTGTGAGGTATGGGTCCTGTTTCATTTTTTTGCAAATGGATATCCAGTTATGCCAGCACCATTTGTTAAAAAGACTATCTTTTCCCCAATTAACTGACAGTGGGCCTTTGTCAAATATCAGCTGCTCATATGTGGATGGATTTATATCTGGGTTCTCAATTCTGTTCCATTGGTCTATGTGCCTGTTGTTGTACCAGTACCAGGCTGTTTTGACTACTGTGGCTGTATAATATGTTCTAAAATCAGGTAGAGTGAGACCTCCCACTTTCTTCTCCTTTTTCAGTAATGCTTTACTTATCCGGGGCTTCTTTCCCTTCCATATGAGGTTGGTGATTTGTTTCTCCATCACATCAAAAAATGTCAGTGGAATTTGGATCGGAAGTGCATTGTATGTATAGATGGCTTTTGGTAGAATAGACAATTTTACTATGTTAAGTCTTCCTATCCATGAGCGAGGTATGTTTTTCCACTTATGTAGGTCCCTTTTAGCTCCTTGCACTAGTACTTTGTAGTTTTCTTTGTATAAGTCTTTTACATCTCTGGTAAGATTTATTCCAAAGTATTTTATCTTCTTGGGGGCTGCCGTGAACGGTATTGATTTGGTGATTTCCTCTTCGATGTTCTTTTTGTTGGTGTAGAGGAATCCAAGTGATTTTTGTATGTTTATTCTATAACCTGAGACTCTGCCAAGCTCTTCTATTAGTTTCAGTAGTTTTCTGGAGGATTCCTTAGGGTTTTCTGTGTATAAGATCATGTCATCTACAAATAGAGATAATTTTACTTCTTCCTTGCCAATCCGGATGCCCTTTATTTCTTTGTCTAGTCTAATAGCTCTGGCTGGGACCTCTAGCACAATGTTGAATAAGAGCGGTGATAAAGGGCATCCTTGTCTGGTTCCCGTTCTCAAGGGAAATGCTTTCAGGTTCTCTCCATCTACAATGATGTTGGCTGTTGGCTTTGTATAGATGCCCTTTATTATGTTGAGGAATTTTCCTTCTATTACTATTTTGCTGAGAGTTTTTATCATGAATGGGTGTTGGACTTTGTCAAATGCCTTTTCTGCATCAATTGATAAGATCATGTGGTTTTTGTCTTTTGTTTTATTTATATGGTGGATTACATTAATGGTTTTTCTAATATTTAACCAGCCTTGCATACCTGGTATAAATCCCACTTGGTCGTGGTGGATTATTTTTTTGATATGTTGTTGAATTCTATTGGCTAGAATTTTGTTGAGGATTTTTGCATCTATGTTCATGAGGGATATACGTCTGTAATTTTCTTTTCTTGTGATGTCTTTACCTGGTTTTGGTATCAGGGAGATGGTGGCTTCATAGAATGAGTTAGGTAGTATTCCATCATTTTCTATGCTTTGAAATACCTTTAGTAGTAGTGGTATTAACTCTCCTCTGAAAGTTTGGTAGAACTCTGCAGTGAAGCTGTCTGGGCCAGGGCTTTTTTTTTTGTTGGGAGTTTTTTGATTACCTTTTCAATCTCTTTTTTTTGTTATGGGTCTATTTAGGTGTTCTACTTCTGATTGTGTTAGTTTAGGTAGGTAGTGTTTTTCTAGGAATTCATACATTTCTTCTAGGTTTGCAAATTTTTTAGAGTACAATTTTTTGTAATAATCTGATATGATTCTTTTAATTTCAGTTGGGTCTGTTGTGATATGGCCCATCTCGTTTCTTATTCAGGTTATTTGTTTCCTTTCCTGTATTTCTTTAGTCAGTCTGGCCAATGGTTTATCAATTTTGTTAATTTTTTCAAAGAACCAGCTTTTGGCTTTGTTAATTCTTTCAATTGTTTTTCTGTTCTCTAATTCATTTAGTTCAGCTCTAATTTTTATTATTTGTTTTCTTCTGGTGCCTGATGGATTCTTTTGTTGCTCTCTTTCTATTTGTTCAAGTTGTAGGGACAGTTCTGTGCGTTTGGCTCTTTCTTCTTTATGTATGTGTGCATTTATTGATATAAATTGACTTCTGAGCACTGCTTTTGCTGTGTCCCAGAGGTTTTGATAGGAAGTGTTTTCATTCTCGTTGCATTCTATGAATTTCTTTATTCCCTCCTTAATGTCTTCTATAACCCAGTCTTTTTTGAGCAGGGTATTGTTCAGTTTCCAAGTATTTGATTTCTTTTCCCTGATTTTTCTGTTATTGATTTCCACTTTTATGGCCTTGTGGTCTGAGAAGATGCTTTGTGGTATTTCAAAGTTTTGGATTCTGCAAAGGTTTGTTTTATGACCTAATATATGATCTATTCTAGAGAATGTTCCATGTGCGCTAGAGAAAAAAGTATACTTTGCTGCTGTTGGGTGGAGTGTTCTGTATAAGTCTATGAGGTCAAGTTGGTTGATTGTAGCAATTAGGTCTTCCATGTCTCTATTGAGCTTCTTACTGGAAGTCCTGTCCTTCTCTGAAAGTGGGGTGTTGAAGTCTCCTACTATAATTGTGGAGCTGTCTATTTCACTTTTCAGTTCTGTTAAAGTTTGTTTTATGTATCTTGCAGCCCTGTCATTGGGTGCATAAATATTTAATATGGTTGTAACTTCCTGGTCAATTGTCCCTTTAGTCATTGTGTAGTGTCCTTCTTTATCCTTTGTGGTGGATTTAACTTTAAAGTCTATTTTGTCAGAAATTAATATTGCTACTCCTGCTCTTTTTTGCTTGTTGTTTGCTTGATATATTTTTTTCCATCCTTTGAGTTTTAGTCTGTTTGTGTCTCTAAGTCTAAGATGTGTCTCTTGTAGGCAGCATACAGACGGATCGTGTTTCTTTATCCAGTTTGAGACTCTCTGTCTCTTTATTGGTGCATTTAGTCCATTTACATTCAGCGTAATTATAGATAAGTACGTGTTTAGTGCTGTCATTTTGATGCCTTTTTGTGTGTGTTGCTGACAATTTCATTTTTCCACTTACTTTTTTGTGCTGAGACGTTTTTCTTTGTAAATTATGTGTTCTTCATTTTCATAGTAGTTGAATTTATGTTTGTTGAGTCGTTATGTTTTTCTTGGTTTTTATTTTGAGTTATGGAATTGTTAGACCTCTTTGTGGTTACCTTAATATTTACCCATTTATCTAAGTAAAAACCTAACTCATATTGTCCTATATCGCCTTGTTTTCCTCTCCATATGGCAGTTCTATGCCTCCTGTATTTAGTCCCTCTTTTTGATTATTGTGATCTTTTACATAATGACTTCAATGATTCCCTGTTTTGAGCATTTTTTTTCTTTTTAAAATTAATCTTAATTTGTTTTTGTGATTTCCCTATTTGAGTTGATATCAGGATGTTCTGTTCTGTGAACTTGTGTTGTGTTGGTATCTGATATTATTGATTTTCTGACCAAAGAATGTCCTTTAGTATTTCTTGTAGCTTTGGTTTGGTTTCTGCAAATTCTTTAAGCTTGTGTTAAAAAAAAAAAAAAAAAAATTTTTTTTTTTTTTTTTTATGTTTATCTGTAAATGTTTTAATTTCACCTTCATATTTGAGAGAGTTTTTTGCTGGATATATGATCCTTGGCTGGTAGTTTTTCTCCTTCAGTGCTCTGGATATGTCATCCCATTGCCTTCTTGACTGCATGGTTTCTGTTGAGTAGTCTGAACTCATTCTTATTGATTCTCTTTGTAGGAGACCTTTCTTTTAACCCTGGCTGCTTTTAAAATTTTCTCTTTATCTTTGGTTTTGGCAAGTTTGATGATAATATGTCTTCGTGATTTTCTTTTTGGATCAATCTTATATGGCTTTCGATGAGCATCTTGAATAGATATCCTGTTGTCTTTCATGATGTCAGAGAAGTTTTCTGCCAACAGATCTTCAACTATTCTGTCTGTATTTTCTGTTATCCCTCCCTGTTCTGGAACTCCAATCACACGAAAGTTATTCTTCTTGATAGAGTCCCACATGATTCTTAGGGTTTCTTCATTTTTTAATATTCTTTTATCTGATTTTTCTTCAACTATACATTTTTTTTATATTGGTGTCAATTGCCTTATCCTCCATCTCTCCCACTCTGCATTCCAATTGCTCCATTCTGCTCCTCTGTCTAATTCTGTAATTTTACTGTTAATCTTTTGTATTTCTGAATGCTGTCTCTCTATGGATTCTTGCAGCTTATTAATTTTTCCACTATGTTCTTGAATGATCTTTTTGATTTCTTCAACTGCTTTATCAGTGTGTTCCTTGGCTTTTTTTGTAGATTGCCTTATTTCATTTCTGAGGTCATCTGTGATGTCTTGAAGCATTCTGTAAATTACATTTTTATATTCTGCATCTGGCAATTTCAGGATTATATCTTCATTTGGGAAAGATTTTGATTCTTTAATTTGGGGAGTTGTAGAAGCAGTCATGGTCTGCTTCTTTATGTGGTTTGATATCGACTGCTGTCTTCAAGCCTTCTATAAGATATTGTAATGATTTATTTTATATTTGCTCACTGAGTCTTATCTTCTTTCGTTTTCTTTCAATATACGTAGATGGGCTACTAGATTGTGCTGTCTTGATTGCTGTAGCCGTTGAATCACTTATGTCCTATTACCAGCTGGTTTGGGCTGTTACCAGATATATAAGCCTAAGAGTCTATTCACTATTCTTGAGTAGAATCTGATTTTGGGTCACCAAGCATGTGGTGTAGACTGTCACCTATTCACTTAGAGGAGTAGTGGTGATAGTTGAGTGCACCAGATTTTAGTAGCAGCAGGGGGTCACACTCTGGGGGGGGGGCAGGATGCTGACAGACATCCCCCAAGTGCCAGTGAGGTAGGCGTGTCTCTATTCCTAAAGCACTTTGGTGGGTGGGCTCTGCAGCTGTATCTTAGGCACCCAATGCATGTACCTCTACAGATTGGTAGGTGTCACTATTCTCAGACCCCTATGGCAGGAGGCTAGATGGTTTGGGTGGAGCTTCAGCCCTCATTTCCCCATTGTGGGTCAGTGAGGGCTCTGTTTAATAGGTAGAGATAGCAGACTTGGAAAACTTGTCTTTCAGTAATCTGCTAAAACAATTACATTCAGATCCCTATCAGAATTGCCTTTGCATTATAATAGCCACCTTGTTCCCTGTAGGGATGAAAGCCCAAGACTGTGGATCTCATATGCTTGGCTGGAGCTTGTTCTGTATTTTTAGTGCAATTTCGGGAAGTTAGGCAAGGATTTTTGGTCCCTGGGTTTTTTTTTTTTTTTTTTTTTTTTTTTATAATAACTTTTATTAAGCTTCAAGTGAACGTTTACAAATCCAATCAGTCTGTCACATATAAGTTTACATACATCTCACTCCCTACTCCCATTTACTCTCCCCGTCTTGAGTCAGCCCTTTCAGTCTCTCCTTTCTTGACAATTTTGCCGGCTTCCCTCTCTCTCTATCCTCCCATCCCCCCTCCAGACAAGAGTTGCCAACACAATCTCAAGTGTACACCTGATATAATTAGCTCACTCTTCATCAGCGTCTCTCTCCCACCCGCTGACCAGTCCCTTTCATGTCTGATGAGTTGTCTTCAGGGATGGTTCCTGTCCTGTGTCAACAGAAGGTCTGGAGAGCATGACCGCCGGGATTCCTCTAGTCTCAGTCAGACCATTAAGTTTGGTCTTCTTATGAGAATTTGGGGTCTGCATCCCACTGCTCTCCTGCTCCCTCAGGGGTCCTCTGCTGAGCTCCCTGTCAGGGCAGTCATCGATTGTGGCCGGGCACCAACTAGTTCTTCTGGTCTCAGGATGATGTAGGTCTCTGGTTCATGTAGCCCTTTCTGTCTCTTGGGCTCTTAGTTGTCATGTGGGCTTGGTGTTCTTCATTTTCCTTTGCTCCAGGTGGGTTGAGACCAATTGCTGCATCTTAGATGGCTGCTTGTTAGCATTTAAGACCCCAGACGCCACATTTCAAAGTGGGATGCAGAATGATTTCATAATAGAATTATTTTGCCAATTGACTTAGAAGTCCCCGCAAACCATGTTCCCCAGACCCCCGCGCTTGCTCCGCTGAGCTTTGAAGCATTCATTTTATCCCGGAAACTTCTTTGCTTTTGGTCCAGTCCAATTGAGCTGACCTTCCATGTATTGAGTGTTGTCTTTCCCTTCACCTAAAGCAGTTCTTATCTACTGATTAATCAATAAAAAAACCCTCTCCCACCCTCCCTCCCTCCCCCCCTCGTAACCACAAAAGTATGTGTTCTTCTCAGGTTTACTATTTCTCAAGATCTTATAATAGTGGTCTTATACAATATTTGTCCTTTTGCCTCTGACTCATTTCGCTCAGCATAATGCCTTCCAGGTTCCTCCATGTTATGAAATGTTTCAGAGATTCGTCACTGTTCTTTATCGATGCGTAGTATTCCATTGTGTGAATATACCACAATTTACCCATTCATCCGTTGATGGACACCTTGGTTGCTTCCAACTTTTTGCTATTGTAAACAGAGCTGCAATAAACATGGGTGTGCATATATCTGTTTGTATGAAGGCTCTTGTATCTCTAGGGTATATTCCGAGGAGTGGGATTTCTGGGTTGTATGGTAGTTCTATTTCTAACTGTTTAAGATAACGCCAGATAGATTTCCAAAGTGGTTGTACCATTTTACATTCCCACCAGCAGTGTATGAGAGTTCCAATCTCTCCGCAGCCTCTCCAACATTTATTATTTTGTGTTTTTTGGATTAATGCCAGCCTTGCTGGTGTGAGATGGAATCTCATCGTAGTTTTAATTTGCATTTCTCTAATGGCTAATGATCGAGAGCATTTTCTCATGTATCTGTTGGCTGCCTGAATATCTTCTTTAGAGAAATGTGTGTTCATATCCTTTGCCCACTTCTTGATTGGGTTGTTTGTCTTTCTGTGGTTGAGTTTTGACAGAATCATGTAGATTTTAGAGATCAGGCGCTGGTCGGAGATGTCATAGCTGAAAATTCTTTCCCAATCTGTAGGTGGTCTTTTTACTCTTTTGGTGAAGTCTTTAGATGAGCATAGGTGTTTGATTTTTAGGAGCTCCCAGTTATCGGGTTTCTCTTCATCATTTTTGGTAATGTTTTGTATTCTGTTTATACCTTGTATTAGGGCTCCTAGGGTTGTCCCAATTTTTTCTTCCATGATCTTTATCGTTTTAGTCTTTATGTTTAGGTCTTTGATCCACTTGGAGTTAGTTTTTGTGCATGGTGTGAGGTATGGGTCCTGTTTCATTTTTTTGCAAATGGATATCCAGTTATGCCAGCACCATTTGTTAAAAAGGCTGTCTTTTCCCCAGTTAATTGACACTGGTCCTTTGTCAAATATCAGCTGCTCATACGTGGATGGATCTATGTCTGGGTTCTCAATTCTGTTCCATTGGTCTATGTGTCTGTTGTTGTACCAATACCAGGCTGTTTTGACTACTGTGGCTGTATAATAGGTTCTGAAGTCAGGTAAGGTGAGGCCTCCCACTTTCTTCTTCTTTTTCAGTAGTGCTTTGCTTATCCGGGGCTTCTTTCCCTTCCATATGAAATTGGTGATTTGTTTCTCTATCCCCTTAAAATATGACATTGGAATTTGGATCGGAAGTGCGTTAAATGTATAGATGGCTTTTGGTAGAATAGACATTTTTACTATGTTAAGTCTTCCTATCCATGAGCAAGGTATGTTTTTCCACTTAAGTATGTCCTTTTGAATTTCTTGTAGTAGAGCTTTGTAGTTTTCTTTGTATAGGTCTTTTACATCCTTGGTAAGATTTATTCCTAAGTATCTTATCTTCTTGGGGGCTACCGTGAATGGTATTGATTTGGTTATTTCCTCTTCGGTGTTCTTTTTGTTGATGTAGAGGAATCCAAGTGATTTTTGTATGTTTATTTTATAACCTGAGACTCTGCCAAACTCTTCTATTAGTTTCAGTAGTTTTCTGGAGGATTCCTTAGGGTTTTCTGTGTATATAATCATGTCATCTGCAAATAGTGATAACTTTACTTCTTCCTTGCCAATCCGGATACCTTTTATTTCTTTGTCTAGCCTGATTGCCCTGGCTAAGACTTCCAACACGATGTTGAATAAGAGCGGTGATAAAGGGCATCCTTGTCTGGTTCCCGTTCTCAAGGGAAATGCTTTCAGGTTCTCTCCATTTAGAGTGATATTGGCTGTTGGCTTTGCATAGATGCCCTTTATTATGTTGAGGAATTTTCCTTCAATTCCTATTTTGGTAAGAGTTTTTATCATAAATGGGTGTTGGACTTTGTCAAATGCCTTTTCTGCATCAATTGATAAGATCATGTG
The DNA here is from genome assembly GCF_024166365.1 of Elephas maximus indicus. NCBI lineage: Eukaryota > Metazoa > Chordata > Mammalia > Proboscidea > Elephantidae > Elephas > Elephas maximus. The sequence goes on from NC_064823.1 coordinate 18,559,529, forward strand.
GTTTTTGTCTTTTGTTTTATTTATGTGATGGATTACATTAATGGTTTTTCTGATATTAAACCAGCCTTGCATACCTGGTATAAATCCCACTTGATCAGGGTGAATTATTTTTTTGATGTGTTGTTGGATTCTATTGGCTAGAATTTTGTTGAGGATTTTTGCATCAATGTTCATGAGGGATATAGGTCTATAATTTTCTTTTTTTGTAATGTCTTTACCTGGTTTTGGTATCAGGGAGATGGTGGCTTCATAGAATGAGTTGGGTAGTATTCCGTCATTTTCTATGCTTTGGAATACCTTTAGTAGTAGTGGTGTTAACTCTTCTCTGAAAATTTGGTAGAACTCTGCAGTGAAGCCGTCCGGGCCAGGACTTTTTTTTGTTGGGAGTTTTTTGATTACCGTTTCAATCTCTTTTTTTGTTATGGGTCTATTTAGTTGTTCTGCTTCTGAATGTGTTAGTTTAGGTAGGTAGTGTTTTTCAAGGAATTCATCCATTTCTTCTAGGTTTTCAAATTTGTTAGAGTACAATTTTTCATAATAATCTGAAATGATTCTTTTAATTTCATTTGGTTCTGTTGTGATGTGGTCCTTCTCATTTCTTATTCGGGTTATTTGTTTCCTTTCCTGTATTTCTTTAGTCAGTCTAGCCAATGGTTTATCAATTTTGTTAATTTTTTCAAAGAACCAGCTTTTGGCTTTGTTAATTCTTTCAATTGTTTTTCTGTTCTCTAATTCATTTAGTTCAGCTCTAATTTTTATTATTTGTTTTCTTCTGGTGCCTGATGGATTCTTTTGTTGCTCACTTTCTATTTGTTCAAGTTGTAGGGACAGTTCTCTGATTTTGGCTCTTTCTTCTTTTTGTATGTGTGCATTTATTGATATAAATTGACCTCTGAGCACTGCTTTTGCTGTGTCCCAGAGGTTTTGATAGGAAGTATTTTCATTCTCGTTGCTTTCTATGAATTTCCTTATTCCCTCCTTGATGTCTTCTATAACCCAGTCTTTTTTCAGGAGGGTATTGTTCATTTTCCAAGTATTTGATTTCTTTTCCCTCGTTCTTCTGTTATTGATCTCTAGTTTTATTGCCTTGTGGTCTGAGAAGATGCTTTGTAATATTTCGATGTTTTGGACTCTGCAAAGGTTTGTTTTATGACCTAATATGTGGTCTATTCTAGAGAATGTTCCATGTGCGCTAGAAAAAAAAGTATATTTTGCAGCAGTTGGGTGGAGAGTTCTGTATAAGTCAATGAGGTCAAGTTGGTTGATTGTTGTAATTAGATCTTCCGTGTCTCTGTTGAGCTTCTTACTGGATGTCCTGTCCTTCTCCGAAAGGGGTGTGTTGAAGTCTCCTACTATAATTGTGGAGGTATCTATCTCGCTTTTCAGTTCTGTTAAAATTTGATTTATATATCTTGCAGCCCTGTCATTGGGTGCGTAAATATTTAATATGGTTATGTCTTCCTGATCAATTGTCCCTTTTATCATTATATAGTGTCCTTCTTTATCCTTTGTGGTGGATTTAAGTCTAAAGTCTATTTTGTCAGAAATTAATATTGCTACTCCTCTTCTTTTTTGCTTATTGTTTGCTTGATATACTTTTTTCCATCCTTTGAGTTTTAGTTTGTTTGTGTCTCTAAGTCTAAGGTGTGTCTCTTGTAGGCAGCATATAGATGGATCGTGTTTCTTTATCCAGTCTGTGACTCTCTGTCTCTTTATTGGTGCATTTAGTCCATTTACATTCAGGGTAATTATAGATAAATAAGTTTTTAGTGCTGTCATTTTGATGCCTTTTTATGTGTGTTGTTGACAATTTCATTTTTCCACATACTTTTTTGTGCTGAGGCGTTTTTCTTAGTAAATTGTGAGATCCTCACTTTCATAGTGTTTGACTTTATGTTAGTTGAGTCGTTACGTTTTTCTTGGTTTTTGTCTTGAGTTATAGAGTTGTTATACCTTTTTGTGGTTACCTCATTATATACCCCTATTTTTCTAAGTAAAAACCTAACTTGTATTGTTCTATATCGCCTTGTATCACTCTCCATATGGCAGTTCAATGCCTCCTGTATTTAGTCCCTCTTTTTGATTATTGTGATCTTTTACCTATTGACTTCCATGATTCCCTGTTATGTGTATTTTTTTTTTTAATTAATCTTAATTTGTTTGTTTTTGTGATTTCCCTATTTGAGTTGATATCAGGACGTTCTGTTTTGTGACCTTGTGTTGTGCTGATATCTGATATTATTGGTTCTCTGACCAAACAATATCCTTTAGTATTTCTTGTAGCTTTGGTTTGGTTTTTGCAAATTCTCTAAACTTGTGTTTGTCTGTAAATATCTTAATTTCGCCTTCATATTTCAGAGAGAGTTTTGCTGGATATATGATCCTTGGTTGGCAGTTTTTCTCCTTCAGTGTTCTGTATATGTCGTCCCATTCCCTTCTTGCCTGCATGGTTTCTGCTGAGTAGTCAGAACATATTCTTATTGATTCTCCCTTGAAGGAAACCTTTCTTTTCTCCCTGGCTGCTTTTAAAATTTTCTGTTTATCTTTGGTTTTGGTGAGTTTGATGATAATATGTCTTGGTGTTTTTCTTTTTGGATCAATCTTAAATGGGGTTCGATGAGCATCTTGGATAGATATCCTTTCGTCTTTCATGATGTCAGGGAAGTTTTCTGTCAGAAGTTCTTCAACTATTTTCTCTGTGTTTTCTGTCCCCCCTCCCTGTTCTGGGACTCCAATCACCCGCAGGTTATCCTTCTTGATAGAGTCCCACATAATTCTTAGGGTTTCTTCATTTTTTTAAATTCTTTCATCTGATTTTTTTTCAGCTATGTTGGTGTTGATTCCCTGGTCCTCCAGATGTCCCAGTCTGCATTCTAATTGCTCGAGTCTGCTCCTCTGACTTCCTAGTGTGTTGTCTAATTCTGTTATTTTATTGTTAATCTTTTGGATTTCTACATGTTGTCTCTCTATGGATTCTTGCAACTTATTAATTTTTCCAGTATGTTCTTGAATAATCTTTTTGAGTTCTTCAACAGTTTTATCAGTGTGTTCCTTGGCTTTTTCTGCAGATATCCTAATTTCATTTGTGATATCATTAAGCATTCTGTAAATTAGTTTTTTATATTCTGTATCTGATAATTCCAAAATTGTATCTTCATTTGGGAAAGATTTTGATTCTTTTGTTTGGGGAGTTGGAGAAGCTGTCACAGTCTGCTTCTTTAAGTGGTTTGATATGGATTGTTGTCTCTGAGCCATCACTGGGAAACTAGTTTTTCCAGAAAATCCGCTAAAAAAAAAACTGCAGTCAGATCCCTATCAGAGTTCTCCCTCTGGCTCAGGCTATTCAGATGTTAATGAAGCCGCCTGCGTGCAGTCCAAATCCCTGTGGGACGGTTCCCCGGCTCGGATGCTGCTCTTTCTGCTCCAAGATCAGTCACTGCCTCCCGGGGACTTCTCCTAACGGCTGCGTCCCACGCCGCCCGTGGAACCGGCTAGTCCCCCTCCCGGGGTTAGTTCAGGGGGGTGGAGCAGGTCTCTGTGCTTGTGCCGTACCTGACTGGTATGCTGGCTCCAGGCTCTGGAAACAATCGCTGCTTCCCCGTATTAGTTCGTTCTCCGTCTCTAAATCTGTGTTTGTTGTTCAGGGTTCGTAGATTGTTATGTATGTGATCGATTCACTTGTTTTTCCGTGTCTTTGTTGTAAGAGGGATCCGAGGTAGCGTCTGCCTAGTCCGCCATCTTGGCTCCGCCGAGATTGTGGTCCCTGGGTTTTTGGTAGCTGCTTCTCTCAGGCCAGGAGAATGGGTTAGGAAAAGACAAAACAAACAAACAAACAAAAAAAACTGCAGAGTACTTCACTCTCTGGCCCAGGAAATTCCAATGTTAATGAAGGCACCTGGGAAGGAAGGGGAGGGATCTGATAGGTAGGAGAGCATAAGCACCCAGGAATATAGACAAAGTTACTTATCTTGCTTGGTGATGACTGTTTTATCTGAGATTCCTGAGGGGCATGTAGCCTGTGTTCGCTGGCTGGGTCCAGATTGCCCCTGAGGGTCAGGCCCGAGTCCTGTGCTTGTGCTGTCTCAGAAGCCGTGGTCAGCCCCTCAGCTCCCCATCCAAAGCCCAGTGCCAAGTTTCCCCAGATGGGATGCCATTCTCCAGGCTCCAAAACCAGTCACTGCGTCCCAGTGGCTTCTCCTCCTGTCAGCTGCGTTGCTGCGCTGCCTGCATGCACTGGTTGGGCTTCCCCTGAGGTCACTTCAGGGGGCTAGGGCTGGGTCCCGTGTTTGTGCCATCTCAGGATGCCGTGCTCAGCGCCTCTACGCCCAGTCCAAAGCCCAGCGCCCAGGTTTTCTGACTGGGATGCTGGCTCCAGACTCCGAAAACAGTTGCTGCTCCCCTCTGGTTGCTCGTTCTCTCCTTAGCCACGTTAGTGTGCAGCCTGCTTGTGCTGGCTGAGTCTCTGTCACTCAGGTCAAGTCTTTAGATCTGTGTTTGATGGTCAGGGTTCGTAGATTGTCTTGTATGTGATCGATTCACTTGTTTCTCTGAGTCTTTGGTGCAAGAGGGATCCGAGGTAGCTTCTACCTAGTCAGCTGTCTTGTCCCCGCCTCCCTGACTCCAAGTCGCAAACTGACTTTTTAATAGTTATTTTTCATCATTTCCCAGTGACAGATCTCAAGACCAATGAGATTTCTCATCAGTGCATTTGGTCTAATATCTGACGTCTAAGCAAATTTTTTTTTTTTAAGCAAATCTTCAGTACCGTCTACAGTAATCTTCTGGGACATGTTTTCCCCTAATACTGAAATACTTCTAATAGTGGTGGCTTTCCTGTCTTGAGATTCCAGGGTGTTAATATGGCTCCCTATCAAAAATTTATATTTCTGTTCTTGTCTGCATTTGAGATAGACCCTATTTTATAAAACGTAGTTATAGTAAGCAATTTTAGAATTATAGAATTTTTAATTTGGAGTAACTTTGGAGATACTTTTCTTATAGTTAAGGAAATTTAATCCCAGGTAGATCTTTCTCAAGGTCACAGTGTAAATGCTTTGTACAAATAGTATAATTTCTTCCTGATGCTTTTAATCCTTCTTGGAGATTTTGTTTTAACACTTGAAGTTATACGTGATTTGGATGTGACAAAGATAAGAATAGTTTGAAAACAAATACGATGATCAAATCTTTCAGCTCCATGTTTTGTGGGACCCAATCCCTAAGACGTCATTGTTAGTTGCCGTTGATTCCAACTCATGGCTACCCCATCTGTGCAGAATAGAACTGCTCCATAGGGTTTTCAAGTTAGTCATGTAGAAATACAGTCCAGAGTTAGTGGACTAGGTCTTTCAACTGGGTTCCTAACCAGTCTCAGAATTTCCTAGTCCTATATTACCTCCCATATATATGTTTTCAACCAAGACATTTTTCCGTTTGAAAAATAATTGCACACCTATGATAGAAAATGTTTTGTTCACCGTACTAGAAAGATAAACTAAGATATATAATGGATATCAGTGTCCAGCTATATTTCACTTTGCAGAAGAAAGGGACAATATTATTTCATAAAATTCTATAATAGTACAGAATGGAACTTTGGGCAACAAAATATATTGAATAAAATTAAGGTTGAACTTGATGGTAGTAACAAACTTTTCAACCAGGTTAACTGAAGAAAATGAAAATATTTTAATACTGTTCACTCCACTCTTCCATAAGGGATAGAGAACTTGTTTCTCTGCTTGTATTTCTATACAGGGACTTACGTTCCATATCCAAGGACAGAGCAGTGTTGGTGCAAGCCTTCCAACCTCTACTCTCTTCACTGTTTTTCTGGGGACAGTCTAGTGTCAATAGCCCCTCCACTGGGTGTGGTTAACATGTTTGTAAGGCACAAGTTTTACTTCTCTTGCTTTCTCTTCAGGTGGCAAACAAATTGTTCCAAGGTCAGTGTTTTGGAGAATGTGGCAGGAAACATAAGCATAGTAGAAGTCATATATTGGGTGAGTCATAATCTGTTATACTATTTCTCACTCTGTCTAGTTCACAAATTGGGTAAAACCCCTATAGCAAGGTCTGATTAATTATACCCACAAACTTCTAACATCTCACATTATCTATTTATGTGCTAAATATCATACTTTTCTTGGAAATTCTGTAAGTGTGTACTTGCTATTTAGTGGCTGGGCCAGTGGGCTGACAGACATATTACCCTTTGCAAGTCCTGGAGGAAAGGATGGATGAAGCCATATGGAGCAACCAGGGTTGTCTGCAGAATTCTGCGATACTTATTTGCCAAGTGAAGAACAGAACTTTGGAGTGGATTTCAGAGAAAACCATTGCCCAAATAAACACCTTCTTAATTAAAATAATAGATCCATCAAACACATTCTTTACGTTGATGTTGACTTTCTTGACTTCTGAGTGAAATGTAAAAAATCATAATGTGAGGAAGTTGAAACAAACTTCAGAAAGGAGTGGTAGAGGCATGAGTAGAGGGCAATGTTCTTGGTAACGTTCATGGCAACATCCGCAACCAAAAGTAAAATAAGGAAAGTAATTTAAAATAAATAGAAATATTTTTTACTATTATTTTCACATACTACACATAATTTCAAACCATTTCAACTTGAAAATATACTACTCAAGTTTGGCTTGAGAGCGGTTGATTTTGCCAAGAATGTGCTTCATAGCTCTAGTGGTATCGAGTTATGAGTGCAAAAAAAAAAAAAAAAAAAAAGGCTATTGAAGATTTTCTTGAGTTACAAAATTATCTTTACCCTTTTTGCATTCTTATTACTTGAAAATGGTTAATTATAAGACCTAAGCTATGCTGGTTTGTGGTAGCATCAGGACATGAACACAGTTTGCCTAAGAAAGAGTAAATTCTTAATTTATTCATGATTCTCTACCTCAAAATATAAAGAACACTCCTATGCAGTGTGTAGGCTTTGAGTTTGGGAACTTCAAAGAGGGTTTTGAGTTTACTGGCTTTGTGTCTATGACCATTGAATTCAAGGACTGTTCTTTGGAGGTGCTGATTGGGCAGTCATACCTGGGGAAAGACTACCTGCCACCTGGAAAAATTCTTGGAACTTTAATAAATTACTATGCCTATAGTGGAGCTCTGTTCCCTTTTTCTATCCTGGAAGCAATCAGTTATAACTCTTGCTCCAAAATATACAATGATACACCACGGACGATGTAGCGTAGCAAATTATTGTTAAAAGGTCTGGTAATGTAGACCCCCCAAAAAACCAAACCCCGTGCGGTTGAGTCGATTCCTATTCATTGCAACCCTATAAAGTAGCACTTAATTAAGAGTATATATGCAACCAAACTCCCTAGGAAACACACAATCCTTAATTTATGTATGATAGTACTTATTATTTTTTTTTTCTGAATGAAATAAGCATTAGGAAAGGATTTACCTTATACGGGGAATCAAAACTGCAAACAATAACACCATATATTACAATCTTGGAAGAATTTTCATATTACCGATGTTATTGGCTAGTAAGTAATGTAATGAATAGTTTAAATGGCATATTGGTAGGCATAAGGCATCCAAAAAGAAAAAGGACCTGGGTAAAAGATACTTATGGCCAGCAAATGATGAAGAAATAAGAAACTAACCAGGGTTCTTTTCTGTTTTGGATAATAGAAAAAATGAGATGAATGTAGATTTAAGAAATAATATTATAATAGTGATTAGTTACGCTTTATGGGTGGTTTCGGTTGCTTAGACATCAATCAACTGTTTCTCTAAGTTAGACAAATGAAATTAGTTCTGGATATCCTTTGTATAACACATATTTGCTTGTGTTATTTTTAAATTTCATAAAATGAAATTTTAGATGATTTAGTAAAATAAATTGTATGAATGAATGTTGTGAAGTCTTTTTGCATTCCTTGGAAGAAAACTGAATTTTGAAGATAGGGTGTAGAAACTGTAATCTGAATATTAATTTAGCTATAATTGAAAAATTATCAGACTCATGATTGATGCATAGTCTTACTCTAGTGCATTTTTGGGAGAAAGTTTGAAACAAATGTTTATTTGGTTTTGAGTTATATGGGTGTAGAAAGAATACACATTCTCTATTTTAAAGCTATTACATATTTTTTCTTTTCCTGTTTGTACACAGTATCAAAGAACTCAATTTTAGAATTTAGAGGTTTCTGGGAGCTTGATCCTTGTCAAGGGAAACTTTTTCTACATAATCACCAAGAGAGCAAAACAGTAAAAATTGATCTTATTTTTATAAAATACATAATTTCACATGGCTAGATTTTAATTATTTTGGGGTTTCAAAAAACACAGATTTATTTGATATTTATTTGTGGTTTTGTTATCACTATTTTCCACAGGAAAATCTAGGAAAATTGGAAATCATCAAAAATGAAATGGAACACATAAACATCGATATCCTAGGCATTAGTGAGCTGAAATGGACTGATATTGGCCATTTTGAATCAGATAATCATACAGTCTACTACGCTGGGAATGACAACTCGAAGAGGAATGGTGTTGCATTCATCGTCAAAAAGAACATCTCAATATCTATCCTGAAGTACAATGCTGTCAGTGATAGAATAATATCCATACACCTACAAGGAAGACCAGTTAATACGACTATTATTCAAATTTACACACCAACAACTAGGGCCAAAGATGAAGAAATAGAAGATTTTTATCAGCTGCTGCAGTCTGAAATTGATTGAACATGCAATCAAGATGCATCGATAATTACTGGTGATTAGAATGCAAAAGTTGGAAACAAAGAAGAAGGATCAGTAGTTGGAAAATATGGCCTTGGTGATAGAAACAATGCCGGAGATTGAATGATAGAATTTTGCAAGACCAACGACTTCTTCATTGCAAATACCTTCTTTCACCAACATAAACGGTGACTATACACATGGACCTCACCAGATGGAACGCGCAGATATCAAATTGACTAGATCTGTGGAAAGAGACGATGGAAAAGCTCAATATCATCAGTCAGAACAAGGCCAGGGGCCAACTGTGGAACAGACCATCAATTGCTCATATGCAAGTTCAAGCTGCAACTGAAGAAAATCAGAGCAAGTCCATGAGAGCCAAAATATGACCTTGAGTATATCCCACCTGAATTTAGAGACCATCTCAAGAATAGATTTGACTCACTGAACACTAGTGACCGAAGACCAGACCAGTTGTGGAATGACATCAAGGACATCATACATGAAGAAAGCAAGAGGTCACTGAAAAGATAGGAGAGAAAGAAAAGACCAAGATGGATGTCAGAGGAGACTCTGAAACTTGCTCTTGAGCGTCAAGCAGCTAAAGCAAAAGGAAGAACTGATGAGGTAAAAGAACTGAATAGAAGATTTCAAAGGGCCTCTCAAGAAGACAAAGTAAAGTATTATAATGACATATGCAAAGAGCTGGAGATGGAAAACCAAAAGGGAAGAACACGCTCGGCATTTCTCAAGCTGAAAGAACTGAAGAAAAAATTCAAGCCTCGAGTTGCAATAGTGAAGGATTCCATGGGGGAAAATATTAAACGACACAGGAAGCATCAAAAGCAGATGGAAGGAATACACAGAGTCATTATACCAAAAAGAATTAGTCGATATTCAACCATTTCAAGAGGTGGCATATGATCAGGAACCGATGGTGCTGAAGGAAGAAGCCCAAGCTGCTCTGAAGGCATTGGTGAAAAACAAGGCTCCAGAAATTGATGGAATATCAATTGAGATGTTTCAACAAACATGCAGTGCTGAAGGTGCTCACTCATCTATGCCAAAAAATATGGAAAACAGCTTCCTGGCCAACTGATTGGAAGAGATCCATATTTATACCTATTTCGAAGAAAGGTGATCCAACCGAAAGTGGAAATTATAGAACAATATCATCAATATCACACACAAGCAGAATTTTGCTGAAGATCATTCCAAAACAGCTGCAGCAGTATATCGACAGGGAACTGCCAGAAATTCAGGCTGGTTTCAGAAGAGGACGTGGAGCCAGAGATATCATTGCTGATGTCAAATGGATCCTGGCTGAAAGCAGAGAATGCCACAAGGATGTTTACCTGTGTTTTATTGATTATGCAAAGGCATTCGACTGTGTGAGTCATAACAAACTATGGTTAACACTGTGAAGAATGGGAATTCCAGAACACTTAATTGTGCTCATGAGGAGGCTTTACATAGATCAAGAGGCTGTTGTTCAGAAAGAAAAAGGGGATACTGATTGGTTTAAGGTCAGGAAAGGCATTTGTCAGGGTTGTGTTCTTTCACCATACCTATTTAATCTGTATGCTGAACAGATAATACGAGAAGGTAGACTATATGAAGAAGAACGGGGCATCAGGATTGGAGGAAGACTCATTAACAACCTGTGTTATGCAGATGACACAACGTTGCTTGCTGAAAGTGAAGAGAACTTGAAGCACTTACTAATGAAGATCAAAGACCACAGCCTTCAGTATGGATTACACCTCAACATAAAGAAAACAAAAATCCTCACAACTAGACCAATGAGCAACATCATGATAAACAGAAAAAGACTGAAGTTGTCAAGGATTTCATTTTACTTGGATCCACAATCAACAGCCATGGAAGCAGCAGTCAAGAAAGCAAAAGACGCATTGCATTGGGCAAATCTGCTGCAAAGCACCTTTTCAAAGTGTTGAAGAGCAAAGGTGTCACCCTGAAGACTAAGGTGCGCCTGACCCAAGCCATGGTATTTTCAATCACATCATATGCATGTGAAAGCTGGACAATGAATAAGGAAGACCGAAGAAGAGTTGATGCCTTTGAATTGTGGTGTTGGCGAAGAATATTGAATATACCATGGACTGCCAAAAGAACGAACAAATCTGTCTTGGAAGAAGTGCAGCCAGAATGCTATTTAGAGGCAAGGATGGTGAGACTGCGTCTTACATACTTTGGACATGTTGTCAGGAGGGATCAGTCTCTGGAGAAGGACATCATGCTTGGCAGAGTACGGGGTCAGCGGAAAAGAGGAAGACCCTCGACGAGGTGGATTGACATAGTGGCTGCAACAATGGACTCAAGCATAACAACGATTGTAAGGATGGCGTAGGACCAGGCAGTGTTTCGTTCTGTTGTGCATAGGGTCGCTATGAGTCGGAACTGACTCGACGGCACCTAACAACAACAGCATTTTCCACAGGAGTGGATAACTCTTCATGTTTTTTTTTTTTTTTGAGGGAGATTGTTTTTCTCCTCATTTATTTTTGGTTAAGGAAATACTTGCTGTATAAATTAGGTGGAATAAATGCTACCATTACTGTAGAAAAGTTATATATGTTATCATGCCAAAGCCATGGAACAATCAAGTTAAGGGTTTCCTGAGTAGAACACACTTTGAAAAAAATCTTTGTAATTCAAATGGCTTTTGTAACATAATTTTCAAACTTAACCTAAAATGCAGGACATTCTCTAGAACTGGTTTTAAAAAGTACTCATTAGCAGAGTGGATCTCATCATTAAGAATGATTTTTTTTTTTTATTACCTCATCAATTGAGTAATTATATAACTAACTTATCTTCATTCACTCAGCAGTGTATGGGGGTATCAACTATATGGTTAGTAGTGTGCTAAAAGGTACATATATAGTGGTAAAAACAAACAAAAATACCCAAAACAGACATATTCCTTATGCTTTTGAGCTTTAGAGTTGAGAGAGCTTCAGATAAAAATATTCTCTACACTGTCATGCTCCCTCTCCAAATTCTCTTTTTTTTTTTTTTTTTTATGATCCAGATTTGCTTAACATAGTGATTTGAAATAGTTAAAAAGAGGAGTGACTTTGGAACCAGAAGTTCTGGATTTGAAGACTAAAAAACAAACAAACAAAACCCAAACCCACTGCTGTTGAGTCAATTCTGACTCATATCGACGCTATAGGACACAGTAGAACTGCCCCATAGAGTTTCCAAGGAGCCCCTGGTGATTTGAACTGCCGACCTTTTGGTTAGCAGCTGTAGCACTTAACCACTACACCACAGGGGTTTCAGACTAGCTCTAACATTTACTATCTTTTTCTTTAAATTGAACTTTAGATGAAGGTTTACAGATCAAACTAGTTTCTCATCAGTTAGTACACACACTGTTGTATGACATTGTTTTACAACCCCATGACGTGTCAACATTCTCCCTTCTCAGCCTTGGTTCCCTATTACCAGCGTTCTTGTTCCCTCCTACTTTCCAGTCCCCGCCCCTGGGCTGGTATGCCACTTTAGTCTTGTTTTTTTCCATGGGCCTGTTCAATCTTTGGCTGAAGGGTGAACCTCAGGAATGGCATCATTACTGACTGAAAGGGGGTCTGGGGGCCATACTCTCAGGGTTTCTCTAGTCTCTGTTAGGCCAGGAAATCTGGTCTTTCTTTTTGAGTTGGAATTTTGTTGTACATTTTTCTCCAGCTCTGTCTGGGACCCTCTATTGTGATCCCTGTCAGAGCAGTCAGTGGTGGTAGCTGGGCACCATCTAGTTGTACTGGACTCAGTCTGGTGGAGGCTGTGGTAGATGTGGTCCATTAGTCCTTTGGACTAATCTTTCCCTTGTGTCTTTAGTTTTCTTCATTCTTCTTTGCTCCCGAATGGGTGAGACCAGTGGAGTGTCCTAGATGGTCACTCACAGGCTTTTAAGACCCCAGATGCTACTCACCAAAGTAGAATATAGAATATTTTCTTTATAAACTCTGTTATGCCAATTGAGCTAGATGTTCCCTGAGACCGTGGTCCCCACAGACCTCAGCCCAGCAATTCGGTCCCTCAGAAAGTTTCGGTGTGTCCATGAAGCTACCGTGGCCCTGCCTTGTACAGGCTGTGCTGGCTTCCCCAGTATGGTGTACTGTCTTACCCTTCACCAAAGTTACTACTTATCTATTGCCTATTATTTTTCCATCTCCACCCCTCCACCCTTGTAACCATCAAAGATTGTATCTTTTTGTATGTACACCTTTTATTTTTATTTGTTGTATGTACGTAAGCTTTTTCATGAGTTTTTACAGTAGTGTTCTCATACAGTATTTGTCCTTTTGTGATTGACTTATTTCACTCAGCATAATGTCCTCCAGATGAATCCATGTTATGTGATGTTTCATAGATTCATCATTGTTCTTTAGCGTTGCATAATACTCCATTGTATGTATGTACTACAGTTTGTTTATCCATTCATCTGTTGATGGCCATCTAGGTTATTTCCATCCTTTTGCTATTGTGAACAATGCTGCAATGAACATGGGTGTACATATATCTATTTGTGTAATGACTCATTTCTCTAGGATATATTACTAGGATTGGGATTACTGGATCATATGGTATTTTTGTTTCTAGCTTTCTAAGGAAGCACTATATCATTTTCCAAAATGGTTGCATCATTTTGCATTCCCACCAGCAGTGTGTAAGAGTTTCAATCCCCCTGCAGCCTCTCCAACATTTGTTATTTTCTGTTTTATTGATTTGTGCTAGTAATGCCAGGGTGAGATGGTATCTTATTGTGGTTCTGATTTGCATTTCTCTGATTTTTTTTTTGATGGCTAGCGATCCTGAGCATTTCCTCATGTGTCTGTTGGCCACTTGAATGTCTTCTTTGGTGAAGTGCCTGTTCATATTCTTTGCCCATGTTTTAATTGGATTATTTGTCTTTTTGTTGTAGAGGCGTTGGATTTTCTTGTAGATTTTAGAGATCAGACGTTTGTCTGATTTGTAATAGCCAAATTTTTTTCCCCAGTGTGTGTAGGTTCTCTTTCTACTCTTTTGGTGAGGTCTTTTGATGAACGTGTTTGATTTTTAGAAGACCTAGTTATCTAAGCTTATCCTCTGGAGCTTGCGTGTTGTTGGTTGTGATTCTTATCCTGTTAATGCTGTGTATTAGGGCCTCTAGCATTGATCCTATTTTTTTTCTATGAACTTCATGGTTTTTGGCTTTATATTTAGGTCTTCGGTCCATTTTGAGTTAGTTTTTGTATGTGGTGTGAGGCATGAGTCCCATTTAATTTTTTTTCAGATGGACATCCAGTTTTGCCAGCACCATTTGTTAAAAAGACTCTCTTTTCCCCATTTGATGGACTTTGGACCCTCGTTGAAGATCAGGTGACCATAGGTGGATGATTTACATCTGGGTTCTCAATTCTGTTCCATTGGTCAATGTATTTGTCATTGTACCAGTACCAGGCTGTTTTGACTACCGTAGCTGTATGGTAGGTTCTGAGGTCAGGTAGTGCAAGTCCTCCTACTTTGTTCTTTTTCTTCAGTAGTGCTTTACTTATCTGGGGCTTCTTCTCTTTCTATATAAAGTTAATGATAAATTTTTCCATCTCTTTAAAGAATGTTGTTGGTATTTGGATTGGTATTGCGTTATATTTGTAAATCGCTTTGGCTAGAACTGTCATTTTCACAATGTTGAGTCTACCTATCCATGAGCATGGTATGTTTTCCATCTGTGTAGATCTCTTTTGGTTTCTCACAGTAGTGCTTTGTAGTTTTCTTTGTATAGGTGTTTTATATCCATGGTTAGATTTATTCCCAAGTATTTTTTTTTGTAGGGGCTATTATATGTTATTATTATAAGTGATATTGTTTTCCGGGTTTCCTTTTTGTCATTCTCTTTATTGGTATATAGGAATCTAAATGATTTTGGCATGTTTATCTTGTATCCTGCTACTCTGCTGAATCTTTCTATTAGTTCCAGTAGTTTTCTCATGGAGTCATTTGGATTTTCTAAGTATAGTATCATATCATCTGCAAATACAGAGAGTTTAACTTCATTACCAATCTGGGTGCCCTTTATTTATGTTTTTTGCCTTTTTGCTCTAGCTAAGACTTCCAACACAATGTTAAATAGGAGTGGTGATAAAGGGCATCCTTGTCTTGTTCCTATTCTCAAGGAGAATGTTTTCAGTCTTACTCCTTTGAGAACAATGTTGACCATTGGTTTTGCATAGATGCCCTTAATTATGTTGAGAAAATTTCCTTCTATACCTATTTTATTAAGAGTGTTTATCAGGAATTAATGTTGGACTTTGTCGAATGCCTTTTCTGCATCTATTGAGATGATTCATGTGATTCTTTTCTTTCCTTTTATTTATGTGGTGGATTATGTTGATTGATTTTCTAATGTTGAACCATCCTTGCATACCTGGTATGAATCCTACTTGGTCATGGTGTATTTTTTTTTTTTTTTTGATATGATGCTGAATTCTATTGGCTAGATTTTTGTTGAGAATTTTGTATCTATATTCATGAGAGATGTTGGTCTGTAATTTTCTTTTTTCGTGGCGTCTTTGCCTGGTTTTGATATCAAGGTTATGCTGGCTTTATGGAATGAATTTGGAAGTATTGCTTCCTTTTCTATGTTCTGAAACAGTTTCAGTAATACTGATGTAAGCTCTTCTCTGAACGTTTTGGGGAATGCTCCAGTGAAGCCACCTGGGCCAGGGTTTTTTTTGGTTAAGAGTTTTTTCTTTTTTTTTATTACCTTTTCAATCTCTTCTCTTGTTATGGGCCTGTTCAGATTTTCAATGTCATTTTTGTGTTAGTTTGTGTAAGTAGTGTGTCTCTAGAAATTTGTCCATTTCCTTCAGGTTTTCAAATTTGTTGGAGTATAGTTTTTCATAATACTCTGTATGATCCTTGTTTCAGTTAGGTCTGTTGTAATGTCCCCCATTTCATTTCTAAGTTGGGTTATTTGCATTCTCCCCTGTTTTTCCTTTGTCATTTTGGCCACTGGTTTCTCAATTTTGTTGATTCTTTCACAGAAGCAAGTTTTGGTTTTGTTGATCCTTTCCATTGTTTTTCTATTCTCTATTTCATTTATTTCTGCTCTGATCTTTATTATTTCCTTTCTTGTGGTGGCTGTAGGCTTCTTTTGCTGTTCTCTATGTGTTCAAGTTGTATAATTAATGTTTTGATTTTGTCCCTTCTTTTTTGATACGGGCATCTATTGCTATAAATTGACCTCTGAGGACTGCCTTTGTTGTGTCCCAAAGGTTTTGTTCTGATGTATTTTCATTCTTGTTTGATTCTAGGAACTTTTTGATTCCATTTTTGATTTCTTCTGTTACCCAGTGGTTTTTAAGCAGGGTATTATTCAGTTTCCACATACCTGATTTTTTTCCCCTTACTCTTCCTGTTGTTAATTTCTACTTTGATGGCATTGTGGTCAGAGAAGATACTTTGTATTATCTCAGTGTGTTTTAGATTGTGTTGAGGGTTGCCCTGTGGCCTAAGATGTTGTCTATTCTGAAGAACGTTCCATGTGTGTTGGAAAAGAATGTGTGCTTTGCAGCTGTTGGGTGGAGTGTTCTATGTACATCTATGAGATCAAGTTGGCTGACTGTCTTCAGCTCTTCTGTATCTTTGCTGAGTTTCTTTCTAGATGTTCTGTCCTTTACTGAGAGTGGTGTGTATGCGGTGTAAAGTTTCCTACTATTATTGTGGAAATGTCAGTTTCTGTTCTCAGTGCTGTTAGAGTTTGTTTTATGTATTTTGGAGCCTTGTCATTGGGTGTGTAGATGTTTATTATGGTTAAGTCTTCATAATGGATCATTCCTTTAATCATTATATAGTCCCCTTCTTTGTCTTTTATGGTGGATTTTGTTTTAAAATCTATCTTATCTGAGATTAGTATTGCCAGTCCTGCTCTTTTTTGGTAGTTATTTGTTTGATATATTTTTCCCATCCTTTGATTTTTTAATGAATTTACGTCTTTGTTTCTAAGGTTTGTCTCCTGTAGACAGCATATTTATGGATCCTGTTTTTTCATCCCTTTGGTCACTCTGCGTCTCTTTATGGGTGCATTTAGGCCATTTACAGTTAGTGTAATTATTGATAGGTGTGAGTTTATTGCTGTCATTTTGTAGTTTTTTTTTTTTTGTGGTGCTATCATTTTCTTTGTTCCTATTACTCTCCTGTGCTGTTCCTTCTGACTGTGGATTTCTTTTGTTTTTGTACTTTGTTTTTATTGAGACTTTATGTTTTTCTTCTTTATTTTGAGGAGTAGTTTTCTTAATTTTTTTTTTGTAGTTACCTTGAAATTTACCCTTACCTTCTTATGTTTGAACCAGTCTATTATTACTTGGTATTGCCTTGCCTTTCTCTCCATTAGAAAGTTCTATACCTATATCGTTTATTCCCTCTCTTATTGTTCTGAGGTTGTTGTCAAGTACAGATTAACCTCTTTGGTTCCCTGTTGAAGTTGTTTTGGTTTTGGATAGTCCTTGAGAGTTTATTTCCTAGGTTGGTATCTGGCTGGTACAATCTTGCATCATGGATTCAGGCTGTGGTCTGATGTTTGTTCTCAGACTGAAGGACTCCCTTTAATAATTCTTGTAAGTTTGGTTTGGTTTTTACATGCTCCCTTAATTTCCGTTTATCTGGAAATGTCGTAATTTCACCATCATATTTGAAAGAAAGTTTTGCAGGATATATTATTCTTGGTTGGCAATTTTTTTCATTCAAGGTTTTATATATGTCATCCCATTGCCTTCTTGCCTGCATGGTTTCTGCTGAATAATCAGAATATAGTCTTATTGTTTCTCCTCTGTATGTGACTTTTTCTTTTTCTTGAGCTGTTTGCAGGATTTTTTCTTTATCTTTGGTTTTAGCGAGTGTGATTATGATATACCTTGGTGTTTTTCTTTTGGGGTCTATCCTATATGGAGTTCTTTGAGCTTCTTGGATGGTCAGCTTTTCATTATTCATGATATTGGGGAAGTATTCTGTCAGCAATTCTTCAGTGACATTCTCTGTGTTTTCCATTTTCTTTCCCAGTTGTAGAACTCTGATCACTTGCAAATTTTTGCTTTTGATCGTATCCCACATAATTCTCAGGGTTTCTTCATTTTTCTTTATTTTTTTCTGATTTTCCCTCAAACAGAGTTGTATCCAAGTGTTTGCCTTCAATTTCGCTAATTCTGTCTTCCAGCATTTGAAACCTGTTCCTCAGCCTTTCTATGACACTGCCAATTTCTGAAATCTTGTTGTTTATCTTTTGGATTTCTAATTGTTTTTGTATGATTTCTAGTTGTGAGTTTATTTTGGCATTTTGTTCCTGTAGTACTTTCCTGAATTGTTCCATTTTTTTGGTCTGTATTTTCCATGAATGTCTACCTTTTTCATAAATTTGTGTATTTTTTCCTCATTTTTGTCAGCTTTTTGCTTCGGCTCTTGGATTGCTGTGAATATTAGAGATTTGAATTCCCTGTCAGGTAGTTCTAGCAGCTTTTCTTCTACTGGAAAGTCATCTGGTGTTTCATTTTGGATGCCTACTGGAACCATCCTGTCCTGTTTTTTTTTTTTAATATGCTTCGATATTGTCTGCTGTCTTTGGGACATTCAGTAGTTATTTCCTTCTTTTCTTGATTGTACGTTTGTTTGTTTCATCCTGCTTTTTTGTTTTATTTGGTTATTTCTGAGCAGGTGGACTATGCGTTCTTTGTTGTTTGTTCGTCAATAGTCACAATACTTTTCACCTCCTTGTTCAATGGGCAGAGCCAGTCAATCACGTATGGGGCAGCAAGGGGATGGACTGGGATTGGTTGTTTGTGGCACATACTAGTGCTGACAGGGTGAGCCAGGAATCAGTGCTGGGCAGGTTGCAATAGGCCATGCCTGTGCTGCTTGGTGGTGTTCAGTGCATGGTGCAGGTTGGCAGGAAAGACGGGGAAGGTTGTGATATGTGCAGATAATAGGAGCATGGGAAAGAGGAGAGAGAGAAGAGAGAAACAGGAGCTAAAGACAAACAAGCAAAGAAATAAAGAAAAAAAAATGTTAAGGGAGCTTGCCATTGGAATGGAGAGAAAAGAAACTAAGAGATGGAGAAAAGAAAAAGAAAGAAAAAGGGAAAAGAAAGAAAAAAAACTACATACAAATGTGGAGAAGAAAAGAAAAGCTCCCAGGAGTCCTGTAGTCCCACTGGTGGGGCTGCTAAGACCAGGGAAGTGGCTCTCAGGCTGTGCAGTATAGCCTGGCTATAGGGGGTATAGATGTCACACAGCACCAGGTATTCAGGAGACAGGAAAAGATCAGTGTAGAGAGATGAGAAATGAGGAAAGACAGAAAGTGAAAAAAAGGAAGAAAGAAAGAAAAAAAAGAAAGAAATGCCCCCAGGGATCCCACCTACGTGGCTGCGCAGACTGGGGGAGTGGCTCCTAAGCAGTGTAGTGCAGCCCAGCTAGAAGTGGCTTCCAAGCTGTGAAAAGAAAAATAAAACAAACAGAACAAAGCAAGGCAAAGCAAAAAAAAAAAAAAAAAAGCTCCAGTGATTCCACCAGTGTCGTGTTGCAGGCCAGGGGAGTGGTTCCCCAGTTGAGCGTGGCTTCACAGCCTTTCAAGAAGAAGCAAAGATGGCACATGGAGCCAGATGTTCCGGAGAAAGGAGGGGGAGGTGGTAGCAGGCACAGAAGAAACCGAAAGAGACAGAAAGAACCAACACCAGCTCAGGGGCCTGGCCAGTGTGAGCACGGTGAATCCAAGCAGCCTGAGGCCAAAGCAGTTGCCTCCTGGCCAAAAGACTGCAGCTGGTGGAAAGCAGAGGAGGCTGAGGGGGGAGGAACAAGGGGAATTAGGAAAGCTTATATCTTTCCTTACCGGGTGATTTGTCTCCTGCTGGGAACTTTGTGAAGCTTCTTTCCTGCACTCCCTCTCCATGGATCTCTGTTGTGGGTGGGGGAATCCAAGCAGCAGGAACGCTGCACTTCTTGGCCGGTGGAGCCACTGCAGCCAGCCAGCAAGCTTGCAGGTAGAGCAGCAGGGAGAGAATGGGGGGTGGGAATGTGTGTGTCGATGGTTACTGGGTGCTCTGTCTCCCACTAGGTGTTCCGGAAAGCTGCTCTCCCATGCTCCCTGTCTGCCGACAGGAGTTCAAGATGGTGGATACACGCTGCGTTAGCGATGGGGGTTTTGCGCGTGTCTCTCCTCGCTCTCAGTTCTCTGTCAGTTTCTTATTCCATTCGGTGCTCGGCTGAGTTTTTTTCTCTTCATTTGACACTTCCAGTTCCAGGAATGATGTTTGTCTCTGTTTTACTTAGTTTTTCAAGTCTTTGCTGTAGAGGGATGGCATGGTGCTTCTGTCTATGGCGTCATGTTGGCTGGAAGTCTTTACGATCTTTTTGGTATGAGCAAATTACTTAATTGCTGTGAGTCTTGATCCTCTTTTGTAAAGTGCTGATAATAGCATATATTATCTCAGCACCCAATCATTGCCCCAGGATTTAAATAGGAGGGGACTAGGGGCTAAAAGGAGCCCTGGTGACTCAGTGGTTAAGAGATCCTCTACTAACCAAAAGGTCAGCAGTTTGAATCCATCAACCACTCCTTGGAAACCCTGTGGGGCTGTTTTTTCCTCCTGTAGTGTTGCTATGGTTTGGAATTGACTCTATGGCAATGACTCTGGTTTTGTTTAGGGGCCAAAAAGAGTCCGTGGGTGATGCAAACAGTCTTGGCTGCTAACCAAAAGGTTGGAAGTTCAATACCACCCAGAGGCTCCTCAGAGGAAGGTCCTGGCAATCTATTTCTGAAAAGTTAGCCATTGAAAACTCTGTGTAGCCCAGTTCTACCCTGAGACACATGGGTTCACCACAAGTCAGAATTAACTCAATGACAACTGGTTTTTAGGGGCTGAAATATAGTTGGAAGAGGTGCCCACAGGACTTGTCTCAAAGCTGCATTAACAGAACAAACACTTATTTTTACTTAGGTTGTATATTTGGGGTGGGCTAATGGAGATTATGGGAATGCATAATCTCTCCTAAATTACTCCTGACCTTAGCCACTGTCTGGACTAGCCCAGTGCTCAGCTCAACTACCAAACAGTGGTGTGTCCAGAATCACTTAAGATATGCATTTTAAAGGGCTTAGAAAATGTGTATGTATATACTATTATTACTTTTTGGAATCAGCGGAAACTCACATGAGAGCTAGAGGGGATGTTTCCTTCCTAAGCCTAACAACTATACTTTTTAGGAATTACGTTTGTGGACTTGAAAGCCTCAACTGGTTTCTTCTCATGTAGAGAGTTACGTGTCTGATTCCCAGATGGCTGCTCTGAAGACATCATGTCAGGCTCTTGCTAAGTTCCACTGCAAAGGGAGAGATTTGTGCAGTATTTTACACAAGTACCATATTTTTATTCAAATAATGCATGTATTCCACATTTTTTTTTTGCCAATTGTTCCCTCCCCACGTAGTGCACTTACAAAAAAAATTGTGCATTATTTGAGTAAAAATATGGTAATTTTTTTTTTTTGATGAGTCATTCAGGGAATTGTTTTGCACATAGCCAGTTTCTCTAATTTTTTTGGTCAAAATGTCTTTCTCCTTTTATATGCACCTTTTGAGAGTTGTCAACCTGGAGTTCTTTCTTCTAAAATGAATTTTGATTATTTGCTTTATTTAGTACTTTTTTGTGAGTACTAATTACTCAAAAATGAAAGAATAAAATTCTTGTATTGTATATTGATGTTTAGAAATCATAAAGAGCTTGGTATACTCAGTACAAAGTTATAAGAAAAAATGTCAACTATTTGATTAAATTCAGGCTGCTTTGTAGAACATCCGGAGGAATGATTCAGATAAAAATTTCATTTTTGTATATTCATTGACAAACATAAATTATAACATTGCCAAAGGCTTCTTTAAAATCTTGAAAAGCAAAGATGCCACTTTGATGACTAAGGTATGCCTGACCCAAGCCCCTTTATTTTCAATGACCTTATATGCATGCAAAAGTTGGAAAATGAAAAAGGAAGACAGAAGAAGAGTTGACTATCTGAGTTATGGTGTTGGTGAAGAGTATTGAATACTCTTCAAGTACTGCCAAAGAACAATCAAAGCAGTCTTGGAAGAAGTATTGTCAGAATGCTCCTTAGAAGGGAGGATAGCAAGACTTTGTCTCACTCACTTTGAACAAGTAATCAAGAGGAGAAAGATATCATGCTTGGTAGACTAAAGGGTCAGTGAAAAAGACAGTGACTCTCAATGAGATGGATTGACACAGTGATTGCAACAATGAGCTCAAACATAGCAACAATTGTGAGGATGGCACAGAGCTGGGCAATATTTTGTTTTGTTATACATGGGGCTGCTGTGTGTAGGAGCTGACTTGATGGCACTTAACAACAATTCAGGGAAAGAGATATCACAAACCCAAGTTCCAAGTTTATGCTTTAGAATAAAGACATAAGTATTAGGATTCTCTAGAGAAATAGAACCAGTGATATATATATATATACATATACTTAGAAATTGAGACAGAGGGGGATTTACTTCCAGGAATTGGCTTACACAGTTGTGGAGAGGGGCTGGCAAGTCCAAAATCCATAGGTCAGTTAACAGGCTGGGGGTTCCTGTAGGATTGTGTCCCAGAATTATAGGTCAGGTGACAGGAGTAATGAGGAAGGTGTGAGTTCTGGAAAAGTGTCTGTAGTCTGGAGGCAGAACACACCCTAGGGAAACTCACTTTCTGCTCTTAAGGCCTTCAGCTGATTAGTTGAGGCCCACCCACATTATGGAAGGTAGTCTTCTTTAGTGAAAGCCAAATGATTTAATCCCATTTGACTATTTCACAGCAGCAACTAGACTGGTGTTTTACCAAACAACTTGGTACCATAGTCTAACCAACTTGACACATAAAATTAACCATCACATTGGAAATAATATTAATTACTTCTAGTGCAGAAGTTTGCTCCTCGAGTGTGTTAATGAAGGTTTTCAGAGCATATGATATAGAGATTGCTCTGTTATTTTTGTAAGTAGATGTTTATTGTAAGGATATGTATGGAAGTGAAGGAACCATCAGCAATTGAATAGAAAGGCACATGGAGGATTAGAATGCAACCAGGATCCAACAGAAACTTGAGCAGTCTGCCCTTCCATGACTCAGCTCCTTCACCAGTCCCTTCCCCTTACTTGCTTCTTGGTATTCTGGATAAAATTGGGTGTCTTGCTCTACTCTCTATTCCATTTGACTCATGACTTGCATCCTTACAATGTCATCTTTCTTTGTCACAATTTCTACTGTTCCATCCTTTGTGTCTCTGAGAGAGAATATAATGGTCAAATTAGTCAATGCCTGGTATAAACCAAAATATCCAAACCCATTGCCATCAAGTCAATTCCGGCTCATAGCAACCCTATAGGACAGAGAAGAACTGCCTTATAGGGTTTCCAAGGCTATAAATCTTTATGGAAAGCCACATCCTCGGAGTGGCTGGTGGATTTGAACCAACAACCTTTTGGTTAGCAGTTAAGTGCATAGCCACTGCACCACCAGGGCTCCTGCTACCTGGTATAACAACTTTAAAATGTATAATATATGACTCTGCTGTGGAGAAATGTAACTTTACTTTTCTATAGCTGAATCTAGAATACTTTTTCTGAAGAAGGCAGGCAATGCTTAATCTTGTCACTTCAAGGTAGCCCCTCTACTTTTCATTTGGTTTAACAGTTAATTCAGGGCAAAAACTCAGCCAGTTAAAAGTTCGAACTTGCCTAGGACTATGCTTATTCCAAAGATTTGCTACGCTTCCCTGCTGTGGGTTCTTTCTTCTCTTCTCAGCTTCCCTGGGATGGTATCTAGGTACAGAGAGAACTTTACATAACATCCTGGCAGTAAAGGAGACAGTTCAAGTTCTCTAGATTAATGTTGGCCTCTGTCGTATTGGGTTTGGGCTGTTGTATTGTCTCACTTAGCATGGTTTTTTGGTGTTGGCTTCTGGTCCCTCTGTTTTTTGCTGTTTTGACTGCTCTGGTGTCTTGGTTATTAAGTGCTGCTATAAAAGAAGTATCACGAGTGGATGGCTTTAATAAACAAATTTATTTTCTCACAGGTTAGGAGGTTAGAAGTCTGAATTCAGGGTACTGGCTCTAAGGAAAGGCTTTCCCTCTCTGTTGGCTCCGGAGGCAGGCCCTTGTCTCTTAGCTTCTGCTCCTGGGTGACCTTGATGTGGTGTGGCATCTTTCTTTCCCCATCTCTCTCTGCTTGCTTGTTTAATCTCTTTTATATTTCAAAAGAAATTGACTCAAGGTACACCCTCCACTAATCCTCCCTCATTAACATAACAAAGACAACCCATTCAAATGGAATTATAACCACAGGCATCTGGGTGGAATTTACAGCACATATATTTTTGGGACATAATTCAACCCATAAGACTCTATCTACCCTTTGATCCTCAAAAATTCACATCCTGTCCACATGCAAAACACTTTCACCCCATTATATCATCCCAAAAGTTTTAAGTCAGCACCAAGTGCAAAATCTCATCTTCTGAATCATCTAGATAAAATATGAGCAAGACTTTTGGTGTATTCCATCCTGGGGCAAAATTCCTCTTCATCTGTGAGCCTATGAAATCTAGAATACAAGTTATTTCCAAAGTACAACAGTAGAACAGGTACAAGGTAGACATTTCTTTTACAAATGGGAGAAATTGGAGGGAAAGAAGGGATAATGTACCCCAAGCAAGTTCAAAACCCAGCAGAACGATTTACATTAGCTCTCACGGCTTGAAAATAATACTCTGTTCTCTGAGACCTTCTAGGCAATGGTCTGCCCTCCAGACTCTGGGCGTTGACCACTCCCTCTAGATTATCAGTGGAGACCCTTGGCCCTGGGCTTCAGCTCCCACTTCCAGGCCCACTGGGATGGGAACTCTGCTGTCTTGGCTTTGGGCAGCCTCATTCTCCTAGCCCATCTGATGGGTGACCCCATCCCCTTGATGCCAGCAAGCACCATTCTTCTGCCCCTTTGGTGTGGTAACCTCGTTCCCTCCGCTTTGTGTAATGGCCCTTTTATGGGTTGAATTGTGTGCCCAAAAAATGAGTGTCAGCATGGCTAGGCCATGATTCCCTGTATTGTGTGGTTGTCCTCTGTTTTGTGGTCTGATATAATTTTCCTACGTGTTGTAAATTCTAACCTCTATGATGTTAATGACACAGGATTAAATGCAGTTCTATTAATGAGGCAGGACATAATCTACAGGATTAGGTTTTATTTTGAGTCAATCTCTTTTGAGATATAAAAGAGAGAATTGAGCAGTTAGGGGAGGGACCTCATTACCACCAAGCAAGAAAGCCAGGAGCTGAGTGAGTCCTTTAGACCTGGGATTCCTGCACGGAGAAGTGCCTAGACTAGGAAAATTGATAGCTGGGATCTTCCCTCATAACTGAGAGAGAAAGAAAGTCTTCTCCTGGAACTGGCACCCTGAATTCAGACTTCTAGCCTCCTAAACTGTGAAAGACTAAATCTCTGTTTGTTAAAACCATCTACTTGTGGTATTTCTGTTATAGCAACTTTAGATAACTAAGGCCCCATCCATTTGACCAAACTGAATGGCAACTCTACACCTAGAACCGAGTTGGAGAAGATCTGACTCTTTGAATCCTAGGAAGCCATAGCTCTACCCTTTGACACCCCAGAGGCCATGGCCCCACCCTTTGAGACTGAGACAGCTCTGCTTCCTGTGCTCCTTCTATCAGTTCTGCTGATTTCCAGGCTGCTCCAGGGATGGTCCTTTTCTTTTCTTGGAGTACAAGAGATGTAGCTCCTTTGGCCTGTTTGCTGCCTGTAGAATTCCAAGAGGCATACAGCATTCTCTCCTTTCATTCTTTCTCTGTCCCTTTCAGTCTAATCTGATGCGTTTTCTGCTGTGGTAGTTGGTGGTAGTTCATTAGATCTATCAGTCATAGACTTCATCTCAAACAAGAGTTTGTGTAGCGGGTACTTGGTGAACATTCTAGGACACGTATCCTTAATTTGTACAAAAGAATTTTCCAAATCTTTGTTTTGTTTTCATTTTGCCCAGTTGATTTTTAAGTTCACCTCTTTTCTCTCATGTTTTATTGTAAGCAGCAGGGAGACACCATGTGACACCTTTAAGATCTTGCTTAGAAATATCCTCTGCCAAATATCTAAGTTCATCACTTACAATTTCTATCTTCCACCAGACATTTGAACATAATTCAGTCAAGTTCTTTGCCACTGCATAAATGCATTGCTGTTCTTCCTTTGTCCAATCACGTATTCCTCATTTTCTTTTAAAGCCTCACCAGAAGCATATTTAACATCCACATTTCTAGCCACATTATGTTGCTGGTGCCATATGTACTTTCTAAGACCTTATAGCTCTCTTCACTTCCTTTAGAGCCCTCATCAGAATCATCTTTGACATCCGTAATTCTAACAACAATCAATCTCTTCAAGGCAATTTAGGCTTTTACTATTAGGCACCTTAAAACTCTTCCAGCCTCTACTATTATCCAATTCCAAAACCACTTCCACATTTTCCATATCTATGAGAGCACCACCCTAATCTGCCGGTACCAAATTCTGTCTTAGTTATCTAGTGCTGCTACAACAGAAATACTACAAATGGGTATCTTTAGCAAACATAAATTTATTTTCTCACAGTTTGTTGTTGTTATTAGGTGCTATCAAGTCAGTTCTGACTCCTAGTGGCCCTATGTACAACAGAACAAAATACTGCGCAGTCCTGCACCATCCTTACAATCGTTGTTATGCTTGAGCCCATTGTTGCAGCCGCTTTGTTAATCCATCTCATTGAGGGGCTTCCTTTTTTTCCATGACCCTTTAATTTACCAAGCATGATATCCTTCTCCAGGGATTGATTCCTCCTGGTAACACGTCCAAAGTATGTGAGATGTAGTCTCACCATCCTTGCTTCTAAGGGGCATTCCGATTGTACTTCTTCCAAGACAGGTGTGTTGGTTCTTTTGACAGTCCATGGTATATTCAGTATTATTCTCCAACATCACAATTCAAAGGCATCAATTCTTCTTTGGTCTTCCTTATTCATTGTACAGCTTTTGCATGCATATGAGGCAATGCATATGGCCTGTGTCAACTGCACCTTAGTCTTCAAGGTGACATACACCATCTGGACTCCAGTTCTAATATTTCATTAGAAGAGGCAAAAATGTGTTGAGAGAAAAGTAGCCAAAGCTAGAGAACTAGGATGGAAGTACTATAAACTCATGGTGAAGGAGATATAGGAGATGATGTAAAGGGAGTTTTCAGTCATCCTGGAATAAGAAAATCCTCTTTTAAACTTGGGAAAAGGGTCCCGGAGAGAGAAGAGAAGAGCAAAAAAGATGGGGTACAAAGCCAGGCCTGATCCCTGCCCATCCCCAGCCCTCCACCCTCCCACACTTGGCATTACAGCCCAGGGAGGAGGATAGGAATCAGAAAACATATTTGGGGATCTTAGAGCAGAGGAACTTGTGACCACTTCCTGCATGGAACTCGGGGTAAAGGAAGTCTGCCATGACCCTATAGGACAGAGACAACTTCCCCGTAGGGTTTCCAAGTCTTTAATCTTTACAGAAGCAGATTGCCAGGTCTTTTCTCCCACAGAGCTGATGGTGAGTTTGAACTGCTGACCTTTTAATTGGTAGTCAAGGGCTTAACCACTGTACAACCAAGCCACCATTCTTCGTGTTAATAATGAAGGCTGATGGAAAGTTTTCCATTTCTCAAATGCTCTTCTGTGTGCTGGAGACACAAACCTAAGGCAGGTTCTTTGCCTGAAGAGCTTAGTGACCAAAATGGCCATGAGATTTTACCCTGAATTGCTTCTACGTTTGACTAAGTTTTGTGATGATACCTAACAGGATGTAGAGTATAATGATTAAGAACTTGGTTCTGGAGCCAGCCTGACTGGGTTCAAGTCCTAGCTGTGTAATCTTAGACAAGAATATCGATTTCTCAGTGCCTCGGTTTTCTCACTTGCAGAAAGGGAGTATATAACTGTACCTACTTCTCAGGGTTGTTGTGAGGATTAAATACATTAGAATTATAAAATGCTTCAAACAGTGCCTGACACATGGTAAGTGCTCAGTAAGTGTCAGACTATCCCAAAGACATTTAGGAGAGCTGTTTTATAGAGGAAAGATGAAGGTTCCAGCCCAGATAGAGTTTCTGAATCAAGATTTGATTATTTCTATAACATTGGCCAGGTTAACTCCTATTCTGCCAAGGCCTAAACATTCTTTCCAGAGGTCAGTGCTCCTCTTGCACAGGTAACTGTGAATACAGGTATTTGGCCAAATTGCTAATCTCTCTGGAACTCTAAAATCTAGACATTGAATTAGAAATCCAAGAATAATAGAATTCCCTTCAAAATTTTTTGCCATTAATTCCCCTTAGAAGGTATATAGAGAACATGTATTTGATGATGTGCTTTTATTTCTTTCATCCACCATGACATTGAGTGCTATTGTTTCTTGTCCTAACATACTGTTTTCTGGCTAAATGAAAAGACATGTAGGGGGATTGTTCATTTTAACTACATCCCAGAGCATCTACTAGTATGCCAGGCACTGTGCTAAACTCTGATGTGGGCTCTGGAGATACGAAAATGAATGAGACACTGCCTTTGCCCTGAGAAGCTCACCTCTTGCAGCACAGTTAAGGATAATGTTGTAATTTTTTTTTTTTTTTTTAAATAGGATGTTGTGTTAATGTGGGGTGGAATGGAGGTGTGTGATTTGGTGGAAGTGGGCATCTCTCTTTCTTTTATATCATTGTGTTATCACCACTCCATAGTTTTTCCATATTTCCCTATTTTTTGTTTATTTGTTTTGGAGTCAAATTTCCCAAAGGTTTCCTATGAAACAGTGATAGAAATAGCCATAAAAGAAGGTCCATTCTTGTCCATTAACTTGGAGGGACTTTTTACATCCCTTTTCTATTTCATTTCTACCACTTCACCCAACTCCTGAGATTCTGCAATGATATAAACTGCTGAGGGCCAAGATTTTGAACTGTTACCAAGTCGATTCTGACTCATAGAGATGCTAAGTACAACAGAATGAAACACTGCTTGGCCCTGCACCATCCTCACAGTCGTTGCTATGCTTGAGCCCATTGTTGCAGCCACTGTGTCAATCCATCTAATCGAGGGTCTTCCTCTTTTTCTCTGACCCTCTACTTTACCAAGCATGATGTCCTTTTCCAGGGACGAATCCCTCTTGATAACATGTCCAAGTTAAATGAGACAAAGTCTTGCCATTTTTGCTTCTAAGGAGCACTGAGGCTATACTCCTTCCAAGACAAACTTGTTTGTTCTTCTGGCAGCCCATGGTGTATTCAATATTTATTGCCAATGCCATAATTCTTCTTTGGTCTTCCTTATTTATTGTCCAGCTTTCACGTGTCTTTGAGGCCATTCTTTTCTTTTTATTTTGTTGACTCTAACTTCCTTTAAAAGAGAAGAATTAGGAACACAATTTCCAAACCCTTCACTATGCAAAGATGAGTATGTGACTATTCCTGATTTTGTCCTAGGAAGATCTGGGGTTGATTCTTTGAGATTCAAGAATGAACACTTTAATTTTTGCTTATGTTTGAGCATACACTTCTGTTATTGATGAGGGTTCATGATAAAAAAAAGTGAATTCACATTGACATTAGTAACTATGAGGAATCTTTCTTTTACTGTTTTTAGTTGCCTTTGAGTCAGCTCCAACTCATGGTGACCTTATGTATAACAGAACAAAGTATTGTCCAGTCTTGCTCCATCTTCATGACCATTGATATGATTGAATTAATTATTTTTGCTGTTGTGTCAATCTGTCTCATTGAAGGTTTCTCTCATTTTAATTGGCCCTATACCAAACATGATGTCTTTTTCTACTGAATGATCTTTCTTGATCATATGTGCAAAGTAAGTAGTTGAAATATTTTCATCTTGGCTTTTAAGGAACACTCTGGTTATATTTCTTCTAAGACTGATTTGTTCATTCTTTTCACAGTCCGTGGTATATTCACTATTTTTACGAACATGACAGTTCAAATGTATCAATTCTTCATCTGTTTCTATTTTTCACTACCCATCCTTTCACCACCAGCAGGTTTATCCAAGTCCTTCAGAACCATGGCTACATTGGGTCCTATTTGGATTATATAGACCCTTATTAAACAGATGACTTCTCTTCATTGCAAAAAGGGCAGCCTAGATCGTCTACATAATATCTTGGATCAGTCAACTCCTAATCACCATAAGGCAACTTTCACCTTTACTCAATCCAAACAACTAGTCAGATACTTGGTAAGACTGCGGTTTCTGGTAGAAATGTGCATTTTGATGACTGAGCAAAAATAAACAGCTGTTCCACTCAGTATTCAGCAGCGTAAATCAACCGTTTTTAAATAGTAACCCAAACAACCCCAAAGCAAAAATGTGTTACCTTAAATTTTTTTCTTCATGGCACAAACATCAAAGTTTTTTTGGTGAGGACAAAAAGGAACAATGATTTCAAAATCTGTTTTAGTGGCTGTGAGGGCCAAGGAGAAAAAAAAAAAGCTAAATTTCTACATTTTTGTTTTGGTGGGAAACAGGAGTTCTACTGATTTTAATAAGCACTTCAGTAAATCTCTTAAGTTAATAAATCCAAATCTTTGGTGTTGTAGCCCTGTCTTGTTGCTGTTAGGTGCCATTGAGTCAGTTCCGACTCATAGCGACCATATGTACAACACAATGAAACAATGCCTCATCCTGCGCCATCCTCACAATCATTGCTAAGTTTGGGCCCATTGTTGTAGCCACTGTGTCAACCCATCTCATTGAGGGTCTTCTTCTTTTTTGAGGACACTTTGCTTTACCAAGCATGATGCCCTTCTCCAGGGTCTGATCCCTCCTGATAACATGTCCAAAGTACTTGAGATGAAGTCTCCCCATCCTTATTTCTAAGAAGCATTCTGGCTGGACTTCTTCCAAGACACATGTGTTCATTCTGGCAGTCCATGATATATTCAATATTCTTTGCCAACACCATAATTCAAAGACATCAGTTCTTCAGTTTTCCTTATTCATTGTCCAGCTTTTGCATGCATATGAGGTGATTGAAAATATCATGGCTTAGGTCAGGCACACCTTAGTCCTCAAAGTCACAACTTTGGTCTTTAACACTTTAAAGAGGTCTTTTGTGGCAGATTTGCCCAATGGAATATGTTGTTTGATTTCTTGACTACTCCTTTTATGGGCATTGATTGTGGATCTAAGTAAAATGAAATCCTGAACAATTTCAATATTTTCTCCATTTATTATGATGTTGCTTATTGTTCTAATTGTGAGTATTTTTATTTTCTTTATGTTGAGTTGTAATCCATATTGAAGGCTGTAGTCTTTGATCTTCATTAGTAAATGCATCATCCTCTTTGCTTTCAGCAACCAAGCTTGTGTCATCTGCATATCACAAGTTATTAACAAGTCTTCCTCCAGTCCTGATGCTGTGTTCTTCATGTGGTCTAGCTTCTTGGATTATATATTCAGTATACAGATTGAATAAGTATGATGAAGAATACAACCTTGATGCACACCTTTCCTGATTTTAAACTAGGTAGTATCTCCTTGTTGTGTTTGAACCACTGCCTCTTGGACTGTGTACAGGTTCCTAATGAGGCCAGTTAAGTGCGCTGGAATTCCCATTTTTTGCAGTGCTATCTATAATTTGTTATGATCCACACAGTCAAATGCCTTTGAATAGTCAACGAAACACATGTAAACATCTTTCTCTTAGTCTCTGCTTTCATCCAAGATCCACCTGACATTAGCAATGATATTCTTCGTTCCACATCCTCTTCAGAATCCAGCTTGAATTTCTGTCAATGTACTGCTGCAACCATTTTTGAATTATTTTCAGCACAATTTTATTTGTGTGGGATATTAATGATATTGTGCCATAATTTCTGCATTCTTCTGGATATCCTTTCTTTGCAATGGCCACAAATGTGGATCTTTTCTAGTTGGTTTATCAGGTAGCTGTCTTCCAAATTTCTTTTCTTATGAATTTCTTGAGTGCTTTCAGCATTGTATCCATTTGTTGAAACATCTCAAGTGGTATTCCATCAATTCCTGGAGCCTTGTTTTTCACCAATACCTTCAGTGCACCTTGGACCAATTCTTTTTGGTACAGTGACTTTATGTATTCCTTCCATCTTCTTTTGATGTTTCCCACATTTTTATGAGTCAAAATTGACTAAAGGCAATTTTTGGTATGTTGTTCAGTATTTTGCCCATAGAATCCTTCAATATTGCAAACAAGGGCTGAATTTTTTCTTCATTTCTTTCAGCTTGAGAAATGGCGAGTGTGTTCTTCCCTTTTGGTTTTCTAACTTCAGGTCTTTGCACGTTTCATTATAATACTTTGTCTTCTTGAGCTGCCCTTTGAAATCTTCTGTTTAGCTCTTTTACTTCATCATTCATTCCGTTCAATTTTAGCTATTATTTATGTTCAATAGCAAGTTTCAGAATCTCTTCTGACATCCATTTTGCTCTTTGCTTTCTTTCCTGTCATGTATGATGTCATCTCACAACTCATCTGGTCTTTGTTCATTAGTGTTCAAGGAGTCAAATCTGTTCTTGAGATGGCCTCTAAATTCAGGTGTGATATACTCAAGGTCGTGCTTTGGCTCTGGTGGATTTATTTTAACTTTCCTCAACCTCAACTTGGACTTGCATATAAGCAATTGATGGTCTGTTCCACAATTGGCCCCTGGCCTTGTTCTGACTGATTACATTGAGCTTCTCTGTCATCTCTTTTCACAGACGTAGTCAGTTAGATTCCTGTGTGTGCTAACTTATGCAGTCCACATGTATATTTGCCATTTATGGTGTTGAAAAAAATGTATTTGCAATGAAGAAGTCTTGTAAGATTCTATCATGTGATCTCAAGTGTTATTTCTGTCACCAAGGCCATATTTTTCGTCTACAGGTCTTTCTTTGTTTCCAACTTTCACGTTCCAGTCACCAGTAATTATCAATGTGTCTTGATTGCATGTTTGATCAATTTTAGACTGCAGAAGTTGGTAAAAATCTTCGATTTCTGCATCTTTGGCCTTAATGGTTGACGTGTAAATTTGAATACTAGTTGTATTAACTGGTCTTCCTTGTAGATGTGTGGATATTATCCCATCACTGACAGCTTTTACTTCAGGATAGATCTTGAAGTGTTCTTTCTGATGATGAATGCAATGTCATTCCTCTTCAATTTGTCATTCCCAGCATGGTAGATCAAATGATTGCCTGATTCAAAATGGCTAATATGAGTCCATTTCAGCTCACTAATGCCTAGGGTTGTGATCTTTATGCATTCTATTTAATTTTTGATGACTTTCAATTTTTCTAAATTCATACTTTGTACATTCCACATTTTTATTATTAATGGATGTTTGCAGGAGTTTCTTCTCATTTTGAGTCATGCCATATCAGCAAATGAAAGTCCTGAAAGCTTTATTCCATCCATGTCATTCAGGTTGACTCTACTTTGAAGAGGCAGCTATTCCCCAGTGGTATTTTGAATGCTTTCCAACCTGAAGTGCTCATCTTCCAGCACTGTATCAGACAATGTTCTACTGCTGTTTATAAAGTTTTCACTGGCCAGTTTTTTCAGAAGTAGATCAGCAAGTCCTTTTTCCTTGTCTATCTTAGTCTAGAAGCTCCACTGAAAGCTGCCCACTATGGCTGACCCTGCTGGTATTTGAAACAACGATGGCATATCTTCCAACATCGTGCAAACTCAAAAGCCACCACAGTAGGACAAACTGACAGATGATTGGTGGGGCCCTGTCTTATACAGCAGCAATGTCAGAACAGATTGGATAAACATCTGAAAGTTACTTGGATGAGGTCAAAATAAGATGGTTTAAAGTCTCCTCATCTATTTAACTGGAAATGAAGGTGTCAGGAGCAAATTCATATTTCTCTGTTTACAGCTTTTTATTATTTCAGTTACTTATTGAGCCCTGGTGGCATAATGGTTAAGTGTTCAGCTGCTTACCAAATGACCTGTGGTTCAAACTTACCAGCCACTCCATGGGAGAAAAGACCTGGCGATCTGCTTCTGACAAGATTTAAAGCCTAGGAAACCCTATGTGGCAGTTACTCTGTCCTATAGGGTTGCTATGAGGCAACTCGATGGCACACAGCAGCAACAACCGTTATTTATTGCATAATGTAACATTGCACATCTAGAAAATGAGAGAAAAAATTAGAGGATTTTTGGAGTTCCATTCCAGGTTTAAGACACTGTAATTCCATGATTTCTAGCCCTTGAAGGAACTAGAGAAATAAATAGCAGTGATATAAAGCAGTGATATAAATTATACTATTATCACTTTAAATATGTGCTATGATAGAGCACTGGGTTTTGTGATAGAGCTGGAAGGAATTTTTATATCTGACATATACTTATTGGTCCAGGGTATGTTGGTACCTAATGACTTGGACTCATAGGGTATAGTTCTCAATAAAATTGTATATCAGTGGAGACTTCACAGCTCTTCCTAGCAACATATCCTAATGCTTCATAAATCTTAAGGTAAAGAAGTTTTCATTATGTCCAAGGTTAAGTGCCTTTGAAAATACAGCCATACTGTACACATTTTGAGAGTCCCAAAGCACTTTCAAAAAGTATAGAAAATCTACCCCCTCCCATTTTTAAAAAATTCTTATGCATACCATTTATGATACATAGCACTAGAATATATTGCTGGGCTTCTGAACCATAACACTTTACATTAATTACTAAATGAATAGGAAAAAAAAAATCCATTGTTGTTGAGTTGGTTCTGACTCACAGTGACCCTGCAGGGCAGAGTAGAACTGCCCCAGTAGGGTTTCCAAAGAGCGGCTGGTGGATTCTCTTGACCTTTTGGTTAGCACCTGAGTTCTTAACTCCTGCACCACCAGGGTTCTGGATGTATAGAAGCTACATTTTCTTTCTTTTTTTTTAAACCTGTTTTTGAACTTCCTCCTGGATAAATGTGAAGTAGCCTGAGGGTTCAGAACCAAAGCAGCTTTTAAGACTGAATGGCTCAATAAAGATAATGACAAGAAATTAATCAGGACTTAAGTTGAAGGCATTTGGTGTTCTGTTGGTTCATATGAGCCTATTTTACATTGGTAAGAATCATAAATAATGATCCTATATGTAAAATTAAGGACAATGATACATTTGGTGGGTTGTTAAGTGACATGCAGGAAAGTGGTAAACACACATTAAGGCCACAACAGGCAGCTTTCACTGTGAAATACCCATTTCCAGGACATTGTCCGTTATTTCTTCTTCTTTTTTTGCTGCATTATAGGGTTCTCCTTATACCATTTTCTGATTTTCTTTTTGGCACAATGAATAACATATGGCAAGTATCAGCTTCCCTTGGCTCCTGTGTTTAGTGTAGCTGAGGTGACTTGCCAGATTCTCTTGTTCGTCTGTCTCCCTTAGAGCCACATTTATTCTCTTCTTCCTGCTTCACAACTAGAAAAGACGCACCAGTGGATACCACCATTGGTGCCCATAGATCAGGCCTTGTGTTGATGACCTCCATGGTGGGCAATTTTCACTTCCCTCTTCGCTGATTCAGTGCAGGCTAGAGAATTTGAGCAAGAGCCAGAACATGTGGCAGCCCTTAAGTTTCTTTCAAATTTTATGAGCTCAGAATCCAATGTGGAGTCCACCCTTCTCTCTATCACTGGCCTTGACATCATGGAATTTGCACCACCACATTGCCCTGGAAAGTTGGAAATTGCCTATTCTCCAGGTTATTGGAGGAGTTTGCTTATTGATTCTGAAGCTGCTATTTGGTAACAGTTCAGAGTGTAATGTAGAGATCTCGTCTTCTAAATCCTGTCTGTGTGTTCTCTTTCCTATGGAGCAGGGTGTAATTTTGCTTGTGGTATTTTTTTTTATATGCAAGCACCTTTTCCCAGCATGCCATCATCTAAGCATGCCTTTCTTTGTGCCAGATACTATTATGTTCTATCAATTTAATGTTCTCAAGCCTTTAGTTATGTGGCTGTGCCAGGTATCCCTAATTTTTCTGTTCATCTAAAAATATAGCTTTATGTTATTATAAATAGAATGCACATTTGGAGATGGAAATGCACTCTTCATTAGGTATATCAGTACAAACCACTGGCCTCTGGCCATGCTTCTCTAATGGTGTAATTTCCATACCCCTGGGGGATATGGCTATGCATCCTCTCTTTATTTTGAAGGCTCTAATTGTAAACACATGTCTTTGACTGGATACCTTATATCAATAGCCTTCATCCACCCTAACAGAGGAAGTGCATAGCGCAATGCAACATCAAAGGAAACTCAAGGAAAAGTTGGTCTATTATCTGAGATATACTCAGGCTGGGTTCACATTAGCTTACTTCTAGATTTGAAAATCAAACCTTAGGTTAAGATTGAGAGGTTGGAGGGGAGAAATGTTGGTACCGAATAGATGAGATAAAAAATTATAGAGTAAAAAGTGCTCACTGTAGTCATCTGCATGGCAAAACCACCAAATCCAACATACATAAACCAGAGTCCATTATCAGTCACATGCATTTAGTTTATTTACATTATAATTTCCCAGATCTGTCTGAACTAATTTGTGAATTTTCGGTAAAAAATTTTCGTGGGTTTCTTGTCTTACTTGCATTTAGAGAATATCGTTTGTGAACTTGTGGTCTGGCTATGTTTCATAAATGCTTGTTACAAAGAAACAAAAAAACAAACACCAATTTTTTTTTTCATGATTATGGGGTTTATTAGGGAAGTAACAAGTTACATACAACTCAGGATCAGGAAGGACTCAGGATACAGTTGTTCAGTAAGAACAGCTTCTTGGTGGTGCCCACAGGCAGACCTCTCTTCCCTTCTGGCCTCTTGGGCCGACCCGGCCTTTTTCATGCTCTGGCAAGTGTTACAAATCTCTTTAGCTCCACCAGTAAGTGCCCAGAGGTATCCTACTCCTCCAGTAAACCTCACCTGAAGATGCTCAGCTCTCCAAACACCAAATTCTTTAGTGGGCTCTTACAGCTTGATTTTTAAAAGGTTACTGATGATCAGTCACTCTGAATATTATTATAGGTTTCCTTTACATGTAAATGTACATGGGGTCACCACAGTCTTAAACAACACCCTACTAAATGACTTTCTTGGGAGAAAGAGAATCTGTTAGTAGTGAGCAGTGAAAACTAAAATACATGTTTTCCTTTAGGTAGAAATCACACATTCTGCTCTCTCTTTTTCGTGTTACAAATACTTACATTGATTAGTAAGGCTGTGCCAAAATACTCAAGATTTTGAAATTTTTTTTTTTCCCTGAATTTTGTAGTTACCATCATGAAGAGAAGATAAAGAATTTCTGATTTTGGAGTTGTATTATTATTTTTTTATGAGATGTTCTTGTAGAATTTCAGCAACTCTGTAATACCCTATGGCAGTCCTGTTCCATTATTAGTGTTCCACTCTGTAGGGAGGTGCTGTGGGACCTTTCCGACAGCTATGGAGAAGTTGGAGTTTGCTGGCACCCTGACAGTTATGTGGCGAGCAGCGGGTGTGGTGCCTTTGTGATGAGCGCCAGGACAGCAGATGTCATGAGCCTTTGTTCACAGGACACATTTGTGTCAGCTGGATATGCTAAGCTATGAAATCAAGGTCAAGGTCTTATTTTACGCCCCTTCCCCTAGGACCAGCACATATCATTTAAGAAACGTCTCTTCATGAGATGACTTTTTTTTTTTAAACATGAAAATGACTTTAAAATGGTTAACATTCACCAACTAAAATGCTATGTTTTTCCAAGCTTAATAATGTATTTTTTACTCATATGAAATGAGGCAGGATGAGATAAGCTTCTATAAGGATTTAATCACATTGTGACTAAAAAAAGAAGATGCCCACATAATTTAGTTATACTTTTACCAGTTACTGTGGCGTTGACTCTGACTCATGAATAAACATTAAAAAAAAAAAAAATCTGCATGTTTCTTAGGGAGAGTCATAAGATGATTGAATTTGGGGAGTTAATAAACCCAATGAAAACTTATGAGTCCTTGGATCAATGTTTCCTTACATTTTTCATGTCATGGCACACACATAAAATGCTAACGTACCTATGTCACATTACAGTAAACAGATTTGCAGTAAGACCAAAGACTGGGGCAGGTGGCTACTCCAGACGCTGCCCCTCTGCCCTAGGAGTTGAGGAGACCAATATTTGCATCTGTACTTAGATTGTACATTTATTTCCTTCCTTCTCTTATTGTAACTTATTTTAGAAAATCAGTATGAACAAAAAGGTGGACTCTTCTTAGATTTTCCATCAATTTCCAGGAGTATAAATTTACGCAAATTAATTATTCTCAATTTCAGTGCTTCCGTTTTAATTAACAGGCAGGAGTCCGAATCAACTCGATAGCAACAGATATGGTTTGTTTTGGTTTTTGTTGGTTTAGGAGCCCTTGTGGCACAGTGGTTAAGAGCTCTGCTGCTAACCAAAAGGTCAGGAGTTTGAATCCACCAGCCACTCCTTGGAAACCCTATGGGGCAGTCCTACTCTGTCCTATAGGGTCTATGCTTCAGAATCGACTTGAAGGCAGTGGGTTTAGTTTTGTTGGCTTTTGGTTGTTGGTTAAAAAAAAAAAAAGGGGTTCTTTCTTTAAAAACAAATCTAACTATGCTCTGGTGAGCCCCAAATGCCTAGCAGAATGCCATTGGCCTGATCAGTATTCACAATAGTAACTGATGTTGGAAACAGCACAAATAAACCAAGAGTTAGGAATGTCAATAGCATGCTGAAGATTTTGCAGTAAATTTCAGCTTCACTTGCCCAAGTTTTATTTGATGTTATAGTTTTTGCTATCTTGAATCATAAGTATAGGCCAGTCATTCTCAGCTAAGGTTGAAAGTCAGATGACCTTGAATCTTGTACTTTGCATTTTATTTTGTTATTATGTGTTGATTCTTACAAATATTTGAAATCCTTCCTTTTTTCTTTTTAATTTTCCCCCTCTCCCCATGCTCTCTCCCTTCCCTTCCTCCCTTCCTTCCTTCCTTTTTTCTCCCACCCTCTCGTCCTCCCTCTTTCTTTCCCTTCCTTCCTTCTTTTCCTCCCTCCTTTCTTTTTTTTTTTTTTATCCCTTCCTCCATTTCTCCCTTCCTTTTTCCTTTTCTTTTTTGTAGAAAACATTTCTGAATTTTTAAGGCAGTCTCTTAAGAGAGAAGGCCTAGCCTATAAGATGGGGTATGTTGAGGGCAATCATTATGAATGTGGCAGCTTTTTATGTCTTTTCCTTTTTTATCCTTTTTTTGCCCTTTCATTTCAGAAAGTTAAAAAAATATTGAGTTCATTAAAGAAGACTTTCATGTGGTTACCTTCTGTTGTAATAAAAAAATTCATAAAAATGGAAAGCCATCCAGAAATGGAGTTTTATTTAGGTTATGAATCAGGTTAATGTTTTCAGTGTATGTTTGAATTAGTAAGGGTAATCCTTGGCCACAGTTTGGATTCATTCAGTCTTTCTGTTCTTCAAACGTTTTATATTTTACAAGCTCTAGAAGTTATTATTAATTTATTTGATTTATAAAATGCACTCATCACCCTGGCCACTGGGCATATTTACAACAGTGATGCAAATTTAACTAATACAACATTGCTTGGTTCTCCCCCAGCAATGGATTTCCTCACCTCCCTCCTGCAGCCACCATGAATCAGAAGAAGAGCCAGCTTGAACAGATGGACCATGCAACTAACTGGGCTTCAAAAGAGACATTTAAAATGTTGTTATCCTCAGAGAGGAAGTGAGTCTGTACAAAATGCCTTTCTCTTGGTGGTCAGGTGGATGGAACCTCCAGCAAGCCTATGCTACTTATCTACACAGTTATGAGACAGTATGGAGAGAAAGTTGAAAATACTGCTAAGGTTATGCCTTCTACCTTAACCTACAAAAAGAACCAGGGCAACAAAAAGGAAGCTATAAAATTCTTCATTTATACATTAGGCAGCCAGGGAACACTGGGGTGCAGTGACTTAAGTACTGGGTAGCCAATGTCTTTCCAATGTTATTTTTTTTTCCCCAGACCAAGGTACAATGACCGCAGGGCAATATAATCATTGAATGCACACATCTGGAATCATCTCGCTTTGGCTTAAATCCAGATTTTTCTTATTTTTCTCATGTATAAAATAGGGATAAAAATAGTGCCTAATTTACTGGATTTTTGTGTGCATTCAGTGAAATAATGTGTACAAAGTGTCTGTAGCAGTAAATGTACATAGAAAGAGCTCAGTAAATGTTCGCAGTGGTTTTACATGAAATTTATTTTTAGAGAGTTGCCTGCCTTGGAGAGGCCTAAATGATCACTTTTTGACCCTATAACTCACATTAAAATAGAAGTAGTGTTTCCATCTTTAAAACATTTTCCCTAACCGATGAATATTGATGAAAGTTTCTGGAAAAACTCATTGTGGCACTACCAACACACAACATACTGATGGTCAGGAGGGGTTTCAACACATGCATTGGCAATGATGTTGACAAAACAGGAACATTAAACCTCTGGACGGTACAGTATCAGTGAGCTCCTCTGCTATGGCCTCCTTCTGTGCAATGCATATGCCACCACTCTCACAAGCCATCTCATTATTTCCCGTCTACTCTAAGACAGAAAAGTTACAGATCCGCAAAAGCATCCATTGACTGTTCAGCAATAGCAACGACTTTCATGAAATGATAATTTGGGGGTCGTGGGAAATATAGCAATGAGTGAGAATCTCTGGAAGCTATTTATTTTATCTTGTGAAACATTAATTTTATTCTGAGGGAGAAGCCACTTGGTGAAGAACTAGGATACATGTTCTCTTCTGTTCCCAATATTTCCTCATAGCTCCATTTTGTATCTGTGGAGGATACACGTATGATTCAGAAGCACCCTCTCAGCTCTAGAGGACTTCGTGGATACTGAACCAGTCCTCAGACCCAGACTACAGTCTGTAGTTGAGCTGGCAATATGTGTAGGAAGATGCCAGACAGGGTGGGGTAGGAGGTTTCGCTGTAGCATTTATGTTTTGTTACTTGTCTTTTGTTTTAATAACCCAGGTACTAAAATACTATTTCAACATTACATGTCCAGAAGGAAAAAATTTAATTGAGTGATTGTGGCTTTGTTTACTTAATTCAAAAGTGTCTATTTGAAAAGAGAAAAATAGATCTTAACTGATTATTTACTAAACAAACTTTATAAATAATTGAAAGATTACTGAATAAATTTTTACTTTTTTCCAGGTATTTGTGTTTGTTTAGTAGTCATTCTATTTTTTGCTTCCATATCATTTGTATGTAAAATACACTTCCATCAGTAATGCCCTTTATTTCAAATTCTATGATTTTCTATCAGCTAGTGTTAGGTTTTTATTGAGATATGAGGATAATTTGTTCCTTGTCTTAGTTATCTAGTACTCCTATAACAGAAACACCACAAGTGGATGGCTTTAACAAAGAGAAATTTATTCTCTCACAGTGATGTAGTCCAAAAGTCCAAATTCAGGGTGTCAGCTCCAGGGAAAGGCTTTCTCTCTCTGTAGGCTCTGGAGGAAGATCCTTGTCCTCAATCTTTCCCTGGTCAAGGAGTTTCTGAGGTGCAGGGGCTACAGGTCCAAAGGACACTGTCTGCTCCTGGTGCTGCTTTCTTGGTGGTATGAGGTCCCCAACTTTTTGCTTGCTTCCCTTTCCTTTTATCTCTTGAGAGATAAAAGGTGGTGCAGGCCACATGCCAGGGAAGCTCCCTTTACATTGGATCTGAGTGAGGGTGGTGTTCCAATCCCACCCTAATCCTTTTAACATAAAACTACAGTCACAAAATGGAGGTCAACCACAGAATACTGGGAATCATGGCCTAACTAAGTTAATGCACACATTTTTGGGGGAACATAATTCAATCCATGACATTCCTTTTTCCCATGTACAAAATTGAGAATTTATTTAGATAGTTCATCAGCGCTTTTGGCCTCCAAGGAAGCTTAGAGTCCTTCCCTGTCTTCATTCAAGTTTCCACTGATTGCCAATATACCATATAAAACACTCCACACTCAAAAAGTAGGAGTGCTTCTCTGAACTGATCAAAAGGGCAGCCCGTGTGGGAAAAGAGAGAGCACATGAGTCTAGGTAAAGTGGGACCGGAAGCAGCTCTCTTGGGATCTTTCTTTTACCCCATTCCAGAGAAAGATATGGCTGTGCAGTGTGGGAAATCCCACTCTAGATATTTGGGGCAAATTCTCTGACACTCCTTCATTTAGCTCTTTTTATCTCACAGAAGAAGGCCCTTCCTTCTTTCAGATGTGTTGATTTGAGATTTGAAGGGTGGTTCCATAGATCTACCTGGGCAGATGGGTTTCTCTACATGGTGCAAGCCATTTTACTGGAATTCTATAATGGAGTTTGGGCACAAAATTATCTTCTAATAATATTGAGTTCCTTGGCCCTAGTCATAGTTCTTTAGTAGTTTTTGACTAAGAGGTGGCTAGTTAGGGACAGAATTGAGATGTTCCATAGCCCCTAGCCAAATATTACCTATTAGTATAACTCGCATATCTGCAAATATTTCTATATCAATAGTGCATCTCAACTCCTACTCAATGGGGTGTTTTTCAGTGCCATCATTTGGGGACATAAGACTAAAAATCATTGGTTATTATTATTTTACCTTACTCAATATTTTGCAGAATATGGTTGGTCCCATCATCTGACTTCTGTTATCTCCATCTGCATAGACCATACAGACTTGCATAAAGAACACCGTGTATTTGAACCCACATGGAAATAGACCAGTAGGGAGGATTTTTATGAAGATGGAAATGTCCACAATATGTAGCCATGGGAATGTACATAACCTCCCTGGAGGGGCGTCTGGAGTGCCTGCAGTGTGCTAATTCTCAGAAGGAAGAGAATTGAATTGCATGTGAAAGAAATTCTGGAAAACTTCCTTCCTGGAATTCAAAATTTTGTGACGTTCCCAAATCCAATAGAAGACAGAAGAAAGATTACATGCGTTTATGAAACAACATATGTTTGAATTTGTCCACGTCTAACAACGTAATTATGAGATGAAGGAAAACAACCTTATAACAGCAAAAATTCATTTCTTTAAAAAACTCTGGTTGAGAAAGGATGTGACCCTTCTAGTTTTATAGTCCAGACACTTATTATAAAATGGGACAATCAAATTCCTTCCAAAGCCTCAAATTCTTTGGGGTGCCATTGAGTTGTGGTTTCTACTTAAAGTGTTCGGTGGAATGCTGAGATGAATCCTATCCTATATCTTTCTGTCAGCAAGAGGTTTCCCACCATGTGTACTGGAACTAGGCCTGTTACTTATTAATTTTTTTGCCATCACAGTAGCATTATGCTAATTCTGATGGGCTGGTCAGTGTCATATTTGTTCCCAGCCAATTCCTTTCTCAGATTCTCTGTAGACAACAGGGAATGGTGTGCTGAGATAGCTGCCTTTTATTTAATTTTTATCATTGTTTATATATTTACACTCTTTATCATGGGCGATCCCCAGAATATGTAATCAGACATTGCATACTGCACAATTCTTTATGGTCTGTAGAAGAAAATATAGTTATGGAAAACATGATCCCAGAAATAAAACTTTATTCTTTAGTGGTGGAAATAATTTTTCAAGTGAAATTTACATGGAGGCTTAACATAGAAGAAAAGGTGAAAGTGAAGCTGTTTTGAATAGGTGTAAGGAAATTGGAGGTGGTCTACTTGCCCCTACAAGTATGTCTAAGTAACCTCCTTCTTGCATAAGTCCTAGGAAAAGTTGCCCCTAAGTACATGACAATATATTAAAGTCTTGAAGGGAAGAGAAATAGCTGAGGTTAGTGTTAATAATTTCTCCCTTGATTAATTAATTTAGTCAACCAGTATTTATGGAGTACCCACTATGTGCTGGGCTTTGTGTCTCATGCTTAGGAGGATAATGAGAACAATAATCACTAATATTCACTGAAAGTTTATTTTATACAGCAGATATAGAGAATCTCAATTATCTTAAAAATCCTGTTAGGTAGGAACTATTATCAGCTCAGTTTTACAGTTGAAATAACTGAGGCTTAAAGGCATTAAGTACCTTGCTTAAGGTCACATGACTAGTAAGTGGAGGAGCTAGAGTTTGATTTTGGACCCCAAACTCTTAGACGTTACGCTCCCTATAGTAATGTAAAGACGCTGATTTGAGGCTTAGTTCTCCTCTGTCCTATAGGGTCGTTATGAGTCGGAATTGACTTGATGGCAGTGGGTTTGGTTTTGGTATGCTCTAGGCAGAGCCCTAGTGGCGTAAGGGTTAAGAGCTTGGCTGCTAACCAAAAGGCTGGCAGTTTGAATCCACCAGCCACTCCCTGGAAACCGTATGGGGCAGTTATACTCTGTCTTACAGGGTTGCTATGAGTCAAAATTGACTTGATGGCAACAGGTATACGCCGTAGGCACAAGTAAGTTTACATGTATTCTCTATTTTAATTCTCTTAACAATCCTAAGTTTAGACATTATTATATTATTATCCTCATTTATGCTTATGGAAACTGAAGCACAAAAAATAATTAAAATAATCTTCCTAAAGTCACAGACCAGGTAGTTGCAGAGTTAAGCTATGAACCCAGAAAACCTACGTATGTGCTTAAATACCATTGTTTAAAAAACAGGAACAGTCCACCTATTCTCAGGAAGCTTATGGTACAATTTAGGTATAGATAAGCAAATAAAAACCCATTACAAAAAGACAATTGCCTCTTTAAAGATATGGCCAAATAATCTGGGAAATGTTGATTTTAGCTTAGTGCCCTAATGGGTCCCTCTGTATTTGTACCCTACAAAAAA
The DNA here is from genome assembly GCF_024166365.1 of Elephas maximus indicus. Lineage (NCBI taxonomy): Eukaryota > Metazoa > Chordata > Mammalia > Proboscidea > Elephantidae > Elephas > Elephas maximus. The sequence continues at coordinate 18,604,226 of NC_064823.1, forward strand.
CTTTTACAGATACCTTTTCATCAGCTTTGGGATTCCCCCAAGCTCTGCTTCCCACCCTTCACTTAAAACCTTTGCTAGCTTTTGGCTTGGTTTCTCTGGCTTGTACCCAAATTTTCCCTCTTTGTTTATGTCTCAGAAATACAAACATTTTAACATCTGCCTGTTCTTATGCTCCTGCTGCAGATTTTCCCACTCCGTTCTGGCCTCTCTCACAGATGTATGCTCTGCAGCCTGCCCTTGTGCCACACCCATCTCCTTGGATGGAGCACTGAACCCACAGGCCAGGCCTTCGAGTGGCTCTTGATTCTGAAAATGTGGTTGTACCAGCAGCACAGAGCTTTTTAGAAATGCAGAGTTGTGGGCTGTACCCCAGACCTACTGAATCAGTCTGAATTTTGATAAGATCCCACGTGATTTTTATGCTTGTGAAATACTGGCCTAAGAGGTTACATCTTAACTGGTACATAGAGAAAGTCGAAGTTCATTTGGGGCTCTCAGGGAAGTCTTCACAGTAGAAGTGGTACTTGAGATGGTACTAGGGGAATGAGTAGGAGTTTTTGGGGGCGGAGAACTTAGCGAGCTAAGAAAACAGTGTGTGCAAAGACATAATTGAGGAACCCCTAGCTCAGTTTTTCTAGAGCATATCATGCAATAAGGAAAGATGGGTGTAATGGCTTTAAAACATGGTTCCAAATTCTTTGACACTTCTTCCATCAAGGGTCCACTGAATCTCAGTGGGCTTGTGACTGTTTGTCCAATAGAGTTTAGTGGAAGTAACACTATCTGACTGCCAAGGCTAGGTAATGAAAGGCCATGAAGCTTACACTTGCTTGTGGAGCCCTGAGCCACCATGTAAGAGGTTTGACTACCTTAAGCTGTCATACTCATATGTACTAACAAGTTTGAAAAAGAGAAATATGGTATTTGCAAGATTATAGACAAGGTAACTTAGTTAAAAAGCTATTTCAGTATTTAGAAAAAAAGTGATAAAGGTTCGGACTAGGAAAGTTGTTAGTTGGAATGGAGAGAATAAATCTGAAAACTATTTAGGAGGTAAAATTTGCAGGACTTGATTAATTAAATGTGAGGATAAAGCAAAGTATTTTCTTTCCATTCATCAAAATAGGAAATGTAGAAAGAGAAGGAGGTGATTTGTGGGAAGAGAACCAGCATAGATTGCACCTTTTGCGTCTGATGTGTCTTGGGACACATCTAGTTGGGACACAACTAGTCAGAGGTGTATACACAACAGTCCGGTTTGGACTAGGTCAAAATTTCAAATGCAGTTTTTCACCACTGCAATTCTGAATATCTGATGGTGGATGTTTGAAAGATTGAGGGGAGGATTCTTAGTGTGGGTCTTGGTGGGTCCACTTGGTGGGTCTTAGTGGGAGGAAGAGCCATGATCAGTGATTGATGTTACCTGGGGCAAGCAAAGGACAGTGATTATTTGCCTGATGTATATTTGCCCACCTTGATACTGATGGTGTGAGCTGTTGAGAAGTGATAATATTCAAGTGGAGCTACCATGAAGAACACCAACATTTACCTCTTTTGGAGTCTTCCTACACTTTGTTGAGGATGATGAAGTCTGAAAGATGTTGATCTAGTTCTTCATTATTTGTGGCATGATGTTTTCAGGGACTGACCTGCTATGGTGCTGGGTAATTTCAAGAGCTGGCAATAGTAATGGAGCAGCATAGGCTTCCCTGCAAATGAAAGTAATTCTACTTCCTCCTGGAAGAAGTAGAATCATGAGATTATAGAATTGGAAAGACATTTGGAAACTGGCCATTCCAGCCCTCTCATTTTACTGAAAAAGGAGATTGAAGCTTGAGAAGATGTGCCTTGCCTAAGATCACTTAACTTAAAAAGCATTCTAATTCCTTTGAAATCTATACTATTCTATATAAAATTTTCTTTTTAGGGACAGAGCCAGTACTGGAAACTTGCTTCCTGACTGTTGGTCTAACTTCAGTGTGATGACATTGGCTTATGATGAACTGAATCAGTTACATAGCAGATAGAAACTACCGTGTAGCTGCTCAGGGTGAACCAAGGATTCCCTTGACACTGATGACATCTATTACCACCCAAGGCCATCAGAAGCTGGCCTGCTGCTAGATGTGGAGCCCAGAAGATAACTTCAAATTATCGGGGAAGGGCAGGAGATGGCTAGGAGAATTTCCAGAATGGTGGTTTCTGTAACATCTGTAGCCTCAGAACTTAGGAAGAATGAGCACAAAATGTGTTTTTTTTTGCAAATGTTTTTCATGGATTTAAGACATAAGCTGTTTAACAGATTGTCTTGCTTAAAAAATATGACTGGTTTTAGCTGACAAGTTGGATTTTATGAAGTGATTGATCCCAGCTGCCAATTGTCAATGTCAGAGGATGTTCCAAATTGGCACTCCCCAAAGACCTTGAGTGGATTGATTTAAAGGGGGGAAAAGGAAGATTTGGGGGTGGAAAAAATAAAGTTTCATAAAGTTAATGTAATTTTGAAGGTATTTAAAATACAAATATCTATTAGAACACACAAACACAAAAAGTAAAGTAGTCCAAACTCATTCTACTTTAGGGGTTATGTCTTCTAAGGGTGTAGATGCCCTCCTTCATCTTTTATTTGATTTTTATTAGATTTTCTAAAAGCAAAATTCTATCAATATTTAAGCAGTGCAAAGGATTGGAGGAAGGCTCATTAACAGCCTGTGACATGCAGATGACACAACCTGGCTTGCTGGAAGCCAGGAGGCCTTAAAGCACTTACTGATGAAGATCAAAGACTACAACTCAAACAAAGCAATGATTGTGAGGATGGCATAGGCCTGGGCAGTGTTTTGTTCTGTTGTACCATGTCGCTAGAGTCAGAACTGACTCGATAGCACCTAACAACAACAAGAAGATAAACCTCTTGAAACCATCAGCACAGTCAAGACAAAGAAAATATCAGTTACCTTCAAAAGTTTCTGTAGCTTCTCAGTTCCTCTATAATCACTCTCTCCCAGGCCTTCTATCTTCTCATCTCTTGATTCCCAGACAACTGATCTGCTTTATGCCACTGTACGTTAGCATGCATTTTCCAGAACTTAATATAAATGTTTTTACCCGGGTTTTTTCACTCAGGATAATTATTCTGAGATTCATCTATGTTATAGCATGTATGTATAAACCAGTTTCTGTTAAGTGAATTTTGACTTGCTTTGGAGTAGAACTGTGCTTCCTAGGATTTTCAATGGCTGTGACCTTTCAGAAGTAGATCGCCAGGCTTTTATTCCAGGGCACCTCTGGGTGGATTTGAACTGCCAGCCTTTTGATTGGTTTGGTTAACCCTTCGGGCCTTAGTATGTATCACCAGAAAAAAAACCAAACCCTTTGCCACTGAGTCAATTCTGACTCATAGTGACCCTATAAAACGAGTAGAACTGCCCCATAGAGTTTCTAAAGAGTGCCTGGTGGATTTCAATCGCTGACCTTTTGGTTAGCAGCCATAGCACTACGCCACCAGGGTTTCCATGTATCTGTAGTTCATCCTTTTAATTGTTAAATAGCATTCCATTGGATGAATGTACCACAGGTTGTTTATCCATTCACCTCTTGATGGGTATTTGGATTGTTTCCAGTATATGTCCATTACAAATAAAGCTACTTATAATTTTATTTCTCTTGGGTGAAGACTTAGGAATGGAATGACTGGAGCATATGGTAGGAGAATGTTTAAATTTTTAAGGAACCTCCAAATTGTTTTCTTAAGTGGTAGTATCATTTTACATTCCTACCAATACTTGGTATGGCCATAGATTGGAAGGGCAGGTGAAAAGTAGATAGAAATTAGGATACCTAGCTAAAGGACTTGAGCTTTAATTGGGAGACTCATTAAAGTTTTGAGAACAAGACAGGGACAAGATGTATGAGGTTATTTAGGAAGGTCAGTCTTTGTTGGTGTATACAAGGTGGACTGGGGTGGGAAGAAGCTGTTGGTTGAGAATCCAGCTTAGGTGGCTAATGAAATAGCCCAGACATGAGGAGGTAAATGTCTGAACCAGTGGGATCATGATGAAAATGAAAAGGAAGGGGCAAACGGATGAGACAGGCTAAAAGGAGAATTAATAACTCTTGTTTAATTTTGTCTTGTCCTTACAAGAAAGGAAGGAGAAGTTGACTTGTACTTTTCTAGCTTTATAGACTAGCAGAAGATTGGTACAATCAGCATTAACAGAAAACTTAGAAGGTATTCTTTGAGGAGAAAGAATGAATTGGGATTTAAATATGTTGAGTTTGAAGTGCATTCAACTCTGTTCCTATAATCTTTCATTTTAGTGTAAATGTTTCCACCGTGTTTCAATTCCAAATGTATATTAGGTGAACATATAAATGTATAGAAAAGGAACTTTGAAAATAAGTTAGTAGAAGCTGCTGCCAGTGGCATGGGGACAGGGGAGAAAAGCAGGATGTAGAACTGGGGGGTGGGGCTTTAAGGAGTCTGGCAAAGGAGCTATGGAAGCATATATTTGGGGAAATTTACTCACAAATTGATAGTTCAAGTTGAGAAATGTGGATGACCACATCAAGGGTCATTCATGGTATTTCAAGGGTCACTCTGGGTAGCATTATTGGAAATCTTGTTCTGCTTGTGATGATCATCACTTACAAGGTACCAGGCTTAAACTATATAGTAAAGCTTTGACCAATTTTCTCTTCCTGTTTGGTTTTTCTCAAGTCCCACTAGTGCTAGGAATGACCCTGCTTATTTATTTCTCTCAGACTTGCCTAGCATATACAGTCAGGAATTCGATTCTACTGCTATATCTTTAAAAGATGAGTCCAGGACTCAACCAACAGTATTGAATACAAAGTTTCTGAGCCTTAGGAAGATGTAATTTAAAAATTAGCTTCAAGGAAATTGTGCTTCAGACATTTCTTATTGCACTTAAAATTCATATTTAAGTGATTCATGCCAAATAGAAGAAAAATGTCTCTTAGGTTTTATGAACTAGATTAATGCTTTATGGGCAGTTGGCAAATTATGTATGTGGCAGTGAGGGAGTCGGAACATGGCACCTACCACATTTTCATAGAGCAAGTCCTTGTGACAAATGATTGGATAATCGTGATGCTTTATATTTGGATGAGGACTTTCCACTCCATTCCCACCCCCAACTAGCCACACACATGGTGAGACCACTTACTTCACCCTGAAATAGTAATACAGTGATGCTTCTTAACAGTTTATAAGAGAGAAAGTGTTTAAGTGCGATTTTTTTTTTTAAGGAAAACATACTGTAATGATGCCTCAGGAGACATAATAAGTTATGCTGAATATCTGCCAGTACTTTCATCCTGAAGCAGTTGATTTAAATTTAGCACTTTCTGTGGACTGAGACAAAAATTAAATGTCTTTTGTTGATTTTTCTTCCATTCTCTTTTTTTCAGTTAGGATAACAGCCTCTATGTCAGTATTAGCCCTTCTTGAACTCTCAGGATTAGTTCCATTGTGCTAGAATGAGATTTGACACAATTGTCGTATGACTCCTGATCTAAATTTGTATGTCTTCGAAAGGCGACCTCTTTTAATGCCTTTGTTATGAGTCAAAGTAATTGTTCTGATTTAGATCAGTTTATTTAGCTGGGAGGGAGACCCTCAATGAGATAGATTGATACAGTGGCTGTAACAATAGACTCAAACCAGGATTGTGAGGATGGTGCAGGACCAGGCAACTTTTCATTCTTTTATACATAAGGTCACCATGAGTCAGAGTGGACTTGATGACACCTAACAACAACATTTAGTTTTGCTATATATTAAAAAAATTTTCATCTACTAATTAGATTGTTGAAGGTCCCTAGGTGGCACAAGCAGTTTTGGGGTCGGTTTCCAACCTACCTAGCATTGCCACAAAAGAAAGGCCTGGAAACTTGTTTCCGTGAAGATTATAGTCAAGAAAACTCTATGGAGCAGTTCTATTCTGCAATACACGGAGTTGCCATGAGTCAGAATCAACTCATGGCAAAGAGTTTTTTAAAAAAATTAGATGGTTGGCCTATAAGATCAGTGCATTATAGATGGCTTTGCTTGGGTCCACTGAGCAATATTGTTGTTAGGTGCTGTTGAGTCGATTCCGACTCATAGCGACCCTATGTACAACAGAACGAAACACTGCCCGGTCCTCAGCCATCCTTACAATCATTGTTATGCTTGAGCTCATTGTTGCAGCCACTGTGTCAATCTACCTTGTTGAGGGTCTTCCTCTTTTCTGCTGACCATGTACTTTGCCAAGCATGATGTGCTTCTCCAGGGACTGATCCCTCCTGACAACATGTCCAAAGTATATAAGACGGAGTCTCGCCATCTTTGCCTCTAAAGAGCATTCTGGCTGTACCATTCTGGCAATATCATTAGGGTGACAATTTTCAGTAGGCTTATTTAGCCAGGCTTGTATTTTTCAGTTTGGTCATCACTCCCAAAAGTTTATAAATTGAACTCGAAGGTGAAAAGTGACCAAAGTGACCAAAGAATCAGAGCACAATGGTTAGAAGCATGAGTCTGGAATCAGACTCTACCACTAGGTGATGCCTCCTCACTGGATAGTTTTTTTGAACTTCGGCAATTACTTAAACTGTGCTTTAGCTTCCTCAAATGTAAAATGGTAATAAAATAATATATGTCTCAATGGGTTATTGGGAATAATGAAAAGTGTCTGGTCCTTATGAAACAGTAAGTAAAAAAACAAACCCAGTGCCGTCGAGTTGATTCCGACTCATAGGGACCCTATAGGACAGAGTAGAACTGCCCCATTTAGTTTCCAAGGAGCACCTGGTGGATTCGAACTGCTGACCCTTTGGTTAGCAGTCGTACCACTTAACCATTACGCCACCAGAGTTTCCAAAACAGTAAGTAAATATTAGCAAATAACAACAACAACAAACAAATAAGTGAGAATCTCAGTTGCCCGACTCTGAAGGTTATCCACAGATTTTCCTTCTGTGTGTAGGTGGACTGCCCATCCATTCAAGGACACATTTAAGTTAAGTTCTTCAACTTTGATGACAAACTGGAATATTAGTTATCTATTGCTGCATAACAAGTCACCCAAACTTGAGTAGTTTAAAACAACAAAAATTGTTTATTATCTCTCATGGTATCTTTGGATCAGAAATTCAGGAGTGGCTGGGCCAGGCAATTTTGGGTTGGGTCTCTCATGCATTTACACTCAGATGGTTACTGGGGCTGAGGTCCTCACAAAGGCTCCTTCACTCACACCTAGATCTTGGGGCTGGAATAGTTGGACCTCCTCAGCCATCTCTATTTCTATACAGTCTTTCCAGTATGGGGATTTCAGGGTAGCCAGACTTTTTAAATGCTGGCTCAGAGCTCTCAAGGTGTGCGGTGGTACAGAGAGAGAGGCAGGAGAAAGCTCTATCATCTTTTATGACCAAGCCTGGGTCATCAGTATCCCTTCCACAGCATTGTATTGACTGAAGCAGTTATAAAGGTCCACCCAGGTTCAAAGGAAGAAACATGGAGAAGCGTAAGCATCACATTGTAAAAGAGAATGTGGGGTGGGGATATAGATTGGTGTACTTTTGAAAAATTCAACCTACCACAATTGCCAAGCCTCCTGGTACTTAGACAGTGTCTAAGCGCTCACTTTTGTATTCATTCAGTAACACACATAACTAGCTTTTAAGAATCTGGTTAAATAATATGGTGTTGAACTCTCTCCTGCTCTGTGCTCATCAAAAGCTCACTTGTGAGAAACAATACTCATGGAAGAGAATGTTTTCAATATTCTACTCTTTGTCCCTGGGTTAAACCAGGTCATCAAAGAGTTTATTGAGTCTCTACGGAAGTATTTTCCTTTCACCTTAAACTACTGGCTGCATTGGGGGAGGCCATGAGAAATGGCCATATGAGAATAACTAATGCGCTGAGTGTAGAGATGTTTAATTCTCACCACCCCCTCTTCCACCAATGTTCCTCTTTACAGTCAGTAATACCCTTATCTACCCACTTCCCTAAGTTAGAAAACTAAGGTAGCCTAAGTAAGAAACCCAACCTGAGAAGCCAAGCTTGTCATCCTTGACCTCACCTTTTAATTGATATCCAATTTATCGCCAAGTTTTCTTATTCTTACTATTTCATATTTGTTCCCTTCTTTCCACATCTGTCTGGAAATGGTCTTGCACTAGAGGTGATTAAAGCACAGATTTGGTTTTAGTCACCTAATTTGAGATTAAAATCATCAAGAGAAATGATGAAACAAGAGACAGATGGTAAGCAGCATTCCTGTTGATTTTTCCTAACTAATTTTTTAGGGTCCTGAACCATAGTCATAGTAGTCATTGGCCTGATATGATCACATTTCTTATTGAACTAATTAGTCATTATCTATTTCAATATCCCTGACGTTTTTAATTTTGTTACATTTCCACATAAGCTCTATTGATTACAATTATAAATTTTTAGACTGCAATAACATCATTGATCCATTCAGGATTTATTTACTTTTTAAAAATATTCTCTTTTATCTCCATTCTCCATTCTTACTTGCCTCCCCACTCCCACAAGCAGCTACTTGTGATGGTTAAGACTGTATGTCAACTTGGGTGGGCCATGACTTTCAGTGATTTGACAGTTATATAATGGTATAGTTTGGCAGTTATGTAATGATGTAATTTGGCATGTATGTAATGATGTAGTTATCCTCTATTTTATGTTATAATGTAATCATCGTCATGATATGATCTGATGTGATCAGCCAATCAATTGTAAGGGGAGTTTCCTTGGGGGTGTGGCATGCATCCAATATATATGGACATTCTGGCAAAGCATGTTGGCTTTCCTACACTCTGGACCCTGTATCTGGCTCATCATCATCTGACCTCTGGTTATTGGGGCTTGAGTCAGCAGCCTGCCATATTGCCTGCCAATCTTGGGTTCATCAGCCTCCATAGCCTGTGAGCCAAAAGCCTGCCATCTTACCTGCCAATCTTGGATTCATCGGCCACTGCAACTACGTGAGTCAGGAGAACCCTTCAGCCTGACACCTGGCCCGTGGACTTGAGACTTGCCAGCGTCTACAATCACATAAGCCATTTCCTTGAGATAAATTTTTCTCTCTTTCTCTATGTATATACGTTTCACTGGTTTTGCTTCTCTAGAGACACTACTCTAATGCTTTTACTATGTATCCTTTTTAAACGTATTTTCTTATTAAATTCTTATTGTTGCTTTATGTAATTATACAGTAAAATCTGCGAAAGCTGGAATTTATGTGAGGCAGAAACCTGTCAGAGAAGGAAATCTCAAATATCTTCCGCTAAAACGAGTGATAGAAAGGTGGTAAGACTGCACCCTGTTGGTGGAAAACTTTCGAGACCTGGAAAAACAAGGCAGTCCCATCAAGTTCCAGTTCTCACAGGCTTCACTGTATTTTAAGTTTACATAAAATATGTTGCACTATAGATCTTATTCTGTCTTACTTTCTAAACTTTCACTTTGATGAACTATATTTTTAAGACACATCCAAGGTGCTGTGTGTATGTTTAGCCCATTGCTGCAAAATTCATTTTTAAGGTAGAACTCTTTTCAGTTAACCCCAATCTTTTTGGTTTTTGTACAAATTAAGACAAAAGGTCTATTGTTCCCTAATTACAGTTTATGTTGTTGTGCTGTAGAGTTCATTCTGACTGATAGTGACCCCATGTGTTACAGAGTAGAACTGCCCCATAGGGCTTTCCTGTCTGTAATCTTTACAGAAGCATATGACCCAGTCTTTCTCCTGCAGAGCTGCTGAATGGGTTCCAACCTCCAACCTTTCAGTTAACATAGTTACCCATTGCACCACCAGGGCCTCTTATTATTTTGAAGAAGTATCATTCTTCTTCTCTTTTCAATTGTGCTGATTCCCTCATGTTTTTATCTTAGGCCTGTCATGGAAGGATCGCTGTTGTTTTTCCCTGGGAAAATATCTACCCCTCAAGACCCTTCATTTGACCCTTCCCAACTAAACAAATGTTTAAAAAGGATCAAAAGCAATGGGCACTGAACTCAAAGATCAGGCTATTTATATTTCAACCTGATTTCAGGACAGTATTTAACAAATACCCTACAAATTCTCTTCGGGCATTTTAACTGAGTATTTTTCTAATCATGGAATTATAGCATCAGCAGCCGTTGTTTATTCATTCTGACAATTTACCACCCTCTTGACATACTAATGTGGGTAAAAGGAGGTCATTCCCCCTCTTTGGCTTGTCTTGATGTGCATTTGCTGGCTTCGATTAGCAGCACCATGGAGCAATCTGAAGTAAATTAGTATCAATGGAATGGAAATCTTAGTGGTTTAAATATCCCTGTTAGTGTACACAGAATGTCTAAAACTCTGCATTCCTCTCCTGGCTGCATCTCCTTAGTGCCCTGCCTTTCCAAAGTTCTGTCAATAAAGCACTAAGTAGCTGACTACTTGGATGAGATTTGGGTATCAAAAAAGACTTTCAACTTTTAGACAGAAGGATCATTTTATTGATCTACTGAAAATTTGAGTTCTGGTGGGTGCACTTTGAAACCGAATAGAGTCTTAAGTTGAAAATTAGATTTACTTAATGGTCATCTTACTCTTAAATGGAGTAACATAACTTGCATTTGTTTGTATTAAACAGACAGGTAAGACAGGTATTACTTAAAGGCTTTGTGGATAGCATATAGGCAGAATCAAGCCGAAACAACGTTTTTATTTTGGCCTTTGTAGTAGGCAAAACTCTCCTAAAAATAGGTAGGAAGGGCAGAGAAAAGAGCATAGGTTCAGTATTGTTGACATGAATCAATTGTTTGTGCCTGACAGGTTTTTCTTTGCCTTGTGCCTTTTTCCTCTGTGCCTCCTGCCCCTGCAGCTTTCCATGCCCCTCCTTTCTCCCCAGCCCTCCCTCCTGGCACGGAACTCTGGATAACCAGCAGTGAGGGATAGCTCAGGTTGGAATTGCTGACTGGGAGAATATTTGTTAGCAAACATGAGAAGCCATAAACACTGGTTTGCTGGCAAACATGGAGCTGATGGAGAGGAGAGGGGGTCCTGTGTGTTCACTAGGGCTCTTCTCACTCAGGAAGCATAAGGGCCATTGACGAGTTAGGAAATGCACCTCCCCTCCTCTCTTGCCAGGAAAAACACAACCTTTGGAGAATAGGGGCATAAGAAACTGCTGGCGTAAGGCCCTTCTGTGCCTGCTGGCACTTGAAGTTACCATTGCTGTGGTTTGTGTCGCTGTTCATTCTTGATCTTAGTGCTTGAGAGTTTGGTCTGATTTATCTTTCATTACTCCTGGGTTGTATAGTTCAAGAAGATTTCAGTTTTTAAAAAAAGGCTTTCCCCTGAGACTACTGAAAGGTCTTTTCCTCTTGAATTGAAGCAGAAATAACTTTTGGTGGCTTTGGAATTTAAACAGTACTCCCACTCTATAATAGCGGCCTTGTTTTACCAAAACCACAACACACAATCACTTAGGTGAAAAGCTAGTGTAAACACTCAAATTCTCAAACAATCGGAATCGTGTATTCACCAGAATGTTTTTCAACCCTTTAATTCTTATTTTATAAGACGTAGGTAAACAGCAAGACAGTAAAGGCCCATCAGTGATGAATTTATACTAAACCGTTATACACTGCAATTTAATGTCATTGTAGCTCTACCCCTATTTCTTACCCTTCTGACTTCATAGTTATAGCACCAAAGGGATATATCTTTGAAGTTATGACTTTAGAGACCATCATCAAATAGAGATTAAAGTATATTCTCTATGCTATACTCAATAAAATCAGGAAAATGGACTAATGCATTTAAAAACATTTTTGATCCAGAGGGTTGAAATAGGAAGACTTTTTCTATTTAGTGCTCAGTTGACTTGCAAATCCAATGACCTAGAACACTCTTTCCTTGAGAATTCCAATCAAGTGTGGTTTGGGAGTATTTACATGAGGTTCATGTTGCAGGGGCTTGTGGAATTATATCATACAGGGTCATACCCTCATATATCAGGGAACCTAAGTCTAAAGACTACTAGCTTAGTTTTCCAAAGGTAAGTGAGGTTTAACTTCTGCCTTTGAAATCAGACCCATATGTGTATCAGCACAATCAGAATTCAGTTCTCCCTTTTTGCATTGCCCCCCCATCCAGCATGAGGGATCTCCCAAACCCAGTCCAAATTTAGGCTTCTTTGCCCTCCTTTTTTCAAGGCTCTAGACTTTCTCTCACTAGATTAACTGCTTTCTATAGAGATATTAAACCCCAGAGGAAGGTTGTATTAGAAACCCATTACAGAATAATGTTCCATGAAAATAATTCTTTTGAAGCTTTGATTTAAAACTCATGGTGCTCATTAATACCGGCAGCGGGAAGCTGGGAGACCTGTCTCTGAAAAGGGCTTGTTATGAGCTGGGGAAGCAGCTTGAATCCTCGGCATGGATATACAGAGTTAAAAGCAAAGCCAGGCAAGAAATGAGATCAAGCCTGGAATTATGTATCTGTTAGTAATTTCAGAACCACAAGACTAGAGAGCAACTGCGTGTTTGCTCGCTAGCAGTTCTTTTGAAAGACTGAACAGAGTAGAGTGGAAGCAGGATTTTAACTTTGATTTTTATTCTAATTTTAAGGTTTTTCTTCTTCCTAAATTTATGCCATGTAGCTATCCCTATGAAATACTTGAGTCAGAGCACAACCAGCTGTTTTTATATGGCATCCGATTCTCTCCTCTACGTGAAGAAACAGAGAAGCAGGAAAGAATTCCTTTGGGGACAGAGCATACTTTGTAGTTTTTTTTAAGGTGAGTTAACCAGGCAGAACTTGGTTGTCAGTAAAGATGTTTGTTTTGTTCGGCAATCAGTGTATTTAGACTGAGAGGCAGGCACGTTGGCTTTGGGTTCAGAGGTAAGGCCTAAAGGTGCGTTGTCTTCACACTTGGAGAGATCAAAGAAATTGGTGGAACAGAGAAGTAATGATTTCAGCACTATTTCATATGGTCAATCTGATTTTTACCTACTCAACTGGAATTTGTTACGAGAATGAAATGTGCAATTTTTCCACATACGCACTTTCATCTAGGCCTAAGGTCACAACAGCACTTGAAGTTGGGGTAGCAAGAGGGAATAATATCATAATTTTTTTTTTTTTTGGAAGCTGTAATAGAGTTTTCCAAAGTAGAGAATGGAATGGATCCAAAAGATTCTAGGAAACTCCTCCAGCTTTTTCCCTCCTCATTCTTTCTCTCTTTTCCTTATATACTACTCTCTTCAACAAATATTTATTTAATATTTCCTATAAAATTCAGCACAGTGGTTAAGAACAAGAATTCTCAGTAGACAGATCCAGATTGCAATCTCTAAGGGCTCAATTTCTTCATCACTAAAATGGGGACAAAAATAGTATCTACAGCAATAGATATAAACCAAATCAAACCCATTGCCATTGAGTTGAATCTGACTCAAGACAACCCCATATGTTACAGAGTAGAACTGAGCTCCACAGGGTTATCTTGGCTGTAATCATTTAAGGAGCAGATCAATAGGCTTTTCTTTTGCAGGGCTGCTGGGTTCCAACTGCCAACCTTTTGGTTTTTCGTCAAGTGCAAACAGTTTGAACCACTCAGGGACCTTTAACAATGCATATAGTCGGGGTTAAAATGACACGATTCCTTTTAAATACTTTGTATAGTGCCTGGTAGACAGGAAATGCTTACTTGTATTTATTCTTTAAAATTTCTTTATGATATAATACAGATATTTAGCAATATATCACATAATCCCTTAACCTTTTATTTATTAGTCTAAACATTAATCGTAGATTAATTAGTTATGTGAAACTATTAGTTTCTCTGAGAAAGGTTTCATGATTGGAAGAATAAAAACTTATGTGATAACTCTGCCAGCTAGGAGGTGAACATTAATGCCATCATGGACCCCAAAGCTAGAATGGGAACTAGAGGACCTTGACTCACAGGGAATTTTGAAAATAGCTAATAAATCACACTGGTCCTAGGAGTGAGATAGATGGACAGCCAACAGGAGTGCCACTTGACATATAATGAAACCATCCAACCAAAAGACAAAACAAATGTAGATGAGCACAGGAATGATGTTAACCATTGGAATGGAAAAAATAAAGTCCCTCTCCCAGGTTCCAGACTTGACTCAGTTTTAAAACCCTGATTGCTCCAATCGAAGGGGATGTAAAATTCCTTTGAACAGACTGCTGAGAACCAGAAGATTTGATTGTGATTGTAAGAATGGAGAATCTACAAAAGAAGCTGAATTCATAACCCTGGCAATTCTCTCTTACATAATTTAAGACCCTGATAGGGAAAGAGTAGAACCCTGAGATCTCGGATTAGCACATGTGGGTGGCAGTGTCAGAATAAGAATATATATTAGCTATTCTCTCAGTCTTTTTCCTCAAAGGAACGTGACCATTAATCAGAATAAAAGGGAAATCCCAGATCTTTTAAGAGCTGTTGGATATAGGGCTGAGCTGACACTGGTAAGTGGACCCAAAACTATCATGGCCTTTGATAGGATGGGGACATATGGAGGACAGGGGACAGATGGAGTCGTGGCCTAAATTCATTAGACAGTGAATTCAGTGGTCCCAAAGACCAATCTGTGATAATTTACTCAGTTCCTGAGTACATGATCAAGGTGAATCTACTTAACAGATGACAGAACTCTCACACTGGTTCCCTAAGCTATGTAGTAAGAGCCATTATTTGGAGAGGGCAAAGTGGGAACCATCAAATTTCTCTCTATTCCTTAGACCTTAGTAAATGAAAAGCAATTCTACATCCTAGCAGAAATGGCAGAGGTTACTGTTACCCTTAAAGACTAAAAGAATGCATGGATGGTGTGCTCCCCACAATATCACCATATTTCCATTTTAATTAAAAAAAAATCAGCTTATAATGGTGGACCACGGTGGGCTACTATAAACTAAGTGAAGTTTTGATCACAGCTGCTGGGCTTGATGTTTTATCTTCATACAGGATAGATCAACAAGGATTCTGGAATTTGGTATGTGAATTATGATAAGGTGAACATACGATTTTATAATCCCTATCAGGAAGGAGGCTCAAAAACAGCCATAATTGTCTAAGATGGATAGCAGCACCATTCATGGTCATGCCCCAGGGTTTGGTTAATTTTTTTGTTCTCTGTGCTAATATAGTAAAAAGGAACCTTTATTGTCTTGACATTCCACGCAGTATCATGCTGGAGAACCTGAAGTGACAAGTAACCTGGATACTTTGGAAAGATATATGTATGCTAGAAGATGAAAGATAAACATTACATAGATTAGAAGCCTGCAACATCTATGAAGGTTTTAGGCATTCATTGGTCTTGGGCACACTGGGTCATCCCTTCCAAGTTAAAGACAAGTTATTGCTCCTTGCGTATGCCACCGCCAAGAAAGAAGCCCAGTGCGTGGTATATCACATTAGGGAACACTGCCACAATCCAATTGTTGGGTATCATGGAACGCTGCCAGTTTTGAGTGGGACTCAGAGAAAGAGAGGTCTCTGAAGCAAATTCAGGCTGACTATATAACCCAGCAGATCCAATGGAGCTAGAAGTCTCTAAGAGATAAAGATGTTGTATAGAGTCTATGGCAAATTCAAAAAGGATAGTTGTAGTGCAAACCTATAAGATTCTTGACTTGAACAAAGCTATGATGACTGTACCAAAAAACAAACAAATAAGCAGACAAACGTGACTCTCAGTGACCCTGTAAGACAGAGTAAAATTGCCCCATAGGGTTTCCAAGGCTGTAGTCTTTACAGAAACCTACTGCCACATCTTTCTCCCATGGAGTGGCTGCTGAGGTAGAACTGCTGACATTTCAGTTAGCAGCTGAGCACTTTAACCACTGCACCACAAGGGCTCCTATGGCAGAAAATTATTCATTATTTTAAAGGTAGCAAATGCCTGAATTTGAGACAGCGAGTTACTATGTGACCAGAGCTACCCATCACGAGATGAGTATTATCCAATCCATAAAATCATAAGACTGGGAAGGCCCAAGCATGCCTGGAGGGTACAAGCAGGTTATAAAAGTAGGTGGGCCTGATTTTATGCCCCTACCCATGATGTATCAGCTATCAAAAGAAGAAAACCTCTGCACATGGTTCATAGTTAGATTGATTTGTTGTGATGCAAGCTGAAAATGGACTGCTATCACCTTGCAGCTCCATTTGGGGATGGCTCTGAGAAAGTGATGAGGGGAAGTCCTCCAAGAGGCAGATCTTTGAGTAGTATACCTGGTCATTAACTTTGTTTGTGTGTGTGAGTTGGGGAGGGAGGCGGTAGGGAGAAAATGGCGTAAGGAAATGGTATACTTTGACTCCTTGGCAGTGGCTGGTGGCTTGGCTCATTGATAAGGAGTGGGGGAGCCTAGAAGGAACAAGATTGGAAGCCTGAGTGAAAAAGACCTGGGGCACAGACATTCATGTGGACCTATGGGAGTGGGAACAAAGTGTGTGGATCTTTATTTTACATTAGTGCTCACCATTGTCCAGCTTTAATATGCATATAAGGCTAATGAAAGTACCATGGCTTGGGTCAGGTGTACCTTAGTCCTCAAAGTGAAGGACTCACCCAGTGGAGACCAGTCAGACTCTGTCCTCCACCCCAGTGCTTGCACAATGAACTCATTCATGGATTAGCCATAGGGCCAGCAATGGAAGCTAGGCATGAGCCCAACCTCTTACCAAGGTTACTCTAGCTACTGCAGCTGTGAAACACCTGACCTGTCAGCAGAAAATACTGATGCTGAGCCCTCAATATGTACAATATGTGTTTCTGTACTTGTAACTTTAGCCTCTGCTGGTGGTATGGTGGTTAAGAGGTTGGCTGCTGACCAAAAGGTTGGCAGTTTGAATCTACCAGCTGCTCCTTGGAAACCCTGTGGGGCAGTTCTGCTCTGTCCTATAGGGTCACTATGAGCAGGAATTCACTCAACAGCAGTGGGGTTAGTTTGGTTTGTTACCTGGTTAGGGATTCTTCAACTAAGGTGCACAGTAAGGATTCTATTAAACCTAAAGCCTGGTAATCGTGGCTTCTTATGCTGGTGGACCATCAAGAAAGAAAGGCAATACTATTCTGGCACTTCGTGCTCAGCCACCATTCATCTGTTAGTGGAGGCGTATGTGTTGCTGTGAGGCTGAATAGGTTTCAGCACAGCTTCCAGACTAAGATGGACTAGGAAGACAGGCCTCCCAAAAGTCAGCCAATGAAAACCCTACGGATCATAATGGTCCAAGCCGACTAAATGGCAGCTAATGACAATAACATACTGGCAGGGCTAATTGACTCTGATTATCATGAGGTGATAGGATTGTTGATACATAATGAGGGAGGGAAGAGAGAAGTGTGCCTGGAACTTGGGAGATTCACTGTGATACCTTTAGGTGCTTCCATAAAAAAAAAAAATTTTTTTTTTTTTCTTCCATAACTAGTGATAACCACGAATAGGCAATTGTATCAACCGTGGCCTGATTATTGTTGTTGTTGTTAGGTGCCATCAAGTCATAGTGACCCAATGTACAACAGAAGGAAACACTGCCCCGTCCTCACAATTATTATCCCTGAGCCCATCATTGTAGCCACTGTATCAGTTCATTTCATTGAAGGTTTTCCTCTCCTTTGCCAACCCTGTAATTTCCCAAGCACGATGTCCTCCTCCAAGGACTGGTCCCTCCTGATAATATGTCCAAAGTATGTGAGACAAAGCCTTGCCATCCTTGCTTCCAAGGAGCATTCCGGCTATATTTCTTTCAAGACAGATTTGTTTGTTCTCTGGCAGCCCATGGTATGTTTAATATTCTTCGCCAACATCATAATTCAAAGCATTGATTCTTCTACGGTCTTCTTTATTCATTGTCCAGCTTTCATAAGCATGTGAGGTGATTGAAAGTACCATGACTTGGGTCAGATGTACCTTAGTCCTCAAAGTGACATTTTTGCTTTTTAACACTTTAAAGAGGTCTTTTGCAGCAGATTTGCCCAATGTAGTACATCATCTGATATCTTCACTGCTGCTTCTGTGGCTGTTGATTGTGGATCCATGGCCTGACTAGGGCCTGATAACTGGGAGTTCAGGTCCCTCAGGAAGGAAGATCTGAGTTACTCCATTAAGAGAGCAAATTAGACAAGCAGAAGTGCTAGCAAAGAAAAGAAAAATATTATATAAATAGTTATACAATCTTAGTTTTAGAAACTGTGATCTGCCCCACCATGAGGAATTAACAACACAGATGTGAAATGAATATATGACATGAATGGATCTCAGTGATGCTAGTGGTGAACCATGGCACAGACGCTGTCACTGCCCTGCCTGCATTCCCTCAGCTGTCACCATTTTCATTTACGCTGAAGGTTTCCTAATTCAAACATCTCCAACTCTCTGCCTGAATCTTTGCGAAGTCAAGAGTGTGTGATTGCATTATGCAAGGGGATGGGGGCTAGAAGTGCTGGGGACCTAATGCCCTAGAAAACAGCACTTAATTTATGGTAAGAGTTAGTGAATAAATAACACACTCTTCTGCACCTCAAGTGAGACAACTCAGAGGTGGGACGAATGCAGAAGTCCGTAGTATGATTGTGTACCAGCTGCCCATCGTGGTGACCTGCTCACCAGTGCACTCTATATTGGCTTCTTTCTTTTCCTCTTACTTCTTTACTTACTAGCATTGCTTCCTGGGATCACCTACCAAATAAATTACTTGTACTGAGGTCCTTGCTTCCGGATCTGCATTTATGGACACCAATCCTAAGAAGATGGATCTTTTTTTCTTTGTGATTATTTGTATGCAAGAACAGGTCCGTGTGTCCCATGAACTGCATCAACAGTTATTATGTACTTAACACAATTTTGCCTAGCTCAGGGGTTGCAATCTCATATGCACATGGGACAACCAGGTAAGGAAAATGAAATACAGTAAGAGGGGAGCAGTGGAAACTCTGATGAACTACAGAGCAAATGTTCATTGTTGACAATTCTGATTTTTTTCAAGAGAAGTGAATAGTCACAGTTTTTATGTAAAATCTTGTCAACTAATTGCAGCCCTGGTGGTACGGTGGTTAAGAGCTACAGCTGCAGTTCGAATCTACCAGCCACTCCTTCGAAACCTTATGAGGCAGTTCTCCTCTATCTTATAGCGTTGCTATGAGTTGGAATTGATTGGACGAAATTGGCTTTGGTTTTTGGTGTACTATACAAATCTGTGGGACTTATTAGCCTGGAAACTAGCCATTTGCAAACTCTGATCTCATCTAGGCATCAGACTTTGGGCAGACACTGACGCTACCTTTTTGGGTGGATTAAACATTTTCTGTAGTTTGGTTTGGAAATTATAAGTTAATTTGGAAATTACAATTGAATTTAATTCAGGAATGAGCTTCAGCTTCTTGTGTTGTTTAATTCAGTTTGTCAGAGCAAGAAAACCAAATTTAGTAGAAACTATTGGAGACTCATGTAAGAGCTCATTGAGTCATTCTCTAAGCCTATCCAATGTACACCTAGGAGGACAGTTTGAATAATTGCTATGGATCCCCTTGGAATATGGTTTAAGATGGGGTTGATTTAAACCTCAGCTACCAACAAGACCTATTGCTGTACCATATAATATGCATAAAATTAGATGCTAAAAACAGATTTACTACTGACTGACTACCTGAATCCAAAGGATTAAATCAGAGGAGGTACCTTATTTTATTTCTCCAATTTTTGCAACTTTGTCAGGTAGGATCTGCTGGGGCTTCTTTTCCCCTGCTGTGTCTTAGGACAGGTGCCAGCAAATGCTCATTTATTGTTATAATATATTCTATAAGTGCAAGAATTTTATATCAAAGATACAGGAATGACAAGCAATTCTAAATTGAAAAATCAAAATTGTTGCTGTTACCAGGTAACGCTTGGTGTTTCTTAAAACACGATGATCCCCCATTCTTGTGCTTGTTGCTCTCTATCCAGTGCTGCTCAATAATAATAAAAAACATAGTGCAAGCCGCATATATAATTAAAAAAATTTTAGTAGCCACATTCGAAACAGTAGAAAGAAACATGTAAAATTTTATTTAACCCAATATATCAAAAATACTCTCATTTCAACATGTACTCAATACAAAAATTAACTGCTTTAAATTCTTTTTATCATACTATGTATTTGAAATTTGGTGTGTATTTTACCCTTAAAACATATCTTAATTTGGAGTAGCTACATTTCAAGTGGAAACCCCGGTGGCGTAGTGGTTAAGTGCTATGGCTGCTAACCAAAGGGTCGGCAGTTTGAATCCACCAGCTGCTCCATGGAAACTCTATGGGGCAGTTATAGTCTGTCCTACAGGGTTGCTATGAGTCAGAATTGCCTTGGTGGCAATGGGTTTGGCTTTGTTTAATAACCATGTGTGACTAGTGGCTATTACATTGGTCAGCCCAGCTATGTATAGTTAGTCACATTTACCCAGAAAATCATGAAAATATATTTAATTTTTGTGCTAAGTGCATTACCGCTTGGTGCCAGGAAACCCTGGTGGCATAGTGGTTAAGTGCTACAGCTGCTAACCAAAGGGTCAGCAGTTCGAATCCACCAGGCGCTCCTTGGAAACTCTATGGGGCAGTTCTACTCTGTCCTATAGGGTCGCTATGAGTCAAAATCGACTTGACGGCACTGGATTTGGTTTGGTTTTAATATATGCCATTGAGTAAAAACATTTTAATTACATACTCGTAAAATTCCTTAAAATTAGCCAATATGTTCTTTTTGAGCCTGTAAGCAAGTGGAAAAAAAATTTTTTTTTTTTTAAGCAAGTGGGTAGGAAGGGAATAAAGATGCTCCAAGTCTTGCCAAGTGTGCAAGAACCATGAAGTCTTTAGAAGACAAAAGAGCATCTTCATGGGTTCTGTTGTAATTAGGTCTTCCTTATTTAATTTTCCCAGAAGGTCTTGAGTTTTTGTCCTGCAAATTCACCAACCATGGTTTTTAAGAGCATAACCACTATGGTTTGGGAGAGAACACTTTAGTTAAGGTACTTAACTGGAATATAATAAAAACCGGTTGCCATCGAGTTGATTCCAACTCATGGTGACCCCAACTCTGTCAGAGCAGAACAATCCTCCATAGGGTTTTCAACGGGAAATTTTGGGGGGATAGATTGCCAGGCCTTTCTTCTAAGGTTCCTCGGGGTGGACTTAAGACTGCAACCTTTTGTTTAGCAGCTGATTGCATTAACAGTTTGTACTACTTCAGTCTTAGGCATATGTCTTGGTTACCTAGTGCTGCTATAACAGAAATACCACAAGTGGATGGCTTTAACAAACAGAAATTTATTCTCTCACAGTCTAGGAGGCTGGGAGTCCAAATTCAGGCTGCCAGCTCCAAGGGAAGGCTTTCTCTCTCTGTCTGCTCTGGGGGAAGGTCCTTGTCATCAATCTTCTCCTGGGTGTAGGAGCTTTTTGGTGCAGGGACCCTGGGTCCAAAGGATATACTCTGCTCCCAGCACTACTTTGTTGGTGATAATGAGGCCTCTCCTCTCTGCTTGATTCTCTCTTTTGTATGTTAAACGAGATTGACTCAAGATACAACCTAATCCTCTAGATTTCATCCTGCCTTATTAACATAACTGCCACTAATCCTGCCTCATTAACATCATAGAGGTTAGGATTTAGAAGACACAGGATAATTACATCAGATCAAAAAATGGAGGACAACTGCACAATACTGGGAATTGTGGCCTAGCCAAGTTGATAGACATTTTTGGGGGACACAATTCAGTCCATAACAGCATATAATAGGTGTTTGATAAAATCTTATTCAAAGAAATCAAATGAAGGAAGGTTAATCATCTTGGCTGTTCACTATCCTGGTTGCCATGAAAACTTTTTTTTTTTCCTTTTGTTTCCTTTTAGTGGAATTAATTGAAATATTTCAGAGAAAGTTAAATGTTATGTAGTTTTGATGACCTTTAATTGTCACCTTCTAGGTCAAGGATTGCTGGTGTACAATTTGCATTTCATCATCACCTATATTTCATTGTGTTATTGTTTTTCTGGAGCTCTTTGCAAGCTGGGTAAAGCCTTCTTTTGTGGCCCTAGTGTTTGGATTTTAAATTAATGGATGTTGAATGAATGGACAAGTGGTCATTTTGCTCTTTGTTTTAATTCTTAGATCTTTTTATTTTCCTTCAGTAACATCTGGGATGTCAACAGATGTTGCTGGTCAAGTTGCATCTGATTTATGCTAATCTTATAATGACAGTTCATTACTGTGGACTCTTAGCAACTACAGTAGGCTCTCAGATCCATGTCTTTCATGTTTATATGAACATATTTTCTTTCTCTTGTTTTTCTTTTTTCTCAGTTGAACTTTTGCTCTCTCTATATACCACTCTAGATTCCTCTCAAATCTCTTTTATTCTTCTTAATTAAAACATCATGATGAAGCATAATGGTCTAATATATGTGTGTATAGAACTTCAACCTAGTCCACAGATAAAGTTTCAGTTTCATTTCATTGACTTTGAATCCCTCATGTTTAAAATTAAAATCCAAAATATCTCATATATAACAAAGAAGAAAAATAATCCAATTTAATAGTCTCAAGACATTCACATCAAATTTAGAGTGATTAAAACCTATTAAATTCTGAAGATATAATAGGCTTCCTTTTTTTTTTTTTCAGACTGTATCACTTAATGTGCCTTGTGAAGAAAGTGAATGAAACATGGAGCCCACTCTAAATGCAGAGCAAAGGATTTCCGTTATTTTTCAACAACAGAGCAAGTGTAGAATGCGCAGGCGAATGTTTAGTATTTTTGCTGCTATTTCAGTTACTAAGGAGTGGCTCTGGTGGTGCAGTGGTTAAGTGCTCAGCTGCTAACTGAAAGGTCCGTGATCTGAACCCACCAGCCACTCCATGGGAGAAAGATGCAGCAGTCTGATTCTGTAAATATCACAGCCTTGGAAACCCTATGGGGTAGTTCTAGTCTGTCGTATGGGATCGCTACGAGTCAGCATCAAATTGACAGGTATGGGTTTTAGTTGCTAAGGAGGGTGACTTTTTCCTTTGAATAATTTTAAAGAAGGACTCAGGCTTGATGATCATAAAGTCTGACATTTAGGAAAAAGTATTATAGTCTAAGGAAATAGAGAAAGCAGAAATAAACTAAACAAGAAATAAAGAGATTGTTGTGGCCTAAGTGTCTGGTAGTGTGGCTAACTCCCATTTATCCATGGTATTGGGAGCTGGATAATATATGGGTAATTGACATGTACTCATAATCTCAAAAAAAAAAAGCCTTGGTTTAATGAACGGTTTCCAAAACTTCTCTATGAGGACTACTAACAAGGAGCAGAATAGAGTGGTTTGTGTTTTAGCTCATTTTATTTCTCCTGCCCAGCTTTGGGTGGGGTTACTAACAAGCAAAGTGTTGTCCAGAAGGCCGGGAGCCAGAGGGAAAATGAGAAATCAGTGGCTAGTAAGCCCACAATTGGATAATCAGCCCTCAGAATGACATAGAGTTGACTGTATGTCAATTAGGAAGAAAGAAGCAAACAAACTCCCTTGTGATTATTTGATTGTTAAAAAACAAAAAACAAAACAAAAAAACTGCCCTCTCCTCAGAATTCTTTTCATCATAAAAGCATGGATTCTATGTAGCCCAATGGGTTGAAAACGAGATGTAGATTTTCCATACTGTGGTGCTTAATTTGACCAGTAGCTTGTTTTTCGGAGCTTGTCGTACTTGGGTTCTGCACCTTCCTGGGTTAACAGCCCACATCATGGCCAGATTGGTATGATGTTGATTCTGCACCATCACCACCATGAGAGTAAGTGTTGCGATTTACTGTGAGGGGTTCCCTACTGGGAAACAACTGGCGCCTGAAAGCCTTCCCCTTACATGTATAACAGGGCAGTTAAACATTGTTTTTGCCTCAAACAGAGTGAAATTCCAAAATACCACAGAGAGAGCAAGACGTTTTACATTTAAGGATAAGGGCAGTACTGCATAATCTATGTACATTAAAATAAACATTTTCTCCATTTGAACACTGCTACGTAATTAAAGGTAAATGTCTCACTCCCTCATAATATATCCATGCCTGAACTCACCAATGATATCCCCATGGAATTCCCTGACATAGCCTCCTTTTTTCTCTGTCTTAAATTGGATGAAGAATGATAAAAATATTTCTGAAGCAGTCGTGCAATTATCTCAGCTCCTTGGCCGACATCCTGAAAGAAGCTAGACCATGTCTAAATGAACTCAGACAGCAGACAAGTGAGAGATAGGCACTTATGATGTGGAGGACTATAATCTGAGTATGAAAATTGCTTCTCAGTCATTCAATGTGAAATCATTATGCTGGAGACTTGGATGGAAGGATTATAAAGAGGTTGAATAATAGGCTAAATTTTTAGGCTTGTAAGTTAAAAAAAAAAAAACTACTACTTGCCTGTCAGTTTGTTGTTCTATGGCACCTTGCATGTTACTGTGATGCTGGAAGCTATGCCACCAGTATTTCAACTACCAGCAGGATCATCTACGGTGGACAGGTTTCAAGAGAGCTTTCAGACTCAGACAGACTAGGCGAAAGGACCTGGTAATCTACTTCTAAAAAATAGGCTAGTGAAAACGTAATAAATAGCAGCAGAACATCGTCTGATATAGTGCTGGAAGATGAGGCCCTCCGGTTGGAAGGCGCTCAAAATACGACTGGGAAAGAGCTGCCTTCTCAAACTAGAATTGACCTTAATGATGTGGATGAAGTAAAGATTTAGGACTTTCATTTGCTGATGTGGCGTGACTCAAAATGAGAAGAAACAGCTGGAAACATCCATTAATAATCAGAAGGTGGAATGTACAAAGTATGAAACTAGGAAAACTGGAAGTTGTTGAAAATGAAATGGAACACTTGAAGATCAATATCCTAGGCATTAGTGAGCTGAAATGGACTGGTATTAGCTATTTTGACTCTGATAATCACATGGTCTGCTATGCCAAGAATGACAAAATGAAGAGGAATGATATTGCATTCATTGTCAAAAAGAATATTTCAAGGTCTATTCTGAAGTGTGGAAACCCTGGTGGCATAGTGGTTAAGTGCTGTGGCTGTTAACCAAAGGGTCAGCAGTTCAAATCCACCAGGCGCTCCTTGGAAACTCTGTGGGGCAGTTCTACTCCATCCTATAGGGTCGCTATGAGTCAGAATTGACGGCAATGGGTTTGGTATTCTGAAGTACAGTGCTGACAGGGACAGGATAACATGTCATACACTTACAAAAAAGACCAGTTAACAGGACCATTATTCAAATTTATGCACCAACTACTAATGCCAAAGATGAAGAAAATGAAGATATTTATCAACTTCTGCAGTCTGGAATTGATCACACGTGTAATCATGATGCATTTGTTGATAATTACTAGTGATTGGAATGTGAAAGTTGGAAACAAAGAAGGAGGATTTGTAAGTGGAAAAGGTAGCCTTAATGACAGAAATGACAACAGAGGTCACATGATAGAATTTTGCAAGACCAACTATTTATTCTTTGCAAGTACTTTTTTCAACAACATAAACAGTGACTGTTAATGTTGGATCTCGCTATACGGAATACCCAGGAATCAAATTGACTACATCCGTGGAAAGACACAATGGAGAAACTCAGTATCTTTAGTCAGAACAAGGCAAGGGGCCACCTGCGGAACAGATCATCAGTTCTTCATGTGCCAGTTCAAGTTGAAGTTGAAGAACATTAGAACAAGCCCATGAGAGCCAAAGTACGAACTTGAGTATATCCCACCTGAATTTAGAGACCATCTCAAGAATAGATTTGATGTATCGAACACTAATGACTGGAGACCAGAGAAATCGTGGGATGACATCAAGGACATCATACATGAAGAAAGCAAGAGGTCATTAAAAAGACAGGAAAGAAAAAAAGACCAAAATGGATGTCAGAAGAGACTCTGAAACTCACTTCTGAACATACAGTAGCTAAAGTGAATGGAAGAAATGGTGAAGTAAAACAGCTGAGCAGAAGATTTCAAAGAGTGGCTCGAGAGGACAAAGTAAAGTATTATAATGAAAGATGCAAAGACCTGGATTAGAAAACCAAAAGGGACGGAAACACTTGGCATTTTTGAAGTTGAAAGAACTGAAGAGAATATTCAAGCCTCAAGTTGCACCGTTGAAGGATTCTATGGGCAAATGGGAATGCAAGTGGGAATCCAGAATGGGAATTCCAGAGCAGATACCACATGGTTTAAAAATCAAGAAAGGTGTATGTTAGGATTGTATCCTTTCAGCATACTTATTTAATCTGTATGCTGAGCAAGTAATCTGAGAAGCTGTACTACATGAAAAAGAATATGCCGATGACACAACCTTGCTTGCTGAAAGCGAGGAGGACTTGAAGCATTGATGAAGATCAAAAACTACAGCCTTCAGTATGGATTGCAACTCAACATAAAGAAAACAAAAATCCTCAAAACTGAACCATTTTACTTGGATCCACAATCCATATCCATGGAAGCAGCAATAAGGAAATCAAATGACATATTGTACTGGGCGAATCTGCTGCAAAAGACCTCTTTAAACTGTTAAAAAGCAAAGATGTCACTTTGATGATTAAGGTGCACCTGATCCAATTGCCTCAAATGTATGGGAAAGCTGGACAATGAATAAGGAAGACCTAAGAATTGATGCTTTTGATTTATGGTTTTGGTGAAGAATACTGTCTTAGCCATCTAGTGCTGCCGCAACAGAAATACCACAAGTGGCTTTAATAAAGAGAAAATTTTTTCTCACAGTCTAGTAAGTTACAAGTCCAAATTTGGGGTGCCAGCCCCAGGGGAAGGTTTTTCTCTCTCTGTTGGCTTTCTTATCAATGTTCTCCCAGATGAGGACCTTCTTCACAGGGACCCCGACTCTAAAGGATGCGCTGTGCTCCTGGTGCTTCTTTGTTGGCGGTATGAGGTCCCCATCTCTCTGCTTGCTTCCCCTTCCTTTTATCTCTTGAGAGATAAAAGGTGGTGTAGGCCACACCCCAGGGAAACTCCCTTTGCCTTCAATCAGGGAGGTGACCTGAGTAAGAGTGGTGTTACAATACCACTTAATCCTTTCAACATAAAATTGCAATCACAAAATGGAGGACAACCACACAATACTGGGAATCATGGCCTAACCAAGTTGACACATATTTCTGGGGGAGACATGATTCAATCGATGACAAATATACCATGGACTGCCAGAAGAATGAACAAATCTATCTTGGAAGAAGTACAAACAGAGTGCTCCTTGGAAGTGAGGGTGGAAAGGCTTCATCTCATGTACTTTGGATATATTATTAGGAGGGATCAGTTCCTGGAGACAGACATCATGTTTGGTAAAGTAGAGGGTCAGTGAATGAGCAGAAGATCCTCAATGAGATGGATTGACACAGTGTCTGCAACAATGGGCTCAGACCTGGTAATGATTGTGAGGTAAGCCTTGGACTGGGCAGTGTTTCATTCCGTTGCACATAGTGTTGCTATGAGGTGGAATTGACTGGATGGCACCTAACAACAAGTAAAAGCAAACAAACAAAAGACCCACCAAACCAATACCCCCACCTACGCTCTTAAAGATTGATTTTCTTATTAAAAAGTGAACTACAAGGAAGATACTGTGGTTATATAAGGGAAAGACATTTTTTGTGTGACATTTTAATAGTATTTAAACTATCCTGAATAAAAATGCCTGAATAATCCATATGGTTTTATGCCATTGACTCTTCTTTCAGAATATAATAATTTAATGTGTAATTGAAACAATGGAGAACGAAAAAATTACCAAACTCAATATGACAGTAATATCTGTTCTTCAAAGGCCCCCCAAGAGATCATATAGATAATAAAGTACTAAAAAAATGGTGCATTTCTTATTAAAGATTGTTCTTGACATAGTAAAATAGGGATAAAAAAATTTAAACAGGCATATTTTACTTCTTTGATTACTCTATGATCTGTTACTTTATCGACACTTGATACAGAAATTTATGCACAGTAGATTGACCATATAGGATGGGAAGGGGCAAAGCAGAGATGGAAACTACAGACTTCTCTTCCAAGAAATTTAGGAATGTTTTTTGGTTGAAATATCCAGAGTTTTCATTAAGTTGGAAGGAATTTGCTCTTTTCTCTCTCTCTCTCTCTCTTTCTTTCTTTTTACTCAGGGAAGTAACTGGCATGAAAGAGTAGTTTGAGGGTAACAGAAATGGATATTGTCTTAGTCATCTAGTGCTATTATAACAGAAATACCACAAATGGATGTGCTTAACAAGGAGAAGTTTATTCTCTCATAGTCCAGTAGGCTATAAGTCTGAATTCAGGGTGTCAGCTCCAGGAGAAGTCCTTCTCTTTCTGTTGGCTCTGGAGGAAGGTCCTTGTCATCAGTCTTCCCTTGGTCTGGGAGAATCTCAGCGCAGGAACTTCAGATCCAAAGGATGCTCTGTGCTCCGGATGCTGATTTCTTGGTCGTATGAGGTTCCCAACTCTCTGCTTGGTTCCCTTTTCTTTTATCTCTTGAGGGATAAAAGGTGGTGCAGGCCACACCCCAGGGAAACTCCCTTTACATTGGATCAGGGATGTGGCCTGAGCAAGGGTATTATATCCCACCCTAATCCTTTTAACCAGAGGCAGAGTTTATGGTTTATAACACATAGGAAAATTACAAAATGGAGGACAACCACACGTGGCCTAGCCAAGTTAATACACACATTTTGGGGGGACATAATTCAACCCATGACAGATATTGTGTAAGAAGAACTGTCCAAGGGAATTTGGTAAGGAATGGGATTCAGGGTAAAAGAGGAAAAAATGGCAGTAGAGACAATTATAGCTTGGGGAAAGTGGTATTTGTGCTTGAAGAACTTGATGAGGTAGAAAACAGATCATCGGAGAAAATGAGCAGGTCAGAAGTGGGCAGAGGCATTAGGATGGTACTGAAAATTTAGAACAATTATTACAGAAAATGGGAGGGTGATTTAAAGAGACAATGACAAAAATTGCTTAATGTCAACTCAGGCATCAAGTTCAGGTATCATTAAGGTTGGGAATCTATTAATAAACTTGTAGTTGTTAGTTTCTTCCTTAGGCTGGGTTCTCTAGGAAGCAAAACCAGTAAAACATACAAATATATATATATATAGAGAGAGAGAGATTTATATCAAGGAAATGGCTCACATGGTTGTAGGGGCTGAAAGGTCCCAAATCCATGGGTCATGTTAGAGGCTTCTGATTCACGTAGCCACAGGGGCTGATGAACCCAAGGTTGGCAGGTCAGACAGCAGAGCTTTTGCTCACAGGCTGTGAAGACCGATGAGAATCCCAAGATCGGTAGGCAAGATGGCAGGTGAGCTGCTAGTTCAAGTCCGAAGAACTGGACATCAGATTAACAGGAGCCAACTACAGGATCCAGAGTGAACAAAAGCCCAAGAGCCTTGTCAAAAAGTCTGCTTTTATTCGATGCATGCCACACTCCCAAGGAAACTCTCCTTCAGCTGATTGGCTTCTCACAGCAGATCCCATCATGGAGGTGATTACATTGTATCAAATCACATCACGGAAGTGATCACATTATCATGGGATTCCAAACTACATCATAACTGTCCATCCACTGAGAATCATGGCCCAGTCAAGTTGACACACAACCCTAATGATCACAGTGGCCATTGAATTGATTCCGGATCATCGCCACCCCACATGAGCAGAGTAAGATTGTTCTATTCGGTTTCCAAGGCTGTGACCTTTCAGAAGCAGATAGCCAGGCTTGTCTCCTGAGGTGACTTTGAGTGCGTTTGAACTGCCAATCTTTTGGCTAGTATTAAAAATGGTGCTTAAATGTTTGTACCAAGTAGTGGCACTAAAAATAATTAGCTCTCTAAAACTTGGTCTCAGAGGTAGAGAATTAGATTAATCTATTGAGGGGAAGGGCTTTGTGGGGTAGGTATGGCAAGAGTACAGAGATGAGAAAAATAGAGGATGCTAATAATAAAGGTGACTGCCTGCCTGTTTGTTGTATTGTGGTGACTTGTGTGGTGTTATGATGCTAGAAGCTATGCCCACGATCTTTCAAATACCAGCAGGATCACCCATGTTGGACAGGTTTCAGAGGGGCTTCCAGATTAACACAGTCTAGGATGAAAGACTTGGTGTTCTACTTTTGAAAATTACCCAATGAGAACTTGATGAATCACAATAGAACACTGTCTAACTTGTTTGCTTTGGATACGTCATCAGAAAGAATAAATCGATAAAGGTCATCTATCATGTTTGGTGAAGTAGAGAGCCACTGAGGGTGACGGAGACCCTCTGTGAGACGTATTGACACAATAGTCTCAAAGATGGGCTCAGACCTGCTGGCAACGGTGAGGATAATGCAGGACCAAGCAATGTTTCGTTCTTTTCTTCATAAGGTTGCCATGCATGGGAGCTGACTGGATGGCAGCTATCTATCTATACGTCTAATAATAAAGGCAGTAAGATCTGGAGGGGACTAAGTAGGGGAGACAAAAGGGAGAATTCAAGGCAATAAGATCTCAGTGGAGTTAAGTGGGTTTTTTGTTGTTTTGTACCATTGAGTCAATTTTCAACTCATAGCAACCCTATAGGACAGAGTAGAAGTGCCCCACAGGGTTTCCTAAGCTGTAATCTTTATCTTTATGGGAGCAGATCACCAGGTCTTTCTCTTATGGAGATGCTGGGTGGGTTTGAACCATCAACCTTTTGGTTAGCAGCTGAGAGCTTAACCATTGCACCACCAGGGCTCCTTCAAGTGGTTTTAGTGGGACTGAAACAGTAGACAGATGGGAGATTTTGTTCTGAGTGGAATCCTGATGTATAATATTTCAGAGAAGGAACTGGGGGATGACAAAGGCCAGTGTACAGCCAAGATAATGGGTTGCTTCCATCCACATTCTCTCACATACATGTGGAAAATGTCAGAAAGGAGGAGCTTTACATCTGCTTCCTGAAAGGCCTCAGGGTACAGTACACTGGTTATAGGCAGAGACCGGCCCTGGCCCTACCGCCTGCTAGCTCTGTGGCAACACACAATTCTCACCTCCTCTTTGATTAAATGGGTGTGAAAATACCCAGCATACTCCCATTTTAGGTATGCTGTGAAGAATAAGGAAACCCTGGTGGCATAGTGGTTAAGAGCTACGGCTGCTAACCAAAGGATCAGCAGTTTGAATCTGTCAGGCGCTCCTTAGAAACTCTGTGGGGCAGTTCTATGCTGACCTGTAGGGTTTCTATGAGTCAGAATCAACTCGATAGCAATAGGTTTGGTTTGGTTTTTTTTTGTGAAGAATAAATTATGTATGTGCAAGTTCTTAGAAAGCCGCAAAATACTATACAAAGGTTGAGTGTTGCTAAGGAACAAAATTTTAAATGTAAAAGTGACCTTACCAGCATCTAAGGCAGTTAAGAAACTTTTAAATAAATAGAAATAAGGATTTTAATTATTGGAACTTAATTATTATCAAATTCTGAAACACTTTTATGCTCAAAGTCAGCTGCCTTTGCCTGACCCCTGATTCCCATGACCTCCAGGTGATGGCTGAAGGTTTTTTGGAAACTAGAGGGATTGTCCGTAATTAAAACCCTGGCACCTATCCTCTTGACCCAGAGCATTGCCACTGTCTGGAAATTCTTGTTTTCACAACTCAATCGCCAGACTAGACTTCAGTGAATAAAGATGCTGGTTTGGCTTGAGCACATTTTGCTATGATACGTTTTTGTTGTTGGTTCCTATCGAGTCTGCTCCGATTAACGGTGCCCTTATGTACAAGAGAATGAGTGCTGTGTTGTGATCCATAGGGTTTTCATTGACTAAGTTCCTGGAGTAGATCACCTGGCTTTTCTTCCAAGTCTGCCTTAGTCTGAAAGCTCGGCAGAAACTTGTCTAACATGGGTGACCCAGCTGGTATTTGAAATACTAGTGGCATGGTTTCCAGCAACTTAGCAACACAAATCTGTTGCTGTTGAGTTGATTCCAACTCATAGCGACCCTACAAGACAGAGTAGAAGTGCCCCATAGGGTTTCCAAGGAGTGGCTGGTAGATTCAAACTGCTGACCTTTTTGTTAGCAGCTGAGCTCTTAGTGAACGTGCCACCAGGGCTCCTTTTATTTGGACTTCTGACTATCTTCCCACAGCGTAGTTTCCAAAACTCTGGTTCTACCCTCTCTAGGCCTCCTCTTCCCAGCTGGCCTGATGTGGAGGTTTTAGCAACCCTTGCTGTGTTCCTACAAGTCTGTGGCATCGGAAGACGACTGAAGTGGTATAAAGACAAGGGAAGACTACACACTTCAGTTTCCTTCAGCAGAAGAGTAATAATTAAAGCCATGATATATTTTTTATCTTTGTTTTTCAAAATCTCGGATATGTAAAAACTCAGTTGAATTAATTCTACCCGATGTTTTCTGGTTTTTTTTTAGATGTTTAGATTGAGACAGGTATTGCCTGACATAGTGCTAATTTTCAATGGCTGGAGTATTACAGCATTAATCGTCTTATGGTATATTTTCTGAAGTAGCAAAATAAAAATACCTTGCTATGAGAACAAATTTGGGATGAAGTCATAAAGAGTTTTAACCTTCTGTAGATGCCAATGAAAACAAGAACCATGAAACTGCTTTCTCTGACCTATTCTGTCTTGTCGGCAATTTTACATTCATTTACAAATGTTACTCCGAATAAAGCAATTACACTTGGTGAAACACATATGGAGGTTGAGGACCTGATACTCCACCTCCTGCTTTCAAGCCCCCCTTCTTTCCCTTTGTAACCTACACGCACAAAAACCATCAATAGATTCCAGCTGGCTATCTGTACTGAAACAGTTCAGAAGAAGAAAATCCCAACTTGAAAACTTTTCTAATGATCTGTTTGATAAAGCCATGGAACTGTAAGACTCTCACAATGAAGTACAAGAATAAAAGAAAAAAGACCCAGCCAAGTTTTATGCTGATGAAGAGAAGTTTAGATATCTCTTGGACCTGCATCTAACATCAACAATACCACAATTATTAATAGCAAGACCTATGGAGCTAAACTTTACCTCACTGTCAGCAAAGAATGTGGTTGCTGCAACGTATTAGGCTTTTCTTTGACAAGTTTAAGACACACCATAATGAAGCAGTTGCATGGGACAGACAGATAAAGTAATCCATCAGATAAATCAGTTCTTCATCCTATTCATGCTTGTATTCAAATGTTAAGTTCATGAGGGGGCTGGGATAGGGAGAGATTTCTTTGTTATAATGTTCTAGACAGTTCCACCCTCCTCCCCCTAAGGTCCAAATCTTTGTATACTTTGGATAAAATTTGATAAGGCCCAGGGAAAAGTTTTGTAAATGAAAATATCTTTGTAAATGTAAGAGAAAACCAAACCAAACCCATTGCCATGGAGTCAATTCTGACTCATAGGGACACTATACGACAGAGTAGAAAAGCCCTATAGGTTTCCAAGGCTG
Source organism: Elephas maximus indicus (assembly GCF_024166365.1). Classification (NCBI taxonomy): domain Eukaryota; kingdom Metazoa; phylum Chordata; class Mammalia; order Proboscidea; family Elephantidae; genus Elephas; species Elephas maximus. The sequence goes on from NC_064823.1 coordinate 18,637,777, forward strand.
CAAATCTTTATGGAAGCAGACTGCGACATCTTTCTCCCTTGGAACGGCCGGTGGTTTTGAACTGCTCAACTTTTGATTAGCAGACAAGCGTTCAACCACTGCACCACCGAGGCTCCTTAAGTTAGGAGAAAAAGGTAATAATTAAAACAAATTCCTGGGTACTGCTATACAGTTCATGCATTTATTAAGTAAATATTTACTGAGCACCTACAGTGTTCTAGGAACTGTCTAGGACAGGCGTTAGCAAACTAAAGGCCACAGGTCAAACTTAGCCCCCTACTAGCTTTTGTCAGTAAAGTTTTATTTGAACACTAATACCCCCATTCTTTTCATAACGTCCATGGCTGCTTTTGCACTATAATGGTAAAATTGAGTAGTTGTGATAGAGTTTGTATGAAACCCAAAATATTTATTATCTGGTGCTTTACTGAATAATTGCTAATCCTAGTCTAGGATCTTGGAATACAGCAGTCAATCTACAAATATTCCAGATTTTGAAATGATCTTTATTCAGCAATTACTTGTTAGAAACAATTTGAAAGTGCCTTTCTCTTTTTGGAGTAAAAAGGCTGATTGGTTGAACCGCTAGTTAATTTCTGCCAGCTGTGCTATTTTCTTTCATTGCCTCATAGGAAAGACTATCAGCTCAGTAAGGTTAGGACAGACTTTCACTGATGAAAAGAATGGGATGTTTTATCTTCAAGTATTAAAAATACGGTCCCATGTGGTTTATTAATTCCTAATTTCTAAAGCAATACACTTAAAGTGACTCTGTGATCTAAACAGTGGTGTGCTGGCAAATGTTTAACAAGTGGTTCCCTGGAAGAAAATCCCTGATGTGTAGTGTTTACCTATTTCCATAGTGTACATACTCGTACCATGGCTGATTTCAAGCTACCAACATATTGTCACTGAACACAGAATTGGGAAGAGATGTGTAGGAGCCCTGGCAGCACAGTGGTTAAAGTGTTGGGCTGCTAACTGAAAGGTCGGCAGTTTGAACCCACCAGCCGCTCCATGGGAGAAAGATGTGGCAGTCTGCTCCCTTAAAGGTTTACAGCTTTGGAAACCCTATGGGGCAGTCCTACCCTGTCCCACAGGATTGCTATGAATCGGAATCATAAGGTTTACAGCTTCGGAAACCCTATGGGGCAGTTCTACCCTGTCCCACAGGATTGCTGTGAATCGGAATCAACTCAGTGGCGATGGGTTTGGTTTAATATAGCACTTCCGTCATACTGATAAAATAGATGTAAATAATCTCAAGAGCCTAGATGACAGTAAAGTATAAAATAATTAAGAAGTGATGAATTGAGTATTATTGTTGATAAGGCCTAGGAAAAAGTTTGTAAACTAAAAGTACTTTGTAAATGTAAATTATTGTATATCATATTTATAATATAGTTCATTTAATTGTAAATGTATATAATTTGATTTTTAATATGAGTGGTCCCTGACTTACAACATATTCAAGTTATGATGAACCGCACTATGGTCATCAGGTTTCTTTTTGTTCATCTTATCATTAGTGATATGAACTGCATACAATGTTGCAGTGCATTATTTGCTGATGTTATTATTCTCAGATGTTCACCCACAGATGTTCGGTATTATCATTTACTGTTCAAAACGCTGCCTTATAGCAGACTATGGCCTGGTCTGCAACAAAGTTGGAGTCAGTGTTGGGAGTCGTAACGGATAGAAAGTTGGGCAATGTTCAACTCTAATGAACTGCACATGTGTCCAACAGCCGTTATGACTCCAACATCATTGCTATGATGTTGATGCTGACTTCATTGTAGACCAACTTCATTGTAGACCAAGCCTATAGCATGATCTTATTCAGCGCTCTGTACCCTCAGAAGCATAACTTGTTAATTTGAAGCCAAGTTGTTCAAGTTTCTCACACTGTAACATGTGCACTGCTTTTACCCAGAACAATGTATTTAGCAAAAGAAGTCATGCCACTATAAGTTCTAATCCAAAAAAGAAGGTGAGGAAGGCTGTAGACGGGTATAAAGGTGAAGATCATTAAGGCCTATATAATGGAAAGAAAGTGAGTGAAATAGCACATGAGAAACGGCTATCTCATTTGACCATTTCGACAATCATTTAGGATAAGAATAGGACTTTGGAGGTAGTTAAAGGCAGGATTGGCATAAATTGACAATTTTAACAAAGAAGAGGCAAGGGCCAATCCTTGAGATGGAGACACTGTTGATGATTTGAATAGAAGACCAAATCCAGAAAAGGAGTTCTCTGAGTTTACTGATTAAATCAGACAAAAGCATACAGCTTTTCAAAAAACCTGAAGGAAAAGCAAGGAGAAAAGTACTGCTAATACTTTAATGCCACCAAGGGCTGGTTTCATCTCTTTGAATTCCTATTTGTTTTACAGGACAAGTGTATAACTGAAGAAGCAGGAGGCACCAATGTTGACGCTGCCGAAAAATTCAAGGATGGCGTGGACGATATAATTCAAGATGAAGGATATCTACCCAGAGTAGATTTTCAACATGGATGAAACAGATTTGTTTTGGAAAAGGATCCCAGAACCAACTTGTATTTACAAAGAGGCAAAATCAATGCCTGGTTTCAAGGCATTTAAAAACAGAATCACACTGCTGCTTGGAGAAAATGCTGCTGGACTTAAATTGAAACCTTTTCTTGTTTACCATTCTGGAAACTCCTGAGCATTCAAAAACATTGGCAAAAATAAGCTGCTTGTCTACTACAGAAGTAACTGCAAGGTCTGGATAACAATTGTGTTATTCGAAGACTGGTTTTTAAATCGTTTCATCCCAGAAGTGCATGCCTACTGCCTTGAAAAGAGCATTCCTTTCAAAATTCTGCTGCTACTTGATAATGTCCCAGGGAATCCTTCTCATGCAGATGATCTAAATCAAAATGTGAAAGTGGCGTATCTACCTTCCAGTGAGACAGCTGTGATTCAGCCTAAGGATCAAGGTGCAATCTCCACTTTGAAGACATACTACCCACAGACTATATTTGCTCAGGCAATAGACGCAACAGATGGAGGTATGGTAATGTTATGCGCTTTCTGGAAGAATTAGAATATTCTTCAGTGTATCCAGAAAACTGCATCTGCCTGGGAGGAACTTTTAGAAAAATACATGCAGAAAATTTGGAAAAAATTGCTGAGTTATGTGAACATGCTGTAAGCATTTGATCAGCATAATATGATGAAGGAGAGAGAGAGAAAAAAAAAACCCAACCCCCTGCTGTTCGAGTCAATTTCAACTCATAGTGACCCTGTAGGACAGAGTAGAACTGCCCCATAGGGTTTCCAAGGGTGTAAATCTTTACGGAAGCAGACTGCCACGTCTTTTGCCTATGGAGTGATTAGTGAGTTCAAACCACTGACCTTTCAGTTAGCAGCCAAATGGTTAATCACTGTACCATCAGGGTGGAAAAACTGTCCATATGGCAAGAACACTGAATTTAGAACTTGATACCGCTGATGCAGAACAGCACATAGATCACAAAGAAGGTGAATGGACAGAACAGGACTTAATAGGTTTTAAAGAGGAAAGAAATACTGAAAAAGAAAGAAATACAGATAGCCCTCCTTGACCTACAATGTATTCAAGTTACAAGCAACCCCACTTATAACTGCCTTGTTGTTTGTTTTTTGTAAATCTTACCATTAATAATATGTGTTACGTACAACGTTGCAATGCATAATTTGCTGACGTTATCATTCTCAGAGGAAGGATTAGCTGGAGTTTTTTTCTAAATTAAATCAGGGGCTTCAGTTGCTTGAAAACATGAACCCAAACGATGATCACTTTGTTAAAGTTGACAGATTGGGGAAGCAGTGAGGTGTCACTGGGAAATGTTGTTGTTTGGTGCCATTGAGTCAGTTCCGACTCACAGTGACCCTATGCACAACAGAACGAAACACTGCCTGGTCCTGCGCCATCCTTACAATCGTTATGCTTGAGCTCATTGTTGCAGCCACTGTGTCAGTCCACCTTGTTGAGGGTCTTCCTCTTTTCTGCTGACCCTGTACTCTGCCAGGTGTGAGTCAGGATTGTATTCTTTCACCATACCCATTTAATCTGTATGCTGAACAAATAATCCGAGAAGCTGGACTATATGAAGAAGAATGGGGCATCAGGATTGGAGGAAGACTCATTAACAACCTGCGTTATGCAGATGACACGACCTTGCTTGCTGCAAGTGAAGAGGACTTGAAGCACTTACTAATGAAGATCAAAGACCACAGCCTTCAGTGTGGATTACACCTCAACATAAAGAAAACAAAAATCCTCACAACTGGACCAATAAGCCACATCATGATAAACAGAGAAAAGATTGAAGTTGTCAAGGATTTCACTTTACTTGGATCCACAATCAACAACCATGGAAGCAGCAGTCAAGAAATCAAAAGATGCATTGCATTGGGCAAATCTGCTGCAAAGCACCTCTTCAAAGGGTTGAAGAGCAAAGATGTCACCCTGAAGACTAAGGTGCGCCTGACCCAAGCCATGGTATTTTCAATCACATCATATGCATGTGAAAGCTGGACAATGAATAAGGAAGACCGAAGAAGAGTTTGACGCCTTTGAATTGTGATGTTGGCGAAGAATATTGAATATACCACGGACTGCCAAAAGAACGAACAAATCTGTCTTGGAAGAAGTGTGGCCAGAATGCTATTTAGAGGCAAGGATGGAGGAACTGTGTCTTACATACTTCGGACAAGTTGTCAGGAGGGATCAGTCCCTGGAGAAGGACATCATGCTTGGCACTGGGAAATAGATGAAGAAAAACATCTCATTCCAGGAGATAGTCCAGATGACACAGAACTTCCACAAATTCTACCGACTGATGAAATGTCAACATTGCCCAACTCCTCTTTATTGTCGGAGTAAATTTTCATAATTTATGTATATTTTTATGTATGTATGTATTAAAATATATCTGTAAGTTTATCTGTAATGGTCCTAACCCCCAAAGACAAATAAAGATTGGATTCATAAAGATACCGATAATAAAATGCAGTGATAATGAAAACTAAAAAAAAAAAGAGGTATTCTACTTACATCAGAACCAGCTTATGACAGAGTCTAAGAAGGAAACCCCATCTTAAGTTGGGGAGTACATGTAATGGTTGTATTTAATAATGGGCTCACAAAATTCTTGAAAGTTTAATAGTCTACTTTTGCAGGATGGTGCAAGAGGCTGTAGCATATTACTAGTTTGAAGTTTAAAACTTTTTTCAGCACTACTTGTCACAAATATTTTGTACTCAGAGACAAAGAACATCTCTAGAAATAGGAGTTGATAAAAATGTAGAATTAATTCCTATTACTTACTCTAAACATGAGAAGATTAACTGCAGTTTTCACTTGGGAAGTGAATTCATCTTTCTTAGATAGAATTTTTGAGTTGGAGAAGAGGTGTGAAAAATATTTTATCTACCCTTCTCCTCTAGTAAGAAAATTGAGATTCCAAGAGGGTCAATGATGTGTCCAGGCAACACCACAAGGGAGCATGGAGCTGTGACAGCAGTGAATTCTCATACTAGTTCATCAAAAGTCTCTTCAGATGCGAAAGATTGCTCCAGATTTAATGTAGTACCCAAAAGAGTAAGACTGCATCTTTAATCTCCTGGAATCTTGGAAAATTGAATTATCCATTGCTTAAATTTAAGATTTCTTATAGGTTATGTTTTCCAGAACTCATGTACATTAAATAAATGCATTTATTTATTTATAATCATTGTTGTAGAACCATTTGTAGTGAGAATAACTGAGAGGGAATGAATACATGTTTGTTAAATTGCATTATTAAAAAGAAACAAATCCTGTAATCCAAGGGTTGACAAGGTTGTTAACTGGATTGGTTTATTCATCTGCCAATAACAAATAAGTTAAAACAGAATTCATTCACCCACTGACTCATTCATTCATTCATTCAATAAGTATTTATTGACTGCCTATTTTGTAGGCACTGGGTATATACAGAAATGTCCTTGGGTGGCACAAGCAGTTTGCACTTTACTAACGAAAAGTTGGCTGTTTGGACCCACCCAGCAGTACCACAGAAGAAAGGCTTGGCTATCTGCTTCCCTAAACATTACAGCCAAGGAAACCCTCTGGAACAGTTCTATTCTGTAATACATACAGGTGCCATGAATTGGAATTGACTGGATGGCAGTGGGTTTAGTTTTTAGTTTTTTTGGGGATACAGAAGTGAATGCAACAAAGCTTCTACTCTTATATACATTTTTGGGAGAAAAAAAAAAACCAAACCCAGTGCCATCGAGTCGATTCCGACTCATAGAGACCCTGTAGGACAGAGTAGAACTGCCCCACAGAGTTTCCAAGGAGCACCTGGCAGATTTGAGCTGCTGACCCTTTGGTTAGCAGCCGTGGCACTTAACCACTACACCACCAGGGTTTCCTTTTGGGAGGAAGACATAATATAATGCCAGTAAAAATAAACAAATAATTAATTAATTAAATTTTTTTTTTATTGGTTAGTTCTGTGAAGAAAAGTAGAGCAGGGTAAGGAAGATAGTGAATGACAGGCCATGGGGAATCTTTTTCTGTAGGATGTTCAGGGAAGGCCTCTCTAAAAAAAAAATGATGTTAATTAAAATAGAGACCTGAAAGAAAGGAGAAGAGAGTCATGTAGATATCTGGAAAGAACAAACGCAAAGTCCCTGAGGCTGGAGCAAGTTTAGTGTGTTTTAGAAAACTGAAGACCAGTGTTGATGGAGTACGGTGAAAGAGGAAGAGGGTGGCAAATGGTGAGCTAGGAGAAGGCCTCTCTCATGTCAGGACTTGTAGGCCATGAGAAGCCACTGGAATACCTTGTGACTTTAAAAATACGTATTACTTTGGCTGCATTGTGGAGAATAAAAACCACCCACTGCCATCGAGTCAATTCTGACTCGTAGCGACCCTACAGGACAGGGTAGAACTGCCCCGTAGAGTTTCCAAGGAGCACCTGGAGAATAGGGTGAAGGAAATAAAGAGTGGATCCAGTGAAACCACACAGGAGGCTATTGTATTAATACAGGTTTAAGAGATGGTGGCTTGGTCTAGGATCAGTGCCTTTCAACTTTGACTCCACTCAGGAGCTTCTATAAAATCCTGATGCCCAGATCAAACTCACAGAAGTTAAATAAAAATCTCTGTGGGTGGAACCAAGCCATCAGTAATTTAAAATGTCCCTAAGTTATTTCAACGTGCAGCCAAGGTTTAGAACCATTGTCCAAGGTAGTAACTATGGAAGTGATAAAAAAGTTATTGGATTCTAGCTATATTTAACCACGAGAAGCAGCAAGGCTTTCTTATGGCCTGGATATGGGACTTGAAAGAAGAAAATAAGCCAAGGGCGATCCCAACATATTTGGCCTGAGCAACTGGCAAATACTTAGATGAGACCAAGTTTTCTTAAATCTAACTCGAATCTCTTGTTTTTTCAGAGAGTTGTTAAATTTGATCAAAATGGTGATGGATGGCATCATTTTCTGTAAAGTATATTATCGTATACTCTTTGGAAGAAAAAGTACATTCAACCTTATACATAATATCCCAGTGTATCAGTCAGGATTCAGATCAGAAAACTGACACCACACTAATTAACAGAAAGATTATAATGCAGAAATTGGTTCAGCAGGAGTTGGGAGAACTGAAAGAGCAAAAAGAGGGCACCAAGAGAACAAAAGTAATAGCTGCAAGAAGAAGCCACCATTCTGAAGAATGGGGAAACCAAGGGAGAAAGTTGGTGTTATCAGAATCTAGAATCTTAGAATCTAAGAACCCCAGAACCCTAGAAACTAAACATCTCAGAAGGGGGCAATGTCCACCTGCTGTTGCCACCCCAGGAGCTCAAAGGCAGGGATCTAGACTGTTGATAAAAATGTGTTGCTCAACTAATGCTAGAGCCTTTAAGTTGGTGTGAGAAGGCTAATTCTGGGGCTGTGACTAGAAACAACTACTGCTAGAACCAAATTCAGCTGCCATGAGTGAGGTGCAATACCTGGGGTGATATTGGCAGGAAGAACAATCAGAGAGAAAGGAGCAAATCTGCCCTCTTCTCCTCCCTGCTTTCTAATCTTACTATAGTGTCTCTACTAGTAGAACTCAAAAAAAAAAAGGCAGCCGAGAGAGAGAACAGATACAGTTTGCTGAGTCCCATTCCCAGCATTACAAAGTAGAGTATGTAAGTGTGGAGCTTAGTAACTAACTATAGTTCACTCTTTTGGCTATTCAGCATATATATATACACCTTTCTTCATGTCTTTGAACTTCTATAATCAACAGGAAGAAGATTCAAATAGTCTTATATGAAGGCAGGTACTCCCACTCTCTCCAAATAGAGGAGATTCTAAGTCCCAAAAGTTACAGTATCCACCTCATGGCAAAATCATAGTATCCATCTCTGGATGATACTATTGATTACTCAAATTAAGTCATAGCAGTACTTGAATAATCTGTAATCAAAGGCTAAATTGAAAAGCTAGTAAACAACAGTGTTATACAGAATAATAATAAAAAAGGAGGAAATAGGAAAAAAAAAAGCTTCTGGAATTCTAATTTCTGTAACTGGTCACAAGGCCATAGTTGATATTTATTATTTTCTTTTTCTACTACCCTCACATCCTTGCTTTGCTTTCAACCCAGATCTCTGCTGGCCAATTGTCCTTGTTATCCAGTGCTGCTATAACAGAAATACCACAAGTGGATGGCTTCAACGAACACAAGTTTATTCTCTAACAGTGTAGTGGGCTAGAAGTCCAAATTCAGGGTGCCAGCTCCAGGGGAAGCCTTTATCTCTCTGTTGGCTCTGGAGGAAGGTCCTTGTCATCAATCTTCCCCTGGAGTAGGAGCTTCTCAGGACAGGAACCCTGGGTCCAAAGGATGCACTCTTCCCTTGGCACTACTTTCTTGATTTGTGAAGTCCCCATGTCTCTCTGCTTTCTTCTCTCTTTTATATCTCAAAAGAGATTGACTTAAAACAACCTAATTTTGTAGATTGAGTTCTGCCTCATTAACATAACTGCCACTAACCCCACCTCATTAGCATCATAGAGGTAGGATTTACAACACATAGGCAAATCACATCAGATGCAAAATGGTGGACAGTCACACAACACATGGAATCATGGACCAACCAAGGTGACGCACATTTTCCTGCAGTAACACAATTCAATCTGTAACGCTAATGTTTTCTTTTACTTTGTGAGGTAAAACAAATCTTCATTCCCGAAGTGTCTGAATCTTCTATAGCCTAACTTTTTCTTTTTTTGGTTGCTATAGTTTTCCATTGACTTTTACTATTGGACATAAAAGTTCTAACAGGTATTTCAGAGACTCTCCTTGGTTCTGAATACGCTCTTCCCTGCTCTCATTGTATAGCTGCAATCTAATTTCCCATTGATAATGAAAGTTTATCACCCAAGCCAGAAGAATAATCCTCAATTTTGCCTGTTGGTTCAGTGGCATGAGGAGCCTTAAATAACTGGTGAAGTCTTAACTCTCAGTTCAATGGAATCAATGTAGTTTCCCTGGTGGAATCTATCTTTGAAACTGAGACCTCCAAATTAGCAGAGCTTAAAATTGTTGGGTTCAGAAAGTAAAAATTCTGCTAGCGGGTTATTTAATGTAATTTTGAAAGAAGTCACTCCTACTTCTGCTTCTCTATTTTTGGATCTGTGTATTCTAACTGTGGTAGAAACAGCACAATATATTGCCTGCTGGCTCAAAATATACACTACATTCTGTGGGACAGAACCCATTCCTTTCAAGGTGTTGTCTCCCAACCGGTGCCATAACTGAGGCTTCAGCTGGCTATTACACTGTTTTACCAGGCTAGATACTTCTGAGAAATGGGTAAGTATTATGACCAGTGACTACAGGGGCCCAAGCCCATTGTCATACTTATTTTGCTGTTCAGTGAGTCCATGGTCAGAAACAAAGTTGCGCATAATATCACGATGGTAAATAAGCATTTCATATGTCATCTGAGGAGTCCCTGATGGTGCAGTTAATGCACTTAGCTGTTAACTGAAAGGTTAGAAGTTTCAGTCCACCCAGAGGCATCTCAGAAGGATGGTCTGGTAGTCTACTTTTGAAAAATCTGCCATTGAAAACGCCTTGGAGTACAGTTCTACCTTGAAACACACGGGATTGCCATGAGTCAGAATCTTTTTTTTTTTTTTAATGTCTACTGATGTTGGTGCTGGCAGAAGTGTTACAGACTTAGGAGGCAAATCCACATCTAGGATGTATGTCTGTTCTAGTGAAGACAAATCATATACTCCTCCTGATGGAAAGAATCGAATATATAAACCTACCATCAGGTAGATCAGCCTTAGAGATGGAAGTCTGTATTGCCAATCCCATTAATAGCGTCCGTTTCTGTTACTAAGACTCTTTGAACAAGACTGGGGTGGTTTGGTAAAGAGGCTGAATGACATCCATAAAACATGTCACCCGTCCACCTGATTATTGAGAGATACCTTCTCATTTGATGTCTTTTTGGTGAGCATTCATATGGAACACAATTATCTTTATATTCTGGCCCATTCTGAGAATTCCTTCTAGTTACTCTTTCCCCAGACCTTCTTGTCATCAGTCTTCCAGTGCTGCTCTTTCAAATTCCCTAACCTTTCAGCCAAATAGCTAGATGTTGTTGTTAGTCGATGTTGATTTGATCCCAAGTCATGGCCACCCCATGTGTGCAGAGTACAACTTCTCCAAAGGGTTTTGAAGGCTGTGACCTTTCAGAGGGAGATCGCCAGGCCTGTCATCTGAGACACCTCTGGTGGGTTCAAACCACCAACCTTTTGGCTATCAGTCAGTACTTGATGGTTTGTGCCACCCAGGGACTCCTAAACAGCTAGATACTAACCACTAATAACTTTAGATCTGGACTTCTGCATTTCTCAGTCCAGACAAATTGAGCAACCAGCTGAACTGTCTGAAGTGCTACCCACTGGGAGGATTATCTCACCACTTTCTTTAAGTGGCATTGCTGAATGGGTTCAGTTGCAGCAGTGCACTTCCAGGTTGTTACACATATTATGTAGAGCCATCTGTAAACCAGGTTTTTTTCTTCCTCAACCAAATGATCAAAAGGAATTCCCCATGAAGCCTTGGATGTGGATTAGGGGAGAGGAGACAATAAAGTAAGAGTAGGTGACATAGGCGTCTGAGCCACCCACTCATGTGACTTCTGTGTGCTAGGTATCTGGGAGTCTGGCCACTTAGATACCATTTTCAGTTGATGATGGTTTGCTACCACTTATACCCACATTGTGGTTTGAGGTGCTCAAGTCACACGGTCACTTGATGTTCTATAGTCAAGTGTACAGTGTCATTGTTGTTGTATGTTATCAATTCCAATTCATAGCAACCCTGTATGACAGAGTAAAACTGCCCCATAGGGATTTCTAGGGTGTAAATCTTTATGGGAACAGATCACCTGGTCTTTTCTCCTGTGGAGCCACTGGTAGGTTCAAACCACTGACCTTTCCATTAGCAGCCCAGCACTGTAATCATTGAGCCAGAGTTTAGCATCTAGCAAGGAGCTGTTTTTCAAAAGAATATAGGTACCTAAATAAGAAGACATGGTTTTGTTCTAAAAGTCTGGGGGTTTTGTGCTGTAATTATCCTTTTGGAACTTGCCAGAGGCTTTATTCCGTATCCCTATTATTCTAATTAAGTGGGATTACTCAGTTTAGTACAGCATATCCAGTTACCTGAAATTCTATTTACTCTTTATTTGGATTCATGAAGATATCAATTTTGTAATGAATATCACCTTCATAGCTATCAGCGTTTTCTAGGTGAAAGTATAAATAAAACTAACCATAACCTCAGGGGTCCTTTTTCTTTCATTTATGCATTTATCCATTAATGTCATAAATATTTACTGAATGGAAACCCTGGTAGCATAATGGTTAAGAGCTACGGCTGCTAACCAAAATGCCGGCAGTTCAAATCTACCAGGCACTCCTTGGAAACACTATGGAGCAGTTTTATTCTGTCCTATATGGTCACTCATGAGTTGCAAGCTACTCGATGGCAATGGGTTTGGTTTGGGTTTGATTTATTTACTGACTGCCTGGTATGTGGCTCTGCTAAGGTCTGGGGTACAAAAATAAACATGGTGCAACAAATAATTAAGATATATGGAGAGTAGGGCTAATGGAGCTATGTACTAAGCCTTCAGGAGAGCCAAGAATGGTGTGAGGACTACAGGGGAGGAGGTACTGTTTTGTCAGGGAAGGCTTCAAAGAGGACATAATATTTCCCCCGTCTTTCACAAAGAGCAGAAGTTTGCTACGTGAACAGAATGGGAAAAGAAGAGACCAGAGGATGAAAAGGTTGGGAGGAAAATTTAGGAGAGATAGCTTTCTAACCAAAGACATGAAAGCCCATTGTGTCAATTTCTTTATCTGCCTTTCCAGTAGGGAATCACTAACCTTGTCTTTCAGTGAAATTCAGTGTGATGTTGATGAAATGACAACTGGGCCATAACTACGAATCATGAACATTTTCCCATGGAAAAATCCTTATAAAGTCTGTTGTTTCTCACAGATTCATAAGCCTGTAAAGCAAAAGGTCTACAAAGAGAAACATTCATGCTCATGAATCTAAAATCTTGCTGTGATTATAGCAGGTTGACTTGAACCTCTACTATAAGGGAGTGTAAATGCTGCCGATACAGCTGTCCCCTTTTGAGTCAAGGAGGCATGCCTACTTGGCCTTTAGCATTTGTGTCAGGTCATACTGGACACACAATTGATCAGTAAGGGAGTAATTTTTCCCCATGAATTTGTAGAATAGGAGAAAAAGCTAATTTGACCAACTAAAACTTGAGAGGAATAATCTTAAATTGTGGGTTAGTTTTTTTTCAGATTTTTTTTTTGGTGCTCTTTTAGATTATAACTTTGATGTCTATCTCTCAAATAGAGTTTTAGCCTGACAGAGACTGGAAAAACCCTGAGAGTATGGCCCCCAGACACCCTTCATCTCAGTAATGAAGTTACTCCTGAGGTTCGCCTTTCAGCCGAAGATTGGACAGGCCTGTAAAACAAAATGGGACTAAAGGGGCATACCAGCTCAGGGGCAAGAAGTAGAAGGAAGGAGGGAACGGGAAAGTTGGTAATAGGGAACCCAAGGTTGGGAAGGGAGAATGTTGACATGTTGTGGGGTTGTTAACCAATGTCATAAAATGATATGTGTACTAACTGTTTAATGAGAAACTAGTTTGTTCTGTTAACCTTCATCCAAAGTACAATAAAACAATAAATACACATAGAGTTTTATAGCCTATAAGTCAATATTGTGAGCTCACTACCCTTTCATGAAAACAAAAAATATTTAAAAAGAAAGTTAAGACATAAAACGATTGTTTGCTCAATATTAAAACTTCCCTAAGAATGTGGACAACGTACTCTCTGGAGACAAGGAAAGCTTAAATGACATATTATTAGAATGACTGTATCATCTCTAATGATTAGGATATTTTTTAGGCTTTAAATTGATCTTTTTGGGATAGAAAATAGTTAAAGACACTCTGCCTTTATTAGAATTATTTTGGAATGTGGGAAAAGAAACTCTTTTTTAAAAAGGTATTTCCTTTAATCGCAATTCAATGAGAAAATGTAAGGAAACTCAGTGTCACCTTCAAGGAGATTTAAATTTCTCTCCCAGTTTTCTGATTTTATATTTACTTCCAATAGAAAAGCTTATATTTCTGGCACACTCTGTAGCCTAAAAGGATATTCAGTGGTTACTGTAAGAAGAAACCCTATTTACAAAGATGTTTAGAGCATCCAGGTTCTTAAGGGATTAAGGATATTGTTTCACCTCTTTTTGTTGGAAAAATGGAATCAAGCGATGCATGTGCAATGTAGATCCCGGAGTTTTATGCTTAAGACACACATAAAACTTTATGAACTGACTTATGTACTTTCCAAGTGGGATTTGTCATACATATGAGTATCGGTTTCCTAGTTTTCTCAGTGTTTTTAGGGGCTTAAATACAGGATATTCTTTTAGTAATTTGCTTGACTAGTGCTGTTCAAAATTGTCTGAAAAAAATCGATTTAATGCTTTGCATGTTGGAACATCACATGGTCTTGTTGGCTTTATTTAGTTAGTTGTAACAGAAAGAGCTATTATAATGCAACACTGGATATTATATTCTAGTTTGGGTTTTTTTTTTTTTTTCCATTTTAGCCAGGAAAATAGAAGACTATTGAGAGAAAACAGTATAAACTACATCTGAGTTTTTTTTTTTTTTTTTTCCGTATTGGTAGATTCAAAATCTTGCTGGCTCTCACAGAATTGTTTTTATAATAAATCATGTTTTTTTCCCCCCTGATGAAATTAAAATGGAGTCATTTTCAAAACAAGGACTAATTAATTGATACTATGAAGAAATATATTCATCAGAAGGCAGCCTGAATAGCTGTGGGGAAGGGCTTAACATTTTGGATTTCCTTCCAAAAAAAAAAAAAAACCTATTGCTATTGAGTCGATTCCAACTCTTAGTGACTGTATAGGACAGAGAAGAACTGCCCCATAGGATTCCAACTGCTGACCGTTTGGTTAGCAGATGTAGGACTTAACTACTATGCCACCAGGGTTTCCTTCCTCCCAATAGATAAGCTTGTATTTCTGGCACACTCTATGCCTAAAAAAGATATTCAGTGGTCATTGTAAGAAGAAACCCTATTTCAGAAGTGTTTCAAATATGGCTTTTTTATGCGGACGCTTCATGAGTAGTCAAAAGAGACCAATGAGGAAACAGAAGACCTCAATTCAAGTTTCCTGGTTGCTATGGCATGTGATCTGAAAAGCTGCTTTACTTTTCTGAGCTTCAGTTTCATGGACAATGAAACCAGGGCACACAGCCCTGCCTATATTACTAGGTTGCACTGAAATCTAAATGACAAAATGTGTGTAAATGTGTATTCCCAAGTGTTGGATAAATGTAATTTATAATTTTAATATCATATCTGTGAAGAACAGTGGGCAGTTATGAGTGATAACACTAAGTTATTAATTTTCAATTATGGAGAATGCTGTTAACAAGGAACATAAATGTTTTAAATGCAATCTGATGCTATAATACAAAGAATGAATGTTTAAATATTTTGGTTCAGATATATGATTCCTAGGTTAAGAGCTCAGGCTGCCAACCAAAAGGTTGGCAGTTCAAATCCACCAGCTGCTCCTTGGAGCCCTATGGGGCTGTTTTAGTCTGCCCTATAGGGTTGCTATGAGTCAGAATCGACTCGACAGCAATGGGTTTTAGCATTAGACTACAAGACATTTTAAAGACAGAGCTGATTTACTCTATAAAAGTAAAAAGAAGTATGAACTTTAAAGAGCGGTAGTCCCGGAAACAATGGGGAACACTACAGGACAAATTATGTGTGTAATGCCTTGGTCCACGCATCATATGCAGGTCATGTTATCATCCCCAAAACCCAAACCCATTGCTGTTGAGTCGATTTTGACTCATAGCGACCCTATAGGACACAGTAAAACTGTCCTATAGGGTTTCTAAGGGGAGCCTGGTGGATTCCTACTGCCAACCTTTTTTGGTTAGGAGCCAAACTCTTAACTACTATGCCACCAGGGTTTCCATGTTATTGTCATTAGTGACATATTTAACTATGGCAGGGATATATTTTGCTAAATGAAATGCATTTTCTTATTTAAGTAGTAGTGTCAAGTTGAATTAGAAATGGTAGGAAGCTGCCTTTGGACAAGACTGTGCACTCCTTGTGTGAGTGTAAATGGACATTATTTTAATATGTTTAGCAAAAACAGCAGCTGCTGGCAAATAACACTTGTACTTTTTGAAATTATTATTTGAGAAGTTGAATAATCAACAGTCATATTCCATCTACATGTGGAACGTTCAGTGAAAGAATACTTGTAGGAGAAAAATATATCCATGCATACCCATTGGCTTTTGTTAGCAGTTATAAACTTGATATATTGCACTAGTTTGTTCCTTTTGTTGGATAAAGAAAAGGGAGGAATTACCCATCTGGCTTCTGTCGTGAAGTTGAGCCCAGGAGGGAGGTGAAGTAGGGTGAAGACTTGGAATTCAAGCACGAAATCAAAGTCTTGCTGACATTGTGAAGCCGTGTGTTCTTATTAAATGCTGAGCTTCTCTGCACGGTGCCTGTTACCCACCTCTGATTTTTTCACACACAAGATCTTCCAGATGTTCCTAAGAAAGTGTATCTCTTTATAGCAAAAGTTATATCTGCCATCATTTTCCACATATTCCTGTGGCACCCATTTACGAGAATTTGTAGTACATTTCCAAACATATGCCGATAGCATCTTTATAATTACTTTTGAAATTACTAGCCACCTGTCAGCACAGGGATTACTACTATGAAGAATGTCTAATGGGAATTAAAGTTTTTTAGTAGGTCACTAGTGTTTTGCCATAGGCATATTGTAGACAGAGCGATTTCAGTGCACAAATTTATTGGCTATAATACATTTGGAGGATTACATAACCCACAGTTACTGTATATCCATATTTACTGTACTCATATGCATTCAGCACTAAGTGAAAACTGCTGAAGAT
The DNA here is from genome assembly GCF_024166365.1 of Elephas maximus indicus. Classification (NCBI taxonomy): domain Eukaryota; kingdom Metazoa; phylum Chordata; class Mammalia; order Proboscidea; family Elephantidae; genus Elephas; species Elephas maximus. Next base: position 18,654,388 of record NC_064823.1, read on the forward strand.
GGCAACAGTACCTTGGGGTTTGATTTTCTGACAGAACAAGAGAGATACTTGGCTTCTTCATTTCTTGTACTGAGAAATACTTGCTTAAAGAGCAACTGGAGCCACTTAGGAAACGTTATGCTGCTTTGTCTCATGGAAATTCTGTGAAATTTGATTTTGCAAATGCATAACTGTATTGAAGAGGATAAGTTTTAAAATTTAGGGAGGAGAAAAGAACAGAAGAGTTGGGAAACCGAAGAACTAGCTTGAAAACGACCGTGGAATATCTCATGGTGCCCTTGTGAGAAATAAGAGCAAGCCAGATTGGTTTGCCTTCGACCTGTGCTTACCCTTCCAGGACAAATACCAGCTGCTGCCAAGCCGATTCAGACTCATGAGGGCCCATATGTGTCACGGTAGAACCGTATTCCGTAGGGTTTCCAATGGCTAATGTTTTGGAAGTAGATCAACAGGTTTTTCTTTTGAGGGGCTTCTGGATGGATTCAAAACCTCCAATCTTTTTGGTAGCAGTGGAGCACATTAACTGTTTGCACCACCCAGGGGCCCTTTCCAAGATTAAGAGCCAGGTAATATTGGAATGCTTGCTAAGTGACAAGCCTTGTGATGAGTACATTATATACATTATCTCGTTTAATCCTTACAGGGAACATAGAAGTCATTTACTCACAATAGAACAGAGATATCCTTGAAGTCAGTGAATGAACTAGTAGAGAAGAAATAGGGTGGGGATGGAGTCAATTAGAAAGTCATGTGAGCTTGGAAAAAGAGATCCAGAGGAGGGGTTCATGCCAAGGTTACTAAGTGTGAGCAAAATATATTTAGGATTTTTAGAGTAAAAATAGCTTAATAATAATCTAGATAATTAAAGAGAAGGTGCATTTTGGGAATGCAGAAGGCTATGAATGAGAAACCTACACTGATTTACTCATACATAGACATATCTCCTGTCCCTAGTAGAGACTGACTGTAAGAGAATTCTGAATCCCTGGTTCCTTTCTTTTTACTTTGCCTTGCTTGCCTTTATACATAAAGTCTACAGAACAAAGCAATGTGTGTGGAATTAATTATTAGACACTATAGTTTTTCCAAGTGACCATAATTAGACCCTTGGATCTCAAACTCTCTGAAGAAAAACTGGTATATCACATTTATAACTATTTCCAGTGTCTAAACATTCAATATCCAGAAAGTGAGTCCTTCAAAATACTTTTCTTAGCAAGTTTTTAGAGAAATCTTTAATCTGTAATATAGCTAAGCCTTGTGATTCTTACCATGGTGTGTTGAATTTCTCTGCCAAGTGAGACTGACTTCTACCATATGAGTCAGAGCTTAGTTATATATTAGTTGGACAAAGGAGATATTCCAGAAAACATTTCTCTGATCATCATTTGGCCTAGAGGTATTTATGGGCATGCTTTTGTCTACTAATTAGCAAACAAACCTTCTAACATGTGACTTGACATTTTTTGGTTATAATATCCATTCTTTCAATAACTGTCATAAAAAAATGAGATTACAGGTTGGAAAATGAACTCCCTCTTTCTTTACTTTGGAGAAGTTTTCTTTCTTGTGAAATTAAAACATTGGAGAGATCTTAGGTTATTATCTAGAATATATCAGCCTTCTCTTCAATGCAGGGATTTCTTTAATAAAATTCGTGATCGTTGATTATCCAGCCTCTGCTTGAACCATTCTTGCGAAAAACTCATTTTTTCCTGTATTGAATCAAAACCTACATTCCATTTTATCAGATTCATCTTTTGAAGGAAGCCATTCTATCACGGTGCCTCACTTTTATGTCTTCTCTTTGTTAGGTGTAAAGCAACCTGTTACCTCTACTACTGTTCAAGTGCCGTGACCTCCAGTTCTTTCAGAAACTAGGATGCCCTCTTCCAGACAAATGAAAGTCTGGACAAAATAAAGTCCCCATTACTGAAGTTGTACTCTGACTTCAGGTTAAAATATCACTTAGCTAGCATCACTTGATTTGGTTTTCCCTATAAAAAACCAAACCAAAACCTATTGACATCAAGTCAATTCCAGCTCATAGCGACACTATAGGACAAAATAGAACTGCCCCATAGGGTTTCTGAGGAGAAGCTGGTATATTCGAACTGCTGACCTTTTGGTTAGCAGCTGTAGCTCTTAACCAGGGCTCCAAGTTTTCCCCTATATTTCAGAAAAAAATTTTTTTTTGAAAATATACAGATATGAAAAAATTAATCAATTTTCTCCTAGACTGTAGGAGAAGTTTCTGCTAGCTAAAAAGTGAGTGAGGCCTAGAAACAAAATTGGAGGTTTGGATATTAAAAAGTTGGCTTTCTACTTCTTCCGCTACTTACCTATTCTTCAGAGATATAAACTTTCATCAGCTGGTAGCAAATACTCTATTGTATGAAAACTGATGAAAAAGACCACTTCACGTCTCCCCAGTCCATCCTTATGATTTTGTCTTTCTGTACCCATTTAGGGATAAAATTTCTAGTTAACAAAATGTGACCAGAGGTGGAGGTGATGGGCAGTGGGTATGGTAATCTAGAAAGTATAATCCATCATAGGTAGGAGCAGAGTGAGAAAGGGTCTTTGGTGTTCTGCATTTTTGGAGTTACAGGAAAGGTATACAAGGTAAACAAAAATTGTATAAATTTAGGTTTCATATATTAAAAAAATTATATATAAATATTAAAGCTAGTGCAGAGGAGAAAGAAATCATATTAAATTTCTTGATTTAATAGAAGAAAGTCAATTGATGAGTTTGTGGCAGACACTAATTTTCTTCCAATGTCTGTTCTCCAATTCTTCTATTGATATTTTAGCTAGTGTATAAGTTAGGATTTATTCAGAGAGGCTGAACCATTATGAATGATATAGAATAAGGGCTTAATTACAGGTATGAAAACTTATGCAATTATGGGAGCTGCTGAAACAGTCCAAGTCAGCTGTGGCTTCTGCAGTCTGGAGATAAGCAGGAAGTTGCTATAGGTGAATGAGGTCTGCAGTTGGGAAATAAAGTTGTATATGGATGAAAACATGAACAAACTGGAATGCACAAGGATGAACTGGGACCTACAAAGACAAACTGGAACCCACTAGCTACTATTAACATTTCTTGTGTTAGATGGTAGGAAAATGGGAAGTGGTGCAGAGAAGGAAGACATGTGCGTAAATATTACTGTCCTCATTTCTGCACTGGTCATGTGATCATGGATACCTGGTATTTATAACTACTTTATTTCACTACCTATATAATTTTGCTTTGCCCTCAGTAAGTGCTGTGGTTGTTCATGGTTCCTTTCCTGGTGGGGAAGACTCAATCTTCATTCCTGAAGGGACTTGGCCATTACCTGTATTTGGTTATTGATTTAATCATAGAGCATGTGGTTGCAAAGAATTGTCCTAAGGGATTTCATACATTCTAGACATGCTTTTCCATGATGGCTATGTTGTAGCAACCCAATTACCCCTTCATAGTCAGGCTCAATCACCCCAGTCAGTTCTTACTCTCTTCTTTGCCTGTTGATTTACTGGTTTGAGGGGCCCAAAGTGGTCAGTGATAGCCTCAACTTTCAGTTTAATGAAACAATTACTGTTTTCACTGGTGAAAGAATTTTTCCCTTGAGAACTACTACCTTTATATCAGTAGGGTCTAATGTTGTCAGGGTGGAAAACAAGTAAAGGGAACCACTGGGGTCACTGTGAGATGGACTTGAGACGAGTTTCCGTTGTTCATGTGTCATCCATAACCTCTACTCCACTGGGCCACAATGACAATTTGGGTCTCCAAGATTTAGTGTAAGTTCAGAGCCACTGTCCAATAACTCCTTCATTCAAAAGCCTGATTATTTCAGCTCCCTGTAGGGCAAGTTAGGGGGATATTTTACAGTATAAAATTTGGCTGCCCTGCATCAGGGCTATATCAATCTTTTTGACCTAATCTAGTTTATAGGGGCTCTGTGTCTGTGAGCTGGCACACATCTGGATGAAGGGCCAAGACTATCTCTTGTGGTAATACAAGCTGTACTTCTGTTCACTGGACCTAGACCTTTTCCACTTATACAAATCAAGTAAGACACTAGTAGGTTGCCCACTTTTGTCAGCTTTAGAGACAATTTGTTTCACTTCCTTTGCTGATATGGCTTGACTCAAAGTGAGAAGAAACAGCTGCAATCATCCATTAATAATTGGGACGTGGAATGTACAAAATACAAAACTAGGAAAATGGGAAGTTGCAAAAAATGAAATGGAATGCTTGAAGATCCATATCCTAGGCATTAGTGAGCTGAAATGGGCTGGTGTTGGCCACATTGAATCTGATAATCATATGGTTAACTATGCCAGGAATGACAAATTGAAGAGAAAGCATCATCTTCCCCATCAAAAAGAACATTTCGGATCTATGCTGAAGTACAATACTGTCAATAATAGGATAATATCCACACACCTACAAGGAAGACCAGTTAATATGATTTTATTCAAATTTATGCACCAACCGCTAATGCCAAAGAAAAGAAAATTGAACATTTTTGCCAACTTCTGCCATCTGAAGTTGATCAAACATGCAATCAAAATGTATTGATAATTACTGGTGATTGGAATGCAAAAGTTGGAAACAAGAAGCATCAGTAGTTGGAAAAATGTGGTCTTGGTGATAGAAATTATGCTGGAGATTGCACTATAGAAATTTGCAAGACCAATGACTTATTCATCACACTTTTTTCAGCAACATAAATGGCAACTGTACACATGGATCTCACTGGATGGAAAACACAAAAATCAAATTGACTATATCTATGGAAAGAGACAAAGGCAAATCTCAATATCATCTGTCAGAACAAGGCCAGGGGCTAACTGCAGAACAGACCATCAATTGCTCATATGCACGTCCACTTTGAAGCTGAAGAAAATTAAAACAATTCCAGGAGAGCCAAAATGTGACCTTGAGTGTATCCTACCTGAATTTGCAGAACATCTCAAGAGTAGAATTGATGCACTGAGCATTAATGACCAAAGACCAGATGAGTTGTGGGGTGACATAAAGGACTTAATACATGAAGAAAGAAAGAGGTCAGGAAAGACAGGAAAGAAAGAAAAGACCAAAATGGATGTTGAAGAGACTCTGAAACTTGCTTATGAAAGTAGAGTAGCTAAAGTGAATGGAAGAAATGATGAAGTAAATAGATGAATGGAAGATTTCAAAAGGCAGCTCCAGAAGACAAAGTAAAATATTATAATAAAATGTACAAAGACATGAAGTTAGAAAACCAAAAGAGAACACACTCAGCATTTCTTAAGCTGAAAGAAGTGAAGAAAAAATTCAAGCCTCGAGTTCCAATATTGAAGAATTCAATGGGGGAAAATGTTCAATGACACAGGAAGCATCAAAATAAGATGGAAGGAATACACAAAGTCACTGCACCAAAAAAATTGGCCAACATTCAGTCATTTCAGGAGGCAGCATATGATCAAGAACCAATGGTATTGAAGGAAGAAGTCCAAGCTGCACTGAAGACAGTGGCAAAAAACAAGGGTCCATGAATCGACAGAATGCCAAGTGAGATGTTTCAACAAACAGATGCAATGCTGGAAGTGCTCACTCATCTATGCCAAGAAATTTGGAAGACAGCTTCCTGGCCAACTGACTGGAAGAGATTCATGTTTGTGCCCATTCTAAAGAAAGGTGATCCAACAGAATGTGGAAATTATCAAACAACGTCATTAGTTCCCCACACAAGTAAAGTTTTCCTTGAAGATCATTCAAAAGTGGTTGCAGGAGCACAGTGACAGGGAACTGCCAGAAATTCAAGCCAAATTCAGAAGAGGACGTGGACCAAGGGGTATAATTGCTGATGTCAGATGGACCTTGGCTGAAAGCAACAAATACCAGAAAGATGTTTATCTGTGTTTTATTGACTATGCAAAGGCATTCGATTATGTGGATCTTAACAAATTATGGATAATAATGTGAAGAATGGGAATTCCGGAATATGTAATTGTGCTCATGTGGAACCTGTATGTAGACCATTAGACAGTCATTTGAACAGAGCCAGATGATACTGCATGGCTCAAAATCAGGCTGTATCCTTTCACTGTACTTATTCAATCTGTATGCTGAGGAAATAATCCAAGAAACTAGACTGTATGAAGAAGAATGTGGCATCAGGATTGGTAGAAATGGTGGAAAACTCATTAACAACCTGTGATATGCAGATGATACAGCCTTGCTTGCTGAGAGCAAGGAGGATTTGAAGCACTTACTGATGAAAATATGTATGGATTACACTGCAACATTAAACAAACCAAAAATCTTCACAACTGGACCAATAAGCAATATGATAAATGAAGAACAGATTGATGTAGTCAAGGATTTCATTTTGCTTGGATCCATAATCAACACCCATGGAAGCAGCAGCCAAGAAATCAAATGACATATTGTATTGGGCAAATCTGCTGCAAAAGACCTCTTTAAAGTGTTAAAAGGCAAAAATGTCACTTTGGGAACTAAGGTGCGCCAGACTCAAGCTATGATATTTCCAGTCACCTCATATGCATGCAAAAGCTTGGCAATGCATAAGGAAGACCGAAACAGAACTGATGCCTTTGAATTATGATGTTGGCAAAGAATATTGAATATATACCATGGAAGCCAGAAGAATGTACAAGTCTGTCTTGAAAGAAATACAGCCAGAGTGCTCCTTGGAAGTGAGGATTGCAAGACTATGTCTCATGTACTTTGGAAACATTATCAGGGAAAAATCAGTCCCTGGAGAAGGACATCATGCTTGGTAAAGTAGAGGGTCAGTGAAAAAGAGGAAGACCCTCAGTGAGACGGATTGATACAGTGGCTGTAACAATGGGCTCAAATTTAGCAGTCATTGTAAGGATGGCACAGGTCCGAGCAGTGTTTTGTTCCATTGTACCTAGGGTCATTATAAGTTGGAACTGATTTGATGGCACTTAACAACAACATAATGAATTAGCCAACTTCAAAGGTAAAATTGAGAAAAATTCACTTTTTCTTGTTTACACTAGTTAAGTGTTTGGCCAGCAGTTCAAATCCACCAGCTGCTCCTAGGAAACACCATGGGGCAGTTCCACTCTGTCTTATATGGTCGCTATGAATTGAAATCAGCTTTGATGGTAGTGGGTTTGTTTTTTTGTTTTTTTTTGGAGACAGCCTAGCCAGTATCCTAATTAACATTTGAAGATCATTAGTTTAAAAACAAATAAGCAAGTATCACCACATAGGTATTTGTGAAAGTGGATATATGCTCCTACATTACTGAAGACTCTTTTGCTTACAATGAACAAAAATCTAACTCTAATTTAAATATGAAAGGGAATGTATTGGCTGATGCGATTCAGAAGTGGGAAAGGTGTATGACAGGGTTGTATCCTTTTACCTTGCTTATTCCACCTGTATGCTGAGCAATGATCCCTGAAGGTGGGTCATATGAAGAAGAACACAGCATCAGGATTGAATGAAGATTCATTAACAACCCGAGATATGCAGACTACACAACCTTGCTTGACGAAAATGAAGACCACTTGGAGATGAAGTCCAAAGACCTTCAGTATGAATTATATCTAAATGTGAAGAAAGCAAAAGTCCTCACAGGGGTCATATTCAGATCTGTGTAAGCTGGAGGGAAAAAATAGGCCTCAACAGAGGAAAGCTAAAGATAGGGCCTAAAGAAAGAAAGAAACTTTCATATTCCTTTTGTTCATCACAGGCTTCCTATGTGCTGAAGACAAGAGCAGGAGATGGGGGAGATGCTTTAAATGAAAATTTAATGTTTAAAATAAAAGGGATTGTTTAAGCAAATAACAGTGCATTACCTAGTTGGAAAACTATTACTGTATATAGTCAACAAAACATATAAATATGAATGTAGTCTTACATTATGTAAATTGCTAATGATATAATGTTAAGTGAAAAAAACCTAGATATACAATTTTATCTATTCTGCAATACTTCCCTGATTAAAACACACACACGGGGTAAAAGGTATAAAGAAATATACCAGTCCTTACACTGATCTTGTTAGGGTGGGATTGTACAAGTTTTTTTTACCTGTTTGAATAAAACTTTCGTGATGAAACGCTATTTACTTTATAATAAAAGAAAGTTTTAAATTAAATATACTACTGAGATCATTTTATGTGAATTAAATCTGCTACCATCGAGTCAATTCTAACTCATAGTGCCCAATAGGACAGGGTAGAACTGCCCCATAAGGCTTCTGAGGCTGTACTCTTTAAGGGAGCAGACTACCACATCTGTCTCCTGCAGAGTGGCTGGTAGGTTTGAACCACCAACACTCTGGTTAGCAGCCAAGCACTTAACCACTGTGCCACCAGGGCTTCTTCTATGAATTACTGACAATTCCCCTTCAGATAGATTTTATGGGACATTTATGGAAAATTGATTTTACTTGCCCCTACAAAGTTTCACCATTAGGTGAATTCTTTTCAAAGAGACATTTCTTGGGTGTTTCTACTCCCACTGAGTGGCAGAATGTGGAATTGTTAGGAGCGTGGACTGAAGCAGACAGCTGGAGTTCACATCTGGCTTGGCCACAAGCTAGCTTTGCAACTTGGAATCATTGACTTAAGCTTTCTGGGCCTTAGTTTTCTTCATCTGAAAATTGGTGATAATAATGTTATTATCACGTAACTCATAGGATTTTTTACAAAGTTAATTTTTTATTATTATATTTTAGATGAAGGTTTACAGAATGAACTAGCTTCTCATTAAACACTTAGTACACATATTTGTTTTGTGTCATTGGTTACCAACTCGACGGCATGTCAGCACTCCCCCTATTACCAGCTTTCCTGTCCCCTCCTGCCTTCTAGTCCTTGCCCCTGGGCTGGTGTGCCTCTTTTGTCCCGTTTTGTTTTATGGGGCTGTCTAATCTTTGGCTAAAGTGTGAACCTCAGGAGGGACTTCATTACTGAGCTAAAAGCGTGTCCATGGGCTGTATACTTTTGGGGTTTCTCCAGTCTCTGTCAGGCCAGTAAGTCTGGTCTTTTTTTGTGAGTTAGGATTTTGTTCTACATTTTCCTCCAGCTCTGTCTGGGACCCTCTGCTGTGAGCCATGTCAGAACAGAGGATTATTTTAAGGATTAGTAGATAACGAATTTTATGTCCTCAGAAGAGTGCCTATTAATGTAAGTACTCAGTCAAGCTTACCTACTATTATTATTTCCAATCAAATGCTAATTCAGGCTGTGTTTACTTCTAAGGTAGACTGCTATTGCAGCACGCCTCATTATCAATGCCCTGGCTTTTATATAATTTATTTTAGGTACAATTTTAAAGTTCATGTGAAATCTACTGAATTTTGCTAAGATTTGTGCTTCATGTGACTTCCGATTTACTAAATGGAAAAATTGCAAAGTGGAAAAATTCTATTCCCTTCCCACCATGGGCCATTTTGTGTGAGACCAGCAGGTTAAGAAGAGCCCTTTAAAAGCCCAAAGACAGATGTATAGTTTGGAATGCAAAAATAAAACGAAACAGGAGTGCTCACGCAATATCAACTCAGGCACATTTAGTTTGGGGAGAATTTAGGGATCAGAAGATCTCAGAACAGAAAAACGGGAAGCTGTGGTATTGCCTCTGGACATCTCTGCAAGGGTTATTTGGTTAAACAACAACATTAAGTAATTCCTCTCTGTAGAGTCATGTGCACTCTGGATCACTATGCATAGCAAGAGACACAGAGTTCCCTTTTCTGTTTGTCTTTCATCCATAGACAACCACTTTTAACCTCACTCAAGCCATTTGTTCAGAATGAAAACCTCATTTATATAATCACTTTACATGCTTCTTCTGCTCATTTGCAAGTGTTTATTTCTCTGAAGGACATTTATAATATTTCCCCATTCTCTTTGTGTATTTAATACTAATTTTAAATGGTTCTATTTTGAACTTCTAACTGAATGTGCATTTTAAAAGAGTGATTAAAACACAGAAAGAGTTTCCACAGTTTTGATTTTCCATGCCTAGTGGGTAGTAGTGCTTTCTTTTAAAATGGCACCTGGGAGATACTGACAGTTTTACTGTAGTCTATTTCCTCCTGTCTTATGGCTTGTTCTGTCTATTTCTGTCAAAGTTATGAAAGATTTATCCATGTGCCAGGGAATCATGAAGTATTTTATGGACTTTTCAGAAAGAATGACTGAATATTATATAAAGAACTTGACTTCGTAAATTTATAGTAGGCCTACTACAATAGAATGAAGTTTCTGCTAGAGCTCCCTGGTTCTGAGTATCATGGAAAGACACCAGCCTTGACTTGCTGACATATTCAATATTTCCTACATACAGAACTGTAGGATTGTGCTGTCAACTGAGGAAGCAGAAGCTGCATTTAAGCTCATCTAAGATCAAGGACTCATAAGCAAGTAAAATGCCATGTCTACCTGTCCATCCATGCTGTCCTTTTCTCTTCATTCATGTTGGTAATCCATGTCTGTTCCTAGCCTATCTCTGTAACTGCCTTCAATCTTTCCCAATTTGAGGTGATATTGAATAGCATTAAAAGAGAAATTATGAAGCCAGACAGATCTAGGTTTTAACTGAAGTTTGCCATTTATTTGCTGTGTGAACATGGACAAATTAACGTCTGTCTCCTCATCTGGAAAAGGAAATGGTCACTAAGTGTCCCTGCAGGTTGTTGTGAGGATGATGACACCAACCAGTAGAGTTGATTCTAACTCATGGTGACTCCGATATGTGTCGTAGTAGAACTATGTTCCACAGGGTTTTTGATGGCTGATTTTTCAGAAGTAGATCATCGGGCCTTTCTTAAGAGGTGACCTTAAACCTCCAACCTTTCAGTTAGCAGCCCAATGTTTTAACTGTTTGCACCACTCAGGGACGCGTTGTTAGGAGGATTGACTGGGGTAGTATATACAATTTAGACTCTTAATGATAGAGAAAAACAAAGAGAGGACAGGGTTATTCCAATTTTTTTGATCCTGTCCTTTGACATGCACTTCTCAGATCTTTCTTTGAATATTATTGACCACATTGAGGTCTTATTTTGCTTGTTATTATTGTTCAGAATGTATTATTGGCTTTCGTTCTGCATTGGATCCTGTATTCGGCTTGTCAATATCTGACCTCTGGTTCTTGGGACTTGATTCAGCAGCCTGCCATCTGACCTGCTGATCTTGGGTTCGTCAGCCCCCGCAGCTAAGCGAGTCCAGAGAAGCTTCCAGCCTGATGCCTGACTCATGAATTTGCCATCCTCTACAATTGCATGAGCCACTTCCTTGAATAACTCTGTCTGTCTATAAATATTATATACCAAAAAACAAACAACCAAACTCATTCCCGTCAAGTTGATTATGACTCATAGTGACCTTATAGGACAGGGTAGAACTGCACCATAGGGTTTCTAAGGAGTGGCTGGTGGATTCAAACTGCTGACCTTTGGTTAGCAAGCAAGCTCTTAACCACTTCACCGTAAGGGCTCCTTTTACACACACACACACACACACACACTCACATACACTTGTTGTTGTTAGGTGCCATTGAATCAGTTCTGATTCATAGGGACACTGTGGATAATGGAACAAGACACTGCCTGGTCCTGCACCATTCTCATCATTGTTGTTATGCTTGAGCCCATTGTTGCAGCCACTGTGTCAATCCATCTTATTGAGGGTCTTCCTCTTTTTTAGCTGAGCCTCTACTTTACCAAGCATGCTGTCCTTCTCCAGGGACTGATCCCTTCTGATAACACATCCAAAGTAGGTGAGACATAGTCTCACCATTCTCTCTTCTAAGGAACATTCTGGCTGTACTTCTAAGAAAAACGTGTTCGTTCTTTTGGCAGTCCATGGTATATTCAATATTCTTCATCAACACTATAATTCAAAGTCCTCTGTGCTTTCAGTAAGCAAGGTTGTGTCATATGCATTTTGCAGGTTGTTAATGAACCTTCTCCCAATTCTGATGCTGCATTCTTCTTCATGTAGTCCAGCTGGTCTAATTATTTGCTCAGAATACAGACCGAGTAAGTATGGTAAAAGGATACACCCCTGAGGCACACCTTTTTTGACTTTAAACCACGCAATATCTCCTTGTTCTGTTCAAATAACTGCCTCTTATTCTATGTATAGGTTACTCATAAGCACAATTAAGTGTTCTGGAGTTCTTCACAATGAGTCAGAACTGACTAGAAGACACCTAACGACAACAACATTATAGTATCACTACTCCCCTTATTCCAAGGCACAGGCTTTCATTCTCAATCTTTGGAATTTTCACTTTATTTATCTTTTTATTCTTGGATAGAGGTTTATTCATTGCTGAATCTTATAAGGAATTTCTGGTCAGAGGGACATCTATGCGCAAACAGGAGGAGAAGGTATGTGTATGTGGGAGGGGTAGGGAATGAAGGAACCAAAATTAAAATTTGAGCAGAAGTTTCCATAGGAGTATTGTGCTGACAACTGTCAACTCCTGAAAATCAGAACAGAGTTGTAGGATCATGCATGGATTACTGGAATAAACTATTACTACCAGTGTGAAGATACACTGCTGGGCTCAGTTGACAGGAGTATCAAGCAAACAAGAAGAAGCAAGCCCCTTGTTCCTACTCCAGCCTTGCAAGCCTCCTCCAGTTCACCTACTAATAATAATGTCTAATGGGAAATCAGCTGGCAAAGCAGAAACGTTGTTTGCCGAACCTTAGCCCCAGCACTGCAAAGCAGAGTATAGAAAGAGTAGTTTGAAACTAAAGACACTAACTAAATCATCTCAGAAATTTAAAGGCCATGAAGTTATTCTTGTGTGTGTTTTTTAGGGCCCAAGGAAAGGCCACTTTACTCATTATTCTGGGAAGAATAATAAGCCCTCAGGGTTAAAACATGTGACAGGGTGATATTTACAGTGGCAGTCCTATTTTGTCTGATTCCCAGTGCTGTCAGATTTCAGTATGAATTTAGGGGCAGAAACAGAAATAAGGGGAAGAATGTGAAAGATTTCTTTAATGAAACCCATCCATTGCCGTCGAGTCGATTCCAACTCATAGCTATCCTATAGGACAGAGTAGAAGGACATTTCAAATAGTAACAATAATTCTCATTGAAGTTTTATTGACTGTATTTGCCAAATTGACTCTACTTGAATCTTATCGACTACCTTGAGGGTTTTTTTAATCTCGATTTTTATTGAGTTAATATTGTCTTTGCATCTTAATTTAAGGGATTTTCAAATTTTCTTCTGAGTTCTTAAGGGCATCTTCTTTCCTTTCTATCTCATCTTTTTTCCTGTTTTTTCTTTCTTTCCCCTCATCTTCCTTCCTCTATCTTTCTGGACATTCTCTACTTCTTTCCCCTCCCTTTTTCCTCTCTTCTTCCTTCTTCTCCCTTTTCCCTCTCACTCTTTCAGTTATCACTATTTTATTTGGCAGCTCTTGACTAGAGGTGAGGTTTCACTCAGGTTAGATTTCATTCACATGTAAGAAAGTGTTGTATTTTGCTGTGTGGTCTCATCATTTGAAAGGAAGCAGTCTCTTGATTAAATAGTATCTTGGATACAAAATCTAAAATTGTAAAGTTTAATTCACCCTCTATAAATTGTTTGAAGGTAGGAAAGTATGTTTAAGTTCCAATAATAGAGAAAGGGCTTAAAAATAATCTTCCTTTCCATCCTTTCTTTTGAACTTTATGTCTCTTTCTGCAACTGTGTATTACCAGCTGGTGTGATGTTTTGGCAAATGCTTCCAACTCTGCTCCATGATGTAACCAGAAAGGGAGGAATGCTTATTTGATTGAAAATTTCCAGTTTTGGTTAAAAGTCGTACCACGCTTCTAGTACTTTCATTTCTTTGCTGTTTATGTTCTTTGGAAGTCATTTTCTTTCATGGTGGCTGTGATTTACATAACAGAGTGATTATGTATGGGCCAGTTAGTTTAAGTTTCACTGAAGCGGAAAAATGTTGCCCTGATCAAGAAGGCACCAGGCAGAGATTATTTTCTACATTTTAAGTGAGAAGCCATTTATCTGGAGGTAGCTACTGCAAGCACCTCTCTTATTTGTATCAATAGGAAGATGACTTGAAACACTGATTAAGCTCAAAGCCTTCGGTATGGATTATACTTGAAAGTGAAGCAAACAAAAATCTTAACATCTGGACCAATAAACAGCACCATGATAAATGGAGAAAACCTGAAGTTGTCAATGATTTCATTCTACTTGGGTCAACAATCGATGTCTGTGGAAAGAACAGTCAAGGTATCAAAAAACCTTGTGGCATTTGGCGAATCTGCTGCAAAGTACTTCTTTAAAGTTTTCGAAAGCAAAGATGTCGCTTTGGTGACTAAGATAGGCCTGACCCAAGTCAGGGCCTTTTCAAGCTCTTCATATGCACGTGAAAGCTGAACAATGAAAAACGAAGAGAGAAGAAGAACTGATGCATTCAAATTGTGGTGCTGGAGAAGAATACTGAATATATTGAGAACTGCCAAAAGAAGGAATAGATCAGTCTTAGAAGAAACACAACCAGAATGCTCCTTAGAAGAGAGGATGGCAAAATTTCAACATACTTTGAAGACATCATCAGGAAAGACCAATTATCAGAAAAGGACATTATGTTGGTAAAATAAAGAATCAATGAAAGGGAAACCCTCAATAAAGTGTATTGATTCAATAGTCATAACAATGAATTTAAATATATGAAGGATCCTGAAGATGGCACTGGACTGGGCAGTGTTTCCTTCTGTTATACATGAGGTCACCATGAGTCAGAACTGACTCGACAAGAACTAGCAACAGTTAGCATACTGACTAAAACTGTACTGAATAGCACTGAAATGTACTGAATGATAACTGACATGATGAATCTTAGAAATGGGCCCTTGATGGTAAAATTAAAGGTATTCGAGCTATGTGGATTGGCTAAAATGCTTGGTAGACATTTTCCATACTTAATCTTAATAGGCTATAATAACTCAGCAAGTTTAAAGCTTTCACAGTTAGAGATTTCGAATCAATTCTTTTTCCAGCCATTGATTTAGGAGAATCTCTTGTTGCCTGATGTTGATTATAATGGTAACAGAATATTGCCTCTGGAATGTTGTGTCTGAGCTGAGTGTGGGACCAGTTTCATGGCCATGCAACCTGCAGTCAAACAGAGCCCCATGCTTAGAAGGGTCCCTGCTTGGTTTAGTGCTCTGCTGGTGCCATCTTGAATTCTTAATAACTTTTGAACAAGAGGCCCTACATTTTTATTTTCCCTTGGTCCCTGAAAATCATTTAGCCAGTCTTGGCTAAATTAATCATTCATGGAAGGACATCTGAAAGAACAGAGCTTGAACTTCATCAAATTTACAGAGCAGGTTGTAGAAACTCTTGTGCCTGCTTACATAATGAATGCCCATATGTGGGACAGAATCTAGTTTGAAACTTGTTTTGGTTATAACCAATGAAGTTGTGGTGAATGGCTAACCCTCTCCTTTACTCATTACTCTTTTCTACCCAAAATTTCTACCAAATTGTACAAGACCAATTTGGCCTATGTCAGTTCACAACAGTGTCATCTAGGTTTTAAGG
The DNA here is from genome assembly GCF_024166365.1 of Elephas maximus indicus. Lineage (NCBI taxonomy): Eukaryota > Metazoa > Chordata > Mammalia > Proboscidea > Elephantidae > Elephas > Elephas maximus. The sequence continues at coordinate 18,669,959 of NC_064823.1, forward strand.
GCTACATAGCTCATCATAGCATAGAGGAATAAAACCCGTGAGATAGAACTTGTAAGTTTGGTGTAAATGAGCTCTTATCAGAGGGCTAATGTGTAGGCAGCTACGTATGCCATTAAAAAACTAAATAAAACAAGATTATAAAAAATAATTATTCTTTTACATATTTTACTAAAACAAACAAATAAATAAACCAATTCCCTTGAAGTTGATTCTGACTCATGGTGACCAACGTGCATCAGAGTAGAACTGTGCTCCATAGGGTTTTCAGTGGCTGATTTCTCAGAAGTAGATCTTTAGGCCTTTTTTTCAGAGATGCCTATCGGGGGACTCAAACCATCAACTTTTCAGTTAGCAGCTGAGTTCATTAACCATTTGTCCCACCCAGGGACTCCACTTATTTTGCCAAAAGCTATACGTTTTCATCTTCTCCCCTGCACCCATGCACAGCATCTCTGGGTGTAAGTAAACCGGAAACAGTAGTTTGGGTTGTGTTTTTAAATAAAGCACATAATCTTGAATAGATCAGGCAGTACTCCTAAAAAAGCCTTCAGAGCGAGATTTGTTTTAAAACCTCATGCAGTGAGGATAATTATTGCCCAGTAACATTGACTGAGTGATGTTTTGACAGAACTTATAGGGGATGGGACATTAGATTAAAAAAAAATTTTTTTTTTTTTTAATTGTAAGTAAGCCACATTTTTTCCTCCCTGTTATGACTGTGCTTTTCCTTTCAATTTGCAGTTAGAATGTAGCGGTATTTTTCAAGTCAACGAAAACCCAGTTTGCAATGAGATGATAAAACCTCCTTCATGGATAAGTGAAGTACAGCCTAGGGACTCATAGAGGTCTGCTTCAGGCTAGACTGGAAATAAAAAGATTATGCTTGCTGGCCTTTAAAGAATATTCTATTGACTCAAAGCTTTTAATCTTATTATGAAAATGTATAATTGCTCCTTCTCCAAAACCAGGAGTCATTGTCCTACATGTTGGTCTGATTGTTGATGCCTTCTCAAGTACACATTGTCTTTTTTAGGCATTTTTTTTTTTTTTAACATAGGGGACTGAAGAGAAAAGGAAAGGTGAGTGCCATAGCCCTTTTCGTTTCACAGATTTATTTAAGGGTTTAAGGCAAAATTAAAAATTTTTTAAAGTAATTCCCCCCAAAAAACTATTCCACGTCTTTTTCTGTCAAAGGCCTCTTTGGCGGTGCCAGTGTGGTGACTGCCATAGGAGAAGGCCTGCTGCGGGGTCTGACTGAGTCATGAAAGGATGATGAGACCCACACTGTCTTCTCACTGCTTAAAGACACAAACCCACCATTTCTCCATAAGACTGTGACTGAAGATAACAGAGCACATTTCATTTCTTTTTGACATTGTAAACTTCAGAGGGTATTTTCATTGCTCTCAAACCAAAACCCAACAATTTGCCGTGGAGTTGATTCTGACTTATGGTGACCCATGTGTGCCAGAGTAGAACTGTGCTCCATAGGGTGTGCAATGGCTGATTTTACAGAAATGGAAGTAGATCACCCGGCCTTTCTTCCCAGGTGCCTCTAGGTGGACTCAAACCACCAACCTTTTGTTAGCCATCTAAGGCTTAACCATTCGTACCACCCAAGGACTCTTTTTTTTGAGAACCCGTTTTTATTCCCTGTTGCGGGAGATGTTTCACACTTGACTGGATTAGGCAAATTGAACAACAAAACCAAGGGAAAAAACAGCAAAACTTAAGAAACAACTTTCTTAATTTCTTCTGTTTTTAGTTGGGGTTATTGTACTGGGTTGTGGGTGTGTCCCAGTCATTCAGAACGGAATAACACTTTGGGTTTTATAGCTAGACCTATTTTTTTCCCTCCTCTTTACTCAGCTTCTGTGGATTTTAAATAAAAGCATTTCAACCTTGTGTTCTTATGCTAATTTTAGAGATAATCAGTACTGGGGTTTCTTTCCCAACATGCACCCACCACTAACACACCTATGAAGTTTATTAGGCCTCATTCACAAGGGCCATACAAAGACAAAATAGAGTGCTTTAATTTAAATAAGAGCCACATATTATCATAAGAAGAACATGTCACATACTGCAGTCAGCATTTTTAATAGCAGTAATAAATATGGCAGTAAGTCAATGTCAAACACATAATTTAAAACTAGTAATTATATGCCCACAAACCTCATACAAACTAGCCTCATACTTTTAGTTTAAGCACACATACATGTATCACTAAGTGACTGCGGGTTTTCAAATATTTCACCAGTAAAGTATTTTTTATTGTAAAGCTGAGTGGTGTCAGGTCATAAGACTTTATTCAGGGGTGCGTTTTATTCAAGAGAAACTTTAATAAACAGATTTTACGAGAAAGTCACAAGGCCGAATGCATTTACAACTCTGAAATGTGACCAAGTTAAAGAGCCTGTAACGATCACATAAATGAAAGAAACACGACTGTACAATCTTCAAGGCTTTCATAAAAGTGTTTTTATCCCTACATTTGCAGATTTTATGGCTTTTTTAAAATTTGAAAAGCTATAGGAAAATAAAAAAAAAAAAAATGCAAGGGGAAAATAATGAATTTTCCTAACTGTTCATTTATATCTTTGTGTTGTTCAAGACATGAAAAGAAGGGTGAAGGGAGAAGATATAGTACTGCTTTGTTTTTAAACTTTTTGTTTTGAAATATTTTCAAACTTACGGAAAAATTGTAAGGACAGTACAATGAAATACCATTTAGCTTTCACCTTAATTTTCCAACTGTTAATATTTGAGCATATTTACTAACCCTTCCTTCCTTCCTTCCTTCCTTCCTTCCTTCCTTCCTTCCTTCCTTCCTTCCTTCCTTCCTTCCTTCCTTCCTTCCTTCCTTCCTTCCTTCCTTCCTTCCTTCCTTCCTTCCTTCCTTCCTTCCTTCCTCCCTCCCTCCCTCCCTCCCTCCCTCCCTCCCTCCCTCCCTCCCTCCCTCCCTCCCTCCCTCGCTTCCTCCGTCCCTCCCTTCCCTCCTTCCTTCCCTTCTTTCCTCTCTCCCTCCCATCCTTCCTTCTTTCCTTCTCTTTCTCCTTTCTATATCATTTGTCTTTTTATCTCTAAGCCAGTTGAAAGTAAGTTGCAGATAGACATGATACTTGCTCATTCCTAAATAGCTCAGTGTGTATTTCCCACTCCTCCATAATACTGTATATATGTATATATATAAATATGGTGTGCCTACAGGTGTCTCTAGGTGAACTCTACCAATGTTTTGGTTAGTAGTCTAAGGCTTAACTGTTTGTACCACCCAGGAACTCCTTTATATATACACACACACACATACATATTTTGTTTTTTACTCTTATATATACATATATATTTTGTTTTTTGGCGTTTATATATATACTTATATATGTTTATATGTATATATATGTGAGTGTGTGTATATATATATATATACACACCACACACACACACCCAGTGCAGCCATATACATATATATAAAACCAAAAAAAAAAAAAAAAAACCCTTGTCTTTGAGTTGATTCTGGCTCATAGCGACCATATAAGACAGAGTAGAATACTTCCCCATGGGGTTTCCAAGGAGCAGTTGGTGGATTTGAACTGCTGACCTTTTAGTTATTAGCCATAGTTCTTAACCACTGTGCCACCAGGACTCCATCCATCCACCCATCCATCATCCATCCATCCATCCGTCCATCCATCCGTCCATCCATCCGTCCAACCACCCGTCCAACCATCCTTCCAACCATCCGCCCCCAACCATCCGTCCAACCATCCTTCCAACCATCCATCCCTCCCTCCGTCCGTCCATCCGTCCATCCATCATGTATCATCTATCTATCATCTATCTTTCTATCATCTATCTGTCTGTCTATCTATCTATCTATCTATCTATCTATCTATCTATCTATCTATCTATCTATCTATCTATCTATCTATCTATCTATCTATCATCTATCTATCATCTATCTATCTATCTATCATCTATCTATATCTACATATATATAAAATTTATATATATATGTATCTATATAAATTCATATTGATACAGCACCATTCAAATTTCAGTGATTGTCCCAATAATGCCCTTTACAGAAACAGTCAAAATGTACAACAGCAACAACAAAACTTCTCCTTCCCCCCATCCTTTCTGGCCCAGGAACTAATCCAGGATCAAGAGTTTTGTTCTATGGCCACGTGTCTTTATTCTCCTTCAACCTGGGAGTAATTCCTCAGCCTTTCTTTGTTTCTTGGACTTGACATTTTAGAAGTGTACAAGCCAATTCTTCTGTAAAATGTCTCTCAGTTTGGATTTGTCTATTGTTTACTCATGATTCAATTCAGATTATGACTTTTTTCAGCAGGAATATTACAGAATTAATGTTATTTCCTTCTCAAAACATATCAGGAAACACATAACATCAGTTTGTACCATTACTGGTGATGTTAACTTGTTGTCTATCTTGTTTCTCTATTGTACAGTTAATCAGTAGCTTGTGCTTATTAATAACTAATTAATAAGCATTTTGTGAGAGATACTTTGACCCTGTGTATATCCTGTTCCTTATTAAACTTTCACCTGCTAGTTTTAGCAACTTTTTCTGATTCTTGTCTGAATCAGTTATTACTGAGATGGTTGCCAAATGGTGATTTTGTAATTCTCTCATTCCTTCAATAATTATTAGTTAGTTTCTTATTCATTCATTCATTCTTTTCATATCAGTATGAAATTTTGGATTTCTATTTTAAGCAATGAGTCATGATTCCATTATTTTCTTTAATGTTCAAAATATTCCAGATCTGACCAATGGCTTCTGAGTCATTTTGATATGTCTCCATCATTTACTGATACTTCTTTACTTTCTTGCACAAAAAGATATTCTAATCTCATTTCATATTTTGCTTATTCCAACCTTGTAATCAGCTATTTCCTTGAAGATCTCTGGTTCCTTTTAGTAGAGAATGATAGGTAGAAACCATTATCTGGGCGCTAGGAGTCCTCATTGCTACTGTTGGGTCATTGCTTCTAGACTTTCCTTCTCAGTGGATTTAGCTAGAAATGTACATATAAGATGCACATATGCAAACAAAGTAATACACATACACATGATTTCTTCGACTCCAGGCTAACAACACAGTGTCTGTTCTAGCTTTGTTCCTTTCCACATTTCTGTTTTCCTTTTTTGTCAGAATCCTGTTTCCCATTATCCTCGATATTTACTTAATTGCTCATTCCCCTGTATTTACCCAATTTTCCAACTACATGTACTTCAGTGTTTACTCGTGCTATGCATGCCAACAGAAAGATTATTTTCCATCACTTACCCGGAAGAAGTTGAGGCATTTCCTTTTATTAATGGTCTGTTAACCCTCAAATTTAATGGGATTCTATCCTTAATGTTTTTGATGAGCTTTAACTTCTCATATGTTTTAGGATCCCAGACCCAATTCTTTTAGTTTGTGTATTTACTCTTGGTTAGATATCCCTCTTTACATGTGTACCTTTAAAAGATGAGCTCATTTGAGAGGACTCAATGTGACTGGGTTTCTTTAGGTATTTTACTTTGTTTCCTCATTGAATAAATTTTGTCTGCACGGTTAGACTCAAGGCTCATAGAACATTCCAACACACGTAAGCTACTCTGCCTTCCAGACTCTCATGTCTTAATAACATGGTTAACTTTTCTATGGAAATTTTGATAGTTTCTTTCTTAATGTGTAAAATATCTGTATGACTGCCAAGTCTTTCCTTCTTAGGCTATTATGAGGGTGACAATATAACTTATCATAAAACTCTGACACTCTTGATAGTGATATTAATAATTAAGTCAGTCAAACTTAAGTAAGCATAAGCTCGTTTTGTTCCAGAAATACTGAGAATATGGTCACCCTAGATGTAATGAACTCCATGACTGTTAAGATTTTCTCACTTCAACTTGAGCAATATATTCTTTGTTAGGGATTCATTATTCACTTTTTTGATCTGGGCAGATGCCAGTAAATGGATGGTACTGTATTTTTATTGCCATTAAATTCTTTTATTGAGGTATAATTCACTCTTTTTAAGTGCACAATTCTATGAACTTTGACAAATTCAACTGGTCATGCAATCACCATCATCATCAAGATCTAGGACAGTTCCATGACTCCAAAAAGACCTTTCAGGCTCATTTATAGTCAAACTCTCACCCCACCCCAAACCCTAGCAACCACTGATCTGTTTTTTGTCCCTATAGTTTTGTCTTTTCCAGAATATCATATAAATAGAATTTTACAGTATGTAGATTTTTGAGTAGGTCTTCTTTTGCTTAGCATATTGCATGTGAGATTTATCCATATTGTTGCATATATCAGTAGTTTTTTTTTTGAATTGCTGAGTGGCAAGCCATTGTAAACAATTTGTTTACTCGCCAACTGATGTACATTTGAGTTGTTTCCTGTTTGGGGACATTATGAATAAAGCAGCTGTAAACATTGGTGTACAAAGTTTTTTGATGGACATGTATTTTCATTTCTTTTGGGCAAATACCTAGGAGTGGGATTTCTGGTCATAAAAGGTCATAGTGTATGTTTAATTTTATAAGAAACTGCTTAACTGCTTTTCAAAGTGACTGTATCATTTTGCATTTATTCCAGTAAAGTATGAGAGTTTCAGTTGCTCTGGATACCTGCCAGGATCTGACAGTTATTTTAAAAAGCTGGATGTTCTAACAGTACTGTAGCTGCATCATGTTGTGGTTTAATTCACAATTCCCTAATCATTAATGATGTGGAACATCTTTTCATGTGTTTATTTGCCACCTGTATACCTCTTCTGATGAAGTACCTGTTAAAATCTTTGGCCCATTTTTTATTGTGTTATATATTTTTGTTGTTGAGTTTTTAGAGATTATATATATATGTAATCCCAGATAGTAGTCCTTCTCAGATAAGTGTTTTGCAAATATTTTTTTAGTTTGCAGCTTGTCTTTTCATTTCCTTAAGAGGAACTTTTGAAGAACAGGTGCTTTTACTTTTGATCAAGTCCAATTTCTTCATTGGTAATTTGTGTTTTGTTTTTTTTTTTTGGCGTGTGTTCTAAGAAATTTTTGCCTACTCCAAGGTTGCAAAGACTTTCTCCAATATTTTATTCTAGGGCTTACATTTAGATCTTTGTAAATGGTGTATAGAGTGGGTTGAGGTTATTATCATCATTATTTTGCATATGGATGTCTGATTGCTCTAGCCTGTTTGTTGGTGAGATTACCATTTCTCCACTGAATTCCTTAGCATGTTTGTCAAATGTCAATTGACCTTATTTCTGTGAGGCATATTTCTGGACTCTATTCTAGTCAACTCACTAGAATATTTGCAAAATCCACATTGATATTATTACTGTTGCTTTATGGTAAGTCTTGAAATCAGATAATGTGAGACCTCCAACTTTTTTCTCTCATTAACATTTTCCAGGTTTAGCATACAAAATTTACATATATTTTGCTACATTTGTATCTAAGCACTTCCTAGATGTGTTCTCATTGTAAGTGGTACCTTTTCAAATTATAATTTCCAGTAGTTTATTGGTAGTATATAGATATGTTGCATTTATTTGTCTATCTTGTATCCTGCAATCTTTCTAAGAGTACTTATTAGGTCTAGTAGCCTTTTTTTTTTGGTAAACACTTTTTGAAATTCTACATAGCCATTCATGTTGTCTGAGAACATAGACAATTTTTCTTTTTTCTTATCATTTATGCTTTTTATTCCTTTTTCATCTTATTGCTCTGGTTAGGCCCTCCAGAATGATGGGAGAGAATATTCTTGCCATGTTTCTGACCTTACGGAGAAAGCAGTTTTTCTCATTAAGAATGATGTTAGCTCTAGGTTTTATGCAGATATTCTTTATCAAGCCAAGGACATTCTCTTTAATTTCTAGTTTTCTTAGAGTTTTTATCATGAATGGTTGTTGGGTATGGTAAAAATGCTTTTTCTGCCTCTATTAGATCATAATTTGGTTTTTCTCCTTTAGTCTGCTTACCTGAGGAATGACACTGATTGATTTTCAAATGTTGAATCAACTTTGCATTCTCAGTATAAACTAAGTCATGGTCGTTATGTATTTTGTTGTGATTCTTTTCATCCACGGTCATGACGGATAATGGTCAGTAGTTTTATTGTCATGTCTTTGTCTGATTTTGGTCAGAGTGATAATGCTGTGTAAAATGAGCTTGGAAGTCCTACCTTGTCCTCTATTTCTTGGAAGAATCTGTGCAGAATAGGTACTATTTCTTCTTTAAGTGTTTGATAGAATTCACTAATGAAGTTATCTGGCTCTGGAGCATATAATATCCCTTAGGTTATGAACCACATGAAAAATAGCAAAATCTCAAAGGAGCGTAGACAGCCACTCCCCTTTTACTACCATCCAACTTATAACTTAGAGGTTTTTTGCTTGTTTACCTCTGTGCTTTCATCTCCTGGACTCTGAGCTGCTATTTATGTCACTATTTCTCAAATTAATCTGAAGGTATTTTCATCGATGCCATCTATAAGCTTGGTAAAATCAGGTTACTAAATATTATTTATCATTAATTCCAGGGTGCTCTACCAATTTGCGGGGTTAGGTGAGTTGCTCACAATGACAAAGCTGATTGCAAAGAAGGTGGCATTTAAACACTGAACTTTCAGACCATTCCATTAGAGTATGTTACTTTTTTGATCTAAGAGCTACCTTATATGAAGCAAGCATTTGCTTCCTTTGCTTGTGTTGGAGAATACCTAGAATTTGAAGAGGTTTAAACATTTAATTAATTTAATTCAGTCTAGTTCAGGAAATTCATTAGATATATCTGCATTTTTTTTTATGATGTGTGTATTACCATCATGTAACTCATTTTTCAAAGAAGTTGAGCTCATAGAAGAGATAATTGAGAGACTGTGCTCATTTTGGATAAAATTAAGATGCTTGAAGCTTTGTTTGAATCATTAACAAGACCCTTTTAAAATGAATGATCCAATCTGTATTTTATGGCTTGCTCTGGCCATGTTATTATTTTCTGTTCTCTTGTAACTAAGAGTGAGGTAGGCGATGTTTAGCAAAATATACAACCATGACCTCATAGCAATATCAAGTAAAAAATGTCCTGCAGTGATTCTTGACCCAGAAACTCAATAATGTCTTTGGTTTGAAAACTGTGAACAAATTCCTTTCATCGACATGAATCTTCATGTAATCTTTGACAACACGGGTTGATTGACTATAAATAAGCTTGGGAAAAATGGATAAGTGAAAATAGCTGGTGAGTGAAAGTTGTTGGTTCTAATGAAATGAAACAGGGTATGAGTTTGGGATGGATGTCCTTTTCTCGGATCAGTTGCTAACCATAAAGATGACCATACCATGAACAATCTTTGTTCCAGTTCCTTAATATAAATTAAGAGATAGTAATACATGTTATTCCCTATTTAACAAATTTAAAGTATTATATAAATATAAAATATGACTACCAAATCATATTATAAACATGTCTATGGCTACATGGATAAAGAAAGAAAATAGTAGTATGGGTAATACTAAATAGTTTAAGCTAAATGTCCATCCTTGGGTCAGTTTGTGTAGTGAAAGAAGTGGAGAATTAGAAGGTATTGTGCATTTTATTGCCATTCTCAGAGTGATGGGGAGGTAGGAAAGCATCATAGGCCTGAATCTATCTGGCTAGATCCCAGAGCCAGTCTAACAGAAAGACAAGAAGACCCACTTCCTTTACTTCTACCTTGGAGTCCTAGCTACATAGGATGGGCCAAGTCAGGGAAATTTTTGTGTCTTCCTCCAAGGTTTGTTAAGACTCCTTAATCTTTGACTTTGCAATGCTTTGTATTACTTTAGGTGTACTGAATTTGCCTTATAAATATACTCGTTTTAGTTATTTCTTGAGCACAAGTCAAATGATAGTGGAGCATACCCTTGAATACAAATCTTTGAGAAATTTTTAACTCTACTATGATAGGGAGAAATTATTTAAGGATGTTATATTATTCCTGAACATCATAAAATAAAATAAAATAAAATAAAATGGTGCTATTGAAAATGTTACCACCTGTACCATCTTGGGCAAATCTCTTGGGTTTTTTGTCTTGATTTTCTCATGTGTATTCTTTTATTCTGAAGAGTTTGAACTCCCTGATCTCTATTGTCCCTTGTGACCTACCTGAACATGCTATGATTTTGTGCTCTAAGGGCACAAAAGGTTAGGGATTCCAACCATGAGGCTCTGAGACAAGAGACATGGGGGTGTGATGTGGTTGAAGGAACCAGGCTAAATACCAAAAGGGAAATATATTGTGTGTGAAAGGCCTAAATTTGTGGTTATTTTTGCTGGTCAATAAAGGAACAAAGTCTTACAGAGTAGGGTTTTTCTTTATTCAAGCCACAATGTGGATGTTTTACAGAGTGCAATCTTGTTTGGAAGATTTATATTCTGCTGAAGAGAGAAGATCAGATAAGTACATGTGTATGACTCTGAATGAAATGTGAAAGGAAAAAAATTATTAAAGGTCAAGTCACCGTCCCCATATATCATGAGAAGGGTAGTATTGGTAGGGGATTCCAACTGTATTTTAAAGGGGGATAAACATGAAGTCACATTCCTGGACTCAGTGTGCATAAATATAGGAGGACAGGTTTTTTTTTTAATACAGTTGACGGTGTTATAGGGATTATAGCTTGAGCTTATTCTTAATTGTAGCTAATTTAGACATGTCTGAGCCTCTCTGGAAACCTGGTGGAATTCTCTTTCCAGGTGCTTCCTTGCAAGAGGAATTGAGAATTTTTTCAGAAAGAATCCATCCTAAGGGAAGAAGTCAGCCAGATGAGCTGAACCGAGCCAGCCTCAGTCATCAGAGAGATGGGGTTCTTTGATGTTTATCTTGGTACCATTACAGAGATGTGTTTGTACACTCAGAATGCAGAATATAAACGGAAAGAGCTATTTTCAGTAAAAACTGTGATGTATTTGTGAAATTTAAGTTAAAATTTGTAAAAATTTTACACGTGCAGCACTGCATTTGGCACACAGCTAATGTTCCAAACGTTAGTTTTTAGCATTATCATTATTGTTAATAATAACTCATGGTCTTCATTTCTATATCTCAAGATGTAAGAATTTGCTACTAGATGGTATTACAAGTGTCTTTTATTGCGGTCCTATTTTTTTCTAGTATAAGCATAGAGTCTGCAAATGACACAGCAAAAAATATGCTATGGTATAAGCCTAAAAAACAAACAAACAAACAAAAGAACCCATTGCCATCGAGTTGATTCTGACTCATACAGACCCTATAGGATGGAGTAGAACTGCCCCCATATGGTTTCCAAGGAGTGCCTGGTGCATTTGAACTGGTGACCTTTTGGTTAGCAGCCATAGCTCTTAACCACTACATCACCAGAGTTTCAGATATGAGCCTAAATAAACGTTAAAAAAAAAAAAAAACCTGAAAACATTTAGCAGAGAATATACAAATTCCTGATAGAATAAAAAGAAATTAAAAACATGATTAATGGTTTGATAAAAAAGAGAAAACCATGTTTTTCCTTTTAAGATGTGAGAGTGATTATACAGAATGATTTTATATTGGAGGATAAATAAAAGTCAAGATTTTAAAGGACAAAACTGTAAAAAAAGTAACAGATTATGAATAGAAATAGCAGAGTTAAAAAATGATGCAGAAAATTTATGAAGCAATGATAAAAGCATGTATTATTAAGGCCAGGTGGATGAGAGAAGAACATGATTAATAAGCAACAGTAAAATCATTGTATACTGACACTGCATAAAGTGTGCAGTTAGAAAAGAAGTGAGAGTGGTGGTGAGATTAAAGATGAAGACAGACAGCTTATGATGGCACAAAAAGACAAAGATTATAGTATCTGTGAGAAATGTTTTAAGAAACAAGATTGCACTTTCTTTGAAAGTATACCGAAATAGAAGCATGAAAAGACAGCAGCCTCCAAGAACCTCCAAAGAACCAGGCACAGAGCTAGATGTCTGAAATATGTTATGTAATCCTCTCATCAAACTATTTGCTCTAGGCAAAGCTACTAAATTGGCAAGGCTGGATTTGAACTCAAGCTGTGTTGACTCCAAAGCCAAGTTTCCCTCCCCATCTCTTGAAGAATGAATGTGGACATACGCTGAAGTTTCAGTCAAAGGTTAAACATAAAAGTGACCTAGCAGCAGGCATCTTAGTTCAAGAAATGAATAGCATAATCATGTTACTGAAGAGGGGCAATCATCCTGGCTCTGAAATTACTTCTGAGTTCAGAAAGTCTTTTGAGTTTTGTCTAAACAATCTTTTGGCTGTTGTTTTCATTGATATATGGGAGAAAGGTGAAATAACCAGTAAAAATAAAGCCAGGAGTTTTAAGCAAGTATCTTTTTTAAAAGTAAAGAGCATAAAGATTAGAAACTAGAAGACATTAGCATCATCAAGCACCAATTGTTTGACTTCTCCAAGGATCTGCTTGCTGAGACAACTGGGGAGAGCAGAGCACAGGAAACCTCAGGCAGGAATGCATGTCACAGGGAGAGCAAGTGGATGCTCTGTGAGCTTAGGAGAAATGTGACATGTGCCAACAGAAGGAGGCTGAACAGGCATTTGGTTGTATATAAGAAAAAGTTTTCATTGAGACACACCATGAAGAAATGATGTGCCCAGATCACCTTATAAGCCAATGTAACCAGCTTTACCACAGTTGGGTAAGCAGAAGTGTACAGATCCAAGAAGAGCTAAGAAATAATAATAATAAAAAAAGCTTTGGACTTATTCTACAAAGTAAGACAATATGGGATTACTGCTAGGAGAAACTAACAAGCCAATGGAATATAATAGACAGACCAGAAATAGACCACACTTGATTCATGACAAAGCTGCACTGCAGAGCAGTGGGGAAACAGTCTTTTCATTATATGATGCTGAGTCAATTGAATATCCATATTAAAAAAACAATAAAAGCTGACCACTATGTCATCCTATGTGAAAAAGATCAATTCCAGATAGATTGTTCATCTAGAAGTGAAGGTTAAAACAAGAAAGCTTCCAGAACACAACTGAGAATGTTGTCATGGCCTTGGAGCAGGTAAAGATGTCTTAAACAGGACACAAAAAGCACTAACCATAAAAGAAAAGATTAGTAAATTGAACTACATTAAATTAGGAATATCTATTCATCAAAAGATACCAGTAAGAAGTGAAAAGAAAAGTTGAGTGGGAGAAGATAGTTGCTATATATTTGACAAAGGTTTCCAAAATTGACAACCCATAAACCCATTCCCGTAGAGTGGATTCTGACTCATAGCAACCCTAAACAACTGAGTAGAATTGCCCCATAGAGTTTCCAAGGAGTGCCTGGTGGATTTGAACTGCAGACCTTTTGGTTAGCAGCCCTAGCACTTAACCAGTATGCCACCAGCTTTTCCAAAACTGACAAAGGATTAGATACTTGCTATACATATAACTGACAAAGAATAAGTGAAGAATTCCCATAATCCAATAAAGAAAAGTCAGATAATTGAGTAGAAAACGGGTAAGAGATTGAATAGGGACTTCACAAAGAGGATATCCAGTTTGTCAAAGAACATGTGAAGAGATGTTCAATCCCATCGGTAAACAGGGATATGCAAATTTAAACCATAATGAGATATCCCTAACACCTGCCAGAGTGACAAACAAACAAACAAACAAACATAAAACTGACAATACATAGTGTTGGTGAGGATGTAAAACAACTTAAACTCTCATTCACTGCTGGTGGTACAACTTTTTGGGAAATTGTTTAGAAGTATCTATTGAAATTGGAAAGATGCATTTCTATGATCTAGCAATTCTCCTCCTAGGCATATATCCAAAAAAAATTATGGACATGTATCCACCAAGAGACAGGTCCAAGGATTTTCATATCAGCATTATTCACAGCAGCAAAAACACAGAAACAACCCAGGTGTCCAGAATATATAAAGAAATGGCAGTATATTCATATAATGGGGTATCCTACAGCAATGAAAGTAAATAACTACTGCTACAGGTATCAAAATGGATAAATCTCATAACCATAATGTAGATGAAAGAAGTAATTTTCAAAAGAGTATATAAAAGAATTCACTTATAGGAAGTTCAATAATAGGCAGTAGTAATTTGTGGTACAGAAGTCAGGATGGTAGTTACTTTTGAGAAGGAAAGTAGAATGGTAATTGGGGAGAGGTAGAGCTTCTAGGGTGTTGGGAAAATTATATATATATATTTTTTCTTGGTTGGTAGTGACCTGGGCGAAATCACTTTGTGATAATCCATTAGGATTTATATTTATGATTTGTACACATTTATAGAGCTATGTAAGTTATATTTTAATAAAACATTTATTTAATTGTTATAAACCACCACCAACAACAAAACCCATTGCCGTCGAGTCAATTTCAACTCATAGTGACCTTAGAGGACAGAGTAGAACTGCTACATAGGGTTTCTAAGGAGTGCCTGGTGAATTCAAACTGCCGATCTTTTGCTTAGCAGCTAAAGCTCTTAACCACTACGCCACCAGGGTTTCCAATTGTTATAAAGGACCCTACAAATAATTAAGACAACATTCCCATGCTCATTGGCAAAGTGCGGAAGAATTAAAATGACAAAGCTGATGTCATCCTGTCGTGGTGCAATGAGTTATTTAATATGGCCCTTCTAGCCGTGGGTCTTTGTTACACACAATGATTGAGTGGGACTATGCAAATAAGATCTATGGAACTTGTAATGGTTGGGGTTATGTGTCAACTTGACTGGGCCATGATTCTCAGTATCGTATGGTTGTCCTCAATTTTATGTGTTGTGGATCCTGATATCTACATGTTGATGAGGCAGGATTGATGTAAGGTGTGTCTTGGGTGGCAGCCTTGCAGGAACGCGTGACTTTAAGCCCCACCGTTACTAAAGTTATGCCCTTACCTGGAGTGTGGCCTGCATCTAAGATATATGCATATGTCCTGGTGAGGCTCTCTGGCTCTCTGTATCTGGATCCCGAGTTCAGTTCATGATCAGTTGACCTCCATAGATGCCTGCTGTCTGACCTGCCGATTCTGGAATCTGCCTGCTTCCACAGCCTCTTGGGCCAGCGGTCTGTTGTGTGAACTGATTTGTCAGCCTCCGCAGCCTTGAGAGCCAACAGCCTGTGGTCAGAACTGCCTGGTTGGGTTTGTCAGCTCCTGCAGGCACGTGGGTCAGGAGAAGCCTATGACTGACCGATGAATTTGGGACTTGTCAGCTTCCACAACCACATGAACCATTTCTCTTATACAGTTTGTGGGTTTTGTGAGACTTTGCAGTGAATTAGGGAACCCAGAGACTGGAGGGAGAGTTCTGAGGGGAGACGGAGTAGTTGATTTTAGAGATGATGGAGTGGTACAGCAGCTTGGAAAAGTTGGACATTTAGGGAATCTTTAACCTTTGCCTCCTAGGAACCAGCTTTGTGCTGATCCTTATAAAATAAATTATTCATTTACCTGTTATTCTATGAGTAGTCTAAAGTCCCCAACCAGAAAAAGAAAAGTTTAAATGCTAGGAAGTTTAAAGAAGAAAACGGATGATCATAATGCAAGTTTAATGTAGTCATTCAGATATAATCATTCTGATAATAAAGAGAGAACAGGACCGAATGCTTAAAATACATTAAAAAAGAGCCTGACGAAACCATAGCAACAGCAGTAAAAAGTTCCTGAAAGTATCAGAAAAAGCAGAAGAGAATAATATTAAAATTATAAAAACATATAAAGAAGACTGACCTAGTGCCAGTTCTTTTACTTGGGTTATGTACAGCTTAACCAGCAGGGTAGGTGGTTCTATTTTGGGGGATCTTTTTGGCTTCAACTAAGAGTGGTTGTAGCTCATCAGGATGCTAGCCCAGTGTGTTCCTGAACTTCCCATTTGCCTTAGAATTTTAACTTCCTTTAAGCTGTTTGGACCTGTACTCTGCTGTTTCTTTTCCCAGGAGTATGACAGCTCCATTTAGGGACCTATTGGCTAATTTACATTTTTGAGAACCTTCAGATTGTATGAAACTCATCTCAAAAAGAAAAGTGCCTTTAGGGAAGCTCTTCACAATAAAAATTTTCAATTCTGCTTGCCTACTTTGAAAAACTGGTGGGAAGAAAATGATCCACTGAAGTGAAAGGAGTTTTTAAAGACAGAGAAAGATCAACCTGTGGACAAAATGGGATGAGGAAGATGAAACAGTGAAGTCTGAAAGCCTAATGCTGGAAAGCAGGAGTGCATACCACGGAGAAATATCAAAGGAGATCTATAGCTTAAAAAAAAAAAAAAAAACAGCTTATATATAAAATCAATTATTAGCATAAATATTAAGACATTTAAAAAAGCCTAAGGAATCTAGAAAAATTAAACCCAAAAAACCAAACCTACTGCTGTCAACTCTATTCTGATTCATAGCAACCCACTGGGGTTTCCAAGGTTGTGAATCTTTAAGGAAGCAGGCTGCTACATCTTTCTCCCCAAGGTGGTTTCAAACCTCTGACCTTTCAGTTTGCAGTCAAGCGCTTTAACCACTGTGCCACCAGGACTCCTCAGAAAAATGAAAGGACTGGGATAAAGCTGAGATGTTGTATGGAATATCTAATGTAACAAATTTCTGTTTCAAACCACCATGAAATTTGAGGTAGGAAAGAATATTCCCTCAGCAGAGAGTGTAAGGAGGATCAGACCCAGTAAGGATCTATCTCTAAATGTGCCAGAGCAAGTGACTTGAGAGAAAAAATGGAGAAAATATTAATTTCAAAGAATCTATCTCTTTAGTAGTAGGTCTGTTTTCTGGGTAGCAAAAACACTGAAAATTTTAAAATTGGTGAAGAAAAAAATAAGAGAAATGCTTTGTATCTGTATAACACACAAAGTTCATATCTCATTTTTCTTTCAATACTTTATGGTATCTCCTGCTCACAACCTCTCTCCCATGAAGGTTGGCTTTATGAGTACTGGAGAGATGTTAAGTTATGTGAAGCAATATAGCGTATTGGTTACAAGCCTGAACTGCCGGAGACCAAGTCATAGTTCTGCTGTTTTCTAACCTTGTTACCTTGGGTGACATATTTTACCTCTCCTCGCCTCCTTCTCCTTCACTGTAAAATGGGGATAAGAACACAATTTACCTCAGGGTTTTAAGAAGACTAAATGTTATTTAATTAATTAAGAACTCATTGAATGCTAGTTGTTGATATCCAGAGCCACGCTGCTCATTAAAGGCACAACTAGGAATTAAGTCCAATTTTTCTCCTTTTAAATCCAGTGCCCTTTCCTGGACACTTTTTTTTTTTTAACCTCTTTTCCCATATGAGTTAGAACCTGGGCATCTGGCCCAAGCTGAGGTCTTGAGAGTCAGGGCCAAAATGTGAGCGAGCAGGTTCTGAGGGATTGGTGCAAAGATGAGTCATAACCCCACTTCGAGGTGACTTGGTCTAGGTGAGCAAGAAATGGTCCAAAAACATCAGGCCCAGAGAGGCAGAGAGAGAGCAAGAATCAGCTCTCAAATGTAAGCTCTATAACAGAGGTGAGAGAGGATAGCACTAGTACCTTTGGGATGTGAGGCTAGTAGAAATCCCTAAGGCAAAGGTATAGATATTTTATTATGATTTTTGGCAGTGAGGGTTCAATTGTGAATGTTTATAGAATAATGATCCACTTGGCTTCTAACCCTGGCATCTGGGACCACTTAACACCTACCTGCAGGTTCAACTTCTTTTTCGATTTATGTTATAATTTTGTCCCTTGCCAGGGACATACTTATGAGTCCAAAAACTAGTCAGCTTAATGTCAAGTCATTTTTTTTGGTAGACACAATTTCATGCTATGCTTTGTTTTCCTAAATAAAGCCCTTCAATACACTAATTTTGGGAGATTCCAAAAATTTCCTTGAGTGGACAGAATAGATGCTAAATCAGAACTTGGGTTCCCACCACTTAAAGGTGCACATTCCTGTACCTCTCTGTCTTGGAGAGCTCTTTATTTCCTGCTGTCCAACCCACTCCACTGCCAGGATCTCTCATTGCTTACTCATTGGGCCTTCATGGTTACCCTGGCCTATTCTTTTTAGTGTTTGTGGTCTCTTGGGCCTGGCAGTCATGTTGAGACCTGTCCTGCTGCACTTTAAATGTTTCTTTAGTTATGACATAGTGTTTTTACCTTAAAAAAATAACATTTAGCCACTACTTACTAAATATTTCTATGTGCCAGGTCCTGTGCTTTATACCCATTTTCCTACATAAGCCTTCCCAATAGCCTATGATGTAAGTACTGCGTTGTTAGGTACAGCTTTTAGATGAAGAAACTAAGGCTCAGAGAGGTTAAGAAAATTTTCCAAGGTCATACAGCTAGTGAGTAGGAAATTCGGAATTCAAAACCAGTATTATGGATTGAATTGTGTCCCCCCCAAAATATATGTCAACTTGGCGAGGCCGTGATTCTGAGTATGGTCATTCTCCATTTTGTGACCTGATGTGATTATCCTATGTATTGTAAATCCTAACCTCTATGATGTTTTTGAGGCAGGATTAGAGGCAGTTATGTTGATGAGGGAGAATTTAATCTATAGGATTAGGTTGTATCTTGAAATCAATCTGTTTTGACATATGAAAGAGAGAATAAAGCACAGAGGAGAGAGACCTCATGCCACCAAGAATGAAGAGCCAGGAGGGGAGTGCGTCCTTTGAATGTGGGGCCCCTGCACTGAGAAACTCCTAGACCAGGGGGAGACGTTCCACCAGAGCTGACAGAGAGAAAAAGACTTCCCCAGAGTTGGTGTCCTGAATTTGGACTTCTAGCCTCTTAGATTGTGAGAGAGTATATTTCTGTTTATTAAAGCCATCTACTTGTGGTGTATTTGTTATAGCAGCACTAGAAAACTAAGACAACCAGTAGCTCCCAAACCTGTGATCTTAACCATTATGCTATACCTTAACAATTAAAGAAATATAAAAAGAGAGAGCATATGGAATGCTTTGGAAAAAACCTGATTTGTGAAGATAAACATTTTTTATTAGTATTAAAACTGGATTTCCCATTTTGATGCTCATCAGCTCCACCAGGAATATGACTGATATGCTGCTTTTATTTCTAGAGATCAGCCTGTGCCCCAAAAGAAGCTAGAGGCAGTAAGAGAAGAAAGAATATGAGAAAATAGCTTTCTTAAAAAAAATATTTTGTAGTCAGCCCCTTGGATGCTAAATGAATAGGAATTCTGGAGAGTTGTGGAATGACTCATCCTAACCTAAGGTGTAATTGCTGTGATAGATAAAAAGTCACAACCAAAATTAACTAATTACCGAGATGGAGTATTATGATCAAAACCAAAAAAAAAAAAACCAAACCCACTGTCATCGAGTTGATTCCGACTCATAGCAACCCTGTAGGACAGAGTAAAACTGCCCCATAGAGTTTCCATGGAGCGTGTGGTGTATTTGAACTGCCGACCTCTTGCTTAGCAGCTGTAGCACTTAAACACTACACCACCAGGGTTTCCACTATGATCAAGGAGTGACAAAAATATTGACACGATTTATTGTAAAGACAGAATGCTTGATATTTGAAGGATATTGAGAGGATAAAAAGCCAAGAGAACTGTACTGTACTGAGGACCATTTATAAGTGAAAGAGAAAGTCATTGGTCATTAATGACTGGGTGTGTGGGGAGCAATGTTCAAATGTCAAATGTATTTCATGTGGCCTTGGTAGAGTTGTTAACGGAAGACATTTAAAGCAGAAAAACTAGGAAGAAGTAACACTGTTTTATTGGCTCAGGACTAAAAATATTTGTTATTAACGTTAAAAAAAATTAAAATCATCACCTCCTTTGCAAATCTGATAAAAACTACGTGCTCTCTCCACAGGAAAACACATGAAATCTATATCCTCACACAATTTTATGCACTGCCATGATGCCTATTCATGGATCCCATGCTGAGAATCCCTGACTTGGAAGAACTCTTGTTGAGTTGGGGAGATTTCCAGAGTTAGGATTAAATCCTAGTGAATATCTCTGGCCAAAGGAGCTCAAAAAGCTGTAGTAATAAAAACCAAAAAACCAAACCCATTGCTGTCGAGTTGATTCTGACTCATAGTGACCCTATAGCTGTGGTGATAGTGACTTGATTATGCACAATTGTAAATAGAGTGTCTGCCACTGCCTTGGAATCTGAGGTTCTTCATAATGAGAGACAAATATAAGCCCTCCACTCTTTTATTTATTCCATTCTTGTTAATATTTTTGTATAGATAATCCATTTACCAAATTCTTTTGAGAGATTCTATTATTGGCAAAAGATCTTTTAAAATCTGTCATGGTGGCTTTCTTTTTGATTGGAATATATTTCTTCCTTAAACCACAAAATTACTGTAGGCTGTACCACATAGAAATTTTCATACATCAGGCAGCTTTTGGATCCTAATTCTACTTTAGTTATCAAGACTACTGACAAACATGACAGGAACTAAAAATGTAATACAGACTTACATAACCAGTTGTCTCTGCCATTTTTGCTTTGAATTAATGCTCTGGACACTCCTTCGAAGTCATACTGTAGAATATTCACAGAGCATTTATTCTCACAATATTCTCATGTAACTAAGTTCTTTCTATCCATTTCCATCTTCCATTTTAAGTAAGAAAATGAAAGCATGAACCCCAAGGCATCTAAGTATAGATTGGAGCTGTTTTTAGTTCTTTCTCAACCTCAGATTGATTGATTCTGTAGAGGCATCTTGGGTTTAATTCTTTGTAGCCACATGAGATTCACGTATGAATAAACTTTTGTTCACACAGTGTTAAAGGATGGCTTTGAAACATGTGTGCATTGTGGTAGGGTAGATGAGCCTGTTTATTTCCTTGCTCTTTTTTCAAGAAAGACACTAATATTTTCTCTCATGTATGGGACTACTGTGATACAATGATAATGTTGAGATTCAGTTTTTTATGTGAGAGGAAAACTTGGACTCCTAGAAAATAAAACGATAAAACTTATTTTAAATTATTGCTCAATTCGGCTTGGAATTAGGAGAGTAGGGAAGTATAGCTTGATCCAGTGGCATTTTTCCTCAGTATAAGCACTAGCTGTTATGATAAGTTAGACAGAGCTGGGCTGGAGAACGAGAAATAAGAAGTGCAGTGGTTTATATTAACAAAGATTTGTCTTTGTTTGAAAATACCATTCATATATAAAATAAAAAATGAAAACAACCCCCCCCCAAATAAATTAAAAGGGGACAAAGAAATACATTTAAGTTTTTGAAAAGCAAGGGAATAATTGGTTAAATCACCATCCACTTGGGTGCTATACAAACTTTTCCATACATCCCTTCAGTGAACCTTGAATCTGACCTCAGTGCCCTGTTCTTCTACTTGCAAACTCCTCTTGAAAAGATGTTGCCAAAGAACTGAGCCAGGTTATTAGATAAGGATGTATATATATATATATATTTATACATATATATAAAATTGAAGAGGAGACTATATTGACATTCTGAATCAGATGAACAGATGAATTGGTATGTGGCTGGGGCCCTCAAACATATTTTTCGGTTATGGCTCAACCCAAGATGTATTACCAAATCTGCAGACATGAAATGTCAGTGTGGTCACCCACTGGGACAAACATAGATGTTCTACACACACAGTTCCAATTAGTCAGGGCTTCAGGGCAGGGCACCAGCCATTTTTACTTGATGGTGGTAGTTATGTTGATTCCCTGAAAATTCAGTGACTCTATAGAGGATTCTAGAGTTGTTAGTTGTGCTCCACAGACTTAAAGGAAGAGGTCTGCTCTCTGTTTTAATGAGCCATATGGCTTATTCTTTCAGGAATTCTTTACTAGTCAAGTTTGTACAGTTTAGAGTGTTTTAACTGTCTCTGACCATTATATAATTGCTCTGTCAAAAGGTTATTTACTATATGTGGTTTCCAAAACTGGTATTCGATCAATTTTGTACTGTCTTCTCCCAAACTAATTGCACCTTAGAGAATGGTCATGGGTCTCCCATGAGAACACTCTGCTCCGGAATTCAGGTATTCTCAGGGTGTTTCTGAAGGGGCCATGCTTATTTTCACCTACAAACAACTTTTTTGAATTAGTTCATTGCCTTTCCAAATGGTTTTAGCACTGCTTTAAGTGGCAGAACTGGGATTTGAACCTAGGCCTGTCTGACTTTGGCAGACTAAAAAAATAACATCTACAAGTCAGACAGACTTGGATTAGAGACCCTGTCCTGTCTCTAGCTAGTTGTGTGAGTGTGGTCAAGTTACTGAACCCTTTTGAAGCTGTTCCTTTTTCATTAAATCTATTTGAGGTAATAGCTCAAAATCCAGCTGCTGGAACAAAAGATCCAGTACCTTAAGCAGTTGATACACCACCTGACATGTAGTAGGCACTCAGTAAGTGGTGGCTAGGACTGCTGCCAATACACCTCATGCAGAGCCACTACCTGTTCGTCAGTGGAGGCTTGCGGGTTCTTATGATGCTGGATAGGTATTGTCAAGCTTCCAGACTAAGATAAACTAGGAAGAGAGGCCTGGCGATCAATTTCCAAAAATTAGCCAATGAAAACTTTATGATCACAATGGCCTGATCTTCAATCAATCGTTGGGATGGCACAGGATTGGAGCGGTGTTTCCCTCTGTTGTGTGTGGGGTTACTATGAGTTGGGGGTTGACTTGAGGGCAGCTGACAACAACAGCAATAACAACAGCAGTACTGCTGCTTCCAGAGGATCATGTAAATGCACTTAGTAATTTTCAAGATCTTTCACCTTTGCTTCCCTACTCCTACTATTTAATAAAATCTTTAAATTTAATGACTAGTATTTTTTGTGTTATGTAAGAACTTAATAGTTTACAGTGATACCGAACAATTAGTTTACATAAACTAATTAAAAAAACAGGCATTAATAGAGATAGTAAAAAAAGAGGAGCAAGATGTTAAGGGAAATGCATCATCATATTTTCAAACTTTAGAGCAAATGAAGCATAAGATTTTGGTACAAAAAAATTGTACATAGTGCAAGTAAGGTTTTGAGAGACTTCAAATGTCACACTAATGACGAAAGTTTTCAGAATCTGCTGTGCACCACTGATTCTTTCAGAAGGCAGGACTGCTGCTGAGCTGATGGCTTATATTATTTGCTCAGATTCATTTTCCATTTGAAAGTTCATAGGGAACATTTAATGTCATGTTCTATGATACAAGCCCTGGCACTGGGCAAGCTATCTGAATGGGTGAGGCTTTTGCATGGTTGGAGTAGGTTTTCTTAGGTAGTGAAATCGTTTTCTTAAGTAGGGTCTACTGGATATTGTCTTCACATTGGCCTATGTTTGCTTACTAATTCTGCCATGTACCAGTATTGAGAATTTGAACAAGTTACCTAACTTCCCAGAACCTCAGTTGTTGTTACTGTTTTTATTTATAAAATGAAAACAGCAATACTTACTTTGCCCTATTATTGTTGAGGATTAAGTCAGATAAAGCAGATATGAGAAGAGAAAATAGAAAACTAAAAAAAAAAAAAAAAAATCCTGTTGCTGTTGAGTTGAATCTGACTCATAGTGATACTATGGCCCAGAGTAGAACTGCCCCATAAGGTTTCCAAGGAGCACCTGGCGGATCCACTACACTACCAGGGTTTCCAGAAAACTACACAGATCATGAAATATTAAACACATAATGTTAGTTTTACTCATTTAGAATATAATTAAAATACAATGTAATAGATTGTCTTAGTTATCTAGTGCTGTTATATCAGAAATGCCGCAAGTGGATGGTTTTAACAAACAGAAATTTATTTCTTCACTGTAAAGTAGGATAAAAGTTCAAATTTAGGGCATCTAAATTTTTTTTTTCTTTTTTTTACTCCGGGGAAGGCTTTTTTCTCTCTGTTGGCTCTATAAGAAGGCCCTTCTCATCAATCTTCCCCTGGACTAGGAGTTCTTTGCACAGGAACTCTGGGTCCAAAGGATGTGCTCTGTTCCCGGCACTTCCTTCTTGGTACTATGAGGTCCCCCTGTGTCTCTGCTGGCTTCTCTCTTTTATATCTCAAAAGAAACCGGCTCAAGACACAATCCAGTCCTGTAGATTGAGTCCTGCCTTATCAACACAACTGTTGCCCATCTCGCTTGGTTAACATCATAGAGGCAGGATTTACAACGTAAAGGAAAATCACATCAGATGACAAAATGGTGGACAATCACACAATACCAGGAATCATGGCCCAGTCAAATTGATACATATATTTCGGGGGAACACAATTCAATCTATGACATAGATGCATTAGTTACTAACTGCCTATTAATATAAATTTGAATTCTTCTCAATGTACACAGTTTATAAGACATTATCGTAGAAATTGAGATACTTAAAAAAAGTACTTTTCACATCTACGAGCTAAGTAAGAATATCAACTTTTTCAAAATTGTATAAACAATGTTGTCAAAGTTAAAGTAGGCCATGTTTCCTAATAATAGTTATAGAGTCAGGAGACTATTGCTGCCTTCTTGTCTTCTAAGCCATTTAATTTTTATGCCTAAATTGGGTTGAACTAAAAAAAAAGAAAAAAAGTTCAGCCAAAAATGATGCATTTTTGCTCTCTAGCTGATGTATTATTTTAATTCACAGTCTTTAATTCCTCTGGAGTCTAAATATTACAAACAGAGAATAAATATATTTTAAATGTTTGGAAGACAATTTTAGGCACATGCTCTTTTGTTTCATATGTACAGTTGGGACTTTGCAGTCCTCATTTCCAGCACTTGTTTTTGACTTTTCTGTGGTTTTGTGCTGCATTCTAGCAGATCGGTGGACTGAGAAGAATTAGAAATAGTGACTATGGTAGAAGAGCCAAAGGAGAACATTCAACTCAGGGAATTTGTGAAATGCCCTATATCTGAACATGTGCCTCAGGCCTGCATGTAACAAGCTTTGTCAGGAGTTGACATTGCTGCATGATTTTTTGAGCCACGCTCTGTAAAGCAGGATATTATAAAAGAAGTAAAAATCGATCAAAATTTTCTATTTGTTTAGGGACAAGGGAGAGGGTTTGTTTTTTAGTGTGTGAGTTTAAATGTGTGTGAGTTTGTGTGTGTGTGTGCATATACTTCAACTGCCTCTGGGCAGGCTTTTAATATCGTGGGGCAGATCTGGGTTTCAGGTTTGAGAGTTATAGCCAGGCGTATCCTGAAACACTGAAAGAATGGGGGCCAATGGACCCTAGTTTCCTTTAACTATTAGCAATCATTCCCCACCAAGCAAAGTGCTAGCTGATGGAAGCATTGCCTTGATGTTTTAGTATGCTAATGATCTCCAACAGTTTTGTGCAACCTGATGAAAGTTTTGATCAATTTGATTTAGCTTCAGACATAGGTTTTGGATGAAGCTGAGCCAATAGTAAAGTCAAGATAAGTTTATTGAAGGTCATCCAGAGAGCTAGATGATTTTCAAGCTCATGAGATGTAACTCACTAGTTTTCTAGCTGAGAAAACCAAAAGCTAGAGAGATTAAGAATATTGCTCAAAAATACTGAGCTAGTTAAAAAATACACAATGAGTACACTTCAATACATTGAAACATTGTGGTGAAAACAGAAAACAACAAATGTTCGTGAGGTTGAGGGGAGACTGAAATTCTTATAAACTGCTGGTGGATTGTAAAATGGCAAAACTACTATGGAAAACAGTATGGTGCTTCCTCAGAAAGCTGGAAATAGAAATACCTTATGATCCAGCAGTCCCACTCCTAGGTATATACTGCAGACCTCCAAGAGCAGTGACAGAAATAGACATATGCACACCTAAAGAAAAAAAAAAATTTTTTTTCTTTTCTTTATATTCATTGCAGCATTATTCGTAATAACAAAAAGATATAAACAACCTTAGTGCTTATCAATGGATGAATGGATAAACAAGTTGTGGCACATACATACTATGGAATATTACGCAACTGTAAAGAATAATGAGGAGTCCGAGAAACATTTTATAAGACGGATAAATCTGGAGAACATTATGCTGAGTGAAATAAGTCAGTCACAAAAGAACAAATATTGTATGGTCCCACTATTACAAAAAGTCAAGAATAGATATACACACCGAAAGCAATGTTCTTTGAGGGTTACCAGGAATAGGAGGGAGAGGGAAGGGGAATCACTTTCTAGATAGTAGACACCTGTTATTTTTGATGATAGGAAAGGCAATACTAAATATGTGTGAAGTCAATGAAAGTTGATGAAGGTAAATAAAGAAGTACACAAGAAAAGGACAATTTCAGTAAATGCTATAACATATACAATTTTGCAATAACAGTAACAAAAACCAAAAAATTTATGTGTGGTTACCTACGTAGTTATGTATGCATATATGTGTTGAACAATGTTGTCCACTGCTTTTCATAAGGTTTTCACTGGCTTATGCTTTTCAGAAGTAGACTGCCAGGCCCTTCTTCCTAGTCTGTCTTAGTCTGGAAGCTCAGCTGAAACCTGTCCTCTACGTATGGCCCTCCTGGTATGTGAATACTGGTGGCATAGCTTCCAGCATCACAGCAACATGCAAGCCCCCACAGTATGACAAACTGGCAGACACATGGGGGGAACATTGCCTGATATAGTGCTGGAAGATGAGCCCCCCAGGTTGGAAGGCACTCAAAAGATGACTGGGGAATAGCTGCCTCCTCAAAGTAGAGTTGACCTTAATGATGTGGATGGAGTAAAACTTTCAGGACCTTCATTCACTGATGTGGCATGACTCAAAATGAGAAGAAACAGCTGCAAACATCCATTAATAATTGGAACCTGGAATGTATGAAATATGAATCTGGGAAAATAGGAAATCATCAAAAATGAAATGAAATGCCTATATCCTAGACATTAGTGACCTGAAATGGCCTGGTATTGGCCATTTTGAATCAGGCAATCATATAGCCTACTATGCTGGGAATGACAACTTGAAGAGGAATGGTGTTGCATTCATCATCAAAAAGAACATTTCAAGATCTATCCTGAAGTACAATGCTGTCAGTGATAGGATAATATCCGTACGCCTACAAAGAAGACCAGTTAATACAACTATTATTCAAATTTATGCACCAACCACTAGGGCCAAGGATGAAGAAATAGAAGATTTTTATCAGCTGGTGCAGTCTGAAATTGATCGAACACGCAATCAAGTTGCATTGGTAATTACTGGCAATTGGAATGCAAAAGTTGGAAACAAAGAAGAAGGATCAGTAGTTGGAAAATATGGCCTTGGTGATAGAAACAATGCCGGAGATTGAATGATAGAATTTTGCAAGACCAATGACTTCTTCATTGCAAGTACCTTCTTTCACCAACATAAACGGTGACAAAACACATGGACCTTGCCAGATGGAACACACAGAAGTCAAAGTGACTACATCTGTAGAAAGAGATGATGGAAAAGCTCTATATCATCAGTCAGAACAAGGCTGACTGATGGACTGTGGAACAGACCATCAATTCCTCCTATGCAAGTTCAAACTGAAACTGAAGAAAATCAGAGCAAGTCCACAAGAGCGAAAATATGACCTTGAGTACCTCTCACCTGAATTTAGAGACCATCTGAAGAGTAGATTTGATGCATTGAACACTAGTGACCGAAGACCAGACCAGTTGTGGAATGACATCAAGAACATCATCCATGAAGAAAGCAAGAGGTCACTGAAAAGACAGGAAAGAAAGAAAAGACCAAAATGGATGTCAGAGGAGACTCTGAAACTTGCTCTTGAGCGTTGAGCAGCTAAAGCAGAAGGAAGAATTGATGAAGTAAAAGAACTGAACAGAAGATTTCAAAGGGCAGCTCGAGAAGACAAAGTAAAGTATGATAATGACATATGCAAAGAGCTGGAGATGGAAAGCCAAAAGGGAAGAACACGCTCAACGTTTCTCAAGCTGAAAGAACTGAAGAAAAACTTCAAGCCTTGAGTTGCAATAGTGAAGGGTTCTATGGGGAAAATATTAAACGGCGCAGGAAGCATCAAAGATGGAAGGAATACACAGAGTCATTATATCAAAAAATTTGTCGATATTCAACCATTTCAAGAGGTGGCATATGATCAGGAACCGATGGTACCGAAGGAAGAAGTCCAAGCTGCTCTGAAGGCATTGGCAGTAAACAAGGCTCCAGGAATTGATGGAATATCAATTGAAATGTATCAACAAACAGATGCAGTGCTGGAGGTGCTCACTCGTCTATAGTGAGAAATATGGAAGACAGCTTCCTGGCCAACTGACTGGAAGAGATCCATATTTATGGCTATTCCCAAGAAAGGTGATCCAACCGAATGTGGAAATTATAGAACAATATCATTAATATCACACACAAGCAAAATTTTGCTGAAGATCATTCAAAAATGGCTGCAGCAATAAATCGACAGGGAACTGCCAGAAATTCAGACTGGTTTCAGAAGAGGACGTGGAACAAGAGATATCATTGCTGATGTTAGATGGATCTTGGCTGAAAGCAGAAAATACTAGAAGGATGTTTACCTGTGTTTTATTCACTATGCAAAGACATTTGACTGTGTGGATCATAACAAATTATGGATAACACTGCGAAGAATGGGAGTTCCAGAACGCTGAATTGTGCTCATGAGGAACCTTTACATAGATGAAGAGGCAGGTGTTTGGACAGAACAAGAGGATACTGATTGGTTTAAAGTCAGGAAAGGTGTGCGCCAGGGTTGTGTTCTTTCACCATACCTATTCAATCTGTATGCTGAGCAAAAAATCCGAGAAGCTGGACTATATAAAGAAGAATGGGGCATCAGGATTGGAGGAAGACTCCTTAACAACCTGCATTATGCAGATGACATGACCTTGCTTGCTGAAAATAAAGAGGACTTGAAGCACTTACTAATGAAGATCAAAGACCACAGCCTTCAGTATGGATTGCACCTCAACATAAAGAAAACAAAAATCCTCACAATTGGACCAGTGAGCAACACCATAATAAATGGAGAAAAGATTGAAGTTGTCAAGGATTCCATTTTACTTGGATCCACAATCAACAGCCATGGAAGGAGCAGTCAAGAAATCAAAAGACGCATTGCGTTGGGCAAATCTGCTGCAAAGGACCTCTTCAAAGTGTGAAAGAGCAAAGATGTCACCTTGAAGACGAAGGTGCACCTCACCCAAGCCATGGTATTTTCAATCACATCATATGCATATGGAAGCTGGACAATGAATAAGGAAGAGTGAAGAAAAATAGGCACCTTCAAATTGTGGTGTTGGCGAAGAATATTAAATATACCATGGACTGCCAGAAGAATGAACTAATCTGTCTCAGAAGAAGTACAACCAGAATGCCCCTTAAAAGCAAGGATGGCGAGACTGCATCTTACATACTTTGGACATGTTGTCAGGAGGGATCAGTCCCTGGAGAAGGACATGATGCTTGGCAAAGTACAGGGTCAGTGGAAAAGAGGAAGACCTTCAACGAGGTGCATTGACACAGTGGCTGCAACAGTCAGCTCAAGCATAACAACGATTGTAAGGATGGCTCAGGACCGGGCAGTGTTTCATTCTGTTGTGCATAGGGTAGCTATGAGTCGGAACCAACTGGACGGCACCTAACAACAACAACAACAACAACATGTGTTGAACAAGGCATATGCAAGGAAATGCACGTGAATATATAGTTGTATCTGTAGGCATATGTATATACATGTTTGTGTGTGCTGAATATATATCCATATACATAACAAAGCGCACAGGGGTCACAGTTACAGAGCCTTCCTAGACATAACCAAACAACTGAAGAGACTGATTTACTTGGTTAAAAGGCTTAGGACTATAGTCTTGAGGGACAACTTAGTTAATTGGCATAACACAGCCCCTAAAGATAATGTTCTTCATCCTAGTGTGGTGAGTTGTTTCTGGTGTCTTAAAAGCTTGTGAGCAGCCATATAAGATACAACTATTGGTCCCTACTCACATTGGATAAAAAAAGAATGAAAGAAATTAAAGGCTCAGAGAAGAAACTAGTCCACAGGACTAGTAGCCCACACAAACCACAGCCTCTTCTAAACTGAGACCGGAAAGAACTAGATGATGCCTGGCTACCACTACCCACCATTCTAACGGGGGACATAATAGAAGGTCCTAGATAGAATGGGAGAAAAGTGTAGAACAAAATTCAGACTCTATAAAAAGGCCAGACCTACAGGACTGATGCAGAATAGAGGAACCCCTGAGACTATTGCCCTAAGATGCTCTTTGAACTTGGAACTGAAGCTATTGCTGGAGGTCACCTTGATTGGCTTATAAAATAAACAATACTACCTGTGAGTAATGTGCTCACTTAAACAATCGGCTATATGAGACCAAATGTTCAATATTTACCCAAAAGCAAAGATGAGAAGGCAAGGAGGAGAAGGGAAGCTAGATCAATGGAAACAGAACAAACAGCACGAAAATAATGTGAATGCTGACACGTGAAAAATTGTAACCAATGGCATGGGACAATTTGTATAAAAATCGCTAAATGGGAACTTAATTTCCTGTATAAATTTTCACCTAAAACATAATAAAATGTTAAAAAAAAATGTTGTCGTGAAGAATAAAGACATAATTATTAGGTCTGTGCAACCATGAAAATCAGATATACTTTTTACTACCGTCCATCTTCTTTGTTTTGTTGCCTTTTTCCTTGTTGTTGTCATTGGAGTCCTACTTTAGGCAAATGCCCCAAACTATCTCAAATACAGAGGACAGACATCTATCAAAGAGGTAAGAGCCTTGGGGCAGAATGTATTGGCGTAAGGATATATAAGATGTGGGTGTTTATCTTAGTTATCTAGTGCTGCTATAACAGAAATACCACAATTGGATGGCTTTAACGAACAGAAATTTATTTTCTCACCCTTTAGGAGGCTGAATTCAGAGCACCCAGTCCAGGGGAAGGGTTTCTTTCTCTGTCGGCTCTGGAAGAAGGTCCTCCTCTCTTCAGCTTCTGCTTCCTAGCTCCTTGGGGATCTCCATGTGTCTTGGCATCTATTTTACCGCATCTATCTGTTGGCTTGCTTGTTTAATCTCTTTTATATCTCAAAAGAAATTGACTCAAGATACACCCTACATTATTCCTGCCTCATTAACATAAAAACCAATCATCAAAAGGCGTTCAATAAGATTGTCTTTAATGGTTACTGCTAAATTACAGGCTAAGTAAGTTAATTTTCCGCCTCCATCCCAACGCCCAAATACAGATCCAGGAACTTAGAATACCAAAAATATCACTATGGAATTTCTGCCTCCTGTCTCAGACATGACCCGGCCCCTCTCTCCAATCTCCAACCCCCCTCCCTGCACCTCAGCTAACAGGCATTTAACCGGAACAGGAAACTTACTTTGCTCTGAGAATAGGTATAGAACTCTTAGGTGGCTCTACTTTACGAAGTGTGGTGGTCAGAAAAGAATTATTGCTTCCTTTATTTTGTGGTCCTGGTGAGAACTCAGAAGATGAGCCTAAAAAATGAGTGCCAGATGGTTATAGAAAAGATATTCCTGGGTCCACGGATGCCCAGAAACCCCAGAAGGAATGTCTTTGAAGATGGTTATCTGCAAGCTGGACCTTCTATAGCTCAGGTCTCTACCCCATGGTGGCAGGAAACCATATTGTTTTCATAGCTGTTACTAAAAACTAATTCATGTAGTTACAGTGTACTGGATTCAATGGAGGCAGAGTGGACCCCTGGTAATATGCTTGTTTACATTGTACTCTATTGAATAGCTCTGGGTGCAGGTCTTAAGCCATCAGCTAAATGAAGAATTCTGGAGACAGGAGTGACATGCTGAGCCTGGGGGCCTAGTCTCCATCTGTGCAAGCTAGAGCACACCTAGTAGGGATCCACGTATGAAGGATGATACTGGCCCTAAAGGCCAGGGCTCTTGGGCCGTGTGCAGTGTAAGCATCAGTCAAAAGCAGATTGATTGGAATGAAGTTGGTAGGTATGAAAA
Organism: Elephas maximus indicus; assembly: GCF_024166365.1. Taxonomy (NCBI): domain Eukaryota; kingdom Metazoa; phylum Chordata; class Mammalia; order Proboscidea; family Elephantidae; genus Elephas; species Elephas maximus. Next base: position 18,701,980 of record NC_064823.1, read on the forward strand.
TTTGATTTTCCTAATGTATGTATATTTAGCTAACTTTTAAGGTAAGCTACCATCACAGTAGCTTGGGAAGAGGTATCCTGGGGCATATGGTTGCTGTGAGTTGGAATTGACTCAACGGCAATGGGTTTGTTTTTGGTATCCTGGGGCATTAGTAATTTAAGGAGAGACAAAGTAATGAAGAGTACAGGCTTTGGTACCAGACTGCCTGGGTCTAAATCCCAGCTCCACCATTTATAAAATGTCAAGGTAATCTGAATCTCTGGGTTTGAATCTCAGTTCTGCCATTTACTGGATGTGTAACGGGTAAGTTACTGAGTTTTTCTGAACTCCGTTCAGGTTTTCATCTGCCCTGGTGGCACAGTGGTTGAGAGCTTGGCTGCTAACCAAAAATTCAGCAGTTTGAATCCACTAGCCACTGCTTGGAAACCCTATGGGACAGTTCTACTCTGAGTCGAAATTGATTGTCCAGCACCAAGTTTTTGCTTTTTTGGTATGTGTAAAACACATCATGTAAAGCACTGAGAAATGTGCCTGTATATAGTAAACACATAGTTCATGTAATGTGTTTAAATAGGATGGTACAATTTTGGGTCAGGTATTATTCTAAGCACATTATATACATTATCAATAAATGTAAGAAGATATCTTTATCATCATTGTTATATTTTGGGTGCCCAGTAACTTGTTTTTGTAACTATTTTAGTATCTTCAACCACTTCTGTAGCTTCCTATTATTTTTTTCTTTTAATTTTCTACGATTTCTGCTATGAGTTATTTGTAATAGTAAAAGAGTTGGAATAGCTTAAGTGTGCCAACATTGCATACTAATGTTGGCATTTAATATTTCAGAAATGGTGTAGTTTGGGTAAGAAGAATAATATTAACAATTACTGAGAATTATTGTATACCAAGCATTGTGAGGTAAGTACTTTTATCATTCTTATTCTATAAACGAGGACACTAAAGCTTTAGAAAGGCAAAAAAAATGTGTAGCTGTTTACATAGCTATCAAAACTGTTGGAGCTAGCATTTGTATCCAGATAGACTGATTCCAGAGAGAATGTGTATATGGACATGGAACAGATACAGCTGAAAGAACAAAGTAAAAATGACTGAAGATGAAAAGAACAGTGAAATGTGAAGTAGGCTTGATGAGTTGTTCACATGAATGTTGACATCATCCCAGACTAATGGTAGATCTCTGATGGGAGATCTAGGGAAAGAGAGACATGAGTCAGGGTATAAAGTCCTTGACAGCTATGCATGATTGACCATGTGGTTGGTAAGTGACAGTGAGGGTGGATTGTGATGCTATTGCTACCACTACTTAAATAACATCTGGGTAATAGTCTTAGTCATCCAGTGCTGCTATGACAGAAATACCACAAGTGGATGGCTTTAACAGAGAAATTTATTATCTCACAGTTTAGGAGGCTAGAAGTCCCAAATTCAGAGTGTCAGCTCCAAGGGAAAACTTTCTCTCTCTGTGGGCCCCGGGCGAAGGTTCTTGTCATCAATCTTCCACTAGTCTAGGAGCTGCTCAGTGCAGGAACCTTGGTTCCGAAGGACGGGCTCTGCTTTCTTGGTGGTAGGAGTTCCCTCTCCTCTTTGCTCGATTTTCTCTTTTATATCTCAGAAGAGATTGACTCAAGATACAACCTAATACTGTAGATTGTGTCCTGCCTCATTATCGTAACTGCTTCTAATCCTGTCTCATCAACATCACAGAGGTTAGGATTAACAACATATAGGATAAATACATCAGATCACAAAATGGAGGACTGCCACACAATTCTGGGAATCATGGCCTAGCCAAGTTGATACATATTTTGGGGGGACACAATTTAATCCATGACAGTAATGTTTATGGAATTCTTATTATGTGCCTAGTTTCATATGGGACATTTGAAAAGCATTATCTCAAGTAATCCCCACAATCCTTTGAGGTAGTTATTATTATCCCCATTTTATGGGTGAGTTAACACAGTATTAGAAAAATTGAGTGAATTGCCTAAGGTCATACAGCTACTGTATCAAGTCAGTATTGTATATTGATGAACTCTTTGAAAACCATTTTACAGCCAGGTAAAATGGTTTTCAAAGGATTCATCAATATATCCTTCCATCTGCCCTCCCACCGACCCACCTACTCACCTACCCCCCCCACCCCCCCACCCCCCACCCCTCACCCCCACCCCCCCACCACCCATCCATCCATCCATCCATCCATCCATCCATCCATCCATCCATCCATCCATCCATCCATCCATCCATCCATCCATCCATCCATCCATCCATCCATCCATCCATCCATCCATCCATCCATCCATCCATCCATCCATCCATCCATCCATCCATCCATCCATCCATCCATCCTTCTACTGATCTATTTAATAAACTTGAGCATCTGCTGAGTGTTAAGCTCTAGAGATAGAAAGATACTTTTAAAATGGTCCCTGCCTTTGAGTCTGATGGAAAAGAAGACATGAGAACAAATGGTGAAAGCTATAAGAGAAGTGTGATTTTATTATTTGTAAAATGAGGGTGCTGGATAACATAATTTTTAATATTTCTTCCAATTCCACCTTTGATTCTAGTAACAGAAAGAAGTAAATGGCAAAAACCAAACCTGTACACAGCCTGGTGGTGTAAAACTTGAACCTGCTCAGATGGTTTTAGTATAAGACCAACCATCTTCTCAATGCTATATAGACCAGCAAATTTGGCAGCCGTGGAAAGAAGTCAGTGTGAGGCAGCTGGGCATAATTTTGGATGGGAGACTCACATTCAAAGTTGGTGAAGTGTTTACAGTTTGCATGTGCATTGCAGGTGTGTGACATCACTTCCCATGACTGATGTGAAGTCTGGGAACAGTGGCAGGAGGCTGATAGCCTGCCTTTAACCCTTTCCAAACAAGCCATCTTGTAGGCAGATGCTGACCACTCCTTCTTGTGCATCCTTCTAAATGAGGCCTGGAAATGGGCCAGTTTTTGCTGATCCAGACCTTCGAATTAGAGTGTACAGCCACTGGGCCTCTTCAGGAAATGGCATGGAGACTAATTTAAGAGGATGGGAAACCATGTGCCTTCCTTTAATACCCCGGATGATGGAAGTGATGGGATAATCAGGGGTATTGTCTTGTTTAGGGGGTGGAGATGGAAACAGTCTTCTTATGTAGCAGGAAGCCCTATTAAAGAAACAATTTTCCAAACTACTAGTGTAAACAAAATTGCAGAGAGGAATATTAAAAGTACTTACGGGAACAAAATGTTTGCATGTTTTTCCTTGCAAATAGTCCTCTAGTTTATCCAGTTCAGGCTTTCTGTTGACATAAAGGAAACAAACATGCTTAGATTAAAAAGTTATCCTAATGTAAAGTCACCCGCTACGCAGTTATGAAAACATATTATGCTTTTAGTTTATGCATATTCTATGGCGTTAAATTAGGCATTCTGTACAATCTAGAATGCAATTTAGAATGACCACAAAAAAGTCATTAGGAGTTGACTGAGAGGTTTTCATAATGACTGTATTAATACTTTTCCTATAACACGTGCACATATAGTGTATGTTAAAATGTAAATATAAATTTTATATCGTATTTATATGAATAAAAGTTATAACATTTAATTTATTTTAAAGTAGCCTGTATTTTAAACTTTTCAGTAATTTATGCAACTTTTCCCTCTAATTAGTTCACATTATAGAAATTTTACTAGGCTGATACTTTTCATCCTAGACATTTACAGTGTTTGAGGCGCTGCTGTGGTTTTTACTCTTATACACAACTTCAAGGTGGGCAGGTAAAAGGCTTGTTATTTGTAGATTATCAATGGAGAAGGCAGAGCTTGGTTCATGAGCTTCTTATTTATCATTATTTCTGAAGTTACAAGAGCTACTTTGAACAAATAGAGGGAAATGATAATTCTTTGGAAACAGATTGCATTGAAGAAAACAAAAAGTCAAATTCTAGCCTCCTTTTTCTTCCTTCAGAAACCCTGGTGGCACAGTGCTTAAGAGCTACAGCTGCTAACCAAAAGGTCTGCAGTTCGAATCCACCAGGAGCTCCTTGGAAACTCTATGGGGCAGTTCTACCCTATCCTATAGGGTCACCATGAGTCGGAATCAACTCAATGGGAATGGGTTTGGTTTGGTTTGGTTTTTTTTCCTTCAGGTATCAGAATTGGTATTCTGTGTAGGTGTTGTATGGATCACATTAACTATGAACTGCTTTTGAATAAATTGCTAGCTTTCCTACAGCTGCAAGTACTGGCTATTTTGCTTGAATTTGTCTGTCTTTGATGTTCTCTGGCACTCATGATTTTAGAAAGAGGCTGCATTTTTTTTTTTTTTAAGTCGTAGAAAATTCTGATAGCTGAGATTTGATTAACATCATTTACAAGTTTGAAGCCAAATCTTCACAACTATGCTTCTGAAAGGTGTTGAGATTTGTAGTAGGGGCAATTATTTTTAAGGAAACCAAGGTTCCTTATTTTCCAAGTTGGAAGATGAAAAAGGGATTGTGTCTATTAATTTGCAGAGTTTAAGAGACTGTAGAGGCTCCCTGGATGGTACAAAAGGTTTAAGTACTCGACTATTAGCCAAGAGGTTGGAGGTTTGAATCCCCCCAGAGGCACTTGGAATAAAAGCTTGGTGATCTGCTTCGGAAAGATCGCCTCTTTGAAAACCCTGTGGAGTGAAGTTCCACTCTGCAACTCATGGGATTGCGATGAGTTGGAGTTAAGTCGGCAACCACTGATTTTGTTGTTTTTTTGGAGAGACAGGATAGCAAACGCTGGAATAAAAAAGCTTTTTTTTTTTTTAAGCAATTTCATTTCACAGTATTAAACCCAAATCAAACTGCAAAAACTATGAGAAAATTTAGATGGCAGCTTCATTTTTCTAATTCAAGTCATCCATTTCTCCTACTCACATGATTTAGGCTATAGGAATTAGTTGTGGAAAAATGCAAGAGAAAACTTTAAAGGAAAATCTGTTTTGATATCTTAGGAAGATTATCCACTTCTAAGATGTTTTTCTGAGAATAGCTGTGTTTGTAACAGGTAGGGTTAGTTCTCCTATCACACCAGTGATCTGACATGTCTTAATATGAAACTGAAATTAAAACGACTGGTTAACTTATCTTGGAAAACTCAGAAGCCAACTGGAGATTCTGCTGCAGCCAAATTCAGGCACATAATCAAAACCAGGTTACCTTTTTTAAATCAGAAAATTTAAAATGACATATATTGGCTCTGCTGAGGGGCTTGGGTCTCTGGTTTCCCTCCCTTACCAGTAGTGGCAGTTCATAGTCATGCACTGGGGAGAGACAGAACAAAGGTGATTCTTATTAGTCATTATTGCATATCTCTATTGTATTTCATTGTATTCAGGGATGACTTTTTTTTTTTTTAAGGTAGTAAAATTAGAAACACTCCAAAATGTACAATTTGCTATTGATTAAAAAAAAAAAATCAACCTTTTATTTTGAAATAATTACAGATTCACATGCTATTATAAGAAATAATACAGAGATCTGTACATGCTTCACCTAATGGTGACATCTTGCATAATTATAAAACAATATCACAATCAGGAAATTGACATTGATATAATCCATCAGCCAATGCAGGTTTTATTAGCTCTGCTTGCATTCATTTGTGTGTGTGTGTGTGTAGCTCTATGCAATTTTATTGTATATGTAGATTTGTGTGAACACAATTACAGTCAAGATACAGGACAGCCCCATTGCTAGGATCCCTCATGCAAGTAAGTAATTTTTTAACAGGGGGATGTGCTCAAAAGATTTATTGATATTCACCAATTTGAATAGCGTCTCTGGGGACCATTTTGTATCTGAAACAATTCTGAAAGACACTGAATGACTAAGAAGACAGGAGAAGTTAACCTCCTCTCTAACACCATGGAGAAGGCTGAAATTGTGAAAACTCCCATTGGAGTTCTCTGGGAATACGAACAATGAATTACCACGTTGCTTTAGAAAGGAGAAATTGCTGAGCAAAGAAAGGAAAAAATATTTTGATGATATCTGAAGTAAAAAACAAAGAAAGGGCTTTAACGATGCAGGTTAGTAGGCCGTCCTAACAAAAGGCAGTTAAAAATTACAGTCTCAGATTCTTTTGTGTAAAAAAAAAAAATAAGCAATGTCAGCAAGAAAAAAAAAATCATTATTGCTTTGTGCTCTGTGAAAAGAGCTTTCTCCCCCAGGGAAAACAATAAAAAATTATTTGCCCCTGTATCAAATTTAGGACCACTTACCAAAATGGCTAGTTTGGCAGAGGCCGCTGCTTGGCTGAGAGCTCAATTGTACGATTCTCTTGTAGCTCAGCATGAACTTTCCTCATTGACAATAGACATTTGTGTTCACACATTTGGAAAATGAACTTATACAAACAAGTGCAATTTATACAGTTTCTTGAAACCATAAAACATTGCCACGTTTAAACCAATGGGCTTTGGGCTATACTCAAAGCTTTGTGTTTTTTGCCATTGCCCTTTATATCTCCAGTGATGAAGAACATCTATAAAGCATAATAGTTAATAGCAGAAAATTGTGATAAGTCAATCAAAAAGGGTTGGCTCCTTTGTATTTTTTCTGTTCCCTTGCAATTAATGATATCCTTTTTGCCTGCAGAGAATGTTGGTTTAGTTATTATATAATTAAAAACTCTGCTCTTGTACCCTAATAGGCAGGAAAAATCTTTTGAGACACTACAAATTAAATCCCTGTTAGTATTACCATCTCACTAATCAGTGTCTTGACCAAGGTTAATCTTTGAAAACCTGGAGTTCGCTGCTAGATCTGGGTGGTATAAATCCAGGAAAATTGGTGAGCTCAAGGGTGCTACAGTAAAACCTGCAAAAGCCAGAACCCGTGTAAGGCAGATACCTGTCAGAGAAAGAAAACTCAAATATTTTCCACTAAAATTTAGTGATAGAAAAATGATAAGGATGCACCCTGTCAAAGGAAGAAATTTCACGAGACTGGGAAAAACAAGGCAGCCTCGTTGAGTTCCAGCTCTCACAGGTTTCACTGTATTTCCCTAGAAAATGCTAGGACTAAAAGCACAAGAACCCCAGGCTTAAGACACATGATCCACTTGTGTTGTGCTAGCTCTGCCTCATTTCCTAAACTTGCCCCACCCTTCTGCCTCAGCTCTCACAGCCTCCACGTGCAGGCTCAGTCATTCTCCTGGTTTCAGGCAGAAAGTATATTAATGAATTTAGTTCACCCCTCCCAATCCAGAGGGGATTAGAATTTATACAACTTCATAGACATGAGATCTGCAGCCACTCTGTGAATGTTGCCTGGGACCTGGTTTCCTCGGATGAATCCTGTATTCTGCGCTACTCATTAGTTGTAACTCTTTCTTCCTTTTCCCCATGTTGGCCCTGTTATAATGACTGAGCTTCTGCATTGTTCCCTACTTTTGAGAATGTTGACTGCACCCACAATGCAGAGGTGTAGGAGCCCCATCTGCCTACATTGCCCATTCCTCCGTCTCACCTGGGGTTGGGGTCTTGGGCAAAAAACTTTTTTGAGACGCTACTGAAACTCTTTATTCCTTCCCAAGAATAATGAACACGTGCATGTGTATGTAGGATTTTGTGTGCAATAGAAAAGAGTACATGTCCAAAGAACTTTTAGTAAAACTTTAGAAGGCTCATAACATTCTAAGTTACACCTGTGACTCTCACAGGGCTCTATGAAACTCAGGTCAAGAATTCCTAGATTTATTCACTTCATCTACAGATAAAATATTGAGGCATTCAGGTAGAGTGAGTCTGTCTTGATGACTTGCAAAGCTTTATGATGTTAAGAGCATCCTTTGCTCAGAGGCTTGGTGATAAAAGAAAAAGACTCTAAACTTATTTTCAACACCAATATGTCAATATTAACTCCATTTACTTGTCTGTTTCTCTCAAGACTTTGGTTTTAGATACTGACTTTTCACCTATACCTGCTCTGTACGCATATATATGCCTTCTTTGCTCTTTAGTCTCTCCAGTCACTTACGTTTGCAACAAAACTTTCCTCTTCACTAAAATGATTGTGGGTTAAGACTTGACCCTGGATAGGGGCAGTGGTCTATCTTATAATACGTTAAACCAGGTCTTAATTATTTTAAAATATGCACTGGTGGATAATGTGATTTCCCAGAACCAGATGGTGGGTGTATTTAACATATTAATGTATAATGTGTATCTTTGAAAGGAGGATATGATGAAAGACATATGGTGACCATCACTTCAAGAAGGAAGGTTTGTCTAGTTTGGGATTGTGTGCTAAGGACGATAGCAGGAAGGAGGGGCAGGTAAAATCCCAAATCGGAGGAGAATAACAAAGAAAGAAAACAGGATTTCTAGGGGTAATGTTTTGGTGGACAGAAATGTCTTTCTGAAGAATAATCTTTATCATAATCTGAAATAGACATACTGGGGACTCAATTAGTACAAGACTCTGTTCTTCCAGAGACCAAAATATATTTTATTTTAATAAAATGTCTCAGCATTGGATTTAATGTAAAAGAAGAGTAAGGCAAAGCACTGTCCCTGAATGCTATAGAATTATAAAAGAGAGTAGGAAAGACAATTGATGCCTAAAAAGGTTTGTTTCATTTAAACCTGGGTCAATCTCCTAAAATGGAAATTGTTTGTAATTTACCTTAGTGATGTCATCGTGTTGACCCCCAACTCAAGGGGACCCATGCTCAACAGAATGAAATGAAACACTGCCATGTCCTTGTGACCCATAGAATCCTAGTCCATCCAAGTCTGGAGGCTCTACCGAAACCTGTTCAGTATCATAGTCAACACGCGAGCCTCCACTGACAGACAGGTGGTGGCTGCACATGAGGTGCGCTGGCCGGGAATTGAACACAGGTCTCCCATATGGAAGTGAGAATTCTATTGCTGAACCAGCAATGCTCCTAGCATATTCTTAGTACCTTGGAATTACCTTCTGAGTAATCTTATTTAGTGAGTTCCCTTGAACTGCCTGTCTGTGAGGCTCAGGCCTCACTAGGTTGGGGGTGGGGGGAAGGGTGCCACTGAAAAGGAGAGTAAGAAGATCTACATTTGACCTGGGATATTACAACTGTAATAAGCTTTCTTCTAATTATGAAGGTGTTGACAAAATGTGACCTTGAGACAACGGCAGACTAGAAAGCATGCTAGCTGATACAAGATGAGACATTGGATTTCATCTCAGAATAACTTTAAATTCTCATAAAATTCAAGCAATTCTTCTATGGATATGTGTGTGTGTGTGTGTGTGTGTGTGTATAAATGTGTTGCCATCGAGTCAGTTCTGACTCATAGTGACCCTATAGGACAGAGTAGAACTGCCCAGGGTTTCCAAGGTGCAGCTGCTGGGTTTGAATTGCTGACCTTGTGGTTAGCAGCTGAGCTGTCAAACTACTGTGCCACCAGGGCTCCGCATATTTTATATATATCAATATATTTGTAAAATTAGGGCGGCGGTAACATAAGAACGCAGTTCAGTAATTCTATCTTTGTAGCAGTGTATCTATCTCCTAGAAGGGGAACATGAACCTTAGCATCTGACTGGGACTGAATCTGGCTCTGTCATTTATGAGATATTTTGACCTTGGGCAAGTTACATAAATTTATCTGACTAGGCCTCAGTTTCCTAACTTGGAGGATTGAATAAGATAATGTATAGAAAGGGCCGAACATAGGACTTGACACATTTTAATGCTTTATGAATGATGGCAGTTATTAGATTGATAAATCATCAGGGCAAGGATTGACAATCCATGCTGGGAAAGAGCTGAAAAATCACTACCAAGCCTAGTTTTATTCCACAAATTGCATTGCTGTTTTGGAGTAGCGATCTCCTTCTTTCTTCCTACTAATAATTATCTATGACTTTTCACTCTTGACTCTCTCAGAAGGCTGAGAACCAAAGCAGATAGATGTGTGCGGCCATTCCTCTCATCTCCAGTAATGAAGATTCTTATAAAGAACAAACAGAAAAAAGTGTCTAAAATGAAATTCAGATGAGAAGGAGCAAAGTGCCTTCAACTTTTCGGGGAACAATTGCTTGGTTTTGATTAAGTATATTTCAGTTAGTCCTGAGCATAGAGATTAGGGCTTTTTTTTGTATGTTTGCATTTAATCCTAAAACGAGTCAAACCAAAACCAAATCTGTTGCCGTAGAGTAGATTCCAACTCTTAGTGACCCTGTAGGTCAGAGTCGAACTGCCCCATAGGGTTTCCAAGGAGTGGATGGTGGATTCGAACTGCTGACCTTCTGATTAGCAGCCGAGCTCTTATAAACTGGGCCACCACGGCTCCAAAATGAGTCAAGGTGAAGTCAATTCAGCAAGTTTCATTTCTTTATCCTATTTAACTCCTATTTAAATAAGGGTGTATTATCTAAATAAAGTTCGATCATTTGAGTTAGTTCTTAAATCAGGGATTTCAGACAAAGATTGAGAAACACGTAGTTCTGCGTATTGATATATTGAGCAACTCTGATGTCTGGTAGAACAATATCCCATAGAGAAAGAATAAAAATCTTGCAGGAAAAGATCCCTACCTGGACTCCACACTGCGAGCCTGTTCTCTTAATAGAGTAACTGGATAAAAGTGGAAAAGCAGAATTTCACCCCGGATGAAGTAGCTACTGCAGCCACTTCTAACCGTGGGTCTTGTGACTGAATCTGGCGTGGTAGCCAGACCCCAAGAGGGGCAAAAACGTTTGATTGTGAATTAGGAAGGATAGTTCTGTTTCACTCTATCTTTTCCTTATTACTTTCTCCCATCCAGATGTGCAGCCTCAGATCAAAATTCTCCTTCTATTATACTGTATATGAATCTAATGAGGCTCAATAGCTCCATTATGCATTCTTTTCTCAACATGTGTTAGCCACAGTTCCTGAACTTCACTTTAAAGCTTTCCCCTTTGCTGTTAAAGTCCTATTCATTTGTAATTATTTTTTTCATAACCCAGTGAACCACCCTTTTGCAACCCAAGTTCGAGTTACTTGTTTGCTTGCCTGGGGCCGATTGTGTGTATAAGCCCACTGGTCAACTAAAGCGTTCCCAGGTTATTCTACACTCTGGACTCCTAGTAATCGCCTAAAAACACTAGATGGCACAGGAGAGGTATAAATGGACCAAGGAGAGCTTTGTGTGTTTTTAAAGAATTCTTAGGGTTAAAAAGAGCAATATTTTGGGGTATTCTTATATGTTCTTTTCTACTAACTTCCCCTATTGTTGTCTTGAACTTTGTCCTTGGGATTTTTCAGAACTGGGTGATGTAAGGTAAAATTCTTTCTAGCTTGAAAACAAAACAGTTAAAAAAATTTTTTTTCTTGGTTGAGTAGTGCCAAACTTAATTTTTTTCTTAATTCATCACAGAAAACAGACACAGACCATATGTATAATAACATGATATAGTTATTTAAGTATATAATTATATGTGTACAATATGTATGTATATGTATATGTATTTATGTGCATGTGCGTTATCTTTAAAAGCAGTGGTTAAGAGCTTGGCCGCTAACCAAAAGGTCCACAGTTTGAACTCACAAGCTACTCTGCTGGAGAGAGATGTGGCAATCTGCCTCCATAAAGATTACAGCCTCAGAAACCTTATGGAATAGTCCTACTCTGTCCTACAGGGTTGCTATATATAAAAAAAAAAAAAAACAGGGTTGCTATAAGTCGGAATCAACTCGATGGCAATGGGCTCTTTTTTTTTGGAGTTAATTTTATGATGAATTAAACATGTGTTATTCAAGTAAACTTGGAGATAGCACATCATGGTATGTGTAAATGTGCATGTGATTCTATTTATTGTTTTAATTATGTGACTAAATAGAGCTGAATTATAACAAACTCTTTTCTAAGAGAAAACATCTATACATGAAAACTAGTGTTTTACAATTTCTATATTTTTGTCAGCTTGTGGCTAGTGCATGTATTCCAGGAAGTTCCATGTATATTGTGTTTATTAAACTTGAAGCTATTTTAGTATTTCCTTTGATGAGTAAATGATAAACTACAAACAGGAAAGTATATTAAGCAAGTATTGAAAATCGGGACTCAAAAGCCAGTGCTGATTGCAGCAACAGTATCATTAGCCGCAATTATAGAAATTTCGCTTATTCTTAGTCAGCAATACACACACAAAAACATGGGCTAATCATTGGAGTTTGCTATTGAACAATTTCTCAAATTTAGTGGAGGAAAATTGTAAAACGGAACCTTACAGCTGGCCATGTTTACAAAAACAAAACATGCAGAGAAAACTAGCGTGCAGCTATCAAAAAGTGAATAGATTTGTCTCAGTCATCTAGCGCTGCTATAACAGAAATACCACATGTGAGTGGCTTTAACAAACAAGTTTTTCTCTCACAGTCTAGTAGGCTAGAAGTCTAAGTTCAGGTTGCCAGTTCCAGGGGGAGGCTTTCTTTCTCTGTCAGCTCTGGAGCAAGGTCCTTGTTATCAGTCTTCTATTGGTCCAGGAGCTTCTCCATGCAGGAACCTCTGGTCCAAAGGATGAGCTCTGCTCCTGGCACTGCTATCTTGGTGGTATGAGGTCCCCCACTCTCTGCTCACTTCCATTTCCTTTTGTCTCTTGTAAGATAAAAGGTGGTGCAGGCCATACCCCAGGGAAACTCCCTTTACATTGGATCAGGGATGTGACTTGAGCAAGGGTGTTACATCCCACCCTAATCCTCTTTAACATAATCTAATCTTGCCTTATTAACCACAGGAAGAAGTTAGGATTTACAACATATAGGAAAATCACATCAGATGACAAAATGGTGGACAATCACATAATACTGGGAATCATGGCCTAGCCAAATTGATACACATATTTTTGGGGGACACAATTCAATCTATGAAAAGATTCTCATTTTAAAAAACAGATATGAATTATTTGAAAGATCTTTTCACAATTAGTAATAAAACCTATAGAAGCAGTTTTAACATTTTGTTTCCCAAGTTTTTATAGACTAAATTGAGTTCACTTGAATGTGTTGTTTTCTGAACTTAACTTTAAATGGGAAAAGTAACACCTACCTTGAAGACTTGTTTCAAGAATTAGAGATAATGCATGAAATGTACATAAATTTAAATAACCTTCAGGCTTAACATTGAAACAACTTTATTGTTGAATCAAGTTATTGAGAAAGAAACAAACCTAACCGGAAACAGAAAACCACAATATAATTTTCAATCAAAATTCTATAAAATGTAGTGTCCACATATTTTTGAAAGTGATCTGTGAATAATTAATGTGTAATTACTTAAAATGTTTTTATACCTAATACAATTGTATTCACCATAGTCATCCTTAATAGCTAAAAAGTCATAGTTAAGTATTTTTGGTTGAGGCATCATACTATACCGGGAAGAGCATGAGTTTAGGGTTCCACAGACATGGGTTCAAATTCTGTACCACCACTTTTTAACTAGGTGATCTTGGATACTTAATTCTCTAGGTCTGATTTTCTTACTTGTCATATGGGATTAATATCACCTCATGTTACAAGGTTGTCATGGGTTAAATAGAGTTTCTCAAACACAGCATTATTGACATTTAGGACTGCATAATTCTTTGTTGTGGGGACTTTCCTGTGCATTGCAGGATGTTTAAACATTACGTGGTCTCTACCTGCTAAATGCCAGTAGCATCTCCACCCAGTTATGACAACCAAAAGTGTCTCCACACTTTGCCCAATGTCCCTTGAGGGGGCAAATCTACCTCCAATTGAGAATTATTAGGTTAGAGGTTAAGTTATGTAGCATACCTTGCATAAAAAGAGAAAAGCTCACAAAAATATAGCTATTGTTATTACTTTTTAGCTCGACACTCACTCATAGGCTTGTATGTTAAACACCTCGTCAGAAATTGCCAGTTATGTTAGGTCATGTAATTTAGGGCTCCTCATCTGAGAGAGAACTCCAATAAGAATACTTTCACAAAGTTATAGGTTTATACTTATATTAACTTACTGAGTCAATCCGTTCAATCATGCTTGAAATGAATCAATTATAAAATATATATGGTGTTAAGTAACTACTAGAGCCCAAATGATAATAAATGTCACCTTTATAAATCCAGATCCATATATTAAATACAGATCTTAATTAGACCTCTTTGTGGGCTTAGCAACAAGAGCAAGGAACCCAGAAACATTGTATGACAATGAGTCATCAGACAATTATTTACTGCAAACTAATTTTGGTAAGTATGTTAAACTCTGGGGAATCAGTGCCATTCCTTAAGGAGTTTATAGTCTCATGGCAGACAGACAAAACAACAATTCAATGAGACCTGAAATAAGGACTGCCTTTTTTGTAGGGTTGCTGAACTACTGGGAGAGTAAGGGAAATCTTCCTAGTGGAGGTGAAACCTGAGCTAGATGGTGAAAGTGGAACAGGATTTAGCAGGGTGGAAGTTCAGGGAGATGAATGTTCTATATGCATAATAGTATGTGATCAGGGGGTAGAGAATATGGCATAATCTTCTTCAAGGAATTCAGCGTATTAGAAGTAATTGAAAGGTTAGGTGGTGGTAAAGTCATGAAATACTTCACGTACACACTAAGGGTTTTGCAAATCATGAAGACAGCCATAAAAACCAACCAACCAACCAAACCCCCCCCCCAAAAAAAAAACAAATGCATTGCAGTTGAGTTGATTCCAACACATAGTGGCTCTATAGCAGAGTAGAACTGCATCATAGGGTTTCCAAGGCTGTAAATCTTTATGGAAGCAGATTGCCACATTTTTCTCCCATAGAGGCTGGTGAGTTTCAACCGGTGACCTTTTGGTTAACAGCTGAGTGCTTAACCATTGTGCCACCAGGGATCCTTTAGGAGAGCTATAGTATCTATTAAATCCTTTAAGCAGGGATGCAACGTTTACTGGATTGAATTGTGTCCCCAGAAAACATGTCAACTTGGTTGGGCCATGTGTAGTTGCCTTCCATTTTGTGATTTTCCTATGTGTTATAAATCATAATCTCTGCCTGTGGTTAAAGAGGATTAGGATGGGATGTAACACCCTTGCTCAGGTCACATCCCTGATCCAATGTAAAGGAGTTTCCCTGGGGTGTATGATGGAAACATTGGTGGCGTAGTGATTAAGAGCTATGGCTGCTAACCAAAAGGTCGGCAGTTTGAATCCACCAGGCCCTCCTTGGAAACTCTATGGGGCAGTTCTACTCTGTCCTATAGGGTCGCTATGAGTCAGAATTGACTTAATGGCAATAGGTTTGGTTTTTTTTTGGTTTCCTGGGGTATGGCCTGCATCAACTCTTAACTTACAAGAGGAAAGGAAAGGGAAGCAAGCAGCAGTAGATAACTAAGACACAATTTCATTTAATTTGTGTTTTAGATTATTCTGTGTTGTAAGCAGGAAACACTGGAGGGGAAAGGCAAGTTCAGAATCAAGAAAACCACTTAGAAGTTGTTGCAATAAATCACCTAAGAAAATGAGGAGGACCTGAAGTAATAACAATAAAAGTAGATGAAAGAAGATCCAAAAGAATTTCAGTAGGTAGACTTGAAAGGAATTACTAACCAATTAGACATGATAAATGAGGAAATGGGTTGTACTTAGAGTGACTTCTATGCTTCTGATTTAATTGATTAGAGAAGGGTGATGCCATTTTCAGAAATAGGGAATAGAAGGAAAGGCACTAGATTTGTAGAGGTGGGGCAGTGCAAGGGAAGAGAGATGTTTGGATCAGCCTTTGCGATGTTGAGTATAACGTGATGGTGGGACATCTGAGTGTAGAGTGCAATCAGTAGTTAGATGGCATGGAGTTGTCCTGGCAATGGAGACACAGGAATTCCCAGGTATAGATAGTAATTGTTGAGTTCACGTAAAGGGAGAATGCAGATCGAGACTTAGACTGGTGAAAAATTATGGACAACATGAATACTTAGAGTGAATAGAGAAATCAGTAGGGTGAGAAGAATGGTCATAGAAGATGGCATATATCCATCAGCACGGCCTTTTGCAACCTAAAAGGAGGAAAAATTTGCAAAAAGGAGTGAGTGTTCAACAGCACTGTGTTGTAGAGAGGATAATTGGGAGAATGTCCATTGGACTGACATCATTTGTTTATAGGGAAGTTTGGATGAAGGATCATACATAGCAGGGTTAGGAGAGATGGTGGCCTGGGAAAAAAATATGGTAAATGTTTTTCAACCATTTTTATTTTGAATCCCTTTAAACAAAAAGGGATGTTTGGATGAAAGATCATAGCAGGGTTAGGAGAGATGGTGGCCTGGGAACAAAATATGGTAAATGTTTTTCAACAATTTTTATTTCGAGTCCCTTTAGTTCAGGTTATTTCTTCACTAGCTTTATCTCTTCATACTTCCTACTGTCTGAGAGAAGGCAGAAAATGAGGTTAGAGAGTGGAGACCTGAATAAGGTTAAAGAATAAACATACTGGCCTTAGGAGACAGAGAGGAGGAAGAACTGATCATGAAATTTGGTAATATCTAATACTAATATCTGGTAGAATAGTTGCTTGACTGTTGACTAAAACTAGTATCGGGCACAGGGACACTGTGTAATTAACGAAAGTCAAGAATTTGGAGATCTGTGTAGCAATGGACATGTCAACTGAAATAGGTTGGCAAACTCTCAAGATGTCAGCTTAGAATAAATATTTCTGGGGAATGAAATAATTTTTTTTGGTCCGTAAGTTACTTTAAAATACTGGAGTGTAGGAAGTGTTGTGTGTGTATGTATGTGCTCAGTTTTAATCTACACTATGTGGAGTGGGTGTGGGATGTGGTTAGTTAAAATTTATAATAACCAAGTATGTAATACACATGCTAGGGAGTGGGGGTTGGCTAGCACATGAAAGACTCTAATCAAAATCCACACTTTGGAGGTGTCTAATCCAAGCTTTCAGCTCTCTTCATCTCAGATCAACACCAGATGGCATGGTAATTAGCACATTGGATGTGGAAATGTTTTTTCATTGGTAAAATTAGTTGTGTTCAAGATGTGTGGATTAGCTAGATATATTGAGCCAGGGCTCCTGCATGGACAGGGTTTCAGAATATAGTGAACTCGATAGCCTATGCCCCTTGAGAACAGTTCCTTCAGTTAAGATCCAAAATCCATCTAATGTGAGGAGACACTCACCTCACGGCTTTTTTGCCTGACTTCCATTGGGGGTAGCTGAATCCTGCCTCTAAGATATTGTCTTTTCAGGCTGCAGTTTACTTTTTATGCAGGATGCTGTTGAATACCTAAAAGTATAGAGAGCTGTGCCTGCTTACTGTTTAATTTTTGTGTGTATGGTAGGATTTGGAAACCCTGGTGGCATAGTGGTTAAGAGCTATGGCTGCTAAACAAATGGTCAGAAGTTAAATTCACCAGGCGCTTCTTGGAAACTGTATGAGGCAGTTCTACTCTGTCCTATAGGGTCGCTATGAGTCGGAATAGACTTGACGGCAATGGGTTTGGTTTTTTTTTTTGGTTTTATGGTAGGATTTGGTTTGAAACATTTATATATAGCATTATTCTACCCACTTGCAAGGTTGCAGGGGAGGAGATCTATTAAATCTACCATTTTTGTTGTTGTTAAGTGCTGTCAAGTCGGTTCTGACTCACAGTGACTCTGTGTAAAACAGTGCCCTGTTCTGCACTGTCCTCACAATCATTGCTGTGTTTGAGCCCATTGTTGCAGCTACTGTGTCAATCCATCTCAAGGAGAGTCTTCTTTTTTTTTTTTTTGCTGACTAAACATGATGTCCTTCTCCAGGGACTCGTCCCTCCTGATGATATGTCCAAAGTATGTGAGATGAAGTCTCGCCATCCTCACTTCTACCAATATCTATCCCAAATAACCCAATAATCGTGAATTACCAAATTAGGTCAGTCAGTGTGCAACCATCTGACACTCCTCTGTACTGGAGATTATAAAAAAGCTTATACCTTAAAACCAACCTAAACTAAACTGAACCAGTTGCCACGGAGTCAATTCTGATTCATGGCAACGCCATGTGGGCAGAGTATGACTACTCCATAGGGTTTTCATGGCTGTGAATGGCGGCAGAATGCCAGAGTGGGTGTGTTTGAAATGCCAATATTTTGGTTAGTAAGCCAGTGGTTAACTGTTTGTGCCACCAGGGACTCCTTATTCCTTTATAAGTACTGGAGAGTACTTGGTAAATAAGTGTCTGAACTTTAATTTCTTTATCTATAAGTTCACAGATAACATCCATTTCATAGGTAATAATAGCTAATATTTTGTGTGAATTTTCTGAGATTTTACATACATACATTGACATTTAACCTTGATAAAAAAAAATTATGAAACAGTTAAAATTATTATCTCAATTTTTCAGGTGAGAAAATTGACGCACAGTTAGGTTAAGTAACTAACGTGTTCAAGGTCATGCAACTAGTAACAGGCCTGGTATTATGAGCTCAGACAGTCTGCTTACAGAGATCATGCTCTTAAATACAATCCTCTATTAACTTTCTAGGTTAATGGAGCTAATTTAAGTGAGAAATACCCATTAAGGTATCTGTCACTACACAGGTATTCAAATCATGTTCAAATGTGAATTGGTCTTAGAGTGACGCAACTTCACCTGTATTTATATACTTGTTTTGTGATAATAGACCTGCATTTATGAATTAATCACAGTGCTCACCTACAATGCATAAGCCTGGTACTAGGAAAGCATTCAGATAAACTTAACAAAGAGAAGATACTTGTAAAATAATGAAGCAACCCCTTCCTAATTGTGCTCCAGTGCACAGCCTTATCATGAATAGAGGACATCTATATGGTTTACTTTGGCTTTATTATTTTTAATAGATCTAGTGAAACTTTATTCTTGAAGTCAATATTTCCATAGATGAAAAATTCCTCAAAAGATTTTAATAAACTTCCTCTCTCAGCACTATTTTTTTCCCAAAAAATTTTTTCCAGATTTATTAAGCAAAAAAAAAAAAAAAGATCAACTCACCTTTTAGTTAAAAGGTCCTATAAGCAACCCTGACTTTTCCACTAATTGCAGATCAGACCTTGAAAAGTATAATTGGAAACAAGGCTACGTATATATGTGTATATATATACATATATATATATATTTCCTTTGCACAACCTTCACATACTAATTTTTACAGACTGAAGTATTTTCTTGGCTAGGTTTCATTGGAACTAGGCAAAAGATTAAAGAGTTTACTTTTTTTGCATAAAGAGAAAATAGTTTTTTTTTTTTTTTTTTTTTTACCCTGGGTACATATCAGCTTGAGATAAGCCTTCCGAGATCAAGAACTCTACAAATGATGTTAAAACATTGCTTCCCAGTTTTCAAATTTCCACAAATATCTTCAATTCACCTAATAGCATTTCAGTGTAAATGGCCAGGGGAATATGGAGAAAAAATAAGATTTCATTCTGAGTTTTAGAGGCAGGAGCAAAGAATGTTTGCTCCATGTGTTCACTCTGGAAAGCAGAGGGTTGTCTGTTTGTCATTAATATTAACATGAATTAGTGTTGCTTACCTCCCGTTGGAGCCCTCATGATATAAAGACAGGGTGGGCTAAACTTAGTCCCATGGCAAATGGGTAAATACTTCAGAGGAGTTATAGACCTAGCATTTGAAAAATGTAAACAGGGATGAAAAAGCAAAGCCTGTAAGAATGAGGGACCTCTTACCTCTTCAATGTGCAGTTCAGTGTGGTGCTTTCTATGGCTGAGAAACACATGGAGGAAAACTCCTTAAGAAGCAGAGTGAATGGGTTTCCTGTGTAAACTGAAATGATTTGCTGTTTTTTTTTTATAAATAAGACCTTAGGTAAATGTTGTATCATGGCTGTCTCAGTTTATAAAATGGGATTTTAAAAATAAAGTTTTCCTCATTATGCAGGAATTTGTTGCATTTTATAAACTGGAGCCCTGGTGGTGTGCTGGTTAAGAGGTCAGGCTGCTAACCAAAAGGTCAGCAGTTCAAATCTACCAGCCGTTCCTTGGAAATCCTATGGGGCAGTTCCACTTTGTCTCATAGGGTTGCTATAAGTCAGAATTGAGATAAGCCTTCCAACTGATGGCAGCAGGTGTTTTAGAAACTGATGAGAACAGATTTTCACCGAAGCAATCCCTTAAATGATGGGAAAAGACACAATATCCAGGGAGTTTAAAAAGGTAGAAATGAAAATGAACAATAACTTTTAACAGCCTGTACTGTCATAACGGTAGCTTACATTTATGATTGCAGTTACTATAAATTAGATATTGTTTAAAAACTGTGCGTGAAGTATCTCATTCAATCCAAGCAACCCTACTGATATCCTCTGGGCTTTTACATTTGAGGAAACTGAAAGTAGTGTTGGTTAATTTTCCCAAGATTTCATACCTAAATGGTGGAATGGGCCTTAAACATTCATCATACCACTTTTGTTTTTAGGCAATGTCCACTTTTGAACAAGTATTGGGCAAATTTTTTGAACTTTTTCTATGATCTTCCAGAGAATGTAAAAATTACAAATAACTGTACTTCAGCAGTTAAGAGTAGCCTAAGAAGACTGTTCTGCACTAGTGCTAGAAGCTGGTGATTTAATTTCTGTGTAATGCGTACATTATACATAGCTGTGTAACGTTTCAAGTAGGAACTTTCTTTGTTGAATATATTTAGTAAAGAAATGTCATTGGAGGATTAACATAAATTCTTAAACCCAGTCATTTTAGGATTGAGGCAGATTGTATGACTCTGCCAACTGAGCGATGAAACTCTCAATAGACTTTGATGTGAAATATGTGAATAATGATTGTTGTTAGTTGCTGTCAAGTGGATTGGGACTCATGGTGACCCCATTGTGTGCAGAGTAGAACTGCTGTTGGGTTTTCTTTTTTTTTAAGCTTTTTAATTTGAAATAATATTAGATTTTCAAGAGTTTTAATGTACAGGGAGCTCCTGTATATCTTTCACCAGTTTCATCTGTTAACATATAATCATGGTACATTTATCCCAAAACTGAACATTTAAAATTTCGTCCACAGTTGAAACTTTCATTAAAAAAAAAAATTAAAAATGTCTATAGGGTCGCTATGAGTCAGAATCAACTCTACGGCAACGGGTTTTTTTTTTTTTTTTTTTTTTAATAGGGTTTTTAAAGTTGTGACCTTTCAGAAGCATATCACCAGTCTTGTCTTCTGAAATATCTCTGGATGAGTTTGAACCTCCAAAGTTTCTGCTAGTAGTTAAGCGCTTAACAACTTGTACCACCCAGGGACTCTTGAATAAAGATTAGTGCTTTTGAAAAGTGCATCCTCAATAGGTCCAAGAGTTAAGGTGACCTAGTGGTTGGAAAGAATAGGTTATGAGTGGTCATATGATATGCCCTTGGGATTTTTGGACTTTGAGAGGCACAGCTCCCTTCTGTACAGACCCCTTTATTTTGAATACTTCAAATAGAGTGAGAACTTTCTTCATATTGATATCAATCTCTTTATCTGAAAATAAGAAAAGCAAAGCTGCTTCCAAGTAGAAGACAGTAGAATAAAAATTACAATGCCTAATGTTATCTAATTTCTTTAAGTTAGTATTTATTGAGTGCTTTCTTTCTCAGAGGCCTTGCTAGACTTTTTATATCTAATAAATTGTAATCTTGACAACAACTTAAGAGATAGGTACTATTTTTAATCCTTATTTTATATAGAGTATAGTGTGCAAAGAGAGGTAGAGTGTTTCAGAGTGCCTGTTGGACTACACACCAGTCACCAGTGAGTTGATCCCAACTCATGGCAACCCCACGTGTGTCAGAGTAGAACCGTGTTCCACAGAGCTTTCAGTGGCTGATTTTTCAGAATTAGATTGCCAAGTCTTTCTTCTGAGGCACCTCCGAGTGGACCTGCAACCAACCTTTTGATTAGCAGCCAACCACAGTAACCATTTGCACCACTGAAGCACTCATAATCATTATTTTATAGGAGAGAAAAATCAAGTACATTTTCTTTCCCAAGGTCATAAGCTTATTAAGAAGGTGCATCAGAGGCAGTTCGAGTTCATGGACAACAACATAGATTTCCAGTCTTTCCCCAGAGCTATGCTAACTCTCCAACCCTTTGTAATAATATAGTCCCAAGGATCTGGACTGTCTGGACATTCTATGGAACACCTTATTGGTCTACTATATTGGTGATATATAATTGAACCAAAGGAGCAAGAAATTACAAGTATGCTGGAAGGTTTGGTACGGTTACCATGTCCCCAAAGGAAGGAGGTAAAGTCTTTGAAGATTCAGGGCCCCAGGATATTAGTGAAACTTTCAGGAATCTGGTAGACTGAGGCATGCTATAACATTTGCTCCAACATAAAGGAGAAATTGTTGCATATCCTGTACCACTAAGAAAGAAGTAAAATTCTTGGTAGACCCCTTGATCGTGTCATGCGCATTGTGCCAAGTAGATAGATAGTAAGTGAGAATGGATTCATTATACTCATAGGGGTAAATGACCTTGATTATCAGAAAGAGGTAAAGCTACTGCTACACAGCATGGGCAGAGAATATGTTTGACTTTTAGGTGATCCATGCAGTCATACCTTGATGTTTCCATGCTCTTCAGCCATGGCCTGAGAAGGGCATGGTAACTAAGGGCTCAGATTCCTTAGAGATGAAGACCTGGGCAATCCTATCAGGCAGTCGGTTAGCCCAGGAAAGGTGCTAGACAAGGACAAGGGAAATCCAGAATGGATGATGGAAAGAAGGATGCTGAGACACAGTTATGGCCCCAAGAGCAACTACAACAGTGGGAACTGTAGTTTATTCCACTAACACTATTGAGTTTCTCCAGAAAACAAGACCAGTAAGAATACTGTAGGAACTCTTTCCAGACAGGGTGAATGTACTATGAGAAAGAGTCAATTGAGAAGTACAAGTGGTGGAATAGACTAGATTGCCCTTCCACAGCAAAATTTAAAGAAGAACCGTTACGTTTCTCTAACCTCATTGATTCTGTGAACTATTATCTAGCTTATCTAAAAAACCTGAATTCTGTGTGTTGTCCTCCAGTTTCCCCAGCTATTGAGAATATTGTCTGATAATGGTGCATAGCTCTGTCCTTCATTTGGAATTGCCCTCAGCCTCAGGGAACTGCCCAGTCCGTGACAGATGCAAAGAAGAATCATCTTGTTTCTCCTTCAAAATGTTTGGGGTTCCAGCTTGGAAAACTTGAAGGCTGGAGGTTACATTGGGCTGAAGCCCGGGGTCATCTTAAGGTATTCACATTTCTCATATGTCTGGAAGTTAATGCTGGCTATTGGCAAAAAGTCACAAAGACACTGTAACCTATCAATATGGCCTCTGAGTTGGGCTATTTTGGACTTCACAGCACAGTAACTTGGTTTTGACAGCTATTATCCCAAAAGAGCAAAGCAGAAGTGCCAGGCATTTTATGGTCTAGTCTCAGAAGTTACATGTCATCAATTCTGCTGTACCCTGTTGGCCACTATCGTCACACAAATCCACCCTGTTTCAACTTGGAGAGGATACAGATCTCACCAACTGATGGGAGGAGTGTCAGTGTCACATTGTAAGAAGAGCATGAGGGGTGGGTGATATAGTTGTAGCCATTTTTGGAAAAATACAATCTGTCACAGCAAAGAAGAGGAAACTAACAACTTCTTTTATCTGTGCATTCTACCTTTTTTATCATGTCATCGATGCATTAATTTTCTTAAAAACAACACCTTGATCAAAGTAAGTTCCTTTCAAAAAAATAAAACCAACGAACCAACCAACCAACTAAAAAACAATAGAACATAGAAGACAAAACTATGAAAGTCTTTTCATTGCCTATATGATGTAGTTCGAAATTCTTAAATAAGCATTCAAAAGCCTCCAAAATTCAAATGTAATCTCTTTTTACCCCTTGCTCCTCCTACTTTTAGACATATAGTTTATGTTACGGTTTATTTATGTAACTTACTGTTGTCAGAATCCAACCTGAGCTTTCCACTTCTGTTCCTTTGCACATGATCTTCCCTAATCTTGGAGTTCCATCAGAGGTGTTTCCAGTGTTTGTCTAATGCAATCCTATTTAGGTTTTGAAGCCTTTCCTTCATGACCAAGCTGGAAGTGATTCTTTCTTCTTTCAAGATTTCTATAGTACTGGTTATAGCACAGTCCTATATCATGTATAACACTATGCTGTGCTACATAATATTTTGGAAAGAGACACTGTTTTTTTCATTTGATTGGTTAGTTAATTCTATTTCCAATGGAAAGAGGATGCCCTTCCACAGCAAGATATAGAGAAGAACCCTGACCTTTGTCTAACTTCATTGATCCTGTGAACTAGTTATTTATCACATAACTCTTTCTAAAAAAAATTGAGTATGAAATATCTTGAAATATTTATTTCAGATTTTGAAATATTTGAAGAGGTAACTCATCTCTTAATTGGTTTCCAAGGTACCTAGAAGCATACAAGCTTTTTGATGATATTGATGAGCCATAGAGTGATTGTTATGGAGTAAGGCCAGTTGGAATGAATGACACATTAATTTTAGGGATGAATTTTCAAATGTGTTAGGTGGAGTACTGTGTTATACCATATTATAGTATTTTTAAGTTTGTTGAGAAAGATGAATTTAAATATTTTACATTAGGATTTTCAGAGATGAATTTTGCTGGTGTGCCTTGTGACCTAAGAAGGCGACATTTTACAGGTTTGACCATGTAGTGGGCCTTTACAAAATTATGGGCCCTAAAACCCCCTTTTAAGAATTACTTTTGCTTTGTTGCAGAAAGGCAGCTGTGTCAGAGTGTGACCCTGCCTTTTGCTTTTTGTTTAAGGGAGGACCTGACCTAACAGAGCCAATGAGTCTTCGCCCCAATATTTTTGAACTTGGGACATAAAGAAAGTCGAGCCAGTCTGCTTGGGTGCCTGGATTGTGAGTAAATTATAACATTCAGGAGCTGTTGGTAGCCTTTCATCCCATCATGTAGAAGCAGAAGAGGCCAACCTTTACTGCGAGAGAAGAATAAAGCAGGGAGGAGAGAAAGGGAGTGAGTCTTAAGAGTATATGAGTTTCTGAATCTAGCTGCTTTTTAGTCTAGTCACTTTCTCAACCTTAGGTTCCATGTGACATTCCATATTCCTTATAAAAATTCTCCCTTTTCCTTAACGTAGTACATTTTTTTCACTTACAACTGAAAGTCTTCCAACGAAAATACCAGAGCATTTTATGGGATTAATGTTATGTGAAACCTACTTTCGATAATGCTGGCTATAAAATGGTAAAAAATCAAACAAAAGGGGCAGCTTCTCCAAAACTCAGCTTGTGACAGATTGGACAAAAATCTGGTTCCTCTAACTTTCTCACTTTATTGCTTTCAAACTTACATATATATGTATTTAAATATAATCATAAAATTTCAGAGTTGAAGGCATCCTTACAAATGATGTCACTGAACTTCTTAATTTTACTAATAAAGAAATGGAGGCCCAGACAGGGTCAATAATATTTTACTCAGTATTACACAGATAGATGGAAATTATCTCAGCTATGCCCTCTTCTCATTGCAATTTACTATTACTTAGTACTCACTGTATGCAGACACCTCAGCGAACCTCTCCAGAGGCTGCTTGTTTGTCCTGTGGACTCTGATAAATTTGTCTTCTTTATCTGCACTGTAGAACTTTTGCTTGGATCTCCATTTGGGCAATGGCAGCATAGTATGGTGGTTGAAAGTAAAGGATTTTTGAATTAAACCACCTGGCAAGTGAATTAAATTTCTGTTGGCTTCATTTCCTTATATGTGTAATGGAGATGGAGTTCCTGGGTTGTGCAAATGGTTAATAAGCTCACTGCTAACCAAAAATTTGGAAGTTTGAGTTTACCTAGAGGGCTTTGGAAGAAAAGGCTGGTGATATACATCTTAAGAATCAGCCGTTGAAAACCGTATTGAGCACAGTTCTACACTGAGACACATGGGATCACCATGAGTCAGAACCAACTCGTTGGCAACTGAAGATACTAATGGAGATACAAATCTTAACTGCAAGCGGCAGAGACCATTACTTGTGCCCTAGTATCTCTCTTTATTTTTTATAGTCATAGAACCCACTGAGTTTTACCAGGGTATATGGCCCCAGTTCCAGACTACATTTCCCAGACTTCCTTGTATCTAGGTGTCATCATGTGATTAATTTAGAACTATGATATGTGAGTGGAAGTGATGTGTGCAATGCCCTAGTCACTTCTCAGAGGCCTGCGCTTTTCCTGAACTATTTCGTGCTCAGCTGGATTGTGGTGACACTGCAGCAGCTTCCTTAGACACAGAGATGGAAGCCACATGTTGCGATAGGCAAGCAGCGGGGTCCCTGGACAACCTCTTGTAGCAAAACCCATTACCTTTCCTGGTGGGTTAAAAAAAAAAATTAATCTTTGCCTTTCTTAGCAATTGTATTTTGGCTCTTTGTTACACCTGCTTAGCCTATCTCTAACTAATACATTCTAAATAAAAAACCCTGATTAGGTTGTTGTAAGATCAAATAATGTATTTCCAGCACTTAGAAGAGCATGTTAAACGTAGTAAACACTGAATAAACAAAGTTATTATTTTAATTGCCATTATTGAATGTATGGCCCTTTTTGTAGCTTGTCTTAGTTATCTAGTGTTGCTATAACAGAAATAGCGTAAGTGGATGGCTTTAACAAACAGAAATTTAGTCTTTCACTATTTAGGCTGCTAGAAGTCCGAATTCCAGGAGCCAGATCTAAGGGAAGGCTTTCTGTCTCTGTTGGCTCTGAGGGAAAGTACTTGTCTCCTTTCAGCACCTGTGGACCCAGCATTCCTTGGAGCTCTCCATGTGTTCTGCTTCTGCCGATTCTCTGCCACTGCTTCTCGCCCTCTTGTGCCATCTCCAGTATTACAGCTCTCTGTCTCCTGAGTCTGGGAGATTCTTAGTACAGGGACACTGGGTCCGAAAGACTGGCTCTGCTCCAGGCTCTTCTTTCTTGGTTGTGGTGAGGTCCCTTGTCTCTGCTTGCTTCTCTCTCCTTTTATCTTTTGTAAGATGAAAGTTGAAAGTTGTGACTCAAGTAAAGGTATGACAAGTAAGGGTAAGGGTGTGGCTTGAGTCATACCCGCTCGTAAGGCAGTGGTTCAAGATACATCCCACCCTAATTTTGCCTCATTAACATATGTCGTTGCTGTTGTTGTTAGGTGCCACCATGTCAGTTCCAACTCATAACAGCCCTATGTACAACGGAACGAAACATTGCCTGGTCCTGAGGCATCCTCATAATCTCTGTTGTGCTGGAGCCCATTGTTGTGCCACTGTGCCAATCCATCTCATTGAGGGTCTTCCTTTTCTGTGCTGACCCTCTACTTTACCAAGCATGATGTCCTTCTCCAGGGACTGATCCCTCCCGATAACATGTCCCAAGTATGTGAGATGTAGCCTCACCATCCTTGCTTCTAAGGAACATTCTGGTTGTACTTCTTCCAAGACAGATTTGTTCATTCTTTTGGCAGGCCATGGCATATTCAATATTCTTTGCCAATACCATAATTCAAAGACATCAGTTCTTCTTTGGTCTTCCTTAGTGATTGTCCAGCTTTTGTGTGCATACAAGGATATTGAAGACACTGTGGCTTGTGTCAGGTGCACCTTAGTCTTCAAGGTAACATCATTACTTTTTAACACTTTAAAGAGGTAGGTCCCTTGCAGCAAATTTTCCCAATGTAAGGGGTAATTTGATTTCCTGACTGCTGCTTCCACGGGTGTTGATTGTGGATCCAAGTAAAATGAAATTTTTGACAACTTCAATCTTTTCTCCGTTTATCATGATGTTGCTTATTGGTCCAGTTTGAGAACTTTCGTTTTCTTTATGTTGAGGTGTAATCCATACTAAAGGCTTTGATCTTCATCAGTAAGTGTTCAAGTCTTCTTCACTTTCAGGAAGCAAGTTGTGTCATCTGCATGTTGTATTTTGTTAATGAGTCTTCCTCCAATCCTAATGCTCTGTTCTTTTTCATTTAGCCCAGCTTCTTGGATTGTTTGCACAGCAGAGGGATTGAATAAGTATGGTGAAATGATACACCCTGATGTACACCTTTCTTGACTTTAAACCACGCAGCATCCCCTTGTTCTATTCGAACAACTGCCTCTTGGTCTATGTACATGTTCCTCATGAGCACAATTAAGTGTTCTGGGATTCCCACTCTTTGCCGTGTTATTCATAATCTTTTGTGATCCACAAAATTGAATGCCTTTGCATAGTCAATAAAACACAGGTAAACAACTCTATGGTAGTTGCTACTTTCAGCTAGGATCCATCTGACATCAGAAATGATATCCCTTATTCCACGTCCTCTTCTGAATCTGGCTTGAATTTCTGGCAGTACCCTGTTGATGTACTGCTGCTGCCAACTAGGAGAGATCCATTAACATACAGTGGTTAGGATTTACAACACATCACAAAATGG
Organism: Elephas maximus indicus; assembly: GCF_024166365.1. Lineage (NCBI taxonomy): Eukaryota > Metazoa > Chordata > Mammalia > Proboscidea > Elephantidae > Elephas > Elephas maximus. The sequence goes on from NC_064823.1 coordinate 18,730,468, forward strand.
AGGATAATTACATCAGATCACAAAATGGAGGACAACCACACACTACTGGAATTTATGGCCTAGCCAAGTTGACACATATTTTGGGGGGCACAATTCAATCCATAACATAGCTGATACTTCAAACCATTTCCTTGGTTCTTGTGATGGCTGATACTATGTGTCAATTTGACTAGGCTATGATTCTCAGTGGTTTGGCAGACATTGGACTGATTTCTCTTCCATAATGTAGTATAATGTACTCACTTCCATGATCTGACCTGATGTGATCAGCCAATGAGTTGAAACGGAAGTTTCCTTGGGGGTGTGGCCTGCCTCCAGCACATAAATGGATATTCTAGCAAGAATCCTGCTTTTTCTCTCAACCCTGCATTCTTCTTGTCTCCTGACCTCTGATTCTTGGGACGTAAGCCTATAGAATAGAAGTTTTCAGCCTCCCAGCTGACCTGTAGATTTTGGATTTGCCAGCCTTCGTAATGCTGTGAGCAAGCAAAGCCTCCAAATTCCTGCCCGACCTGCAGATTTTGAGTTTGTTTGTCAGCCCCTGCAACCACATAGGCCAGCAGAGGTCTTAAGACTACAAACCGACCCTCGGATTTGGGATTGCCAACACCCACAATTGCTTGAGCCATTTCCTTGAAGTAAATCTCCATATATTTATATATACGCTTCATGTGTTTTGCTACTGTAGAGAACCCACACTAAGACAGTCCTTTATTTTAATTTGTGCTTTGAATGAAAGTTTACAAATCAAGTCAGTCTCTCATACAAAAATTTATATACACCTTGCTATGTGCTCCTAGTTGCTCTCCCCTTAATGAGACAGGGCACTCCTCCTCTCCACCCTGTATTCCCTGTGTCCATTCAGCCAGATCCTGTCCCCTTCTGCCTCTTCATCTCGACTCCAGACAGGAGCTGCCCACATAGTATTATGTGACTCCTAGATCCAAGAAGCTCACTCCTCACCAGTATCATTTACCGTTTTATAGTTCAGTCCAATTCCTGTCTGAAGAGTTGGCTTTGGGAATGGTTCCAGTCTTGGACTAACAGAAGGTCTGGGACCGTGACTGCCAGGGTCCTTCTAGTCTCAGTCAGACCATTGTCTGGTCTTTTTATGAGAACTTGAGATCTGCATCCCACAGCTCTCCTGCTCCATCAGGGATTCTCTGTTGTGTTTCCTGTCAGGGCTGTCAATGGTTGTATCTGGGCACCATCTAGTTCTTCTGGACTCAGGCTGATATAATCTCTGATTTATGTGGCCCTTTCTGTCTCTTGAGCTCATAATTACCTTGTGTCTTTGCTGTTCTTCATTCTCCTTTGCTCCAGCTGGGTTGAGACCAACTGATGCATCTTAGGTGGGTGCTCTCTAGTGTTTAAGGCCCCAGATGTCACTCACCAATGCGGGGTGCAGAAACTGTTCTTAATACATTTTGTTATGCCAATTGACCCAGATGTCCCCTGAAACCATGGCCCCCAGACCTCTGCCCCTGCTACTCTGGCCTATGAAGCGTTCAGTTTATTCAGTAAACTTCTTTGCTTTTGGTTTAGTCCTCCTGTGCTGACCTCTCCTGTATTGTGTGTTGTCTTTCCCTTCACCTAAAATAGTTCTTATCTACTGTCTAATCAGTGAATATCCGTCTCCCTCCCTCCGTCCCTCCCCTCGTAACCACCAAAGAATGTTTAAACAATTTTTTGAGCTCTTATAATAGTGGTCTCATACAATATTTGTCCTTCTGCAACTGACTAGTTTCACTCAGCATAATGCCTTCCAGATTCCTCCATGTTATGAAAGGTTTTCCGGGTTCATCATTGTTCTTTATCGATGCGTAGTATTCCATTGTGTGAACATACCATACTTTATCCATTCATCCACTGATGGGCACCTTGGTTGCTTCCATTTTTTTGCTATTGTAAACAGTGCTGCAATGAACATGGGTGTGCATATATATGTTCATGTGAAGGCTCTTAATTCTCTAGGATATATTCCAGGGAGCAGGACTGCTGGATAGTATGGTAGCTCTATTTCTATCTTTTTAAGGAAGCACCAAATTGATTTCCAAAGTGACTGTACCATTTGACATTCCCACCAGCAGTGTATAAGTGTTCCAGTCTCTTCACAACCTCTCCAACATCTATTATTTTGTTTTTTGGATTAATGCCAGCCTTGTTGGGGTGAGATGGTATCTCACTGTAGTTTTGATTTGCATTTCTCAAATGGCTAATGATAATGGGCATTTCCTCATGTATCTGTTAGCTGCCGGAATATCTTCTTTGGTGAAGTTCCTGTTCATACCTTTGCCCATTTTTTAATTAGGTTATTTGTCTTTTTGTTGTTGAGTTTTTGCCGTGTCATGTAGATTTTAGAGATCAGATGCTGATCGGAATTGTCGTAGCTAAAAACTTTTTCCCAGTCTGTGGGTAATCTTTTTACTCTTTTGGTGAAGTCTTTGGATAAGCATAGGTGATTGGTTTTCACTGGGCACGGGGCTGGGAGTTATCTAGTGTTTCTTCTGGTGTTTGTGCATTGTTAATGATTTGTACACAGTTTATGCCATGTATTAGGGTTTCTAGCCTTGTCCCAATTTTTTCTTTCATGATCTTTATTGTTTCAGATTTTATATTTAGGTCTTTGATCCATTTTCAGTTAGTTTTTGTGCATGGTGTGAAATATAGGTCTTGTTTCATCTTTTTGCAGGTGGATCTCCAGTTATGCCAGCACCATTTGTTGAAGATACTGTCTTTTCCCCATTTAACGGATTTTGTGCCTGTATCAAATATCAGCTGCTCATATGTAGATGGACTCATGTCTGGATTCTCAATTCTCTTCCGTTGGAGTATGTATCTGTTGTTGTACCAGCACCAGCCTGGTTTGACTACTGTCCTGGTATACGTTCTAAAATCAGGCAGTTTGAGGCCTCCCATTTGGTTTTTCTCTTTTAGTAATGCCTTACTTATTCGGAGCCTCTTTCCCTTTCATATGAAGTTGGTGATTTGTTTCTCCATCTCATTAAAAAGTGTCATTGGAATTTGGATGGGAGTTGCATTGTGTGTATACATTACATTGGGTAAAATAGACAATTTTACAACGCTGAGTCTGCCTATCCATGAGCAAGGCATGTTTTTCCACTTATGTAGGTCTTTTTTGGTTTCTTGCAGTAGTGACTTGTAGTTTTCTTTGTATATGTCTTTTATGTCTCGATTAGGCTTATTCCTAAGTATTTTATCTTCTTGGGGGCTACTGTAAATGGTATTGATTTGGCGATTTCCCCTTCCATGTTCTTTTTGTTGGTGTAGAGGAATCCAACTGATTTTTGTATGTTCATCTTGTATCCCGAAACTCTGCTGAACTCTTCTATTAGTTTCAGTAGGTTTTTTGAGGATTCTTCGGGGTTTTCTGTGTATAAGATCATGTCATCTGCAAATAGAGATACTTTTACTTCTTCACTAACAATCTGGATGTCCTTTATTTCTTTATCTAGCCTAATTTCTCTGGATAGGACCTCCAGCACAATGTTGAATAAGAGCAGTGATAAAGGACATCCTTGTCTGGTGCCTGTTCTAAAGGGGAATGCTTTCAGACTCCCTCCATTTAGTATGGTGTTGGCTACTGGCTTTGTATAAATGTCATTTAGTATATTGAGAAATTTTCCTTCTATTCCTATGTTGCTGAGAATTTTTATCATGAATGGGTGTTGGACTTTGTCAAATGTCTTTTCTGCATCAATTGATAAGATCATGTGGTTCTTGTCTTTTATTTATATGATGGATTGCATTGATTGTTCTTCTAATGTTAAACCATCCCTGCATATCTGGTATGAATCCTACTTGGCCGTGGTGAATGATTTTTTTGATATGTTGTTGAAGTCTATTGGCTAGAATTTTGTTGAGGATTTTTGCAGCTAAGTTCATGAGGGATACAGGTCTGTAATTTCTTTTTTTGTGGTGTCCTTACCTGGTTTTGGTATCAGGGATATGGTGGCTTCATAGAATGAATTTGGGAGAATTTCATCCTTTCCTATGCTCTGAAATACCTTTAGTAGTGGTGTTAACTCTTCTCTGAAAGTTTGGTAGAATTCTCCAGTGAAGCCATCAGGGCCAGGGCTTTATTTTGTTGGGAGTTTTTTAAATTACCTTTTCAATCTCTTCTTTTTTATGGGTTTATTCAGTTGTTCTGCCTCTGTTTGTGTTAGTTTAGGTAGGTAGTGTGTTTCTAGAAATTCATCCATTTCTTCTAGGTTTCCAAATTTGTTAGAGTACAATTTTTCATAGTAATCTGATATGATTCTTTTAATTTCAGTTGGGTCTGTTGTGATATTGTGCATCTTGTTTCTTATTTGGGTTATTTGCTTCCTCTCCTGTTTTTCTTTTAAAAGTTTGGCCAATGGTTTATTGATTTTGTTCATTTTTTCAAAGAATCAGTTTTTGGTCTCGTTAGCCCTTTCATTTTTTTTTTTTTTCTGTTCTCTATTTCATTTAATTCTGCTCTAATTTTTATTATTTGTTTTCTTCTGGTGCCTGAAGGTTTCTTTTGTTGCTCTCTTTCTATTTGTTCAAATTGTAGGGATAATTTTTTGACTTTGGCCCTTTCTACTTTTTTTTTTGATGTGTGCATTTATTGCTATAAATTGACTGCTGATCACTGCTTTACCTGTGTCCCAAAAGTTCTGAGAGGAAGTGTTTTCATTCTCATTGGATTCTCTGAATTTCTTTATTCCATCCTTAATTTCTTCTTTAACCCAGTCATTTTTGATCAGGGTGTTGTTCAATTTCCAAGAGTATGATTTCTTTTCCTTGTTTTTTCTGTTATTGATTTCTACTCTTATGGCTTTATGCTCAGAGAAGATGCTTTGTAATATTTTGATGTTTTGGATTCTGTTAAGTCTTGCTTTATGATCTAATACGTGGTCTATCCTAGAGAATGTTCTGTGTACACTAGAAAAAAAGTATACCTGGCTGCTGTTGGGTGGAGTGTTCTGTATGTCTATGAGGTCAAGTTGGTTGATTGTGGCATTTAAATCTTTTGTATCTTTATTGAGCTTGTTTCTGGATGTTCCATCCTTCACCAAAAGTGTTGTGTTGAGCCCTCCTATTATTATTGTGGAACTGTCTATCTCACTTTTCAATGCTGTTAAAGTTTGTTTTATGTATCTTGAAACCTTGTGTTTGGGTGGGTAAATATTTAATATGGCTCTATCCTGCTGGTATATTGTCCCTTTCATCATTATATAGTGTCCTTCCTTATCCTTTGTGGTGTATTTAACGTTGGTTTATTTTGTCAGAAATTAATACTGTCACTCCTGTTCTTTTTTGATTGTTGTTTGCTTGATATATTTTTTCCATCCTTTGAATTTTAGTTTTTTGGTGTGTTTTTAAGTCTAAGGTGTGCCTCTTGTAGGCAGCATATAGATGAATTGTTTTTTTGTTTTTTTTATCCATTCTGCCACTGTCTGCCTCTCTATTGGTGAATTTAGTCCATCTACATTCAGCGTAATTATGGGTAGTCACTATAAGCCAGAATCGACTTGACGGAAGCGGGTTTGGTTTTTTGGTTTTATGAGTTTAGTGTTGTCATTTTGATGTCTTTTTTTTGTGTTGTTGACTGTTTCTTTTTTCCACAGCTTTTTGTGCTGAGTAGTTTTTCTTTATATATTGTCTTTTCCTCTTTTTCATTGTTGTTGATTTTGTTTTTGTTGATTCTTTATAGTTTTCTTTTCTTTCTTTTTTTTTTTTTGATGTGTAGGGTTGTTAGTCTCCTTTGTGGTTACCTTAATATTTACCCCTATTTTTCTAAGTCTAAATCTTTATATCGCCTTGACTTCTTCTCCATATGAAAGATCTGTGACTACATGTTTTAGTCCCTCTTTATTGATTTCACGTTGTCATCTTTTACATAATGACATGGCTGTTTCCCTGCTTTGAGTGGTTTTTTTATCTTGATTTATTTTTGTGACTTCCCTATCTGGATTGGTATCTGGTTGCTCTGTCGTGTGTTCTAGTCTTGGATTGATATCTGACATTATTGATTTTCTAACCAGAGAACTCCCTTTAGTATTTTTTGTAGTTTTGGTTTGGGTTTTGCAAATTCCCTGAACTTCTATGTATCTGGAAATGTCCTAATTTCACCTTCATATTTGAGAGACAGTTTTGCTGGATGATTCTTGGTTGGCAATTTTTTTCCTTCAGTGCTTTATATATGTCATCCCATTGCCTTCTTGCCTGCATGGGCATGGTTTTTGCAGAGTAATCTGAGCTTATTCTTATTGACTCTCCTTTGTAGGTGAGCTTTTGTTTATCCCTAGCTGCTCTTAAAATTCTCTCTTTATATTTGGTTTTAGCAAGTTTGATTATAATATGTCCTGGTAACTTTCTTTTGGTATCTACCTTATGTGGAGTTCGATGAGCATCTTGGATAGATATTTTCTCCTCTTTCATGATATCAGGGAAGTTTTCTGCCAACTAATCTTCAGCAGAAAACCTGGTGGCATAGTGGTTAAGTGCTAGGCTGCTAACCAAAAGGTCGGCAGTTCAAATCCTCCAAGCGCTTCTTGGAAACTCTATGGGGGAAGTTCTACTCTGTCCTATAGGGTCGCTATGAGTCAGAATGGACTTGACAGCACTGGGTTTGTGTTTGTTTGGTTTCGTTTTTTTAAATCTTCAATAATTCTCTTTGTATTTTCTGTTCTCCCTCCCTGTTCTGTTACTCCAATCCCTCGTAAGTTATTTCTCATGATAGAGTTCCACATGGTTCTTAGGTTTTCTTCATTTTTTAAAATTCTTTTATCTGATTTTTCTTCACCTATATTGGTGCCAGTTGTTTTATCTTCAATTTCACTAATTCTGACTGCCATTTCCTTAATTCAGCTCATCTGACTTTCTATTGAGTTGTCCAATTCTGAAATTTTATTGTTAATCTTCTGAATTTCTGATTGTTGTCTCTCTATGGATTCTTGCAGCCTATTAAAATTTTCATTATGCTCTTGAATAACCTTCTTAATTTCCTCAACTGCTTTATCTGTGTGTTCCTTGGCTTATTCCGTGTTTTGCCTGATCTCCTTCCTGATCTCTTGAAGAGTTCTGCATATTAATGTTTTGTATTCTACCTCTGGTTGTTCCAGGAATACCTCTTCATCTGGAAGATTCTTTGATTCTTTGTTTTGAGAGGTTGTTGAAGTGATCATGGTCTGCTTCTTTATGTGATTTGATATTGACTGTTGCCTCTGAGCCATCTATAAGTTATTGTATTCATTTATTTTATGTTTTCTTTCTGTATCCTAGCTTCTTGCTCTGTTTTGATTTGATATGCCCAAATAGGCTGCTTGAGTTCACTAGCTTAACTATTTCTGCCTTTGAAGCTCTAACGCCCTGTCACCAGATGGCTAGAGCTGTTACCATATATATGAGCCTAGGAGTGCACTCACTTTTCTTGTATGGATTCAGCTCAGGTGTCCAGGTATTTGGTCATGAAGTGCGTGATGCAGGCTCTGTAAAGCAGTCTTAGAGGGGCAGAGGTGATTGGCTTAGGTGCACATATCTTGTCACAGCAGGGGATCATGCTGAGCAAGGCTGAGAACCGTCCCTCAAGTGTCTGTGAGGAAAGCAGTTCCCTGTTCCCTACAGTGCACAGGTGGGTGGATTCTGCAGCTGTACTATGGGAACCCAATGCTTTTGGTTGTAATGACTGGGAGGCACCACTTCTCTTTGCACCCTTGTCATGGGTGGCTAGGTGACATGGGTGGAGCCACCAGTCCTCAGTCCCCCACTGTGGGTAGGTAAGGACCTAAGACAGTTCTTGAATTCCTCTTCTTCTGTGTGTTTTCTTTAGTAATACTTTTGTCCCATGCCAATAACTGTAAGACAGGTGTGCCCCACTCTCAAGCCATTTCCATATGGGAAATCTAGTCTGAGTCAGAATTCTGGGTCCTGAAAGTGAATTTTTAAAGCTATAGATTTGATACTAGAATGCAAGTTTCAATGTTTCTTGCTCTCAGAGAGAAATTTGGATACCGAAGGATTGTGGAGGTATAATTCCTACTTAATTTTGTGTTCATCTGTCAAATTGTTGTGGCAAATATTGCACAAAGGAGTAAAATTCTCATTTAGTACCTTACTGGGGAAATATCTGATAAGAAGGTGAGTGAGTGATGGGCCTGCCTAATTCTCCAACACCACCAAGACAAAAGCTGATTAGTGCCCAACTGAGCAAGGATTTTATGTCTGGAATGGTCCCTGGAAGGTGATGGCCCAGGATGATCAACCTATTCATGCTCTTAAACCATCACTAGGATTTTCCTTTTTACTAATGCCATTTTTGGAGCAGGCGGATTTTCTATTCTTGGCAGTAAATCAAAAAGGAAAGAACAGTGAAGATAAAAACAGGGAGTTGGGGGGTGAGTATATATACTGCACAGCAGTTAGGTCATATTTTATTTTTTAGCTTTAAATGAGATCTAAAATGCCTTTGTGCTGACATGTGAAATTATCTGCTCTTTTATGATTGACTAATGAATACCACTTAGTGTTAATGGACGGGAGGACAAAGATACCCTCAGAAACAGGGCCTGTGAACTGCAACACTGAGGACATCAGCTTTGCTAGAAAACTCAGTGGTTAGAGAGTGATTACTGGGGAAATGCCTCCCAGTCCTGGAGCCAATGCAGATTTGGACTGGGATATATAAAGACATTATTAATTTGGATGAAAGTTTTGTTTTTGCCAATATATCTTTTATTTGGCTCCAGATAAGAGGGTTTTTCAGAGCTTTTTGAAAGACCTTTAGTATGCTATTTATTAGAGAAACATTCATTTAATCAAATAACACTCACTTTATAGAGGAAGAAATATTCCTCTGATTTGAGGGCCATAGGTCGTACATTGGAGAATGGCTTTGGTCACTGACAGTGCTGACATGATGGAGATTTTTTTCCTTCTTCCCTTATGAGGATTCTTTTCTGTAACCTCTGGCTGCATTAGAAACTTCACTGCTTAACAGAAACAATTGTTCTTTGTTCTCATGGCCAAATGAAAGCTCTTGTTTTCCCGTCCAGCTCTGCTGGCAGGTTAGATACAATCTGGGGTGTCATCAAGAGGAGAAGAGAGTATGCAGAATACAACCACTTGTTGTTTTTGGAGGCAAAATACCCACTTTATTGGCAAAGTAAAAGCTAAGCACATGTGAGAGCAAAGAAGGCTAAATTATGGATCTTTCAACATGATGGCTAATGCTCTGCACAAATTCAAGGTGCTAGTTGAGAGCACCAATATTTCTGACCACTTTCCTAAGACAGACACTTACACAGGCAGACATAAACATTTTTACATGTTTCGAAACTCGAGCTCAAACATAATGCTCTAAGTACATCACCCAATGCCAACACCTTACAGCTTGCCTATTTGTTTAAGAATTTTGTTTGACATCTTCAGTAGAAATGCTAAAATAAAGTGATTTGAGCTGTGCCTACTGAAGAAAATTGCCTGCAAGCATGCAGAGAAGTCTCACTTTTGTTACAGGCTTTAGCATTTTTAACTAGGTTGCTATCACACTGTGCTAGGACTCTCCTTTTCTACGAACACGTCATTTTTCATATTATTGCTTATCCAGCTGCTGAAATAGCTCGCTCTGTTTCTTTGGTCAGTGCACATGAACTACCTTCTTAATGTACAGTGGTGCCTACTTTAGTAGGGTGTGTAAGGGTTAGAGCATGGGGAGATTCACCTTTGTGAATGCCTGACTGTACCTAGAATGGAACATTTAAGTGAATGGCTAAAACCCTTCATGAACAAGATGTGTTGTTGGAAACCATATCATTAATATCTTCAAAGATATTTGGATAGACCCTCAAAAGGTGAAAGCGCAGAGAGAATGCAGGGGCTGGATCAGTTAGAGTTCTAAAATGTGAGCTGCTGAGGAGGCCATTAGTGAGTAGGAAGGGTCATTGAGAAAACCAATGAAGGAGGAACTTTGAAGGAAGAATGGCTAACCTCACTAATGGTAGAGGAGTGTTTGAGGACTGAGAAAAGACTGTTAGAGAACTGAAAGACAGAAGAGTCTCAGGGTAACAGTGAGGCAAAAAGAATCTCCTCCAGCAGAAGAATTTCAAAAGCATACATTTAACCATCTGGGGTTTTAAAAAAGGAACATTTTGTTCTGTGTTTTGAAAGGAAAGATTGACTTTTAATGAGAAATCTGCATTTCATCCTAAAGGAAGAACACATCTTTAGCTTAATTATTTTTGACAGGAAAAGCCTGTGTGTGTATGTGTGTGTGTGTGTGTGTGTCCTATACGCTAGTATACAGTAAACACACATGTTTTAGCAAATTTTTATCAGGCATGACAGACTAGAGGTATACACACACACACACACGCACACACACGTGTGCTTCCAGAAGTTTTTAAAATCTTAGTTCAAGGTTAAAATGAACACGACTGAATTTGAATTGCAATGAATCAAAAATTCTGGTGGTTCCCAAAGTGCTTTGCCAAAAACACTGATGTACAGCATATAATGTGGAGTCAATATTGCCAAATCTGCTCGTGCTGCTAAGGAAAGTATCATGCTTTTGCTAGAAAGAATGATAGCCTCAGGGGTTAGAAAGTAATCCCTGTTATGACATTATAATCTGTTAAATTACTCCAGTGATACCTGTTTTGAGGATTAATTGAACTGCATGTGAAAGTGTTTTTTAAGAAGTATAAATTTCTATGCAAATGCATGTTATATGTTCAAGTTGCTTATAAGAACATTGTGATATGCCAAAGTCACTGGGAGAGTATGTGTATGACATTTATACCAAACTTCAGGTCAAGGACTGGGAAAATGTGTTCCAGGCTCTGGTAGATGTTCTCAGATCAAATGAAGTTTTCATGAAAATTTATGTAAAATGTTCAACTGATGGAGGATTAAACATGAAACGACAGTATGATGGGTTTGCTTTTTTTCATCTTGAATTTTTATGTTGGATTCCATTAGGGATTTTACATTACAAACACATTATTTATGATAAATAAGGAATTGAAAAGAATTATATCCAAGAAAAAAAAAAGTAGAATCCAAAGAAGAGAAAAATAGGATGACTATAAGTAGACCATTAGAGCTTACAGAGTTGTTATGATTGTGCCACTGTTTTATGAAATTTCTTTCAACTTAAAAAAAAGTAATACATATTTTTTATAGAAAATGTTGAAAACACAGAAAGCTGTCAAAAGGGAAATGAACATCACATATAATTTCTCTGGCCAGAAGTAACTATTAAAATTCTGATATATATCATTCAAGCCATTTTGCTATTTATAGAAACTGATTTTTTATATATAAAATTAGGCTTGTATTTAAGACACTAAGTAGCCCTGGTGGCACAGTGGTTAAGAGCACAGCTATGAAACAAAAAGGTTGGCAGTTTGAATCCACCAGCTGCTGCTTGGAAACGCTATGAGGCAGTTCTACTCTGTATAGTGTTGTTATATGTTGGATCTACTTGATGGCAATGGTTTGGTGGTTAGACTGGAGTCCTTAGGTAGTGCAGACAATTAATGGGCTCAGCTGCTAAGAGAAAGCTTGGAGGTTCAAGTCCACCTTGGAAGAAAGGCCTGGCAACCTACTTCTGAAAAATCTGCTATTGAAAACCTTATGAAGCACAGTTCTACTTTGACACGCAAGGAGCTGCCATGGTTTTTTTGGGTTTGATGGTTAGATTGCCTGAATTTGAATATTGGTCCTCCTATGTCATGTATATGTGACTTTGAATAAGTTGCTTAACTTTTCTGTGCTTTGGTTTCCTTATCTGAAAATTTGCTGTGAGGATATAAGATATTGAGTACTCAGCGTTATTCATGGCATTCAATGAATGTGAGCAGTTGTTATGTTGATTGAATTTCCAAATTGCTCAACAAAAAGTTGTGCCACTTTGAACTTCAATTATTTCTATTGCAGAACACATTTTTTAAAGTTCTTAAAAAATGATGCTAACCCTTTGTCACATATTTTACAAATAATATTCTGATTTATCATTTGAATTTTCTTTTATTTTTAGAATTTTCATTTTTATGAGCCAAGTATGTCTACCTTTGCACAGCAGATATCTTTGCAAAGATAGATGACTACTTGTGTAAAAATAGGTCAGAATCCCAAAACAAACCAACAAACAAAACACATGTGAGACTGACATTTCTTTGTGAAAATTAAGGCCCCCTAGACAAGACCCTGGCATATATTGTCCATGAGATGGAGAAATAGACCACATCAAGGCTTGTGCACATATTGAAAATTTTCTCAAGACTTGAATAAAGATTTGATCACATCTCCAAAGTCTGACATCGGGAAACCAGGGTAAGATGATTTTGATCTGGAAATATTTCAAAAAAATAAGCAGTTTTCCACCCTCACTAAGAATAAAAATCTCTATTTTCATCCCAGTGAGGATTATTTTGCATCATATCCCTTCCTAGAACAAGCTCTCAGGAGAATTCATTGCAAAATATATCCTCAGGGACTAGCATAATGACTATTTTTATTGCACCTGAACCATTAAAACTTGGATAATTATGCCAAAATATTGATATTAATTGCTAAATGCTTGATATCAGGTTTTTTTCCTTGACAATATTTCCAGAGCAAGATCAAATTTCTCTTGATCTTGCTCTAGATTTATGACAAATCATAATATTGTCATAACTTGGGTGGATATTTATTCTATTGCTTATGGTAGAAGTAAATATCTAAATTATGCAAAAGTTATGAAGAAATATGTTGCTAATATTAAGAAAAGTTGTTCCTGATCCCACAAGAGAATTTGCTAACTGCTTTAATTCTTGCAGTGGTGCTAAGTGAAGTTTTTGTTTAAACATCATTAACATAAATTCTGTATTGACCTCCTGCACAATAGTCCCTAAATGATCCAATCTACCAAGTTCAAGGCTTAGAAGGAATCAATAAAGCCTTCAAATTATATAATTTTGAACTAATTATGCTACCAGATAACAGTAAGTGCAGTCCAGTTAATAGTGGAGTAGCTGTGCTTGAAGCTTTCCTCTTGTTCTTGTAAATATTGGTCTCTAAACCTAGCTATCCATCGTGTGTCTGTCAGTTTGTAGTACTGTGGTGGCTTACACATTGTTATGATATTGCAAGCTTTGCCCCTGGTATTTCAAATATCAGCAAGGTCATCCTTGGTGGACAGGTTTCAGTTGAGCTTCCAGACTAAGACAGACTAGGAAGAAGGACCTGAAGGTCTACTTCTGAAAAAATTGGCTAATGAAAACCTTATGAATATCAGTGGAACATTGGTATAGTGTTGGAAGATGAGCCCCTCAGGTTGGAAGACACTCAAAAGACGACTGGGGAAGAGCTTGCCCCTCAAAGTAGAGTTGACCTTAGTGACATGGATGGAGTCAAGTTTTCGGGACCTTCATCTGCTGATGTGGCACAACTCAAAATGAGAAGAAATAGCTGCAAACATCCATTAATGATTGGAATGTGGCATGCATGTATTACAAATCTATGAAAATTGGAAGCTGTCATAAATGAAATGGAACACATAAACATCAATATCCTAGGCATTACTGAGCTGAAAGGACTGGTATTGGCCATTTTGAATCAGAAAATCATATGGTCTATTTTGCTGGGAATAACAAATTGAAGTGGAACGGCATTGGGTTCAAGGTCAAAAAGAACATTTCAAGATCTATCCTGAAGTACAACACTGTCAGTGATCGGATAGTATCCATACATACACCTACAAGGAAGACCATTTAATATGATTATTATTCAAATTTACACACCAACCACTAAGGCCAAAGATGAAAAAATTAAAGATTTTACCAACTTCTGCAGTCTGAAATTGATCAAACATATCATCAAGATGCATTGATAATTACTGGCAATTGGAATGCAAAAGTTGGAAACAAAGAAGAAGGATTGGTGGTTGAAAAACATGACCTTGGAGGTACAAATGGTGCTGTATATCGCATGATAGAATTTTGCAAGACCAATGACTTCATTGCAAACAACTTTTTGCAACAACATAGACAGCGACTGTACACATGGAGCTCACCAGATGGAATACACAGGAATCAAATTGACTGCATCTGTGGAAAGAAGATGGAAAAGTTCAATATCACCAGAAAGAACAAGGCCAGGGGCCAAATGTGGAACAGACCATCAATTGCTCACATACAAGTTCAAGCCGAAGTTGAAGAAAATTAGAACAAGTCCATGAGAGCCAAAGTACGAACTTGAGTATATCCCACATGAATTTAGAGAGCATCTCAAGAACAGATTTGACTTTTTGAACACTAATTACTGAAGGCCAGATGAACTGTTCAATGACATTAAGGACACCATAAATGAAGAAAGCAAAAGGTCATTAAAAAGACAAGAAAAAAAGAAAAGACAAAAATGGATGTCAGAAGAGACTCTGAAAGTTACTCTTAAATATAGCTTAGCTAAAGTGAAAGGAAGAAATAATGAATTCAAAGGGCTGAACAGAAGGCTACAAAGGGTGGCTCAAGAAGACAAAGTAAAGTGTTATAATGAAATGTGCAAAGACCTGGAGATAGAAAACCAAAAGGGAAAAGCATGCTTGGCATTTCTCAAGCTGAAAGAGCTGAAGAAAATACTCAAGCCTAGAGTTGCAATATTGAAGGATTCTACAGGAAATTATTAAAGATGCAGGAAGCATCAAAAGAAGATGGAAGAAACACACAGAGTCATTGTATCAAAAAGAATTGGTTGACATTCAGCTATTTCAAAGGGTAGCATATAATCAAGAACTGATGGCACTAAAGGAAGAGGTCCAAGCTGCACTGAAGGCATTGGCAAAAAACGAGCCTCCAGGAATTGATGAAATACCAATTGAGATGTTTCAACAAATGGATGCAGTACTGGAAGTGTTCACTCATCTATGCCAAGAAATTTGGAAGACGGCAACCTGGCCAACCGACTGGAAGAGATCCATATTTGTATGCATTCCAAAGAAAGGAGATCAAACATAATGTGGAGATTATTGAAAAATATCATTAATATCACACACAACTAAAATTTTGCTGAAGATCATTCGAAAGCAGTTACAACAGTACATCAATAGGGAACTGCCAGAAATTCAAGCTGGATTCGGAAAAGGACATGGAATAAGGGATATCATTGTTGATAGCTTAAAGCAGAGACTACCAGAAAGATGTTTACTGGTGTCTTATTGACTATGCGAAGGCATTCGATTGTGTGGATTGTAACAAATTACGGATCACATTGCAAAGAATGAGAATTTCAGAACACTTAATTGTGCTCGTGAGGAACTACCTATGTATAGATCAAGAGGCAGTCATTCGAACAGAACAAGGGGATACTGCATGGTTTAAAGTCAGGAAAGGTGTATGTCAGGGCTGTATCTCTTCACCATACTTATTCAATCTGTATGCTGAGCAAATAATCTGAGAATCTGGAGTATATCAAAAACAACAGGGCATCAGGATTGGAGGAAGACCGTTAACAACCTAAAATATAAAATATACCTAAAATATGCTTGCTGAAAGTGAAGAGGACTGAAGCACTTTTCATGAAGATCAAAGACCAATATGGACTACACCTCAACATAAAGAAAATAAAAATCCTCACAACTGGACCAATAAGCAACATCATGATAAATGGAGAAAATATTGAAGTTGTCTAGGATTTCATTTTGCTTGGATACACAATTAATGCTCATGGAACACCAGTCAAGAAATCAGATGATGCATTGCATTGGGCAAATCTGCTGCAAGAGATCCCTTTAAAGTGTGAAAAAGCAAAAATGTCACTTTAAGGACTAAGGTCGCCTTGACCCAAGCCACGGTGTTTTCAATCATCTCCTGTGCACGTGAAAGCTGGCCAATGAATAAGGGATACTGAAGAAGAATCGATGCCTTTGAATTATGGTGTTGGCAAAGAATACTGAATATAACATGGACTGCCAGAAGAATGAGCAAATCTGTCTTGGAAGAAGTATAGCCAGAATGCTCATTTGAAGAAAAGTTGGTGAGACTTTGTCTAACATACGTTGGATATGTTCTCAGGAGGGACCAGTCCCTGGAGAAAGACATCCTGCTTGGTAAAATAGAGAGTCAGGGAAACAGAGGAAGACCTTCAATGAGATGAATTGACACAGTGGTTGCAACAATGGGGTCAAGCATAGCAATGATTATGAGGATGGCACAGGACCAGGCAGCATTTCATTCTCCTGTACACAGGATCACTATGAGTTGGAACTGACTTGATGGCACTTAACAACAAGTTTTCTACCAGTGTTAAAATTTGAATTCCAGGATACTCATTTCATATTTCAATGAGCTAATTCAAGGCATTACATAGAATTACATTACATTACATATACTACATTACATAGAATTAAACTTCTGAATTTATTGTTTTCAAACCCCATAGCTTGATTCAAGCCCCTTAACCAGTCGGAGATTGTTTCATCTTTTAAAATGGGGAGACTGTATGGATAATTGGCCCCACAGGATTGTTGGAATAGGGAAGGACATGCATGAAAATACTTTTTAAAATGATAAGTATCTCAATAACTATGTTTTTGGTACCATTAGTATATGTGCACTTGTAACATGCATAGACTTACATACACTTGTTGACCCATACGTTAGAGCCAAACCAGAAAGAAAGCAAACCAATTTGAGTTCTGACTCATGGTGATACCGTGTGTTTTGGAGTAGAATGGTGCTCCACAGAGTTTTCAACGATTGTGACTTTTTAGATGCAGATTGTCAGGGCTTTTTTTGAAGGTGCCTTTGGGTGGATTTGAAAGGCCAACCTTTTGGTTAAGCCAAGTGCTTAACTGTTTGTGCCATCTGGTGACTCCTACTTTAGGGCCAAACCAAACCAAACCCACTGCAGTTGAGTTGATTCCAACTCATAGCGACCCTATAGGACAGAGTAGAACTGCCCCATAGAGTTTCCAAGGAGCACCTGGCGGATTTGAACTGCCCACTTCTTGGTTAGCAGCTGTAGCACTTAACCACTACGCCACCAGGGTTTCCACTTTAGGGCCAGGTAATGTAAAATCCCCATATTCTGCCCTCAGCAAATTGGCCTGTGGTGAACTGTGCCCAGAAATTATAAAAGCTGACAAAAATGTCAGTGTGTGCTTACTTGTAAGCACTAACCCTGAGTAAGCCTAATCTCCGCCACCTAGTAAATGTTTTTTGAACAGAATTGTTGAGCTACTATCGGCTGGAGTTGCTGACAATCACTGGGAGCTTCCAACCTCATTAATTATCTTGAATTAAAAAAAAAAAAAGAACTGCTAATTATGCCCAGATCCTAATCTTAATTTTTCAGTTTATTATGATTTCTTCGTCATGTCCTAACTGTCTGAGTAAGCAGCTTACCTCCCAATATTTCCACTTGCCTAACAGATGTTCTTTCTCTAAACAGATGTTGGCACGTCCTCGGAAGGAGCCATCCCTATTTGAAGAGGAGAAATGATAATTTAGCTCATCATGTGGAAAGCATTAGAAGGAAATATCCTGTCCTCCTGTTCAAACCTAGCTCCTCACCCTGCACCAATAAAAACCAAAAGAAACGAATAAAAAATTAGAGGATCCTCTCTGAGTTTCTTTCTTTCTTCCTCTCACTCTTTTCCCCTTCTTGTCTTCATATCTCCCTCCCTCCACAGCTTTCTTCTTTCTTTGTAATTTTTTTTCTAGTTTAGACTATGAGAAGGATTCAACCCATGGAAAAAGAATTCATATTTCAGATAAAAATCCGACAAAAGTTGAAAAATGGTACTGAACTATTTCCCCTCTTACAATGTTATTCATGTTTTAGTGATAAATTTTATTAATAAAAATAGTATAAAATGAATTGAATAGATTGCTTCCTTTACACTTCCTTCCATGCATGTAGGAATGAAATTTAGTGAGGTTAGAAATACAGAGAGAAGTTGAAAACTAATTTAGAAGTGTTCTCTGGACTCTAAGAATTCCGTACCCTGTAGACGTTAAGCTTAATGGCCATAAAATAAAACAAATACAGCTTCAAGAACTTTCTAAATCAACTTCCTCATTTCCTGGATAGAAAAAAAAAAAAAAAAAAAAAACTACAGCTCTGATAGATAGGTTGGGATTTACTTAAGGACATCAAACTAGTCCCTGGCAGATCTAGGGGGAAAACACACTGATGTTTTCCCACTGTTTACAATTTTGTTTAGAAACTGGTGAAATAAAAGAATAGTGAATTTAACATGTTAGCATTATTTCCCCAGTCCCTAGAAAGGAGTTGAACACATGGTATATGTTCATTAAATATTTGTTTCTGAACAAATACATTTTTCCTTATTAACTTTTCCTCTGAGAGACACTATTGAATTGAAGCACTGGAAATTGGACAACTACTGGGTTCAAATTCTGGCTTGTTTACTGAATAGTTGTGTGATCTTAAATAGATGACTTAACTTCTCTATGTTTCCATTTCCTCATCTCTAAAATTAGTCTCCAGGTGGTGCATATGACTAACGTGTTTGACTGCTAACTGAAAGGATGGAGGTTTGAGTCCAGCCAGTGATGCCTAGGTGGGAAGGTAGGGAGATCCATTTCTGAAAAATCAACCATTGAAAACCATGTGGAGCACAGTTCTACTCTGATACTAATGGGGTCACCATGAGTCAGAATTGACTCAATGGCAACAGGTGTTGGAAAATTAAAGCACTTGGAGCAATGCCTAGCTAACACAGTAAACATCAAAAGAATGTGCGTTATTAGCCTTATTTTATGAACCAGGAAAATACATTTTGTTGGAATATATGCCTAACTTTCCTCTGATAAAATGTGATATACGAAAATCTAAACATAACGAGCTAAGGGAAATTATGAGGATGGAATGGAGTGAGGGTAAAGTGCCTGTTTGTTTTACAAACGATACTGGAAAAACCATGGAGTTTAGATTTTATTTAGTTGGATGGCACTTTTGGTGAGTCTCTTTGAGTGCATTGTTTATATTCTTAATAACATAATCTAAGATGTGGAAGTGACTTAGAGTTTCCATTGTCTGCTTTCATCCTCTGGAAACATTCAATACATACAAATCTACAGAAAAGTTGATGTGAAAAACTACTGAATCAAAGAGTAATTTATACATAAGGAAAAAGCAGGAGAAATAAATTCAGAGTAATTTTGGATTATATAAATCTTGTTGCTGGGAAATTAGAAGAAAGGGTTTGCACACACATCTTTTTTCTCTTGCAGCTTCTGTTAGAATTTTAAGAGAACAACATACTTTTTTTTTTTTTTAAAGGAGGCCAACATTTCTGTGAAATTAGTACATCATCAAAGGAGAAGATAAGAAATGAATGGCTACCATTATGAAGAAATTTATTACATCATTTTCTCCAATGGGCAGAGAAAAGTGTTAAATGTTTTACTTTAAAGCCAAAACTCCAAAATGTGGAAGAACGAAGTGAGATTAAAATTTTACTTTAATTTAACAGTAACGGGTCAGTTCCGACTCATAGTGACCCTATGTACAACAGAATGAAGTACTGCCCTATCCTGTGCCATTCTCACGATCATTGTTATGCTTGAGTCCATTGTTGCAGCCACTGTGTCAATCCATCTCTTTGAGGGTCTTCCTCTTTTTCGCTCTCTACCCTACCAAGCATGATGTCCTTCTCCAAGGACTGTTCCCTCCCTATAACACGTACATGAGATGAAGCCTTGCCATCCTCACTTCTAATGTGAATTCTCACTGTACTTCTTCCAAGACAGATTTATTCCTTCTTCTGGCAGTCTAAGGTATATTCAATATTTTCAACAACACCATAATTCAAAGGCATCAATTTTTCTGCAGTCTTCCTTACTCATTGTCCAGCTTTCACCGCATATGAGGCGATCAAAAACACCATGGCTTGGGTCAGGCACACCTTAGTCCTTAAAGAGACATCTTTGCTTTTTAACACTTTAAAGCAGTGGATTTGGCCAGTGCAATGCTTCCTTTGATTTATTGACTGCTGCTTCCAAGGGCGTTGATTATAGATCCAAATAAAATGAAATCCTTGACAACTTCAATCTTTTTTTCGTTTATCATGGTGTTGCTTATTGGTCCAGTTGTGAGGATTTTTGTTTTCTTTATGTTGAGGTGTAGTCCATACTGAAGGCTGTGGTCTTTGATGTTCATCAGGCAGTGCTTTAAGTCCTCCTCACTATCAGCAAGCAAGGCTGTGTCATCTGATATCACAGGTTGTTATTGAGTCTTCTTTCAATTCTGATGCTGAATTCTTTTTTATATATTCCAGCTTCTCAGATTATTTGCTCAGCATACAGATTGAATAAGTATGGTGAAAGGTTACAAAGCTGACACACATCTTTTCTGACCTTAAACCACACAGTATCTGCTTGTTCTGTTTGAATCACTGCCTCTTGGTTGAAATACAGGTTCCTTATGATCACAATTAGTGTTCTAGAATTCCTATTCTTCTCAATGTTAACCATGATCTGTTATGACCCACACAATCAAATGTCTTTGCATAGTCAACAAAACACAGGTAAAAATCTTTTTGGTATGCTCTGCTTTCAGCCAGGATCCATCTGACATCAGCACTGATATCTCTCATTCCACATCCTCTTCTGAATCCACCTTGAATTTCTAGTAGTTCCCTGTTGATGTACCGTTACAGCTGCTTTTGCACGATCTTCAGCAAAATTTCACTTGTATGTGATGCACTGGGTTTTTTGCTGGATGATGTTAATGATATTGCTCCATAATTTCCACATTCAGTTGGATCAACTTTCTTTGAAATGGGCACAAATATGGCTCTCTTCCAGTTGGTTGGACAGGTAGCTGCCTTCTAAATTTCTTAGCATAGATGAGTGAGCACACCCAGTGAGGCATCCATTTGTTGAAACATCTCAATTAGTATTCAGTAAATTCCTGGAGCATTATTTTTTGCCAATCCTTTCAGTGCAGCTTGGACCTCTTCCTTCAGTATCATCGGTTCTTGATTATATGCTACCCCATGAAATGGTTGAATGTCAACCGATTCTTTTTGGTAGAGTGGCTCTATGTACTCCTTTCAACTTCTTTTGGTGCTTCCTGAGTTGTTCAGTATTTTCTTGGTAGCATCCTTCAATATCGCAACTCGAGGCTTGAATTTTTTCTTTAGCTCTTTCAGCTTGAGAAATGCTGAGTGAGCATCTTCTTCCCTTTTGGTTTTCAATCTCCAGGTCTCTGCACATTTCATTCTAATACTTTGTCTTCTCGAGACACTTTGAAATCTTCTGTTCAGTTTTTTTACTTCATTGTTTCTTCCTTTTGCTTCAGCTACTCTACTTTTTTTTTTAATAACTTTTATTAAACTTCAAGTGAACGTTTACAAATCCAATCAGTCTGTCACATATAAGTTTACATACATCTCACTCCCTACTCCCACTTACTCTCCCCCTCTTGAGTCAGCCCTTTCAGTCTCTCCTTTCTTGACAATTTTGCCTGCTTCCCTCTCTCTCTATCCTCCCATCCCCCCTCCAGACCAGAGTTGCCAACACAATCTCAAGTGTCCACCTGATATAATTAGCTCACTCTTCATCAGCATCTCTCTCCCACCTGCTGACCAGTCCCTTTCATGTCTGATGAGTTGTCTTTGGAGATGGTTCCTGTCCTGTGTCAACAGAAGGTCTGGGGAGCATGGCCGCCGGGATTCCTCCAGTCTCAGTCAGACCAGTAAGTTTGGTCTTTTTATGAGAATTTGGGGTCTGCATCCCACTGATCTCCTGCTCCCTCAGGGGTCCTCTGCTGTGCTCCCTGTCAGGGCAGTCATCGATTGTGGCCGGGCACCAACTAGTTCTTCTGGTCTCAGGATGATGTAGGTCTCTGGTTCATGTGGCCCTTTCTGTCTCTTGGGCTCTTAGTTGTCGTGTGGCCTTGGTGTTCTTCATTTTCCTTTGCTCCAGGTGGGTTGAGACCAATTGCTGCATCTTAGATGGCCGCTTGTTAGCATTTAAGACCCCAGACACCACATTTCAAAGTGGGATGCAGAATGATTTCATAATAGAATTATTTTGCCAATTGACTTAGAAGTCCCCGCAAACCATGTTCCCCAGACCCCCGCGCTTGCTCCGCTGACCTTTGAAGCATTCATTTTATCCCAGAAACTTCTTTGCTTTTGGTCCAGTCCAATTGAGCTGACCTTCCATGTATTGAGTGTTGTCTTTCTCTTCACCTAAAGCAGTTCTTATCTACTGATTAATCAATAAAAAACCCTCTCCCACCCTCCCTCCCTCCCCACCTCGTAACCACAAAAGTATGTGTTCTTCTCAGGTTTACTATTTCTCAAGATCTTATAATAGTGGTCTTATACAATATTTGTCCTTTTGCCTCTGACTAATTTTGCTCAGCATAATGCCTTCCAGGTTCCTCCATGTTATGAAATGTTTCAGATTCGTCACTGTTCTTTATCGATGCGTAGTATTCCATTGTGTGAATATACCACAATTTATTTACCCATTCATCCGTTGATGGATACCTTGGTTGCTTCCAACTTTTTGCTATTGTAAACAGAGCTGCAATAAACATGGGTGTGCATGTATCTGTTTGTATGAAGGCTCTTGTATCTCTAGGGTATATTCCGAGGAGTGGGATTTCTGGGTTGTATGGTAGTTCTATTTCTAACTGTTTAAGATAACGCCAGATAGATTTCCAAAGTGGTTGTACCATTTTACATTCCCACCAGCAGTGTATGAGAGTTCCAATCTCTCCGCAGCCTCTCCAACATTTATTATTTTGTGTTTTTTGGATTAATGCCAGCCTTGCTGGTGTGAGATGGAATCTCATCGTAGTTTTAATTTGCATTTCTCTAATGGCTAATGATCGAGAGCATTTTCTCATGTATCTGTTGGCTGCCTGAATATCTTCTTTAGTGAAATGTGTGTTCATATCCTTTGCCCACTTCTTGATTGGGTTGTTTGTCTTTTTGTGGTTGAGTTTTTACAGAATCATGTAGATTTTAGAGGTCAGGCGCTGGTCGGAGATGTCATAGCTGAAAATTCTTTCCCAATCTGTAGGTGGTCTTTTCACTCTTTTGGTGAAGTCTTTAGATGAGCATAGGTGTTTGATTTTTAGGAGCTCCCAGTTATCGGGTTTCTCTTCATCATTTTTGGTAATGTTTTGTATTCTGTTTATACCTTGTATTAGGGCTCCTAGGGTTGTCCCAATTTTTTCTTCCATGATCTTTATCGTTTTAGTCTTTATGTTTAGGTCTTTGATCCACTTGGAGTTAGTTTTTGTGCATGGTGTGAGGTATGGGTCCTGTTTCATTTTTTTGCAAATGGATATCCAGTTATGCCAGCACCATTTGTTAAAAAGGCTATCTTTTCCCCAGTTAATTGACACTGGTCCTTTGTCAAATATCAGCTGCTCATACGTGGATGGATCTATGTCTGGGTTCTCAATTCTGTTCCATTGGTCTATGTGTCTGTTGTTGTACCAATACCAGGCTGTTTTGACTACTGTGGCTGTATAATAGGTTCTGAAGTCAGGTAAGGTGAGGCCTCCCACTTTCTTCTTCTTTTTCAGTAGTGCTTTGCTTATCCGGGGCTTCTTTCCCTTCCATATGAAATTGGTGATTTGTTTCTCTATCCCCTTAAAATATGACATTGGAATTTGGATCGGAAGTGTGTTAAATGTATAGATGGCTTTTGGTAGAATAGACATTTTTACTATATTAAGTCTTCCTATCCATGAGCAGGGTATGTTTTTCCACTTAAGTATGTCCTTTTGAATTTCTTGTAGTAGAGCTTTGTAGTTTTCTTTGTATAGGTCTTTTACATCCTTGGTAAGATTTATTCCTAAGTATCTTATCTTCTTGGGGGCTACTGTGAATGGTATTGATTTGGTTATTTCCTCTTCGGTGTTCTTTTTGTTGATGTAGAGGAATCCAAGTGATTTTTGTATGTTTATCTTATAACCTGAGACTCTGCCAAACTCTTCTATTACTTTCAGTAGTTTTCTGGAGGATTCCTTAGGGTTTTCTGTGTATATAATCATGTCATCTGCAAATAGTGATAACTTTACTTCTTCCTTGCCAATCCGGATACCTTTTATGTCTTTGTCTAGCCTAATTGCCCTGGCTAAGACTTCCAACGCGATGTTGAATAAGAGCGGTGATAAAGGGCATCCTTGTCTGGTTCCCGTTCTCAAGGGAAATGCTTTCAGGCTCTCTCCCTTTAGAGTGATATTGGCTGTTGGCTTTGCATAGATGCCCTTTATTATGTTGAGGAATTTTCCTTCAATTCCTATTTTGGTAAGAGTTTTTATCATGAATGGGTGTTGGACTTTGTCAAATGCCTTTTCTGCATCAATTGATAAGATCATGTGGTTTTTGTCTTTTGTTTTATTTATGTGATGGATTACATTAATGGTTTTTCTGATATTAAACCAGCCTTGCATACCTGGTATAAATCCCACTTGATCAGGGTGAATTATTTTTTTGATGTGTTGTTGGATTCTATTGGCTAGAATTTTGTTGAGGATTTTTGCATCTATGTTCATGAGGGATATAGGTCTATAATTTTCTTTTTTTGTAATGTCTTTACCTGGTTTTGGTATCAGGGAGATAGTGGCTTCATAGAATGAGTTGGGTAGTATTCCGTCATTTTCTATGCTTTGGAATACCTTTAGTAGTAGTGGTGTTAACTCTTCTCTGAAAGTTTGGTAGAACTCTGCAGTGAAGCCGTCCGGGCCAGGGCTTTTTTTTGTTGGGAGTTTTTTGATTACCGTTTCAATCTCTTTTTTTGTTATGGGTCTATTTAGTTGTTCTACTTCTGAATGTGTTAGTTTAGGTAGGTAGTGTTTTTCCAGGAATTCATCCATTTCTTCTAGGTTTTCAAATTTGTTAGAGTACAATTTTTCATAATAATCTGAAATGATTCTTTTAATTTCATTTGGTTCTGTTGTGATGTGGTCCTTCTCGTTTCTTATTCGGGTTATTTGTTTCCTTTCCTGTATTTCCTTAGTCAGTCTAGCCAATGGTTTATCAATTTTGTTAATTTTTTCAAAGAACCAGCTTTTGGCTTTGTTAAGTCTTTCGATTGTTTTTCTGTTCTCTAATTCATTTAGTTCAGCTGTAATTTTTATTATTTGTTTTCTTCTGGTGCCTGATGGATTCTTTTGTTGCTCACTTTCTATTTGTTCAAGTTGTAGGGACAGTTCTCTGATTTTGGCTCTTTCTTCTTTTTGTATGTGTGCATTTATTGATATAAATTGGCCTCTGAGCACTGCTTTTGCTGTGTCCCAGAGGTTTTGATAGGAAGTATTTTCATTCTCGTTGCTTTCTATGAATTTCCTTATTCCCTCCTTGATGTCTTCTATAACCCAGTCTTTTTTCAGGAGGGTATTGTTCATTTTCCAAGTATTTGATTTCTTTTCCCTAGTTTTTCTGTTATTGATCTCTAGTTTTATTGCCTTGTGGTCTGAGAAGATGCTTTGTAATATTTTGATGTTTTGGACTCTGCAAAGGTTTGTTTTATGACCTAATATGTGGTCTATTCTAGAGAATGTTCCATGTGCACTAGAAAAAAAAGTATATTTTGCAGCAGTTGGGTGGAGAGTTCTGTATAAGTCAATGAGGTCAAGTTGGTTGATTGTTGCAATTAGATCTTCCGTGTCTCTGTTGAGCTTCTTACTGGATGTCCTGTCCTTCTCCGAAAGTGGTGTGTTGAAGTCTCCTACTATAATTGTGGAGGTATCTATCTCGGTTTTCAGTTCAGTTCAAATTTCATTTATGTATCTTGCAGCCCTGTCATTGGATGCATAAATATTTAATATGGTTATGTCTTCCTGATCAATTGTCCCTTTTATCATTATATAGTGTCCTTCTTTATCCTTTGTGGCGGATTTAAGTCTAAAGTCTATTTTGTCAGAAATTAATATTGCAACTCCTCTTCTTTTTTGCTTATTGTTTGCTTGATATACTTTTTTCCATCCTTTGAGTTTTAGTTTGTTTGTGTCTCTAAGTCTAAGGTGTGTCTCTTGTAGGCAGCATATAGATGGATCGTGTTTCTTTATCCAGTCTGTGACTCTCTGTCTCTTTATTGGTGCATTTAGTCCATTTACATTCAGGGTAATTATAGATAAATAAGTTTTTAGTGCTGTCATTTTGATGCCTTTTTATGTGTGTTGTTGACAATTTCATTTTTCCACATACTTTTTTGTGCTGAGGCGTTTTTCTTAGTAAATTGTGAGATCCTCATTTTCATAGTGCTTGACTTTATGTTAGTTGAGTCGTTACGTTTTTCTTGGTTTTTATCTTGAGTTATAGAGTTGTTATACCTTTTTGTGGTTACCTTATTATTTACCCCTATTTTTCTAAGTAAAAACCTAACTTGTATTGTTCTATATCGCCTTGTATCACTCTCCATATGGCAGTTCAGTGTCTCCTGTATTTAGTCCCTCTTTTTGATTATTGTGATCTTTTACCTATTGACTTCCATGATTCCCTGTTATGTGTATTTTTTTTTTAATTAATCTTAATTTGTTTGTTTTTGTGATTTCCCTATTTGAGTTGATATCAGGACGTTCTGTTTTGTGACCTTGTGTTGTGCTGATATCTGATATTATTTGTTCTCTGACCAAACAATATCCTTTAGTATTTCTTGTAGCTTTGGTTTGGTTTTTGCAAATTCTCTAAACTTGTGTTTGTCTGTAAATATCTTAATTTCGCCTTCATATTTCAGAGAGAGTTTTGCTGGATATATGATCCTTGGCTGGCAGTTTTTCTCCTTCAGTGTTCTGTATATGTCGTCCCATTCCCTTCTTGCCTGCATGGTTTCTGCTGAGTAGTCAGAACATATTCTTATTGATTCTCCCTTGAAGGAAACCTTTCTTTTCTCCCTGGCTGCTTTTAAAATTTTCTGTTTATCTTTGGTTTTGGTGAGTTTGATGATAATATGTCTTGGTGTTTTTCTTTTTGGATCAATCTTAAATGGGGTTCGATGAGCATCTTGGATAGCTATCCTTTCGTCTTTCATGATGTCAGGGAAGTTTTCTGTCAGGAGTTCTTCAACTATTTTCTCTGTGTTTTCTGTCCCCCCTCCCTGTTCTGGGACTCCAATCACTCGCAGGTTATCCTTCTTGATAGAGTCCCACATAATTCTTAGGGTTTCTTCATTTTTTTTAATTCTTTTATCTGATTTTTTTTCAGCTATGTTGGTATTGATTCCCTGGTCCTCCAGATGTCCCAGTCTGCATTCTAATTGCTCGAGTCTGCTCCTCTGACTTCCTAGTGCGTTGTCTAATTCTGTTATTTTATTGTTAATCTTTTGGATTTCTACATGTTGTCTCTCTATGGATTCTTGCAACTTATTAATTTTTCCAGTATGTTCTTGAATAATCTTTTTGAGTTCTTCAACAGTTTTATCAGTGTGTTCCTTGGCTTTTTCTGCAGTTATCCTAATTTCATTTGTGATATCATTAAGCATTCTGTAAATTAGTTTTTTATATTCTGTATCTGATAATTCCAAGATTGTATCTTCATTTGGGAAAGGTTTTGATTCTTTTGTTTGGGGGGTTGGAGAAGCTGTCACGGTCTGCTTCTTTAAGTGGTTTGATATGGATTGTTGTCTCCGAGCCATCACTGGGAAACTAGTTTTTCCAGAAAATCCGCTAAAAAAAAAAATGCAGTCAGATCCCTATCAGAGTTCTCCCTCTGGCTCAGGCTATTCAGATGTTAATGAAGCCGCCTGGGGAGGGTGGGGGAGGGAACAGAGAGATAGGAGAGTAGCACCTCAGAATATAGCCAGAGTTGCTTGTCTTGCTTGGAATGACTATTATATCTGAGATTCCCGCGGGCGCGTTGCCTATGTGTGCTGGCTGTGTGGAGATTGCCCCCGGGGGGTCTGGCCCGCTGGAGTCACGGTCAGATCCTCCGCTTCCAGCCCCACGGCCAGCGTCAAGGCTCCCCTACTGGGACGGTGCACTCTCGACTCCAAAATCAGTCGCTGCCTCCCGGGGACTTCTCGTCCCTCCAGCCACGTGGCCGTGCCGCCCCCGAGAACCAGTTGGACCTCCTCCCGGGGTTAGTTCAGATGGGTGGAGCAGGTCCCCGTGCTTGTGCCGTGACCGAGTGTCCCGGCTGGGACACTGTTCTCCCCGCTCCAATACCAGTCACTGCCTCCCGGGGACTTCTCCTACCGGCTGCGTCCCATGCCGCCCACGCGACCCGGCTGGTCCCCTTCCCGGGGTTAGTTCAGGGGGGTGGAGCAACTCTCCGTGTTTATGGCGTACCTGCGTCCAGTCCAAATCCCTGCGGGACGGTTCCCTGGCTCGGATGCTGCTCTTTCTGCTCCAAGACCAGTCACTGCCTCCCGGGGACTTCTCCTACCGGCTGCGTCCCACGCCGCCCGTGGAACCGGCTGGTCCCCCTCCCGGGGTTAGTTCAGGAGGGTGGAGCAGGTCTCTGTGCTTGTGCCGTACCTGACTGGTACGCTGGCTCCAGGCTCTGGAAACAATCGCTGCTTCCCTGTTTTAGTTCGTTCTCCGTCTCTAAATCTGTGTTTGTTGTTCAGGGTTCGTAGATTGTTATGTATGTGATCGATTCACTTGTTTTTCCGTGTCTTTGTTGTAAGAGGGATCCGAGGTAGCGTCTGCCTAGTCCGCCATCTTGGCTCCGCCCCCTACTCTACTTTTAAGAACAAGTTTCAGAGTCTCTTCTAACATCCATTTTGGTCTTTTCTTCCTTTGTTGTCTTTTTAATGACCTCTTGTTTTCTTCATGTATGATGTCCTTGATGTCATTCATAATTTATCTGGTCTTGGGTCATTAGTATTCCATGCGTCCAATCTACTCTTGAGATTGTTTCTAAATTCAGGTGTGATACACGCAAGGTTGTACTTTGGCTCTCATCTATTTGTTCTAATTTTATTCAGCTTGAACTTGCATATAAGCAATTGATGGTCTTGTTCTGACTGATGATATTGAGTTTTTCCCTCTTCTCTTTCCAAAGATGTAGTTAATTCAATTCCTCTGTATTTCATCTGGCGAGGTCCGTGTGTATAACCAACCAAAACCAAACCCAGTGCCATTGAGTTGATTCCGACTCATAGCGACCCTATAGGACAGAGTAGAACTGCCCCATAGAGTTTCCAAGGAGTGCCTGGTGGATTCGAACTGCCAACCCTTTGGTTAGCAGCCATAGCACTTAACCATTACGCCACACGGGTTTCCTCCATGTGTATCAAAAAAACCCGGTGCCATCGTGTGGATAGTCGCTGTTTATATTGTTAAAAAAATGGTTTTGCAATAAAGAAGTCATTGGTCTTGCAAAATTCTATCTTGCGATCTCTGGCATCAGTTGTTTGTATCACCAAGGCTGTATTTCTGACTACCAAAGCTTCTTCTTTGTTTCCAACATTTGCATTCCAATCACCAGAAATTATCAATGCATCTTAGTTGTGTATTTGATCACTTTCAGACTGCAGAAATTGGTAAAAATCTTCAATTTCTTCATCTTTGGCATTAGCCCTTGGTGTGTAAATTTGAATAATATTCTTATTAACTGTCTTTCCTGTAGGCATATGGATATTTTCCTATCACTAACAGCATTGTACTTCAGGATAGATCTTGCGATGTTCTTTTAGATGATGAATGCAACACCATTCCTCTTCAATTTGTCATTTCCGGCATAGTAGATCATATGTTTGTCTGATTCAAAATGACCAATACCAGTCCATTTCAGCCCACTAATACTTAGGATATTGATGTTTATGCATTCCATTTCATTTTTGACAATTTCCAATTTTCCTAGCTTCATGCGTTGTACATTCCATGTTCTAAATATTAATCGATGTCTTCTCATTTTGAGTGGTGCCACATTAGCAGGTAAGGTCCTGAAAACTTGACTCTGTCTGCGTCATTAAGGTTGACTCTCCTTTGAGGAGGCAGCTCTTCTCAAGTCATCTTTTGAGTGCTTTCCAACCTGAGGGGCTTCTGTTCAGGCACTATATCAGACAATGTTCCTTTGCTATTCATAAGATTTCCACTGGCTAATTTTTTTTCGGAAGTAGACCGCCAGGTCCTTCTTTCTAGTCTGTCTTAGTCTGGAAGCTCAGCTGAAACCTGTTCATCAGATGTGACCCTGCTGGTATTTGAATACTGGTAGCATAGCTTGCAGCATCGCAGCAACACACAAGCCTCCACAGTACAACGAACTGACAGACGCCTGGGGCATGGATTAATTGGGCACGCCATTAATTATGCCTCACTCTTTGTATTTTTGAAACCTTGGTATATTTTTAAAGTCAGGTTTACTGAGGCTTAAATTATATATTATAGAATTTATCACTTTTAAGTGCACAGTTTGGTCAGTTTTGATAAGTGTGCGCTGTTGCATAACCACCATCTCAGTCATGATATTAATCATTCTCATCACCACAAAAAGCTTTTTTATGATACTTTGCAGACAGTCTCCATCCCTGACAGTCACTGATCTGATGTCTCTACTTAAGGTTTCGTCTTCTCTAGAATGTAGCTTTTGGTGTCTGGGTACTTCCACTTAGCCTAATGCATTTGAAATTTGACCACGCTACTGCATGTATCAATAGTTTGTTCCTTTTTTTCCTCTTACTGAGTAGTTTTCCATTGCATTGTTATACCACCGTTTATTCACCTAATCATCAATTGATGGACATTTGGGTTGTGTCCAGTTTTGGGTAATTATTAACAAAGCTGCTATAAACAATCATATATGTGTCTCTATGTGGACATGTGTTTTCATTTCTCTTGGGCAAATACCTAAGACTGCGATTACTGGATCATAAGGTGTGTATGTTTAATTTTATAACAAATTGCCAAATTGTTTTCCAGAGTGGCCCCTACTATTTTGCACTTCTACCAGCAATGTAATGATTACAAGTTTCAGTTGCTCTACATCTACGCCAGTAGTTAATATCTCGTGGTGGTTTTCATTTACATTTCCCTAAAGGCTAACTGTGTTGAGCATCTTTTCATGTGTTTATTTTCCCTCTTTTATCTTCTTTGGTGAATTGTCTGTTCAAATCTGTTGCCTGTGTGTGTGTGTGTGTTCCTTGCATTAAATTGTAAGAGGTTATTATATATTCTGGATTTAAATCTTATATTAAATATATCTTTTGCAAATATTTTCTCCCTGTCTGTTTCTTGTGTTTTAATTTTTAAGTGTCTTTTTGAAGAGCATAAGTTTATAATTTTGCTGAGGTCCAGTTTAGCAATATTTTTCTTTTTAGTTCATTTTTTTTTGTGTCATGTTTAAGAAATCTTTGCCTAATCCAAATATATTCTTTCTTTTTTCCTAAAAGTTTTATAATTTAGCACTTTCATTTAGGTTTATAATTCATTTGGAGCTAATTTTAGTATGTGATACAAAGTCAAGATTCTTTTTTTCCTCTGGTATATTTAACTCCAATTGTTCCAGCACTATTTGTCAAAAGACTATTCTTTCTTCATTGAAAGATCTTGGTACTATTGTCAAAAATAACGTGACTGTGTCTGTATAGTGCTACATCTAGGTTCTCCATCCTATTTTGTTGATCTGCTTGTCTAATCCTATGCCAATATCACACTATTATAATTTCTGTAGCTTTATATTAATCTTGAAATCGGGTAGTGTGAGTCACCCAAATTTGATCTTCTTTTTCAAAATTGTTTTAGCTATGCTAGGTCCTTTGCTGTTCTATAAAAAGTTTGGAATCAGCTTGTGAATGTTTACAAAATAGCCTGCTGCAGTTTTGTTTGAGAATATGATAAATCTATAGAACAGCTTGGAAAGAATTAACCTGTTAACCCTATTGAGTCTACCAATAAGCACAATATTATCTTCCCATTTATTTAGGTCTTCTTTAATTTCGCTCTAGAATATTTTGTAGTATTCAGCATATATGCTTGTATGTATTTTGTTAGACTCATCTCTAAGTATTTCACGTAAATTGTTTACATTTACTACCTGATGGTTATGGGTTGTGGCAGCCACTCGACATGCTCACCAGTACTGCATTTCTCTTATTTAATAGATGACAAGTTTGCTCTTCACTGTCTCCTTGATCATAAACCCAAATCCATTGCCACTGAGCCCATTCAGACTCATAGTGACCCTATAGGACAGATTAGAACTACCCTACAGAGCTTCCAAGGAGCTGCTGGTGAATTCGAACTGTTGACCTTTTGATTGGCAGCTGAGCTCTTAACCACTGCACCACCAGGGTTCCAGTCCTTGAAAATAAATGTATTCATATGGGTTGCCTTGGCCAACAGACACTTCTAAGGAGAAATCTTTAAGAGCCAGTAAATAATTCAACCTTTTCCTCCCCCCACCACATTGGGGAAAAAACAATTGTAAGAAAATGGTGTGTGCTCATGATATGATATGCACATGCCAGGGTTGTTGGAATGTTGGGTACAAGAAATGTGGGGAAAGCCTAGAAGAGTAGTGGTCAAGATGATGGAGACTTTCTTTGCCAAGCAAAAGTGTTTGAACCTCTGACTATTTGTGAACAGCAGGATGAAGTGACTGGGGCTGGGCTACAAAATGACAAGCCTGGCAGTGGGGCAGGAAAGGTGGAAGAAAAGGGGTAGTAATAATGGAAAGAAGGTTTAGGACACTCTTTCACCTATCTGTCGAGGTGAGGAGAGTCACCTTCGTTTGTGATAGAACAAATGGAAAGAAAAAAAAATGAGATACTGGTAGAGAGAAGAAACAAGATTTGATGTCTGATTAGATGTAGTAAACAAAGAGGGAGGATATTTCAGGGAAGGTCTCTGGCAGTATCCTAGGTGATTTCCTACTGACGGTACTATTTGGAAAATTTGCATGTCTTTATATCAATTTTTTTTATATCAATATACAGGCTGCGATCATGAGATAAACATCTTGTCAAATTTGTTTTTATTGGTATGTGAGATGGAATTTATACTTTTTCCATTACATGGTATGATGAGAAGGATGAAGTATGCTAGAGTGATACTATCCTAAATTCCAACACTCAATAAGAAATAACTTCCTGATTTACAGAAAAAACAGTGAAGGTGTTTTTTGCATTCTGCTCTTTCTCCTGGCACTAAGCAGGAGTTATCAGCAGTCATGAGCTGGCTGTCCCTGGTGTTTTACTAGCTTTGAATATAGGGCCTCTTCTAAGTCTGCATTTCACTTTTCCTCCTTCCCTAATCATAGGAGGAGGGTATGTTTTTCAAATTCTTCATCAGCTTGCATACTCAAGAGGCCAAGTGTGAACATAGCTGTGTTTATTCTCATTGGGGAATAAAAAACTTCATCCTCATCCAAGTTTGCTTTCTCATGTGAGAAGCAAACATATTTTCAACAGTTTAAGGGTTCCCTCCCTTCCATTTTCTGTCCAGACTCTAGAGTTCAGAGCTGGACTGCCTGTGAGGATGTCGCTGACCGGCTGCCAGTATTCTGAGCATGGGTTTTGCTGTTTAATGCATGGAATTTCCTTCTTAGACATTGAAGTTACAGAACTCTAACAATGCTCCACAGTACCGCCTTACTTTAATTCATCCATTTCGCCTCTTGGGTCTGTGTGCTTTGAGGAATATTCACGCACAATGACGGAATTTGCGTATATCTTGTAGTGTCTCTTGCTAGCATAGAAAACACGCGCAGCTGAGAAAAGCACCCTCATAGTAAGCGTTACAACTGTCAGCTCTGCCAACGTTGTGTGCCCCGAGGACTGTTCTGACCACCATCAGAGTACAGCTTAGACTTAGCTTGGGTAAGTGATGTCTGTGTTTTATGTTTTTTAAAATGAAGTCCCAATTATGTAATGGGCAGTAAAAAAAGGGGTTAGTCAATAATCCAAACATACCTTTAAGATAAGAATGTGTGGACACCAAGGTCTAATGCAGAAATGAAGCCAAAGCTAGTTGCTTCTCTGAAATGTGAATAATGTATAAAGAATGACTTTGGAGGTACCCTGGCTAGGAACCAGTGGTTTCAAAATACCCAGCAGAGTATTTCTTATCAGAACAAAAGCAAGGCTCCCTCCCTTGTATTTGCTCATGGAATTTAGTGAATAATAATAACAACAATGATAAAAATACATTGAAAACATCGTAGTCAGCTGAGTATTAAAATCTGTTGTTCGTCTTGTATGTTTTAAATATTGAGTTGAAGCTTCAGCTGCCTGTTGTGTCTACCAAGTGGTATCAAGGTGCTATAGAAGACTTAGCCAATTTGCAGAAAAACTCACCAGTAGGCCAGGGTTTTTCATCAACTTCCTCTTCTATTCCTTCCGTTCCTCTTGTCTCTCTTGATCCCTGGTCCCTCCTTCCCTCTGTGTATCTTTTTACAGTTAGACCTGTTCTTAAATCCCACACCTCTTACCTCTAACTGACAAAATGGCGGTGTTATCTCAAATCAGGTCAAGTTCTTTCAAGGAACGAACTGTGTAAGTTATTTGTACAGGTTGTACTTGATATGTTTATTTGTTCATTTGTAGTTTTCATTTCCTTTTTTTTTTTTTTTTAATGTCTTTGGGTGAATTTAAGAACATTAGGATGCTATTTCGGGGATTTGTCCTGAAATGTCTAAGCATTAAATTTCCATCTAGGAGAGATCATAGCAATAGCAAGAGTCTTTATTAATAAATAATAATGCTAAGATGCTACTATTAAGCTTAAAAGCATTCAGGAAAAAATAGAATAGGAACTGACATGAATTTGTTATCCAAATATAAATCTAATATATGTATTTGTTGGTGGGGCCTGACAAAAGGAGCCTGTTTTCCATAGCTTACTGTGACTATTCGACTTTAGTTGAGAATATGATCACACTTTGTAAAGTACAAGTTGTATTAACTGGAAGCACTTGTAGGCCCAGAAGCTATGCTATCAGGTTTCAACTGTCTGTGCATAGAAAGAGATATTAACTTCAAAGAAGCTTTCATGTTAAGAAGCAATTTGAACGAAACAGAAAGTGATGGACTGGAGAATGCAGGGTTTAAGAAGAAACAGTAATATAGCACCATTTCACCTCCTGTAAGAGACCATTAGATGTTAAAATAATCAAAATTTGAAGTTAGGATTTCTTGACACCTGAATGTGAAATATGATTTACTGATTAGAGATTCTTCTGGCACATATCCTGGTCACTGGGTAAGTTAGAGAACTCCAAATGTTGCCTTAACCTTTATGATGGTTAACCGTGGCTACAGCTTGTTATTTTCCTAGTAGATCTGAAAGACAACGGAAAATGTCCCTGCAGGCCTGAACTTTACAAGGTTGCTTTACAAGGGAGTAACTTAGGTGCTGGGAGAATCTGGTTCACATTTTTCCTCTCTTGTTCCTGTATTAAATATCAATATAGGGGGTGTGGTTCACCACTCAATTAGACACAGTCCCTCCCTACTGGGTTTAACATTAAAAATAAATAGTTTTCCAATCAAAGCGGTGGTGTTCATTCACAAAAGGAAAAAAATTTCAAGTCGGAGCATGTGTCTGTACAAACTCATACTGCTGATATATACAAAAGGAGATATAGTTCACACATGTTTTCTATTGCCACAGAGGGATACAAATGAGAAAATGAGGCTAGAAGACTTGATTAAAGTTTCAATGTATGAGCTTTTTTTTTTTTTAAATAAAGTGCCCATGGTACAACATTCTGACATTTTCCCCTGGCATTGCTACCCTGTTGGGTGGCAACATACTCCTTCTATAGCAAACAGGCTTGATACTATTAGTGCCACAAGGCTCTTCCCACGTGGTATAGATCTGTCTCCTTTCTCTGAAATGTGTTCTCTTGCATTCCAAAGCCCTTTCTATATTTCGTCCGAAGAAATCATTTCTAATTTGGAAGCCTTTGTAGATGGAAACCATGTATCGTTTTACTATTTGTTGGGGGAAGTTACTCTCTTCTTTGGATACTGGATAATAATAGATTTCGTGGGTATGACAGAAGTATGGCTAGATTCTCTGTGAAAAGAATTGCTTTCATGCTGTTATTTGAAAGAATAACAGCCTTTGTTATTGAAGGAATTGCTTCTTTTCATCAAAAATCCTGATGTATCTAATTGACTCAGGATACTCCCTTTCTGTCCATGCTGAGATTTTGCCTCCAGCACAGATGTGGAAACTACAGATGTCCGCTACCCCAGACCAGAAGCATTATTTTTCAAATAGTTTCTTACTTTCAGGCATCAAAACTGAAGACATGATCACAAATAAACTCTACTTTGTGTCATAGTTTAAAAGCAGAGGGACGTTTCTGGTTAGGATGGTGTTCTACATTTTGTGCATTTTTGGAGGATACAAAGCAGATTGTCACTGGTCATTCCTAGTATATGCTTAGAGAACAGTTTAATAAGCACAGTGTTCTAGAAAATGCAGCTTTGGAAGGTCACATTGCCTGACCACATGTTATATATTAAGGAGAATTAATGCGATTGGAGATAATTTCTGCTATGTGTTACTGTTGCTTGTTAGCAGGCTGAGACTGCAAGAGCTGGAGGATACGTGAACTACATGTTCCTTAGTTTGCAGGGTGGTGCGTGTTGCACTTTCTTGGCTTTCCTCACAAAGTAATAAATCGGTGGAGTGAGCTGAAAAAGAAATCCAAAAGGATTTCCAGAGGGCAAGTACTTACTGGAGGCCATTCTTGACCAAATGGCTACTTGGCTATGTTATCTAAAGAACGTCACCTAATCTCTAATTGCTTCAGTTATTTTAGAGGTTAAGTGAAGCCAAGTCTGTGTCTACATGGCACCCTCACAACTATCTAAAATCAAAGCTTTGTCTCTTAAATTCAATTCAACTGATCTTGTTTCTTTCTTGGGGTGACAGGTTTGTTTGAGTATTGTATAGACAAAGCCTCATTTATGCAGTAAAACCTCATTTGTTTAACTCTACTGATTCCTAATTTGTGTTATGTTGACCTTGGTGGATCTAAAGTTTATTTTTTTAGTACAATCTGTTAAAGACAATTAATGGAATTAGTATGCTATTCAAACTAAAAAAAAAAAAAAAAAAACCAACTCCGTTGCTGCCAAGTCAATTCCAACTCACAGTGACCCTATAGGACAGAGTTGAACTGCCCTGTAAAGTCTCCAAGGAGTGACTGGTAGATAGATTCAAACTGTCAACCTTTTGGTTAGAAGCCGAACTCAACCACTGAGCCACCAGGGCTATAAGTATAAACTAAATTAGATTATAGAGGAGATATGATCAAGATTGAGAAATTGGCACATTGTCTCACTTTCTTCTCTACCCTAAATCCATAAATTGAACACAGAAGGTATTTAGATATTTTAAAATAATAGCATAATGACATTGTGAAACAAAACAAATGAAGGCAAAAAAAAAGTATGGATTCAGTCAACTGAGGCAACTGTAACTCCATGGTACATAATAAAAAATATAGGATAGTGCAAAGTATACAAGGGAATTTCCAGGGGCCCTTCTAAACTTAAGGACTAGGTATCCAAGGGAAAGGAAGAAACCCTGGGACAAAGTCAGGGCAGTTAGTTGGGGTTTCATACTGAGAAGAATAGGTGGATTGCCCCATAACCAATTCCAAGTCTACAACCTACTGATATTTTTCTCCTGGAGTAGTGAGCATGAGAGTTTGAACCATAGAGGAGGGATACACAGGTGGGATAGAAAACCTTCACTCCCCCCAAAATGATTTGCTGGTACTTCCTTGTTGGGTAGTTAGTTCCACCACATTCTTTTGGTGGCAAGATCCAGACTTCAGGAAATAGAAACAGTGTTCACAGTTTGGATAGAATTACTGAATACATGATGTCCTCCAGGGTTTATAGGGGAAATGAATATACAACAAAGAATCATCATGTGTTGAGGACAATGAACTAAATAAACATAACGCTTGAAAAAAGACAGCCAGTGGACCAAGTAGAAAAGCGTCCTAAAATAAGTATAAATAACACTTTTAATGGGATAGAAAACTATATCTTATCTAAGAAACAAAATATCTTAGAGATGAAATTATTGATAAAGAAATTTAATAGATAGAAGTAATAGCAGGTTGGCATTACTTAAGCCTGAATTAATGACCTGTAACACTAAGCAAAATAATTCTAGAATATAGCACAAAAGGAAAAATAGATGGAAAGTATGAAAGAAAAGTTAAGAGATAAGCAGAAGTTTAATTATGCGTGTTACAGAGATGAAGATAGACACGAACCTTCAGATGGCCTATGAATGCTGAGCTAGGTGAACAAATAAAAGGCCCAAATACACTTAGTCCTATTGTGATGAAATTTCAAAACTAGAGGAAAATGTAAAATTCTAAAGACTTAGAAAGCAAAAAAACACACTTCTTATGAGAAATGGGAATCAGATTATCATTAGAATTCTCACTGGCAACATTGGAGACAAGAAGGAAATGGAGAATCATCTTCAGAGTTTATGTTTTTGTTGTTAGGTGCCATCGAGTCAGTTCCAACTCATAGTGACCCTGTGTACAACAGAACAAAATACTGCCCAGTCCTGCACCATCTTCACAATCATTGCTGTGTTTGAGCCCATCATTGCAGCCAATGTGTCAATCCATTTTATTGAGGGTCTTTCTTTTTTTCACTGACCCTCTACCTTACCAAGCACAATGTCCTCCCAGGGTTTATAGGGGAAATAATTTCAGGTCCATAATTCCATATGTATCTAAGCTTGCTTACAATTTATGGGAGTGGGCATTTAAAAATTGATTTTTTTTTTTTTTAAGATTTGCAAAGACTCAGAGTGTTTACTAACCACAGACATAGTCTAAAATGAATACTACAAGATTGTTTAAGTAAAATAAAAGAAAAAAATGACTTGGTGTATGAGAAAGATTAGATAAGAAACTTATAGGGCAGTGAGTTTATGTTAACAGGGAGGAAACAGCTCAGAAAAAGGAGAACGAGAATGGCTATACAACTCAAAAAATGTAATTATTGTCACTGAATTGTATATGGAGAAACTTGGTGTTATGTTTTTGCCGTGTATATTCTCAACAACAGCAATAAAATAATTTTTTTAAAAAAGAGTGAAAGGATTAAATTATTCCACTAAAAGTCAAGGATTCTAGAGTAGTTAAAAAGAAAGAGAGAGAGAGAGAGAGCAGATTGGTATATCTGACTCACACCTTGTAAGCCTCCTCAGAGTCCCTTGGTTGCATCCTTCCCTCTGAAGACACCACTTGCCTCTAGACCAAACCATTGCTACTGCCTTTGTAGAGTCTAGAGAAAGGCATGCTTCAAAAAGAACTGTGATGTGGCTTTTGCCACATGGAGTTGAGTGTAATCTGATACGGAAAAGGCCAAGATGGTTTTTAAGAGAGGAGCCCTGGTGGTACAGTGGTTAAGAGCTTGTCTGCTAACAAAAACGTTGGCAATTCAAATCCACCAGCCACTCCTCAGAAACCCTGTGGGGCAGTTCTACTCTGTTCTATAGGGTCGCTATGGTTTGGAATTGACTTGACAGCAATGGAATCACAAAGTACTATCAGCATGAGTTATGAATTAAACTGTGTCTCCCAGAAATATGTTTTAAATCCTAATCCCTATAGTTTTGGCTCAGAATCAAATAGATGGCAATTTGTTTTTTTTATGCGTGGGGTTATAACCTCATTTGGAAATGGATTTCCTTTGTTATGTTAACAAGGCAGTATTATTATAGGGTGTGTCTTAAATTAATCTCTTTTGAGATATAAAAGAACAAATTAAGCAAGCCAGCACAAATAGAGGGGAAGATATGTGCCACATGATCACCAAGGAACTCAGGAACAGAAGCTGAAAAGAGACAAGTGTCTTCGCCGAGAGCCAACAGAAAGAGAAAGACTTCCCTTAGAACTGGCGCCCTGAATTCGGACTTCTTGCCTCCTGAACTGTAAGAAAATTAATTTCCGTTATAGTATTTCTGTTATAGCAGCACTAGATAACTATGACAGCATAGGCTAAAAAAGATGACAGTCTAAGACTTAAAAGGACTGTTGTGGATTGAATTGTGTCCCCCCTCAAAATACCTGTCAACTTGGCTAGGTCATGATTCCCTTGTATGATTGTATATGCTGCTTTATCTTCTGATGCGATTTCCCTATATATTGTAAATTCTATCAGTATCATGTAATAAGATGGATTAGCGGCAATTATAATGATGAGGTCTACAAGGTTAGGTAGTGTCTTAAGTTAATCTCTTTTGAGATATAAAAGAGAGAAGTGAGCAGAGAGACCTGGGAATGGGAACCTCATATCACTAAGAAAGCACCGAGAGCAGAGCACATCCTTTGGACGTGAGGTTTCTGTGCTGAGATGTTCCCAGACCAAGGGAAGAATGATGACGAGGACCTTCCTTCACAGCCAACAGAGAGCGAAAGCCTTCCCCTGGAGCTTGTGCCTGAATACGGACTTCTAGCCTACTGGAATGTGATAGAATAAACTTCTCTTTGTTAAAGCCATCCACTTGTGGTATTTCTGTTGTAGTGGCACTAGATGACTAAGTCAAGGACCTTTTGGTCTTCTAACTTGCTACATCTAGGAAGCAGGCAAGAAAACATTCATTAACCAGTGATGACATATTCTCCCATGCTTTCTTTAGATATGGCCAATGAGGATGATGGAGACGGGAGAACATCCCAGAGAAGGGAGTCCATAGCCAAGAAGAACAACGGACTGGGAATTTTTTGTAAGAGCTGGGTCCTAATCAGTCAAGAAACATTTTCCATTCCAGAGCAGGGGGCCCCTGATCATAGCAGTTTAGAATAGCTATGGACATGTGATTGCAGTGTGCCTCCTCTTCTTCCCCTTTTGAAATGGTAGCACTTATTGCACATATCCTACCCACTCTCCACCATTTATGCTGGGTGTATGGGATGCAGGGTGTCTTAGTCACCTACTGCTGCTATAACAGAAATACCACAAGTGGATGGTTTTAACGAGAAATTTATTCTCTCAGGGTGCCGGCTCCAGGGGAAGGCTTTCTCTATTTGCTCTGGGGGAAGGTTTTTGTCATCAATCTTCCCCTGGTCTAGGAGCTTTTCAGTTCAGGGACCCCAGATCCAAAGGATACACTTTCTCCTGGCTCTTCTTGCTTTGTGGTAATGATGTCCCCTTGTCTCTCTGCTTGCTTCTCTTTTATATCTCAAAAGAGATTGACTTAAGACATACCTTAATCTTGTAGATTGAATTCTGCCTCATTAACATAACCCCAATAACATCATAGAAGCAGGATTCACAACCATAGGAATATCATATCAGATGACAAAACAATGGACTATCACATAATACTGGGAATCATTGCCTAGCCAAGTTGACATGCATCTTTTGGGGGACACAATTCAATACAAAACACAGGGGGAGAATAACTTGTCTTTGTAGTTCACAGGTCTTTGGCTCTCTAAGAGCAACCACATCTGGATCTAACGTAGATCACAAGATCCGTGACTTAATGCCTAATGCTTTTATTGGATGAGACTTCTGGGATGGCTTAGAGAGGGTGAGTTTTTCCTGTGTGAGGGAGTATTTGTAACCAAGTGGGTGGACTGTGGTAGATTGGATAGCTGTTCTCAATTTTTTAATCCATTTTACTATGCGACCTTGCAGTACTTCCCAGTAGAATAACCATTGACTTTGGACTTGGCCGTGGAACTTGCTTTGGCTAACGGGATGTTAGTAGTTGTGGTATAAGCGGAGTTTGTATGTACTTGTGTGGGTTTAGTAGTCTTTTTACGTCTACTCTCTGCTATGAGAAAAAAATTCCCTGGCACTGATCTCATAATGAGACATATAGAACAATCTTTGAACTCAAACCACAACTTGGCAGATCCAGAATATACCAGCCAAGAATAGAGAGCTACAGTCAACCTTCAGACTCAGGAGTGAAAAATAAGAACTTATTGTAAGGCACTGAGCTTTGTGGTTGATTCTTTTGTAACATTATTGCAGCAGAATTCTAATAGGATGGGACTTGATCAGGAAGAATAATTTACAGGCGTATCAATCAAGATGGGCCTTGTTACATTGAGGCAACAAGAGATCACAATATCTCAAAGGGTTACAACCACAGAGGTTTATATTGTATTCATGCTGCGTGCCCAATGAGGGCTGGCTGTAGCTTTGCTCTGTCTATTCTGTCTTAGTCCAGGAGCCAGGCTGATGGAGCAGCTTCAGTCTGGAAAGTTGGTAGTCTCATGCTAAAAAAAATATGAGGAAGGCAGGCCATATGCTGGTTCTGAAAGCTTACAACCAAAGTAACCCAAGACAATTCTATCCATGTTTCATTGTCATCGGAGGTCACACACCAAGCCAAACCAAACTCATTGCTGTTGAGTCTATTCTGACTTCTAGCAACCCTATGGGACAGAGTAGAACTGTCCCCATAGGATTTCCAAGGAGCAGCTGATGGATTTGAACTGCTGGCCTTTTGTTTAGCAGCTGACCTCTTAACCACTGCATCATAAAAAAAAAAAAAATTTTTTTTTTTTTTTATAGCTAGTCCTAACTTCAATAGGGTGGAACTGTGTAATCCTCCTGCAGGAAGGGTCAACCACAACAGGCTAAGAACAAGTTAAAAAAAAAAAAAAAAACTGAATTGCTATGCTAAATGCATAGTATTTTTCCTCTGCATAGTCTGTCAGATGGCTTAAAAGTACGTTAGCTATTATTGTAATTGAAAGAGAAAAACATTTCTTACAGTGAAACGACTTCATCTCTCAGTGTCCTTCATGGAGTTGTAACATGTATTGAGGCATATTTCACGTTATATTGAATTTCGGGGATTGAAAACAAGACCCAAGTATACCCACCTGGACTTTAAACACTTTTTGAATTTGCAAGAACTATCAATTGTTTGCTTTTTGTGGTACAAAGAGCATTTGGTTTTTGAATGTTTAAATTTTGACTGGTTTTTCCTAATTGTCAAGTTATTTGGCCTCTTCGAACCTGTTTTCTTAGCAGTAAAATGAGGAGAATAATGTCTAAAGTCCTTTACATATTTGTGAGGATTAAATGAGCATTTATTTAAAAGGTTTATATGTAGACAAATAGACTCATGGTGACCTTATGCACAACAGAATGAAACATTGCCTGGTTCTGGGTCCTGTGTCACCTTCACAATCATCAGCATGTTTGAGTCCATTGCCACGGCTACTGTATCAGTCCATCTCAACAGTGGTTCTTGTCCTCGCTGGCCCTCAACTTCAACAAACATGATGTAGTCCTCCAGTGATTGATCGATCACCCCTCATGATGTGTCCAAAACAAGCTAGTCAGACAATGAAATGTTCTGTTGTTGTTCATAAGGTTTTTATTAGCTAATTTTTGGAAATAGATTGCCAGGTCTTTCTTCCTAGTCTTAGTCTGGAAGCTCTATTGAAACCTGTTCACCATGAGTGACCATGTTGGTATTTGAAATACCAGTGTCATAGCTTTTAGCATCACAACAACATCCAAGCCACCACAGTAGGACAAACTGACAGATGGTGGAAGGAGTGTTCAATAAATGATATCTGCTGTTGCTGTTACTTTCTTTGGTGGTGGTGGTATTATCATGAGTATTTAAATCACATTTCTATTAGTAAATTTCTTGGATAATCAGCACCTTATAGTTAATACTTTATTAATTATAGAATGCATACTATTCAAGATGACACAAGTCCCTCCTTAGCACAGTAGCACCCACCATCCAAATAATGGCAACCTGATACTATACATTTTGAATTGGAATTCATTTATTGTTGGAGAAAAAAAATTAAAACACTTTTCATTTAGGACAATTCTTATAGGAAACAGTTATTTGCAAAGTGCATTATCATTATTGATGAGAACTATGAGAACTAAAGAAATTTGAAATTGCATTTTTGAAAATCGATAGAATGGATACTTCAGATATACTTGGACCAGTCATGAAATTATATTTTCATAATCATGCATCATCTTTCCAAGGCATGCACACAGATATATGTCCCCAGAAGGCAGCATGTGCTGTTTTCACAGCTGGCATACGTAAAATTTAGTCGGATTCCTTAGCAAAGTTGTTTCTTCTCTTTTTTTCTATTATTTGAGCTCTAGGCAAGGTAAGCTACAGAACTCAAAATTCAGAATATTTTTGCTAAAATAAATCCCTCAAAGCCCAGCATGCTGAATGTGTCTTTTCCTTTGAACTCAGGAGGAGATTCACACAGCCAATGCAATGTAAGACGAAATATCTGTTTTTCAGGAAGCCATAGATTTGCCTAAAATTTGTGAAATTTGCTCCTTGCAATGAGACGTGATAAGAACGGGGTCACCTATGGAAAAGCTTCTCATGAACCCAGCCAATTCTGTACTACTCAGCAATGTGTTAGGAGTGGTGGAGTGTGCAGAAGCCTAAGACTGCATGGGCTCCATTTTTAAGTAGTTTCTGATTGAGATAAGAAGTTAGAATACTACGTATTTCTGCAAAACTATGATATAATACTATGTTAAGTCAAG
This sequence comes from Elephas maximus indicus, assembly GCF_024166365.1. Lineage (NCBI taxonomy): Eukaryota > Metazoa > Chordata > Mammalia > Proboscidea > Elephantidae > Elephas > Elephas maximus. The sequence goes on from NC_064823.1 coordinate 18,774,882, forward strand.
CACATGTGCTATACGATTTCAGAGAAGAGTTCAACAAGCGCTTGGGTAAAAAGTGAAGCATCAGACATAAATCCATCCACATATGAGCAGTTGATATTTGACAAAGGCCCCAAAACAGTTAAATGGGGAAAAGACAGTCTTTTTAACAAATGGTGCTGGCATAACTGGATATCTATCTGCAAAAAAGATGGAACAAGACCCATACCTCACTCCATGCACAAAAACGAGCTCAAAATAGATCAAAGACCTAAATAGAAAATCTAAAACGATAAAGATCATGGAAGAAAAAATAGGGAAATGTTAGGAGCCCTAATACATGGCATAAACAGTACACAAAACATTACTAACAATGCAGAAGAAAAACTAGATAACTGGGAGCTCCTAAAAATCAAACACCTATGCTCATCCAAAGACTTCACCAAAAAAGTAAAAAGATTACCTACAGACTGAAAAAACGTTTTTAGCTATGATAGTTCTGATCAGGGGCTGATATCTAAAATCTACGTGATAGTGCAAAAACTAAACTGCAAAAAGACAAATAACCCAATTAAAAAAATAGGCAAAAGATATGAACAGACACTTCACTAAAGAAGACAATCAGGTAGCTAAGAGGTACACGAGGAAATGCTCATGATTATTAGCCATTAGAGAAATGCAAATCAAAACTACAATGAGATTCCATCTCATTCCAGTAAGGCTGGCATTAATCCAAAAAACACAAAAAAATAAATGTTGGAGAGGCTGTGGAGAGATTGGAACACTTATACACTGCTTGTGGGAATGTAAAATGGTACAACCACTTTGGAAATCAATTTGGTGCTTCCTTAAAAAGCTAGAAATAGAACTACCATAGGATCCAGCAATCCCACTCGTCAGAATATATCCTAGAGAAATAAGAGCCTTTACACGAACAGATATATGCACACCCATGTTTATTGCAGCACTGTTTACATTAGCAAAAAGGTGGAAGCAACCAAAGTGCCCATCAACAGATGAATGGATAAAAATTTATGGTATATTCACACAATGGAATACTACACATCAATAAAAAAGAGTGATGAATCTGTGAAACATTTCATAACATGGAGGAATCTGGAAGGCATTATGCTGAGTGAAATTAGTCAGATGCAAAAGGACAAATATTGTATAAGACCACTATTATAAGAACTCAAGAAATAGTTTGAACAGAGAAGAAAATATTCTTTGATGGTTACCAGAGGGGAGAGGGAGGGAGTGTGGGAGGGTGTATTCACTAATTAGGCAGTAGATAAGAACTACTTTAGGTGATGAGAAAGACAACACACAATACAGAGGAGGTCAGCACAACTGGACTAAACCAAAAGCAAAGAAGTTTCCTGAATAAACTGAATGCTTCAAAGGCCAGCGTAGCAGGGGCAGGGGATTGGGGACTATGGTTTCAGGGGACATCTAAGTCAATTGGCATAATAAAATCTTTTAAGAAAACATTCTGCATCCCACCTTGGAGAGAGGCGTCTGGGGTCTTAAACATTAGCAAGTGGCCATCTAAGATGCATCAGTTGGTCTCAACCCACCTGGATCAAAGGAGAATGAAGAACACCAGGGACGCAAGGCAATTACGAGCCCAAGAGACAGAAAGGGCCACATAAACCAGAGACTACATCAGCCTGAGACCAGAAAAACTAGATGGTACCTGGCTGCAACCGATGACTGCCCTGACAGGGACCACAGCAGAGAGCCCCTGAGGGAGCAGGAGAGCAGTGGGATGCAGACCCAAATTCTCTTAAAAAGACCAGACTTAATGGTCTGACCGAGACTAGAAGGATCCTGGTGGTCATGGCCCCAGGACTTCTGTTGGCCCAGGATAGGAACCATTCCCGAAGCCAACTCTTCAGACAAGGATTGGATTGGACAATGGATGGAGAGGGATGCTGGTGAGGAGTGAGCTTCTTGAATCAGGTGGACACTTGAAACTATGTTGGCATCTCCCCCCTGGAGGGGAGATGAGAGGATAGAGAGGGTTAGAAGCTGGTGAAATGGACACGAAAAGAGAGAGTGGAGGGAGGGAGTGGGCTGTCGCATTAGGGGGAGAGCAATTGGGAGCATGTAGCAAGGTGTATATAAGTTTTTGTGTGAGAGACTGACTCGATTTGTAAACTTTCACTCAAAGCACAATAAAAATTAAAAGAAAAAAAAAAAAGTGAAGCATCAGCCTAGGCTTGAACAATCTAAAAAGTTCCAAGTTATGGGAAGATCATGGACAAGCATAGGGAAGTGGGGGCAGGGGGGAGGAACTGATCAGGGCAACTAGAACAGAGAGATGGGAAGACAGAGAATTATGTAAGGGTAGCATGTCTTGAAAGTTATACAGGGTTCAGAACTGATTTGGAGAAATGTAAGGAGAAGAGAGGCTGGAATGAAACGTGCGATGTCATTGAGGGCAGGAAACCCAGGATCAGATTTTGCTCTGCCTCCAAGCAGCTGAATGAATAAGGCATACATGGTCTTTAATCTGAAAAATTCTCCAGATTAGTGGTGAACTCAGGTATTAAAGTAATACATTCTCAGCTAGATACATATGTAAAATTATGATGAAGTTTGAGGGACAAAAAGAAGGCGAGTTTGAGGCAGAGTGAGCACAGAAGAGGGCAGCCTGAGGCCAGGAAGGTAGGGATTGGGCCAGATTTGAGTTACACATGGTGAATTTCATCCTAAGAGTCATGGAAAAGGCATTTTCTTAAGCTAGCAATGAGTCATCTGTTTAGGTTTGTGTGTTGGAAAGAGCACTCAGATTGCAATGTGAAGAGAAGTTTGGAGGCAGATAAACATGCACGCAGGAAGAGTGGCTAGGATGCCACTGCAAGTACGTAGAGGAGTCCTCGGGTGGTGCAAATGATTAATGTGCTTGGCTGCTAACCAAAAAGTTGGGGGTTCAACTTCACCCAGAGGTGCTTGGAAGAAAGCCCTGGAGATTTACTTCTGAAAAATCAGCCATTGAAAACCCTATGACACACATGGGGTTGCCATGAGAATAAGTCGGCTGCACAGCAGTTGGAACTAGATGTGTAGGGGGTTTATACAGAAAGGCAGAACAAGTGCCTACTTGACCCTACTTTCCTGTGACCCAGGGCTGAGTAAATTAACCTGTAAGGCACTAATAAAAAGCCAAATTACCCTATGAAGTAGTCCAGTACAAAAGGCATCTTACAATATTTGGAAAACAAAAAACAAGAAAAAGTTTATTCTAATCAGGTAATATGTGCCTACATTAGCCATTAACTGTTCTCTCCAGAAGCCTCAGCAAATGATTAGAAACTTTTCTGACTCAATCATTTCTTTCTCCCCCTCTCTTTATTTCCTTGGAATAACGTCATGTTTCTAAAATACACCAGAAATTAAAATAAACACTCTGGTTAGAGTAAAGAAGCAGACTTCCAAAGTAGGATTAGGAGTCACAGTAAATCCCACATTTTAAAAATAGAGATTCATTATCTTCAAACATGTGCTCTGTCTCACTCACATGTGGTACCAGGCAATGCTGTGCTGTGCTGTCCTGTCCCATCACACGTGCTCCAGCCTTGGTGGACACATACCAGACACACACGACTATTGCATCATGAAGTAATCTGAGAGGCCCATTAGGGCATTTTGAGCATCCTGCCACCAGAATTACATTGCTTCTTCCCAAGGAGCTCTAAGCCCTGTGGCTAATTGAGATTTAAACAGCTCGTGCTGAACAGTTTTTCCCTTTTTCAGGAAGAACTTCCCTTTTTCAGGCTCTCTTCATCTTAATTGAGTTCCATCAAAAACAAGCTGCTGATATTTTCAACAAAACAGATTAGGGGAGTTTGTCTTCGAATTGCTCCATTTGCTAGGTGGGTGTGGAGTATGGCCCCTTAAGCATTTGTTATGCTAGGTTGTCCTTGAGGGCTGCTCAGATACCTTCTGTATCCCTGCTGTCCAACTGTACACCCATAAAGTATTTCTCAGTCACATTTCTCCCTTTGTAAATGCATCCCTTGGAACTATTCTTTGGAAAGTTCTTCTCTCAGGGGTAGCCTAAATAAAGCGATTTATAAAGTGGGGTCCACTTCTCTATTTTTATGTAAGTGTAAAACACCTCACACACCAAAAATCTACAGCTTTATTCTGACCCAATTTGATTTGCTTGGACAACTTTTATCTTACATTCAGAAGGGATACATCTCTTGAAGTAGAAATTCACTAGTATGCGTGCAATAAAAAGGACACTGGTGTGATGTTTATTGGTTTATACGTCTGCCAGAATGCAAAGAATGAGACTCTGCTCTCATGTTGTTCATCGTTTCAAAGAAGATGCCGGTTCTACTCACCAGTGTCTATGACACAGGTAGCTCTATATTTAATTTTTGGCTATTTGTAAGACTGTGCTCTGATGTATTTGTCTTTTACATATCAATATGATCAGCTTAAAAAAAGAATAATAATAATAAAAAAACCCAGTGCTGTCTATTCCGACTCATAGCGACCCTATAGGACAAAGCAGAACTGCCCCATAGAATTTCTAAGGAGAGCCTGGTGGATTTGAACTGCCCACCCTTTGGTTAGCAGCCGTAGCACTTAACCAGTACACCACCAGGGTTTCCAGTGAAAAGAATATAGACGCTCAATTTTTGGGTATTCCTGAGTTATATTTTGGTCAACTATTGACTTTTCGAAAATATTCTCTTACATGCTAAGCCACATCTACAGTAGACTGTTTTAAGGTTAAATCTTTTAAAAATACATAGAAACAAACATCTTGACTCTTGGTCATTAGTGGGCTGTTTTCCTCTCTTTTAGAATCAGAATGTCTTGGTTGTGCTTGAGCCCAGATACTTGATTCCGTGATATTTTGAGATATTAGCCTGTGATTTTTTCCTCTACTTTTTCATTACCTGTCATTATCTTCCTCTCATTACCTCCACCTTCTGGTAGATAGTAGTTGTGTAATACCCTCAGCAGAGGTGGGCTGACAGGAAAAATGGTCTGCAAGTCTTAAGAACTTAAAGGATTGTGATCGAAAAACAAAACAAAAACCCAAACCCATTGCATTGAGTTGATGCCAACTCAAAGTGACCCTCTAGGACTGAGTAGAATTGTCCCATAGGGCCATAGGGTTTCCAGAGAATGGCTGGTGGGTTTGAACTGCAGATCTTTCAGCTGGTGGTTTTGAACTGCTGACCTTTTGGTTAGCAGCGGAGCTCTTAATCACTGCGCCACCAGGGCCTCAAAGGATGGTGGTAATCGTGTGTAATTATCTTAAAGAATCGTGAGATGGAAAGGATTTCTCCAGGCATAATCCTTAATATTTTCTTAGAGAAGGAGAGAGGAAGGGTTATATGGCCCCAGGAGTACGACCCCTGATTCACGGCAGCACGTTTATTAGATTTTAGTAGGTAGTGGCTTTGTGAGGCATGTAGGCAACATTGCAAAAGCTTCTCAAGCACGTTAGCAATCATCAGATTGAATCTGGAAAGGTCAGGCAGAGACAGCCACTAGACATCTCCATGGTAACCTGTGGTATGCACCAAGTCCATTAAAAAGTTCCAAATTATTTACAACAGTTAAACATTTAGCAGCTAATCAAAATGTTGGCAGTTTGAACACACCAAGATTCTCCATGGGGGAGAGACCTGGCGATCTGCTTCCGTGAAGATTTATTGGTGCTGCTAGGTGCCATCTAGGCAGTCCTGACTCATAGTAACCCTATGTACAATAGGATGAAATGCTGCCCTGCCCTACGCCATCCTCACAATCATTGCTATGTTTGAGCCCATTGATGTAGCCACTGTGTTAATCTGTCTTTTTAAGGGTCCTCTTTTTTGGTGATGCTCTACTTACCAAGCATAATGTCCTTCTTCAGGGACTGATCCCTTCCAATAACAGGTCCAAAGTACAGGATAGAAAAAAAAAAAAAAGGAAGAACAAATGTACATAATAGGAAGTCTGACCATCCTCACTTCTAAGGAGCATTCTGACTATACTACTTCCAAGACAGATTTTTTTCGTGCTTCTGGCAGTCCGTGGTATATTCAATATTCTTTGCCAACACTATAATTGAAAGGCATTGATTCTTCTTTGGTCTTCGTTATTCATTGCCCAGCTTTTGCATGCATATGAGGTAATTAAAAATACCATGGCTTGGGTTAGGTACACCTTAGTCCTCGAAGTTACATCTTTGCTTTTTAACACTTTAAAGAAGACTTTTGCGGCAGATTTGCCCAGTGCAATACATCATTTGTTTTCTTGTCTGCTGCTTCCATGGGCATTGACTGTGGATCCAAGAAAAAGGAAGCCTTGACTATTTTCTCCATTTATTATGATGTTGCTTATTGGTCCAGTTGTGAGGATTTTTGTTTTCTTTATGTTGAGGTATAATCCATATTGAAGGCTGTGGTCTTTGATCATCATCAGTAAGTACTTCTAGTTCTCTTCACTTTCAGCAAGCAAGATTGTGTCATCTGCACATTGCAGGTTGTTAACAAGTTTTCCTCCAATCCTGAAGTTCTTCTTCAAATAGTACAGCTTCTCAGATTATTTGCTCAGTTTACAGAATGAATAAATATGGTGAAAAGATACAACCCTGACACACACCTTTCCTGATTTTAAACCATGCAATATCCTCTTGTTCTGTTCAAATGACTCTTGGTCTATGTACAGGTTCTGCATGAGCGCAATTAAGTGCTCTGGAATTCCTATTCTTCACAGTGTTACCCATAATTGGTTATGATCCACACAGCTGACGACCTTTGCATAGTCAGCAGGTAAACATCTTTCTGGTATTCTTTGCTTTTACCCAAGATCCATCTGACATCAGCAATGATATCCCTTGTTCCACATCCTCTTCTGAATCAGGCTTGAAATTCCAGCAGTTCAATGTTGATGTACCACTGCAATTGTTTTTGAATTATCTTCAGCATAAATTTACTGGCTTGTGATATTATGGTATTGTTTGATAATTTCCACATTCTGTTGGATCACTTTTCTTTGGAATGTACATGAATGTGGATCTTTTCCAGTCAGTTGGCTTGGTAGCTCTCTCCCAAATTTCTTGGCATAGAGTGGTTCCAGGCTTGCATTTATTTGTTGAAACATCTCAGTATGTATTCCATTCCTTAGTTTTTCCAATGCCGTCAGTGCAGACTGGACTTCTTCCTTCAGTACCATCATTTCTTGATCGTACGCAAAGATTGAACCATCACTCCTCTCTCAGTTTGTCATACTCTGGTGGCCTTTGTGTTGCTGTGATTCTGGAAGTATTGTCACTGGTATTTCAAATACCAGTGAGGTCACCATGGTGAACAGGTTTCAGCTGAGTTTCCAGACTAAGAGAGGCTGGGAAGAAGGACCTGGCAATCTACTTCAAAAAAATTGACTAGTGAAAACCTTATGGATAGAGGTGGAACATTGTCTGATATAGTACCAGAAGATGAGCCCTTAAGAGGAAGGCACTGAAAATACGACTGGGAAAGAGCTGTCTCCTCAAAGTAAAGTTGATCTTAATGACATGGATGGAATAAAATTTTCAGGCCCTTCATTTGCTGATGTGGCAAGACCAACGATTGTTACAGCAACCATGGTTTTGGGGCAGTGGTCCAGAATCCTTTTGAAAGCAAAGACCTAAGAAAGCAGGATTTATTTCTGTGCCATTTTGTCTTCTGGCTTTCGAGATATATCATTAGGATGATTGACAAATTGAATTTGTTTTAGAGAAAGTCATTTTCATCCCAACTTGTACTAACAGAACCCATAGGTTACTGATTATTTGGACTAAACTGGCATCATTTCAATTTATACTTTCCAATATGTACTTTTTCTTAAAGGATGAAATTGTGTGTGTGTGTCTGTTTAAATCTTGGCTCTTCTCTATTCCCTTAGTTTCAATGTACAAGGGAAAGGCACAAGTGAAAAATAAAATTGACTGAAAGATACACAATGTACTGTTTTTTCTTCTCCCCTACACTTAGAGTGTTAGCAAAATATGTACAGCTTTAGAAAGGTCAAAGTGTTTACAACAAAGTATTTCTATTGAGAACTTCTATGCCAATTCAAAATCTGGGTGATTTTGAGTCAATGAATGACAATATATAATTGGATCTGGTGACAATTCTCTCTAGCACCATATTATAAAGAGCCATAGTGGCATAAATGGGAGAACAAAAGACTGTTTTGGAAGAATTTTCTCTGGGTGACATGACAAATTATCAGAAAATCCCTGCAGAAAGCACAGCTGTGGCCTGTGCTCCTGCTTTATGTCATGGTGGTGATTGACATCAGGCTTCTGAGCACATGCATGGCCATATATTCTCATGCATATACATTTGTATCACTGTGTGGGAACGCCTGCCTCCCCTTACCCACCAAACAAATATAGAACAATGAAGACATGAGGCTGAGGTAGTAATTAAGAGTAAGGAACACCTACAGAAGAAAATGAAATAGAAACTTCCAAAAGGAGTTGTTGTTATAAAGCTCTGTTGAGTTGATTTGGACTCATAATGACCTCATGTGACAGAGCACAACTGCTCCATAGGGTTTTTTTGGCTGTAATCTTTATGGGAACAGACAGCCAGGTCTTTCTCCCATGGAGTTGCAGGGTGAGTTCGAACTGCCAGCCTTTTGATTAGCAACTCAGCAATTAACTCTTGTGCCATCAGGGCTCCTTTTTCAAGGAAAAGAGAGGGTACAAATTATGACTGACAGATTTGGCAAATAAAAAACACAGGTTGCCCTGTTAAATTTGAATTTCAGTTAAACAATGAATACAGTTTTAGGGTAGGTATGTCTCATGAAATATTTGGGACATGCTTACATTAAAATTATTTGTTAGTTATCTGGAATTCAAATTTAGCTGTGCATTTTGGATTTTATCTGGCAACCCTAGTACAAGTAGGCATGTTCCCTGGGATTTCCCCCTCTGGGGCAGGTAGTGTGGGTAAGCAACCCCCTCTGAGAGGTCAGATTCGATTCCAGGATAAATTCAAGAAAACTCCATCCCTAGCTTGGGGAGGAATGTGGGTGTGTCCTAGTATAGGAGGTTTCCTGACATGACGGGATCCTCCTCTGGATTCTCCTGAGGCCCAGGTGGGTCAGGGGATTGGAGAACAAAAAATTGAAGCTGGTTTGTGGAAACGCAGTTTCAGAAGAAAAAGAACAACAACAACAAAAATGTTTTTACTGTTTCTACTTCATTTTTTCACTGCAGAAATAGTGAAAAACCCTAATAGTTTGTCACTGATTCCCCTTTCCTGTCCTCCACTTCCCAGGAGAAACACTGGAGATTCACACAGGCTGGATTTCCCCAAATTCTGCAAGTAAGGGCAAGCAGGAGAAGGTCTGAGTTTGTTTTTGTTTTTTTCTTTTTCTTGGTTTAATTATTTTATTTGCATCATGTGTATTTATATTCAATACATCTCTGTCCTCACATGGTGATAGTGAAAATTTAGCTTTGCAATTTAAGAAAGTAATAAATGTAAGATTAGTGGAAAATGCAGCGTGCATTTTAAACACAGTGTAGGCCACTATCTCTTGTCATTTTTGTTTCTCAGCTGTATTTCCTTGTACTTAGTCTGGATTCTGCATACACATAATCAATAGTAATTAATTTAAATTTTGTTTTGATGTGGATCTTCATCAGCCTTGGGTAAATACCAAACACTTCACACACCACAGATTTTTGCTGCAATCCATGAGTGTAATCAGCATTTCATAGGCTCCTTCACGTGCTTGCTGTTAGTAAGCCTCCAAATTCTGTTCTCAATTACCACAGATATGCTAAGTGTATGTATAGTAGAAATTTGCTAATTTGTAACTCAAAAGACTGGAAAACAAAGGGCTTAAATTAATTGGGTATCTGGTATTTTTTAAATTACAAAACAAGCGAACATTAACTAGGTTGAGAAAGAACAATCATTGTACTTTATATCATGCACTGTTTTGTAAGAACAGATAGTGGCTTACAGGAGGCTTCTCTCACAACTATTCCTATTTGGTACTGATTGTAGGTCAACATACCAAAAGCTAATTTGCAAAAAGTTAATTTACCAAATGTCGATTTACCAAATGACATGTTCACTGAATTACAAAAGGATATCTTAAAGTTGTAGGTTCTCCCTGTCTCTGCCCTGCTCTTGCTCTTGCCTGTACCATTGCATATGCGATAGGTATTTTCCCTTGAGCGCTGTTTGCTGAATTCTGTATTTGTGTAGACTTGCCTTCACCCCTACCTCTGGTGCCAAAATGACTAAGGTGAACTATTACTTTAAAGTATTGGGTTAAAACATTACTTTGGGACTGAGGGATGTTAATGACTGATAATTACAAAAGAACATTGGGGTGGGTAGGTGGCCTTGGATCCGGCCATGCCGCTAGGGATCTGTGTGACCTTGGAGAGGCATACACTTAGAATTTATCTTCTAAGGACTTAGGTTTCCTCATATCAAGTTTCTCAACTGAGAAACAGAACTGTGGGAAAGAAAGAAGTGGGATTACATTTTGCATACAACTGAGGGAAACTTGTGGCCATCTTTACCTATGCAGAAATGTGTTGGGCCATCTTCACTGTTACTCATGTGAATAGTACCTGTTGTGTGTGTCGTCATAGATAAAGGGTCGAGGATATGGTTCTCAGATCCCTTTGAGGCTCGATATTTTATGATTTCATAATCCTTAAGGCACACCGGAGCTGTTTTTGGCATCAATAGTTTTGTCAATAGGTTTGTGTCTATAGTTTAAGGATGTTTCTACTTAATAGTTGCCTAGGCAACTTTTGGTACAGATTTGGATAATGTGTCTTAGGTAAATGGGATATAAAAACAAGATATTGGAACAATTTTATTAATAAAATGAACTTTTGATGCCCAAATTATGCCACATATGTGTGCGTGTGCCTTTAATTAATTTATTTATTCATCAAATATTTGTTGAGTACCTACTATGTTGTGGGGAGCATTGGTGGTTCAGTGGTAGAATTCTTGCTTCCGTACAGGAGACCTGGCCAAGGTACCACAAGCACAGCTACCACCCATCTGTCAGTGGAAGCTTGCATGTTCCCATGATGCTGACAGGTTTCAGTGGAACTCCTAAACTAAGACCGTGCCTAGTGATCTACTTCTGAAAAACAGCTAGTGAAAACTTTACGGATTATAATCGTCTGATCTTCAAATGATCATGGGGATGGCGCAGGCCCGGGCAGCATTTCATTTCATTGTGCTTGGGGTCCCCACGGGTGGATGTCCAGCTCTCTGGCAGCTGACAACAACTATGTTCTCACACAGTGAATCTGGAGTTCTGGAGGTAAAAGCTGTCACAAAGAGCTCACAGACTTTTAGAAAGTTTGTCATGCCATCAGGCAAACAAGTGTAATACAATGAGATGAGTTCCTTGTAAGATACACACAAATTATATTGAATATGCCAAGTCTCAGAATACCACCACTCCCACAGTCCCTTTAAGGCATTCCTTCACCATGTGTCACCATGCTGTTATCCAATGCAATGGCTACTCTGGCCACAGATGACTGGACCTGCCCAGGCACAGCATATGTATAAGCTGAACAGTGACTTGTGGTGTAGGCTGAGAGGAAAGATCACCTCAATAGAGATCATGGTGCCAGGTTGCATTGGTAAGATCTTCTCTTCCAAATAGCTTTACTTCAATACACAGAGCAAAGTCAGGCAGCAATAATGGGGTCAGAAGTTGGAAGATGTGGTGGTATAATAATGATAACCAAAACCAAATCCATTGCCATCAAGTCAATTCTGACTCATAGTGACCCTGTAGGAGAGTAGAACTGCCCTGTAGAGTTTCTAAAGAGTGCCTGGTGGATTTGAACTGCAGACATTTTGGTTAGCACCCATAGAACTTTACTAAGCCACCAGGATTTCCATAATAATGATAGGGCATGAGAAAAGGGCTTACCATATTCTTGCTCCTGAGGAGGGTGATGAGATAAGTTAACTTAAGAGCTGTCCTGGGCCCTGAATGCTGTTGTTTTCTGAACCGTGCTCCATCTCCCTGAGGCTGTGCTGGGTAGGTATTCTGGCATTCCTCTGTGGCCTCTCTTGCTCATTTATACTCCTGCCCTGACGACAAATCCCCATTTGTCTGTAGACTGAGTTTCTGTTTTTGGAAACACGCAGTGCTGAACACAGAGGTTCTATGAGATGATAAAAAAGGAAGTCTTGATTCTGCATCACAAAAGGCCTCACAGTTGTGCTTCACCTGAGACTTGAAGGACGCAGGTTGTGCCAAGGAAGGGAAGGGAGGCCAATTGTGTAAGTGCAGGGGCAAGATTGAACAGGAGAAGTTCAGGGAACAAATTGTAGTTTGGTGCAGAGGAGCTGTGTGGGGTAAGATATGAAGTTGGTGTAGCAGATAAGGACAAGATCTTAAAGATTTTGGATTTTACACCACAGGCAGGGAAGAGCTTCTGTGGGGTTTTCAAATAGTGCCATGGCAGCAGTGTATTTATTAGGAGCAAATAGAGAGGTTAAAGATAAGTTAGTGGGTCACCTCAAAAGTGTAGGTGAGCTATAAGGGTCTAAAGTAGGGCAGAAGCAGAGGAGGTAATCATAAAAGAGATTCTAAGGCTATAGAAAGAACAAAATTTGTTATCCAATTGGATGTAAGGAAAGACTTGGGGATGGCTCCCAGAGTTTTTTGTTTGGGTGATTAGGCAGATGAAGATAACAGTTCTTGAGTAAGAGATCACGGGAGAGAAACAATAAATTCAATTTCAGGCCTTTCAGATTTGAGGGCCAAAGATGTGTTAAACAAAAGGTTGCTGTAAGTCGGAGCTGGCTTGATGGCATCTAACAACAATAGTGACAAACTACTGATGGATGACCCTATACAAAACAAGATGATACAGAAACAAATTATGCTAAGTTCAAAATCAATCTGACATTGCTATGTTTTTTTTTTTTTTTCCTAATCGTGGGGGCTCTCTCAGCATAAATTTATAGTACCTTATAGTTTCTCAAGGGAAGAATTTGCAGTCATTTGCTCTCACGGTTACTCCATGTGATCATTAGGATTATGTGTCCACTTGGCTGGGCCGTGATTCTCAACGGTTTGTCAGATATGGTGTAGTTTGGTAGTTTTGTGATGATGTTATCACTTCAATGATGAGATTTGGTATAATGTGATCACCTCCATGATGGGATCTGCTATGAACAGCCTATCAGTTGAAAAGGAGTTTCCTTGGTCATGCAGCCTGAGTGGAATAGAAGTGGACATTTTGGCAAGACTACTGGGGTTTAGCTCACTCTGGATCCTGCAGCTGGCTCCTGTTTCTCTGACCTCCGGTTCTTGGGACTTGAGCTAGCAGCTTTCCTGTGGTCTTGCCTGGGATTTGTCAATCTTCACAACCTGTGAGCAAAAGCCTCTCTGACCTGCCAATCTTGTGTTGACTACATGAATCAGGAGAAGCCTCCAGCTTGACCCCATGGATTTGAGTCGTTCCAGCCTCTGCAACCGTGTGAGCCATTTCCTCGACATAAATCTCTCTCTCTCTCTATATTTATACACTTTACTGGTTTTGCTTAGAACCCAGCCTAAGACACCCCAGGATAGTTGGTTGGAGCATACCAGTTTTGAGCCCCACCTTCCCACTGAATGACTGTTCAGGTCCGTAGAGACCAGGCAAGCCTATACAATGGGATGGGGGCAGTGAGTGGAGGGGTGCAAATCAAAACAATAGCAAAACAAAAATTCTCTACACTTTTGCTTTCCTCTGGTTGCTCTCTCACTGAATCTGAAGGTAAAATAATGGGCTTTGTTTTCCATCTCGTCTAGATTCTTTGACTGAAAGAGAAATTGAGCTGCATTCTGAAGCAAAGGATGCCTTCCATAACTTTCAAGTTGCCCCTCTTGTCCTCCCAGCTTCCTTTGTTTTCTCCATAGTTTCTAGCTTCCCTTCGTGGTCTTTTGACTATACAATGGTGAAGTTGTTTACCACTGGAAGGAGTTCATTGGGTAAAATTTACCCAGGGCTCACTTAAAACTGATGCTTCATGCATGCCTGAATAGCTTCCAGGGTTTCTCACTCCTTTAGCTTTTGCTGAGGAACCTGTCAGTCAAAGTAGTAGCTGCTGACAGCAACTTTTTGAGACTCTTTTAACTCTAACACGTTAAATACTTTGAAAACAGATAAGCAAAAGCTTTCCTCACAGTCTGTTGTACATATTTCCTTGATGCACATTTCAAGATGATAAAATTCATGTCGTGCAAAGTAATTTTTGGTAAAGTACATTCAACTTCACTCATTTTGTCCACATGTGTATGGTTTTCCATAAATCCACGGTATATAGGGTGAGAGTGATAGTAAGTTTCTGTTCTAAAGATTAACGATTCCTGTTACGATCCATAGCTCAATTTCTGCTTTCCTTGTGAAAAATGTGATGTTTCTGTTTGCGTCTTTTCTCTTTTGGTTTGCTCATCTTTTCTTTTAACGTGAGCCTAGCAGTTTGCTACCAGAATAATCATTAATAGTGGCTTTTTTTTTTTTTTAGGGATGTACCATTGCTTGTAATGCAATACCCAATCAGCTACGTGGAAATGGGCTTTATGATGACGAATTACTGTTGCAAAAAGAACTCAGTGACACTGATAAATATTCAAAAGCTGCTTTAGCCCTCAAGGAAACTATTTTATTTCATTGCTTCTAAAACCTATTCTCTGTACTTCTCTTCCCTTTTATTTCTACGAAGATTTACATGACAACAGAGTCTCTGGTCCTCGGGAGCAGGTCTGCTCCTGCCACTATTCTCTGCTTTGAGTCCTTACCCTCTCTTTGCTGAGGAGATGAGTGACAATGAAGTGAGGAGTAAATGGCTACTGGAGCAGATGAACTCTGAGAAACAAAGATCCCCTTTTCATGCAAATGTCCATAGTAACTTAACATGAAGGAAGAAAAGAAACCGAGGCGTAAGATATCAAGAGAACTGGATGGTATTCAGGGTTGTTTCATGAAGCCTTGACATCTCTTTAAAGAGTGCCATCTATCAAAGCATCTCTTCCCCTTTCATATAAAGTGAAACGTGTTTCCATTTTGAAGGGAAACTCAGAGGAACATAAAATCAAACCTGAATCACAGGGCCTGGGGGTTGCACTCACGCCGTCAGTCCCCTCAATGCCTCCTTTAACTTTGTTACTCATTCCTAGCCAATACATCTGCCTGTGCTTACTCATTGCTCAAGATGTCTGCACTGCCTGGGGGCCTTCTCCTCTTCTCTTGTTATTTAAACTTCCTTTGCTTTATGAAGCCTCACTCAAACCCTGTTTCATCCTCAAGCCTCCTTAGAGTCCTTCCCCCCAGATTCCTCATTCTTTTTTCGGAATTCCCATTGCATTTTGAGATGGTGTCAGGATGCCTCTCGGTTAATTACCAGTTCCTTTTTTTCACTTGAGCTGGATTTCCTCTTACCAATTTTTTTGAGGAATGTGACCATGTATTATTGTACTGCTCTTTATCCATAGCTCTTTTTTTTTTTTTAATAATTTTTATTGTGCTTTAAGTGAAAGTTTACAAATCAGTCTCTCACACAAAAACCCATATACACCTTGCTACACACTCCCAATTACTCTCCCCCTAATGAGACAGCCTGCTTTCTCCCTCCACTCTCTCTTTCCGTGTCCTTTTCACCAGCTTCTAACTCCCTCCATCCTCTCATCTCCCCTCCAGGCAGGAGATGCCAACATAATCTTAAGTGTACACCTGATCCAAGAAGCTCACTCCTCACCAGCATCCCTCTCCAACCCATTGTCCAGTCCAATCCATGTCTGAAGAGTTGGCTTTGGGAATGGTTCCTGTCCTGGGCCAACAGAAAGTCTGGGGGCCGTGACCACTGGGGTCCTTCCAGTCTCAGACCATTAAGCCTGGTCTTATGAGAATTTGGGGTCTGCATCCCACTGCTCTCCTGCTTCCTCAGGGGTTCTCTGTTGTGTTCCCTGACAGGGCAGTCATTGGTTGTAGCCAGGCACCATCTAGTTCTTTTGGTCTCAGGATGATGTAGTCTCTGGTTCATGTGACCCTTTCTGTCTCTTGGGCTCGTAATCACCTTGTGTCCTTGGTGGTCTTCATTCTCCTTTGATCCAGGTGGGTTGAGACCAATTGATGCACCTTAGATGGCTGCTTGCTAGCGTTTAAGACCCCAGGCACCACTCTTCAAAGTGGGATGCAGAATGTTTTCTTAATAGATTTTATTATGCCAATTGACTTAGATGTCCCCTGAAACCATATCCATAGCTCTTGATAGAACAGCAGACATACAACATGTTTTTGCTAGATGAACTAGCTGCAATTTAGGAATTATAAAACTAAGAAGGGTAAATTTATTTTGGGTACATATCAATCCATGATAGTTTTTTTCTTCCAACTTTAAAACTCTCATGACACCTTGCCTTAAAGATAGCTTGGCCTGCTTTTGATTGATTGACTATTCAGTAATACCATCAATCATAGAATGGTCAGCTAATGCATTTCAGATACAACAATTTTTAAACTCAATACCTACTCACATTTATTGGGAACCTACTGCTTGCCAGGTGCTGTACTAAGTGCACTAAAACCAAAAACCAAACTCTTTGTCTTTGAGCTGATTTCGACTCATAGCGACTAAGTATGTATTATTGTCAGTCATTATTGACTTGGTGCTTACTATGGGTGTAATGCTGGGCTAAGCATTTTAAGTGTATGTACTCTCATTTAATCCCACAACAACCCTATAAAGTATGTGTTATTGTATCATCATCACCATTTTATCGATAAGGAAAGAAGCACAGAGTGTTAAGTAACTTGCCCCAGTTATAGAAGCCAATGAGTGGTAGAACCAGAATTTGGACCTCGGCAGTCTGGCAGAGAACTTACTATCTCTTAACCAGGGTCCTATCTTTTCTCTTATGTTGCCTTTGGGATTTCCCCGCACTCTTACTCATTCTTGGTGACAGTGTCCCTCACTACCCAGACTCACACCAGAGATTCTGAGAATGCTTCTGACAAGCCTTTTATCTGCGATCTCACTACTCACCATGCAAAACTCAAGGATGGATGCAATTTGGATAGGGAAGTTCACTCTAAGTACATATAGTAGGATATGATGGTCGGCAAAGTTAGAACCTAAGATTGCTGGAAACTTTTTAAACTTTAAATACCCCTAATTTTATCTTCATCATTTCACAATTTAATCTTAACAAATCACTAACAGACAGAAACTAATTAAAAGGATTTCTAATCACATTACCCAACCTACTGGTCCTAGTTTATGTTTTCATTAGAACCACATTTGCACTGTTCTGGGATTCAAGTGCATTTGAAGTAGGTTGCTCTTTAAATAACTCAAAGAACAAATAGTTTTTTTTTTTCTTCTTAATGTGTGTGTAAAAAGGGAATTATTGAAACTATAGATATATTTTCTAAAGTCATATAGAGGAGAAATCAAGGTGACAAATTCCTACTGTCATTGAAACGGATGGTAAAAATTAGAGGTAATAGCAAAATTGGACTCCACGTCCACAACGCAAAAACAGGATTGCAAGGCCGGTCCTTGTGGAGGAATTTCAGAGGCTTCTGCCAGCTGTGCACTGGACCATTGCGCCCAATCCCTCATAAATCAGCCTTTCTTAGAGCAGAAATAGCAGGGGGTGAGGTACTCCATGCCAACAGGTATCATCATTCTTACCAAGTAAGATATCTATTTTTCCAAATTAAAATATAAAAAACGAACAAAAAGCAACCAGCACAAGCTTAGGCATGTATTTATTCATTTGTAATACATCTATTGGGGACCTGCCTTCTGCCAGGTGCTGTACTAACCACTGGGGATGGAAAAAAAATTAATCTCACTCTCTGCCCTTGAAAACCTAGTAATCTGGGGGTAGGATCAGGGGAAAATTGAAAATTAGTGTTACAATAAAACATAAAAAGTGGTATGTGTAGGTTGCTTGGGGATTACAGGAGTGGAGAAAAGTTTTACAGAGCAGGTAAACTTTTGAGCTATGAAGAGGAAAATATAGGACCTCTGTATGTAGAAAGATGGGGAGGAACACTCCACCAGTGGCGGGAAGGGGATGTGAAAGACATCAGAGTATGACAAGCCAGGGTTTTGTTGGGCAACTGCAAATGGGGTAAGACAGAACGTGGAAATGCTGTCTTATTTTGTTATGGACTGTGTTTCTTATTAATAATAAAACCAGTGCAAACCCACGGCCATCGAGTCAATTCCAACTCATAGTGACCCTATAGGACAGAGGAGAACTGCCCTGTAGGGTTTCTAATATTGTAAATCTTTCTCCCACAGAGCGACTGGTGGGTTCAAACAGCTTACTTTTCGGTTAGCAGCCGTGGGCTTAACCTCTGTGCTATCAGGACTCCTTTCTTATTAATAGAACCCTTTATGTGTGTTACCTGGAGTCCCTGGGTGGCGCAAATAGTTAATATGCTTAAAAGGCTGGAAGTTTGAGTCCACCCAGAGGTGCCCCAGAAGAAAGGTCTGGCAATCTGCTATGAACATGGTTCTACTCTGACACACATAGAGTCTCCAAGAGTTGGGGTCTACTTGATGACAATGGGTATATATATTTCTTAATTAATCTTTAAAACTTCCCTCTTAGAAAGTGTCTTTAGAGTTCAGCATTAACTTTGAGCTTCTAAAGATGACAGGTTAGCTTGGTGAAAGATTGGTCTGAGGATTTCCAGGGCACATGCCAAGTGCAGAAGTGCCTGTGGATCTATTTTGTGGACTATGTAACATGAATTACGTGGGTCACTCAATCAGAGCTTTAGCATTTTGTGGGGGATGACAGGCTGTTCCCTAATGATTCTCCTCCAAATAGCTGTCTTGATAAGTACTTGGAAAATATATTACAATTTATCCAATTCTCTTATATCTATCTATGTGGAAAAATGTCTTCCCCTGACCTGTGCCTATTCCATATATACACTTTGCCTATGCGTGGTTGGAAAATATACAAAAGAGCTTTTTCTTTTTATTCATTTTTCTACTTTATTGTGTGAAGTGGTTGCCTGAATTTATTTTCATGATCTGAATTAGTCATGAGTCAAGGCAACATCTGGCTTTCAAAAACCACACTCATCATGGTTCGGTAATGATTGTATTTGCATGAATTGTGTGCGTGTGTGTAGACGGAGAGAAAAAGAAAGTGGGCTTTCTGTTCAGAAGCACAAAATAACCAAAACAAAACACATTCTGAAATTTTAATCTGACTTTTTTTTCCTCCTGAAAGCAGCTGTATTCCCTCAAACACCAACCTCTACAGAATGCCTAGGAGGATGCCCTGAGCCCTGCTGCAAGAGCGGTAACCACAGACACATTGTCTGCTGTGCTAAGAGGCAAATAATATGTCCATAGCCACTGCTTTAATCTTTCGATTGGCATGTGAATATGGACCATTGTTTTAAACTAGTAACCAGCTGTACCCTCTGGGAATTTCTTTCCAAAATTCATGCTAGCCCTTATGAGTCTCATTATTTTGCTTTGTTGCCTGTCTTGTTCAACTAAATAAAAATATCTGATGATTACTCGTTTTATTTAGGACTTCTACTTTAATTTGATAGACACAGAGAATGACTGTAATGCCTACAGTTTGTACCTAAGTCAAAGGTCTGATGTAACACTATAGGGATATTTATTTGGTTTCGGGGATTTATTTTCTCCTTGCAGAAGAATAGAATCAGATATATTTTTAGATTGTGACGTGCTCACGTCCTGAGAGGGATGAACTCCAGAAATAGATCTGCTTGCTGCTAAAAAAAGGAAAAGAATGATTTGAGGATTGGGTTGACAGTGACTTCCAGCTTTGATCTCACAGCGGCAAAATATGTACTGAACTGTTTTTCGTTCCATGGCGTCTGTCATAATATCATCCTTCAACGTTAAGACCTGTGTTGTTTGTTTGTATGCTTGTTTTTCCTTCTCAGGTAAAGAGTCAAACTATTCCATTACAGTTTTTATGTTATCTCTTCAAAGCTTGGGTCTAAGACTATGAAGAGATATAAAAAGTGTGTATTAACCCTGGGTTCCTTCTTATTCAGAAGACTTAGCAGTAATAAATAAGCCACTCATAAAAATTATGTACATTCCTTCTTGAATATGATATATAATTCTAGAAACACCTTGAACTTCCTTACTTTTTGAATCATAATTGTTTCCCACTATAATATATGCTTACACTTCTCAATTCTTCACTTCTAAAGGGAAGTCCTATGAAAAATAAAAGGGTCAGTACTACAGTAAATTTGAAGAATTCTTTGCTCACGCACACAGTTTATGGTGATATTCATATCACAATCAGAGAGGTCATTCTGGACCACTTGGGAGTTTCCTCCTTATGTAATGAACACATCTAAGTGGTGAGTTAGATTACAATGTGAATAATCCTGCTTGCTCATTAGTAAAACTGATTCCATTGTTGGATCTTTGTGTTCATGTGAAGCTGCCAATTCTTGTCTTCTTTACCCACAATGAATTACAAGTAGAAAAGGTTTGCCACCCAGTCTCCACCTCGTCCACGTTGTAGATTTTCCTGATCATACCTGACAGGGTATAGATTTCTTCATTGACATGTGGCTTTATCAATGTTCTCCGTAAAACACACTAATTACACCTCAAGCACACACAAGTTTCTGACAAGCCAACTCTCCTGTGATAGTTTTGTGCACTTTTGCTCCTGTGAATTTTTAAGTTATGTACTTGTAAAGAGTCTGTTGTTTTTATTGATTGTTCGTTTCCCCAGGAAGAGTGTTCTAAGATGGAGATTAGCATACAGGAAATTTATTAAGGAGCGTTCCTGGATCAACACTTGTAGACGGTAAGGGAAGGAAGCAGGTTGGGCAGAAGGAGCAGGTAGGCTGTGATGCAGCCCACGTCCACAGAGAGTTCTGAATCTGCGATGACCCTTTAGAGGTGCCCCAAATCGGGGGCCAAGGAGCTAGATTTTATTTTCCATTTTGACCAGTAACTGGATGTGGGTTGCTCCAGGAAGTGGCTTTCTATTCAGCAGAGGGCTTAATGCTGCAGCGGTCCCACCGGGGGAAATAAATCCGTTAATCCTGAAGGAGGATCTGAGTGGCGTATCTCAGATTTCACTAATCCTGTACTTAGAGGTTGTATTTACTGTCATCACTTAATTTAACATTATTTAAATCTATGTAAGATACATTCAGAGAGAGATCTTTGTTTCAAAGGAAAATAAATTGATTGGGTTTAAAAAACTAAAAAAATTAAAGTGTTTAAAAAAATCAAATTAGATGCAAACTATATGAAAACTGCTGTGTTCGCAGGTGACAAATGCACCTTATAAAGTTGCTATTTTTGTAGGTCACAGGTGAAGAAGCAACATAAATAACTGGAAAAATCATAGATATAAAAGGAGTGTACATGCAAGTCGATTTGTAAGAGTCTTTAAACCTTCACTTAACAGAAACTGAGACTGGAAATTATAGGCTCAGTGTTAAAGACATAGCTTATATAAGAAAGACAACATGGTATTCCAATCAGTGACCCTGCCTCAGAGGACATCCTTTGACCCTATATCAAACAACTGGTGAACGAATGTACATATATACACTCCAAGTTAAAATGAAATGTTAATAATGTGTCTCATTTTTATGGGTCACAACCTTATCTACCTAACTCTGCATGTATCTATTTATCTATTCATTCATTCTTATTAACCTCCCAATTAGTATTTATAATCCTATTGACAGAGAGGGAATTGCTGATCAGTGCAAACAGTTAGCTAGGTCCCTGCTAACTGAAAGGTTTAAGGTTTGAATTCGTCCAGAGGTGCCTCAGAAGAAAGGTCGGGAAATCTATGTCCAAAACATCAGCTATTACAAGCCCTGTGGAGTACTGTTTTACTCTGACACACATGGGGCCTCTGTGAGACAGAGTCAACTCCGTGGCAATCGTTTTTTTTAGTTGATGAAAAGAAGGATCTCCAGCCCTCTGGTGGGGTTTCTATTCTTTTTTCTACCTTTTTTGGGTGACTGTAGACACCTTTATACAACAGAATTACAAGTCTGAGGGCCAGTCGGAGAACTGGGGAAGCATTCTCGTTCCCGAGCCATAGTCCGGAAGCACCAGTCACTTGGCTAGATCCTGGTGACTTTCAAATCCTTTGCTAGGGCTTCCTGCTGCCATCTGGCATCTGTACCCTCTTCTGTTCCTTTTAAGTTGCTGGTTGATGTGCTATTTCTAAATAATTAGGATCTTCTCTAGGGCTGGCTCCAGGTTCTATGGAACCTAAAGCCGATATAATTCAGGGAACCCCATCTAAAAAAAAAAAAAAAAAGAATACGAAATTAGGTATAAAAGTAATTATATGTTTAGAATAAAAAAAGTCATCACTAAATTAAACTGAAACCAAATCAAACCCACTGCCGTCAAGTCGATTCCGACTCATAGCGACCCTATAGGACAGAGTAGAGCTACCCGATAGAGTTTCCAAGGAGCGCCTGGCAGATTCGAACTGCCGACCTCTTGGTTAGCAGCTGTAGCACTTAACCATTACCCCACCAGGGTTTCCATCACTAAATTACTTACTTAATAAACTCACAAATAGTACAAAATTTGGAAATATAACCTTTGTATTAATACAACATAGCTCTATAATACTGATTTCCTACATTGTCTGTTTACACTTTTTACTTCAAATAACAATAAGTTTGTAACTATTTTCAGAGAAAAAATAGTTTAATTCAACCTTTCCTTTAATATAATCAATCACTTTTAAAAATAATTTATAGTTTAGAAAATTCTATTTCAGCCTTGCAACTCATTGGTACGTTTTGTCAGTTTTTAAGATTGCTGTCAAATGGGGAGAACCTCTATCAAGTTTCACACATAATATTTTTTAGAGCCTGACTGCTTTTTGTGCAGTGTCTAATCTTAAACCCTCTTTGATTTAATGACCCTTAGTAACCAGTTCATAACTGGTGACAACATGGCAATGGCGAATTATGGTTTATATTATCTGAAATTCAGCTTCTTACATAAAATCAGCCAAAATAAACAAAAACAAAATTTCCTGGGTGTTCATTTGATTCATATCTCTTCATTAATTAAAATGATCATACATACTGAGCTATTTATTATTTATATTCAAAGTTTATCTCCTCCCTTTAATGAATTATTGTTTTAATATTCAGTTTTTTGGCTGTTATTCTGTACACTATGCAAAAATATTTTTTATTACACTCTATTATCTTAATTAACCATTTTTGGCTTTTTTATTTTCCATTAATTTTTAACCTAAGTTTTTCTTTTATCCTAATAAATTTAGAGATGAAAAATTAAGATTCATTTCATATATGTTTGAATCAAACCTAAAAAAACCACACCCATCACCGTCGAGTTGATTCTGACTCATAGTGACTGTGTGGGACAGAGTAGAACTGCCCTATAGGGTTTCCAAGGAGTGTCTGGTGAATTCAAACTGCTGACGTTTTGATTAGCAGGAGTATTTATTTTCTCGCTTGATTTATTCAAATATTTCCAAGAGTTTTCCAAATTTCTTTCTAATGTTGGAATCATTTTATTTTACTCTGGCAAAATTTCCAAAAATCTATGCTCACAGGAACACAATGCTCAGCTCCGTCCTAGGGCTTCGGAACAGGCCTATGTCAGTGAGAGGCCTTGAACATCATTTGCTTCAAGGTGAATCTAGTACAATTTCTTCTGGACTTCCTAATTTTTCCTTTATTTCCCTGTAAGAAATCAACAGTGAATTTGGTGTGAATGGCTCTTCGATTTACCACCCCCAGGCCCGTACTCTCCACAAAACACTCAGGGCATACAATGGTTTTAGGGGCTCTCTCTCTAGGTGCTGAATCCTGTTTACTTTTTGGGTCTAATCAAAATTTCAGATCCTTCATCTAGGATTAGGTCTTCTTCAGCCTTCTTCTTGAGCACACCCATGGGCACACCATGGACTTGATCTTTAAACCTACTCCATTTTGCAAAGATCATTGGCGATTTGGGCTTTACCCCACATTTCTTGAGGAATGATGGTCCATCCATTCCATTTCCTTTCCATCTTGCCTATAAATGAGTTGTTGTAGATTTGAGGCAACTCTGTGTAGCATGTGCAAAAGCCTGGACTACCTTCTTCTAAGGAAAAGGAGGTTAAACAAATGTAACTTATTAGTTCTTGGTACTAGGTCCCTTAGCTAGTGAAGGCTTAGCTTACCACATTACTTTGTATATTTCGATTTGAGCTGTTGGCCAAGTTATGGGTCAGCGCTAAAGCAGGGTTTGCCTCCTTTATTTGGCTCTGCTTCTAGTTTCTTCCCTTTTCTCCACTTTCATCCTGCTGGGGTTTCAGCATACCACTCAGCTGAAGACACACATGCAATTGTAAGAAGTTCGAAAAACTGAGAACTTTCAAGTAGATTCTGGAAGAAAAGTATGTGATGGAAACAAACATGCATTGAAATGAAAAGAAGTTTTAAGAAGACCAAATTATATCTCTTGGGAAATTATTAAAACTGGAGAAAAATATTCCTGTATTCCCTAAGTCGAATGGAACTACATAGAATATTTACCTGTTAACAGGTTAATGAGAATAAAAGATTTCTTCCGCCTAAACCTGGCTGATCATCATACAACTGGTTTGAGATTATTTAACGTGAGTGAATAAAGGAAGTTTCTCAGAACACTTGTCAGGAACACTTCCAGTAAGAATTCTAGACGCTGTAACATGATAAATGGATGCTTTGTTGATTTTAGTTATCGGATGGGATGTCCTCACATTGTGTAAAGGTTTCTGTTTTACATTTCTTTGGGTTTTGATCTTCTTCGTTGGTCTTCTTTCTCTATATGGCAGACCTCAGGTTATTCAGAGTCTGATATCATTCCTGATATTACTTGCATAGCTTTTAGTACTATTAGACAACTGAATTATTTGACACATATGGTAGAAAAAAATATTCTTGCAAGGTAAATTGCTTGTTGTAATTTTAACCAGCTAGAGAGGGACCAGAATAGGATAAACTGCTGTATGCTGTGTTTCACATATTTTACCTGGTATTCCCCCCATTCTCCAGTACGTGCTCATTGGTGTATGCAGAACTTGGAGGCGATTGTCGGAAATTTTACCATAAAAGCAGGGAAAACAGAGGACCCTAAAAGGAGGGTGAAGAAAAATAGCATAAGTATGAATATAAAACTTCTTCGTATAAAATTGTAACCTGAAATTGTAATGTGATAGTCTTTTTTCTGCTATTGAAACATGAAAAAAAATTTTTTTTTAGCTTTTAAAAATATTGCTCTTCAAAGACGAGATTGTTAATTAGCTTTGTAAAATAGGGTTTTAATTTTGGTGCTCTGCCATTTAAGCAATTGCATTATGCCTTCAACGAGCCTTCTTTAAAGATTCATGCTTGTTCCTAAAAAAGCTTATAAGTCTACAATTTTAAAAATTGGAACCTTGGATTAGTCTTTTGGTTTGTTAGATAAAATTGCTGCTTTTTTCCCCCCATCCCTTGCTATATTTTAAAAGAACTCACACCAAATACCAAGTATATGTGTTTATGGTACGCAGGTCTTTTCGATGAGCCCATAAAAACTGAGCACCCTACTGCCCCCGCAGTTTCCTTGTGAACTGATGATTTACAACCACAGTTTGAATAGCTCTATTCATTAGTGTAGGATTTTTTTTCAAGGTATACTTGACCATGATTAATGACCCTCACAAAATCATAGAGCTTCCAAAATTTTAAGTGTGTGGCTTATCCCTATCAAGTGTTAATTATGTAAAAAACAATGAACTTTTATTTTTAATGTTTTCTGCAATTTTGTTCTAGAAAAAAATTTTATTAAATGCAGAAAAAATTAAAGAGAATATTCTTTCTCTTAAAAGTATGACAGATTAAAAAAATAAATATACAGAAATAACTCATATGTATGACACTTGTGTACAAAAAAATTACTTATATGCAAGTATCCATTAAATGAAACCATACTCAAGTATAAATTTTCTAAGTGGCTTTAGCCAATTGAATAATGTCTTTCAAATAATAAAAATTTTTGACATATGACTTTATTTTTTCTGATCACAAAATGACAGTGTTTCTCAGTGCCACGTTTTTTTGCCTTGTATTATCCTAAAACAAATACTGTTTGGACAGGTGTAATAACGAAGAAGATATACAAAAATCTCAAGAAAGTTTAAATATTTAAAACAAAGTTTATTTCTACATTTCTTTCACTATATTAGCAAGAATGTTTCTTCATGAGAATATTTTTCTCGGAAATGGGATAAACAGTGTTACTGCCTAAAAAATTTTTTCCAATAATGCTACTTTATAAGACATTTGGCTGTTTTTCACCTATTGTCCAGATATGTGATACTACAACACAACTGAATAGTTTCCATTGTACTATACAATTGACTTAAAATCGGTAATTGAGAGTCGTGACCACATTAAACCATATTCTATTGCTGCTGTTGTTTGGATGATCATTTGTAGTCTACATGTTGTCCAATTGAGAAATATTCTTTATAAAAATGGCCACTATATAAAGATAGAATTATACCCAGGAATTAAAAAAAAATTTTTTTATTTTATTCAATTTGAATTGTGATTCATCTAGAAAGAAATATTTTTCAGAATTTCCAGGCTTGGTCCTTGATGATTCTACTGCCTAATGACAGAAGGCAATTTATATGGTATATTTGGATTAGGAAAAAAAAAAATAATAAAGCTATTAAAATTAGAAGAAGAAAGAATGGCAACAGACTTGAAAGAAGATGAAACACGAAGAAGGCATTTTATAAAAAGTCCTAGTGGGGTTATATAAACTCTGGCAGTACTTATTAATAAAACTAATACCTGAGAGGTTGAAATTCAAATGAACATTAATCAGTACATATCTTTTGAGTACCTATTTAGAGTCCATTATAGAACAGGATGCCAATAGAAAAAACCAAAGTGGTATATTTATTACATCTGCTTTCTAGGAATTTGATAACCTGTTACTGAGCCAAAAGTAATCCATATTAAACAGCATAACCTACCTTTTATGAGATATATAGCAATAATACATTTTATTTGTCAATATTCTCACATAAGCCCAATCTTTCAAAACATCAGATCATATATATGCAAAAACAATACTACTCAAAGATGTCCACCATGATGCAATGGAAAGAATCTAGAATTTAGAATCAAAAGTCTGGCTGTGTTAGACCTCTATCGTGTCTCCTCTTTTTCTTCTTTCCCACATCCACTTAATTCCACCCATCCCATCCTTCCCCCTCCCTCCTGTCCATCTGCACTGTACACTGACCATATCACCATTGAGTGGCACAGTCTACTGGAACCTCTCCTGCACTTCCCCCCATCTCCACCCTGTTGGCCCTGGTATGTGCTCCAAAAGACCCATCCCAGTTCCTCCCCCTCTACTGGACCTGCCCTCTTGCACCATAGCCGAGCAATGGGCCCTGTCCATTGGGCAAGGTGATGAGAAATATTGTGCTCAAAGATAAGCAAACAACAAAGAATGCCCAACCCTCCTCATCAGACTTAACCAAATTAAAAAGAAAAAAAAGAGCAGGATGAAACAAACAAATCTACTATCAATAAATGAAGAAAATAACTAGTGGATGTTCTGAAGACAGCAGACATACATCAAAGCATATATAAAAAATAGCACAGGATGGTTCCAGTAGGCATTCAAAATAAAACACCAGGTGAACTTCCAGTAGATGGAAAGGAACTTCCCGATAGGAATTCAAATTTCTAATATTCAGAGCTATGCAAGAGATGAAGGAAAAAGCTGACAAAAATTAGGAAAAAAATATAAAAAGTCATGGAAAACATAGACAAAACAATAGAAGAATTCTGGAGAATAATGCAGGAACAAAATATCAAAAGAAATTCACAGCTAAAAATCATACAAAAACAGCAATTAGAAATGCAAAAGGTAAGCAACAAGATTTCAGAAATGGACAGTGTCATTTAATGTTTACAGATTGAGGTTGAAACAATGGAAGACAGGATCAGTGAAATTGAAGACAAATCCTTGGATACCACTTTGAGGAAAAATCAGAGAAAAGAGTGAAGAAAAATGAACAAACCCTGAGAATGATGTGGGATACAAGCAAAAGAAAAATTTGTGAGTGATCGAAGTTCCAGAACAGGTGGAGAAAATAGCAAACACAGAGAGGTCATTGAAGAACTGCTGACAAAAATCTCCCTTAATATCATGAAAGACGAAACCCTGATCATCCAAGAAACTCAATGAACCCCATATAGGATAGGCCCCAAAATAAAACCACCAAGGCATATCATAATCACAATTGCTAAAACCAAAACAAAGAAAGAATCCTGAAAGTAGCTCAAGAAAAACAAAAAGTCACATACAGGGGGAAATAACAAGACTAAGCAGAAACCATGCAGGCAAGAAGGCACTGGGATGACATACATAAAACCTTGAAAGAAAAAAAAAATTGCCAACCAAGAATAATACATCCTGCAAAACTCTCACTCAAATAAAAATAAATAAATAAATATGATGGTGAAATTAGGAAATTTCCAGATAAACAGAAATTAAGGGAATATGTAAAAAGCAAAACAAACTTAGAAGAATTATTAAAGGGAATCCTTCAGTTAGAGAAGAAATAACATCAGACAACAGCTTCTTGAATCTAGGACACAAGATTGCATCAGCTAGATACCAATGTAGGTAAAGAAATCTCAATGATAAAACAAAACTAAAACATTTACAACAGGGAACCAGAGAGGTCAATCTGTAAATGACAACAACATCAGAACAATAAAACAGGGAATAAATGGTGTAGGTATAAAACTTTCTAATGGGGAGGAAGGCAAGGTGATACCAAGTAATAAAAGACTGGCTCAAACTTAGGAAGATAAGGGTAAATTTTAAAGTAACCACAAAGAAACCTTAAAAAACCTACTCATCAAAATAAAGAATAGAAACATAAAGCTTCAGTAAACACAAAATCTACAAAAACAAAAGAAAATAAAAAAAATCACAAATAAGAGGAATTCAGCACAGGAGAGTAACAGGAACAAAGAAAACATCAGCACCAAAAAAAAAAAAAAAAAGCACTACAAAGTGACAAACTCACCCCTATCAATGCACCCATAAAGAGACAGAATAGATAAAAAACAGGGCCCATCAATATGCTGTCTACAAGAGACACACCTTAGAAATAAAGACATAAATTTAATAAAAATCAAAAGATGGAAAAAAATATATCAAGCAAACAGCTACCAAAAAAGAGCAGGAGTGGCAATACCAATCTCAGATAAAATAGACTTTATAACAAAATTCACCATAAAAGACAAAGAAGGGCATTATATAATGATTAAAGGGACCAGCCTTCATGAAGACATAACCATAATAAATATCTAGGCACCCAATGATAGAGTTCCAAAATACACATTGTCGGATTAGGGTCCCTGCCTTATAGCAGTCAAACCAATGAAATGTACTCCAAGTCGGAAAGAGAGAGAAAATTTATCTAAGAGGGGACATCAATGGAAAGTCTGACAGCAACTTAATCTTTAAGGAGTCCCAAAAGGCAATTTTACATCCGAGCTTATATATGACTGTTATAAGGGTTTGAAGTGTCTTCTTGGCACATACCCCACAGATGGCTGGATGAGTTACACATTACAAGATAACAACCAGAGACTTCTCATCAGGTGAAAGAGATAAGCGTCAGGCATCTCCTTATCAGGCTAAAGATTTACAGACTGGACATCTGGGCTCTAATCTTTTGGTGGGATTTGTAAGTCACAGGTAGCCAAACAGAATAAAACAGTCATTAACAAATGTATACAAAAAGGAGAAAGCAGGCAGAAAAAAATATATATATTGGGTCATTATTGTGTTACTTATGTCAAGCTCTCAATCACCCATTTTGAAGCGGGGAAAACATGTTGTGGAGTATTGGGGTCACATACATAAACTCTAATAGCACTTAAAAGAGAAATTGATCTGCAGTAACAGTAGGAGACTTCAATATACCACCCTTGGTAAAGGATGGAACATCTAGAAAGAAACTCAATAAAGATACAGAAGATCTAAGGCCACAATCAGCCAACTTGACCTCATAGACATACATAGAACACTCCACTCAACAGCTGCAAAGTACACGTTCTTTTCCAATGCACATGAAATGTTCTCCAGAATAGACCACAAAGCAACCCTCAACAAAATCCAAATCATTGAGATAATACAAAGTATCTTCTTTGATCACAACACCATCAAAGTAGAAATTAATAACACAAAGAGCAAGGAAAAAAATCAAATACGTGGAACTCAATAACACCCTGCTCAAAAACCATTGGGTAACAGAAGAAATCAAAGATGGAATAAAAAAATTCCTAGAACCAAATGAGCATGAAAGCACATCAGACCAAAACCTCTGGGTTTTGCAAATGCAGTCCTCAGAGGTCAATTTATAGCAATAGGTGCACACATCAAAAAAGAAGAAAGGAACTAAATAAAAACATTTGCTACACAACTGGAACGATTAGAGAACACCTAAAGAAGATCAGAGCAGAAATAAATGAAATAGACAATAGAAAACAATAGAATCAACAAAACCAACGGTTGGTTCTTTGAAAGGATCAACAAAATCAACAAACCATTGACCAAACGGACGATAATCTAAATAAGAAATGAAATGGGGGATATTACAAGACTCAACCGAAATAAAAAAGATCATAACAGAATACTATGAAAAACTATACTCCAAGAAATTTGAAAAGTTAGAGGAAATGCACAAATTTCTAGAAACACAATACCTACCCAAACTAAGACAAATTGAAGTGGAAAATCTGAACAGACCCATAAAAAGAGAAGGGATTGAGAAAGTTAAAAAAAAAAAAACAAAAAACAACACTCCCCCCGCCCAAAAGGCCTGGCCTAGATAGCTTCACTGGAGAATTCTACCAAACATTCAGAGAAGACCAGTACTACTGAAACTATTTCAGAACATAGAAAAGGAAGGAATACTTCCAAATTCATTCTATAAAGCTAGCATAACCCTGATAGCAAAACCAAGTAAAAAAAGACACCAAAAAAAAAAAAAAATTACAGACCAATATCTCTCATGAATATAGATGCAAAAATTCTCAACAAAATTCTAGCCAATAGGATTCAGCATCATATCAAAAAATAATATACCCAGGACCAAGTGGGATTTATACCAGGTATGCAAGGATGGTTCAACATTAGAAAATCAATGTAATCTACCACATAAATAAAAGAATTACATGATCATTTCAATAGCTGCAGAAAAGGCATTCGACAAAGTCCAACACCTATTCCTGATAAAAACTCTCAATAAAATAGGTATAGAAGTGAAATTCCTTAACAGAATGAAGGTCATCTATACAATATCAAGAGCCAACATCATTCCTAATGGACAGAGGCTGAAAACATTTACCTTGAGAACAGGAACACGAGAAGGTTGTCCTTTATCCTCACTCCTATTTAACATTATGCTGGAAGTCCTAGCCAGAGTGATAAGACAAGAAAAAGAAATAAAAGACATCCAAATTGGTAAGGAAGAAGTAAAACTGTCCCCATTTAGAGATGATATGATACTATACATAACCCCCCCCCAAAAAAAAACCAGTGCCATCGAGTTCATTCTGACTCATAGAGACCCTATAGGACAGAGTAGACCTGCACTGTAGAGTTTCTAAGGAGCACCTGGCAGATTTGAACTGCCAACCCTTTGTTTAGCAGCCATAGCACTTAACCACTACACCACCAGGGTTTCCATACTATACATAGAAAACCCAAAAGTCTCCATGAGAAAACTACTGTAACTAATAGAAAGATTTAGCAGAGTAGCGGGGTACAAGATAAATATACAAAAATTAGTTGGATTTCTATACACCAATAAAGAGGATAATGAAAAGGAAATCAGAAAAACACTACTATTTATAACAGTCCATAAAAAATAAAATATTTTGGAATAAATCTAACTAGGGATGTAAAAGACCTATACAAAGGAAACTACAAAGCAGTACTGCAAGAAACCAAAGAGACCTACATTAGTGGAGAAACACGCCATGCTCATGGATCGGTAGACTCAAAATTGTGAAAATGTTAATTCTACCCAAAGCAATCTACAAATACAACGCAATCCTGATCCATACACCAACAACATTCTTTAAAGAGATTGAAAAACTATCATTAATTTTATATGGAAAGGGACGAGGCCCAGGATAAGTTAAGCACTGTTGAAGAAGAAGAATAAAGTAGGAAGCCTCAGCACTACCTGATCTCAGAACCTCTTATACAGCTATGGTTGTCAAAACAGCCTGGTACTGTTACAATGACAGACACATTGACCAATGGAACAGAATTGAGAATCCAGATGTAAATCCATCCATCTACAGTCACCGGCTCTTCGACAAGGGCCCAAAGTCCATCAAAATTGGGAAAGGGCAGTCTTTTTAACAAACAGTGCTGCCAAAACTGGATGCCTATCTACAAAAAAAAAAAGAAACAGGACTCATACCTCACACCATACACAAAAATTAATTCAAAATGAATCAAAGACCTAAATACAAAACAAAAAAAAACTGTAAAGATTGTAGAAGAAAAAATAGGGTCAAGGTTAGAGGCACTAATACATGGCATTTAACAGGATACATACTATAACTAACAACACACAAACTTCAGAAGATAAGCTGTATAACTGGGATCTTCTAAAAATTAAACACTATGCTCATCAAAAGTCTTCACCAAAAGAGAAAAAAGAGAACCATCAGATTGGGAAAAAAAAATTTTGCTATGGTAAATCCAACAAAAGCCTAATTTTTAAAATCTACAGGAAAATCCAACACTTCTACAACAAAAGGACAAATAATCCAATTAAAAAATGGAAAAAAAAGATATGAACAGACACTTCACCAAAGACATGCAGGTGGCTAACCACAATGAGATGCCATTTCACCCTGGAGTTACTGGCACAAATCAAAAAAACAGAAAATAACAAATGTTGGAGGGGCCGCAGGGAGATTGGAACTGCCGATGTGAATGCAAAATAATACAACCATTTTGGAAAACGATATGGTGCTTCCTTAGAAAGCTACAAATAGAAATACCGCATGATCCAGCAATTCCACTCCTAGGAATATATCCTACAGAAATAAGAACCTTCATAGGAATAGACATGTGCACACACATGTTCATTGCAGCATTGTTCTCAATAGCAAAAAGATTGCAACTACCTAAGTGCCCATCAACAGATGAATGGACAAACTATGGTACATACATACAATGGAATCCTACACAACAATAAAGAATGACGATGATTCTGCCAAGCAACTCACAACACAGATGAATCCGGAGGACATTATTCTGAGTGAAATAAGTCAATCACAAAAGAACAAATATTGTATGAGACCTCTATTACAAAAACTCATGAAAAGATTTACACACAATAAGAAAAATCTTTGATGGTTACCAGGGAGCGGAGGGGTGGGGATGGAAAAACACTAAACAGATAATAGATAAGTGGTAACTTTGGTGACGGGTAAGACAGCACACAACACTGGGGAAGCCAGAACAATTTGTCCAAGGCAAGGTCACGGAAGCTCCATAGACAACAAAAATCCTGATGGACTGAGTTACTGGGCTGATGACTGGGGACCATGGTCTCCAGGAACATCTAGATCAATTGGCATTGCATAATTTGCAAAGAAAATGTTCTGCATTCTACTTTGGTGAATAGTGTCTGGGATATCAAAAGCTTGTGAGTGGCCATCTACGATACTCCACTGGTCTTACCCCATCTGGAGCAAGAGTGGACTAAGAAAACCAAAGACACAGGGAAAGGTTAGTCTAAAGGACTAATGGACCACAAGACTGGATCTGGCACAACTAGATGGTGCCCAGCTACCAAAACCGACTGCTCTGACAGAATCACAATAGAGCGTCCTGACAGAGTTAGTAAAAAATATAGAACAAAATTTTAACTCATACATGCGCACACACAAAACAGACTTGCTGGTATGACAGAGACTGGAGAAACCTTGAGAGTGTGCTAGACATGCTTTTGGCTCAGTAATGAAATCACTCTCGACGTTCACCCTTCAGTTAAAGATTGGACAGACCCATAGAAAAAATGAGACTAAATGGGCACACCAGCCCAGGGGCAAGGAAAAGAAGGCAGGAGGGATCAGGAAAGCTGGTAATAGGGAACCCAAGGTCTATAAGGGGAGAGTGTTGACGTGTCTTGGGGTGGGCAATCAATATCACAAAACAATATGTATACTAATTGTTTAATGAGAAACTGTTCTGTAAACTTTCAACTAAAGTACAATAATAATAATAAAAAAAACTTCAGTGGGGTTTTGCTATTACTAGAGCCTCCAGGGGAGACATTCCTTGACTCGGAGCTCTGTCACTGCATCACTTGGACCAATACTTCCATTGTCGCATCTCCTCTAACTGTCACATCTCCCTTGCTTCTCTCTTATAAGGACCATTGTGATTATAGTAAACCCACCCTACACAGATAATCCAGAATACTCTCCCCATTTCAAGATCCTTAACTTAATTACATCTGAAATGTTCATTTTACCGTACCAAAAAATGTATTCACAGGTTCTTTGAATTAGGATGTGGGCAGATATCTTCTGGTCATTATTCTGTCTACCACAGTGCTAAACAAAGCTGATTGGATAACGTCTCTGGGCCATGGATTTATTACAATCAGAATAACACGATTGTGATAGGATTAAACAAGAACAGCCTGTATTGATTATACAGGTTTGTATCATTACAAACTCACACTTTAGAATTGGACTTGTAGTAATGTCTCTTAATACTTATATTGCCTCTTGGACAGCTTGTGTCCTGACTTGTGTCCTGATCATGCTAGGATACTTGCAAATATAACAAGGAGATACTGCATGGTTTAAATCAGAAAAGGCGTGTATCAGAATTGTATCCTTTCACCGTGCTTATTCAACCCGTATGCTGAGCAAATAATTGAAGAAGCTGGACTATATGAAAACAATGCTGCATTAGGACTGGAGGAAGACTCACTAAAAAGCTGCAGATGACACAACCTTGCTTGCTGGAAGTGAAGAGGACTTGAAGCACTTTCTGATGAAGATCAAAGACTACAATCTTCAGTATGGATTACAACTCAACATGAAGAAGAAAAAAAAAAAAAAACCCTCACAACCAGAACAATGAGCAACGTCATGATAAACGGAGAAAAGACTGAAATTGTCGAATTTCATTTTACTTGGATTCACAGCCTACACCCATGGAAGCAACACTCAAGAAATCAAAAGACACATTGCATTGGGCAAACTTGCTGCAAAAGACCGTTTTAAAGTGTTAAAAAGCAAATATGTCATCTTGAGAACTAAGGTGTGCCTGACTCAAAAAATGGTATTTTCAGTGGCCTCATATACACATGAAAACTGGACAACTAGTAAGGAAGAATGAAGAGTTAATGCATTTGAATTGTGATGTTACCAAAGAATATAGAATATATCATAGACTTCCAGAAGAAAGAACAAATCTATCTTGGAAGAAGTACAGCAAGAATGTTCCTTAGAAGTGTGGATGGGGAGACTTCATCTCACACACTTTGGACATGTTATCAGTAGGAACCAGTCCCTGGAGAATGGCATAATGCTTGGTAAAGTAGAGGATCAGCTAAAAAAAAGGGAAACTCTCAATGAGATGGATTAAGACAGTGGCTGCAACAAATGGACTCAAACATATAAAAGATTGTGAGGATAGCACAGTACTAGGCACTGTTCTGTTGTACATGGGGTTGCTATGAGTCAGAACCAATTTGATGGCAACAAACTTCCGTGGTACCCAACACTAATACTGTACTGTATTTTAATTGACTGCTTCTCTTTACCCCTTGTAAGACTATAAGCTTCTTGAGCGAAGAGACCATGTTCTGTTTATTTACGTGTGTCCTGTGTGCTATGCCTAGAACTAAATTCTGTTTTGATGATGGCATGACTGCCTGAATGTATAAATACAGGAGAAATGCCAAGCACATAAAAGAGCTATTTGTTGTTGTTGTTATTTGCTGTCAAGTCAATTCTGACTCCTGGCAACCCCATGTGTTACAGAGTAGGGTTTTACAGGTTCCGTAAGGTTTTCTTGGCTGTAATCTTAATGGAAGCAGATCGCCAGGTCTTTTCTTCCTTTGTACCACTGGTGAGTTTGAACTGCCAACCTTTCTTTAGATTAGCTGTCAAGCACAAACTCTGCTACCTAGGGTCCTTAAAGAGTCCTTAAAGAATAGTTATTAAATCATGAAGTGTTTAATCTGTAACGATTGAAGGGGTCAGAATTAACTTGATGGCAACGAGTTTTTTTTAATTGAAAATGTTGATCAGGGATTTTTTGCCTTAAAGCCACTAAACGGCAGATTTATGGTAATCAGTATTATGTTACACTAGATTTAAATGTTTTTGTGGCATGTAATAACAAATATTTTGAATTAATATGCTAGGGAAAATACTTCAAGGAAAGTGTATATAATACAAAGCTGCCTTAACTGCTGTGGGCACAGCAATTCAATACAACGTTTAAGGTCAACTTCTTCCTCAGACCAGAAAGCAAAAACAGAACTGATGATATCAGAATTTTATTGCTTAAGGGTTGAAAAAACAATCCCATTGAAGCTACTTATCAGGTGTCAGGCAAATGCAAGCAAATGGTAATTGCTGCACTCTTTATCTTTGCAGCAAAAATATGTGAACTGTATAGGCAAGTGGGGTGTGCTCCTGGCAGCCTGAAATTTTGTCCAGAATACCTCAGGTGACATGAGGTTTTGACTGTGTCCTGAAACTACCTGCTAGAATGCTTAGGAGTTCCCAGTCTTAATTTTGTAATGAAATTAGGTGTGAAAGTGATGAGTGTTGTAATGGATGCAGTACTGTTAGATTTATACTTGACATTAATATATTGCTTCAGTAGTTACTTCCCCTGTTTCCTGGTCTGTGGAAGGAAGCCACCACAATGCCATGATGTCAGACCAGATGCTGTCTAGCCAATTTTCAAAATGACATTTGTTTTAGGACACTGCAGCATTTTGTGTGGGTCACAAATTCAAAGGGCTTTAGTTGGATTTTTTCTTTTCATTAGTCATGTTGTTCCACAGGAGAACTGTGTTCATCATGAAGAAGGCTTCTTTTTATTCTGAAACTATTATCAAAGGTTTGATATGTTCAGATTTACAAAAGATTGAAGTTTTAAGACACATTACTTAGGATTTAGGGTGAGAAAACCAGTTTTATGATACTGGTCTTCTCAGATGTTCAAAATATACAAAATTTGAAGCTTGTATGTGAGTAGCTACAGAAAGTTCACCAAGCAGGATAAGGCACGAAGGGCAAGGCAGAGCAGTCTTATTCTATATTATATAATGCAGTAATTTGCTTGCTTTCCATGGACACTTTAAAAGGTGGTCCCAGGGTGGCACAGTTTGTGCTTGGCTACTAACCAGAGATCACATGATAGAATTTTGCAAGACCAAGGATATCTTCATTGTAAATACCTTTTTCAACAACATAAATGGCAACTATACACATGGAATACACAGGAATCAAGTCGTCTTCATCTGTGGAAAGAAATGGAAAAGCTCAATATCATCAGTCAGAACAAGGCAAGGGACCAACTGCAGAACAGATTATCAATTGCTCATATGCAACTAGGTGTGCATATGTTGAAGCTGAAGAAAATTAGAACAAGTCCATGAGATGGTCGCAAAGAATAGAGGATTTTCAAGACTTGAGAGCTAATGTAATTTTTTCTGATGAGTTTTTGACTTGCTTGGTGCCAGTTTTTCCTTCCTTCTGTCCAATTTCTCCCATTTATATGCCTACCCTGTGACTGTTATACCACTGCACTTTGGACTCTGATAACTTGTATTCTAGATTTCACAGATGAAGAGAAATTTTGCCCCAGTATGGACAAAGCCTCACCTGTAATTGTTTCAGATGATTCAGAAGATGAGATTTTGGACTTAGAGTTGATTTAAAATTTTTGGGATGTTGTGATGGGATGAATGTGTTTTGCAATGTGGGAAAGTCATGAATTTTTAAGGGCCAAAGAGTAGAATAATTATGGATTGAATTGTATCCTACAAAAATGC
This sequence comes from Elephas maximus indicus, assembly GCF_024166365.1. Classification (NCBI taxonomy): domain Eukaryota; kingdom Metazoa; phylum Chordata; class Mammalia; order Proboscidea; family Elephantidae; genus Elephas; species Elephas maximus. The sequence goes on from NC_064823.1 coordinate 18,813,042, forward strand.
ATGTTGTAAATCCCTATATCTGTGGTTATAACCTCATTTGAAATGAGTTTTCTTTGTTATGTTAATGAGACAGAATTAGTGTAGGATGTGTCTTAAATTAATCTCTTTTGAAATATAAAAGAGATTAAACAAGCAAGCCAGAGAAGTAGAGATGGGAAAAGAGGGATGCCAAGCCATATGAAGAATGCCCAGGAACAAAAGCTCAGAAGAGACAAGAACCTTTCTCCAGAGCTGACAGAGACAGAAAGCCTTTCCCTAGATCTGGCACCTTGAATTCAGACTTCTAGTCTCCTAAACTAAAGTGTAAGAAAATAAATTTTTGTTTGTTAAAGCCATCCACTTGTGGTATTTCTGTTATATTTTTAGCCCTAGATAACTAAGACAATAGATATGGTGGAAAATTTAAGTATTAGGTGAACTCATTTCCAAAAAAAAATCATATTTATTCTAGCTAAGGGGTAAATCCCCCATGTGTCTGTCAGTTTGTTGTACTGTGGGGCTTGCATGTTGCCGTGATGCTGGAAGCTATGCTACTGGTATTTAAATACCAGTAGGGTAACCCCTGGTAGGCAGGTTTCAGTTGAGCTTCCAGACTAAGACAGACCAGGAAGAAGGACCCAGCAGCCTACTTCTGAAAAGAATTAGCCAGTGAAAATCTTATGAATAGCAGTAGAACATTGCCTGACATAGTGCTGGAAGATGAGCCCCTTGGATTGGAAGACACTCAAAAGAAGACTGGGGAAGAGCTAGCTGCCACTTCAAAGCAGAGTCAACCATAATGACTAGAATGGAGTCAAGCTTTTGGAACCTTCCTTTGGTGATGTGGCACGGCTCAAAATGGGAAGAAACAGCTGCCAACACCGATTTATAATCAGAACCTGGAATGTACATCGTATGAAGCTAGGAAAATTGGAAATCATCAAAAATGAAATGGAGCACAATAAACACGATATCCTAGGCATTAGTCAGCTGAAATGGACTGGTACTGGCTGTTTTGAATTGGACAATCATGTGGTCTACTATGCTGGAAATGACAACTTGAAGAGGAATGGTGTTGCATTCATTGTCAAAAAGAATATTTCAAGATCTCTCCTGAAGTACAATGCTGTCAGTGTAGGATAATGTCCATAAATCTACGAGGAAGACGAGTTAATGCAAGTGTTATTTAAATTTATACACCAACCACTAAGGCTGAAGATGAAGAAATTGAAGATTCTTACCAATTTCTGCAGTCTGAAATTGATCGAACATGCAATCAGGATGCAGTGATAATTACTGGGGATTGGAATGGAAAGTAGGAAACAAAGAAGAACGATCAGTAGTTAGAAAATATGGCCCTGGTGACAGAAACAATGTCGGAGGTTGCATGATAGAATTTTGCAAGATGAATGACTTCTTCATTGCAAATACCTTTTTTCACCACCATAAACAGCAACCATACACATGGACCTCACCGGATAGAACACACAGGAATCAGATTGACTACATGTGTGGAAAGAGATGATGAAAAAACTCAATATCATCAGTCAGAACAAGGCAAGGGGCCGACTGCAGAACAGACCATCAATTGCTCAAATGCAAGTTCATGTTGAAACTGAAGAAAATTAGAACAAGTCCATGAGAGCCAACTATGACCTTGATTATATCCCACCTGAATTTAGAGACCACCTCAAGAATAGATTTGACACACTGAACACTAATGACTGAAGACCATGCAAGTTGTAGAAGGACATCATACATGAAGAAAGCAAAAGGTCATTAAAAAGACAGGAAAGAAAGAAATGTCCAAAATGGATGTCAGAAGATACTCCAAAACTTGCTCTTGAACACCCAGTAGCTAAAGTGAAAGGAAGAAATGATGAAGTAAAAGAGCTGAACAGAAGATTTCAAAGGGCAGCTCGAGAGGACAAAGTAAAGTATTACAATGAAATGTGCAAAGACCTGGAGATAGAAAACCAAAAGGGAAGAACACATTCAGCATTTTTCAAGCTGAAAGAACTGAAGAAAAAATTCAAGCCTCAAGTTGCAATATTGAAGGAGTCTATGGGGAAAATATTGAACAACACAGGAAGCATCAAAAGAAGATACAAGGGATAAAGACAGTCCCTATACCAAAAAGAATCGATCAACGTTCAACCATTTCAGGAGATAACATATGATCGGGAACCAGAGGTACTGAAGGAAGAAGTCCAAGCTGCACTGAAGGCATTGGCAAAAAACAAGGCTTCAGGGATTGACAGAATACCAATTGAGATGTCTCAACAAACAGCTGCAGCACTGGAAGTGCTCACTCGTCTATGCCTCAAAATTTGGAAGACAGCTATTAGGCCGATTGACTGGAAGAAATCCATACTTATGCCTATTCCCAGGAAAGGTGATCCAACGAAATGTTGAAATTATCAAACAATAACATTAACATCACATGCAAGTAATTTTTTGCTGAAGATCTCTCAAAAGCAACTGCAGCAGCATATCGACAGGGCACCGCTGGAGTCAGAAGAGGACGTGGAACCAGGGGTATCGTTGCTGATGTCAGATGGATCCCGGTTGAAAGCAGAGAATGCCAGAAACATGTTTACCTGTGTTTTATCAACTATGCAAAGGTGTTCGCCTGTGTGGATCACAAAAAATTATGGATAACATTGCAAAGAATGGGAACATTTAATTGTGCTCATGAGGAACTTGTACATAGATCCAGAGGCAGTCATTCAAACAGAACAAGGGGATCCTGCAAGGTTTAATGTCAGAAAAGGTGTTCATCAGGGTTTCATCCTTTCATAATACCTATTCAATCTGTATTTGTAGTTAATAATCTGAGAAGCTGGATTATGTAAAGAAGAACAGGGCATTAGGATTGGAGGAAGACTCATTAACAACTTGCGTTTTGCAGACGACACAACTTTGGTTGCTGAAAGTGAAGAGGACTTGAAGCATTTACTAAAGAGCAAAGACTACAGCCTTCAATATGCATTATACCTCAATGTAAAGAACACAAAATCCTCACAACTGGACAAATAAGTAACATCACGATAAATGGAGAAAAGATTGAAGTCAAGGATTTAATTTTACTTGAATCTACAAACAACACCCATGGAAGCAGTGGTCAAGAAATCAAAAGATGCATTTCATTGGGCAAAAGATCTCTTTAAAGTGTTGAAAAACAAAGATGTCACCTTGAAGAGTAAGGTGAGCCTGACTCAAGCTGAGGTGTTTTCAGTTGGCTCATATGCATGTGAAAGCTGGATGATGCATAAGACCGAAGAATTGATGCCTTCTTATTGTGGCACTGGCAAAGAATATTGAATATGCCAAGAAGGAACAAATCTGTCTTGCACGAAGTACAACCAGAATGCTCCTTAGAAGCAAGGATGGTGTCTTAGTTATCTACTGCTGCTGTAACAGAAATACCACAAGCGATGGCTTTAACAAAGAGAAATTTATTCTCTCATAGTCTAGGAGGCTAGAAGTCCAATTTCAGGGTGTAAGCTCCAGGGGAAGGGTCTCACTCTGTCGCCTCTGGGGGAAGGTCCTTGCCATCAACCTTCCACTGATCTAGGAGCTTCTCAGCACAGGAACTCTGGGCCCAAAGACACACTATGGTCCCAGCACTGCTTTCTTGGTGGTATGAAGTCCTCCTTTCTCTCTGCTGCCTTCTCTCTTTTATATCTCAAAAGAGATTGCTCAAGACAAAAACCAATCTTGTAGATTTTCTGCCTCATTTACATACTGCCATTAATCTCATCTTATGCACATCACAGAGATAGGATTTATAATATGTAGGAAAATCACATCAGATGACAATATGGTGGACAATCATACAATACTGGGAATCATGACTTACTCAAATTGACAGATATTTTTGGAGGACAGAATTCATTCCATGCCAGATGGCGAGACTACGTCTCACATACTTTGGACATGTTATGAGGAGGAATCATTCCCCGGAGAAGGACATCATGCTTGGTAAAGCAGTGGGTCAGGGAAAAAGAGGAAGATCCTCAACGAGATGGATTGACACAGTGGCTGCAACAATGGACTCAAGTATTACAATGATTGTGAGGGTGGCGCAGGACCAGACAGTGTTTCATCGTATTGTACATAGGGTTGCTATGAGTCGGAACTGGCTGGACAGCACCTAACAACAACACAACAAGGGGTAAACACCACACATACATGAAAATGCACACTCATTCATTCAGTCATTCATCATTCATGCATTCAATTGTTTATATGAATTTAAAGAGAATAATTTTGTGGGTAATCGAGGTGTAGTTTACTCACTTAGGTCTAGTAAAGGAAATGTTTTCAAAAGCAGACTTTTTTTTTTTTTGACTATATAATGGAGACTAACAAGTTAATCAACTAACCCAAGACAAATAACATTTCAATAAGAAGGTACAGAGATCCCTTACTGTCTTCAGTAATATCTCCCCAAATCATGTCAGGAATTAAAGTAGAATGTTTATAGATGTTTTAAGAATAGAAAAATTATACAGTGTAACAGCCGAGTGAATTTTGGAGGTAGGTTTGGACCGCAGCTCTGCTACTTACTGTCTGTGTGAAAATGACAAGTTAAATTAACCTCCTCATCTATAAAATAGGGATAAATAGCAGGTAACAATCAGAGATTAAATGGGTTACTCTTTGTGAAGCCTGTAGAATAGTGTCTGGCACATAATAAGCGCTCGGTGAAATAAAATAGGGGCCCTGGTGGCATAGTGGTTAAGAGCTATGGCTGCTAACCAAAAGGTTGGCTGTTTGAATCCACCAGGTGCTCCTTGGAAACCTTATGAGGCAGTTCTACTTTGTCCTATAGGGTCGCTGAGTTGGAACCCACTCAGTGGCAATGTTTTTTTTTTTTTTTTTTTTTTGGTGACACAGTGTTTAAGAGCTCAGCTGCTAACCAAAAGGCTGATAGTTCGAATCCACCAGCTGCTCCTCGGAAACTCTATGGGGCAGTTCTACTCTGTCTCATAGGGTCACTGTGACTCAGAATCGACTCAACAGCAGTGTTTTTTTTTTTGGTAAAATAAAATAATAATTATCCAGGCCATTCACCTTTATACAATTTTCAGCACAAAATTAAATTAAAAAAAAGGCTATGTAAAGATAATTTTCTTAGTCTTACACTATTTAAAACAAAATTGTGGTTAAAACTGATAGTCCTAACATACCCAGTACCCAGTGCCATTGAAACATACCCTGTGAGAATCATCTTAGTACTACATTGCTAGAACTAGAAATGGAAGTGCAAAAAATTTGTTGCAAAAATTTATATCCATTAGATCTTAAATGACTTTTATAAATGTTGAAATTTCATAATTTCAGTTTTGGTATCCTGATCTATGCTGCTGTTATACGGGTAGTGTCTGGCTTCCGATATATTTGAGTTATGATGAAACACCCTTATGACAGTCCCGTGTGTTTTTTTTTTTTTTAACATCTTATTGTTTTTTTTTTTTTTTTTTTTTTTTTTATTGTTAGCAATATGTACTTCATACAGTGCTGCAGCATGCAATTTGCTGATGTTATCGTTCTCATGCCAACTGCAAAGACAAATAAAGATCAGATTTATAAAGGTACTGATAATAAAAAAAAAGGCAATAATAATGAAAACTAAAAAAAAAAAAGGAATTATTTGACTAAAGTCAGAACTGACTTACAACTGATTCGTCAGGCGGGAACCCTGTTGTAAGTTGGGTACTACCTGCAATTGCTTATGAAAGACAAAGCATACACAGCTGCCACAAGGAAGACTGAAGTTAAAGTAAAGGAGATGGATTACAATTCTCAGAATGCTTGAGACCACCGAGTCACTAAAGAATAAATCTGTTTGGAGACACAAAGGTAATCCGTGTGTTAGTAAATGCACTCTCCTCTGAACACACAAAAAACCAGTTGATTCCGACTCACAGTGACCCTATAGGACAGAGAAGAATTGCCCCAAAGAGTTTCCAAGGAGTGGCTGATGGATTCGAACTGCTGACCTTTGGGGTTAGCAGCCATACCTTACTGTAGCTCTTAACCACTCACACAAAAACACACCCTATATTCTGAGCCTTCATCCATCCATTCATACGGTTGTCATGAAACCATGAACAGTATAGCCCTGCCACAAAGTTTTTCTTTCAACACCTCAGAGTCCTCTCGGTCTTTGAACGCATGTCCTACTCTGTTCATTTTTACGGAAATTATTGCACGCAAATGAGGATGAATAGTGTAGGCACTGTTTCCTTTTCTTGCAAGGAAACTGTAAGTCCAGAATGCCTTACCATGAATTCGGTCACAAATAGGACATTTTAAAAAATGTTTTTTGCCCGTGATGACCATTTATTGGTCAGGTGATTGCACTCGCTTCATCCTTCTTGAGCATCTCTTGAATGGATCCAGTGTTTATACAGGAATAACTTTCTTTGGCTGGATCGCCTATGCATGTATAATTCTTCACATAGGTCTTCCTGCCATCTGTTTCAAATTTTATTTCTCATGTACGCTTTCTTGTTCCATCATCTGTATTAGTTTGGAACTAATTCTTTAGTAAGGAGTAATGTTCTTTCCTGAGTCTGTTCTGAATTGCCAGGAGTTTGAAAAACCCCTTATGCAAAAACAGTGAGCATCATGGATATTAGTGAAAGTTTTTCTGCTTTGAATATTTTATGCTCAATTATCTTTCAGGTTCAGGTTCAGCTTGTCATAGATAGTGTTTAGTAACATTGATGTATTTGGGAGTCAATGTCTCTTTAAGGATATAGAGGGAAATGATATGTCAGTGAGATATTTGATGGCCGTGGCAAGATCATAGAGAGAAATTTGGGACTTGTGGACAAAAACTTCATAAAGGACCATTTTAGACCTCTTAACTGAAAATAAGCTGATAACCATGGTTTTCCTTCACCTTTCTGATAAAAGAGAAGTGCAGCGTTTTGGTGGTATTTTCTTGTAAACAGAGAGCAACAGTAGAAAACTGATAGCTTCTTCACCTTTGCTGTGACATTTACGTCAAGAAATAAGACAAACCTTAGTGATTAACCTTGAACATGCAGGGTAACGGGGCCTTAACAAGCCTTGACTTCTTATTGAGTTATAGGTTATGGAACGTTCATTCAGCCTCAGGAGACTTTTTGGGCAGTTTGAGTTTATAACTTGAAGCCCAAACGGTCGTCTGGGCCTGCCAGGGTACACCAGGAAGTAATGGAGCCAAGGGTGGCATGGTCTGTGGATTTATCAGAAGCACTGATTGCTGTATATCCTGGAATTTTTAGGGTGAGAGAGGAGGGAGAAGGACATAAGCACATTCTTAGTCTTCTCTCTCTTAAAGGATGCCTTGGGCCTTTGAAAAAAAGACAAGCCTTTCTAGGAATAATTTATTAATATTTTAGTGAGCACTGGTGGCACAGTGGTTAAAGCACTTGGATGCTAACCAAAAGGTCATTTGTTCAAACCCACCAGCTGCTCTGCAGGAGAAAGATGTTGCAGTCCGCTTCCGTAAAGATGTACAGCCTTGGAAACACTATGGGGCAGTTCTACTCTGTCCTATAGTATTGCTATGAGTCAGATTGACTCCATGGCAGTGGGTATGGTTTTTAGGGCATCAAATAATCATGGCGGAAGGAGTACTTTGGGTAACAATATGATTGCCCTCTGCAGACGCAGCTTCTGTAATACAATAAACGGTAGTACTTTAGAACTTTAGAGGTGGAAACAATTTGAAAATAAAAAGGTCCAGCTACCTTGGTTCCATGAATGACACTGTGGTGTCTAAATGTCATTTTTCCTGAGTTAATTATTTAGATTTGTAAGAAACACAAGATTATAAAGAACATTTATTACACCAAATGGTATGGTCTTGTTCACGTAATCTACTCCCTGGAACAAAAAATGAAATAATCTTTGTTTTCATATTATATTACAAGGTCTCAGTGGTAAAGCCATCAACTCCAAAGAACGCTTTATCATTTCTGAAGTAATCTGAGTGAAGTTTGCCACGTATACAGCCTATTTTTACACACTTCATTGCTCTACCATTGAAAAACAAGTTTTTAGAGTTTTTTGTTTTTTTTTTTCCTAATGCATACTTTTATAAGCTGTTATATTAAACATCCTATTGTCAGGTGATGTTTCTTTTGTTATAGCAAGGTGACACAATGATAAAATAGAACTGCTTTTTGTAGTTCAGCAAAGAATGGAACGCATTTATGTTTGATTGAAAAGTCCTTACCTTAGAATAAATGAACGAAGCATGCTAGATGGGTGATTACTTCAGGAACTAAAGAAGCCTTAAATACTGTCCTCTCCATTTATCCTATTTCCTGTACAATTTCAATTGTTTCCTAGTTTAATGAATTGGCAAGAGTAAACAGTTGTTAAGTGCCTTTCTGCAGGGTTCTAGCCTTGTTGGAACTCTCCTAAATATTGCATATAGCAAGGCTCCTAACTACTTATCTGTTGTTAGTGGTGTGACCCAGAGAAATGTTATAACAAGATTTTATATACTTGTATACACACACACACACAGCTTTGCTGAAGGAATTAATGATACTGGTGATGTTCCATAACCGCTAAGATAAATGACTTTCACTCAGTCCTCAAATGCAAACCATCCCAATCTGAAAGCGGCTCTGCGAGAAAGGAATGTACACTTCATTTTAGGGCAAAGAATTATGCGGAATGTGTCCAAGACACCTGCAGAAAATTAAAGACTTTGCTTCTCTGTATGTGAAATTCTCATGAGGTAATTACCCTCAGTGTCAGACATAATACCGCTCCCATTAGACAGAACACACCGAGGGGAAATTGAATAGACTTTTTGTCAGGAGTACTCCTAAGGATTAATAAGGCTGTCTCGAGCTGTAATTGGAAGGTTTTTCCCCAATTTGCATGCAGCCATCCTCGCTGGTGTCTTTCAGGTTTATTATTAGACCATTGCCATTCTATTTACCATGGAGGCACAAGCGTCTTCGTTGTTCACATCTCCTGCCAGCACCTTTGTTTCTTTGGAGCGGACTGCTGCCTTTAACCACTTCCCCTTTTGTGCTGGCCTTGCCTTGCCTCCCTTTATGTCTGTCCCTGGTCACAGTGCCAAGAGCTGGCAGGAAAGGGGCTCCTTTTCCATGCATTTCGAGATGAAAGTGACCAAATAGGGCTTGATCAGCTAAAGCATCTCACTTTGTTCGAGGGCTCTTTTATCCGTCAGGGAACTTCCTCAGCAGGGATGGAGCTGCAGGCTAATCTTTCTAACTGTGTTTTGGCATTTCTAACACCAATCTCCAGTTTATAGATCTATACAGCTAACGGTCTCTTTATTTGGATTTTTAGTATGCCTCCATTTGCTCCATGATAAAATGTCTAAGCTAAAAAGAGATTCAGAAATCTGCGGCGAATGGTTTTCCCTGCTTCTCTAGCATATGAGGCTATGTTAACAACTTCATACTAAATTACCACTAGTTCTATTCCATCGGTAATAATGTGCTGGTTCAGGTTAAACTACAAGCGAACTTAAAAGCACTGGATGTAGGATCAAGTTGTACGTCAGAATAATTAATTCAAGTGTGTGTGTGTGTTGTCAGGAGGAGGGGGAAAGGTTGAAATGGAAAATAAGGAAGGGGAGCATTCATATGGGTTAATGATTTAAGATTATCCTCCTTAGATATTATGCTTGTAGCTAGAGAATTTAGTTTATTAGTTCTGTCTTTCAAAATATATTTGCAGTTTTTTCTATTGAATGAAAAACACAGAACGAAACAATTTCTGTCAATAACATGAAGTGGTATAATGAACTGTGTTGAAATAGTGAATGAGAATAAAGAGATGCCATCCCTCTTTATTCTTAGACTATTTTGTGACTCAACAGTGACATTTTCAAACCCTTATGGGTTGCCCCTTGCTGAAAATGTTAACTTTAACACGTTTTATGCTAATTTGAGATATACTTTTCCATTTAGAAACATAGAAGAACTGAGAGAAATAAAATGTTTTATTCTGCTCAGTTCTCGTTATCTTCAACTTACTGTGTTTCTTTCTCTTCTTACTAGATTATTAAGTCTTTAAGAATAGATACTGTCGGACTTCAGCTGTGTATCTCCTGCTTTCTTAGTACAGCAGACATTTAATAAATATATGTTAAACGGAACTCTTTAGGAGAATTATAATGGTTTCATAAAATGACTTACCAGCAGGTATGCAGATATTACCTTTATTTAGAGAGGTTTTGCCTACTTTCACTTCTAAGCCAGACTAAACATTTTTTTTTCCTAAAGATAAATAATAAAATAAACATAATGGCTAAGAAAAATGATGCTTTTAAATATCGGTCTTGCAAAAATTTATTCTAAAGTTTTGTAAAAGAGTAAACCCTAGCCTAAGATGCTGTTCTTGAAGCTAATTTCATACACACAGATATGAATTTAGAGAGAGATACAAATGAAGAAGTAATCGAAGTTGCCAATGATTTCATTCTGCTGGGAGCAGCAGCCAACATTCATGGAAGCAGGACTCAAGACATCAAACAAAGTATTGCGTTGCACAAATCTGCTGCAAAAGACCTTTCTAAAGTTTTTAAAAGAAAATAAATCACTTTAATGACTAATGGCTTCACATGCCTATGAAAGTTGAATAATGAAAAAGGAAGACAGAAGAATTGATACGTTCTAAATATGGTATTGGCAAAGAATATTGAATGTCCTGTGGACTACCAAAGAATGAACAAATCAGTTTTAGAAAAAATAAAACCAGAATGCTCCTTAGAAATGAGAATGGTGAGCAGCCTTGCTTACTTTGGACTCTGCATCAGGAAAGATACATCACCAGAAAACATGTCATATTTGGTAAAGTGGAGCACCAATGAAGACGAGGGGAATCCTCAACGAGATGGACTGACATAATAGCTACAACAATGGACTCAACCGTACCAATTACCATGAAGATGGTGCTAAGAACAACAACAACATAGATATATGCTGTGTATACTCATTTTGTTACGGGCCGTTTAGTCAGTTCTGACTCCTAGCAACCCTACGTACAACAGAACAAAACACTGCTTGAACCTGCACCATCCTCACAATCATTGTTATGCTGAGCCCATTGTTGCAGCCACTGTGTCAATCCATCTTGGTAAAGGTCTTCCTCTTTTTCCATGACCCTCTACTTTACCAAACCATGATGTCCTTCTCCAGGGAATGATTCCTCCTCATAACATGTCCAAAGTATGTGAGACCTAGTCTCACCATCTTTGGTTCTAAGGGTCATTCTGGCCATACTTCCTCCAAGACAGATTTGTTCATTCTTTTGGCAGTCCATTGTATATTCAATATTGTCTAACATCACAATTCAAAGGCATCAATTCTTCTTTGGCCTTCCTTATTCATGGCCCAGCTTTCACATACATATGAGGTAATTGAAAACACCATGGCTTGGGTCAGGCGCACCTTAGTCTTCAAGGTGACATCTTTGCTTTTTAATACTTTAATGCAGTCTTTTGCAGCTGGTTTGCCCAATGCCATATGATATGTAATTTCTTGACTGCTACTTTCATGGGTGTTTTTTGTGGATCCAAGTAAAACGAAGTACTTGACAACTTCAATCTTTTCTCCATTTTTCATGATGTTGCTTATTTGTCCAGTTGTGAGGATTTTTGTTTTCTTTATGTTGAGGTGTAATCCATGCTGAAGGCAGTATATGAGTATGCATGTTGAATAAATATATACATGTATGTATTTATGTGTGTGTATATATATTCCATAGAGTTCTTCAGTTAAATAAAACAAAATATGGGCATTTAAACTTATAGAACTGAGAAAAATCTTTATTATAATCAAAGGATTCAAAATAGCCAGAACTTTACATACATTTAAATATTTAAATTTAAACACAGAAATATAAAGTACATAACAATGCCCTACACTTAGTATGTGCTCACTAAAAATATCAGTCACTATTCTAGTTACTATTTTTAGCCATCTGTGGTGTAGTGGATAGGTTCCTGAGTGAAGGAATTTGGTTTTCACTTGGGTACCAACCAAAAGGTTGGTGATTTGAACCCAGTGGTGCCATGTAAGAAAGTTCTGATTATTTGCTTTTGTAAAGATTATGTCCCAGAAAACCCTGTGGAACTTATTTCTACTCTGTAACGCATGAGGGGTTGTTGTCAGAATTTGGAATTGACTTGACTGCAATGGGTTTGGCTTTTTTGGTGATGTAGTAGATCCGACACTGGACTTTAATTTGTGTTCAGAATATATCTTGACATTGTTCTAGTCTATCTAAGTAAGGCTGAGCAAAATTTTAACTTCTGAAATTAAAATTTTCTGCCTTATATGGTATGTGAAATTATTTGACAAATTTTGAAGCTCTGTATAAATGCAGAGCATTATTATTTTGAGAGTGTTATTTACTGGCCCATTTCTAGGACTATATCAGTAATATAAACCAGATGCCTATGGAGTAGTCATATACTCATCTGTCTATTCTTATTCCTCTGATCTATGGCTGATAAATTTTGACTTTATCACAGTGTATGTCAGTTTTAAAGTTTATGAGATTTACATTTTCAAACTGGCTGACGCAAACAAAGCCTTGTTCACTAAAACACCTACAGCTTTGAAATTTTTCCCATCAACTGAAATTTGATAGGTGAACCAGGCCGACAGCTCTCCAAGGTAAAATCCTCTCTTATACCCCTGACGTACTAAGTTTCCCAGCCAGCCTTGGTATGGAGCCTCAGTGCCAACCTGCTAGGACCACCACAGCCGTGAAAGGGCTGTTCAGTCTCCAGACCTCCTTGCTGTCTAGCCCTCAGCAGATTGTAAGCAAAAGCCTAATTAGTAGTGGTGACACCTGCCCACCAAAGAATGATGGAAGATCAGCAGCTCATGGCTCAAAAATTGCTGAATGTTTAGTAGCAGGTTGTGAAAATATTTCATCATTACTCAGTCACCACTTGGACCAAGTTCAAAGTGGTGAAACTCAAGGGTAAAAGGCCTTATATACCATCTCTAGTTCCTTCAAGTGTCCAGCTACCTGCTTTGAATTAAATGCACACCACCTAAATATAACTCTTAAATGTTTCCCCTGGAACTTTGGGTCCTTTACGGGTTGATTATTGTACATGGCCACATAAGAAGTTATTCTTATCTGTATGTATTTGTTAAATGACATTGGTAAAAATATGAATAAATTTTCAGCGTAAATTTACATTGAAATATTTTTTCCTCCTATATTTTTCACACTAATGAAACATGAGTTACAAAAATAAACTTTCTCCCTCATCGAATACTTCCAGAGTGAAGCTAACAATTTTTCTCTGCTTTTTCAAGAAAAAGAGCTATTTTCATTTTATCTGTCGATTTTAAATACTTAATCATATTTTTGGGAGTGATTTATAAAAAGAAAGTGGTATGCAGGTAATAGTGTGCCAATTTTCTTTTACACTTTTTCATACCCCAACTTCTAAAATATTTAGTTATTTTTTTTCGTAATTTTATTTCTCATGGCTGTTTTTGTTAGTCTATTTTCTTTTTTTCCTAGCTCAATGACTCTTTACTACCTTTAGTTCTTATTAAAAATAAATAAATCTCAAAAAATGTTCAAAGAAGAAGCTAAAGTTTGTTAGTGAAAATTTTGTTTTTCATCAAATACTCCATCTCTTTTAAGGTATATAATATTTTCCTGAAATGCTTTTGTCTTAGTCATCTATTGCTGCTATAATAGAAATACCACAAGTGGATGGCTTTAACAAAGAGAAGTTTATTCTCTCACAGTCCAGTAGGCTAGAAGTCCAAATTCAGGGTTTCCCCAGCTCCAGAGGACGGCTCTCTTTCTCTCTGTCAGCTCTGGAGGAAGGTCCTTGTCATCAGTCTTCCCTTGGTCTGGGAGCATCTCGGTGCAGGAACCTTAGGCTCAAAGGATGCGTTCTGCTCCTGGTGCTGCTTTCTTGGTGGTATGAGGTTCCCAACTCTCTCCCAGTCCTTTTATCTCTTGAGGGATAAAAGGTGGTGCAGGCCACATCCCAGGGAAACTCCCTTTACATTGGATCAGGGAGATGACCTGAGTAAGTGTGCTGTTACAATCCCACCCTAATCCTCTTAACGTAAAAGTACAATTACAAAATGGGAGACAATGACAGAATACTGGGAATCATGGCCTAACCAAGTTGATACACACATTCTTGGGGGGACTTAATTCAATCCGTGACAGTATTTATAAAATAGATTACATATACAAAACAGAATATAAAATGCTTATGTACTGTAAACTTATAAAAAAATAAATCAACACCCATGTACTTATCATTCAGCGAAATAAATATAACCTTATACCAGTGGACACCTCAAAGATCACATTCCTTTCCCTTTCTGCATTTTGTATCCAACTACCTATATATGCCCCAAAAATGTTCTTTAGCTTACTGGTATTGAATTTTATGAAAACAGATCACAGTGTGTGATGTATGCATGCTACATCTTGCACCTTTGCCCAACATTATTTGAGATTCATTTTTGTTGATATGTATAATACTATAGCATTCATTTTCATTGCTGGAGAGAATTTCACTATATGAATATAATACAATTTATTTAACCATCGTATGTAACACACATAACCACATAAGAATAGCAAGACACATGGTCAAGCATTTTCTTGATAAACATTTGCGATCGTTGTTGCTGATAAGAAACAGTGCTGCTGTGTGTGTTCTCATACAAGCCTCCTAGTACACAGATGCAAGAGTTTTCTCTTAGGCGTAGAATTGCAAGGTTGCGTGGTATGCACATGTTCAACTTCAAATGCCAAATATTTTCCAAAGTAGTTGTACCGATTTACATACACAACAGCTATGACTAAGAATTCCTTTTGTCTCATGTTCTTGCTAAAGTTGATATTGACTCACTTTTTAATTCTTGCATAAAATTGTATCTCCTTGTGATTTTAAATTGAATTTCCTGATTACTAACGAGAATAAACATGTTTTTACATGTTTATGGGCCATTTGTGTTTCCTTTTTTTGTAAAGTGCCTGTTTATGTCTATTGCTATTTTTACTTTGGATTATTTTTCTTTTTATTATTGCTTAAGGATTTTGACGTATTCTGAATACTAATCCTTGTTCTTTACAGATGCTGTAATTCTTTTTTCCAGGATGCAGCTGGCCTGTTTACTCTGTTCATGGAATATTTCAAGGAACAGAAGTTCTTAATTTTAATGTACTTGAATTTATCAGTTTTTCGTGGTTGTACTTCTTGTGTCTTATTAACGAGTCCTTTCCTGTCCCAGGCTCATTAAGTTGCTATCCTATATTGTCAATTAAAAGATTTATAGATACTTATTTTATAAAAAGGAAGTATTTAATGTATCTGGAATTGCAGTCTTATGTATGGTATGAGTATGGTTCCTAGTTTTTCTTCTTTAATATTTTCATGTAAATAACAACTAGTCCAGCATCTTTACTGAACAGTCAATCCTTTGTCCACTAATATGCAATAACAGCTCAGTTAGGACTTATTTATATATGCTTGGGCTTATTTCTGTGCTCTCTATCTCTACTCATTTATATTATTTATTTATCTATCTCTACCCAATGGCGTTGAGTCGATTCCAACTCATAGTGGCTGTATAGGATAGAGAAGAATTGCCTCATAGGGCTTCCAAGGCTGTAATCTTTATAGAAGCAGACTGCCACACATTTCTCTCACAAGCTGGTGGTGGGTTTGAACCACTGACCTTTTGGCTAGCAGCTGAGTGCTTAACCACTATACCACCGAGGATATAGAAGACATGATATACTTTTCCGAATAGAGAGAATTAAAAAAAAAAAAAGGATTTTGATGAGGATTTATAATTTTTTTCATGCAGGTTTTGCACATCTTTGTTAGACATATGCCATTATTTTAATTTTTCTGCTTTAAAAAATGACTTTTAAATATTTTTAAATTGGAAAGTATTATAAACAAATAAAAAGTATACAAAACAAAAAGTTCAGCTTAATTTTTTGTTATATATATACACACACACACTCACAAAGTGACCATCAACTAGGTCAAGGAATAAACTATTGCTAGAACTTCAGACAGATAGCTAGAGAGCTGTCATTGAGTCAACTCTGACTCTCGGAGAACTTATGTGCAACAGAACAAAACATTGCCCAGTCCTGCATCATACTCAAGATGACCGATATGCTTAAAACCATTATTACTGCTATTGCACCAATCCTTCTCTCCAAGGATCTCCCTCAACCTCAATGAGTCCCCATTTATGTGCTTTCCTGGTCCTAACTTCCTCCAGACGTTTCTTTCCAGCTACTATCACTCTCTTCTCTTTCATGGCTGAACTTCTGAAAAACGTTACCTACTTCTGTTGCTCCACTTCCTTTCTTCACCGATTCTATAGCTTCTGCCTGTACCCCAACTTACCACAGTTACCACAGTTAATAATGACAATAAACCTAAGGGACATGTTTTAGGTTCTATCATAATTTCTTCTTTGCAGTGTATGATACAACTGGTCATTCTCTTCTTCCTGAAATACCCTTATTTTGACTTCCGTGACCCAACACTCAATAGATTTTCTCTTACCTACTTAGCCATACCATACTTCGTAACCCTTTTTGCAGAATTCTTGTGCTCTAACTAAGGGACTCTGTCCTGGAACCTTCTCCTTCCGGCCTTAATACGCAACCTAGGTAATCTTATCTACTCCAATTCTCTCAATAACTATTGACAGACTGATAATTCATTCTTGTCTTCAGTCTCCTGGCTATTCCACAACTCATTCAGATGTTCTTCACTACTAGACACCCAGTCTGTCCCAAACTGAACTCATTATCTTTCCTTTTAAACTTGTTCCTCCCGTCTGACTACCAATATAAGCAAATGCCACCACTATCTGGGCTGTTTCCCAAGACAAAAAGCTAAAAGTCATTCCTGATTTATTCCCTCTTTTCCTCATCCCCCAATTCTGGTAAATCAGTATGCCCTATTGACTTTGTCATTCTTGTTGTTAGGTACCTTGGAGTTGGTTCCAATTCATAGCGACTTTGTGCACAGCACAAAGAAACACAGCCTGGGTCTGGGCTATTCTCACAATTGTTGTTCTGCTTGAGCCCATTTTTACAGCCATGTCAATCCATTTCGTTGAGGGTATTCCTCTTTTTTGCTGACCCTCTACTTTACCAAGCACAATGTCCTTCTCCAGGGACTGATTCCTCCTATTGACATTAATGCCTCTTAAATATCTCTGTTTCTCTGCATCTCCTCTAACACCAACATAGACCAGCCTCCATCATCAATTCTTGAATTTCTATGACAGCTTGCAAAGTGATGTCATCCCTCCAATCTTCATTTAAGCTACACCACAATTTTGTTTTCCTGAATGCTGCCAAAGGAGCCTTTATAAAGAAAAATGTGATATGTTACTCTTTGTTTAAAACTTCTAATTGCTCCCCGTTTATCTCAATTAAAAAAATGAAAAGCAGCCAGCTTTCTTTACATGGTCAAAATGGCCATTCATGATCTGGCATTCTCTCTTCTCTCCATCCCCCTTTTGTCTTTATTCCTTCCACCTACTTCAGCTCTGAGTGTAGATATCACTTTATTTAGAAAGCTACCCATGAGATAACCATTTGCCCACTTCCTACCATGTAGCTTCCTAACATTCTACATTTTTCCTCTCATGGAACTCACTATACTCCATTGTAGTTGCAGGCTTACTTTTGCCAATTTCCTGTTCACTAAGCTCTGTGACCGTGGTTACCAAAAGTTTTTAATAAAAAGGCTACCAATATGCTTTGTTGTGTTGTTGTTAGCTGCTGTCAGGTTGTCTCTGACTCTTGGTGATTTGATGTACAATGGAACAAAACGCTACCAAGTCCTGTGCCATACCAGTGATAGGTTGCTGATTGAACCATTGTGATCAGTGGGGTTTTCATTGGCTGATTTTCAGAAGCAGATCACCTTAGTCTGGAAGCTCTGCTGAAACCTGTTCAGCATCCTAGCAATAGACAAGCCTTCACTAATAGATGGTTGGTGGCTATGCATGAAGTGTGTTGGCCAGGAATTGAACCCTGTCTTCTACACGGAAGGTGTGAATCCTACCACTGAAACACAACAATATGCTTTAGACTACTTTAAAAAAGTCATGATGAGGAAATGTTATTGGCACTATTGTATATTACAACTGGTATTTTACATTATGATTCATTGCCTGTGTATATAATAGCACAAAAATATACTGCTTAATCTGGGGGAGAAAAGATATTTATAGGTCTGATTTTTTATCTTTATTATAAGTTCAAAGATAAGACTATATAGTTCAAAATTTATACCTGACAACCCTTTCTGTAAAAGCAGACCCATGTTCATTAGTCTACCATTGTATACCAAGTGTCTAGCACAGGGCCTGACACATATTTCAAAAACCAAACTCTCTGCTGTTGAGTTGATTCCAATTCATATTGACCCTACAGAATGGAATAGAACCACCCCATAGGTTTTCCAAGGCTGTGGTATTTATGGAAACAGCCTGCCACGTCTTTCTCTCATGGAGAGGCAGGTGGGTTCTAACTGTCAACATTTCAGTTAGCAGCCAAGCGTTTAACCACCGTGCCATCAGGAGTCCTTTTCTGACACATATTACTTATTAAATAATTGCTGAGTGAAAGAACGAATGAGAAAACATAGGGAAGAAAGAAAGAATGATTAAGTTTTGGTATTTGCCTTGAAAAACGGTGAACTATGACATATTTAACCAATCAAGTATAGAGCAAAATTAGGAGGTGCAATATATGAAGAAAGGTTTGGGGACATAGTGACTCCATAATCATTGTTTTATCTTGGCTGTTCCTGAATTCTGTTCCAAAATAAGAAATGAGCAAAATCCTTGCTTTTGAAAAAAAATTCTTTAATTTAAGAAGAATAGACATTGTTTGCTTTTGATGATCAAACTATGAACTTTCTTTTTGCAACAATCACATAAAATTTACTTCTTTATCATGCTGGGCATGCAGTACCTCTGTGTCTACCTACCTCCGCTTGATAAGCACTACTGCTGAGGTAACAGTAAATATTCTCTAGGTCAGTGGTGGACAGACCTTATCTATGAAGGGCCAAATGGTAAATATTTTCAGCTTTGCAGTCCCTTCAGACTCATTACAACTACCCTACTCTGCCTTTATAGCATCAAAGCAGCCAGAGACAACATGTAAACAAATGGATGTGGCTGCGTTCCAATAAAACTTTATTTACAAAAACTTGCTGTGAGTCATATGGCCTCACAGATACTTTGCCAACCCCAGCTCCAGAGAAAATACTGGAAGGAGACGTAAATTCTATATAGAGCTCTATATTTACATTCCATTTTCTCCTTTGATAAAAGACAGGTGAAGATGAGCGGCAGAGTTTATGCAAGTGGGAAGACAATTGTGCCTACAATCCCTGTTCTGCACTGGCAATTTCCCAGACACGTCTTTGGATTTCCAAACTCTGAGGAGAGGCCATAGACTTTAAGTTTGAAAAGCAATTGGTTTAGAGTAGTAGTTTTCTGGAATAATGGTTTCAATATTTATTTTACATGAGCAAGATATGTTTGAGATAAATTTGGGCTACTTCCAAGGTAGCTCTAGGGACTTCTGTGGTATATCTGTAAGTGTTTACAAGGCAGAGGTTGCAAATTATTTTTAAACCAGGAAAAACTTGGTAAGTGAATGCTCCCTCATTGAGAGAACAATGGATTCCCCAAAGAAAAAACAAGCACACTAACAACAGCCTAACCACTTCAACAGAATGTTAATGAGTTTCTGCATATGTGGCGAGTGAGGATACCAGAAAGAAAGAAGCTGGTTTCCTGCCATATGTGCTGACCCATATGTATGAGTTGTATTTACATATCTCAATACTGTGTCATTAGCACTTTAATCTAGTTTGGGGGGAAATATGGCAATAAAAAATCTGAAGCTAAATTCATATTTTATGCTAGGACATGGTTTTGAAAAAGCCTAGCGTGTGATTTCTCTTAATGTAACAAGAAATAACTATTCCATTCATTCAAGTTCTGATGCTTGGCAACCTGGCAGAGCACTTTCTCAGCATTATCACATCCTACCATTTGGGTTCCATGACTAGTTTTTTTTTTACCATTTGGGTTCCATGACAGTCTGTAACTAGAAACTTCAAGAAAATGCTTTATAAGTCTTCTTGAGGAGAGCTTCATTGGGAGCTGAAAGTTGTGTAGACTCAGGACTTTTCGAAACAGTGACATAAAAATTAGAAGAGTGGTTTTAAAATTTTAGGGTGTATAAAAATCACCAGGTGAGCTGATGCAGATGCTTGGGACTTGCCTCTAGATATTATGATTGCCCTAAAGAGGTGCCCAGAAATCTACATCTTTTATTCATTGCTGCAGGTAATTCTGAGGTAGTTGGTCCACAGACTTCGCTTTGAGAAATACTGCTCATAAAGCTTACTTTTTTGTGTGTTTTATGGGTCTGTAGCAAATAGCTCTCGGGTTAGAAATTGTATTTCACCTTTGGGTTGCCTCCAAAATGTTCTCTGGTATATGAAAATTTTATGATTTAAATTGTGGACTCCATTCAGCAAGGGTCCTACTGGCTCACACATTCAACAATAATACCATGGAAGCTACAATAAATAGGCAGATGCTTGGCTCCTGCTGTTCAAATGGTAGAAATGATCATATTCGGCAGCAAAATTCAGAACGAGACTGGATAAATCTCATCAGTCAAGTCAGTTTCCAGAAACATAATTCATTCCTCAGAAGGAAGATTCACAGTGTGCAAATCATTAAAATCATTACATCGGTGAAGAATTTAAAGAAGAGATTTTTATGTTTCTGCCTTTGTTTTATATATATCCATGCCACTTAATCTTATAATTCTCTCCACTGACTGCCAAGACAACACGCTAAGAATGAATTGAAATGACATTTCCTCAGTTTCACACTTGAAATCATTAAACAAATTCAGAGATAACAGCTGAACTTCTAATGAACAAATAGCCTGGGGATATATACTATTGTTTTGTGGCTGAAGAGCTGTCATTATGTACCCTAAAAGCTTATTTCTCTTCTTTGAATAATTAAGTAAATATTTAGAAGAAGTGCAGCTCATCAAGTTGTGGTCTCAGCTTCCTTCCTTCCTTCTTTCTTCATCTTCTTTTATCTCTTTCTTCTCCTTCCCCGCCCCTTCTTCTCTTTCTCCTGCCTTTCCTTTTTTCAAAATGTACACATTTAAGGAACAACTATGATACATTCTGTAATGAAGTGTAACAGCGAGGTTCTGGTTCTGTACTTTTGATTCTATGCTTGATTAACATAATTTTGAGCAAATATTTTAATTTTAATGATTAATTTATTCATTTTTTTATCAAAAGGGAGATAATACCTAGTGTGCAGCTCAAGGAACACTAGTCAAAATAACATCAAAAGTTTGGCTTATTGAATAGCACTGTTGGGTAAGCACAAACATTCCTATCTTTTATAAGAGATTATGTAAATTTAAAACAACTTATTTTGAAACTGAATTTTACAGATATATTTAAATCACCACTTTGGATGAAGCATATAGCATAAACCAGAGAAGAAGCCTCACCCTCTGATGAATAACTGCTCTGAAAAATAAATTGCTGATGCTCATGATAATAAACTGGTTCAGGGCCCTGGTAAGCTCTATATCTATAATTTACATCTCATCCACCTTATGACTGGGTTTTTGTTTGCTACGCTAACATTATTTGGAGTCCCTCGGTGGCGCAAATGGTTAAGTGCTCTACTACTAGCTTAAAGGTTGGCAATCTGCCTTTGAAAGGTCACAGCCTTGAATACCCTTTGGATCAGTTCTACTCTGCACATATGGGATAGTTATGAGTCAGAATCGACCAGATGGCAACTAGCAACAACAAATCATGATATAGGTCATGTTGTTTTCCCAGCAACTTAAGAGTATCGAGGAATGTTTAATTGTATGTCATATTAAAAAGAGTACAGTAATTTTGTATGGGCAGGACAGGAATAGTTTGAGCTATGTCAGCCAAACCATAACAGCCTCTGCCCATTGCTCCGTGTTAATAAGTCTCAGCATTTTCTCTGATATTCAGGTGCCCAGTATGCACCATTCTCAGAACCTGCTTTGTGACTCCCACATCCACAACATAGGTTTTCATCTACAGCCTAAATACGACTTTGCAGTTATTTTAGTAATTTATTGTCAAAGAGAGATCAGGAGGAAGATAATGCTTCCATGAAGAAAACTTAGCCTATAGAGAAAGAACTGCATATTGTCAGAGTCACCTTGTTGAAGTTGTAGTGACTTAATGAAATTAACATTAACCGAGGCAGAGCAAAGCATACCAGACTAAGAATCAGAGACCTGGCAGGGCTATTGTGTGATCTGGGGCGAGTCATTTCATCTTTGAACTGCATTTTTCTTGTCTGATCTCTTATCTTGAGATAATAAAATGGATTTGTTTTTATGAGAATCAAATGAGATAATCACCCTTAAAGTGTCTTTTGAACTGTGAAGTATAACAAAATGTGTGGAGTTAGTGTTCATAATTTATTAGTTTGTTTTCAGCAAGAAGCTTATAAAAATAAGTTCATTTCATTAAATGATGACATTCTCTGAAGTGAGAAACAAGTGAGAAATTTGACAAGCATTTAATAAACTGAAAATTATTGAAAAATTGAGTTGCTACGAAGATGCATAATAAATATGTTCCTTATATTAAACTACATTTATAATTCTTATTTTGCTGCAATGAGGTAAAATTGTCTGATTTATTTAGAAAAGATTATTATAGAAAAAACATAGGAAGTATGAATTTTGTCAAGCTAGTGCATTTAAAAAAAAATTTTTTTTTTTCTTAGTGCATACGACAGCTTCAAAAAATTCATGTGATCCCCGTGTGGCTTTTTTTTAAAAAATTTTTTTTTAATTTCCTTCCATTCCCAAACACTTGCAATCAAAAAGCAAATATTATCTAAGCAGAAAATTTACTGGTTGCCACCAGGAAGGTGTGGGGTAAAACAAATTTTGTGATTGCGAGTTTTGGAAAAGTCCTGGGACCAGAAAGATAAAAGTGAAAGCAGAAAATTGGTAACACTGCTGGGAAGGAGCATTTTGGAAAGGAGCCAAAACGAAGGTCTTTGCTCCCTCTTCAAATGGTGCACTGTATAGCTATGCCAATTTCAATGACCAGGTGCATGTCATGGAATGTGAACCTAGGACAGGGAGTTTGGTGCTTTGATTGGGTGCTAAATGTGGCTCTAAAATTTCTAGTAGCCAATAAGAAAAGTTTGGTTACTCAGTTTAAGGGTCCATAAAATAAAACAAAAAAGCTTGCTCAGAAGAGTTGCAAGGTTGACTTATAAGAGAGCAACAGTGGAGGAACAAGTATTGTTCATTTTGGGCAATAAAAGACTATATGTTGTAGAATGCTAGTTGTCAAAACAATCTCTTCTTTTGTAACCTGGAAATCGCCAAATTCACCACTTGAGGCTGTGACGCCAAGACAGTGTAGAGTGACAGAGAATTCGAAATCAGAAACTCAGAATCCTGGCAAAGTGTCTATTCTGGGTTTTATTCTCATCATTTATTACTACTGGGCACATAGTTTGTGTTCTTTATAAATATGCATGCTTAAATGAGAAAAAAAAAAAAACAAGAATTAATTAACATTCAAAACTTGAAGAAATGTGTTGTAGTTGTCATCGAATGAAGACTCCCAGCTTTTTACAATCTCTTCTAACTCTGGATGACATGCAGTCCTTTTTTTTTTTTTTTTTAACACACTCAGTGTCTTTTCTTCACCTGAACAGCTTTTTTTTTTTTCTGTCTGATATTCCGTACATTTATTTATAACTCTTTACGATAAAGGGCTGCTTGACATCTGTTTTGAATCAAATTTTCCCTAATTTTTATGTATGCCCTCTTGTTCCATCATCTGCATTAAAATTCAAAGGCAGACATGTTCCATTCCACGCCAGATTTCATCTTTTGTACTGCAGATCTATAAAACCTATCTTTACTGCCTTGTTTTTGCAGGTCTCCTCTGTAAGCATTTGTCTTCTTGGCATTTCTTTCTGTCACCTTTGACCTGAAATCAGGCATCATTTTGGGTTCTTCTTTTGGCACGTCAATGGCTAAAGCACCTTTCTGTCAAAGAGAGCTAATCGAGTTAGCAATTCAAGAGAGATCTGCATATTCTCACTTCTCAGAGTCACAACACCTTATCATCGTTCTCTCAGTGCCTTTTCTTATATCTGTGGAGTTTTAAAAATCATTCCCTTATGCAGTAAAGACATCTGGACATTTTGAAAACAGGTCTAGTTGAATGTTGTGTGTGTGTTTTGCTTTTAAAAACAGCGAATTTCAACCCTTCTGCTCTTGTTCATTCTTATAGGATTGGTAAAATTCTTACTTTGAATGGAGCCATTCTTTCCCAGCAAGGCATTTTGGGAATTTTGTTGGAAACATCTGTGTGACATTGCTTCTATCCTGGAAAGCAGCTCTCCTCAATCTCTGCATGCCCGGGCTGAGGGATTCAGTTTAATTAAGGACAGAAATCTGCTTTGAATTGCCAAACGGTGGGCTCCGAATTCTTCAGCCTGCTCATAAGAACTCTGGTTTTTGCAACACATCCTTGAAGGATAAAAGATAGAGATTTATACTTTCAGTGACTATCCTGCTATTTGAATGAGTAGATTTTGAGAAAATGACATAATGAGTGAACCTGTGGTTTCTACATTCTATTAATGCTAGTAGATCATTACAGGTAATTGAACAATAATTCACTTAACATCTACTATTTTAGCCATTATACATATATTATTCATATCTTGTACATATAGAGATGTTGGATGACACATTGTTCTTTCCTTTGAGTTCCCCATCTAATAAGAGAGAGCATATTGGCTAAATGGAAAAAAAAAAATGAGTTGGTTGTTTTAAGGTTGAGCCTTACAAAGACCTTTAAGTGCAGTGGAGAGAAACTATTCACACATCTTCACATAATAATCTTTTACTTCTTTTAATTTTATTTTCAAGTTCTGTGGCTTCAAACATGCTTTGTGGAGGAGGCTTACCAAATGTTTTGCAGTATCTTTGCTCTTCTCTCCATTTTTTCCAAACATCTAAAAATTCATTTGTGTTTATAAAATCAGTGATTTATAATTCTTGGACTTAATCCTATTTCAAGTGGGCAGACAAATTTTGTTTTTTCATGTTGTCTCCAGCTACTGTAGTTACCTAGTGACTATTTTCTGTTGTCTTGATTTGTTACTGGCAGTTAATGACTATAATTTGAATGGCTGTCTTGATGGACTGAAACTTTAAACTATAGCCTTTGGGGATAGAAAATGTCTTATATTGGGCTTTTATATTAGTGAGGGATCAAGCTATTAGTTATAAATTAATCATTCTTCTCTTGGTTTATATATATATAGATATATAATCATATATTATATAATATATATGATTTTTTTATTTTCTAGTAAACTTTTTAGGAGGAAGAATATTAGAATTTGTATCTAATTTTTAATATGTAACTCTTCTTTTAATAGGTTATCTCAACATCTGTGTATAGTCCTAGTCATCTTGCTGTTTGATAGGAAACATCAAGAATTTAGGAAAATAATGTAAAAGTGATGATAGGGAGACTATTCAGGAATCATCAATATTGAGCAGGAGTCAGCAAACTATGGAGTGTAGGCCAAATCTGACCCACAAACTATTTTTGTAAATAAAGATTTATTGTAAGACAGTCATTTCCATTTATGTATCTATTGTTTATGAATGCTTTTGCATTACAAGGGCAGAGACAGTCAGTTGGAACATATGGCAATGCAAAGGCTAAAATAGTTATTATCTGAAACTTTTATAAAGAGTTTGCCAATCTCTGGTCTTGAAGATTGCTCAGTTTATCACTCTATGCAACTGCTCAGTGCAATGGTGAAGGACAAGTTAATTTTGTTTCTTTTACAGTATAAGAATACTTGATTGTCTTGGGCAAATTAAGAATGCGTAGTTTACGAAGTCACTAATTTCATTTAAATGAATATATTTCAAACTCATTATAGGTTGCTGTGACAAGTTGACCAAGTCTGGTTGATTTAGTATTTTTGGTACCCTTTGTAGGTAATGATATAATAGCACTAAGATCTTTCTCAAAAATTATCTCTTATTTGTAATCCTAATTAATGCGACAGGTCTAACGTAATACCGTCTGAATAAGGGAAAAGTGAGATACCAAAATCATGCTCACTTCTTGATACCGACAAATCTTTACAGAAAAAGGCTACCCAGGCTGAAATCACTCTCATTGTGATTGCTATGCGTCCTTTTAGCTCATGTAGGAAAACATTTGCTTCTCTCTTCATTTCTTCTGCCTACGCCACTCTTTTTCAGCAGACATGCTGTTATTACCTGACATAAAGAAGAATAACCTGAAAACAAGGAATGATAGTGGGTCAACCAATATTTTTCAACTTATTTTATACTCCAAGTATTAAAAAGCAAAGATGTCACCTTAAGACTAAGGTGGGCCTGACTCAAGACATGGTGTTTTCAATCACCTCATATGCATGCGGAAGCTGGAAAATGAATAAGGAAGACCAAAGAATAATTGACACCTTTGAATTACGGTGTTGGTGAAGAATACTGAACACACCATGGACTGTCAAAAGAATGAGCAAATCTGCCTTGGAAGAAGTACAGCCAGAATGCTTCTTAGAAGCAAGGATGGCGAGACTTTGTCTCACATACTTTGGACATGTTATTAGGAATGATCAGTCCCTGGAGAAGGACATCATGCTTGGTAAAGTAGAAGGTCATCAAAAAAGAGAAAGACCCTCACCAAGATGGATTGACACAGTGGCTGCAACAATGGGCTCAAGCATAACAAGGACTGTGAGGATGGTGCAAGAAGTGTTTCCTTCTGTTGTTCATAGGGTTGCTATGAGGCAGAACTGACTCGATGACACCTAACAACAACAATATAATTCTTATTATATCAGTTACAATAATCCCCAGCCCTACCACATCTTTAATGCTGGCTTCCTTAAGTTACTTTTTATAATGGCAAACCCTTACTAGAGTCATTGTCTTGATATCCCCTTTGTGGACAGACACTAACTTTATTTGTAGAAAAATTAGCAACTGCACAAGAACTCTAGATTTGTACAGATATTTGCAATGCTTTAGTTCTTTTGTGACAAGTCATTGGTTCTGTTTCACCAGCTGAAAATGAAATAAACTTTTCTAAGAATTGAAAAGTTTTAGTGATGACATACCTATTGATTATCACTTTTGTCATCAATTTTTTCTCTAAATAATATAACTAACTTAGCTGACTTATACCTTGGAGCAATTATGAAGTTTTTAATAAATATTTAAAACATAATTTAATTTGCATGTATACACAATTTAGTTTTCAAAATAAAAAAATAGATCTATTTAATTATGACCCTGAACTATTTTAATTGCATCTTTCTTTTTCTGTATGTACCATACCAAACCCATTGCCGTGAAGTCTCATGGAGTTGATTCTGACTCACAGTGACCCTATAGGACAGAGTAGAACTGCCCCAGAGGGTTTCCAAGCAGCAGCTGGTGGATTCAAACTGTTGACCTTTTGGTTAGCAGCCAAATGCTTAACAGTTGCATCTGAAGGGCTCCTTTCTGTATATAGATGTCAAATAATTATGGCCACAGGAAATATAATTATTTATTTCTTATTTATGGTATATCAAGCACATTAGGTGAAAAGAAATCAGGGAGTAGATATTCTGTTTACTACTCTACTATATAGGAATAATAAATTCTAACCTATTTATGAGTTCTATGGCCAAGTGAAATCTGGTGGTTACAATGAGATAAAAATAAGAGAATTGATTGTTTTGGCTCAACTCTTTAGGTAGTGCTAAGTATAAGATTTCATCAGGGAGTATAAACTTTAGAGGATATAGATAAAAAAACTTGAAAAAATACATATCTTCCATGTATTCTACATGTAAAATCATAACCATATCATAACAGAAAACATGTGTGGTGCCATTAGCTTGACTTGAATTACTGAACATACATATAGGCCCTTTCCTCCAGCATTTTAAATAAGGTCCTGTGATCTAAAGGTTGTTTTAAAAGAGTGTACATCAAACCAACCTGATGATTAAATAGTATCAGAAAATAAGAAGCAATTAGAAGCCTGAGAGAAAACACTGCCATACAGACTTTGGACTCTTGAGTTGATAAAAAAAAAAAAAAAAAACTTGAGTTGATACATACCCCCAAAAAACCAAACCCATTGCCATCTAGTTGATTCTGAATTAATATATACCCAAAAAACCCAGTGCCGTAGAGTTGATATAAGGAGATGAATTTCAGTAATAATTAGGCTGGCACTAAAATACTTTTTTTCTAAAAGTCTGAATCATGACAATCTTTTTGTCTGGATGTGATTACCCTATTATGACAAGACTGTGAGGTCATTAAGGAAATTAACATATTCCAGGTGCATTATTCTACTGGCACGGTGCCACAGTGGAAATGTATTTATTCATCTGTAACCAAGAAAAATATAATTTAATTCAGATGTGCAAGATAAAACCCAATTCAAAACAACTGGTGGCATTTTCCCCCACTGGCACCAAAAAACAAAACCTGAGCTTTTAGTAGTGTGTTTTAGTAAATCACAAATCTGTTTTGCAGAGGTAGCTTTTCAGCTTCAATCAACATAATACACTTTTGGCTGTTGATTTGAATTTTTTTTTTTGCACAGGAATGATTATATATTAGATTTTATGAAAGTTAGGTTAATGAGCTTATATGCACACTTATAAATATTTTGTCTGATTTATTTATTCACTTAACAGAAATTTTTGAGTGTTTACTAGGTCACGCTTCATGCTTAGGTATGTATGTACTGATGATTAAAACATCTCCCAATTGCCTTTTATGTTTGTCTGCTCTGAAAAAGAAAACTTTTAATTTATGAATAATCAGTGAAGATTTGCTTAAATAAGTCTTACAGTCTCCAATTATTCAATTGCTATATTTTGTTTTAATTAATAAATTATTTATTTGAAGTATTGTGGAACGATTTCAAATATTTCAATTTGAGATGTAGCAAATGCTTTTTAAAATTTCTGTGGTGTAAGAACATACTGGCATTTCTACTAGAAAATAAATATCCTAAAATTAAGACAGCATGTATCTGGATTTAAGATGAAATTGTTCATGAGCTCCTCAAAATATTTTTATTGTTTTAAGCCTTTGAAATTTCTCTACTGGATTAATATTTCTCATTCTAAGTGTTGTTAAAGATTCTCTTTTAACTTGTTTTCTCAGTTTCTCAAATAGGAAAATGAAAATGGACATTTACATAGTGGTACAGAGCTCTTGATTATGTAGAAATAAGCCATATTTTTAATAGCACAAAATTTCTCTGATAGAAATATGGATGGAAATGCCAGGTTTGAACTGTACCTGTATTATAAATATTATTATATATGCTATTATTTTTAAGCCAGGCTTTTTTAATTATTTTAAGTCACTTTTATCTGTTTAGTCTAATAATGGTGAATGGCAGTTGGAAAGAAAAATATACAGCTGGAATTCAACTTTTACTACATTATATTGGGGAAAATTTTTCCCTTTTAAAAACACAGGCGCCTTTTAAAGTAGTATCTTTGCATCACAAGGTGTTCATACATCCTAACGAAACCTGAAAAATGTGATTTAAAAATAGTCTGAAATACTTCCTAACCTCTCTCATCTTAATGTTCTTGATTAACTCCATCAAATCCTATCCTGTCACTGCCTGCATTTTCAGGGTAAAACAAATATTCTACTGAATATCAGCCAAACCTAGATGCTCATAACTTTTTCATAAAATATGGTGAATGTGAGTTAGTTCTTAACAATTTCATTATAAAGTAGTTTGGATATTTACTAACATTTCTGTTTACATTTTAACATTAAGGCTTGTGTACTCAAATTGTTTCGTTTTACCCTTAATTGATAGTCTATTTGCAAAGCTTTAAAAAATGTATATTTTTTAAAACCCATTGCCGTCAAGTCAATTATGACTCATAGCAAACCTATAGGACAGAGTAGAACTGCCCCATAGAGCTTCCAAGGAGAACCAGGAGGATTTGAACTACAAATTGGTTTGCAGCCTGAGCATTTAACCACTACGCCACCAGGGATTATATATATATATATATAAATATGTATACACATATGTACACACACATATATGCGTGTGTGTTTTACATATATATACACATATGTATATATATATATATATGTGTGTTGTTAGTAGTGGTTAGTAGTAGTTGTTGGCAACCCCAATGTGTGCAGGGAAGAACTGTTTCAGAGGGTTTTCAAGCCTGGGACCTTTCAGAAGCAGATTGCCAAGACTATCTTTGGAGGCACCTTTGGGTTAGTTCAAATTGCTAACCTTCTGGCTAGTAGTAGAGTGCTTAACTGTTTGCACCACTCAAAACCAAAAAAACCAAACCCGTTGCTGTTGATTCTGATTCATAGTCCTAGAACAGAGTAGAACTGCCTCATACAGTTTCCAAGCAGGGCTTAGTGGATTCAAACTGCCAGCCTTTTAGTTAGCAGCCGTAGCTCTTAATGTCTACACCACCAAGGTTTCCAGAAAAATTTGGTTCAAATTAATATGAGAACTTTAGCCAATAAACTGTTCCTGTTTCTGTGAGATGAGGCCATCTTGGATCTGCCAGCCTGAAGTGTAAGTAAGTGCATCTGCCACCGGTTTGTCCTGGAGGACTTTTTTCGGTTTGAAAATGGTAACTTATTTTGTAAATCATACATGAAAAAATAAATTATCCTTAACATGCAAGGCATGAATCCAAGCAGTAGAGTTGTAGAAAGAAAATCAAAGGGCAAAGTGTATAAGATTTAGGGACTCTATATGTATAACTTTGAATCTTCAGTATTTAGAAATGGAATGTCAAAGTTACTTGTTTGTTTAAAAGCCTCTAGAACTATTTAGAAAATTCTAAAGTTGGAAAAATTAAAGAAAACTGAGGTCCACCATAAAGATTGTTAATAGGGTTGAGAGATAAGAAAACTGAGGACAAAATGCAAGTGGTTTGGAAAAATAGGGTCTTTATTCATTCAGGTTATACCTGATGACCAGGGTACTAAAATTGAACCAAAGGAAGTCATGGCAGGTTTCAAGTGGCGTTGCCTGAGACATATCTGTTCATCAACCAAAGCAGTGATTTTTAAGTGGTTCTATTTTTGGCACTGGGTTTTTTTTGGGTTATTTTTAAAGTGTCATTAACCAAAACATAGCTAGAAATAAAATTGAGCAACAGGCTGCCTTTGGTACCTATAAAGGTCTTGCTTACATATAGTTGTGGCTTTGGCTATGCCCCACGAACTTACAAACACCAGGATTAGATTTTTTTTTTTCCATTCAAAAAGAAAAAGGGAAATGGAAAAGAACTAATGTTGATCAAATACTTATGATCTGGTTTGCTATACAAATGACTCTTTCTGCCTAAAGAGAACCTGCCTAGAAGAGTATAACTTATGGTGACCCTATGTGTGCAGAGTAGAACTACTCCGTAAGGTTTTCACAACTGCTATCTTTTGGAAGCAGGTTGCCAGTCCTATCATCTGGGTGGATTTGAACTGCCAACTTTCAGGTAGTAGTCGAGTGTTTAACTGTTTGTGCCATCAGGAATGCCTGTCTTATACTGTTGTTGTTGTTAGATGCTCTCAAGTCAGTTGGACTCCATGACTCTATGACAGAGTAGAACTGCCCCATAGGTGTTTCCTGGGCTGTAATCTTTACAGGAGCAGATTGCTGGGTCTTTTCTCCTGCAGAGCTGCTGGTAGGTTTGAACTGCTGACCTTTCAGTTAGCAGCTGAGCTCTTAATTATTGTGCCACCAGGGCGCCTCTAATATTAGGTAGGTTAGATCCTGTCTGAAGCAAACTAC
This sequence comes from Elephas maximus indicus, assembly GCF_024166365.1. Lineage (NCBI taxonomy): Eukaryota > Metazoa > Chordata > Mammalia > Proboscidea > Elephantidae > Elephas > Elephas maximus. The sequence continues at coordinate 18,845,017 of NC_064823.1, forward strand.
TTGTACTTGGGACAAACCCAATTCACACTTGCTTTCTGTTTTGTTGACAGGCTGTTTTGTTGGCAAGACTAACTGAGGAGATACCATTATCCCCTTATTTGTTTAATATTTTTGCTTTCTTATTAGAAGAAACTCTCCAAACAGCCTTTGCTTTTTGTTCTTCAAAATATATTGACAAGTGAAATAGAAACGTGTTTCCATTTTAATTATGGTTAACACCTAGAGATATAATTTGACTCTATTAGAATACTTTTAGTGTTTGAGATCTAGATCATTCTTCTTGTCACTTGAGATTTTCAATTTATATACATATCCACATGCAAATACATATAATTAATGTAAGTGTTGTGGATTGAATTGTGTTCCCCCAAAATATATGTTGGAGTACTGACCTCTATTGTGAATGCAGTGGAATTTAGGAATCAGATTTTCTTTGTTTAATTAATAAGGCCATATCATTGTAGGGTGTGTCCTAAATCTAATCCCTTCTGAGTGATATAAGGAGCAGCATAGACACAGAAAGACACAAGCGCAGATGGGGGGAAATAGACACCACGTGAAGCTCTCCAAGGAACTGAGGAAAGCTGGAGCTGTAGAAGCTGAGAAAAAGATTTTTCTGAGAGTCCACAGAGAAATCCATCCCCATAGCCAGTGTCCTGATCTCAGACTTCTTGCCTCCTAAACTGTAAGAAAATAAATTTTCCTTCTTTAAAGTCACCCACTTGTGGTGTTTCTGTTACAGCAGCACTGAGAATCTAAGAGAGCAAGTTAATTACATCAAGTAAACTATGTTTATATGTATATATACACAAGCAACATTGTGATAAACAGAGAAAATATTGAAGTTGCCAAGGACTTCATTTTACTTGGATCCACAATCAACATCCATGGAAGCAGCAGTCAAGAAATCGGACAACTGATTGTGTTGGGCAAACCTGCTTCAAAAGACCTCTTTAAAGTGTTGAAAAGCAAGGATGTCACTTTGAGAACCCAGGCGTGCTTAACCCAAGCCATGGTATTTTCAATTGTGCCATATGAATGCGAAAGCTGGACAGCGAATAAGGAAGACTGAAGAAGAATTGGCATATTTGAATTATGGTGTTGGTGAAGAATATTGAATATACCATGGACTGCCAGAAGAACAAACAATTCTATCTTGGAAGAAGTATAGCCAGAATGCCCCTTGAAAGCAAGGATGGTGAGGCTTGGTCTCACAGACTTTGGACATGTTATCAGGAAGGACCAGTCCCTGAAAAAGGACATTATGCTTGGTAATTAGAGGGTTAGCAAAAAAGAGGAAGACTCTCAGTGGCTGCAACAATGGGCTCAAGCATAACAACAATTGTGAGGATGGCACAGCACTGGGCAGTGTTTCATTCTGTTGTATATGGAGGTGCTATGAGTTGTAACTGACTCAATGGCACCTAACAACAACAAAATATGTATATATATATGTATATACATCTATATATCACATATATGATATATATATATGTATATACATCTATATATCACATATATAGATGTATATATATAAATGTATATACATCTATATATCACATATATAGATGTATATATATAGATGTATATACATCTATGTATCACATATATAGATGTATATACATATATGAAGTGAAAATGTATATATGTCTATATCTTAAATATATCCTTATTTATAAAATTTGAATTAAAAAAATTTTTTTTGGTTGGCTTGATTCACTGTAGACAAAATATTAATGCTTTGATTGAGAAAATGAATTTTGAAGGTCAGATCATTTAATGACAAGGTTTATATATTAACATATAGGAACATGCTTCCTGTTCTCAAATAAATGAATTTTAGAAGTATAATATACTGAACAGCCATTTCTAGGTAGATTTCCAAAGATCATTTACTAGAGATGGTGACTTGGACAACTAGAATATTTTCAACACAGGAAGCTAGTTTTAGGATGGTATGTGTTTGAAATTATGAACATGAGTCCTTTGTTGAAAGACTTAGGTTTTTTGCGTGTGATTTATTTAAAATTCACTATTGGATAGGATGGGGGAGAAAGGTGAGGAAGCTTGCTCCCATGAAGATTTATACCCTTGGAAACCCTATTGGGTAGTTCTACTCTGTCCTATTGGGTCGCTATGAGTAGGGATTGACTCAACGGCAGTGCGTTTGGTTTGGTAATTTATTGAATAGTGCAAATGACTATTTAATTCAATCTAATTTTTTTTTTTTCAAAATTAATGGCTATTAACTTTTAGGGAAGAATTAAGAAGATGAAGAAACTGAAGCCCAGGGAGGTTACGTGATTTATTTGATCAAAATCATAAAGTTCATTCATTTCAGGGCAAAACCAAAATGGAGTTTTTTTTTTTTTTTAGGCCCACTGTTTTATTCTCACAGCAAACTAGACTATACTATTTTTATGTATATAAACTTTTGACACTCCAAAGATACCTACATCCTAATCCCTGGAACCTGTGAATACATTATGTGACATGGCAAAGGGGAATTAGAGCTGCCCATGGAATTAAGATTGCAAATCAGCTGATTTTAAAGTAGGGAGATTATCCTGGATTATATTGGTGGACTCAGTGTAATTATAAGTGTCCTTAAATTTAGAAGAGGTAGTAGGAGAGTCAGTCAGAGTGATGTGAAGTGAGAAAGGCTCAGTCAAACATTGCTGGCTTTGAAGATGGAGGAAGTGGGCCGTGAACATAGGAATGAGCACAGACTCTAGAAGCTGGAAAAGGCAAGAAAATCGCTTCCTCCCTAGAGCTCCAGAAAACATACAGCCCTGCTAACACCTCAACTTTAGCCCGGTGAGACACATTTCAGGTCTCTAGCTTCCAGAACTGTAAGGTAATAAATTTGTCTTGTGTCAAGTCACTAAGTTTATTGTAATTTGTTATAGCAGCAATAGGAATCTAATACCTTTAGAAATAAAGAAATAAAGTTTTAAATTGTAAGCGGAAGCAAATGATTTCTATACCTGAAGAATAAGGATCCTGCTAAAGAAAAACTGAGAATAAAAAGATATATATGACTTTTTCGCCCCTTTAGGACTCATAAATGAATTTATTTTGTTTCCCAGAACTTCCTTCAGACCAGTGTGCATCATATGGCTGGCAGATTTTATGCACAATTGGGAAACAGCACACGATTGTGATGTAATCTCCTTAAAGCTTCCTTTAGAAACAGTTTGGCCTAATTTGTTAATGAATATTCAAGTTTCCACTCCAATTATTTTTACCAGTTTGTGGTTGTTCCTTAAGGACTTTATTACTTCTTTTTTTTTTAATCTGTGAAATGGGAGTAATGCTACTCATATCTGATAAGGTTGAGATTTTCTACCACTTAATGTGGTAGAAAAATGTATTTGCATGTTTATTTTCGAAAACTAGAGAAGGATAGTCTATGATTATTTCTTGGGCTTTGATCTTGTTCATTGACAAACTGGTTTTCAAGGACTACATTGTTTTCTTTCTTTTTGTTTTCATTCACACACTTAAATTTGCTTTATTTGGGATTATTTGGGTTCACTGCCATTTTCCTGACAGCTAATGGACTGTGGTAGTGACCTCCCAATTCCACTGTGGCTATAATAGCTTCCATTCTCTGTTTCCTGGGTTCCCCTCAGCAGTCATGCTGCAAGCAGTTTTATTAAGACCAGGCCGATTTGATTTCTTGGAAAGATTCCTGGAAACATTGGCACATGAACTTTACCAAAGTCTGTATTTGATAAACAAGGACCTTATTCACATTCAAGCAAAAGGGTGAGTAAGCTGGCACAGCTGGAGAACAGGCCAGCAGCACACAGCAGTATGTCCTCTAGCTGTCAGCCCATCACAGTGGCTGATTTGTTATCTATCAGGAGTTGCACCAAATGGATTACTCAACCAGTGGTGCTCCGCAGTTGTGACTCTTTGTCTTTAGCGTAATATGCGTAATATGGTGTAGGACTTTTAAAACTTAACCTACCTTTTAGTCACACTAGACACCTGCCTTCCTTTTATATTTGACAAGAGGGACAGAAATCTTAAAAGCTAATGGGGGAGGAACATTTCAGAAAAGGAGGGTGAAAATGATTGCACAGCTTGAAGAATGCAATTAATATCGCTGAATTTTACATGTAGAAATTGTTGAATTGGTGTGTTCTGCTGAGTATATTTTCAACTACAACACACAAAAAATAAATTATTTATAAACAAAAACAAAAATAAACTATAGCCCTGGTGGTGCAGTGATTAAGAACTTGGCTGCTAACCAAAAAGGTCAGCAGTTTGAATCCACCAGCCACGCCTTGGAAACCCTATGGGGTCCTATAAGGTCACTAAGAGTCAGAATCTATTCAATGGCAGTGGATTTGGTATTTGGTGATAGGGACTTATTACAGCGGTAATTTATTACAACCGATAAATTCTAGGAGGAGTTGGAGCATAGATATGGCTTCACTTACAAAAAACAATCTAAATTTTTAGTGGCTAGAAAATTCTACTACATAACAATAATTAAATTTATTTTAATTGTTCATAGATACTTTGAACAATTTTAAAGTTAGTTATTGCTCTTTACACATCCATATATGCCTATATACATTCTTCTGTCTCTCTATGTATATATGTACATATCTGCATTATTTAATTTTGTGGTTTCAATTTAGAATTTTGGTGTTCATTTATTATCCTGCTACATGATATACTGAAGTAACAACTTTAAAATCATTTTTTCTTTTTTTATTAGGTGAAAGTTTATAGCTCAAATGAATTTCTCATGCAAAAATTTAAACACATATTGTTATGTGACATTAGTTGCAATCCCTATAATGTGATAGCACACTGCCCTTTTCCACTCTGGGTTTCTCCTGTCCATCTAACCAGCTCCTGTTCCTTCCTGCCTTCTCATCCTGCTTCTGAACAGCAGCCCCCATTTGGTCTCCTGTATCTGCTTGAACTAAGAAGCATACTCTTAAAGGGCATTATTTCATGTTTTATAGTCCAGTCTAACCTTTGTCTGACGTGGGCTTTGGGAATGGTTTCAGTTCTGGATTAGCAGAGCGGCCAGGGGCCATGGCTTCAAGGGCTCCTCCAGTCTCAGTCAGATCATTAAGTCTTACCATTTTATGTGAATTTGAGTTCTGCACCATTCTTTTCTCTTGCTCTGTCAGGGACTGTCTGTTGTGTTCCTTGTCACGGTGGTCATTGGTAGTAGTTGGGCACCGTTTAGTTCTTCTGGTCTCGGGTTGATGGCCTGTCTGGTTTACATGGCCCCTTTGTCTCTTGGGCTAATATTGTCCTTGTGTCTTTGGTGTTCTTCGTTCTCCTTTGCTCCAAGTGGGTTGGGACCAACTGATGCATCTTAGATGGCAGTTTCCAAGCTTTTAAGATCCCAGATCCCACTCACTAAAGTGGGATGCAGAACGTTTTCTTAATAAACTTTGTTATGCCACTTGACCTGGAAACACTGGTGGCGTGGTTGTTAAGAGCTACAGCTGCTCACCAAAAGGTCAGGAGTTTGAATCCACCAGGCACTGCTTGGAAACCCTATCAGGCCGCTCTACTCTGTACTATAGTGTTGCTATGAGTCTGAATCAACTCAGCGGCAATGGGTTTTTATGCCAATTGACCTAGATATCCTGGGTTTTTATGCCAATTGACCCAGATATCCCCTGAAACCATGGTCTCCAGAACCCAGCCCCTGGTACTCTGTCCCTCAAAGTGTTTGGTTTTGTAGAGGAAATTTCTTAGCTTTTGGTTTAGTCCAGTTGTGCTGACTTCCCCTGTATTGTGTTTTGTCTTCCCCTTCACCTAAGATGATTCTTATCTGCTATCTAGTTAGTGAATTCCCCTCACCCTCCCTCTCCACCCTTGTAACCATCCAAGAATGTTTTCCTCTGTGTTTAAACCTTTTCTTGAGTTCTTATAATAGTGGTCTCATATTGTCCTTTTGCCACTGACTAATTTCACTCAGCATAATGCCTTTCAGATTCATCTGTGTTGTGAGATGTTTCCTGGATTCATCATTGTTCTTTACCTTTGAGTAGTATTCCGTTGTGTGTATGTACCATAATTTGTTTACCCATTCCTCTTCTGATGGGCACCAGCTAGGTCATTTCCATCTTTTTGCTATTGTGAACAGTGCTGCAATGAACATGGGTGTGCATGTACCTATTCATGTGGTGGCTCTTATTTCTCTAGGATATATTCAAAGAAGTGGGATTGCTGGATCGTATGGTAGTTCTAGCTCTAGCTTTTTACAGAAGCACCAAATAGCTTTCCAAAGCGGCTGTACCATTTTACACTCCTACCAGCAGTGTATAAGTGTTCCAGTCTCTCCATAACCTCTCCAGCATTTGTTATTTTGTGTTTTTTGGATTAGTGCTAGCCTTGGGTTGAAACAGTGTCGTATTCTAGTTTTGATTTGCATTTCTCTAATGGCTAATGATCATGAGCATTTCCTCACATCTGTTGGCTGCCTGAATGTTTTCTTTGGTGAAGTGTCTGTTCATATCCTTTGCCCATTTTTTAATTGGTTTTTTTGTCTTTTTGTTGTTGAGTTTTTGCAGTATCTTGTAGATTTTAGAGATTAGACCCTGATCGGATGTGTTGTAGTGTAGCCAGTTTTTTTTCCCCAGTCTGTAGGTTGCCTTTTTACTCTTTTGGTGAAGTCTTTGGATAAGTATAAGTGTTTGATTTTTAGGAGCTCCCAGTTTTCTAGTTTCTCTTCTGGTGTTTGTGCATTGTTAGTTACGGTTTGTAATCTGTTTATGCCATGCATTAGGGCTCTTAGCATTGTCCTGGTTTTTTCTTCCATGATTTTTATCATTTTACATTTTATATTCAGGTTTTTGAACTATTGTGGTTAGTTTTTGTACATGGTGTAAGGTATGGGTCTTGTTTCATTTTTTCTTGCAGGTGGATAGCCAATTATACCAGCACCATTTGTTAAAGATACTCTCTTTTCTCCATTTAATGGACTATGGGCCTTTGTCAAGTATCAGCTACTTATAGGGAGATGAATTTAGGTCTGGGTTCTCAATTCTGTTCCATTGGCCTATGTATCTGTTATAGCAGTACCAGGCTGTTTTGACGACTGTGGCAGTATAATAGTTTCTAAAACCAGGTAGTGTGAGGTCTCCCACTTTGTTCTTCTTCAGTAATGTTTATTTGGGGCTTCTTCTCTTTCGATATGAAGTTGGTGATTTTTTTCTTCATCTTATTAAAAAATGTTGTTGGAAATTGGATTGGGATTGTATTGTATCTGCAGATCACTTTGAGTAGAACTGATATTTTCACAATGTTGAGTCTTCCTATCCACGAGCAAGGTATGTTTTTCCACTTCTGTTGGTCTCTTTTGGTGTCTTGAGGTACAGTCTTGTAGTTTTCTTTGTGTAGGTCTTTTATGTTTTGGATTAGGTTTATCCCTAAGTACTTTATCTTCTTTGGGGCTATTGTAAATGGTATTGATTTGATGATTTCCTCTTCGAAGTTCTCTTTGTTGGTGTAGAGGAATCCAACTGATATTTGTATGTTTATCTTGTATCTTGATACTTTGCTGAAATCTTCTATTACTTCCATTAGTTTTCTTGTGAAATTTTTTTGGTTTTCTGTGTAAAAGATCATATCATCTGCAAATAGGGATGCTTTTACTTCTTCTTTACCAATTTGGATGTTCTTTATTTCTTTTTCTTGCCTTATTGCTCTGGCCAGGACCTCCAGCACAATGCTGAATAAGAGTGGTGATAAAAGGGCATGCTTGTCTGGTTCCTGTTCTCAAGGGGAATGCTTTCAAACTCTCTCCATTTAGGATGGCATTGGCCATTGGCATTCTATAAATTCCCTCTATTATGTTGAGGAATTTCCCTCTATTCCTATTTTGCTGAGAGTTTTTATCATGAATGCGTGTTGGACTTTGTCAAATGACTTTTCTGCATCAATTGATAAGATCATGTAGTTCTTATGTTTTGTTTTATTTATGTGATGGATTACATTGATTGTTTTTCTAACATTGAACCATCCCTGCGTACCTGGTATGAATCTCACTTGGTCATGGTGAATTATTTTTTTGATATGTTGTTGAATACTATTGGCTAGAATTTTTGCATCTATGTTCATGAAAGATATTGGTCTGTAATTTTCTTTTTTGTGGTGTCTTTACTGGTTTTGTTAACAGGGTTATGCTGGCTTCATAGAATGAATTTGGGAGTATTCCACCATTTTCTATGCTCTGAAATACCTTTGGTAGTACTGGTGTTAACGCTTCTCTGAAAGTTTGGCAGAATTCTCCAGTGAAGCCATCAGGGCCAGGGCTTTTTTTTTTGTTGGGAGTTTTTAAAAAATGCATCCTTAATCTCTTCTTTTGTTATAAGATTATTTAGTTGTTCTACCTCTGTTTGTGTTACTTTAGGTAAGTAGTGTGTTTCTAGAGATTTGTTCATTTCCTCTAGGTTTTCAAATTTGTTAGAGTGTAATTTTTCATAGTAGTCTGATATGATGCTTTTAATTTCAGTTGAGTCTGTCGTGATATCGCATATCTCATTTCTTATTCGAGTTATTTGCTTCCTGTCCTTTTTTTCTTTTGTCAGTTTGGTCAATGGTTTATCAATTTATTTGATCTTTTTGAAGAACTAGCTTTTGATCTCAACTCTTTCTATTTTTTTCTATCATCTATTTCATTTATTTCTGCTCTAATTTTTTATTATGTCCTTTCTTCTGGTGCCCAATGGCTTCATTCGCTGCTCTCTATTTGTTTGAGTAGTAGAGTTAATGTTTTGGTTTTGGCCCTTTCCTCTTTTTGGATGTGTGCATTTATTGCTATAAATTGACCCTGAGCACTGCTTTTGCTGTGTCCCAAAGGTTCTGGTAGGATGTATTTTCATTCTCATTTGATTCTGTGAATTTCTTTATTCTGTCCTAGATTTCTTCTATAACCCAGTAGTTCCTGAGCAAGGTGTTGTTCAGTTTCCATGTATTTGATTTTTTTTTCCCTTGCTTTTACTGTTAATGATTTCTACTTTTATGGTTTTTTGGTCAGTAAAGATGCTTTGTAATATTTTAATGTTTTGGATTCTGTTAAGGCTTGCTTTGTGGCCTAATATGTGGGCTATTCTGGAGAATGTTCTATGTGTGTTGGAAAAGAACGTAAACTTGGCTGCTGTTGCGTGGAGTGTCTGTACATGTCTATGAATCAAGTTGGTTGATTCTGGCATTCAGATCTTTGTGTCTTTATTGAACTCCTTTCTAGATGTCCTGACCTTCGCCGAAAGTGGTGTGTTGAAGTCTCCTACTACTATTGTGGAACTGTCCATTTTTTCATTTCAATGCCATTAGAGTTTGTTTTATGTATTTTGGAGCCCTGTAATTGGGTACCTTTATATTTATTATGGTTATGTTCTCCTGGTGTATTGACCCTTTATTCATCATATAGTGTCCTTCCTTATCCTTTTTGTAGATTTTTCTTTAAAGTCAATTTTGTCAGAAATTAATATTGCAACTCCTGCTCTTTTTTGATTGTTGTTTGCTTGATATATATCTTTCCATTCTTTGAGTTTTTGTTTGTTTGTGTGTTTGAGTCTAAGTTGTGTCTCTTGTAGGCAGCATATAGACAGATTTTGTCTTTTTTAATCCATTCTGCCAATCTCTGTCTCTTTATTGGCGCATTTAGTACATTTATATTCAGCGTACTTACTGATAGGTATGAGTTTAGTGCTGTCATTTTGATGTATTTTTTTTGTGTTGTTAACAGTTTCTTTGTTCCACTTAATTTTCAGTGCTGAGTCATTTTTGTTGCATATTTTCATTTCATTTTTTTGTTGTTGATTTTGTATTTGCTGAGTCCTTGTGTTTTTCTTATTTTTTTCTTTTGATGTACACAATTGTTAGTTTCATTTGCGGCTGCCTTAAAATTTACCTCTATAAACCAATCTTTTATTTCTTGGCGTAGACTTGACTTCTCCATATGAAATTTCTATGACTATGCTGTTTAGTCCTTTTTTTGTTTGAATGTGTTGTCTTTTACATATTGAAGTCTCTGTTTCCTTATTTTCAGTGTTTTAGCTTTGACTTGTTTTTGTGACTTCCCTATCTGGGTTGATATCTGGTTATTCTGTCTTGCGTTCTAGTCTTGGGTTTTTATCTGATATTATTGATTCTCTAACTGGAGGACTCCCTTTAGAATTCTTGTAATTTGCTTTGGTTTTTACAAATTCCCTTAACTTCTGTTTATCTGGAAATGCTGTAATTTTGCCATCACATTTGAGAGACAGTTTTGCTGGAAATATAATTCTTGCCTGGCAATTTTTTTCCTTCAAGGCTTTATGTATGTCATCCCATTGCCTTCTTGCCTGCATGGTTCCTGCTGAGTAGTCAGTTTAGTCTTACTGACTCTCCTTTGTAGGTGACTTTTCATTTATCCCCAGTTGCTCTTAAGTTCTCTATCTTTGGTTTTGCCAAGTTTGATTATAATATGTCTTGGTGTCTTCCTTTGGGACTTCCCTAGAGCAGGTAGGAGGGTGAGTTTTGCAGCCAGACTTTGGGCATCCAGCACTGTTGGTTCTATGGACTGGGAGTCACCACTTATTCTTGGTGTGGGTGCTAGGTGGAGTGAGTGGAGCCACCAGTCCTCCTACCCCTGATATGGGTTGGTGAGGACTCTGCTTAATGACATGGCAGTGTCAAATATCATGGATTTGCCACTCCCCCTTAGCTGTTGCAGTTGAAAATAAGTTAGATATGTACCCTGTTTACTGTGCTAATGAGGACCTACGCTTTGAAATGGGCCCACACAGGTCTATGCAAAGCTGAAAGGCATTCGAAGTCCATGTACCCCTTATGCCTGTGCCTAAGCAAAGTGGAAGTACCTGCACTGAGGTCCTGGCTTAGCAGAGATAGCAGATTATTTTTTCCTGTTTGTTATTTGCTTGTATATTTGTTCCCTTCTCCAAAACCAGGAGACTGGCTCGGGCACATGCAGTGGGTCCTTCTTGTGGCCCAGGGGGCATAACAATTGCTGAAGCCAGGCAGGGACTGGAGCAGAGTGGGGAGAGGGTGGGTGAAGGGGAAAGAGGCACTTCTCAGGTGGAAATGTTATTTTGATCTCACACAGTAGGTTAGATGCTTCCACTTAAGTTTTGCAGATCCAGTGCCACTTCCTCCTGGTTCCGGAGGCTTGTATAGACTCTCCACCACTTGGTTTCTCCCAGTGTGGAAAAATGTGTCCTGAGTGCTACTGCTTGCCTCAGCCCTCTTGCCAGCTAGGTCAGGTATGACAAATCCTAGCTTTTTCTGTACTGTCTCTCCCTCCCCCTGCCACTGAGTCTGACTCCTCAACTTTGTCTTTGATGTTCAGGGTTCCTAGATCGTCATATATAATCAATTCACTTGTTTTTTCATTTACCTGATCATATCCTAGGTCATATCCGTATATTGGACTCAAGGACTATTATTATGACAATTAAAATTGTTTGAACTTTGATTATCATGCAAATACCCATTACCATTCAGTATAACTAATATACTATTACCATTCAGTAGTTAGAATAAGCACTAAAAACGTGACCATATTTTTAAAAATCATAACAAATATTCATGATGCAGATACTAATATTATCTTTATTATAGTTGAGGAAATTGAGGCATACAAAAGAAAAAAAACACAAAGTTGATGCCAATTGTGGAAAGTTACATAGGTAGTGGGTACCCTAAACATAATTCATTAGCCAATTGCATTCACTCCTTATATTCACAATACGACGTTCACATCCTGACTTTTAAATACATTTATTGTTGAAATATAATTGAATTCTTTGGACTCAGAGTCAATGATTCATTTATCAACAGTATTTATGGAGAATGGCTCTAAATAATCAGGGTCATTTCCCTGTACTTCAGGGTAGGGACATTTGCAACTGTGGGACCAACAGGAGTGTGTATAGACCCTCTGGAGCAGCATAAAAAGTGTACTTATCCAAACATTCTCACTCATTGAGAACATTCATTGAGAACCTTTGTACCCTTGGCATTGACGGGGAAGAGGCACAAAGAGCTGGAATGCTCTAATGATCTGCTTACCTAAAAATTGCAGTCAAGAAAACCTTATGAAGCAATTTTACTCTGCAGTACATGGAGTCTTCATGAATTGGAATTGACTCAATGGAAACAGGTATGTATTGTCTAATTTACAGACCTCTCTAGATGTATCATACATCTTTAGATGTATTATATTTTGTAATTAAAAATAAAATAAAAACAACAACAAAAAAAACCCTAATTAAAGAACATAAAATAAAAATCAGACAAATTGAGAGGCACACCACGGCCCTGGACAGGAAGATTTACTATCATAAAAATACAAATACTTAAAATCAATTTATATAAGTAATGAAATTATAAACAGAATATCAGTGGTTTCAAAAATTAGATGATACTACTTTTAAATTCAGAAAGAAGAAATCTGTCTTGGAAGAAGTATAGCCAGAGTGCTTTTTGGAAGTAAGGATGGTGAGACTTCATTTCATGTACTTTGGACATGTTATTAGGAGATTATCAGTCCCTGGAGAAGGACATCATGCTTGGTAGAGGGTCAATGAAAAAGAGAAAGACCCTCAGTGAGATGGATTGACACAGCGGCTGCAACAATGGGCTCAAGAATAACGATTGAGAGGAAGACACAAGACTGGGCAGTGTTTTGTTCTGTTGTACACAGTAGCTCTACGAGTTGGAACTGACTGGACAGCACCTAACGACAGCAACAACAACAACCCTTTTCCATGTGTAAATGTCATCCTTAAAGAGCCGATCATGAAATGTATTGGCCAGAAATTGAAACCAGGTATTGTGCATGGGAGGCAAAAATTCTACCATTGAACCAACAATGCTTCCCTAACCCTAAAACCCTAGTGAGATTTAAATGTAGGTAAAATCACACATCGTGTAGATTATTGGTCATTTCCTCCACCCTGGTGGCCATGAGACCTGCATTACAGACCTCAACTACAAAGAGTGTACTTGATTGAGGCCCAAGCCCCTGTGCTCTGAAATCTATCACCACATTTGCACTGAGGCCACACTTCCATGGGCTACTTCTAGACTATGGTTGAACACCAGGGACACTACAGCAGACATGTTCCTGGCAGACACAAGTTTCCTCTGACAGGTGACATTGGCTTGAGGCCCCCTGACAGTCTTTTCTTGCTAAACCTTCCTTGGACTGCATGGTATTCTATGATGCTTTTGTCCAACCTTCCTTTTTTCTTTCTTTCACTTGGGATCAGACTTGCAGTCCGTCTGATGCCTTTCAAGCCTTACCAGGCTCCGTCTCCATTTCCTCACACAGGCATTTTTCTTAATAAAACCTTTGCATGTTTAATTTCATGTTGGTACTGCTTCTAGGAAGACCTGGACTGACATTGCCCCTTATTCCAATAAAATTGCAGATTAGAGTTGTCTCATAAAGGTCTAACACAAATAGGGTTTTTGAGCACTTTTAATTTCTTTGACCTTTAAAGTAATTACTTCAGGTGGGAATTTTAAGCCTTTGATCATTCCCTATAGGAATCTAATTACACCCCTGAAATGGCAAATATCACTCACGATTCCATGCTTTGGCTCAGAATTATAGATTCTATCTTTGCGTCTTTTCTAAAAGTACAGGGATATGTCTTTTACAGTTAACTACTAAAGCCATCATCACAATTCATTACATATACTGTAGTTTACATAGTTTTAAGTTACACTGAGAGTATTAGAAGGTTTTTATGATGATTTCTCAGAAATTGAAAGTTGGGCTATTAGACATTATTATTCTTCTCAAATCGATGCCAGATTAGAACTGTGTCTAGTAAGTACTAGGTGGTGGGCATCAGTGTGATATAGTTAGAAACAAAAGTTCTACAGATTGTAAATATTTTCTCCCCACTTGAGAAATTGAAAGTTTTTTCATTTGTATGGTGTGTCTACAGTTCTTGGAAAATTTTTGAACACATTTAAGAAACCAAATCCCCTATTTCTAATAAGTTTCTTCAGTGTCAGAAGAATATCCTAATTCTCCTTCCTTTACAGAGTAGTGTATGTGTAGAAATATTGTGACAAATGTAAGTGAGAATATAAGGGCATGTAAGGTTAGGAAAATCCTTAGATATCATTAGGTTAAAGAAAGAGAAAATCATTGTTCAGCCAGAATTCTTAAAGTCAGTTTTAGTTTTGTAGTTAACAGCAGTCAATCAAGTCTTAACTAAATCAATGCTGATGAAATTAAGTGTTGTCAGGGAATAGTAAACAGCAAAGTAAGAAGTCTACCTTACAATGTAGAAGAAAAATTGAATTTACTTCCTACCGCTTAGCTCCTAACCACTCAACCTTCCTTAGGTTATAACAGATGGTGAAAGAGAATAAGAGTATGTTTCAAGCCTATTTTTCAATAATGTGGTTATGCTATGCTGGAGTAACTCTTAAGATTGAGAACTCTTCACATTAACAGAATATTTATTATTTTGAGCTTACTGCTTACTGAACCTGTAAAATTATGTACTTTAATGGATTTAAATTTTAATTATGAAAAATTGTGATCCTGTTATTCCTATTGCTCTTCATGATTCTTAATGTCCAGAGAAATATTACAGATGTAATGCAAGTGCAGGGTGGGCACCTGAGAGTGAGTGCCTCCTTAAATTTTGTACCCAGTGTGCCTTGCTTGCCTCACCCTTGTCCCAGTCTTGGGTCTTCCTCATCACACTGACATATGACACTTGTTCGACAGGCTCAACTTCCTGAAGTATAGTTTATCTTATACTAAGGCCTCTTGGTTCCTTGACTTGATACATCTTGCAGTATTTTTCCTTTTATGACGCTTCAGTCACATGCTTCTATGGTTGTACCATAGACTTTGTTACTACAGAAGACCATGCTACTTCTAAGATGTAGATGCCATGTGTCCTACTCTTTGATAACTTTACTAATGTTCCAGCTCACTTCATCTAGTACCCTCACTCCACCAATCCTTGCACAAAATTGAGAAATTCAATGTTGTTTTCACCATTACACTCCCCTTTCATGGGATGATTTTTCTCTTTACCATGCTTACAGCCAATACTAAAATCACTTCCTTGCATGCATATACATTTCTCCACCATATCATTTACCAACCCAGGTTAAACTCAAGTCCTCTGCTACATATCTGCAACCAGCAAATGGATATATTCAAAATGAAACAAAACAAAAAAAACAACCAACCAACAATTCTCTGTGGGCTGTTGTTATTTTTTCACAGATTTGAACCTTCCCTCAGCTCTGTCCCATAGTCATACTACATTTCTGTAGTCAATTTTTTTCCGGTGCTTCAAGACAGCAATTTTACATTTTCTCCTTCTTCTCAAACCTTTAACACCTGTTTCTTAACATTCACTAACAGCTGATAATGCAATCAGAAGAGAAAGACCTCATCTTAATTTATCATCCTATAATTTCTCAGACTCTCGCATTTGTCATACCTTCAGACTTCCATTACAATAGATGAACTGCCTCAGAGTCTGAGACTAACCCTTGTTAGGTGACCATCTGCTTGCTCAAGGATTTTACTCTTGGATTATTTCTTCCCTGGCCTGCATCATTAATTCTCCCTCTTTACTGAATCACTCCTATTAGCATACCAATATACCACAATAATTCTGATCTTAAAAATTAAAGAAACCCCTTCTTGACTTGACATATGTATCCAGCCATTTCCCATCTGTCTCCTGTCTTTCAAAACAAAACTCCTTGTAAAGATTTATAATTGTATCAGTCAGGAAAGCAGAATAAGTATTACGGAATAACAGATTAATTATAGGAATTATAGAAAGATAAGCTGGGAAATAAGACTACTAAAAGGGGAGTTTGAGAGTCACAGAAAAGTTACCAGTTCTTGTCCTGAAGCATTGGTCTGAATGAACAAATAAAATTCAAGGTTTCTGGAAAGCCAGGCATATCCATCTGCCAGAGTGGGGCCATGAAGAAGAGCTAGTAGAGAAGTCTGTGGAAGACTTTGCCTCCGGGCTTGGTGGGGGCTCTGAGATTACTATTGGTCAACAGGGCTGGCAGATGGGAAGAGGGTGTACATGTGGAAAGAGAGAAGAATAAGGACAAGCTGGCATAGGCAGGAAAATTCTGTGTCTATCTTTCACCTCATCTAAACCTGTTATGCTATGAGTTGGAATCGACTCGATGGCACTGGGGTTTTTTAAACCTGCTAAGGAAACCCTGGCAGCTAGTGGTTAAGAGCTATGGCTGCTAACCAAAAAGACAGCAGTTCGAATCCACCAGGTACTCTTTGGTGACTCTATGGGGCAGTTCAATTCTGTCCTATAGGGTCACTATGAGTTGGAATCAACTTGATGGCAACAGGTAAGCTTCAGAGAGTGTTGGCTACTGCTTTGGTCCTGTACGCAAATTTCTCTTTTGGCCAACTCTAAACCAAAACTCCACCACTAGTCTGTTATTTTGTTGTAGGGTTGCTATGAGTTGGAATCGACTCGATGGCAATGGGTCTTCTAACATAGTGTGTGTGTTGCCATGATGCTGGAAGTTATGCCATGGTTTTTCAAATACCAGCAAGGTCACCCATGATTGACAGGTTTCAGCAGAGCTTCCAGACTAAGACAGACTAGCAAGAAGGACCCAGCAATCTACTTCTAAAAATATTGGCCAGTGAAAACCTTGCAAATAGCAGCAGAATATTATCTGATATGGTGTTGGAAGAAGAGCCCCTCAGGTTGGAAGGCACTCAAAATACAGCTGGGCAAGATCTGCCTACTCAAAGTAGAGTCGACCTTAATGATGTGGCATGACTCAAAATGAGAAGAAACAGCTGTAAAAATCCATTAATAATTGAAACATGGGGTGTACCAAGTATGAATCTAGGAAAATTGGAAGTCATCAAAAAAAAAAAAAAAAAAAAGAACGCTTGGAGATAGATATCCTAGGCATTAGTGAGCTGAAATGGCCTGGTAGTGGCCATTTTGAATTAGACAATCATATGGTCTATTATGCCGGGAATGACAAACTGAGGAGGAACAGTGATGCATTCACCATCAAAAAGAACATTTCAAGATGTACCCTGAAGTACAACACTCTCAGTCATAGCATAATTATCCATACACCTACAAGGAAGACCAGTTAATATGAATATTATTCAAATTTCTACACCAACCACTAATGAAAAAGATGAAAAAATTGAATATTTTCACCAATTGCCGCAGTCTGTAATTGATCAAACATG
This sequence comes from Elephas maximus indicus, assembly GCF_024166365.1. Classification (NCBI taxonomy): domain Eukaryota; kingdom Metazoa; phylum Chordata; class Mammalia; order Proboscidea; family Elephantidae; genus Elephas; species Elephas maximus. The sequence continues at coordinate 18,862,262 of NC_064823.1, forward strand.
CAATCAAGATGTGTTGATAATTACTGGTGATTAAAATGTGAAAGTTGGAAACAAAGAAGAAGGACCAGTAGTTGGAAAATATGGCCTTGGTAATAGAAATGATATCAGAGATTCCATGATAGAATTTTGCAAGAGCAATGACTTATTCTTTGGAAACACGTCTTTCAACAACATAAACAGCAACTATACATGTGAACCTTGTCAGATGGGCTACACAGGAATCAAATCGACTACATCTGTGGAAAGAGATGATGGAGAAGTTCAGTAACATCTGTCAGAACAAGGCCAGGGATTGACTTCAGAACAGATAATCAATTGCTCATATGCAAGTTGAAGTTTAAGAAAATGAAAACAAATCCATGAGAGCCAAAGTTCAACCTTGAGTATATCCCACCCGAATTTAGAGACCATGTCAACAATGGATTTGATGCATTGAATACCAATGACTGAAGACCATATGAGTTGTGGGATGACATCAAGGACATCATACATGAAGAAAACAAAAGATCATTAAAAAGACAGGGAAAAAAATCAAAATGAATGTCGGAAGATACTGTGAATATAAAACAGGTAAACTGAATGGAAGAAATCGATGAAGTAGAAGAACTCAACAGAAGATTTAAAAGGGCAGCTTGAGAAGAAAAAGTAAAGTATTATAAAGAAATGTGCAGTTAGAAAACATAAAAGAAGTACATGCTCGGCATTCCTAAAGCTAAAAAAACTGAAGAAAAAATTGAAGCCTTGAGTTGCAATATTGAAGGATTCTATGAGCAAAAATTGAACAACACAGGAAGCATCCAAAGAAGATGGAAGGAATACACAGAGTCACTGTACCAAAAAGCACTTGTTGACATTCAACCATTTCAGGAGGTTGCCTGTGATCAAGAGCTGATGTACTGAAGGCAGAAGTCCAAGTTTCACTGAAGGTATTGTCGAAAAAGAACTGGTGGAATACCAATTGAGATGTTTCAACTAATGGATGCAATCCTAGAAGAGCTCACTTGTCTTTGCCAAGAAATTTGGAAGAGAGCTACTTGGCTAATCGACTGGAAAAGATTCATATTTGTGACCATTCCAAAGAAAGGTGATCCAACAGAATGTGGAAATTATAGAACAATATTATTAATATCACATGCAAGTAAAATTTTGCTGAAAATAATTAAAAAATGGATGTAGCAGTACATCCACAGGGAACTGGCAGAAACTTAAGCCAGATTCAGAAGAGGATGAGGAAAGAGGATATCAATGCTGATGTCAGATGGATCTTGGCTGAAAGCAAAGAATACCAGAAAGATGTTCACCTGTGTTTTGTTGACTATGCAAAGGCGTTTTGACTGTGTGGATCATAACAAATTATGGATAACTTTGCAAAGAATGGGAATTCTATTCTCATCGTGCTCATGCGGAATCTGTACATAGACCAAAAGGCAATCATTTGAACAGAACAAGTGCTACGTGGTTTAAAATCAGGAATGGTGTGTGTTAGGGTTGTATCCTTTCACCATACTTACTCAATCTGTTTGCTAAACAAATAATCTGAGTAGCTGGACTATATGAAGAAGAATATGGCATGAGAATTGGAGAAGACTCCTTAATAACCTGTGATATATATATGACACAACTGTGCTTGAAGATCAAAGACTACAGCCTTCAGTATGGACTACATGTCAACATAAAACAAAAACCCTCACAACTGGACCAATAAACAATATCATGATAAGTAGAGAAAATATTGAAGTTGCCAAAGCTTTCATTTTGCTTGGATCCGCAATCAACACCCATGGAAGCAGCAGTCGAGAAATCAAATGTATTGCATTGGGCAAATCGGCCACAAAACGGTTTTTAACATGTTAAGAAGCAAAGATGTCACTATGACTAAGATGTGCATTTGTCATTGAAAAAGTCATGGTATTTTCAATTTGCTTCCTATGCATGCAAAAGGTGGACAATGGATAAGGAAGATGGGAGAATTGATGAATTTGATTTATGATTTTGGAGAAGAATATTGAATATACCCTGGACTGCCAGAAAAAAGAAAATGAACAAATCTGTCTTGGAAGGAGTACAACCAGAATGCTCCTTAAAACTGAGGATCTTGAGACCAGGTCTCATGTATTTTGGACGTGTTATCAGGAGGGACCAGTCCCTGGGAAAGGAACATCATGCTTGGTAATCAGAGGGTCAGTGAAAAAGAGGAAGGTCCTTAAGGAGATGGATTGATACAGCGGCTGCAATGATGGGCTCAAAAGTAGCAACAATTGTGAAGATGGCACAGGACTAGGCAGTGTTTCCTTCTGTTGTACGTAGTTTTTTTCCTGTCTCATTCTCCGTAACTAATCATCCCCGCTCTACATTTAAAGTATTTCCCTTAATCTAACAATTTCTCACTACTTTTCTAACAAAAACAAGAACCGTCTTTCAACTAGATGAATAGCCTCCTAAAATGTTTTCCTGTTTCCACTTTTGTCCCTTTTAGTCTTTTCTCCACAGTGCAGTCAGAATGTGCTTTCGTAAATGTAGAGAAGTTCATGTCATTCATGTATTCAAAATCCTCTACCTGATTCACACACTGACTTGCAAGGTTTTATATAATCTGATCTTTTCCTACCTCTTGGAAATGAAGTTTCCATTACGCTCCTGTTTACACTCTTAAGTTCTGATATGCCGAACTACTTACTGCTCCTCAATCATGCCAAGGCCATGATTATATTTTTGTTTTTATCCCTCTTGAACTTTGGTACTCTAGTTCAATGATCATTCTTAAAATTTCTTCTTTGGATTCTGGGATACCTTTTCTTGTAATTTTTACTTATCTCTTTGGCCACTTTTCTGAAATATCTTCTATTATCCTGGGCATGCCTCTAGTGGGTCAAGTGCAGAAGATGATGGAATTTGGTCCATCTGGAATGAGGTAGACTCTTAGCACTGGAGATATTGCTTTGGCAAGGTAAGATTGGATTGGGTGAGGAAAAGAGTAAAAGTAAGTGAGATCTTGAACTATTTTAATATTGTAGATGCCCCCTTTTTATTGGTTTTGCTTAGATTAATTAAGATATTGGGTAATATCTAGTAAGCTCCAGAAATCACTAGAAGTCTTCAGTCACCTCCTGTTCCAGAACTGTTGGTACATACCTTCTATCATGTGGCCATCTTTGATGGACAGAATATTATCCAAGAGATGTATCTTAGGACTTCTGTGATATTCTCATTCTCCTAAATTAATGCTTCATGTGCCAGGAAAACCCCCTTCCCCTCTTTAGTCACTAGAAGCTGTCACCACTATTGCAAGCTTTCAAGGACTGTGCAGTTCAATCTAAGATATTTTTGGCTGGATTATGGTTAAACACATTAATCTAACCAGGTAATAGTCTTAAATTTTAACATATGCTTTCAGGGTTTAGCAGCAAGGAGGCTTAGCAGCAAAGAGCAAATGATGTAAGAATTTCATTCATTGTGGCAAGACTGATGCAGGAGGTTAAATTATTATTATTTTAATTATGGGGTCTTGTGAGTGAGCCTAAGGTTGATACTTATTTTTCTTTTTTGGGTTTCCAGAACGAAGGGGATTACAGTGTTTGGCTAGTATATGAAAATAAATTTGACTTTAGAATTAGAGAAAGGAGTCTCCGTATTAGCAGCAACTGTTCTGGCAATTAGACACTCAGAGTGTAAATATAATTAATTTCCTTTTAATATAAAACTGGTAAATATTGTTTCTCAAAGAAGGAAGATGTAATATCATTCCTGAAAAGAATATCTTGGACGTTCATTCAATGGAATACCTATTATAATGTGAGCTGTCAGCAGTTATATCCAAAACAGAGAGAAGCACTCTTATCTCCGAAACAACATCTCCCACAACTTTTTCTTAGCCACTGTGAGGGCAGAGGCAGCACAGTCTCTGTTACGACTCTCCACTCATTTCATAAAAATAGTGTAAACTTAAGCTCCCTAAACTCAGGTTTTTCAGCATCAGGTTACTGCTTTGCAAATGAGCAGTATTTTTTCTGCTATGGTCTTGTGGTCACATATTAATACATTTTCACAATGGAAACCCGATGGATTAGATCATTTTTCCTAGGTTTGTATCCCAAGGGGTGTCTAACCTATGTTGCTTGTTTTAATTAAATTACCACATTTTCCATATGATTAAATGCCTGAATAATGAAGACTTATGGGATGAAATTTTAATGCACTATACATTAATTTGAGCAATGGGGGGAGACATATGATTTTACTTTAAGTAAAATATTTTAGTAGCAAATGTTTCACCCCTTCCCTTTTTTTTCAGATCAAGTGTGAGTTTCAACACTGCAGAGCACGGACAAATAGAGCCTCCTGCACTGGTATTTGATGAATGGGAAGGAGCGTCTCTGTGATTCTTTTAGAGACCTTGGGATACGGAAGGAGAATCTGGGTATGGGCCAATGTTTTGAAGTAATGATATTGGCTGACTTTTATTCCTTCTGGAATAAGACCACTTGCCATTTTTTCCCCATGTGTCAGGTATACTTTATATCATCTATGTAGCCCTATAAACCCATCAGTACGGATAGTCATGGGGTATATAATAGAAAAACTGTGTACAACCACTTAAAATTTCAACACAGAAGAGTTTGTACTATCTTTTTTCCTTTTCTTGTATCGTCATGATTGCATCAAAGTCAAAAATAATTAGGCAAAAAGGGAAAAGAATATATCTTGATTTGTACATCAGAAACATTCTCCTAACTATGGTTATTTAAAAATATAAAAGCTCCCAAACTGTAGTAACTGCTGTGCATACTTTTGGTAGAAGTTATTACATTTAGTTACATCTGAGGTCAGTTAGGTGTTATTTTTTATTTCACCGTTAAATGATAATTCTTAAAAAAACATATTTTTCATTGCTTTAACCTAAATTAAACTGAGTAGAACGTAAGAAGGACTGTAAATATATTGAAAGAAGGTTTTATTGTTCTTGTTGTCCGTTGCCACTGAGTCAGCTCTGACTCACAGTGACCTTACGTATAAGAGAGCAAGACATTGCCCAGTCTTACACCATCCTCATGATCATTGACATGTTTGAGCCCGTAGTGTGGCTATTGCGTTAATCCATCTTATTGAGAGTTTCCCTCATTTTCGCTGACCCTCTACTTTACCAAATATGATGTCCTTTTCTAGCAATTAGCCTTTCCTGATGATGTGGCCAAAGTAAGCAAGATGAAGTTTCTCCGTCCGTGCTTCTAGAGAACGTTCTGGTTTTATTTCTTCTGAGACTGATTTGGTTCTAAGGTCGAGCTTAAAAAGAAAAATAAATTCTAGCAACTTTAAAAATTCTCACAGTGTGTTGTTCTTTGGCTTTGGACTTCTCTGAGAAAAGAAACATAGAAAAGGAAAATATCAGGAAAACACTTTTTGAATTTTTTTTTTTTTTTCAGTGACTGAAAGGCAGAAGTAAACATAAGCTTTTTAGGTTCAAATTCCAGTCCCTGCTAGCTGTATGGGCTGTGCATCAGTTTTCTCATTTGTATAATGGAGTTGTCAGTATTTACCCCACAGCGTTATTCTGAGGATTAGATGAGATACTATTTTTGAAGGAGCCAACAAGTGTTTGTCATGTAGTAAATGCTCAGCAAATGTTAGCTTCCTTCTCTTTTCACTTTCCTCTGGAACGTCTGCCACACATAAGTGAAAAGAAAAAAAGACTTTTTTTTTTTTTTGTAATTTTCTCTTTTTTAAAAGCCATAAGTTACTTAAGGAAACTGCTAGTTTCTGAGATGGATAAAATGCATGCATTTGGTTTATTAACTTCTTAGTTAAGAGATTTATTCCCTAGCTTTTTAAATATTTTGAGAAACATACTGTTACATTTAAACATGAAATTTGTCTCTTCTATACTTCGTGAAGCTTTTCCAGTTTCCTGTCTTCAAGTTGGAAAACGATGAGGCTGAACGCATTCTGGCCTCAAGGCACCGGCATTTCTGAGCGACCACGAAAGTCCATTCAACTTCTCATAAATGCCTCAGGAACTTCAGATGCAAAACATTTGGGCAATAGGCTTAGTCAAGGCACAGGATACCAGCCTGCTTTGTTGTGCCATTTGTCAGTCCCTGATTTGTAGAGTACAAAGTTTCAAAATTGTTCTTTTCTCCTCAGATGCTACATGCCATTTAGAGTAGCTCATTCCCCGATATTTGTTTTGCTTTATGCCCATGATCACTTCCTACTCTGCCCAGCTTCATATCATCATCATTATTTTGCCTGTGGTTTTTCTCATGCTTTAAGACATTTTTTAGAATTTAGACTTGTGGGAAGGAAATAGAAGGCTCAACTCATTGAAAGGAGTGTCAATTTATATTTTTGACAAATATTTGCCCCAAATAATATCAGCATAGTATCATTATCTTAGTGTGCCGCTGGCCTGTAACAGCCTGAATCTTGACCTCTTTGTATAAATAAATAGAATCTCATAGTTTGTAACCATGGAGAAAGCAGCAATTTACAAACATTTATACACAGTTATAAAGCTTCCCTGGAGGGAAATGGATGCAACTGAAGGGAAGATAGATTATCTTTAAAGATGTTTCTCAGATTGGATTGTTCTAATAAATAACTCTGTTCTGCTCATTTTCTTTTTCTGAGCCAAATTCTGCCTTTGGTTCTTGGCCTATTCTGTTTGCTCACAGAGGGAGGTCCACATGGGAAAGTGTGCAGTTGCCTCAATTTTCAAGAATTTAAGAAAAAGTAAAACATTCACTGCTGAGGACATTTATTCATTTGAATCAGCTAGTATTTACTGAGTGTCTACTATGTGATCTAGAGTCTCTTGGTGGTGCAAATGATTAACATGCTCTGCTGCTAAACAAAACATTAGAGACTCAAGCCTACCCAGAGGTGCCTTGTAAGAAAGCCCTCGTGATCTACTTCCGAAAAATCAACCATTGAAAACCCTTTGGAGCACAGTTTCATACTGACACACACGGGATTGCCATGAGTCTGAATTGACACAATGGCAACTGGGTAGTTTACTGTGTGATCATCATTGGATAAGTGCTTATTAGAAAGATAAGGCACGTGGAAAAAGTAAACAGTGATACACGACAGGATATATATGAGTACCAAATGACTTTTATGGTTGTCAACTGGGTGGTTTTGACTGCTAGTGTCATTTGGCAAGGACGTTTTGACAGTAGCAAGTTGTTGTTATTGTTAGGTGCCGTCGAGACGGCTCTGACTCATAGCAACCTAGTGCACAACAGAATGAAGCACTGCCAGGTCCCGCGCAATCCTCACTCTCCTTGGAATGCTTGAGCCCATTGTTGCAGCCATTGTGTCGATCCATCTTGTTGAGGGTCTTTCTTTTTTTTGCTGACCCTCTACTAACCAAGCATGATGCCCTTTCTCCAGGGACTGATCCTTGCTGATAACACGTGCAAAGTATTTGAGACATAGTCTTTCATCCTTGCTTCTAAGGAGCATTCTGGTTGTATTTCTTCCAAGACAGATTTACTCATTTTTTTGGCAGTCCATGGTGTATTCAATACTCTTCACCAACTCCACAATTCAAAGGCGTCAATTCTTCTTCAGTCTTCCTTATTCACTCTCCAACTTCCACATGCTTATGAGGTGATTGAAAACACCATGGCTTGGGTTAGGAGCACCTTAGTCCTCAAGGGGACATCTTTGCTTTCTAACTTTTTAAGGAGGTTTTTTGCAGCTGATTTGCCCAATGCAATGCATCTTTTTATTTCTTGACCGCTGCTTCCGTGGGTGTTGATTGTGGATTCAAGTAAAATGAAATCCTTGACAACTTCAATCTTTTCTCCATTTACCATGATGCCGCTTATTGGTCCAATTGTGAGGATTTTTGTTTTCTTTATGTTGAGGTGCAATCTATACTGAAGGCTGTGGTCTTTGATCTTCATTAGTAAGTGCTTCAAGTCCTCTTCACTTTCATCAAGCAAGGTTGTTAATGAGTCTTCCTCCAATCCTGATGCTTCATTCTTCTTCATATAGTCTAGCCTCTCGGATTATTTGCTCAGCATACAGATTGAATAGGCATGGTGAAAGAATACAACCCTGACGCACACCTTTCCTGACTTTAACCCATGCAGTACCCTTTGTTCTGTTCGAACGACTGCCTCTTGATCCATACACAGATTCCTCATTAGCACGATTAAGTGTTCTAAAATTTGCATCTCTCCCATGCATCTGTCAGTTTGTCATACTGTGGGGGCTTGTGTGTTGCTGTGATGCTGGAAGCTATGCCATCGGTATTCACATACCAGCATGGTCACCCATAGCCAACAGGTTCCATTTGAGCTTCCGGACTAAGACAGACTAGGAAGAGGGACCTGGTGGTCTACTTCTGAAAAGAATTAGCCAGTGAAAACCTTGCGAATAGCAGCGGAACGTTGTCTGCTATAGTGCCAGAAGGTGAACCCCTCAGGTTGGAAGGCTCTCAAAATGCTAGTGGGGAAGAGCTGCCTCCTCAAAGTAGAGTTGACCTTAATGATGTAGATGCAGTCAAGATTTTGGGACCTTCATTTGCTGATGTGGCATGACTCAAAATGAGAAGAAACACCTGAGAACATCCATTAATAATTGGAACCCTGGAATGTAGGAAGTATACACCTAGGAAAACTGGAAATCATCAAAAATAAAATGGAACTCATAAACACCTATATCCTAGGCATTAGTGAGCTGAAATGGACTGGTATTGGTCATTTTGAATCAATCATATGGTCTACTATGCTGGAAATGACAACTTGAAGAGGAATGGCGCTGCATTCATCATCAAAAAGAACATTTCAAGATCTATCCTGAAGTACTATGTTGTCAGTGATAGGATAATATCCATACGCCTACAAGGAAGACCAGTTAATGCGACTATTATTTAAATTTACTCATCAACCACTAAGGCCAAAGATGAAGAAACTGAAGATTTTTACCAACTTCTGCAGTCTGCAATTGATCTAATATACAATCAGGATGCACTGATAATTACTGGTGATTGGAATGTGAAAGTTGGAAACAAAGAAGAAGGATCAGTAGTTGGAAAATATGGCCTTGGTTATAGAAATGATGCTGGAGATCGCATGATTGGATATTGCAAGACAGATGACTTCTTTGTTGCATATACCTTTATTCATCAACATAAATGGTTACTTTACACATGGACCTCACCAGATCGAATACAGAGGAATCAAATTGACTACATCTGTGGAAAGTCATAAGTAGGGAGGTGCTGATGGCATCTAGTGAGTAGATGGCAGTGATGATGCTGAACAATCCTAGGATGCACAGCACAGGCTCCAACAGTAAAGAAAGATCTGGTCCAAAATGTCTATAGTGCTGATGTTGAGAAACCAGGTGCAGAAATATTGAAAGAGAGAGTCCATTAGGTGGAAATGGCCTTTGAAAAAATTCTGTCAGAATATGACTATATAAATGATTCTTTTTTAAAAATGTTCTTCCTTTTATTTGAATTTGAAGGATGCCTCTAAATTGATTATATGCTTCTCCTTGCAGAACTGTTTTCTTGTTATCAGCTGGGCACCACAGTGGTACTTCTTGTGTGCTCCTGAGTTTTCCAGAAAGGGCTCCTTGATTTTGGCTTACAGCCTTTTTCCTCCCTTGAGTTCAGAAAGGAGTTCATGAGACTTGGTGAGGTAACCAATCTCCATGACACACAAAATTTTGTGTTTCCCCAAGGTTCCTTCTCCTTATTCCAAAACTGTCTTGTAAATCATCATCTCCTGGCAGGCTCCCCAGCTAATCCATCATACCTGTCCCATGGGAGCACAGAACCGAGGCCAAAACTGGGACCTCTGCCACTTACTTTAGTTCTTTGTAATCAGAAAGGGAATAAATGGGATGAAAGAGAGAGAAAAGAGAAGACAGGCAAAGGGGAAGGCAATTTTGGCATCTGTTTACAGATATTCTAATGCTCAGATCTTTTGGAAGGACTGTAGATTGGCCATGTGTACGCTCAACTTCCTTTCCTCTCCTCTTCAGAGAAACCTTCCATAATCTTCATGTGCGATTAAAAGTTCTTTATATATTCTCCTATGCAGATTCTGTGCCTGTCTAACTCAGCATTTATATGTGATCATCTCTCCTGGTGTTTATCTTCCTTGGCAGGCTGAAAGCAACTTGAGAGCAAGCACTATGTAAACCACCTGTTTCTAGGACCGTGCCTGGTGCATGGTAGGCAGACACACCTGTGGAATTATTGAATAGGCCAATGCCCAGTTCTCTGCTACACTGCTTGACCAAACTTCACATAACGAGAATACTTATCAAGTCTTCAGTTTTCTGGTGCAAACTATTTGCACTTAACTAATGGTTGGCAGATCAAACCCATCCAGTGCTATGATGGGAGAAAGGCTTGGTGGGTGATCTGCTTCTATAAAGATTACAGTCAAGAAAACTCGATGGAACAGTTCTATTTTTTAACACATTGGGTAGCCATGAGTCAGAATTGACTCACTGACAATGGGTTTGGTTCTTTTGGGTTTTTTAGAGCTCTAGTCCTGCCTGATACCTGTTTCCTTGGCAGAAGACAAAAGAAGATACAGCATAGCTTATTCTTATTTCTTTCCCCTATCAGCATAGTCAGAATGCAGGCTTCATTTTATCTGTTTTCACTTGGCACTGTCTCATTTTCAGTCTCCTTTCACAGTTATTTTCTCCATCCATATTGACTGTGTGTTTTATCTCCTTGGGAATTGTTTGTTCCTGGATGACAGAGATTATAGCATATCTTTGGTTTTTATATCCAATACACTCCATTCCTACTAGTGAGTTTGTTTTTTTTTTAAATAGTGATTTAGGTAAAAGTTTACAGAGCAAATTAGTTTCTCATTAAGCAATTAATACACATACTGTTTTGTGACATTGGTTACCAACCCTGAGATGTATCAACACTCTCCGCTTCTCCACCCCAGATTCCCTGTTTCTATTTGTCCAGTTTTCCTGTCCCTTCCTGCCTTCTTGCCTTTGCTTTTGGGCTGGTGTTCCCGCTAGTCTCATATACGTGATTGATCTATAAAGCTTGTCCCTCACATATGTTATTATTGGCCCTATAAAACCCACTGCCATCAAGTCAATTCCGACTCACAGCGACCCTATAGGACAGAGTAGAACTGCCCCATAGAGTTTCCAAGGAGCTCTTGGCAGATCTGAACTGCTGACCTCTTGGTTAGCAGCCGTAGCACTTAACCACTACGCCACCAGAGTCTCCATTGGCCCTGTAGACCTGTCTAATCTTTGGCTGAACAGTGAACCTCAGGAGTGACTTCAGTATTGAGTTATAAAAAGGTCTCTGGAGGCCATACTCTTGGAGTTTCTCCAGTCTCTGTCAGACCTGTTTGGGACACTCTGTTCTATCGTGATCCCTGCCAGAGCAGTTGGTGGTGATAAGCAGGCACCATCTAGTTGTTCTGGGCTCAGTCTAGTGGAGGTTTTGGTAGTTGCAGTCCATTAGTCCTTTAGACTAATCTTGCCCTTTTGTCTTTGGTCTTCTTCATTCTTCTTTGCTCCAGCAGGAATGGGACCAGTAGATGTATCTTAGATGGTACCTTGCAGGCTTTTAAGATCCCAGTCACTACTCACCACAGTCAGATGTAGATGAGCTAGATGTTGTAATATGGCCCCCAGCCTTCAGCCCAGTAGCTTGGTCTCTCAGGGCATTCGGATGTGTCTGTGAAGCTTCTGTAACTTTGCCTGTTCAAGTTGTGCTGACTTCCTCAGTATTGTGTACGGTTTTACCCTTTACCTAAGTTACTGCTTATCTCCACCTGGTTAGGTTTTTTTCCTCCTCACTCCTCCCCTCCCTCATGACCATCGAAGATTGTTTGTGGAGTCTTTAGGGTTCTCTCTATATAGTGTCATATCATCCACAAATAGGGATAGTTTTACTTCTTCCTTACCACTTTGAATGCCCTTTATTTCTTGCCTTATTGCTGCAGCTAGGACTTCTAGCACAATGTTTAATACTAGTGGTGATAAAAGGCATCCTTGCCTTGTATCTGTTATCAAGGAGAATGCTTTGAGCCTCTCTATGTTGAGAATGATGTTGGCTGTTGGTTTTGCATAGTTGCCTTTTATAATATTGAGGAATTTCCTGTCTATTCATATCTTATGGAGAGTTTTTTTTTTCATCAGGAATGAGTGTTGGACTTTATCAAATGCCTTTTTTGTTTCGATAGAGGTGATCATGTGATCCTTTTATTTACCTGGTGATTTGCGTTGATTGTTTTTCTAATGTTGAACCATCCTTGCATACCTGTATGAATCCCACTTGGTCATGGTATATATATATGTATATATATATATATGTAAAATATATATGATGCTGAATTCTATTGACTATAATTTTGTTTAGAGGTTTTGCACCTATATTCACAAAAGATATGGATCTATAATTTTCTTTTTTTGTGGTGTCTTTGCCTGGTTTTGGTATCATGGTTATGCTGGCATCATAGAATGAATTCTATGTCCTGAAATAACATGTGTACTACTGGTGTGAGCACCTCTCTGCATTTTTTTTTTTTTTTTTTTATCTTTTCAGTTTCTTCTCTTGTTATGGGTCTGTTCAGGTTTTCAAACTTAGTTTGTGTTAGTTTAGGAAGGTAGTGTGTTTCTATAAATTTGTCCACTTCCTCTAGGTTTTCAAATTTGTTGGAGTGCAGCTTTTCATAGTATTCTGTAATCAAACTTTTTATTCCAATTAGGTCTGTTGTAATGTCCCTCAATTCATTTTTTATTTGAATTAATTGCTTCCTTTTCTGTTTTCTTTGCAAATTTGGGTTAATAGTTCGTCGATTTTGTTGATCCTTTCAAGGAATCAGCTTTTGGTTTTGTTGATTCTTTCAATTGTTTTTCTATTTTCTATTTCATTTATTTCTGCTATAATCTTTATTATGTGCTTTCTTCTGGGGGCTGTGGGCCTCTTTTGTTGTCCTCTTTCTAGTTGTTTGAGTTGTAGGGTTATTGTTTTGATTTTGTCCCTTTCTTCATTTTTGTTGTGTATGCCTATTGCTATAAATTGACCTCTGTGACCCAGAGGTTTTGGTATGATCTATTTTCATTCTCATTTGATTCTAGAAATTTTTTGATTCCATCTTTGATTTCTTCTATTGCCCAGTGATTTTTAAACAAGGTGTTATTCAGTTTCCATGTATTTGATATTTTTTTCTTTGCTGTTCCTAATTTCTACATTTATGGTGTTGTAACCAGAGAAGATTATTATCTCAATATTTTGGATTTGTTGAGGGTTGCTTTGCGGCCTAAGATGTGGTCTATTGTGGAGAATATTCCATGTGCATTGAAAAAGAATGTATACTTTGCTGCTGTTGGGTGAAGTGAAGTCAAGATGGATGATTGTGGCCTTTAAATCTTCTGTATCTTCACTGAGTTTCTTTCTAGATGTTCTGTCCTTTACTGAGACCAGTGTGTTGAAGTCTTTTACTGTTAATTGTGGTACTGACAATTTCTCTTTTCAGTGTTATTAGAGTTTGTGTTATATATTTTGGAGACCTATCATTAAGTGTGTAGATATTTATTATGGTCATGTCCTCGTGGTGGACTGTCCCTTTAATCATTATATAATGTCCTTCCTTTTCTTTTATGGTGGATTTTGCCTTAAAATCTCTTTTATCTGAGATTAATAATTGCACTCTTTTTCTTTTTTTGGTTGCTGTTTGATGTATTTTTTCCATTCTTTGATTTTTAATATTTTTATGTTTTTGTTTCTAAGCTGTATCTCTTGTAGACAGCATATTGATGGGTCTTTTTTTTTCCCCCCCATTCTGTCACTCTCTGTCTCCTTACAGGTGCATTTAAGCCGTTTATATTCAGTGTGATTATCAATAGCTGTGAGTTTGTTGCTGTCATTTAGTAGTTTTTGTTTTTTTGTGGTGCTGACATTTTCTTTGTTCCTCTTACTCTCCTGTGTTGAATTTCCTTTGTTTGTGAAATTTCTTCTCATTTCTTTCTTTAGTGCAGATTTTGTGTTTACTAAGACTTTATGTTTCTCTTTTTGTTTTTCTCCACTTAAGTACAATTTCTTTTTTTAAATTGGCTTTAGGTGAAATTTAGAGCTCAAGTTAATTTCTCACACAAAAATTTATACGTATATTGTTATGTGACCCTAGTTGCAATCCCTATAATGTGACAGCACACTCCCCTTTTCCATCCTGGGTTTCCTGTGTCCATTCAACCAGCTTCTATCCCCTTCAGCCTTCTCTTCTCACCTCTGGACAGGAGCTGACAATTTAGCCTCGTGTATCTACTTGAACTAAGAAGCACACCCTTCATGAGTATTATTTTATGTATTATAATCCAGTCTAATCTTTGTCTGCAGGGCTGGCTTTGGGAATGGTTTTAGTCCTGGGTTAACAGAGAGTCTGGGGGGCCATGTCCTCTGGTATTCCTCTAGTCTCAGTCAGATCATTAAGTCTGGTCTTTTTATGTGAATCTGAGTTTTGCACCACATTTTTCTTGTGCTCTCACAGGGACTTTCTGTTGTTCTCCCTGTCAGGGTGGTCATTGGTGGTAGCCAGGCGGCATCTAGTTCTGGTCTCGGGCTGATGGAGTCTCTGATTTCTGTGGTCCTTTTGTCTCTTGGGCTAGTATTTTCCTTGTGTCTTTGGTGTTCTTCATTCTCCTTTGCTCCAGGTGGGTTGGGACCAATTGATGCATCTTAGATGACTGCTCACAAGCTTTTAAGACCCCAGATGCCACTCGCTGAAGTGAGATGCAGAACATTTTCTTAATAAACTTTGTTATGCCAATTGACCTAGATGCCCTCTGAAATCACGTTCTGCAGACCCCCGCCCCTGCTATTCTGTCCCTTGAAGTGTTTGGTTGTGTTCAGGAAACTTCTCAGCTTTTGGTTTAGTCCAGTCATGCTGACTTCCCTTGTACTGTGTGTCGTCCTCCCCTTCACCTAAGATAATTCTTGTCTACTTTCTAATTAGTGCATTTCCCTCTCACTCCCCACTCTCATAACCATCAAAGAATGTTTTCTTCTGTGTTTAAACCTTTTCTTGAGTTCTTATAATAGTGGTCTCATACAATATTTGTCCTTTTGCAACTGACTAATTACACTTAGCATAATGCCTTCCAGATTCATCCACGTAGTGAGATGTTGTGCAGATTCATCACCTTTCTTTATCGATACGTAGTATTTCATTGTGTGAATATGCCATAATTTGTTTATCTATTCATCCATTGATGGGCATGGTTGTTTTTTCGCTATTGTGAACAGTGCTGCAGTGAACATGGGTGTGCATATATCTGTTCATGCAAAGGCTCTTATTTCTCTAGGATATATCTCAAGAAGTGGGATTCCTGGATCCTATGGTAGTTTATGTCCAGCTTTTTGAGGAAGAAGCAAATCGATTTCCAAAGTGGTTGTACCATTTTACATTCCCATCAGCAGTGTATAAGTGTTCCAGTCTCTCCAAAACCTCTCCAATATTTATTATTTTGTGTCTTTTGGATTAATGCTAGCCTTGTTGGGTGAGACAGTATTTCATTGTAGTTTTGATTTGCATTTCTCTAATGGCTAATGATCATGAGCATTTCCTCACATATCTGTTAGCCACCTGAATGTCTTCTTTGGTGAACTGTCTGTCCACATCCTTTGCCCATTTTTTAAGTGGGTTATTTGTTTTTTGTTGTTGAGGTTTTGCAGTTTCTTGTAGATTTTGGAGATTAGACCCTGACTGGATATGTCATAGCCAATTTTTTTTTTTCCAGTCTGTAGGTTGTCTTTTTACTCTTTTGGTAAAGTCTTTGCATGAATGTAAGTGTTTGATTTTTAGGAGCAACCAGTTATGTAGTTTCTATTCTGGTGTTTGTGCATTGTTAGTAATGTTTTGTATCCTTTTTATGTCATGTATAAGGGCTCTTAGCATCATCCCTATTTTTTCTTCCATGATCTTTATTGTTTTAGATTTTGTATTTAGGTCTTTGATCCATTTTGAGTTAATTTTGGTGCCTGGTGTTAGGTATGGGTCTTGTTTCACTTTTTGCAGGTGGATATCCAGTTACTCCAGCACTACTTGTTAAGGACACTCTCTTTTCCCCGCTTCATGGACTTTGGGCCTTTGTCAAACATCAGCTGCTCATAGGTGGATGAATTTAGGTCTGGAGTCTCAATTCTGTTCCATTGGTTTATGTATCTGTTGTTGTACCAGTACCAGGCTGTTTTGACTGCTATGGCAGTATAATAGGTTCTAATATATGGCAGTTTGAGGCCTCCCACTTTGTTCTTCTTCTTCAGTAGTGCATCTTCCCTGGTACCTCTTCCCTTTCCATATGAAGTTGGTGATTATTTTCTCCATCTTGTTAAAAAAATGTCATTGGAATTTGGATCAGGATTGCATTGTATCTGTAGATTGTTTTGGGTAGAATTGACATTTTCACAATGTTGAGTCTTCCTATCCATGAGCAACGTATGTTTTTCCACTTCTGTTGGTCTCTTTTAGTTTCTTGCAGTAGACTCTTGTAGTTTTCTTTGTATAGGTCTTTTACATCACTGGTAAGATTTATTCCTTAGTATTTTATCTTCTTGGGGGCTATTGTAAACGGTATTGATTTGGTGATTTCCTCTTTGAAGTTCTTTTTGTTGGTGTAGAGGAATCCAACAGATTTTTGTATGTTTATCTTGTATCGTGGTACTCTGTTGAACTCTTTTATTAGTTCCAGTAGTTTTCTTATGGATTCTTTGGGGTTTTCTGTGTATAAGATCATATCATCTGCAAATAAAAAAATAGGGATGCTTTTACTTCTTCCTTACCTGTTTAGATTCGCTCTATTTCTCTTTCTCGCCTAATTGCTCTGTCTACGACCTCAAGGACAATGTTGAAGAAGAGTGGTGATAAAGGGCATCCTTTCCTAGTTCCCGGTATCAGGGGGAATGCTTTCAGACTCTCTCCATTTAGGATGATGTTAGCTGTTGGCTTTCTGTAAATTCCCTTTATTATGTTGATGGATTTCCCTTGTATTCCTATTTTGCTGAGAGTTTTTATCATGAATGGGTGTTGGACTTTGCCAAATGCCTTTTCTGCATTAATTGATAAGATCATGTGATTCTTTTATTTATGTGATGGATTACATTGATTGTTAATATTGAACCATCCCTGCATATCTGATATGAATTCCATTTTGTTCTTCCTTTTTTTTGATGAGTAGGTTTGTTAATTTTATTTGTGGCTACCTTGACATCTACTCTTATCTTTCTAAATTTGAACCAGGTTTTTATTACTTGATATTGACTTGACTTGCTCTCCATTTGAAAGTTATATATTTATACCATGTATCCCCCCTTTTATTGTTCTGACGTTATTGTCATTTACAGGTTGATATCTCTAGTTCCTAGTTTTGAACCTTTTAGTTTTGTTTTTTTCTTCAGAGTTCATTACCAAGCTGATATTTGGCTGATACTGACTTGTGTCCTAGATTTAGGTTGCTGTCTGATGTTGTTGGTTCTCTAACTGAAAAAAAATCCCTTTAATAATTCTTATAAGGTTGATTTGGTTTTACAAATTCCCTTAGTTTCTGTTTTTCTGGAAATGTCCTAATTTCACCATCATATTTTAGAGAGTTTTATAGCATATCTTGTTTTTGGTTGGCAATTTTTTCTTGCACAGTTTTACATGTATCCTCCCATTGCCTGCTTGTTTGCATGATTTCTGCTGAGTAAGCAGAGCTTAGTCTTATTGTTTCCCCTTTTTATGTGACTTTTTGTTTTTCCGATCTCCTTTCATGATTCTTTATTTGTCTTTGGTTTTGGCAAGTCTGATTATGATATGTCTTGGTGGTTTTCTTTTGGGGTCTATCTTGTATAGCGTTCACTGAGCTTCTTGAATGGTCAGCTTTTCATCTTTCATGGTATTAAGGAAGTTTTCTGTCAGCAAATCTTCAGTGATATTCTCCATGTTTTCCATTTTCTCCCTCTATTCTGGAACTCTGATCACATGCAGATTTTTGCTCTTGATTGCATCCCACATAGTTCTTAGGTATTCTTCATTGGTACTCATGGATTGTCTTCAATTTCTGTCTTCCATTGTGTCAAATTTACTCCTAAAACCTTCTATTGGATTGTCCATTTCTGAAATTTTGTTATCTTTTGGATTTCTAATTGCTGTTTTTGTATGATTTGTAATTGTTTATTTATTTTGTTCATGTATTATTTTCTTTAATTCTTCTATTTCTTTGTCTATGTGTTCTTTGATTTTGGCTATGTTTTGGCTGGTTTTCTCTGTTTCCCATGAGGTTTTTGCATTTTCCTTGATCTCTTTCCTAATCTTTTGAAGGGCCCTGAATAATAAACTTATGAATTATCTATTAGGTTATCCCATTGTCTTTTGTTTTCCTGAAAGGTCAGCTGGTACTTTATTCTTATTGCTTACTGGAGCCATCTTGTTCTTTGTGTGTGTGTGTGTGTGTGTGTGTGTGTGTGTGTGTATTTTAACATTGCCTGCTGTCTCTGAGACATTCAGATATTATTTTCTTTATTTATTGATTGTAGGTTTGTTTACTTTCTCCAGCTTTTCTGCTTTGCTTGGATATGACTGAGCGGGTGGGCCATGTATGCTTGTTGCTTGCTTGTTTGTGGGTATGATAGTTCTCACCACCTTGTCCTTGTGGGCAGGACTGGTCACTCAGCTTTGGTGCGGCAGGGCACTTCCAGCAGGAAGGGAAGGAGCAGAGATGGATCATTTGTCTGCAGCATGAACTGGTCTGGGGGCTGGAATAGCGCCTCTGTGGTCTGCAGGGTTGTCCCAAGCTGGTGGGAAGTGGCCTGGCACCTGGGTCAGGTCCCCTAGGGGTACAATGGATGGTAGAAGGGATTTAGAACTTGCAGGAAGGGGCCTAGGGCCTGGGTCTTGTCCCTTGGGGGCAGCGGTGGCCAGTGGGAGGGATCTGGAGCTAGTGGGAATTGGCCTGTGGCCTGGGCTGTGTCCCATGGATGCTGTGGCAGGTGGCAGAAGGGTTCTGGAGCTGGTGAGCAGTGGCTTGGGGTCGAGGCTGGTTACCCTGGGTGCCACAGTGGGCAGTGGGATGGGCCCAAAGCTGGTGGACAGGGGCCTGTGGTCCACGGTGGGTTTCCTGGATGCCACAGCCTGTGGCAGGACGGGTCTGGAGCTCGTAGGAGGAGCCTGGAGAGGGCAGAAAGGGGCCTGGTTTCTGGGCTGGGTTCTCTGAGTGCTGCAGCAGGCAGAGGGAGAGATCCAAAGCCAGCTGGAACGGTCTGGCATCCAGGCCTTGTCCCCTTAGGGCCACAGGTGGCAGAGGGAGGGGTCCAGAGCTTGCAGAAAGGGGCCTGAGATCCTGATTGGGTCCCCCTGGAAACACAGGAGGAGAGATGGAGAGAGGTGGGGGGTGAAGGTAGGGGCAGAGGGGGCTAGATGGAGGAGGGCAATAGGGTGGGTCGGTACTCTGGTTCCCAGCATCTGGGTTGCGACCATGGGGTGCCTATAGCCACTGTTAAGCAGAGAGATAGAGGTTTTAGAAGTGTGCTCCAGTGGTTACCCAGTGAAAGAATCTGATCTTCTCCTTGAGTTGGAGCCTGCAAATGTGGTATTACTTAGTCCTGGGTGGGTCTGCACCATACCTCTAACTCCTATTGGGAATTCCATGGAGGTGCCTTCCTGGATGTGGGATTGTTGGCTTTATTTAATGCTGAGTCGTTCCATTTGGTCAGGAAACTTCACTTCTTATCTCTATTCCTTTCTCATTTTCTATCACTTTCTTCTTGTCATGGATTGAATTATGTCCCCCCAAAAATGTGTGTATCAACTTGGTCAGGCCAATTCCCGGCATTGTGTGGTTGTCCTCCATATTGTGATTGTAATTTTATGTTAAGAGGATTAGCATGGGATTGTAACGCCACCCTTACTCAGGTCCCCTCCCATGATTTAATGTAAAGAGAGTTTCCCTGAAGTGTGGCTTGTACCACCTTTTATCTCCCTCAAGAGATAAAAGGAAACAGAAGCAAGCAGAGAGGTGGGGACCTCATACCACCAAGAAAGCAGCACCAGGAGCAGAGTGTGTCCTTTGGACCCGGGGTCCCTGCACCTGAGAAGCTCCTTGACCAGGTGAAGATTGAGGACAAAGACTTTCCTCCAGAGCTGACAGAGAGAGAAAGCCTTCTCCTGGAGCTGACATCCTGAATTTGGACTTTTAGCCTACTTTACTGTGAGGAAATAAATTTCTTTTTGTTAAAGCTATCCACTTGTGGTATTTCTGTTATAGCAGCACTAGGTGACTAAGACCCTTCTTCTCCTCAGTGACTTCCAATTAATACTTTATCCCTTCATTGAAGGTTCAGGGTTCTAGGATTGACATCTGTATCTATTTTAAGTGGTTTTTCGGGTCTTTGTTGCAGCAGAATGGCTTATTGCATCTGACTAATCTACTATCTTGGCTCTACCTCCCTACTAGTGAGTATTTACTATTTGCTGCTGTTACTGACAAAAGGCACATGAAAAGTTCTGGAGTTGTTATATAGAAAACCCCTCTTTACTTCATGAGCTGAATGGTGCCTTTTGCTAAAAAAGATTTCCTTCCCCATTAACATAGAGTCTCCTTTCTTGTTTTTGAGTCCTGGATTCCCATGGTTAGGACATGTGAGGTCACATATAGTTACATTTGAGATTACTCACTAATAATTTGTTCTCTCAAATAATTTACTCTACACAGCAAAACAAACAAAAACCAAAAAATCTCTGCTATGAATCCTCACCTAACACCCAAGTAAACGTGTTAAGAAAGTAGCTAGGGTTCAGTCTTTGCTTACTGATGCAGAGAGCCATGAATTGGTGGATTTTTTTCATTACTTTGAGTAGGAAGGCAGAGAAAAAATGCAAATGAGGTGGCTTGGCAATAAAATGGAAGGAATTTTAGTGGGTAGGGAAAGAGCCAAGTTTTAACAGAAAGTGAAACAACCATGGGTTAAAACTCACGATGTAAGTTTGGTATAAGGGGCTAAAGGAGATGCAGAAGGGCAGTGAAGGCAGAAGATTAAATGGCAGAATGCATATGCCTTTGATATGAATTTGTGCAAGGAATTTCAGGTTTTGTACATTTTTAATATATTTACTTTTGTTTGCTGCAGAAGAACAAGTAGTAAACACAAATTCAGGTACCATATTAAAGAGCAATTATCTCAAATATTTAATCTCAGCTCCACTCTGATGGAGAAATGGTTTCATGCGGGGAAAGAAATGCCATTTTTTGTACCCAGCTTCATGATTTGCTAAGGCCAGATCTGATTTCTCCTGGATACAGTGGGGAATTCCCAGCATGGGGTTTGCAAATCTGTTGCTGAGTTTTTCATTTTATAACCTTACTTATCATAAGTAAACTTAGAGATGGCTCATGCTCTCTCTCTATATATATAAATATAAACATAGGTAAAAAATTTTATCATAAATGATTAAACCTTAGCAATTAAAATAAACATACCTCATCAGTTTTTAAATTAAATTTAAAGATAAGCAAATTGCTTTTCTGAGGCTGAGGTTTTGCTCTTGCATTATACATTAGTAGATACATTTTCTTTCCCCTTGCAGAAATGTTGAATTGTGAAATGAATGCAACATACTTATACAGTTTATGATGAGAAACTGACAAGAGGGATTAAATCCATAGGCAAGACGCTCTGCTGGGATTGACGGGAGTCATTGCTGTGGAAATGCCAGAGCGCCCTCTGTGCATAGTTCCCTCTCCTCTCACTACCTAATTGAGAGAGGCGTTAATGGGGTAAAAAAGTGCCGAAAGCAAAATGTCAGCTTCGTGGAATAGAAATCAGATATACACAATTTTTTTTTTGTTTGTTTGTACTACTATCTACGATATAGCAGAGCAAATGTGGTTGTTGCTTTGCCTGCATTGTAGTTACGAACAAGGGAGAAACATGGCATGAATTCAGCAGTTGATAGCACCAAAAAAGCACCAGAAAACTTGTGGCTCTGATTATTTAGATGATAAAGAAATCATTTGATAGGTATAAGAGTTCGATAAAACTATTCAATACACATTTTGGTCTTCGGTATTAATTGATTTATATAGAAACAGTATGTAGGTGATAGTTTGCCCTGAAGTTTAATTGAAGGAAGAGAAATATTGATCCTCACATTTGACTAGTGCCTTTAGGATTTGAAGAGTGACTCCTTCCCATTGCCCCAAATTGCTCTGGATGAAGCTCTATGCAAAAGGATAATTTGTGACTGTGAAATAATATTGAGTGTTAACTTGAAAGAGGATAGGACACACTAAAATATCATTAAATACAATGCACGTAACACACTGATTCATGTTAATCAGTCTGTCAGTAAAAAGCAAAGAGCTCCAAGTGACTGTGGGAAAGCGACTTGGTGATTTGCTATTACTGGTCAGTCTTACAAAAGGGGAATTGTCTATTGTGAAAAAGCAGAGAATAGGAAATCAAGGAATCTGTTAGAGCTTGAATACAGTGAACAACGATGACCAGGAGGAACTCTAAATCGACTGCGTTGATGTCCTGAAAATATAGTTTGGATTTATCTCTTTGGGGTTCCTAAGGTGTCTAACGGTTAGAACGATGGTATTTTATCATGCAAACCTATCTTTCATACTTACTTACATTACTCAGGTGAGCAAATCTTAAATATGGTGAGAAAGGAAAGAACTCATATTTTAGATATCAGGGTTTATTTCCAATAGTGCACACAAAAATAGGATGTAAGCAGAACTACAAAAAACTGTGCACAAACTATGCGAATACTTTATTTGCTTGCTATTACTGAATGCTCATTTCTTCTTTGGTTTGGAGGCCTGTAGAACACAATTTTAAATTATCTTAACAAACAGATATCGTACTCAGATGTTGTAGTACTCTGATTTTTAGTGCTAGTGTAAAAGAAGCTTAGATGGAAACCTAATAGACAGGAATTGCCACACAAGGATCTTTCACAGTCAACATTTAAGTTAGTTCCCCTGAGTTTATTTCTGAGCATAATTAATGTCCATTCAACGGCTAGCCAACAAGATGGCATGTAAGAAAGGAGTAGAGCACAATTCTATTAGGAAAATGGAAATATTTTACTGTGAAACCAAGTGGGAAGAATTTTATTCTATCAGTTACTTTTATTCACTGGTATGCTTTATACTCTGAATAGCCTGAAACAAGTGAGTTGCTGAATTCTCCATTAGCTCAAATTATTCATTTCCTTCCTCCTTCCTTCCCTCCCTTCTTTCTTTCCTTCCTTTTTTATTGAGCAGCTAACCAGTGCCAGATGTTTTGGTAGCAGCCAGTGACATAAAGGCAACTAAGGCTGAGATAGTTTTTACCCATGTGGATACAAAACATATTTAATATAAATGAGGAAGTTTGAACATTGGATGTTGTGCAGTTAGAGTGATTGGCTCAGGGAACTATAAGAGATTGTCAGAAAAGATTAGTTTCCTTCCCTTGCTTTCATGAGATCTGTAAGGTGCCAAACTAGATGGATGAGGTGAATGGGGAATAGGAGAGTAGCTTGTCTGTAGCACCACCTTTATCTTTTTAGGTGAGCAGCCCTGGTGGCTCAATAATTAAACACTCAGCAACTAACCAAAAAGTTGGCAGTTTGAACTCACCCGGTAGCTCCATGGGAGAAAGACCTGTCTACCTGCTCCTGTAAAGATTGCTGCTGTTAGGTGTCATTGAGTCAGTCCAACTCATAGTGACCCTAGGTACAACAGGATGAAACACTGCCCATCCTTACAATCATTATGCTTGAGCCCATTGTTGCAGCCACTGTGTCAATCCATTTTGGTGAAGGTCTTCGTCTTTTTCACTGAGCCTCTACTTTGCCAAGCATGATGTCCTTCTCCAGGGACTGATCCCTCCTGATAACATGTCCAAAATACATGAGACCTGGTCTTGAGATCCTCAGTTTTAAGGAGCATTCTGGTTGTACTTCCTCCAAGAAATCAAAAGATGCAGTGCATTGGGCAAATCGGCTGCAAAAGACCTCTTTAAAGTGTTGAAAAGCAAGGTGTCACCTTGAAGACTAAAGTGTGCCTTACCCAAGCCTTGGTGTTTTCAGTTGCCTCATATGCACATGAAAGCTGGACAATGAATAAGGAAGACTGAAGAATTGACAATTTTGAAATATGGTGTTGGTGAAGAATATTGAATATACCATGGACTGCCAAAAGAATGAACAAATCTGTCTTCAAAGAAGTACAGCCAAAATGCCCCTTGGAAGCGAGGACGGCAGCTCAAGGCTTGAATTTTTTCTTCAGTTCTTTCAGCTTGAGAAATGCCGAGCGTGTTCTTCCCTTTTGGTTTTCTAACTCCAGGTCTTTGTACATGTCATTATAATACTTTGCTTTGTCTTTTTGAGCCACCCTTTGAAATCTTCTGGTCAGCTCTTTTTCTTCTTCATTGCTTCTGTTTTAGTACTCAATGTTCAAGAGCAAGTTTCAGAGTCTGTTCTGACATCCAAACTCGTCTTTTCTTTCTTTTTTGTCTTCGTCATGACCTCTTGCTTTCTTCATGTATGATGTCCTTGATGTCATTCCACAACTTGTCTGGTGTTTAGTCATTAGGGTTTTATGTGTCAAATCTTTCTTGATATGGTCTCTAAATTCAGGTGGGGCATATCTACTTTGGCTCTTGTGGGCTTATTCTAGTTTTCTTCAGCTTCAGCTTGAAATTGCATGTGAGCAACTGATGGTCTGTTCTGCAGTTGGCCCCTGACCTGGTTCTGACTGATGATATTGAGCTTTTTCATCATCTCTTTCTACAGATGTAGTCAATTTTATTCCTTTATATTCCATTTAGCAAGGTCCACATTTATAGTAGCCATTTATGTTGTTGAAAAAAGGTATTTGCAAAGAAGTTGTTGGTTTTACAAAATTCTATCATGCAATCTCTGGCATCATTTTTATCACCAAGGCTGTATTTTCCAGCTACTGATCCTTCTTTTTTTTTTTCATCTTTCACGTTCCAATCACCACCCAGTACCCGGTACCGTCGACTCATGGAGACCCTATAGGACAGAGTAGAACTGCCGCATTGAGTTTCCAAGGAGCACCTGGCGGATTCGAACTGCCGAATCACCAGTAATCATCAATTCATCTTGATTGCATGTCGGATCAATTTCAGACTGCAGATGTTGGTAAAAATCTTCAATTTTTTCATCTTTGGCTTCAGTGGTTGATGGATAAATTTGAATAATAGTTGTGTTAACTGGTCTTCCTTGCAGGTATATGGATATTATCCTGTCAGTGACCACATTGTGCTTCAGGATAGGTCTTGTTCTTTTTGACAATGGACGCAACGTCAGTCCTCTTCAGTTTGTCATTCCCTTTGTAGTAGACCTCATGGTTGTCTGATTCAAAATGGCCAATACTAGTCCATTTCAGCTTACTAATGCCTAGGATATTGATGTTTATGTGTTCCCTCTCATTTTTGATGATTTCCAGTTTTCCTAGACGTCTTTTAAGTGCCTTCCAACCTGAGGGGCTCATCTTCTGGCACTATATCAGACAATGTTCCACTGCTATTTGTCGGATTTCCACTGGCTAATTTTTTTCAGAAGTAGACTGCCTTGTCCTTCTTCCTAGTCTGTCTTAATCTGGAAGCCCAGCTGAAGCCTGTCCATCTCAGGTGATCTTGCTGGTATTTGAATGCTGGTGACATAGCTTTCAGCATCACAGCAACACTCAAGCCACCACAGTATGATAAGCTGACAGACCCATAGGGGCCTGTAAAAATTACAGCCCAGGGGGAAGTTCTGTCCTGTTACATGCAGTCACTATGAGTCAAAACTTACTTGATGGCACCTAACAATTTAACAACAGCAAAAATCGTAGTTGGATTTTAGTTAGAAAGCTCTCGGTGTGAAAGAATTTGTTGTTATAGGTATTCTATGCATCTCTGGTATAAAATCATGGAGATGTTGGAAAGTCTTCCCTAGACATGTGCATGGACAATCCAAATGCTTTTCAATGACATTGAGTTATTCCCACTTACATGTTGTTTAACTAATGGAGAGATGTCTTTTTAAATCAAAGAATACAGTTTGACAACTTTGGGCATGATCTTGTAAAAGAGTTTCTTTTTCTTCCTTACGAGAATTCATTTTCTAGGATCATACTGTAAGCTAGTGGACCAACCAAACAGAATACAAATTACAGAGTTTGTTAATCATGGCTGTAGAATTCCTTTGTTTTTTAAAGAGAGAATGCCCCTATTCTATAACTGGTCTTTTTGATTGCCAGTTCAGCGGGGATGCAAGATAAGGATGCTTGATGACGCAACAAAAGGATGCTAAATGATGACTCAGAAAACCTCATCCTGGCCTTTCTACAGATTAAACCTGCAACCCTGGACAAGTCTCTAAGGCTTTTGAGTCCCAGTTTCCTTGTCTTTCTGAACTTTCTCGTATGTAGTGACATGTAAAAGAGATAATGTGTATGAAAGTATATTGACAATTGTAAAACATCATAAATGTGGAAAGTGTTATTTTAGTTTAAATACCAATGATATTTCTGACTTATTTTTAAACGTACTGGTATATTTCAAAGTGAACCATAAATAAAGGTTTAGAATTTTTTATTCATGATGGAAGTGTGTATGTATACTATTAGATGCTATGAAATTAGCCTTATATGAATACATCTTTCCTCATGATTATAGATTTTTAAGGAGCCCTGGTAGTGTAGTGGTTAACAGCTTGGCTGTTAACCAAAAGGTTGGTGGTTCAAATCCGTGTACTGCTCAGCAGGAGAAAGATGTGGCAATCTGCTTCCATAAAGATTTCAGCCTTTAAAACCCTGTGGGGCGGTTGTATGCTGTTCCATAGGTCACTGTAAGTTGGAATGGACTTGACAGCCCCAATATAGACCTTTACTAGGCACATTGAAGCACAGCTGCTATCAAAGGTCTACAAAGATGAAGTTAATCTGTTTTGAGCTCACTTATTCAATAACACTAACCTATAGGTTTTGTAGGTTTGGGGATATAAAAGTTAATAAGACCTGTTATTTAGGAGCACAAAATCTAGTTGGGGGTCATATAAACCAACAATTGTAGTTTGATAAACTAAGGCCTATAATATAAACAGGTAAAAGTTTCATAGCACAAAAGAGAGACAGTAAAATCCACATTTCATTTATTTAAAATAATTTCTATTGTGCTTTAAGTGAAAGTTTACAAATCAAGTCAGTCTGTCACATATAAGCTTATATACACCTTACTACATTCTCCTATTTACTCTCCCCCTAATGAGTCAGCCTGCTCCTTCCTTCCAGTCTCTCCTTTCATGACCGTTTTGCCAGTTTCTAACCCTCTCTACCCTCCCATCACCCTTCCAAACAGGAGACGCCAACACAGTCTCAAGTGTCCATCTGATACAAGCAGCTCACTCTTCATCAGCATCTATGTCCAACCCATTGTCCAGTCAGTCCCTTCCATGTCTGACGAGTTGTCTTCGGGAATGGTTCCTGTCCTGGGCCAACAGAAGGTTTGGAGACCGTGACCGCTGGGATTCTTCTAGTCTCAGTCAGACCATTAAGTCTGATCTTTTTATGAGAATTTGGGGTCTGCATTCCACTGTTCTCCTGCTCCCTCAGGGGTTCTCTGTTGTGCTCCCTGTCGGGGCAGTCATCGGTTGTGGCCGGGCACCATCTAGTTCTTCTGGTCTCAGGAAAATCCACATTTTAAATAAGTGTTTTTTCTCATTACATTTTCTCCAATTAAGTAGCTGTTCTTCCAGTATTAAAAAAAAAAAAAATATTTAAGAAGGTATAAAAGCATACATGCCATGTCTAAATGACAGCATTCACATTTTGTCCTGAGACTAGAATTCCATATGCCTAAGATGTAATGGTTAAGAGCTATGGCTTCTAACCAAAAGGTCGGCAGTTTGAATCTACCAGGGGCTCCTTGGAAACCATATGGGGTAGTTCTACTCTGTCCTATAGGGTCGCTATGAGTCGGAATCAACTCGACTGCAATGGGTTTGGTTTTATTTGTTTTTTAATTCAATGGTACAATAGACTATGTACAGACATTACTATGTTCAGATATAAGGATCAACAATTTTCAACCAGACACAATGCTTTAGATGAATAAGAATGGGAGAAAATGCTCCCTCAACTTTTTTTGACTACCGCACCTTTATGAAGTCACCTATCTTTTCTCTCTAAAATATCCTAATTTCCTTCTTCCTTTCTTTTCTTCAATCTTATCCTTTCCTTCTTTTTATTTGTCACCTATTAATCTATTTCTCGCTGATTTTCTTCTTTCCTTGCTAGTCAGATGTCAACAAGAAATAACTCTCAAGGACTGAAAGAGTCAACATTCCTAGATTGTATGTAGCCTACATAGAAATCTTTTTTCTTCTTCCTTAAGAGTGAAAATAAAACAAACATAAAAAAAGCTTTAATAGCTCATGAGCTTAGGCTCTTTCAACTTCTTTTATATGTCTGGGGAATATTTAATGGCTAAAAATTCAGGGATTTGTCTACAGGTATAACACAGACTCTTCACCCAAAAACAATAACTGCAAAAGCAACAAACACCTCAGCTAGATTACAAGTAAAAAATTAAGAAAAATATACAACAGTTGCACTCAAGAGATGGGGAAGTGGTTTCTGTCCATGTTGGAAATTACTATGGCTTCTCTCTAGGAGGCAATACAAATGTTATGAGTTGGGATTCCAATTTTTAGAGAAATCTTTCTTTGGTCGTGTGATGATTAACGTTGTATGTCATTTTGACTGGGCCATGATTCTCTGTGATTTGGCAGTTCTGTAATGATGGAATTTGGCAATTATATAATGATGTAGTTATCCTCCATTTTATGATACAGTGTAACCCCCTCTGTGATGTGATTTGATGTGACCAACCAATCAGTTGTAAGGGGAGTTTCCTCAGGGGTTTGGCCTGCATCCAATATATGTGGATATTCTGGCAAAGCTCTCCAGCTTCTGCTTTCTCTGGATCCTACATCCAGCTCGTAGTCATCTAACCTCCAGTTTTTGGGATTTGAACCAGTGGTCTGCTGTATTGTGTGCTGATCTTGGGATTCGTTGGCCTCTGCAGCCTGTGACCAAGCAGTCTTCGTCTTACCAGCCAATCTTGGATTCATCAGCCTCCACAGCCTGTGAGCCAGCAGCCTACCTCCTGACCTGTCGATCTTGGTTTATGAGCTCCTGCAGCTACTTGAATCAGTAAAAACCTTCAACCTGATGCCTGATCCAAGTGACTTCCTAGCCTCAACAGCCACGTGAGCTATTTCCTTGAGATAAATCTCTTTCTCTCTGTCTCTCTCTCTCTCTATATATACCCTTCACTGATTTTGCTTCTCTAGAGAAGCCATCCTAAGACAGGTTGTAAAGTTTTTTGAATGCCATGTTTAAGAAACCGAACCTGTAGGCTGCAGAAAGAATAAAAGGAAGATGACGAATTTGCCTGAGTAATGAATAATGACATGGATGTCCTCTTCTAGGCCCACATCTATTCTCAGGTACAAAACTGGAGTGAAGTTGATGAATGCACTCAGATTATTTTTCCTACTTCTTTCTTTAAGGGCTATTTTTTGGAGGGGTGGTGGAAAGGGGTGGAGGGCAGTGCACATTAGGCAATGGAGTAATCTGAGGATAGAAACAAGATTTTCAAGTCCTTCCCAGTGAAATTTTGTGACCTTTGGGGGGGTTGGGGTGGTGGGCAGTAGTTCTTTATTATACGGGAATTCTCCTCAAGAACTGACAGAATGAGCAATTTGGGCTGCATGAGTGGAGGGTTGGACTATCCTGGTGTTCAGTTCAGCACATATATAGTCATCTGGAGTCTTTTTTGCATGTTTGTGTTTTTCTAGTCTGGAGGTTATGAGAACAATGGAGTACAAGCATGTATACTTGCATAAGAGGAAGTATGAAGGCTCCCCAACATAGAATGGGGCTGGAAGTCTTCGTGCTAAGCTACATCCAGAGAGAAGAATTATTAAGGGGTCACACTTTCAGAGACAAAGCATAGAGTGTACTTCAGGAATCAGGCTTAGTCTATGACTTTCCAGCCATGACATCATGGCTGGCTTAAAAATGTGACCTTCTGAAAGACTTGTGAGTTTAAAAGATTGGCTTAGACAGGAAGAAGCTAACCAAGTAATGACACATTTTCTCTAAGATTCATAATTAAATAGATTCAAGATAATATTAAAATAATTGTTATACCAATACCAATATTAAAGTCTTCAATACTAAGAAAATGAAAATACTTTGACTTCTAGACCCTCCTTTATCTTTATAAAAGGGACAGGGTAAGGTTAAGGCAATTCAGAAAAAAATCATTTAAAGACTAATGAGTGAGATGGGGAATACTCCGCAACTGAGTCCATCTAGAATAAAACGGGCTCTGGCCCAAACTGGGAGGGAGGAAATTTCCTTTAGTCGACACTTGTCTTTCCCATAACTTGCCTTGTGTCTTTCACTCTCTCCTCCTCTGAGGAAATTGGAGTTCTCCTTTGGTCTCTTGAATGACCAGGGATCACTACTGTGGTGGCTTCCAGGATAACTCACTAATTTGAGAACTTCATGACATCTCTGGCCTATGGTTTCATTTGTATCATTTTTTCTGATACTCTACGCTTGACCAGCTGAATAAGGTGTAAGCTTCTTCCAAATAACGTCTTCTCACTCTGGAGGCAGGAGTCCTGTGAAATTATATTCTGAGCAGAGTGGGGTTGAGTTTCATCACAGCAGCAAGTTAGCAGATATATCTCAAATCCTCATTCTTAGTTGTTTGTGTGGTAAGAACTGGCTTGGACTGAAGTGTGTTTATTGAATTCTGTCTAATTCTCATGGTATATGTTGGCCGGGTTCATCTCTCCAGTGAAACTGATGTGGTCTGTGAGTCATGAAAATGCAGAAGTACAGATTTGACCGTTGGAGGGTCATCTTAATCACTCAGGTCACATTGTACTAGTGAAATAATTGGCTCCATTCACTATTGAGTGACTGCTTGAATTAATTAGTTTGAGAATAGTTAATTCCCATTAGTTTTTAGTCTTTTATGGTTTTAAAACGTTTCCCACAGCAACATCAAAAAAGACATACTGTGAATCCACTCAGTTTTGCTTCTTGTGTATTTCTTTGTTAAAGAGTGGTGTAAATGATACAGGGTTTTGATATTATACAAGAATTTTTATTATTCAATTCAAGTTATTTTTATCAGGCCCATTCAAAGAAAAAGGATTATATGCCATATATTATACCTGTTACTACTGGTTTAAACGTGTTTCTCAGGTACACATAATCTATGCTTTGTAGAGTAGTAATTTATGTTGTTGGCTTAAGAAAAGGAGGTTGTTCAGGGCTTAAATGCTCCTGTGGGTTTATTATGCATAAAATCCTGAGATTTAAACATTTTACTGAAGTGGTTCCATGATCATGCAAAGCAAGTTATTCTTGGCTCCCATAAAGAAAGTAAAACACATTCTTGGTCTTAATTCTGTCTTTTATTCCCACCTGATGTCATCCTAAAATCGCACAATATCCTCAAACCTGAGGTTACAACTAATTCCAAACAAACTTTATTGGGGACTTTTCCTTCCAGAAGACATTTTCTAACACAGAATATACTGTAAACATTTTCAGAGCTCCCAGAGAAGAGGCGGTCCTAATGTTTGGTTCTCCTGAATACCCTCAGCCTTAGTCTACTACACATGATTGTTAGTCAAAACCCTTTCTCCCCCAGAGCAAAACGCTGCATGACATATTGAAAGACTTCGGTTAAAGTAGACTCAAACAGATGAATGGTGATATACTGGAGAAATAAACAGAAGGCAAAATGGCACATGTTCTGGGAGTCAGCCAAAAGCAGTTGGGTTGCTAGGCAGGAGGAAAGCATATAAATATTTTTAAATCCAAATCTATTTGGATTTTATTTGAATTCACAGTGTAAGTGTAAAATAAAAGAACATCTTTAAAAGGAGCGAGAACTTAATTGATGCATGTCAAAAGACAAAAACATCAAGTTTCACTTTCTTTGAGTTTCCAAGTTTCCATTCTCCTAAATCAAGCTATAAAATCACTTCAGATAAGTTTGCATTTCAGATTTGTTTTTGGTCTTTGTGAATAGTTATAATTTACATAAAAAGAAGCTGAGCTTGCACTTTAAACTGTCTTTCCTATAAGGATTTAATTTAGATTTAAAAGGACAGTTATCATATGTTAATTAAATATTGATGGATTATGAGAAACATATTTCTGAGGTTTACTAACAAGGTACAAAAAAGATGTTTCTAATCTAAATTTGGCATTTAGCTAACTTGCAGATTCTTCTGTAGAGAGGAAGGTCTAGTTCTTCCAAGTTAATAATACGATTATTTTACTGAGATTAAATTGTACGTGACAGTTAAAGTATTTGTATTTGCTATGGAGGTTTATAGTTCTGTTGTAGAGATACGTGGATATGTTTTAGATCAGTGAACACTGAATCTTCCAACTTCAGTGATATGATTAGAAATCAGTCGCTCTTTATTTATAGCCACATTTGTATTTTTGGAATTTGAGCATCTCTATTTTTTTTTTTTTTTAACCAGGTAGTTACATAACTCTAACCCTGATGGAATTCTTTTATCAATTTTTCAATATTATTTATTAAGAGATGATATATTTTAAGAATAGTTTCTTCAAATCAACACTTGTCATCTGTAGAAGCTGATTGTCTTCTCTCTGATTGAGCTCATTTTCCTCCACCATAGTTATGAATACACTTGATTGAATCCACATTTTATCTTCAGAGCCAATATTCCTCCTCGTCTCTCCATTTTTTTTGTCTGAGTGATGTAGCCCTCTGTTTTTTTTCTGTCTCCTCTTCTATCATTTTATCCCTAAAGCCTCCCCTAGGACATAAAACTTGGCTTTTCACCAAAGTATATTGTCTGGAGTCAGAGATCTTAGGAGTGCTGAGTTAACTTATCTTCTGAGTTACTAAGCACTTTATAAAGACTATATAGTAAAGCAACAGGAACAAGTTAGAGAGTTTAAGAATTGGCTGAAAAACGTGACCAATGTGCACAGCAAATCTGGACCATTTCATGTCTGATATTTCCCCTTCAGTAACAGGATTATTTGGGTCTTGATACTTGCATTAAATTGCCACTTCTTGCAGTCAAAGGCAAGAAGTAATTTTGAGTTTTCCTTTTATTAAAGCAAAATATCTGACAACCTGGACACATGGGATCTCATAGTATGTCTCATCGCACTTTTTTTTTAAAGCTAAAATTATTGTGTACTTGGAAAGGAAACACCAGGTGGCAGGGCCACAACAGAAATATTCAGAATATACCATACAGGCTAAGCCAGAAATATGAATAATCTTAAATTTCCTATGAAGTACTTTTTTAAATTTACATTTCACATACAGTACTATTTTCTTTGTCAATAAAACAAACAAACAAAACCCATTGCTGTCAAGTTAGTTCTGATTCACAACAACCCTGCAAAAAAAAAAAAAAAAAGAAAACCCCAAACTCCTTGTGGTAGAATTGATTCTGACTCATAGCGGCCCTGTAGGACAGAGTAAAACTGCCCCCACAGAGTTTCCAAGGAGCGCCTCATGGATTCGAACTATCGACCTTTTGGTTAGCAACCACAGCGCTTAACCACTATGCCACCAGGGTTTCCTATAAACCATTAATGTTTTGTGGCAGAATAGATCTTGGTTTTATTAAATTACAATATGCAAAGACATGTTAACATTGTAAACTGTCTGAAGTATTTTGCATTATTTTTCATAGCTATTTATGACATAAGCTTCATTTTATTGAAAAAAATACTTTAGAAATAATCCTGTAAGAGTAAAATAATGTATTTTTTAATGATCTAGATCCCTGGTGGCATAGTGGTTAAGTGCTACAGCTGCTAACCAAAGGGTCAGCAGTTCGAATCCACCAGGCGCTCCTTGGAAACTCTATGAGGCAGTTCTATTCTGTCCTATAGGGTTGCTATGAGTCAGAATCAACTCGATGGCACTGGGTTTGGTTTGGCTTTTTGGTTAGATCATTTAAATATGCTTGGTCTCTTTTACATTTCAGAATGTTTTATTTGTATCAGAAATGTTGGCATTTGGGTAAGAAATGTGATTGGGTAAAATTTATCTCTATGCTATTCAGCTGAAAGATGCACATAGTAGTGATGGGTATTTCAAGCTCTTGGTAATAAACTGGAATATTCATATTATGAAAAAAATGGAAAGAGCTTGTGTTAATTAACAGAACTGATATAAAAGATAAATATCAGGATTCCAGTAATTTAACACAATGGAAGTGTGATTATTGCTAATGAAAAATCCCACACAGGAGAATGAAGAAAACCAAAGGCACAAGAGAAAGATTAGTCCAAAGGACTAATAGATCATAAGTATGTCAGCCTGCACTAGACTGAATCCAGCACAACTAGATGGTGTCTGGCTACCACCACTGACTGCTCTGACAGGGATCACAGTAGAGGGTCCCGGACAGAGCTATAGAAAATGTAGAACAAAATTCTAACTCACAAAAAAGACCAGACTTACTGGCCTGACAGAAACTGGAGAAACCCCAAGAGTATGCCTCCTGACATGCTTATAGCTCAGTAAAGAAGTCACTACTGAGGTTCACCCTTCAGCCAAAGTTTAGACAGGCCCATAAAACAAAAGAAGACTAAAAGGGGACACCAGCCCAGGGGTAAGGACTAGAAGGTAGGAGGGGACAGGAAAGCTGGTAATGGGGAACCCAAGATCAAGAAGGGGAGACTGTCGACCTGTTGTGGGGTTGGCAATCATTGTCACAAAACAATATGTGTATTAATTGTTTAATGAAAAATTATTTTGCTCTATAAACCTTCATCTGAATACAATAAGAAAAAGAAAAATCTCAAACAGACATTTTTGATTGGAGAATAGCTTTCTTGAAAGCATTTTATTCAGGAACCCAGGTTCCCTCTGGTATGCTTAACATGTAGCTTTTAAAATTAGCACGGAAGATGAAAGAGTATAGGAGACTGCAAATATTATGTTTCATGGAAATAGTGGTTATCACTTATATTAACTTACCATTGGTCATAACTCAGTCACATAGCTACATCTAATTGCAAAGAATGCTGGGAAATACAGTCTATTTGTGCATCCGGGAGGAAAGAGAAATGGGTTTAGTGATGAGCTAGCTAGTCTCTGCCACAGTGTTCTTGGTAATTTAAGTAAATTATTACAAAGCATGATTAAGAATCATAGCTACAAACAGATGTTTGGGAAGATACATGTAACAGCCTGGGTTAAACCATAGAAACAGAACCAGTAGGAAATATACATAAAGAATTTATTGTGAGAAATTTACTTACCCAATTTTGAGGACTGAGTAGGCAAGTTCAAAATCTGTTGGGTAGGCTGTTAGGAAAGGCAGGCTGAAACCCTCAGGCTTGCGCTGAAACTTCAGTCCATAGGCAGAATTTCTTCCTCTTCAGCAGACTCAGATCTGTTCTTCAGGTCTTCCAACTGATTAAATCAGGCTCACCCAGATCATCTAGGATAATCACTCTTTACTTAAAGCCAACTGACTATAGACTTTAATCGCAACTGCAAAAATACTTTCCCAGCAACACCTGGATTAGTGTTCCATTGAATAACTAGGAACTGAAGTCTAGCTGGAGCCCTGGTGGCACAGTGTTTAAGAGCTATGTTTGCTAACCAAAAGGTTGGCAGTTCGAATTCAACAGCCACTCCTTGGAAACCTTATGGGGCAGTTCTACTCTGTCTTATAGAGTTGCTATGAGTTGGAATCAACTCGACGGTAATGGGTTTGGTTTTTTGGTTTGGTAAACCTCAACCCAGTGCTGTCAAGTCAATTCTGACTCATAGTGACCTTTTGGACAGAGTAGAACTGCCCCACAGAGTTTCCAAGGAGTGCCTGGTAGATTTGAACTGCCAACTCTTTGGTTGGCAGCCATAGCACTTAACCACTATGTCACCAGGGTTGGTTTGGTAGTCTAGCTAAATTGCTACATAAAAAAAGATCATCACAAAATGTGTGGGTACAAAAAAAACAGTTATCACATATGATAGTTAATACACACAAATTATTTTTCTTTTTTGTGTGTGTTTTGTGACATTTACTATGACTACACAGACATGTTTCCATATGTGCTCTATTCTGGGAAGCTAAACATTTTTTATTTTTACACTCTATATTTACTTAAGAAATAAATTAGATACAGCTTGAAATAAATAGGATAAACCTAGATTTCAAGTCAAACAGACTTGATTTTGAAATCTTGTTCCACTATTTAATAGTAATTCTGTTACCTTGCACAACATTTCTAATTCTCGCTGAGGCCAGCTTATTTTTCTGTTATACAGGATAATTAATGACTCCATCTGAATATGCATACTGTAAAAATACCTGGTTCAGGTTGGTCACTCAATAAATGATGTTGTTCTAGTTAAGTGTCATCAGGTTGGTCCTTATAGTGACCCTATGTGCAACAGAACAAAACACTGCCCGGTCCTGTGCCATCCTCACAATCCTTATTATGTTTGAGTCCATTGTTGCAGCCACTGTGCCAGTCCAACTCCTTGAGGGTCTTCCCATTTTTCACTGACCGTCTATCTTATCAAGCACGATATCCTTTCCAGGGACTGGTATCTCCTGATAACATGTCCAAAGTACGTGAGATGAAGTCTCAGCATCCTTGCTTCCAAGAACCACACTGGCTGTGCTTTTTCGACAACAAACTTGTTTGCTCCTCTGACAGTCCATGGTATATTCAATATTATTCATCAACACCATAATTGAAAGTCATAAATTCTTCTTCAGTCTTCCATATTTATAGTCCCAATTTCATATGCATGTGAGGCGACTGAAAATATCATGGCTTGAGTCAGGCACACCTTAGTCCTCGAAGTGATGTCTTCCCTTTTTAAAACTTGAAGGGGAGAGGTCTTTCACAGCAGATTGGCCCAATGCAAGGTGTCATTTGATTTCTTGATTGCTGATTACATGAACATTGATTATGGATCAAGTAAAATGAAATCCTTGACAACTTCAATCTTTTCACATTTATCATGATGTTGCTTATTGGTCCAGTTGTGGGGATTTTTATTTTCTTTATGTTGAGGCGTAATCCATACTGAAGGCTCGAGTCTGATCTTTATCAGTAAGTGCTTCAAGTCCTCTTCACTTTAGGCAAGCAAGGTTGTGTCATCTGCATATCACAGGTTGTTAATAAGAAGTCTCCTTCCAATTCTGATGCTGTGTTCTTCCTATAGTCCAGGTTCTCAGATTGTTTGCTCAGTATGCAGGCTGAATAAGTATAGTGAAATAATACAACCCTGACACACACCTTTCCTGACTTTAAACCACGTAGTATCCCCTTGGTCTTTTCCAATAACTGCCTCTTGGTCTATGTACAGGTCCCTCATGACCACAATTAAGTGTTCTGGAATTTCCATTCTTCACAAAATTATCCATAATTTGTTATGATCCACACAGTCATAAGCTTTCGCATAGTCAATAAAACACAGGTAAACCTCTTTCTAGAATTCTCTGCTTTAAATCAAGACCATTTGACATCAGCAATGATATCCCTTGTTCTACATCCTCTTCTGAATTGGAGTTGAGTTTCTGGCAATTTTCTGTTGATGTACCTTTGCAAATGTTTCTGAATTATTTTCAGCAAAATTTGTGATATTAATGATATTTTTGATAATTTCCACATTCTATTGTATCACCTTTCTTTGGAATGGGCACAAATATGAATCTCTTTCAGTAGGTTGGCCAGGTAGCTGTCTTTTAAATTTCGTGGCATAGACAAGTGAGCACCTCCAGCACTGCATCCATTTGTTGAAACATCTCAAATGATATTATGTCAATTCCTAGAGCCTTGTTTTCCACCAGTTCCTTCAGTGCATCTTGGACTTCTTCCTTCAATACCATCAGTTCTTGATCATATGCTACCTCCTGAAATGGTTGAATGTCGACCAATTCTTTTTGGTATAGTGACTGTATGCATTCCTTCCATATTCTTTTGATGCCTCCTACATTGTTTGATATTTTGCCCATAGAGTCTTTCAAAATTGCAGCTCAAGGCTTGAATTTTTTCTTCAGTTCTTTCAGCTTGAGAAATGCCAAGCATGTTCTCCCCTTTTGGTTTTCTAACTCCAGGTCTTTGCACGTTTCATTATAATTCTTTACTTTTTCTCCTAAAACTGCCTTTTGATATCTTCTGGTCAGCTCTTTTACTTCGCCATTTCTTGCATTTGCTTTAGCTATTCTACCTACAAGAGTAAGTTCCAGAGTCTTTTCTTTCTTTCTTGTCTTTGTAATGACCTCTTCCTTTCTTCATGTATGATGTCCTTGATGTCATCCCACAACTCTTCTGGTCTTCTGTCATTAACGTGTAATGTGTCAAATCTAGAGATGGTCTCCAAAATCAGGCGTGATATACTCAAGATTGTACTTTGTTTCCCGTGGACTTGTTTTAATTTTTATTAAATGAGACAGAGGATAGGCTGAAGCAGGGCTGGACTCTCTCCTAGAGCACTGGAAAAATTTGTGTAATGTATTCTGCCTACCTCATGGTGGAAGTGGTGGCTGCACCATGTCTGAGACCGTGATCCTTGGCTAGAAGTATACTGATAGGAAAGACAGTGTTCAGGAGCAATTTCATGGAGGGTGGTTTTTAAGACCACTGTTAATTTGCCTCAAATTTAGATCTTTGCAGTTCATATCTTAGCTGGTCCCATATAACTCCTGAAGAGCAGTATAAATCTCAGAATTGTGTTCATTATATTCATTCATTATTTTCCCCCATTTGGCAAATATTCATTGAGTTGCTACTATTTCCCTGACTTTATTGTAGATGAGAGTGACTGAAACATATTGAGACTCGTGGAGAGGTGGGCTTTGGAATGATAGTGTGTAAATTGGAAGAATGGAACCAGTAATTACATATTTCAATTAACAATGTCTCTGCTCTGTGTGGAACTGCTTTCTGCTCCCACAGCAAAAGATGTTAGAAGTTTGGGTTTTACCAGCATTAATGACTCCTTTAACCTAACCATAACAAATTTTTCCCCTGGTGAATATTCCCCTGGGTAATAACAAATTTTCTGCTTGCTATTTATATAATCTATTTTCTTATAAGAAAATTAATTTTTTTAAATGAGCTTGCTTGTTAATTCCTTTTTCTGACCTTTGATAAAATATCAATACCTATTGTGATGGTTAAGATTGTGTGTCAGCTTGGCCCGGCCATGATTCTCAGTGTTTATATGTGATCACTCCCATGACTGAATCTGCTGCAAGTAGCCAATCAGTTGAAAGAGAGTTTCCTTGGGGGTGTGGTCTTCATACAAATACAAGCAGACATTTTGGCTTTTTTGCTCAGTCTGGATCCTGCACTGCCTCCTGTTCATCTGACCTCTTGGGACTTGAGCTATCAGCTTACCTGCAGACCTCGGAATTCATCGATCTTCACAGCCTGAGAGCAGGAGCCCCTCTCTCCAACCTACCAATCTTGGGTTCACTAGCCCCTTCAGCTACGTGAATTGAAAGAAGCCTCCATCCTGATACATGGTCTTGGGACGTTTCAGCCTCTACAATTGTGTGAGCTGTTCCCCTGGTATAAAATTCTCTCTCTATATATATTTATTTGCTTTCCTAATTTTGCTTCTCTAGAAAACCTAGCCTAAGACACCTATACTATAGATACAAAATACCTATCAATACCAAAACTATAGACATTTAAGTCCTGAGAAAGATTTGAAGCTAAGCAATGTATGAAGATGGTCTTTAATTGATTGGAGAATCATTTGAGTAGTAATAGTTTCCTTAGATGGAACAAATTGAAGTTCCATATAGTTAATATAGTTTATGAGCTTAGATTGTTAAAGATCATGAAGTGTCTCATGAAAAACAGTGAATGCTTAAGGCAATACTTACCAGTAGAGGAGGGGGCTGAAACCACTTTCACAGTGGTGTATAATCTGGCACACTCTGATTTGGAATGTTAATAATAATTTTTAATTGTGTGGTGTATGTGAAAATTATTTTAGACCATATTCTGTTAAATGTTTCAGTGTAAAGCTCATACAATATATAGTCAACTTTTCTTGTTTTCTCACTGAATAAGTGTCACATGCTGTTCAATTAACTCTGAGTTAATTTTAAAAAGGCACAACCTGTCAACAAATACATTTTCAAATGACTTATTTTATGTTTGCTTTGGGGACTGAGTATGTATTAAATATCAACTGGAACATAAAACTACATTGTATATTATTACAAATAGGCAGGAAGAGCAATAATGCCCTAAAATAGTCTGTTGGTTTATTTTTCAATTTTGGTATTTGTTTCTAAATGAAGACTATCCCACATTGCAAGAGTGGATAGATCTTTTTTACCAATAAAGAAAAAGACAATAAATTTTCGCATTATTTTTCACATTCTAGATTCTTCTTATAATGAGTATAATATTTTATCTATTTTTTAGTTAAGAACTCAGTGAGATGGATTGACACAGAGGCTGCAACAGCAGTCTCAAACATAGCAATGATCATGAGGATGATGCAGGACCAGGCAGTGTTTCGTTCTGTTGTACATAGGGTTACTATGAATCAGAACTGACTTGAAAACACCTAACAACAACAAGCATAGTTAAGAAAACTGACGTTTAGAGATATTTACCACTACAAACAGTCAACTATGAAATTAGCATTTGTGGATGAATCTAAAAATGTGCGTGTGCATGTATTTTATCAAAAGATTTGATGTTTCCTTCCTTCCTTCCTTCCTTCCTTCCTTCCTTCCTTCCTTCCTTCCTTCCTTCCTTCCTTCCTTCCTTCCTTCCTTCCTTCCTTCCTTCCTTCCTTCCTTCCTTCCTTCCTTCCTTCCTTCCTTCCTTCCTTCCTTCCTTCCTTCCTTCCTTCCTTCCTTCCTTCCTTCCTTCCTTCCTTTCTCCCTCCTTCCTTCCCTTCCTCCTTTCTTCCTTATTTTCTCTCTTTTTTTAACAATTAGTTTAAAATTGTGTGACTTTTAATTTACTTGTACCAGTTTCCTTTCTTTCACAAAATTGTATGTGGTATTCATTTTGGATTTTCAGTGATTGTCACTCTAAATTGGCTTGTGATCAACAATAACAATGAAATCTTATTTAAAGAAAGCAATACCAGAAAATAGATACAAATGGTGGCCTTTTGACTTCATCTTGTAAATTTTATTATAATGGCTCTATGACCTAAGAACATTTTTTTTTTAGCGTTTCCCCTTGTTTCTTCTCCTTACTGCCTGTTTTTAGTTATTCTCCTCTCCCCCCAGACACCTCCTACATCTGCCCCTGGGGCTTGAAAACCCATTGTTTCATTTGCTTTTATAGTTGTAAAATGCCCAAATGCATTTTGTTTCTTTTAGTCATAATGAGCTAAAGTTGACCTAGAGATATCAAATGTTCACTCGGTAATCCTCAAAAAGAGATGTTTAAAGGGAAAAACAAACAATTGTGTGTGTATTTAATAAATGAATCAAAAGAAATGACACTTGTAAACTTCAACACTCCAATCCAATCCAGTTGCCACTGAGTAAATTCTGACTCAAGGCAACCCTACATGCGTCAGAGTAGAGCTGCAACATCATGTGTGTCAGAGTAGAGCTTTGCTCCATAGTTTTCAATGGCTGTGACCCTCCAGAAGACAATCATCAGGCCTTTCTTCCGAGGTGCCTATGAATGGACTCCAACCACCATCCTATGGATAGTAGCTGAGTGTTTAACCATTTGTGCCACCCAGGGAGTAAATTACTATGCAGAAGAAATAACAGAAACTAGTAGGGTTGTAAGGAGCCCTGGTGGCACAGTGGCAAAGCATTCAGCTTGGCTGCTAATCATAAGGTTGGTGGTTCAAACACACCCAGCAGCTTCCCTAGAGAAAGATCTGATGATCTGTTCCTGCAAAGATTATGGCCTAAGAAACCCTATGGAGCAGTTCTACTCTGTTATGTGGCATCACTATAAGTCAGAATCTACTGTGTGGCACCTAACAACAGTAAGGTTGTAGCAGTTTGAGATGTTTGTAAGATTCTAGGAGTTGAAGAGATACACTGCTCATATATCACCTTTGTGTCTGTTTTCTAGTTTTGTAGTGATTATTGATGGCTTGTGATCATGAATGCTATTTTGGAAAAATTTTTGACACAGTTTCACTTTTTTATTATTAGAAGTAATTTGGGCATTTTTACTGTAGATTTTCAGATACCATGTATCTGTGATTGTTTTCTTGACATCCAGCATTCCCTACAGTCTTTGAGAATACTCTTGATGTTAATTTTTATAGTGGCTATATGCTAAATACTTCCAATGTTCTAAACCTAAAATCCCATTTTGCAACCAGATGATCCTTATAAATTTGTTTCCCAGAAGATCATAATCCAGTATTGAAAACTATGTATTTTAATATCAGATGTTTTCTTAGCTAGCATCTGCTTTGTAAGGTTCATAATTCATTAAAATGTCATATTTCAAAGTGCAGAGTATTTTTAAATAATTAGGAGTGGGTAAGCCAATTTGGAAATATGACAAATTCTCACTCTGTGAATGTTAGGAAGTCACTGATAGAAAGAGCAGAGAGAAGATCTGCTCTGATATAATAGGTAAGAGAGAATAGTTTCAACAGAAGGAGCCAAATAAGATATATGGCTATGCATAAATCAGTACAGAGCTGGATAGCAGGCATTTCATGTTGGATTTATCAAGCTGTTGGTTTAAAAAAAAAAAAAAGTTTTAGAAAGTTGGGGAGAGGTTGTGGAAGAATCAGAGCAGGTAAAAATCCCATTATAATGAATTCCACGAGACAGCTAAATTGTTTTGTAGTGATTTGATACATCACTGGAAATAGTTCCATTCTGCAGGAGATGAGAAAGAATTTAAGAATAGCTTATGAAGAACAAATTAAGGAAAAAAAAGTAGTGGTTTAAATGTAGATTACAAATGGAGTGGCGAGTATTTTGCTTACAACATACCTCCAACCATTTCCTTCAATCTCAGTAATTTGTTTTGTGACTCTCTTTGGAAAATATGTAGATTTTAGAGGGTAGGGTGTTCATATATTTGAAGAAGGGAGTTGTGAAAGACACCTAACCAAATATCTTTGATATATTAAATTCACCAAATACGTTTAATGAATAAATAAAACTTGAAAGATAATTGCTGCCTGAGCCAGGGCTATGGTGAAAATAAGAATAGCTCCACCATGGCCTGACTCAACTTTCTTACGTGTTATGGATTGAATCGTATCCCCCCAAAATATGTGTTGTAATCTGAACGCCTATACCTATGAAAGGTCTCTGGGTGGTAAAAAAGGTTTTCATTCAATTACTAACCTTAAGGTTGGTGGTTCGAACTCAACCAGCATCACCTCAAGAGAAAGGCCTGGCATTCTGTTTCCACAAGATTATAGCCAAGAAAACCCTATGGAACACTTCTATTCTGTAACATATAAGGTCACCACGAGTTGGAAATTCAAGCAGGATTACAAAGAGGACTTGGAATGAGTTATCATTGCTGATATTAGATGCATCTTGGCTGAAAGCAAAGAACACCAGAAAGATGTTTACTTGTGTTTTGTTGACTACAAAAAGGCATTCAACTGTGTGGATCATAACAAATTATGGATAACCTTGGAAGAATGGGAATTCCAGAACACTTAATTGTGCTCTTGAGGAACCTCTGCATAGACCAAGAAGCAGTAGCTTGAAAAGAACAAGGAGATACCGCATGGTGTAAAATCAGAAAAGATGTGTGTCAGGGCTGTGTCCTTTCACCATACTTATTGAATCTGTATACTGAGCAAATAACCCAAGAAGCTGGACTGTCTGAAGAGGAATGTGGCATCAGGATTAGAGGAGATTCATTAACAATCTGTGATATACAGATGACACAACCTTGCTTCCTGAAAGTGGAGAGGATTTGAAGCACTTACAAATGAAGATCAAAGACTA
This sequence comes from Elephas maximus indicus, assembly GCF_024166365.1. NCBI lineage: Eukaryota > Metazoa > Chordata > Mammalia > Proboscidea > Elephantidae > Elephas > Elephas maximus. The sequence continues at coordinate 18,906,265 of NC_064823.1, forward strand.
CTACAGCTTTCAGTATGGATTACACCTCAACATAAAAAAAAAAAAAAACTCCTCACTACTGGTCCAATAAGCAACATTACAATAGATGTAAAAAATATTGAGTTGTCAAAGGTTTAATTTTACTGGGATCCACAATCAACATAAAAAAAATAACAGTCAAGAAATCAAACAACATAATGAATTGGGCAATTCTAGTGCAAAAGACTTGCCTCTTTAAGGTGTTAAAAAGCAAAGATGTCACTTCGAGTAGTAAGGTGTACCTCAAGGCATGGTATTTTCAGTTGCCTCATGTACATGCAATAGCTGGACAGCTAATAAGGAAGACAGAAGAACTGATGCCCTTAAATTATGGTGTTGGTGAAGAATATTGAATATTCCATGTACTGTCAGAAGAATGAACAAGTCTGTCTTGAATGAAGTATGGTCAGAATGCTCCATAAGAGTGAAGATCACAAGACTTCATCTTACGTACTTTTTATGTGTTATCAGAAAGGACCAGTCCCTGGAGAAGGACATTATGAGTAGTAGAGTCAATGAAAAAGATAAAGACCCACAACAAGATGCATTGACACAGGGGCTGCAACAATGGGGTCAAACATAGCAATGATTGTAAGGATGGCACTGGACTAGGCAGTGTTTAGTTCTGTCATACACTAGGTCGCTATGAATTAGAACAGACATGATGGCACCGAACAACCACAGGAAACTAAGACAATATGTCTTTCTCGACCTTTTTTGTAGATGGAGTGCTCTGAGGGCTGGAATCGTTTTTTCTTCTCCTGGTGTCCTTTGTTATTCTTCACCAAATTAGAGAATTAAAGTAGCTGGACCTTTGAATTTACTCAGGAAGTTTTCAAGTGGTGTAAGTGGCTGTCAGTGTGAATCCGCCAAACTTGTGAAGCACACTTCTTTTGTAGAAGATGCATACTCTAGTCCTACAAATTGTTTTTGAATTGATGTTGGAATGTTACGGTAGCAAGAAAAACTAAAATGCTTTTGCACAGGCAATTTCTTGAACTCTATGCATTGATGTTATATACAATGAATCTTAGCAGGTACAGCTCCTCAATTACATTCATTCTATAAAATACTAAAGGATAATTAGCCTTTTATTTCCTGCTTGCATGGATAAAATAAGAGACGATTGCCCTTCTAAATTTTTCATCACCAACACTTACTATGTGATCTCTTAAACAAAAGAAATTTTGAGGTCTGAAGGGTCATTATAGGTTATTTTACAGACGATGCAAAAGAAGATAAACCTGATTAGTGTCTGTGCAGGTACTAGATCTCAGGTTTCTTCACTGCCTGGATGTACCTTCCTCTTCTCTCTGTAGTATCTCTACTTCACAATTTCCAAAAGACAAGATTCTAGCCCTGTTCTGCCTTGGCATCACAGGGATTTCCTTTCAATCAATATTAATTATGCATTTGTTAAGTGCAAGGATCTGGCTAGCTACTTGAGAGCCATGATTCCCAAGCCAGTTTGATCATCAGGAATACTTGAGGAAATTTGTAGAAATAAAAATTCTCTGTCCTCACATCAGACCTACTGAAACAAACCTATGTATGAAATTCCTAGGACTTTAGAGTTTAAAAATATCTCCCAAGTAGGTTTAATGAACAGACAGATTTGGTACTGTTGCATAGGAAACGCATACATGTAGAGTGCAATCCACTACTCTTCAGGAGTGTACTTTGATATTCTCCCACAAGTATTTCTTCTTTTTGCCTCCTCATCGCACTGACAACTGCCTCCTACCGAGGTGCTCAGTTCAAAAGCCCAGTGTCATCTTGGATTTCTCCTGCTCCCTCATCTGCTCCATTAGTATATTTTACTTCCACTGCTTTTTAGGATTTCCTCCCTCCCATCTATTCTCCAGAAATACAGCCAGAGTGATACCTTTTCCGAGTGTATGTGTTTTTGCTCCTCTCCTACGTAAAACCCTTCGATAGATAGCCTGTATCAGTGTTTCTAAAGTGTGCTACTGGTAATTAGGTAATAGGTGTAACGTAAATAAATAAATAATGCCCAAAGAAAAATGAGTTTTGGAAATATTTAGCCAGATAAGGGCTTTTTCTCAGCCATAACAGAAATACCACAAGTGGATGGGTTTAACAAAGAGAAATTAATTTTTTCACAGTTCAGTAGGTAACAGGTCCAAATTCAGGGTATTGGCTTCAGGGGAAGGCTTTCTGTCTTTGTTGGCTCTGGAGGAAGATCTTTGTTCTTAATCTTCTCCTGGTCGAGGAGCTTCTCAGGCACAGGGACTCTGTGTCCAAAAGATGCGTTCTGCTCTTGGTGCTGCTTTCTTGCTAGTATGAGGTCCCCAACTTTCTGCTTGCTTCCCTTTCCTTTAATCTCTTGACAGATAAAAGGTGGTACAGGCCACACTTCAGGGAAACTCCCTTTATCTTGGATCAGGGATGTGACCTGAGTAAGGGTGGTGTTACAATCCCACCCTAATCCTCTCAACGTAAAATTACAATCACAAAATGGAGGACAGCCACATAATACTGAGAATCATGGCCTAACCATGTTGATACACATATTTTTGGGGGACATAATTCAATCCTTGACAGGCTTTAAATTTTTAAATGTTGCTGTTGAGAGCAGGATTTGACTTTTATATGTATTTTGATACTTCAAGAGGGTGGGGATATAATGTAAGCATTTTTTGTTGTTTTCTTTATTGTTCTTTGTTTGTTTTCCAGAGAGATTCAACTATAGACCTCCTTTTTCTACAGAGGGTCCTGAGTGACTAATGTCCAGGAAACACACCCTGATGGGCTGTCTTTTGACAATGAGCAACTCTAGATGTGTTAAAAAAAGGTTATTCTCACCTTTTCTTCTTTCTATTTTGAAATGAAAGCCCAAAGCTACCCATTGCTTTCTCTTTCCTCTCCTCGTTGCTCTCATTACTGAATGGAGACAGAAAGGTTTTCTAGAAATATTTCTGCTCTTATTCTGCAGAACTGTCTCTACAAGTGAGAAATGGTTTTGCACAATCTGGAAGAGGCAGTTTGAAAATTTTTAGACACGGGCCTGGAGATGATCTAAGTGTGTTGCACTAAGGATGAGTGTAAAGGAAACATAATCACTGCAGTGGTTTTTCTCTTTAGCCCATGGTCATCTTGGCATACGTATAGGGACCATTGCTCAAAAGGGCCATTTTCCATATTACTGTGTCTCATGGGTTTAGGAGATCAGACATGCTACATGTTTTCTTCTGCCTTTCCTCCTGCTCTTGAGAGACTATAATTTTTAGAACTCAATGCCCTGAAAATGCTGTAAATATTTTGATAAAAGTCTTACATTCTATACACATGCGTGAGCTAAGTGCTCTACAATAGCCAATACAGCTGAGTAGATTTTAACTTTATAAGAGCCAAAGTCACCATTAAATTAAAAAAAAAGACACATTTTTTGATTCTCTGTGGACAAAAGAATGAGCAGATAAAACCAAATTGAATTTTCTCATCAGCTTGTTGATTTTATGTTATGTTGTTGTTGTTAGCTGCCATCCAGTCAGCCCCTGGTTCATGGTGAGCCTATCCACAAAGGAATGAAATGCTGCTGATGGCAGAGTTGTGATCCATAAGGTCTTCATCAGCTGACTTTTGGAAGAAGATGGCCAGGCCTTTTTTCCTAGCCTATCTTAGTCTGGCAGCTCCTGTTCAGCCACATAGCAACATGTAAGCTACCACTGACAGGCTGTGCATAAGGTGCATCTGTCAGGACTCAAAACAGATTTTTTGCATGGAAGAAGAGAAGTCTACCATTGAGCCACCACTGCCTCCTGATGTTATGTAGATATTACTTATAGTTTTTAGGGATTGAGGACTCAAGTAAATGAAGTCAACTATAATACTAAAATCTTATTTAGGCATCCCTTAAATCCATTTCAATAATTCCACATCAAAACTTTTAAGTTAAATATAACTTTAACTCGTTGCCGTCAAGTCGATTCCAACTCATAGCGACCCTATAGGACAGAGTAGAACTGCCCCATAGGGTTTCCAAGGGGAGGCTGGTAGATTTGAACTGCTGGCCTTTGGTTAGCAACCAAAGTCTTAACCACTGCACCACCAGGGCTCCAAACTTAGTAATACTTTGTTGTTTCCTAGGTACCCTAGGTAAAAATACATGGTTTTCATAATGTACAATATTTTTCTCTATTTATTTATTGCATAATATTATTTTCAAAATGTCAGTGCTAAACATTTGAATATTTTGAAAAAAGTTAAGGGTTTTCTTTTTACTAGGTATCCTTTGAAATTTTTGTTCCTTTTATAGCCAGGAAGGAAGAAAGATACAGACACTGTTATCATTTGAATGTCATCTCAAAATTGGTATCTCTCAAAGGAATATACTTCAGGCAACCACTTGCTCACTGTTACAGATTGAGTTGTGTCCCTCAAAAAGATATTTTGAAATGCTACCCCGATACCTGTAATGTGACCTTGTTTGAAAATAGGGTCTTTGAAGATGTTATCAGGTAGGCTAACCTGATGTCATTGCGGAGGAGGGTGGGTCCCAATACTATAGGACTGGTGTCCAAATAAAAGAAGAGAAGTGACATGGAGAGTCAGAGGGAACACAGCCATGTGGCAATAGACTCATACTGCAACTGCAAGCCAGGGAACGCCTTGGTGTACCTGAAGCCAGCAGACACAAGCAAAGATCGTCCCCTACATCCTTCAGAGACCGCATAGTCCTGCTGACACTTTGAGTGTGGACTCTAGCTTCCATAACTTCGAGAAAATAATTTTTTATTCCTATAAGCCACCCAGTTTGTGTTACTTTGGTCTGGCAGGTCTGGGAAACTAATATACTCATTTTGTTGCTGCTTATGGTGATGGCATATCATTTCTGTACCTGTGGCATCTCTCGTAATCTCTGTGCTGAAGATGAATGAGATGTAGAAAAAATCTATGTCAAGAATTTAAAAATAATCTCCACTTACTTTTGGATAGTTTTTCCTCAGCTAAATGTTAATCCACCTAAAAACTATCCAAATGATCAAAGAACATTTCATAAACTTATTTTCACCAAAAGTTTGTTACATTTCCGACATATACTCAATATATATGCATTTTTAATTGAACTTCTAGACATCTTTTCAGGTGAAGTGTCTCTAAGTGTAAAGCAAAGGTCCAATTGTTAATCTAAGAAAAACAGGAAAATATATTATTTTCTCTGTTTTTTTTTTTAGATTTTTGGACATCCTTTCATGAATTTGCTATATTTTTTTACACAGATGTTCTTTTTTATGTTTTATTACACATAAAAAATTAAGAACTCCATGTTAACCAAACTCAGAGTGAGGCAAATTTAGAGGCAAATCATGGTACATTAAGGTGCTCCATGTTTTATTGATAATACAAGAGTTCTAAGTTAGAATGGAAAATTTTACATGGAGAGAAAGAAAACATTGTTAGAAAGAAGCATTGATTAAACTTGATAGCAAAAATCAAGATGATTTTATACATCTGATTTTTAATGAAATACTTATGAAAAATTGCACGAAGTAAAAAAAAAAAATCCCCTTCTCTGTTGCAAAGCAAAGTTTTATCAATTTGTTCTGACTCTATTCCCTACAGACAGTACTGTTCACTCTAGCACTACTTTCTAGTCTTTTTTTATGTGTGTGTGTGTGTGCGTTTTGAATAACAAATAATTATCTCTTGTTTTATAAAATGAAGGGCAGTGTAGTAATAATGGAGACACTTTATTGTCACCATGTAGACTGTTTTTAAAATGGTCTTCCCACCCCTCATAGTTGACAGCAATTATTATTAGAGGGAAGTTATTGCATAATATATAATTTGGGGAGATGGAGGGAATTCTAAATCACAAACCTGTATATTTAAAACACCAAATGCCCCCAAAGCCCAAATCCCAATATTCCTTTGTATAATATTTTAAATGCATATTTAAGAGCTATTATCTTAAGAGCCTGAGGTTTAATTAAATTCAACAAACACTTTTTTAGCATATCTTTCCACTACCTGCAGCATCTCATAATGCCTGCTGCATAACAGGCGCCCAACTGGCGCTCAGCTTTTGGATAATGAGTGAATGGATGGAAGCGTTTTGTGAGTTGAAATAAGTTATGTTTCACAAGTATGTAAACCCTACTTGCTCTCAAGGTTCTTCCGATTCACAGGCGATTCAAAACAAATAGGGACAGAAAAGAAGCTTTTTGAGGGAGGAAAAACTGAATGTGGAAGAGCAAGGAGGTGAGAAAACTCAGGGAGTGCCTAGGAATTGCATGGCCCCGTTTACTTGAGACTTCAGTGCCTTGTTGAGTGGTGTATTAGTTTCCTAGAGCTGCCATAACAAAATGCCATGAACTGTGTGGCTTATACATAAAAACAGAAATTTACTGTCTCACATTTCTGGAGGCTAGAAGTCCAAATTCAGGGTGTTGACTGGCCCATGTTCTCTTTGAAGGCTCTTGGGGAAGATCCCCTCTTGTCTCTGCTGGCTTCTTATAATTCCCAGGTGTTTCTAGGCTTGGAAATATATCTTTACATGGCTGTCCTTCCTCTGTCTCTCTTTGGGTCCTTTCTCTACTTGTATAAGGACACTGTTCAGATTGGGTTGCTGTTTGTTGCCATAAAGTTGGCTGTGACTCATGGCAACCTTATACATGAAAGGAGGCAGTATTGCCCAGTGCTGAACTATATGATCATTGGTATGTTTGAGTCCATTGTTGCAGCTATGTGTCAATCTACCTCATTGAGGATTTTCTCATTTGTGCAGACCTTCTACTTTACCAACTGTGATGTCCTTTTCTATTGATTGATCTTTCTTGATGACATGCTTAAAGTAATCTACTTGAAGTCTAGCCATTCTCTCTTCTAAGGAACCTTCTGATTGTATTTCTTCTAAGACTGATTTGTATGTTCTTCTGGCAGTTCATGGTACAGTCAGTATTTTTCACCAATACAACTGTTTGAACACATTATTTCTTCTTCTGTCTTCTTTTTTCATTATCTAACTTTCACATGCATGAGGCGTTTGACAAAACCATGGCTTAGGTCAGACACACCTTAGTCATCAAAGTGGCACCTTTGCTTTTTAAAACTTTAAAGAAGTCTTTTGCAGCAGATTTGCCCAATGAAATATATCATTTAATTTTTGACTGCTGCTTCTATGTATATGGATTGTTGACTGAAGTAAATTAAATCATTGACAAGTTCAATTTCATCTCCATTTATGATGATGCTGTTTATTGGTACAGTTGTGAATTTTTTTCTTTTCCTCATGTCCAAGTGTAAGCCATACTGAAGGCAGTATAGTCTTTGATCTTCATCAGTAAATGCTTCAATTCATTTTCATTTTTGGCAAACAAGGTTGTGTCATCTGTGTATCTGCTTGTTTATGAGTCTTCCTCCAACTCACATGCTCTGTTCTTCTTCATATTCTGGCTTCTCAGTCTATTTTTTCAGCAAACAGATTGAATAAGTAAGGTGAAAGGATACAACCCTGCTAAATGCCTTTTTCAATTTTGAATGCTGCAGTATCTGCTGTAGTTTCCTGTCAATGGACTGCTGCAGTCATTGCTAGTACAGATTGGAGCAGGACCCATGCTACTCTGGTATGACCTCATGTTAACTGATCACATCTTTAAAGACCCTGTTTCCAAACATGGCACTTGGGGTTAGAACTTCAACATACCTTTTTTGGAAAAAAAAATCAATCTGTAACAGGTGAAATGAGAACTAAGCCTGAAAAAGTAAGTTGAAATTTTCTTTTAGAGAGATTTATCGCTAGACTATATTTGTACTTAAATAGTTAGGAAATGGGCACACCTTGAAAATGTTTTCATTTGAGAAATGACATGGCATTAGGAAACTTGGTTGGAAGATAATATTTACTTAGGTTACCTGGAGGGTTGAACAAGGGAGATTGCCAGAAATGATACAGCCAAGATACAAACCAGGCCATTTGTTCACAGTGTGTGCTGTATGTGGCTTTGACATTTTGCCCATCTTTTCCTGTCCTCAACCTTTACACATGTTCTCTCTTGCCCTCAATTTTAGGTAATATTCTCACCTTCAATTTCATTTAGAAGCTATCAGCTGAGAATTCCCTCAATCCCTACAACTAAGACCACACATGAGCTGCATTTGTACCCATCTTTCCCTTCTTGATTCCAGTTACTATTCAAAGAGAAACACTGGCATCCCCATAGGACCGTCCTCCAACTTGCACTCTCAAGCTAGCCTTCTCAAAATCTGCTTCTTTTTGGTTAATCACTCTTCCACATTTTAACCAATTATTCCTAATGTATTGGATTGTTCTATTAGCTATATATATTGAGATTTCCATCTTCTATGTAAAATTGAGATTCCAGAGCATACATATGTGTCTAAACATACACACATACTGAAATCTCAGTCTTAAACAATTTTTCTCTCTGGATTTTATACCTTCCTCATTTATCAACTTATTTCTCTCCCCCTTTATCATATACAAATTTCCCAAGAGTTCTCTCACATTGCATCCCCTCTGCTTACTCCCGTTCATTATTCGATACACTTCAATCTGGTCTTTCCCCATGACTTAACTGAGATTGCATTTATCCCTGTCAACAACCCCTTATCATCCAGTTGAGTGGATGCTTGTCTATTCTCATCCTACTTGAGGTCTAAGCAGGCTTTCATGCAATTGAATACTCCCTTCCCCTTTAAAAAGGATCTTTTGGTTGCCATGCACTTTTCTAACTTTCCTCCTACGCCTCTGGCTGATTCTTCATAGTTTTGTTTGCCGACTTCTTACCTTCTAGAAGATCTTAAAATTTGTGCATGCTTTAGGGTTGGAAACTAACTTCTCTCTTTACTACTTTTTTTTTTCCTTCCAAGGTGATCTCATTTATTTTCACGGCAGTAAGTGTTGTCTCTATGATGAATCAGCTCCGTACTTATATATCCCTCTGCATATCAAATATTTGAATGTCTGGCAAATATTTTAAACTTAACATGTTCAAAGTAGAACTCTAAAACCTGTTCCTACTTCAGTCTTTTGCAGTTCAGTAAATGCCAACCCCATGTACCCAGTAATTCAGGTCAGAAATCTGGTGCCAGTTCTAATCAATAATCCTTTATTCTTTCTTTTTCCTCTATCAGAAATATCTGTCAATTGCACCTCCAAAATATGTCTCAAATAGGTCCACTTCTCTCCATCTCTGCTACAACTACCTTAGGCCAGACTTCTATCACCTCTTACTTGAGTTATTGCGATAATATCATAATTGTCCTCTCTGCCTCTACTCCTGCTCCTCTCCAATCCATTCTACACACCTAACAAGCTGAGTAACCTTGTGAAAATATAAATAGAATTATGGTACAACTTCTTTGGTGTCTTTCACTTGAATTTAGAATGAAATCCAACATTACTACAGTCTTTAAACCCCTGCATGATCTTGGAATTGCTTCCCTTCCTTTCCAGCTTCATCTCATGATACTTTCTTCCCTTATTCCCTGTTCTCCAACATTCTCCAACCAGGCAAAGTCCTTCCCTACTCCAAAGCTTTGAAATGTTGTTTTCTCAGTCCAGAAAGCTATTCTCCTAGCTCTTTGTGTACCTCTCTACTTATTATTTTTCAGATTTCCTCTTTAATATTATCTTCTCATAGAGACCTTTGACATTCACCTTTAGGCTAGAGTTCAGCATTCTCTGGCCTTGATACGAATTATCACAATTTATAGTCATGTTATTTGTGTATTTGTTTTTGTCATGGTTTATTTGTTTTTTAATTGTAAGACTGTAATCTCCATGGTGGTGGAAATGGTTAATGTGCTCGGCTGCTAACTGACAGGTTGGAGGTTCGAGTCCATACAGAACTACCTTCAGAAAACAGATCTGGTGATCTACTTCTGAAAAATCAGCCGTTAAAAATCCCAGTGGAACACAGTTCTACACTGACACACATGGGGTTGGCGATGAGTGAGAATCAGCTAGATGGCAACTGTTTTTCTTTAACTTCCACAGGAGCAGGGATTGTGTCTGTTTGGTTAACCACGGTAATCAAGGTTGTAACATACTTCTTAGCACATAATTTGTCTTCAATTAGTATTTGCAGAATAAATGTATGAATGAATGTATTGGCATCTTTCCATTCTTGTATTGCTCTTCATCTCTTTCTTTTTGTCCTAAACCTCCAGTTGCTTTTACCATTTGCTGTCGGCCTTTAAAAACTCTTTTTAAAAATCCTCCACATGTTTCTCCTTTAAGTTTGCAACTGAACTTATATCATGAGGAAAGTGTTTAAAATAACCTTCACTGAAAAATTCCTAGTCAACATTTTTCATTTTCACTTTAAATATTTGATATATGGTCAACACTCTGAATCATTAGATCATACAGTCTTTAAACTGCCATTACTCTAATTTACAGCCTATTTATAATTTTTCATGGAGTAAGTTTAAAGTTGACAGCTTCTCAAATTGTCATTATCTTTTTTTTCTGAATTTTCAAAGGCTAGCCTCCTGATGTTTACTGGCAAGACTAGAACACTTTTTCTCTTAGGCTTACTAATGCTCTCTTAAATACACAGCATAATACTTTTTTCTCTTTTTCTTATGTAGGATATTTAGCTATCATAATCTTCTTAAAATACTATATTACTTTAGGGTAAGATCATATATGTATATATATGTTATCACTGTTGTTGTGTGCCATCGAGTCAATTCCAACTTGTAATGACCCTATAAAACCAAAAAACTAAACCCTTTGTTGTTAAGTTGATTCTGACTCATACAGACCCTATATAAATAGGATAGAGTAAAACTGCCCTACAGCATTCCTAGGCAGAAATCTTTACGAGAAAAGATAGCCAGGTCTTTTCTCTCACAGAGTTGCTAGTGAAACTGTGCATCTTTCGATAAACATCTCAGCATTTAACAATTGTGCCACCAGGCCTACTGCTGTCATTATCTCTCTCTCATATATATATCCGACTTTTGGACAACTTGTACTTAAGAATAGACTGTCATAAAGTTAAACAAAATGATTCATAATAACGAACACATGCACTATTCTGTGATGCTCCTGGAAACATTGTGCAACTTAGAAGTGTTTCTTGAGTGTTTTATATGCATTTAAAAAAACCTGTCGCCGTTGAGTTGATTCCGACTCGTAGTGACCCTATAGGACAGAGTAGAGATGCCCCATAGAGTTTCCAAGGAGCACCTGGTGGATTTGAACTGCCAACCTTTTGGTTAGCAGCCATAGCTCTCAAACACTACCACACCAGGGTTTCCCTTGTATATGCATAGAAAGATAAAAATATATACTATTACTAACCCTAACCCTAACTCTAGGTATTTCTGTTAGCTCATTTATACCCATACCTTTGTTTCTGACTATTAATCACAGTTTCAAGTTCAATGGTTATTTGCCATCAATTTTACCTGCAAATCTATATTTTTGTAATTTTTGCTTCTATTATTGTCTAAAGTTGGGACCTTAAAGCTCAGTATTCTTCTCTAGAACTTTAGTTTCCATTGCCTCTAGTCATCCACTGAAAATGGCACGTATTACCCTGTGCTTCTTCATGGTAGATTTTCCTGCGTCTTTCTTCTGTCTATTCCACACAGCTGCCTAACGAGCCTTTTCAATGTCCACTTCATATTCCCCAGCTGCGTTTTCTTTAGCTACCCAATATATTACACATGCATGAAGAAACACTTCTTATAAAGGTATAGTACAGGAATGCTTACATTAGTGGGTGGCTTGGAGGGAAGGGAGAAGGATGACAGAAGGAAATGAATGGATTCCCCACAGGAAGGTAATTCTCTAAAATGCACAATAAAGAATTTCCCATAAACCACGCTACCCTCAACAACATATATAACAGAATATGGACGTGCACCTATCTTAACTTTTGCAACAACTCTTAATTTATTAAGGTCAAGGTAATTGTTAGCATTTGCTTCTTTTCACTCAGGGGAGGTAAGTGATTGCTTTTATGATGTTTGATAATATGGGGTTAATTAATGGGTCTTAGTTTTTTTTTTTTTAGGGGCTTAGGATTCTTATGAATGATATTTTCAATGTATAATGCAAGCTTTAAAGCACCACCTGCAAAAATGAAAAAGTATTCTGGTGTTTGAAATATATTGATATGAGTCACCAGAAGTAACTAAAGTGAAGCTCATAAATTTTGTTCTGTTTCTCTTCTGAACAAACACAACCTAGGATTGTCTAATGCATGTCTGGGGTGGTCTTGCTCATCGTGCTGTCAGACCACCGTATGTTATGCTGTTCCGGGAATATAGACGTAACGCATAACATATTGGGAAGAATTGTTTGTGATAATCCAGCATCACTTTCCTCGCCATTTGGGTACAATTTTACTTTAATGAAGAATAAACAAAATATTTTAAGCAATGGAAGTGCTGACCTGAAAAACTGTCCTAAAGGATTGCAGACAATCAGAATTGTAGCATATTATACCTGAATGAAATCACCGAAGGTTAGATAGCATTCCCTTCAGAAGTTGCGAATGGTGGCCCAAAGTCTGAATTTGGCCCACAGATACTTGTTCCCAGAGATTTTTTGCAATCAAATTAGGTTTCAACTTCCAAAATTGGAAGATTTCACCTAAAATACCAACTTTCTGTTTGCTTTTGAAAAATTGGAGAATTTGGCAACATTACGCAGGCCTTCCTATATGGCCATATTTGACAAGAGCTACAGAATTTCCCCTCTACATTTGCTAGAATATAAATTCCGTGAGAAAGAGAACCTTTGACTGTTTTGTTGCTTGATAGAACCTGACCACATGGAACAGTAATTGGCTGTTGATGCTCTGTAAATGTTTATCACACACATCAACATATAGGCCTTTAGTAAATATTTGTTGGATTAACAGGGCATGGATTTTCCAATTTGACACAGCTTTCACAAGTCTTTACTGCCCCTCTCATTTATGTTATTACCTTGACCCCCATAGGCATCTTATTTAATATATGACTTCTGTTTAATTCGCCACTCCTCAAATATTATAAATGGGACAATTAAGACTCAGAGAGCTAGAGTAGGTGCCTAATCACATACCTAAGTCATGGTAAAACCTAGACCTCCTAGACCAGGAGCATGGTGTATTACTTATTTTTCCATTCATAAAAGGAAATGAACTAGGTTGCTAAGTCAAGAATGAGAGACAGACTGACAGGGATCACAATAGAGGGTCCCAGAGAGAGCTGGAGAAAAACATAGAACAAATTTCTAACTCACATAAAAGACCAGGTTCACTGATCTGACAGAGACTGGAGAAATCCTCAGAGTATGGCCCTTGGACATCCTTCTAACTCAGTCCTGAAGTCACTCCTGAGGTTCACCCTTCAGCCAAAGATTAGAGAGGTCCATAAAACAAAATGAGACTAAATGGGAACACCAGCCCAGGGGCAAGGATGAGAAGGCAGAAGGAGACAAGAAAGCTGGTAATGGGGAACTCAGCATCGAGAAGGGGAGAGTTGACATGTCATGGGGTTGGCAACTGATGTCACAAAACAATATGTATATTAATTGCTTAATGAGTAACTAATTTGCTCTGTAAACCTCCATATAAAGTACAATTTAGAAAAAAAAAGAATGAGAGACAGAATAATAAACTCAAACTAAATTCAGCACAAATTCAGGTCATGGTAAAAAATTTTGAAAAAAACACTTGCCAATTCTGACTCATAGTGACCTTATAGGGCTTCCAAGGCTGCAAATTTCTAAGGAAGTAGACTACCATATCCTTCTCCCGCTGAGCCTCTGGTGGTTTCAACCACCCACCTTTCGGTTAGTAGTCCAACCCTTTAACCACTATGCTGCTAAGGCTCCTTAACCACCAAAAAAAAAAAAACAACAAAAACCAAACCCATTGCCATTGAGTGGATTCTGACTCATTGCAACCCTGTATCACAGCGTACAAAAAATCACATATAAAAGCCCAGAAATAAATGATAGTTATCAAAAATCTCTCAAATACATTCTCCATTGACTTATCTGATTTCATATGCATGTGTTCTGGGCTACTCAGTGAAAAGAATGGACAATGGTATAATCACACAAATTTTAAAATACTTACTTTGAATCTATCTACCAGCCTGCATTTATTGAAACTTGGACCAGGATAGTATTCTTGTGACTGATTTGGTCTAACTTATCTCTGCATTTACACTTAGAAAATGTTAAAAGTGGTTAACTTTCTTCTGAAAATCTCTTTATGCTTGGACTAATTTAAACTGTGTTTGACTGAATCCTTGTTCCTTTGGTGAAGTGGGAAAATCCACCTAATGACCCTTTCGGAATTGATCTTTGCCCATGAAGGGGTGAAATCTATGCAGGGAATTCTGGCAGTAACAAGACATCTCACTCTTGGGGAAGCCCTAAATTTCTTTCCCAAGCAAAGATCTAAGTTAAAAATTTCTCAGTTGCCCTCTTTTTAAGCCATCGCAAAGGAATCCAAGGTCAGCCCTCATGCTCACGTCCTCCTTGATCATAGATCACTTGCTTTTTCAGAATCACCAAGTTCTGTTCCATATTTCACAGAGTTCTTAATGGTTCCTAATTTTTGTGTGTGTGTGTCTGTGTTCTAATTTCCTTTCTGGCCAACATATTTTTAAACAATCTCATTTCATAGATATTCTATAT